>NC_053493.1:403552964-405012964 GCF_905171775.1 Rana temporaria | reverse complement strand
ATCAACGCCGAGACTCCGTGGAGAAGAGGACGCCAGGGACGAGCCGAGCAGGTGACCGGGCTCAGGTAAGTAAAATAGGCGGGCTGGGGGGGACTGTGACAGCCAGATGTTTTTTTTCACCTGAATGCATAGAAAACACAAATCTTTACAACCACTTTAAGGAAAAAGTTGGATTAACAACACAAATGTACAAAATACATTTCTTATTTGAGCATTCTGGAATAGACTACAAGGACACATATACTTACTACATCCAGACCCATTAGACAGTCTATTTAACCTTGTCATATATTCTTATAAAGGAGGACAGGACATACAGCAGACGGTGCATTGTGTCATGTATGAAATACCTTGAGGATATAAATAGACCCTCAGCTTCACAATGGCCCGCCAGATTCTACGCCTTCGTATTGAACTTGTCACCGTTGGAGCTGATCCCTCATCTCCTTGCTTCCATACTCCGCATGGTGGTTAGTGTTTATGAATAGAGCTATTTTAAGAGATATCTTCCCTATTCATAGAGCATGAAAGGGGTCCATTGTTAATAGTTAATATGTCTGCAGTTTAGGCAACAACTTAGGATGCTGCCAGGATTTTAAGAACAAGTTATTTAACGAATTATTGTCTTTTTAGATAGCGTTAATGAGGAAAGTTAAAAATGATGAACAAAAATACATTTTAAGATGATCTATTTAGGTACTTTGGCTTTAACCATTAGCCATTCCCTAATCAATTCAAAACTAAATAAATAAATATATATATACCGCACTTTTCGCTCCATGACCATGACCATGAGGCCGCGTACACACGGTCGGACAAAACCGATGAGAATGGACCGAGGTTCAGTTTCATCGGTCCAAACCGACCGTCTATATAGTCCATCGGTCTGTTTTCCTTTGGTCCAAAATTTTAAAACATGCTTCAAAATCGAACCGATGGCCCGCTGCCCGATCGGTCCAAACAGATGGTTAGTACAGAAGCATCGGTTCAAAACCCGCTCATGCTCAGAATCAAGTCGACGCATGCTTTGAAGCTTTGAACTTCCGTTTTTATTCAGCACCTTGTGTGTTTGACGTTACCGCGTTCTGATCCGATCGTTTTTGGAGCGATGGTGTGTACACACATCAGACCATCAGGCCACTTCAGCGGTGAACCGATGGAAATGGCCCGTCAGACCATTCTCCCCTCGGTGTGGAACGACCGTGTGTACGCGGCCTAAGACGCACCTAGGTTTAAGAGGAAAAAACAAGAAAAAAAATATTCTGAACCAAATGGTGTACTAAAATATTTTATATTATACACTACTACCTATAGGCGGTGGTGGACACACAAGCAATACCATCCCACCTATCAAATCGCTCAGCTACACTATATCTGGGGGTAGTGGTGGACACAGCACCACCTCCCCCCCTTCCCAGATCAGCTCAGGGTAGCAGGGCAGACACAAACACACCCCTTAAGCCTCTTCGATCACATTAGCTCAGGTGATGAGCAATGGATGCCATGCCAGCTCCCACCTCACACCTCCCACCCCCTTATCAAGGGCTCACCTCAGGCAGTGGAGGACACTGCCATTATAATCCCCTCTGGCTGGCTGGCTCTCAGCCTCAGATGTACCCAGGAAGCAGCTTGAAATGAGGACTGGGGACATCGTTTACAGCAGCAGCTGTGGGGGAAGGAGCAGGCAGTCAGACAGTACTAGACCATGGCGCTGGAAGGGGGGGGGGGTTCGGCTTGAAAAAAAAAAAACAGCAAAGGCTCTCACTACCTCGGGATGGTGTCGTCTCTGGCGGGTGACACCCGACCTGGGTGCAGAGCGCACCCCCATAGCACTGCTACTGACATCCCCCATGTTTTGACACCATGGGCAAAACATCTCCCCCGCTCCCTCTTGGTATGCCCCTCAAGGATGGCACCTCACATCCTGTCCTCTTTCCTTCACAGAGAAGAGAGAGAGGGATTTTGAAACGGCGGCGGCGCCGGGGGGGTTCAGTATTCACACTATAAGACGCAGGGACATTTCACCCCATTTTTTTGGGGGGGGGAAGTGCATTTTATAGTGCGAAAAATATGGTATATATATATATATATATATATATATATATGAATAGTGTATACATATTGTGGTGGTGGGACCCCGTGTGACCTTAAAGAGTGTTTGTTTACACCAGATTTTGGAGAGAAAGGTACGCAAATTGTACAGCTGTATGTTTGGCTATTTAGTTCTGACCTGACTATAGCTCAGAGCCCCACCCAACAGACAGGAAGTCTGTTCCTGGGAGTCAGGTGGACTCCCATTCCTCTGAGGCCCCGTACACACGAGGGGACATGTCCGATGAAAACGGTCCGCGGACCGTTTTCATCAGACATGTCCGCTCGGAGATTTCTGTCTGATGGTTGTACACACCATCAAACAGAAATCCGGGCGGACAGGATACGCGGTGACGTGGCCGCGCCATCGCCGCGACGATGACGACCCTGGAAGGTAAATGCTTCCACGCATGCGTCGAATCACTTTGACGCATGCGAGGGCTTTCGGCTGAGCGGACATGTCCGGTGAGTCGTACAGACGACCAAACATGTCCGACGGACAGACTTCCAGCGGACATGTTTCTTAGCATGCTTAGCACGAAACATTTGTCCGCTGAAAACCTTTCCGATCCGCCGGACAATTGTCAGGTCGGCAGTACACACGACTGAACATGTCCGCCGGACCAGTTTCAGCGGACATGTTCGGTCGTGTGTACGAGGCCTGAGAGGAGTCAGCCTTTGTTCTCCCTGTCTGACCCTCCTCCCGGAAGTGTTCCTCGGAAGTAATCACGTGACCTGTCACGTGACCTGTCACGTGACCTGTGAGGCTGGAACAGGCTTCATCCTGATGGCCACAGGACAGGCCTGAAGACTCCACACATTCTGCTTTCTTCACTTCTAAGCAGCCCATTGATCCGGGACGAGGACTACAGGATGTTACAGATGAGACTTCTTTCTTACCGTCTTGTAAGTGTGTTTTGTACATTTGTCATTAAAAAGAACCTCTTTAATACTGCACTTTCTTTCTCTACCCCTCTTATGTCTGCAGGAGGCAGATATCATTGGTGATTGAGCAGCAAGGCGCTGATCAGGGGTAAGCTAGGAGAGAGCTTAACCCAAGGAAACTCTGTTTGTTCTGAGGAGCAGACCTAAGGCCTAGGCTAATGCCTGAAACAGCCGGATGGCAAGAATGAAAGCCAGGAGGCTAAAGTGTTGAGTATGCAAGATACAGTAATGGTGGAAACCCCCTGCGGGGTTACTGATGTATTTGTGAACTTTTTGTGCTTTGAAATAAAAGTGGGCTACCAGGTCCTTAAAAAATTCAGTTCTGGACTGGCGTACTCACTAAAACGCTCCTACCGCTGGAGTCTGATCACCCCAATCTTACAATATAAATATATATATATGTATACTAGACATGTGCACACACTGAAATATTTTGTTTCGGAATTTAGTTTTCCCCGGAAAAATAAAATATCTTAGTTAATTCGGAAATCCGTTTTTATTCATTTTGTTTAGTTAAAAAATGCATTCCGTCCCGAAAATACGGAATGAATTAAGGTCGAATCTGTCATTGAAGGCTTATGGTGTCTGTCGAATGTTCTAAGAAGATTCGACGAAGCAGCTAAACTGTACGACGCCGCAATCGTACATTTCCGGTCGAATTCTCTGCCCACAATCTATAGTAGAATTCTAATGTTGTATGAATGGTAATAATTATATTTTGTTAATATAAATACTAGTCAACCAACATTAGAATTCTTCTATAGCCTATGGGCATAGCATTTAAACATAAATGTCCACTCACGGCGATCGTTTTTTAGCTGCTTCATCGAATCTTCATGTCTTCTATAATGTTGAATCTTTTTCCCTCTAAGTCGAATCTTCATGTCTCTATAATGTTGAATCTTTTCTCTCTATGTCGAATAATCTTGGACTAATAGAGTTAGGTTAGGCACAGATCGCTATTGTCACCGTCATGTTAATCTTCTATCTGTATCGGACTGTTGTCGCAACAAAACGAAAATACATTTTTTTTTATGTCGGATTTTTCAGATTTCGGATTCTGCGCGTTCATTATCATTTGTTAAAAACGAACGCGAAAATCCCAGAAATTTGGATGAAAATGCATTTGGACGAAAACGAATGCACATGGT
This sequence comes from Rana temporaria, assembly GCF_905171775.1. Lineage (NCBI taxonomy): Eukaryota > Metazoa > Chordata > Amphibia > Anura > Ranidae > Rana > Rana temporaria. The sequence continues at coordinate 405,008,777 of NC_053493.1, read as the reverse complement.
CTAATGTATGTGATATATTATACAGTATATATATATATATATATATTATATATTATATATATATAAATATATATATATATATATATATACAGGGCCGATCCGCCCTATAGGCTCACTATGCAAGCCGCTTAGGGCCCCACAAGGCTGCAGAGGGCCCCCCAAATTACTAGAGGCCCCGCCTGGTGAGAAGTCATTTTCGGCCCCTCACCCCGCTTCACAACTCGCTGGCTGCGTGGGAAAAGAGGTAAGAAGACAGCACCCCCCGCTTTTCACTTTAATGTTAAGACATGTCATCTTCGGCAGCCCTCCCGTTTCTCAACTTTAATGTGACATGTAATTTTGCTTAGGGCCCCAGGGAGGTCAGGATCGGCACTGTGTGTATATATATATATATACCACACACACAGGTGCATCTCATAAATTTGAATATCATCAAAAAGTTATTTTATTTCAGTAATTCAATTCAAAAAGTGAAATTTTATATACAGTATCTCACAAAAATTATACACCCCTCACATTTTTGTAAATATTTTATTCTATCTTTTCCTGTGACAACACGGAAGAAATTACACTTTGCTACAATGTAGTGAGGGTACAGCTTGTATAACGGTTGTAAATTTGCTGTTCCCTCAAAATAACTCAACACACCAGCCATTAATGTCTAAACCGCTGGCAACAAAAGTGAGTACACCCCTAAGTGAAAATGTCCAAATTCGGCCCATAGTGTCAATATTTTGTGTGGCCACCATTAATTTTCCAGCGCTGCCTTAACCCTCTTGGGCATGGAGGTCACCAGAGCTTCATAGGTTGCCACTGGAGTCCTCTTCCACTCCTCCATGACGACATCACAGAGCTGGTGGATGTTAGAGACCTTGCGCTCCTCCACCTTCCGTTTGAGGATGACCCACAGATGCTCAATAGGGGTTCAGGTCTGGAGACATGCTTGGCCAGTCCATCACCTTTACCCTCAGCTTCTTTAGCAAGACAGTGGTTGTCTTGGAGGTGTTTGGGGTCGTTATCATGTTGGAATACTGCCCTGCGGCCCAGTCTCTGAAGGGAGGGGATCATGATCTGCTTCAGTATTTCACAGTACATGTTGGCATTCATGATTCCCTCAATGATCTGTAGCTTCCCAATGCCGGCAGCACTCATGCAGCCCCAGACCATGACACTCCCACCACCATGCTTGACTGTAGGCAAGACACACAGGTGCATCTCATAAAATTAGAATATTATCAAAAAGTTAATTTATTTTCAGAAATTCTATTCAAAAAAGTGAATTTTTTATATAGATGTGTTACACACAGAGTGATATATTTCAAGCATTTCTTTATTTTAATGTTGATGATTATGGCTTACAGCTAGTGAAAACCAAAAATTCAGTATCTCAGAAGATTTGACTAAGACCAAAAAAAAAAAAGGATTTTTAACCACTTCACAGCCCCGGACCATTTTGCTGGTCAAAGACCAGGCCACTTTTTGCGATTCGGCACTGCGTTGCTTTAACTGACAATTGCCGCGGTCGTGCGATGTGGCTCCCAAACAAAATGATGTCCTTTTTTCCCCACAAATAGAGCTATCTTTTGTGGTATTTGATGTGCAGTGTTTATTTTTTGCGCTATAAACAAAAAAAGAGGGAATATTTTTTTAACTTTTCGCTATAATAAATATCCCTAAAAAATTTATAAAAAACATTTTTTTCCTCATTTTAGGGCCGATACGTATTCTCTACATATTTTTGCTAAAAAAAAATTGCAATAAGCGTTTATTGATTGGTTTTTCGCAAAAAGTGTATCGTCTAAAAAATAGCAGATAGTTGTATGGCATTTCTTATTAATAATTTTCTAATTAGAAATGGGCGACGATCTGCAATTTTTATCATGACTGCGACATTATGGCGTACACATCGGACACTTTTGAGACCATTTTGGGACCAATGCTATAAAAATGCACTGATTACTGTAAAAATGACACTGGCAGTGAAGGAAGTTAACCTGTAGGGGGCGCTGAAGGGGTTAAGTGTGTCCTAGGGAGTGATTCTAACTGTGTGGCGGCGTGGATTACTGTGACACGACATTGATCGCTGCTCCAGGAGCAGACTATCAGTGTCCTGTCACTAGGAAGAATGGGGAGATTCCTTGTTTGCATAGGCATCCCCCCCCCCGTCTGCAGCTCCGTGACACAATCACGGGACACAGTGGGACATCGAGTCTGCGGGTCCTGTGGGCACGGTCACTGAGCTTGCGGCAGGGGCGCGCGCGATTATGTGCGTGGCACGGTCGGCAAGCGGTTAAATAGTGGGTTCAGTTTAGGGTACTTAGAAACAGTTAAGTTCTGGTTTAACAATTCCCTACTCAATTCAAAACTATAAAAAAAAAGTTATGGTTCTTTTACAATTGTTTTATTTTTACTTTTACATGTTGGTATTTAACCACTTAAGGACCGCCTAACGCCGATATATGTCGGCAGAATGGCATGTACATGTACGTCGCCTTTAACCTCCCTGGCGGTATGATTCTTTCAGAAAAACATTGCTAAAAGCGGTACCATTATTTGCAAGGAGGAACTTTGGCGTTTTATATTGTAGGTCTGTAATTTTTAGAATAACTCATTTAAATCTGACCAAACAAGATTCTAATAGGCACATCCCGTGTATTACATTTTTTAAAACAAAATTATAAATTATAATATAATAAATAATTATAAATAATTATAACAAATAATAATATAATTATAATAAAAATTATTCAATAATGTAATCAATCAAAAATCACTGAAAATTTGCATCAGTTGCAAGAATTGTCGCTGTCATTACTTTTATTTTTTATGACGAATTCCCCACAAATCGCTATCGCACAATTCTGCAAGTGATTATAATTTATTATCGCTGTTTTTTAGCTGATCTAAAACTATTTTTGACATAAAGGGACACTTTTGGTTGCTATGGACAATCTACAGTTTGCAGGGAGAAAAAAAAGGTTTTTATTATATAAAATGACATGTAGGGCACTGGGCAGACCACTAGGGACAAGGGGGGTGTGTATTTTTTACATACAGTACTGTAATCTATAAGATTACAGTATACTGTGTGTATAGTGTTTGTTTACGTTTTTGAATTTGGCGCCGTTCTCCGTCCCCGTGCGTCGTAACGTCGCAGGGAACGGAGATCGGCGTCACACGGAGGCACTATGTGAATCGAGCGAGGTCCCGCTCGCTCACACAGCGCGGTGGCATCGCTGGATCCAGGGACAAGGTAAGTAAAAAGTGCCTGTGGATCTAGCGAGGCAAGCCCGAGACAGACTCGGGGTTACCGATAGTAGCAAGAAAATCTAACCCCGTGTCAGTCTCGGGAAGACCGCCAGGGAGGTTAAGAGCCCAGCCGTGCGACCCGGTCCGAAGCTCCGTGACCGCGGTCGCGGGACCCGCGGACCCCGATTGCCGCCGGTGTCCTGCGATCGGTCACAGGAGCTGAAGAACAGGCAGAGGTGTGTGTAAACACAGCTTCCCGTTCTTCACTGTGGCAGTGTCAATGATCGTGTGTTCCCTGATAGGGCCGGGTACTCACGAACAAACATGTACGGTGGAAAGCGGTCCGTCGGACCGTTTTCCACCGTACATGTCTGCCAGAGGGCTTCTGTACGATGGTTTGTACACACCATCGTACAGAAGTCCGCGCGTAAACAATACCGGGGCGTGTCCGCGTCGTCGCCGCGACGATGACGCGCCGATGACGCGGAGACGTGGGCGGGCCTGCCATTTAAAGGCTTCCACGCATGCGTCGAGAGTCATTCGACGCATGCGAGGGACGGCGGGCGCCTGGACATGTACGTTAGGTCTGTACTGACGACCGTACATGTCCGAGCGGGCAGGATTCCAGCGGACGGTTTTAAAACACGTCCACGAATATTTGCCCGCTGGGATAAGGCCCCGGCGGGCAAATGTTTTGCTGGAATTCGGCCGCTCGCGCCTACACACGACCAAACATGTATGCTGAAACTGGCCCGCGGACCAGTTTCAGCATACATGTTTTGGTCGTGTGTACGGGGCCAATATAGTGAAAGACGATCAATGACATCACAATGTCCAGCCCCGCCCCCTACAGTTATAAACACAATATGAGGTCACACTAACACCTACAGCGCCCCCTAGTGGTTAACTCCTAACTGCAATTGTCATTTTCACAGTAATCAATGCATTTTTTTAGCACTTTTTGCTGTGAAAATTACAATGGTCCCCAAAAAATGTGTCAAAATTGTCTGAAGTGTCCATAATGTCGCAGTCACGAAAAAAAAATCGCTGATCGCCGCCATTAGTAGTAAAAAAATAAAAATATTAATAAAAATGCCATAAAACTTTCCCCTATTTTGTAAACCGCTATAAATTTTGCGCAAACCAATCGTTAAACATTTATTGCGATTTTTTTTTTTTTTTTACCAAAAATAGGAGAAGAATACGTATCGGCCTAAACTGAGGAAAAAAAAAATGTTTTTTATATCTTTTTTGGGGATATTTATTATAGCAACAAGTTTAAAATATGTTTTTTTTTTCAAAATTGTCGCTCTTCTTTTGTTTATAGCGCAAAAAATAAAAACCGCAGAGGTGATCAAATACACCAAAAAGAAGCTCTATTTGTGGGAAAAAAAGGACGCACAATTTTGTTTGGGAGCCACGTTCGCACGACCGCGCAATTTTCAGTAAAGCGACACAGTGCCGAATCGCAAAAAGGGGCAAGGTCCTGCATATCTGTCGGGTCTTAAGTGGTTAAAATAAATACCGGTATTTAAAATGATATGATTAATTGCACTATAGGTGGTAAGCCAACATAACAATTAAACAAACCACAACTTGAGTCCAATAAAATGTATAAATCAAGGCTGCATCGATACAGAAATGCATTAAATGTATTTAATCAAGATGCAGTTACTTTTATTTAAATGATCCCTTCTGAATTTTTTTATAAATGTCTTGCCAATACAGATACAGTATTTCTTTAGTTTATTTAGTTTACTTTCTAGGGACCAATAAAGGTCATAGCTTACTGTACGTTCTAGCAGGGAATACCCTTGGGAAGGAGAAATTTAGTGTCTAATTGTTTATGAGGTTGTATCTTGGTAAAGTGAAAAACTGTAATTTGTCATGTGTGGTGCAGAGAAGGTCAACAAGCAAAAACTTAGAATGAGTCTGTCATATATGAGGCTGATTAATTGCAGGCAAGACATAGGCGGGGTATCTAATTAATCATAGGACCTATACAACCTAGACAAAAATTAAGAGGAAATCTAAAGCCTTTATGTGTCTGTGTGTGTTAAATGTAATGTACATCAATTAATCATTGGGTGTTAAATCCCAACTCTCTTTCTTCTTCTGAAAAACGCCACCTTAAAGGGCTTGTAAAGGAATTTTATTTTCCTAAATAGCTTCCTTTACCTTAGTGCAGTCCTCCTTCACTTACCTCATCCTTCCAATTTGCTTTTTAATGTCCTTATTTCTTCTGAGAAATCCTCACTTCCTGTTCTTCTGTCTGTAACTCCACACAGTAATGCAAGGCTTTCTCCCTGGTGTGGAGTGTCGTGCTCCCCCTCCCTTGGACTGCAGGAGAGTCAGGACGCTCTCTACGTTTCAGAAAGAGAAAGGAGCCGTGTGTTAGTGGGCGTCCTAAATCTCCTGTAGTTCAAGGGAGGGGGTGAGCACAACACTCCACCCCAGGGAGAAAGCCTTGCATTACTGTGTGGAGTGAGGCCCCGTACACACGACAGTTTCCTCGGCAGAATTCAGCTTCCGACCGAGTTTCTGGCTGAATTCTGCCGAGAACCCGGCCGTGTGTATACTTTCGGCCGAGGAAGCCGACGAGGACCTCGGCGAGGAAATAGAGAACATGTTCTCTATTTCCTCGTTGTTCAATGGGAGCTCTCGGCCCGCCGAGGTCCTCGGCGGCTTCAGGGCTGAACTGGCCGAGGAACTCGATGTGTTTGGCACGTCGAGTTCCTCAGCCGTGTGTACGGGGCCTTACAGACAGAAGAACACGAAGTGAGGATTTCTCTGTGACCGTGCCCGCGGGACCCGTGGACTCGATGTCCACGGGTCATGTCACAGAGAGGCATAATAGGGGGATGCCTGTGTAAACTTAACCCCTTCCTCGCCCCCCTAGTGGTTAACCCCATCACTGCCAGTGTCATTTACACAGTAATCAGTGCATTTTTAAAGCACTAATCGCTGCATAAATGACAATGGTCCCAAAATAGCGTCAAAAGTGTCTGATGTGTCCGCCATAATGTCGCAGTCACGATAAAAATCTCAGTTCACCGCTATTACTAGTAAAAAAATATATAATGATAACAATGCCTTAAAACTACCCCCTATTTTGTAGACACTATGGCCCAGATCCACGAAGAACTTACGGCGGCGTATCTATTGATACGCCGCGTAAGTTCTACGATGCGCCGGCGTATCTTTGTTTTGTATTCACAAAACAAGATACGCCTGAATGTGGGCTAGATCCGACTGACGTACGTCTAGGTACGCCGTCGGATCTTAGGTGCATATTTACGCTGGCCCCTAGGTGGCGCTTCCGTTGATTTCCGCGTAGAGTATGCAAATTAGCTAGATACGCCAATTCTCAAACGTACGTCCGCCCGGCGCATTTTTTTACGTCGTTTACGTTAGGCTTTTTCCGACGTAAAGTTACCCCTGGTATATGAGGCGTACGCAATGTTAAGTATGGACGTCGGGCCAGCGTCTAATAGTCGAATAGTCGAATAGGGCTGTGCGTAAGTTCCGTTCACGTCTAAAGCATTGACGATTTGTGGCGTAATTTGGAGCATGCGCACTGGGATTCTTTCACGGACGACGAATGCGCCGTTCGTAAGAAACGTCAAATACGTGGGGTCAAGATTAGTTAGCATAGAACACGCCCCCAACCAGCCTCTTTTGAATTAGGCGGGCTTGCGCCGCCTGATATACGCTACGCCGCCGTAACTAAAGGCGCAAATTCTTTGTGAATACAGTACTCGCCTTTCTAAGTTACGGCGGCGTAGCGTTTCTGAGATACGCTACGCCCGCCTAAAGATAGGTGCCTGTACGTGGATCTGGCCCATTAACTTTTGCACAAAAAAAATCAATAAACGCTTATTGGGATTTTTTTTACCAAAAATATGTAGAAGAATACGTATCGGCCTAAACTGAGGAAAAAAACTTTTTTTTATATATATATTTTTTGGGGATATTTATTATAGCGAACATTAGGTTTAGGGGGCGGCGCATGGAGATTAGGGGGGACGGCACCACTGTGCCCCTTATGGATCGGGCGCCACTGTTCCTATGGTAATTCTATGTATTAAATCTACATTTTCCCCTTGGGAATGAGACTTTTTAGGCACAGATTGTGAAACGATTTTTGTAATAATTAAAAAAAAATATATATTTAAGTATCAAAAGAGTATCAAAAAGATTAACAATCATATACAGTAAAACCTTGATTTGCGAGGATAATTCGTTCCAGAAACATGCTTGTAATCCAAAGCACTTTTATATCAAAGCATTTTTTTTACAGGGTATAAAAGAGAAGAGAGGCACCTCTAAGTGTAGCAATAAGCTGCTAAAAGTTGTACCTTTATTAAATGTAACCATATTGCTACACTTAGAGGCTCCTCTCTTCTCTTTTATACTCAGTTGTGACATGACGCTACTCCTATGCCGCGTACACACGACCACTTTTAATGGTCTTGAAAAAACAACGTTTTTTTCGACCTGATTCTTGTCAAGCCTGCCTTGCATACACACAATCGTGCAAAAAAAATTGCGCAGAGCGCGGTGATGTACAACACGTACGAAGGCACTATAAAGGGGAAGTTGCATTTGGCTGGCGCCACCCTTTGGGCGGCTTTTGCTGATTTTGTGTTAGTAAAAGTTTGGTAAGAGACGATTTGCGCTTTTCAGTTTTTGTGCTTTTCAGTCTGTTACAGCGTGACGAATGTGCTATCTCCATTACGAATGCTAGTTTTACCAGAACGAGCGCTCCGATCACATAACTTGCTTCTGAGCATGACGCAAAAAAATAGAGCATGTTCTAAATTTTTAATGGCCATTTTTCACATCATGAAAAATGCTCTGGAGCCCACACACGATTGTTTTTAATGACATAACATTTTATTTTAATTTCACATCATGAAAAACGGTCGTGTGTACGCAGCATAATATCAAGACCTTGCTTGTATATCAAGGCAAAATGTATTAAAACATTTTGCTTGTCTTGCAAAACACCAAACCAAGTTACTCTCAAACCAAGGTTTTACTGTACAGGAAATGTGATTCCGCGTACACACGACCATTTTTCATGATGATAAAAATTACATTTTTTTTTATGTCGTTAAAAACGATCCTGTGTGGGCTCCAGAGCATTTTTCGTGATGTTAAAAATGGCCGTTAAAAATGTAGAACATGCTCTAAATTTTTGAGTTGTTTTTAACATTGTCATTTTTAACGTTGTAAAAAATGGTTGTGTGTTGGCTTTAACGACGTGAAAAAAAACGCCCATGCTCAGAAGCAAGTTATGAGATGGGAGCGCTCGTTCTGGTAAAACTACCGTTCGTAATGGAGATAGCACATTCGTCACGCTGTAACAGACTGAAAAGCGCGAATCGTCTCTCACCAAACTTTTACTAACATGAAATCAGCAAAAGCAGCCCCAAGGGTGACGCCATCCGCATGGAACTTCCCCTTCATAGTGCCGTCGTACGTGTTGTACGTCACCACGCTTTGCTCGAGCATTTTTTTTGTCACGATCGTGCGTAGGCAAAGCAGGCTTGACTAGAATCGGGTTGAAAAAAAATTAGGCCTGGATTCATGTAACACTTACGCGGCGTATCTCGAGATACGCCGCGTAAGTGTAAATGTGCGCCGTCGTATCTGTGCGCCGTGGCCACAGAACTAGATACGCCTGAAAATAGGATTCTTGGGCGCATATTTACGCTGGGCGCCTCATTGCAAATATGCAAATGAGGGAGATACGGCAATTCACGAGCGTAGTTGCGCCCGGCGCATCATATACGCGGTTTGCGTAAGGCTTACATCCGACGTAAAGTTAAGCCTCATAAAGCAGGGGTAAGTCATGTTAAGGTATGGACCAGGGAACAGCCGTCATATTTTACGTAGTTTACGTAGTAGTACGTGAACAGGGCTGGGCGTAGGTTACGTTCACGTCGTAGGCAGCGATTCGATGTATCTTAATGAGTATTTCCAACGTGATTCTGAGCATGCGCACTGGGATGCTTCCACGGGACGGCGCATGCGCCGTTCGTTCGGCCCATCATTTGCATGGGGTCACGCATCATTTAAATGGATCACGCCCACCTTCTACCTACTTTGAATTATGCCGGCTTACGCCGAAAAATTTACGTTACGCTGGCGCAATGTTGGGAGCAAGTGCTTTGTGAATACTGTGCTCGCCGCTCTGTGCTACGTTGGCGTATATTCGATACGCTATGCCGGCATAACTATGCGCTGAGGTACGAGAATCCAGGCCTTAGTTTTTTCTAGACGGTTTTTAAAAACGGTCGTGTGTACGCGGCATGATAAAAAAAAAAATGTTGGCCTTACAAACAGCAGATACAATCTACCTCCAAACTTTTTGATATGTATTAAATCTAGGGAAACCCCTAGGCTGGTTGGTTGACACTCCCGCCTTTGGATTTATTTTACACCTATATCCAACCCAAGTTCTTGTCTTGCAGCTTCAGTAGCATTGTTTTTCACATAGCACACGGGGAATGCAGTGTACCACTATCCAGCTATCACACAATCACACAAGGTGTTAATATAGCAGCTAAGGTGGTATATTTTGTACATAGAGAAGGACTTCACTGAGGTAAGGAAAAAATGCAGGCTGTTTCCATTAAATATTCTGTGTGTTGAAGATGCCTGATGTGTGCAGGAATGAGCAAGCCTTTTGAGAGGCCATTAGCTTTGCTGACGAATCCTAATTTATTGATGGTGCTGGTAAAGTGATCCAGGTGACCTGCCCGCTTCCAGCACTGGCTATGCACAACAGATGCCCCCTCCTTTATGGCATCATTACCCTTTTACGTAAGTCCTATGCTTATCAGGATAGCATTTAATAGGGAATTATATCCTTTATTGGGCTCTTCTCGCGCTGCAGCCTTAGAAGAAGGATCCCCTCCCCCCTTAGGATATTACAATTGAGGGGTTTGCTTCATACTCTGATAAATGGTCCTTTTGGAACTCATTAAAGATGAATTTAAGGTATGGATATTTTTTATATAGTTTCATTAATTCAGCTTGGACCAATGTAACTATGCCAACACCATACCTGTGGGATCCCTCTAGAAGGTGGAAATCACTGTAGTAAACACTTCTCCTCCAGTGATCCCCACTAGCTTCCTGTGCTGAGAAGCTGCCCTATCACATTGTGAACACAGGAAGGTGACTGCTCGCATGGACACCATTCAGAGAGTTAGGCCTCGTACACACGACCGAGTTTCTCTGCAAAAACCAGCAAGAAACTTGCTGGGAGATATTTTTTGCAGAGGAAACCGGTCGTGTGTACATTTTCATAGAGGAAACTGTCGAGCCAAAAAGAGAGCAAGTTCTCTATTTCCTTGACGGGAATGAAGAAACTTGCCTTGTCCAGTTCCTCGACAGCCTAACAAGGAACTCGACGAGGAAAACGATGTGTTTAGCCCGTTGAGTTTTTCGGTGGTGTGTACAAGGCCTAATTTGTGTTTTTTCTCAAGGAACGCAATGCATTTTCTGATTCGACAAGGTGGGGTGGTGATGTCACACTCTTCACTAGACATGTGCACACTGAAATATTTCGGTTTCGGAATTTAGTTTAATAAATTTAAATAAATGTATTTAGTAACTCCCGAAATTAGTTTTTATTTATTTTGTTTTGTTAAAAAATGCATTCATCCGAAAATTCTAATGATTTGAGGTCGAATCTGTCATTGAAGGCTTATGGTGTCTGTCGAATGTTCCAAGAAGATTCGATGAAGTAGCTAAACTGTACGACGCCGCAATCGTACATTTCCGGTCGAATGCTCCGCCCACAAGCTATAGAAGAATTCTAATGTTGTATGACTAGTAGGGCTGTTACTGATTAAAATTTTCGTGTTCGATTAATCGTTTTTTTTTAAAATCGATTAATTGACTAATTTCGATTAATTATAACGCACATTCAGATTCAACTACTTTCAGCTGATCTCCTTGCATTGCAACTCTGCATTAGTCAGTGGTAAATGTGGTATACACTATATACAATCACCCGACACTAGTTAGTTTCCACAATCCAAGACTTAACTTCACAGTTCACACAAATACGTTTTAAATTCAAACTGTAGCACTGACATAAGTAATTTTTTCTTATTAAACTTTAAGAAAAACGTAGAAAGTTAGTTTAACTTTAATTATAAAACGTATCTAGTATATTGACGGTAAGTCACTTTATAGTAGGCAAGTAGGCATCACTTTAGCCAGTCACACAGACATACCAGAGTGTTTACATTTTCTGGAAGCAGACATGATCGCATTTTATTGACAACTAGCTGAATACCTGGCATTGCACGGTATTCCTATCTTAAAGCGGGAGTTCAACCATTTCTTTTTTTTTTTTTTTTTTCCTTAGCTTCCTGCTCGTTCGGTCTAGGGGAATCGGCTATTTGTATTAAAATATGAGCTGTACTTACCCGTTTTCGAGATGCATCTTCTTCCGTCGCTTCCGGGTATGGGCTGCGGGAATGGGCGTTCCTTCTTGATTGACAGTCTTCCGAGAGGCTTCCGACGGTCGCATCCATCGCGTCACTCGTAGCCGAAAGAAGCCGAACGTCGGTGCGGCTCTATACTGCGCCTGCGCACCGACGTTCGGCTTCTTTCGGAAAATCGTGACGCGATGGATGCGACCGTCGGAAGCCTCTCGGAAGACTGTCAATCAAGAAGGAACGCCCATTCCCGCAGCCCATACCCGGAAGCGACGAAGAGGATGCATCTCGTAAACGGGTAAGTAATGCTCATATTTTAAAACAAATAGCCGATTCCCCTAGTAAAAACGAGCAGGAATCTAAGGGGAAAAAGTGCCCTCTAAGGATGAACCTCCGCTTTAAGCTTTTGGGGAGGAAAATCATAGTAATATAAATATACCCATCTTTTATATAAGGGTGTAGGTAAGGGTTAATTTAACTGTCATATATTTTTATTTGGCATATAAGTAATATGTGTACCAGGTATTATTGAAATATCTCCAGGCGTACAGAAGTTATGTGGGAACATACATTTCCCATTGATTTGCATGGGACTTTAAACAAAAACCCCGACCCTCACAAATGGGGGTAGTTAAGGGATAAATTAACTATCCTATAGTTTAAGTGGACATATAAGTAACATGTGACCAAGTGTTATGGAAATATCTACAGCCGTTTGGAAGTTATGAAGTAACATGTATTTCCCATAGAGTTGAATGGGACTTTAAAGGAAAACCCCGACCATGGCAAATGGGGGTGGGTAAGGGTTAAACCACCTATCCTATGTTTGTTGCTGACATATAAGTAACATGTGTGCCAAGTTTCATGTTAATATCTTTAGCCGTTTGGACGTGATGCTGGAACATACATACATACATACACACACTTGGGTTTTATATATATATAGATATACCCTGAAGAACTGAACAGTCTTTCGCACAGAACAGATGTTGCCGATACACAAAGAATTGTCTGCACAAAACTGCTTAGGACAGGAAAACGATGGTTATTTTTGCCCCCTTCCCCTGATGGAGCCTGATGCATCCTCCTGCTCCACAGATGCAAAGGTACCTCAATCCAATGGGTGCAGTTTGCTCGCGTCCAGCAGGGTAAGGCCCCATACTCACGAGCAAACATGTCTGCTGAAACTGGCCCGCAGGCCAGTTTCAGCAGACATGTTTGGTCGTGTGTGGGCGCGAGCGGGCCGAATTCCAGCAAACATTTGCCCGCCGGGCCTTTTCCCAGCAGACAAATATTCCTGGACTTGTTTTAAAACAGTCCGCTGGAATTCTGCCCGCTCGGACATGTACGGTCGTCAGTACAGACCTACCGTACATGTCCAGGCGCCCGCCGTCCCTCGCATGCGTCGAATGACTTCGACGCATGCGTGGAAGCATTTTAAAGGCGGGCCGCCCACGTCGCCGCGTCATTGTCGCGGCGACACCGCGTCATCGACGCGGCGACACCGCGGACACGCCCCGCGTATTGTTTACGCGCGGACTTCTGTACGATGGTGTGTACAACCATCGTACAGAAGCCCTCTGGCAGACATGTATGGTGGAAACGGTCCGACGGACCGCTTTCACCATACATGTTTGTCCGTGTGTACCCGGCCTAAGTCTCACTGTCCAGGCTGTCCGGTGACGTCAAGAATTTTGATTGATCAAAAGAATTTTGATCGATAAAAAAAATTAAAGATTAATCAAGGAATTAATCTTTAATTTCCCCAGCCCTAATGACTGGGGAAAATGTAATAATTACATTTATTAATTATTATTACCAGTCAACCAACATTAGAATTCCTCTATAGCCTATGGGCGGAGCATTTGACCATAAATGTCCGCTCGCGACGACTGCTTTGTTGAATCTTCATGTCGAATCTTTTCTCTCTATGTAGAATAATCTTGGATTAATAGAGTTAGGTTAGGCACATTTGACCACAGGTTCGATAGACACAGATCGCTATTGTCACCGCCATGTTGAATCTTCTATCCATATTGAACTGTTGTCGCAACGAAACGAAAATAAAGCATTTTTATGTCAGATCTTTCGGATTTCGGATTCTGTGCGTTCGTTATTGTTTGTTAAAATAAACGCGAAAATTCGGACGAAAATGTATTCAGACGAAAACAAATGCTCTTCACCGTGTCCAATCAAAAAATTCTTTGCATGGAGCCAATCTCCTGTGCAGCAGGGCAGCCGCTTGGCATGGGACCTGGAAGCTAGTGTACATTTCTACTACAGTGATTTCCAACTTCTGGAGGGATCGCACAGATTGTATTATATGCCTGTATATATTATATATAGTATTATTAGCAATATTTTATATATTATATAATACTATATATAATATAGAGAGGCCCTTTAGAATAAAAAGATGGTAAATTGTTTGGAATAAAAAATACTGTATTTATCGGCGTATTCCGCGCACTTTTTTCAGGGGAAAATCGTGGGTGCGCGATATACGCTGATCCCCGCTGTCTAGAGCCAAGCCAAGCACTCAGCTTGGCCACGCTCGGTTCCGCCCGCAGCCACGTGAGAGGAGCCGAGAGAAGCCGAGAGGAGCCGAACACACAGGAAATCCGTCTCCTCTCGGCTCGGCCGAGGCGCCAAATCCAAAAACAAACACCGCTGCAACTCCGGCCAAGGTGCGGATGGACTCGCAGACGGACACGCTGGACGGAGACGGACACCTGGATGGAGGTCGCGGACAGACACCTCCAAAGCCGCAGACGAACACCCACAAGGCTGGACGGACCCCGCGCAAGGCCGCAGACGGACACCGGACAAGGCCGCAGGGCAAAAATGTAAGTATTGTTTTTTTTCCTTAAACTACCTTTCTAAGGTTGGGGTGCGCGTTATACGCCGGCGCGCAGTATACCCCGATAAATTCCAAAAATAAAAAAAAAGATGGCAGTTGCAATCTTTTATGTCGCACCAGATTTGTTCAACTGATCATCAAATCTATAATTCCATGGGGAAAAAAAAAACAGTAGAAAAAAAATTGAGAAAATATATACCAACAATTTACCCAAAATGATCAATAGGCAACAGCTCATCAGTTTAGAGTAAAGCCTCGTACACACGCTCGGTTTTCTCGGCAAGAACCAGCAAGAAAATTGCTGGCAGAGCTTTCTTGCCGAGTAAACCGTGCGTGTGTACGAGGCTTTCAGGTTTCTCGTCAAGGAAACTGCCCAGAATCTAGATGAGAAAAATAGAGAACCTACTCTCTATTTTCTCGTCGTGAGATTATCGGCAGTGTTTTCCTGCCGAGAAACCCGAGCATGTGTATACTTACATCTCCATGGAAACCCGCGCATGCTCGAAATGACTTTGACGCAAGCGCGGTAGCTTCAAAGGCATAGGTAGGGTGTAGCAAGATGGCGGCGACGGCATCGAATGTGACGAGCGCATACTCGTCATAGTCGTTGACGTCACCGTGTTCGTGCCATTGAAAAGAACGCCGCTTTTCAATGGCACGAACATGGTGACGTCATCGACTATGACGAGTATGCGCTCGTCACATTCCATGCCGTCGCCGCCATCTTTTGAATGCTGGGTCTTTTGAATGGCCCGTGTGTACACTGGGCCAGCAAGAGAATCTTGCCAAGAATCTCGTCAGGAAAAACAATGTTTTTTTCTGACGAGATTCTGGGCCGTGTGTACAGGGCTTCAACCATAAATGAGGGACCTAGAACTTTCACTCCAACTTGCGTGCTCATATATCACATGTGTGATAGCTTTGGTTAGGTGACAGGTCCTCATCATGGAGACATTAGGGGACCACCAATCTCATCCCTGCCCACCACTGCAGCTAATCAAGAGCTGTTATTCCCTAGCTACTGTAGCCAGGGAAGCAGCTAATCAAATATAATCTGTGCTTGAACCAGGGAAGGCTTAGAGTAGACCGCTTCCTGCTTCATATACAGCAGAGGAGATCGGGAACAGACCTTCCACTTGTAATCATATCACATTTGTTATGTTTGGTCCTAGGCTCCCAGAAAGAGAGGGAGAGCCTGGGAACGGGGGGTGGGGGGGGGGTCACACTGTCAGGCCCCGTACACACGACCGAGTTTCTCAGCAGAATTCAGCCAGAAACTCGGTCGGAGCTGAATTCTGCCGAGAAACCCGGCCGTGTGTACACTTTCGGCCGAGGAAGCCGACGAGGATCTCGGCGAGGAAATAGAGAACATGTTCTCTATTTCCTCGTTGTTCAATGGGAAATTTCGGCTCGCCGAGATCCTCGGCGGCTTCACAAGGAACTTGACGGGCAAAACAATGTGTTTTGCCCGTCGGGTTCCTCGGACGTGTGTACGGGGCCTCAGGGAACCAGAATCAGGCTATACAGCTGGCAGAAGAAAACAAATACAAGCTTATGGCTTTGTTTTATACCCTTTATACTCTTAACGTACGTCATATATCTAGAGAAGCAAAGTGATGAAGATCATTGCACCCTTAAAAAAACATCTTAACTACTTGCCGACCAGCCGCCGCAGTTATACGGCAGCAGGTCGGCTCCCCTGCACGAGAGCCCGTAGCTGTACGTCGGGCTCTCGAAGCGGCCACTAGCTAGTCCCTGACTCCCGTGCGCGTGCCCGGCGGGCGCGATCGCCGCCGGGCACCAGTGACGGCTCGTTACAGAGCGAGGACCGGGAGCTGTGTGTGTAAACACACAGCTCCCGGTCCTGTCAGGCCTCGTACACGCGACCAAGTTTCTCGGCAAAAAACAGCAAGAAACTTGCTGTTTTTTTTTTTTGCAGAGGAAACCGGTCGTGTGTACACTTTTCGACGAGGAAACTGTCGAGGATCTCGTTGAGCCAAAAAGAGAGCATGTCTTCTTTTTCCTCTACGGGAATGGAGAAATTTGTCTCGCCGAGATCCTCGACAGCCTAACAAGGAACTCGACGAGCAAAACGATGTGTTTCGCCCGTCGAGTTTCTCGGTCGTGTTTACGAGGCTTCAGGGGGAGAAATGCCTGACCGTCTGTTCATAAAATGTGTCAAAAGTGTCCGAAGTGTCCGCCATAATGTCGCAGTACCGAAAAAAAATTGCTGATCGCCGCCATTACTAGTAAAAAAATGTTTTTTTATAAAAATGCCATAAAACTACCCCCTATTTTGTAAACGGTATAACTTTTGCGCAAACCAATCAACAAACGTTTTATGGCGATTTTTTTTTTTTACAAAAAATATGTAGAAGAATACGTATCAGCCTAAACTGAGGGGGGAAAAAATTGTTTTTATATATCTTTTTGGGGGATATTTAGTATAGCAAAAAGTAAAAAATATTCATTTTTTTTCAAAATTGTCGCTCTATTTTTTTTTATAGAGCAAAAACAAAAAACCGCAGAGTTGATCAAATACCACCAAAAGAAAGCTCTATTTGTGGGAAAAAAAGGACGCCAATTTTGTTTGGGAGCCACGTCGCACGACCGCGCAATTGTCAGTTAAGGCGATGCAGTGCCGAATCGCAAAAAGTGCTCTGGTCTTTGACCAGCAATATGGTCCGGGGCTTAAGTGGTTAAAGAGGTGTATAGATATAAAAAATGGGAAAAAAAATACATTATAAATACCTTTTCCCCCTTTTTTATACGTGATCACATTCCCTCTGTTCTCTGTTGCATAAGAGCTGGGGTGAGGAGACACAGCAGCACACTGAGCTTTCCAGTGAGAGGCTATGTATGCAGGGGGTATGTGTCAGGAAAAGTCTGATCATTGGAGGAGAGCGGGCTGAGTTCCCAGAACAGCTAGAAAGCTAACCACGCTGTGATCTCATGTCTATTATGGGCAGGCACACCAGGGATTTCACATAAAGGAAGCAATACGGAGATGACAGGATACTTTTTAGGCCTTGTACACACGACCGAACATGTCCGCTGAAACTGGTCCGTCGGACCAGTTTCCGCGGACATGTTCGGTCGTGTGTAGGGCCTACGGGATAGTTTTCCGGCCTAGCGGACAGGTTTCCAGCAGACAAAAGTTTCTTAGCATGCTAAGAAACTTGTCCGCTGAAAGCCTGTCCGTCGGACATGTCCGATGGTTAGTACAACTCATCGGACATGTCCGCTGGCCCGAAATCCCGTGCATGCGTCAAAGTGATTTGACGCATGCGTGGAAGCATTGAACTTCCGGGTTCGCGCGCGTCGCCGCGTCATCGTCGCCGCCACATCACTGCGTATTCTGTCCGAGGGGGAATTTGGTCTGATGGTGTGTACACACATCAGACCAAAATCACCCAGCAGACATGTCCGATGAAAACGGTCCGCGGAACGTTTTCATCGGACATGTCTGGTCATGTGTACGAGGCCTTAAAGTGAAGCCCTGTACACACGGCCCAGAATCTTGTCAGGAAAAAAAACTTTGTTTTTCCTGATGAAATTCTTGGCAAGAATCTCTTGCCGGCCGAGTGTACAGACCATTCCTATGCCTTGGAAGCTACTACGCATGCGTCAAAGTAATTTTGAGCATGCGCGGCTTTCCATGGCGATAGGTAAGTATATAGACGCTCGGGTTTCTCGGCAGGAAAACACTGCCAAGAATCACGTCGAGAACATAGAGAGCAGGTTCTCTATTGTTCACGTCGAGATTCTGGGCAGTTTTTCAGACGAGAAACCTCAAAGCCTCGTACACAAGCACGGTTTACTGCCAGCAATTTTCTCGCTGGTTCTTGCCGAGAAAATCGAGCGTGTACTTAAGTCTTGTTTTTTGTTTTTTTGTTAAAAATAACAAACAGTTTTACTTGCAATGTTTTTGCCCAGATCCTCCGTTTATCAGGTCACCGACTGGTGCTCCAGGCCCCCATAGCAAGCAGCTTGCTATGGGGGCACCTGATCTGAGCTGCTGCTCTGTGTATCCATTCAGACATGGAGCCACCTTTCTCTCCTCATTGGCTCACGTACTTTGATTGACAGCAGCGGAAGCTAATGGCACCTACTGTGTGTCTCAGCCAATCAGGAGGTAGAGTCCTGGACAGCCGAGTCTCTCGTGCAACATCGCTGGATGGAGATGGGGCTCAGGTAAGTATTAGGGGGACTGAGGGGGCAGCTGCACATAAAAGGTTTTTTATCTTAGCGCATAGAATGTATTAAAGCAGTGTTCCAGCCAATTTTTGTTTTTTCAATGTCAGCAGCTGACTTTTAATAAGGGCACTCACCTGTCCAGGGTGCCCGCGATGTCGGCCCCCCGAGGCCGATCCGTCCATCGGATCGGGTGGCAGCGCCGCCATTCTAACTAAGGGAAACCGGCAGTTAAACACACAGGTCCCAGAAGACAGTGTGCTCCATTTCCCAGGAGACAGCGCGAGGAGGAGAAGAATGAGGAGCTCCATGGTATAGGAAGTGGCGGATTAGGACGACTACCTAGCAACAGGTGGCAAGTAAAAAAAAATGTTTTTCAAATTTTTTTTAAGATATTTTAAGGAGCCTGTTAATGTAATTTTAGTTATTGCTTAGTGCTTATCATTAATTATTATTTATGTATTAACATTATTATTATTATTATTAACCGCTTCAGCCCCGGACCATTTTGGTGGTTAAAGACCGGGCCACTTTTTGCGATTCGGCACTATGTCGCTTTAACTGACAATTGCGCGGTTGTGCGACGTGGCTCCCAAACAAAATTGACTTATTTTTTTCCCACTAATAGAGCTTTCTTTTGGTGGGATTTAATCACTTCTGCGATTTTTATTTTTTGCGCTATAAACCAAAAAATGATAATTTTGAAAAAAAATCTATATTTTTTACTTTCTGCTATAATAAATATCCCCCAAAAATATATATAAAAAAAAACGTTTGTATTCTTGTGTATTCTTCTACATATTTTTGGTTAAAAATCACAATCGCAATAAGCGTTTATTGATTGCGCAAAAGTTATAGCATCTACAAAATAGGGGACAGTTTTATAACATTTGTATTAATAATCTTTTTTTTTTTACTAGTTATGGCGGCGATCAGCGATTTTTATCGTGACTGCGACATTATGGTGGGCACATCGGACACTTTTGACACCATATCGGGACCATTGTCATTTTTACAGCGATCAGTTCTATAAAAATGCACGGATTACTGTAAAAATGACACTGGCAGTGAAGGGGGTTAACCACTAGGTGGCACTGCAGGGGTTATGTATTCCCTAGGAAGTGATTCTTACTGTTAGGGGGCGTGGTTACACGTGACACGTCACTGATGACCGTTCCCGATCACGGGGAATGTTCATCAGTGACAGTGTCACTAGGCAGAATAGGGGAATGCCTTGTTTACAAAGGCAATCCACTGTTCTGCTCTTGCCGACCACAATCGCGGGAGTTCCCAGAACCCGCGGCTGCACTCACGAGGCACGCAGCAAATGGACGTACCTGTTTATGCAAATGAGCCTGATACGCCGATTCCCGAACGAATTTGCGTCGCGTAGCCGTCGCTTACGTCGTTTGCGTAAGCGTAAGGTTACCCCTGCTATATGAGGGGTAACCTTACGCCAGTCCGCTGTATGCCATGCTAAGTATGGCCTCGGGTCCGCGTCGTCTTTTCCTGTCGGGTACGTCGTTTTCCTAAGTCGTTCTTGAATACGACTTTACGTCAATGACGCACACGTCGGCATCATTGACGTTTTCCGTTGAGAACTGGAGCATGCGCACTGGGCTATTTTAAGCCCGGCGCATGCGCAGTTCGATCGGCACAGGGGCACGCTTAATTAAAATACAAGCCGCCACCTTTGAATTACGTGGGGATACGCCGGGCCAATTACACTACGCCGCCGCAAATTACGGAGCAAGTGTTTGGGGAATACAGCACTTGCTCCTGTAAGTTGTGGCGGCGTAGTGTAAATAGCTTACGCGACGCCGCCGCAGGATCTACCAAAATCTGGCCCAAAGTCCATTCCTCTCTCCTTGCTTTGACTGACAGGTTATTTACATATCTAGCTTGAACATGTTTATCATATGTTATGTTATGTTTATCATAATATGAGGTGATCCACAGGTCATTGTATATTACCAGGATGTGTTATGTGGGGGAGGGGTGGATTTCTCACTTTTTATACTGTGGATCACCTCATATTATGATAAACATAACATATGATAAACATGTCCAAGCTAGATATGTAAATAACCTGTCACTCAAAGCAAGGAGAGAGGAAAGGACTTTTGCCTAGATTCACATAGATTGCCGCAACTTTGCGGCGGCGTAGCTTAAGGCATTTAAGCTACGCCACCGTAAGTTAGCGAGGCAAGTACATGATTCACAATGTACTTTCCTGCTAAGTTACGGCGGCGTAGCCTAAAGCGGGCGGGCGTTAGGGCGCCTAATTTCAAATGTGTGTAAGGGGGCGTGTTTTATGATAATATGCTTTGACCTTACGTTTTTGACGTATCTGTTTAACTGCGCATGCGCCGGGCGCCTACATTTCCCAGTGTGCATTGCGGCTAAGTACGCCGCACGGGCCTATTGATTTAGACGTGGACGTCAACTACGTAAATCCCGATTCACGGACGACTTACGCAAACGACGTAAAAATTTTGAATTTCGATGCGGGAACGGCGGCCATACTTGAACATTGGCAACGCCACCTAGGGCCCAGCTCTAACTTTAGGCGGCCTATCTCTTACGTAAATGGTGTAAATGTACTGCGGCGGCCGGGCGTACGTTCGTGAATAGGCGTATCTACTGATTTGAATATTCTACGCCGACCGCAATGGAAGCGCCACCTAGCGGCCAGCAGAAATAGTGCAACCTAAGATAGGACGGCGCAAGCCGTCGTATCTTAGATATGTTTAAGGGTATCTCTGTTTGAGAATACACTTAAACATAGGTCGGCGCAGATTCAGAGTTAGGTCGGCGTATCTACTGATACGCCGACCTAACTCTTACTGAATCTGGCTAAAAGTCCATTCCTCTCTCCTTGCTTTGAGTGACAGGTTATTTACATATCTAGCTTGAACATGTTTATCATATGTTATGTTATGTTTATCATAATATGAGGTGATCCACAGGTCATTGTATATTACCAGGATGTGTTATGTGGGGGAGGGGTGGATTTCTCACTTTTTATACTGTTAAAGCGGAGTTCAAACCACAATTAGCATTTTTTAAATGTATGTCCTTTCATCATGCATTTTTATAATATAAATCCGGTCACTTACTATTTTACAATCCACCGCCGATCCGCATAGATATTAAAAAAAGCTAGTTTAAAAAAACTATGTCTACACCGTTGTCATTTTGCTTGTGGGCATTGTGAAGCCCACAAGCACTTACTTCCTGGAAGTCTTGGATGGGGATTGATAATTGGACAGCGCACTGCATCCTGGGAAATTATGACACACATTTCCCAGGAGCATTAGAGGGAGATGATGTCAGAATCATAGGTGATTTCAAAGGCAGATTTTGTGGGACCGCATAGCAACAGGCATTTCCAGATGAGTAAAAAAAATATATATATATATTTTTTTACTTTTTTAGGTCTAATGAGCACAATAATAAAAAAAATTGGGATGGAAACTCCACTTTAACTCTGTGTGGCAAGACTGGGCACAGATGATAGGAAATCTTATACTCTACATTGTGACATCAAAAAAAATACATCCACTTTAAGCAATACTAAGCTTAACCACTTGCCGACCGCCACACGCCTATTTACGTCGACAGAATGGCACGGGCAGGCAGATTGGCGTACAGGTACGTCCATTTGCTGCGTGCCTCGTGAGTGCAGCCGCGGGTCCTGGGTACTCCCGGGAGTCCCGCGATTGTGGTTTCCATCCACTTTAATGATTTTGGGGTTGCTGTATTGTCAGGCATAAACTGGTAAGACAAGAGTGTCAACCACAGCTATTCTGCTGCCCCATATCTTATAGATGAGGGAATCAATAAGCACGTCGGATACATTTGACAAACGCAGCCGATCATGAAATTCAGATGATGTTAGACCCAGTTTTACAAATTGGAATGCACTAAGGCAAATTCAAATTTTTGTTATTTTTGCCACTTTAGGATTCCCAAAAGGCTTCTGGGAGAAAAGAGCCAAAGGCTGTTTTTATATCAGCTTTAAATCTTCTTCTGTTTTTGCCTGAGCAAACGTAGCATGACTGCCAGTGCCACCAGGTGCCACTATTGTGTCTTTGGATTCCTGGTAGGATTTTTTAAAGTGGAGTTCCACCCATAAATATAACATTACATCAGTAGTTTTAAAAAAATGTCATTAGTCCTTTACGAATTTTATTTTTTATTTTTTTTAGATGCCTTCAAAGTGTTGTTGCTAGGCAGAATAGTTAATCTTCCCACTTCCTGCACCTAGGTGCTTAATGCTTCCTAACCTACACCGCACAGACTCCTGGGAATGTAGTGGGTGTAACTTTCCAGGAGTCTGTGCACTCCCCAGTCTCAAAGAATCATGTGACTTGGACAGCACAGGTGCTGAAACCTGATCTGACACTGCTTGTGCAGCACTGAGCATGTGCGAGATCTTCAAGGCTGAAATCCAGGAAGTCATACAGTCTGGCTTCATGATGCCCACACTTAAGATGGCCCCAGTCAATTTCTATTTTATAAAGTGTCTAAATGCTGTAACAACCTAACAAAACAGACCTTAGTTTACAGACTAACTTTACTAGAATACATTAAGCTTGTGTATTACAGGGGTCTTTATATTTAAAAAGTGAAATTGTGGCCGGAACTCCGCTTTAAAGTGTTTCAGGTGGTTTTTGGGCCCCATCAGGAGCTTTGTGATTCAGCCAAACTTTAAAAATGTTTTGCTATCTTCCAAAATTCAGGATTTTTTACCTGGAAGTATCGATAAAGTCAAAGGTTATCTGAACCAGGCTTCAAATGAGTATAAGAAAAATATGAAAATGGTACGCGTATTCCATAATGTGCTATAAAGTAATATACTCAAATAGCCAGATTCACGTAGGTGGGCGCAACGTTAGGCAGGCGTAGCGTATCGCATATACGCTACGCCGCCGTAAGTCAGAGAGGCAAGAGCTGTATTCACAAAGCACTTGCCTCCTACGTTACGGCGGCGTAGCGTGAATGGGCAGGCGTCAGCACGCCTAATTCAAATGAGGAACAGGGGGCGTGTTTTATGTAGATTACCCGTGACCTGACATGATTGACGTTTTTTACGACGCGGGAACGACAGCCATACTTAACATTGACTAGGCCAGCTATTTGTTCGACTAACTTTACGCCGGAAAACGCCTTACGTAAACGGCGTTTCTTTACTGCGACGGGCGCACATACGTTTCGTGAATCGGCATATCTCGCTGATTTACGCATTCTAGGCGTAAATCAGCGTTCACGCACCTAGCGGCCGGCGGAACTAGACAGCTAAGATACGACGGCGCAGGCGCAAGCAATTTTTTTCTCAGTCTAGGCCGTATTCTTCTACATATTTTTGGTAAAAAAATTGCAATAAGCGTTTATTGATTGGTTTGCGGAAAAGTTATAGCGTCTACAAAATTGGGGGTCGTTTTATGGTATTTTTATTATATATGTTTTTACTTGTTATGGCGGCAATCTGCGTTTTTTTGTGACTGTGACATTATGGCCGACACATCAGACACTTTTGACACTATTTTGGGACCATTCACATTTATTCGGCGATCGGTGCTATAAAAATGCACTGATTACTGTATAAATGTGACTGGCAGTGAAGGGGTTAAGTGAGTCCTAGGGAGTGATTCTAACTATTAGGGGGCGTGGCTTACTGTGACACATCACTGATCGCTGCTCCCGATGACAGGAAACAGATGTTCAGTGACATGTCACCAGGCAGAACATGGAACATGAACTTGTTTATAAAGGCATCTCCCCGTTCTGCTGTTCTGTGACCCAATCAGACTGCGGCGCTAAGGTGCAGGATTCAAAGCAATGTATATACCGTATTTATGGGGGTATACCGTGCGCCGGCGTATAACGCGCACCCCAAGCTTAGAAGGGAAGTTTAGGAAAAAAACGTACATTTTGGATGCTCAGCCTTGTTGGTGTCCATCTATTGTCGGCGTCCATCGGCGGCCTTGTCCGGCATCCGTCTGCGGCCTTGCGCGGGGTCCGTCCAGCTTTGTCGGTGTCCGTCTGCTGTCTTGCCTGGCGTCCATCGGCAGCCTTGTCTGGCGTCCATCTGCGGCCTTGCGCGGGGTCCGTCCAGCCTTGTCGGTGTCCGTCTGCCGGTCCGCCCAGCCTTGTCGGTGTCTGTCGCGTCCGTCTGCCGGGGTGTTTGAGTTTGGCGCCTCGGTCGAGCTGTGCAGAGACGGATTTCTGGTGTGTTTGGCTCCTCTCGGCTTCTCTCGGCTCCTCTTGCGTGGCTGCGGGCGGAGCCAAGCGTGGCCGAGCCTAGCCGAGCCTAGTCGAGTGCACAGTACACTCGGCTCGGTCTTTGTCGGCGGCGCTCAGAGACAGCGGGGAACGGCGTATAACGCGCACCCACGATTTTCCCCTGGTTTTAAGGGGAAAAAGTGTGAGTTTTACGCCAATAAATACGGTAGGTTGGTTTGCCTGCCCGTGCCATTCTGCCGACGCATATCTGCATGAGGCAAGCAGTTAAAAAGTAAACTAAAAATGATTTACATGATCTGTATGTATAAAATAATGGGAATGTTCATATATTAATATTTTATATGTCATAAAGTCATCCCGAATTGAAATAAAGTGTCCTAGTAAAAGCATGAAGTGTGTAAGGGAACAGTGATAAAATGCTTGAATTGATCTACGAGGCACGTCGGCGGAGAAGCTTCCATTTGCCTTGTTACAGGGGTCAAGTGATATTGCGTCAAAGTCAGATTTATCTGTCTCTCCTCCAGTCCAGCCACCCTCGGCATTGATCGGCCAGATCTTTTGTTGGTTTTTGGCTCATTAGAGTGATGCTGGTGGAGTATTAGTCGATCGGGTGTCGTCCATGTGAAGATATGAGGGAGATAAATCACAATGTGAGCCATTTACAAGAGCCTGACCTCCTCTGAACTTGTGCCCTTGTATCACAAAGTCTGATTTAATGTTGTCATGGTGTGAGGAATGGGTGGGGTAGAAATTCCTATCAATTAATGGAGCAAGAAGGAACATATGTAAGTTCAAATGTCTATGTGAAACACTTTCTCTGCTGACATATAATCCCCTTTGGCCACCATAGTGATTCACATATCTCTGCTACAAGGCAAAGCCAGAAATATAGAACACTATTTTTCTCTGCAGGTTTCTGCTCCCTAGTATGGCCTACCTGCCCGTTGGATACTGAATGAGTATCATTACAGTATCAAGGTTCTCCCTGTGTTCTTCTACCTTTGCAAGTCACCTTGAAGGAAATGTATAGCTGTATGTATATTTATCTTTACTTATAAAAATATATTCACGAACGTACTTGCGCCCGTCGCAGTAAGCTATGCCGTTTACGTAAGGCATACGTCCGGCGTAAAGTTATCCCTCATAAAGCAGGGGTAAGTCATGTTAGGGTATGGACGTCATAACAGCCGTCGGATTTTACGTCGTTTACGTAAGTCGTACGTGAATTGAGCTGGGCGTAGGTTACGTTCACGTCGTACGCATTGAGCCGTCGTATCTTAGGGAGTATATGCAACGTGATTCTGAGCATGCGCCGTTCGTTCGGCCCTTCATTTACATGGGGTCACGGTTAATTTAAATGTATCATGCCCACTACCTTCCTACTTTGAATTAGGCGGGCTTACGCCGGCCCATTTACGCTACGCCGCCGTAACTTAGGGAACAAGGCCCAGATTCTGAAAGGGCTTACGACGGCGCAACGTCATGTGCGCCATCGTAAGTCCTAATCTGGGCCGTCGTATCTATGCGACTGATTCTTAGAATCAGTTACGCATAGATAACCATTAGATCCGACAGGCGTAAGGCTCTTACGCTGTCGGATCTTAAATGCAATTTTTTTGTTCGCGGCTAGGTGCCGCCGACGTCGTTTTCCAGATCGAGTATGCAAATTAGCAAAATACGCGAATTCCTGAACGTACGCCCGACCGACGCAGTGAAGTTACGACGTTTACGTAAGATTTGCGACGCGTAAAGTTGCCCCTGGGTCTATGAGGCGCAGCCAATGTTAAGTATGGCCGTCGTTCCCGCGTCGAAATTTAAAAATGTATGTCGTTTGCGTAAATCGTCCGTGAATGGCGCTGGACGCCATTTACGTTAACGTTGAAACCAATGACGTCCTTGCGACGTCATTTAGCGCAATGCACATCGGGAAATTTTAGGGACGGCGCATGCGCAGTACGTTCGGCACGGGAACGCGCCTAATTTAAATGATCCACGCCCCCTACCCGGATCATTTGAATTAGGCGGGCTTGCGCCGGAGGATTTACGCTACGCCGCCGCAACTTTACAGGCAAGTGCTTTGTGAATCAAGCACTTGCCCGTAAAACTTGCGGCGGCATAACGTAAATGAGATACGTTATGCCGCCACATTTTTAAGCCATTCTACGAGAATCTGGCCCCAAGTGCTTTGTGAATACTGGTCTTGCCTCTCTATGTTACGTCGGCGTAGCGCATATGAGATGCGCTACGTCCGCTCAAAGTTACGCCGCTGTACCTGAATCTGGCCCATTATCTTACAAAAGTGAGTACACCCCTCACGTTTTTTTTTTTTTATTCTATATTTTATTGTTTTTTAATCGATTTTATGCAAACAAACGTACTTCAATTGCATACGTATCACATATATAACACATCACAAATCGATTCTACAATAAAAGGAATTTACAGAGCATTTCAGTTCCAACATTTTTCCTTTTCTAGATATACTGACGGTATAGATAATCTTCATTGTCCTTTCTATTTATCAAGCGGGCACAATAAAAAACAAAAACAGAATAAAAACAAACAAACCAAAAACAAATCAAAACAAAAACAGAGGGAAAAAAAATATATAAAAAAATATTCCTCTATTCCGCCTCCGCCAGTGCACTACATATTCTCTAGAGCAGACATACGCTGACCATGTTTTTTTTTTTTTTTTTTTTCTTCTTCTTTTTTCTTTTTTAAAGTGTATTTTGTGCGTGTACTCGAGAGAGGAGCCGGACTGCAGGAGTTGGGAGTAGGCAGGCCTCCCCCAGAGGCAATCTGCCACCTTTCTCCATGCCCCGGGTGGCAATGGTGGGTGTGTGAGGGGTTCCTCCCACACAGCCCGCCCTACCTGCTCTGCTTTGAAGCCCAACGGGGCAGAGGGACTCCCTATAAGGGAGTGAGAGGATCTAGCCCGCTCAACCAGCCCCGTTAGTCCTTCGCCTCTCTTTTAGAGACCGCATGGTCAAAGTGCGTGTGTTAACCCAATTTAGAGTACGTGTGTAGGTGTGGTGGTTTTTGTGGGAGGGGGGTGGGCGTACTAAGCACAGGCTTACCTCGCATAGCACACCCACCGGGAGCCGGGCTGAGACCACCAAACTCAATTCACATGAAGCCGAGACTGGGATCCGAACCCCTAGCTGCAGAGGTGAATGGCTTGTCAGCGCAGTGCCAATCGCGTTGAGCCACCGCAGCTCCCTTCCTACGCTGACCATGTTGACCATTTTTTATTAAACTTCTCTTCTCTGCCTTGAATAGTAGCACTACCTCTTTCCAAAGTATATATTTCAGCTATTTTTTTAAGCCACTGCGAGATGGAGGGAGATGATTCCCGCTTCCAGAGAGCTGATACACATGACTTGGCTGCACCCACAAGGTGAACGGTCATCGAATTACTATATTTACGCCTAGAAAGCTCTGAAAAATGAAGCAAGTATCTGGCTGGTTCAGAACCCAGATCCTGACCTGTCAGCTGTCTTATCATATCTCGGACCTTGGCCCAGAATGCCTGCAGTTTTTGACACGACCAAAAAATATGGAGCATATTGCCCTCTGCGACACCACAATGCCAACACATATTCGTCCTTTCCGGATAAATTTTATGCAACAATGATGGGACTTTATACCAACGTGTGAGAATTTTATAACACAGCTCTTGGTACTTAGTAGCCGTTGAGGAGTGATGAGTAAAATGTAAAATATATCTCCGCTGCTCTTCAGACAATGTAATGTCTAAATCTCTTTCCCATTTCTGAAGGAATCCTGGGGCCAGGCCTGGATTTCCTCCCTTTGCCGCCCCAAGGCCGGGTCCTTCAATGCCGCCCCCCCCCACACACACCACCATTCTCGTCCTTTATCGATGACTACTACAATAGATCGATTAACCACTTCCCAACTGCCGCATGTACATTTACGTCGGCAGAATGGCACGTACAGGCACATTGGCGTACCTGTACGTCCCTGCCTAGACGTGGGTCGGGGGTCCGATCGGGACCCCCCCCCCCCGCTACATGCGGCGGTCAGATACCTGCGGGGAGCGATCCGGGACGAGGGCTATTCGTTTCTAGCCGCCCCCCCGCGATCGCTCCCCGGAGCTGAAGAACGGGGAGAGCCGTATGTAAACACGGCTTCCCCGTGCTTCACTGTGGCGGCTGCATCGATCGAGTGATCCCTTTTATAGGGAGACACAATCGATGACGTCAGACCTACAGCCACACCCCCCTACAGTTGTAAACACACACTAGGTGAACCCTAACTCCTACAGCGCCCCCTGTGGTTAACTTCCAAACTGCAACTGTCATTTTCACAATAAACAATGCAATTTAAATGCATTTTTTGCTGTGAAAATGACAATGGTCCCAAAAATGTATGGTCCCAAAAATGTGTCAAAATTGTCCGAAGTGTCCGCCATAATGTCGCAGTCCCAAAAAAAATCGCTGATCGCCACCATTAGTAGTAAAAAAAAATAAAAAACTATCCCCTATTTTGTAAACGCTATAAATTTTGCGCAAACTAATCGATAAACACTTATTGCGATTTTTTTTACCAAAAATATGTAGAAGAATACGTATCGGCCTAAACTGAGAAAAAAAAAATTTATATATGTTTTTGGGGGATATTTATTACAGCAAAAAGTAAAAAATATTGCATTTTTTTCAAAATTGTCGCAATATTTTTGTTTATAGCGCAAAAAATAAAAACCGCAGAGGTGATCAAATACCACCAAAAGAAAGCTCTATTTGTGGGGAAAAAAAAGGATGTCAATTTTGTTTGGGAGCCACGTCGCACGACCGCGCAATTGTCTGTTAAAGCGACGCAGTGCCGAATCGCAAAACCTGGCCTGGGCATTTAGCTGCCTAAAGGTCCGGGGCTTAAGTGGTTAATGTGTATATAAACCCAATCCCCAAAATGTCCTAAATTCTTTAATTTCTTTAATTGCAAATATTGTTTTTAATCATTTTAGTCTACATTGATAACATCCTAGAACGTGTTATGCACACATTCCGCTCCTCTTCTCCTCTCCTCCTCTCCTCTCCTCCTCTCCTCTCCTCCTCTCCTCCTCTCTTCTCCTCTCCTCTCCTCTCCTATCTTCTCCGCTCTTCTCATCTCCCCACTTCTCCTCTCCTCTCTTCTCCTCTCTTCTCCTCTCTTCTCCTCTCTTCTCCTCTCCCCCTCTCTTCTTCTCTCCTCTCTTCTCCTCTCCTCTCTTCTCCTCTCTTCTCCTCTCCCCCTCTCTTCTTCTCTCCTCTCTTCTCCTCTCCTCCTCTCTTATCCTCTCCTCTCTTCTCCTCTCCTCCTCTCTTCTCCTCTCCTCGCTTCTCCTCTCCTCTCTTCTCCTATCTTATCTGCTCATCTAATTTCCTCTCTTCTCCTCTCTTCTCCTCTCTTCTCTCTTCTCCTCTCCTCTCCGCTCTTCTCCTCTCCTCTCCACTCTTCTCCTATTCTCTTCTCTCTTCTCCTCTCCTCTCCGCTCTTCTCCTCTCCTCTCCACTCTTCTCCTATTCTCTCCTCTCTTCTCCTCTCCTCACCCCCTTTCTTTCCCTCTCTCTTGCCCTTTTCTTTTTATTCACCCTCCTTCTTTTTCCCTTTCCTTCAATTCCTTCTCTTTCCTTTTCTTTTTCCTTTTCTTTCTTTTTCCTTTTCTTTTCCTTTCCATTCAATCTTTTCTTCTTTTCCTCCTCCTTGCATTCCCTGTTTTCATGCAGATATGATATTTCTTGCACAGCTCTCTTATAATAACCTACATATATTTTAAATTTAGAAGCAATTATTTTGTAATTCTTTCTTCATACTTATTTCTTATTTTTTTATTTTATTCAAGGCAGTAAGAAATAATGAGATAATGATTGTTGCAGAATCCTTCTGTTTAGACAGTAATGAAGTGATTATTGTTCCACTAACGATCCACTGGGGCTCCAGAATCTTGCCCTGACCTGCTGTGTCCCTCGATGATTGTAGTTCTATTTTAAAACTAAGGTAGATGTATAAAAAAAAAAACTTTTTATTGCAAATCTTTAACACACTTACATTGTTACATAGTCAGGCTGAAGATATATACATAGCCAAAAGACTAAAATTAATTAAAGACCTTGCAACCTCAATTTCCTAAACCATAGCAGAGGAAGGAAAAACATCCTTATAAAGTGTGATCAAATTTCTTTTAAAAGAGAAAAAAAATTATTTGAGCTCAAAAAGTAGTTAAAGTGGTTGTGAAGGTTTAATAAAAAACAAACAAAAAAATAAAAATATCGGCCCAGATTATCGCAGATGGGCGTAATACTGCGGCGGCGTGACGTATCTCATTTACGTTATGCCACCGCAAGTTTTACGGGCAAGTGCTTGATTCACAAAGCACTTGCCTGTAAAGTTGCGGCGGCGTAGCGTAAATCCCCTGGCGCAAGCCCGCCTAATTCAAATGATCCGGGTATGGGGGCGCGGATCATTTAAATTCGGCGCGTTCCCGCGGCGAACGTACTACGCATGCGCCGTCCCTAAAATTTCCCGACGTGCATTGCGCGAAATGACGTCGCAAGGACGTCATTGGCTTCGACGTGAACGTAAATGGCGTCCGGCCCCATTCACGGACGACTTACGCAAACAACGTAAATTTTTCAATTTCGACACGGGAACGACGGCCATACTTAACATTGGTTGCCCCTCATATAGCAGGGGCAACTTTACGCGTCGCAAATCTAACGTAAACGTTGTAACACTGCGTCGACCGCGCGTACGTTCTGGAATTCGCGTATTTTGCTAATTTGAATACTCGATCGGGAAAACGACGGAGGTGACACCTAGCGGCGAAAAAATTATTGCATTTAAGATCCGTCAGCGTAAGAGCGTAAGTCGGAGCCTGTCGGATCTAATGGATATCTATGCGTAACAGAATCAGGCGCATAGATACGACGGCCCAGATTAGGACTTACGACGGCGCACATGGCGTTGCGCCGTCGTAAGCCCTTTCAGAATCTGGGCCATCATACTTACCTCCACTGTGCATTTAGTTGGACCCGATCCTCATTTTCTGGGGTCCCTCGGGGGCTGTCTCAGCTCCTCCCCGCAAGAGCTAATCCCCCTCTGGGAAGTGCTCTCCCAAGGGGGTTAGCTTGCTCCCGTGTGATACAGTATGTGTGATACAGTGTATTAGTCAGCCCCACCCCCCGGCGTACTGCGTCATTGATTTGATTCATAGCAGCGGGAAACAATGGCTGCGCTGCTATCAATCATCCAATAAATAGCTGGGGGAAAGAAGCGCGGGATCGCGCCCACGGAGATCCGGGGCTCAGGTAAGTAAAACGGGGGCTCGGGGGGGCAGAGAGTGCAAGGTGTTTTTTTCACCTTAATGCCTAGGATGCATTAAGGTGAAAAAACACAAGGCTTTACAACCCCTTTAAGATTAACAATATATGATAGATCGATCGATAGATCGATACTGTGCAAAAGTTTTAGGCAGGTGTAAAGAAATGCTGTAAAGTAAGAATTGTTTATTTGTATCAATTTACAAAATGCAATGAGTAAAGAGAAGAAAAATCCAAAGCAAATCAATATTTGATGTGACCACACTTTGGCTTCAAACCAGCATTGATTCCTTTACCTGCACACTTTGTACACTTGCACAAAGTAAGGCACTTTGTAGGTTTAGAGTCAGGTGTATTATTAACCCACCTATTCCAAGCAGGTGTGAATGATCATCAATTTCATATAAAGGTTAAAAACAGTCATTAGCTGTAGCAGAAACAGCTGTGTAGGAGACTTAAAACTGGGTGAGGAACAGCCAAACTCTGCTACTAAGGTGTGGTTGGACAGTTAGTTTCATGTCACAGGTCATACACCAAGGCAAGACTAAGCACAAGGTCATGCATCAGCATGGTCTCTCCCAGGCAAAGATTTCAAAGCATACTGGGGTTTCAAGATGTGCGGTTAAGCTCTTTTGAAGAAGCACAAAGAAACGGGCAACATTGAGAACATAGACACAGTGGTCGGCCTAGGCAACTTAACCACTTAAGGACCGCCCCCTGCATATGTACGTCAGCAGAATGGCACGGCTGGGCACATGTACTAGTACCCAGCCGTGGGTCACGGGTGTGCGCCCGCTGCGCGCTCTCGTGACCCGGTCCGAAGCTCCGTGACCGGGACCGCGGGTCCCGCGGACCCGATCGCCGCTGGAGTGTGGCGATCGGTCCCTGGAGATGAAGAACGGGGAGAGCCGGGTGTAAACATGGCTTCCTCGTTCTTCACTGTGGCGTCTGCATCGATCGTGTCATCCCTGTTATAGGGGGACACAATCGATGACGTCACTCCTACAGCCACACCCCCCTACAGTTGTAAACACACTTCAGGGAACACATAACCCCAACAGCGCCCCCTAGTAGTTAACTCCCAAACTGTAACTGTAATTTTCACAATAAACAATGCATTTTAAATGCATTTTTTGCTGTGAAAATGACAATGGTCCCAAAAATGTGTCAAAATTGTCCGAAGTGTCCGCCATAATGTCGCTTTAATGAAAAAAATCGCTGATCGCCGCCATTAGTAATAAAAAAATAATAATTTATGAAAATGCAATAAAACTACCCCCTATTTTGTAAACGCTATAAATTTTGCGCAAACCAACCGATAAACGCTTATTGCGATTTTTTTTACCAAAAATATGTAGAAAGATACGTATCGACCTAAACTGAGGATTTTTTTTTTTTATATATATATTTTGGGGATATTTATTATAGCAAAAAGTAAAAAATATTGCATTTATTCAAAATTGTCGCTCTGTTTTTGTTTATAGCGCAAAAAAATAAAAAAACGCAGAGGTGATCAAATACCACCAAAAGAAAGCTCTATTTGTGGGGGAAAAAAGGACGCCAATTTTGTTTGGGAGCCGCGTCGCACGACCAGGCAATTGTCAGTTAAAGTGACGCAGTGCCGAATCGCAAAAAGGGGCAAGGTCTTTTAGCTGCATTTTGGTCCGGGTCTTAAGTGGTTAATGGAGCAGATGAAAGACATGATGCTTACTTCTCTTCCACATCAGAAGATGTCCGGCATTTTCATCAGCACAGAACTGGTGGTAACCGGTGGAACCCAGATACACCCATCTACTGTTTGGAGAAGTCTGGCCAGAAATGGTCTGCATGGAAGAATTGTGGATAAAAAGCCACACCTCTGAAGTGGAAACAAGGCTAAGCAACTCAATTACGCACAAAAACAAAGGAATCGGGGTGCAGAAAAATGGCAGCAGGTGCTCTGGACTTATGAGTCAGTTTGAAATATTTGGCTGTAGCAGGAGGAAGTTTGTTGGTGACGGGCTGGAGAGCAGTACAATAATGAGTGTCTGTAGGCAAAAGTGAAGCATGGTTCTTTGAAAGTTTGGGGCTTTTGGAGACTTGGCCAGGATCAATGCTGAGAAAATACAGGCAGATGCTTATCCATCATCAGGGCCTGATTCCAGACAAGACCAACAAGGCCAGGCCTCGGGGCGGCAGTGGGTGCAGGGGCGGCACTGTGGCTGAGAGGAGAGGACACTTTCACTTTCATATCGGGAGTTCCCCCTGTCATGCGGATGGTGAGAGGAGAGAAAACAGAGGGAAGAGGAGGTAAGATGGTTCTCGGCAGCAGCAACCCCCCTCCCGGTTCTCAATGTCATTTTGTCATTTTTGGCAGCAGCACCCCCCAATGCTCAATGTCATTTTTGGCACCAACACCCCCCAGGTTCTCAGTGTCATTTTCGGCAGTACCAATCCCAGTCCCCCACCCCCCCTCCGCTTCTCAATGCATCTTAGTATCCTGCCGAAAAAGTCCCCCGGCGGATAATTTCCCCCCTGTACTGTGTAGACGAGGGCAGCATTGAAGGACCCGGCCTTGGGGCGGCAAAGGAAGTAAATCCGGGCCTGTCCATCATGCCATACCACCAGGGGGGCAAGTGATTGGCCTCAAATGTATTCTGCAGAAAGACAAGGACCACAAACATACAGCCAATGCCAATAAAGCAGAGTTCGCGCTGCGCATCGTGATTGGCCGAGCAATCATCTGGGACCTGTGACGTGTCCCAGATGATTGCCGAAAAGGAGGGGGGAGAGGTGACCCTCCTTCCGGCGCCACGGTGCCCAGGGAGGAAGTGGGAGCGCTGAAACCCTCTAAAAATAGGGTTTACGCTCCCCCCCAAAAAAATGACATGCCAAATGTGGCACGTCAGGGGGTCGCCTTCCCTTAAAGCGGAAGTTGATTTTTTTTGGTGGACTCCGCTTTAAGAACTATCTTCAGTGTGTAAAGAAAGAGTCCTGAAAGTAATGGCTTGATGGCCACAGAGCCCTGATCTCAACATCATGGAACAAAAGAGAGGGACTCATAGTGCAGTTACCATAGGTATGCTCATGGTGCAGTTACCATATGTATGCTCATGGTGCAGTTACCATAGGTATGCTCATAGTGCAGTTACCATAGGTATGCTCATGGTGCAGTTACCATAGGTATGCTCATGGTGCAGTTACCATAGGTATGCTCATGGTGCAGTTACCATAGGTATGCTCATAGTGCAGTTACCATAGGTATGCTCATAGTGCAGTTACCATAGGTATGCTCATAGTGCAGTTACCATAGGTATGCTCATCCCTAGTCAGAAATATACACATTTTGGCCCAGATTCACAAAGCACTTACGCCGACGTATAACAAGTTACGCCGACGTAAGTGCAAATGTGCGCCGTCGTATCTGTGCGCCAGTCCCACAAACTAAGATGTGCCTAAAAACAGCCTTCACCCCGCCAACGTAACTTGCCTATGCCGGCGTAGTGTGGGCGCACATTTACGCTGGACGCATGGTGGCTCTCCCATTGATTAGCCATTCAAATATGCAAATGAGGAAAAAACGGTGATTCACGAACGTACGTGTGCCCAACGCAGGCTACGCGAGGTGTGTGTAAGTTGTACGTCCGGCGTAAAGTTATTCCCCATAAAGGAGGCGCAACCCAGCAGCAGACATGCAAAGGTCTGCACCAGGGAATACAAGCCGGCGTATTTTACGTTGGACGTGTGTCTGGCTGGGTGTAGGTCAGTACGCAGTGATCCGGCGTAGTTTAGGCAGTTGTTCCGACGTGGTTGTGAGCAGGCGCAGGGGGATGCGTCCATGTCATGGTGCATGCGCAGTTCGTGATAGGTATCTGTCTGGCGCTCGGCCCATCATTTGCATGGGGTCATGCCTCATTTGCATGGGTCATGCCCACTTCCACCTACGCCGGTTTACGCCTTTACGCTGGTGCAGCGTTGGGAGCACTGGCTTGCTGAATTCCGTGCTTGCCTCTCTGCGCTGCGTTGGCGTAGCGTACAGTGGTTATTCTACAGCGGCGTAATGTGCGCCCACACTCTGTGAATCTGGGCCATCCATTTGGCCAAACCACAACTGAACAAACTTTTTCAGAAGTTCCCTTCCAGCCAACCATGAAATGCACAATGAATAGCTGAGCAGTTTTTAATCCAGTTCTCATAAATCTCCCATTTTATTTGGATCTCTCATCTCTCTATAGGAGGAAAGGAGTTAAATATATTTTAGATGAAAGAACTCGTTCAAGTTCCTTTAGGAGAATTTTTGTAATCACATGCACAGACTATTTTGGCACAGTCTTATTTACAGTTTAACAGCTATAAAGAAACTCGGCTAAAAGTGTCCCAGAACACAGCAGGCAGGTGCCTAGGAAACATTTCCTTCACCATTCAGAATAAATTCCAGAAATAGACCCACTTACTTATGTTTACTTTCGCGAAAAAAAATCTGAAGTGCGTTTGTCATGAATATTGATGGAAGAAGATTTAACAGCTATTCATCGTAGAAGTGCAAATTTCCATCTTTTTTTTTTTGGAATTAAAGTGATTCCACTCTTGAAATGTTCAGCCTCCAACTGCAATACATATACAGTGTATAGAAATCATAGTATAAAGAGCTTTTCATTACATTAAAGCCTTATGCTGGGCTCTGTACTTCTCCCACATTGCCAATTTAATACCTTTTTTATTGAAAACGTTAAATATATTTTTTAGCAACTTACTGAAAGAAAAAGTTAAAGTACAACTAATGGAAAATCTCTTTATTTTTTTTTAAGATTTGGATAGAGTAGCGATAGATTAGAACACCTGTTAGTTTTTATTAGACATGTGCACAGAATTTTTTTTTGTTTTTTTTTGTTCCGTTTCGTATCGTTCCGTAGGTTCGTTTCCGTTTGTTTTTCGTAAGACGCCCGTTTTCCTGTTCGTTCCCGTTCGTTTTTCGTACGACGAGATTTTTTCGTATTCCGATCGTTTCGTATTTTCGTTACCGTTT
Source organism: Rana temporaria (assembly GCF_905171775.1). Classification (NCBI taxonomy): domain Eukaryota; kingdom Metazoa; phylum Chordata; class Amphibia; order Anura; family Ranidae; genus Rana; species Rana temporaria. Next base: position 404,971,436 of record NC_053493.1, on the reverse strand, counting down.
TCTTTTCGTACATGCGGAATGGTTCGTTATTCTGTTTAATTCATGTTCGTTACTTGTTAGACAATAATTTTCGTGAATTTTCGTCAATGATTTGCATTCTGTGTTTTGGATTCCTTTTTCTGTTCGTGTTTTCGGTCGTGTGTTCGTGTGACATCTATGACAATTTGTTGTGGATGTCATGTGGGCATGCAACTGAAGATAAAACGTCATTTTGTACTTTCGTAAATATATCGCGGGATTCGCGGCACTTTCAACACGCGGCTCATCCATATTAACTATTGTTAAGCCCCATACACTTGGTCAGACTTTTTTAACAACAAACATAAAAACGATCGTTTTCCGTTCGTCTCAGAAAATTTGTTCGTTTTTAAACTCCATCAGAAAACCATTTTTGGGTTCAAAAGTCTGGCCAACTGATCTCCCTTCAGATGAAAATCCACAGAAAAGTTTATTTGGCTTTACTGTACTATTCAGCACAAAAGAGAAGCTGCTTCACTAACTACACTCACTGCCCATTCAAAAAAAATTACATCTGTGGCAAGGGATTTGCATTCTGTGTTTTGGGTCCTTTTTCTTTTGGTGTTTTCGGTCGTGTGTTCGTGTGACATCTGTGGCAAAAGATTTGCATTCTGTTGAATCCAAAATACGAACAGAAAAAAGGAATTCAAAATACGGGGTGCGGGTCTTTTGTTGTGGATGTCGTGTGAGCATGCGACTGGGGATGCGGACAGGGAAAGGATTCAAACAAAATGCAGAGTGCAAATCTTTTGTTGTGGATGTCGTGTGAGCATGCGACTGGGGATGCGGACAGGGAAAGGATTCAAACAAAATGCAGAGTGCGGGTCTTTTGTTGTGGATGTCATATGAGCATAAGACTGAGGCCCCGTACACACGACCGAGTTTCTCGGCAGAATTCAGCCAGTAACTCGATTGGAGCTGGATTCTGCCGAGAAACTCGGTCGCGTGTACACTTTTCAGCGAGGAAGCCGACGAGGAACTCGTCGGGCCAAATAGAGAACATGTTCTCTATTTCCTCGTTGTTCAATGAGGAAAGTCGGCCCGCCGAGATCCTCTGCGGCTTCAACACTGAACTCGACGAGGAACTCGATGTGTTTGGCACGTCGAATTCCTCGGACGTGTGTACGGGGCCTCAGGGTGCGAACAGAGAAGGGATTCAAACAAGATACAGAGTGCAAATCTTTTGTTGTGAACGTGTGAACATACGGCTGAGGATACGAACAGAGAGGGGATTCAAACAGGATACAGAATGCAAATCTTTTGTTGTGGATGTCGTGTGAACATACGGCTAAGGATACGAGCAGAGAGGGGATTCAAACAGGATACAGAATGCAAATCTTTTGTTATAGATGTCATTTTCGTTCTTTTGCCGTTTTCGTTTTGTCATATTTTCGTCAGATCGTTCGTTCGTATTTGCGGTTGTTCGTTATGCGGCTCGTTCGTAATCCCGTCGTTTTCGTATTTTGGTGCTTTAATTTTTTCGTATGTACACATTATTCTGCGGGTACGAAAATTAACATTTTCGTCCGAAAATAACATTCGTACGAACGGGAATGAACATATCTAGTTTTTATTGCTGTCTGTCTGTGACCCATTAAAGGGGTTGTAAAGACAGGATGAAAGTATATAGATAGCAACCAAATAGTTGTTAAATATCAAATGTCAAAGATGGCTCATTTACCTCAAAGTTGGTGTAACTTTGAGGTAAATGAGCCATCTTTGACATTTGATATTTAACAACTATTTGGTTGCTATCTATATACTTTCATCCTGTCTCAGTATATGCACAGATATATTTATTTGCTCTTTTCTCTCAGAACCTACTACCATTGTGGCTCCTTACACCATCAGGAGATCTTCTTTCCTCCTTCTACCTGGGTAGGTTTTCCATTGTCCCCTTTTATCTGCTCAAACATAATAATATGCACGTACATGTGCGCATAATGTCCACACGTATATAGAGCTATATATACATGTAGGTATATATTGCTTTTCTGTTTCTGGTTATTTCTCTTTGTTTCAACAGTTTACGAACTTACTTTTGGTACTACTCCAATGATTTGTGATGGATGCGGATGACCACCAACTCAATTGGTACTACATTGGGTTTTTTGTTGCATGCTGGCCCTCAATATTTTATTGGATTATGTCTCTATGTTATCTGTATGTTACAAGTGCATAATTTTCTTTCAGACACATGCAAGTAGCAATACCTCCTTGTTATAAAACCATACAACTCGTCCAGAAGAAGCCGTAAGGCGAAACGCGTCGGCGAGACGTTCTATTGCTCAAATATGTATCTATGTTCTTTTTTGTCAACATTTTATTGAAATGAAATTTATTTGTATATTTATAATTTTGTAATTAAACTCTATTTTTATAACGAAAAATGTCCCTGTGATTGCCCTTTAAAGTCCGCCATGTCGCTACCTAGTGTAGTACAATTTTTCTTCTTTTGAATTACTATTTCGGATGTGGGCCAATGTGAGTGCCTTAATGTTATTCCCCTTTCCCATTTTTTTGAACCCGCCTAATTCAAATGGGGCGTGTATCATTTAAATTAGGCGCGTTCCCGCGCCGAACGTACTGCGCATGCTCAGTTTTGTAATTTCCCGCCGTGCCTTGTGCGAAATGATGTCGCACCGACGTAATTTTTTGAACGGCGACGTGCGTTACGTCCTTTCCTATTCCCGGACGACTTACGCAAATAATTTTTTTTTAAATTCGACGCGGGAACGACAGTCATACTTTAACATGGCTAGTCTAAATATAAGCCATTAAAATAGCATCCGTAACTTTACGCCGGGAAAAGCCGACTAGCGACGACGTAAGAGAATGTGACGACCACGCGTAACTTTGTGGATCGCCGTAAACAGCTAATTAGCATACCCGACGCGGAAAACGACGCAAACTCCACCCAGCGGGCGCCGAAGTATTGCATCCTAAGATCCGAAGGCGTACGAAGCCGTACGCCTTTCGGATCTTACCCAAATGCCGCCGTATCTTGATTTCAGGATTCAAACTAAAGATACGACGCGGGAAATTTGAAAATACGCCGGCGTATCAGTAGATATGCCGGCGTATTTCATCTGTGAATCTGGCCCATTGTTTTTTTTTTCAAAATCGTCGCTATATTTTTGTTTATAGCGCAAAAAATAAAAACCGCAGAGGTGATCAAATACCACCAAAAGAAAGCTCAATTTGTGAGAAAAAAAGGATGCCAATTTTTTTTGGGAGCCACGTCGCACGACCGCGCAATTGTCAGTTAAAGCGACGCAGTGCCGGATCGCAAAAAGGGGCCTGGTCCTTAACCTGCATAATGGTCCGGGTCTTAAGTGGTTAACACCTACATGAATTTTGTAAAACAAAATCTTTACAGAATTAGAATTACACACTGATATAAAGTAAGACATTGCTTATAGATGTAATCTATCAGAGGAGTTGAGTTTGGTGGCTTTGCATTCTTTCCATATTCTTCTGCAGAAAAAAAAAAAAAACAACACACAGAAAACATAATACATTTTGTGTCGCGTTTTTCATCATCGAGAAGAGTTATAAGTCAGCTGTGTTACAGTTTCATTTAAAACTAATCTCCCACTTGCAAAGAATTTTCTGACAGGCGACCGAATGCCCTCCTGAGTTGCTGGTACGCCGAATAACTTTATTTGGAATTTTCCATCCAAAGCAATTTACCTTCTCAGATAAGTAATTTTCTACTTAATCCAGCTTTTCTTCCCAAGAAATGACCATGTCATCATTTCATATGTCCCTGTAAGTCAACATTCAAATTTCAGGGCCCAGGTAAGTTGAGATTTCTGGCTTGACACTCATCCATATCGAGTGTGTCTTCCCTTCTTTCATTCGCCGATATTATAAATTAAAATGCTCAAAGCACTCCCAGGATATTTCAAATTGGATTTTACTGCTGGATGGGTTCTTAGCTGTAAGGCACGGGCCTTAAAGTGGCAAGGAAGGAAATGTGAGCCCCGTGTCGTGCCAAGGCCTGATCTACTCCAAAGGACCAAGTAAGAAAAAATGATATAGGTGCAGGATGATTTTAAGTATGAATTAATAATTAACTTATTTATAATTAAATTTTAGATAACATTATCCATTTTTTGTTTGTTTCATTTTTTTGCTTTGCTTTTGCCTCCCTCTTCACGTTGCAGAGCAGCCCTCTGTGTCCTCCTTGGGCTTTCAGCACTGAGACCCCTTTTACACTGAAGCGTTTTCACAGCGTTTAGCGTTAAAAATAGCGCTATTAAAACGCTCATAATACGCTCTCCATGCATCTCAATGGACCCGTTCACACTGAGTCCTGCAAGCAGCATCTTTGGAGCAGCTTTTGAAAAAAACGCTCCAAAAACGCCCCTCTCCATTGAAATGAATTGACAGCGCTGTAAAAACGCCTTGCCCTTTCACACGAGGCACTGCAAAAAAGGGTCTTAGCGGTACTTTACCAGCACGTTGGGGTTGCAGATGAGGCTTCGCTCTAAAAACGCTTGAATAACGCTCTAAAAGCGCTTGAATACTGCTTGAATACCGCTCGAATAACGCTCGAATAACGCTCGAAAAACGCTTGAATAACGATCGAATAACGCTCAAAAAATGTTCGAAAACCGCTCGTATAACGCTCGAATAACGATCAAAAAACGCTTGAAAAACTCTCGAATAACGCTCGAATAACACTCGAATAACGCTCTAAAAATGCTTGAATAACGCTTGAATAACGATCTAAAAACACTTGAATACCGCTTGAATAACGCTCGAAAAACGCTCGAATAACGCTCGAATAACGCTCAAAAAACGCCCCAGTGTAAAAGGGGCCTGATTCTCTTTTGAGTTGAATGACGATTAAGGCCCCTTTCACACATGGGCGGGAGCCGCGGTGGCGGTATAGCGCCGCTAAAAATAGCGGCGCTATACCGTCGGATTTGCCGCAGGATTCGGCCGCTATTGGTGCGGTATTAACCCCCGCTAGCGGCCGATAAAGGGTAAATACCACCCAGAGGCGTGTGGCGCATTTCGGGTGGTATTGCCGCGGTTTCCCATTGTTTTAAACGGTAAGGAGCGAAGAAGGAGCGGTATACACGCCACTCCTCTCACCGCTCCAAAGATGCAGCTGGCAGGAGATTTTTTTCTCTCCCGCCAGCGCATCGCCTCAGTGTGAAAGCCCTATGCAGTGCAGGAGTTTTTTCAGGCGGTATAGCAGCGCTATTTTTAGCGCTGTGCCACCTGAAAAACTCCTCAGTGTGAAAGGGGTCTAAGTTATTCAACCCACTTCCTTTGAACTTTTGAAAAATGTGTGGCAGAGAGGGGTTGGGGTGGTTTCAGGGTGCTCTTTAAGATGCAGCATTGTGGGCGAGCACCCCCGCGTGCTCCGTGAGTGTGACTGCGGGCGATCGTCTCACGGAGAGGAAGAACGGGGAAATGCTAATGTGAACGAGCATTTCTCTGTTCTGCCTAGTGACAGGACACTGATCGCAGCTCCCTGTGATCGAGAGCAGTGATCAGTGTTGTAGCCCATCCCCCCTACAGTTAGACCACATCCCTAGGACACACTTAACCCCTTCAGTGCCCCCTATTAGTTAACCCCTTCACTGCCAGTGTCATTTTTACAGTAATCAATGAATTTTTATAGCACTGGTCACTGTATAAATGACAATGGTCCCAAAATGGCGTCAAAAGTGTCCGTTGTGTCCGCCATAATGTCACAGTCACGATAAAAATTGCTGATCGCCGCCATTACTAAGAAATACAAATATTAACAAAAATGCCATAAAACTATCCCCTATTTTGTAGACGCCCAACACACCATGGTACACCTGCGTTCCAACATAAGCCCAAGATGGTAACGCCACCTACAGGCAACAAGGGAAAACTACCAAGTAGTACCACAGCCAGAACAGAGGCAAATTTGTATTAACCACTTAAGGACCGCCTCCTGCACATAAACGTCGGCAGAATGGCACGGCTGGGCACAAGCACGTACCTGCACCCGCGGCGCGCGCCCGCGACCCGGTCTGAAGCTCCGTGACTGCGGCTGTGGGACCCGCAGACCCGATCGCCGATGGAGTCCCGCGATCGGTCCCCGGAGCTGAAGAACGGGGAGAGCTGTGTGTAAACACAACTTCCCCGTTCTTCACTGTGGCGCCGTCATTGATCGTCTGTTCCCTGATATAGGGAAAGGCGATCAATGATGTCACACGTCCAGCCCCGCCCCCCTACAGTTAGAAAAACATATGAGGTCACACTTAACCCCTTTAGCGCCCCCTAGTGGTTAACTCCTAAACTGCAATTGTCATTTTCACAGTAAACAATGCATTTTTATAGCAATTTTTGCTGTGAAAATGACAATTGTCTCAAAAATGTGTCAAAATTGTCCGATGTGTCCGCCATAATGTTGCGGTCATGAAAAAATCGCTGAATCGCCGCCATTAGTAGTAAAAAAAAAATATTAATAAAAATGCAATAAAACTATCCCCAATTTTGTTAAAGCTATACATTTTGTGCAAACCAATCGATAAACGCTTATTGCGTTTTTTTTTACCAAAAATATGTAGAAGAATACGTATCGTCCTAAACTGAGGAACTAAAACGTTTTTTTTTTTTTATAATTCTTTATTTTTCAATTTTTTTTCCCCTCACACAGGGATAATAACACATCACAATTAAACGTCAACCATTTCAGCCAAAAACGTTTTTTTATATCTTTTTTGGGGGATATTTATTATAGCAAAAAGGAAAAAACATTGCATTTTTTTCAAAATTGACGCTCTATTTTTGTTTATAGTGCAACAAAAACAAAAAAAACGCAGAGGTGATCAAATACCACCAAAAGAAAGCTCTATTTGTGGGGAAAAAAGGACGCCAATTTTGTTTGGGAGCCGCGTCGCACGCCCGCGCAATTGTCAGTTAAAGCGACGCAGTGCCGAATCGCAAAAACTGGCCGGGTCCTTTACCTGCATAAAGGTCCGGGTCTTAAGTGGTTAATCAAACAGGTCTGGGCCCAAGTATTGGCCCAAACATCCCTTAAATTTGAAATAGCGCCCCCTAAATTTGGGGTGGACCTACACATAAATATTAGGTTGCCACATTAGGGACGTCTTCATGCCCAGAACCAGAAGTACGGTAAGCCATCTTGCTGCATATCTAAGGAGCTGATGCTGATCATGAAAGAGGCAATAGGCGATGCTCCTGTGTGCGCTGGTTTTGTGAGTGTTTATGGAAATGCTATACTTTGAGAGGCAATTTTATTCTCTTTTGGTGAGTGTTTATGGAAATGCTACACTATGAGAGCCAATTTTATTCTCTTTTGGTGAGTGTTATCCCAGCTAGATTGGAGGTTTAAAGAAGAATACAGATTGGTCATCAATAGATTTGGTGGATTACATACCTGCCCGGGTTAAAGGGCAAATACCAAGTGTGGGTCATTCATTGAGGTAAGCGGTTTGAATTATATGTGGTGGCACATACACACTGGCCTGGATTCAAGAAGCAATTGCACCTGTGTAACCATAGGTTACACAGCGCAATTGCTTACTTGCCCCGGCGGAACATCGTTACGCCGACTGCAGCCTAAGATATGCGCGGCATAAGGCTCTTATGCCCGCATATCTTAGGCTGCATTCTTGCGATGGCCGCTAGGTGGCGTTCCCGTTGTGCTCAGCGTATAGTATGCAAATTGCATACTAACGCCGATTCACAACGTTGCGCGAGCCCTGCGTACGCAATTTACGTTGTTTCCGTATGGCGGTTTTTGCGTAAGGCTGCCCCTGCTATTAGCAGGGGGCAGCCAATGTTACGTATACCCGTCTTTCCCGCGTCGCGAAATTTGAAAATTACGTAGTTTGCGTAAGTGAATCGTGAATGGCGCTGGACGCCATTCACGTTCACTTTGAAGCAAATGACGTCCTTGCGACGTCATTTGCCGCAATGCACGTCGGGAAAGTTTCCCGACAGAGCATGCGCTCTACGATCGTCGCAGGAACGCGCCTAATTTAAATGATTCCCGCCCCCTACGGGATCATTTAAATTGCGCGCGCTTGCGCCGGGCATTTTGCCGGCGCGCCCACGCAATTTACGGAGCTACTGCTCCGTGAATCAAGGGCAGCGCAGCAAATTTGCGGGGGCGCAGGGCAAAAATGTTGCCCTGCGCCTCCGTAAAAAATGCGCAATTTACCTGAATCCAGCCCACAGATAATCTAATTGCACTTTATAATGGGATTGAAGTACATCTTGGAAGACATAAGGACTTATATATATATGTTTGTTTTTTGCATGTCTGCTATTGCGAGATACATGGACTTCGAATAATCACACAGGCAATTGTTTGTTGCAGAAATGTATTTGTATTATCTACTTCACTGGATTTGTTATACTTATCAGATTTATTATATCGATGAGAATTCACAGTTTTTTATACCGGTTGCGCTGCACTTTTTGATAGAGGAAAGAAAAATTTCCAATCACTTGCCCCAGCTAGTCATCACAGACAACCTAATTAAACTGCGTATAACATTTAGATTAAGGCCCCTTTCACACTGGGGCGGGAGCCGTGGTGGCGGTATAGCGCCGATAAAAATAGCGGCACTATACCGCCGGATTTGCCACGGGATTCGGCCGCTAGCGGTGCGGTATTTACCCCCGCTAGCGGCCGATAAAGGGTTAATACCTCCCGCAATGCGCCTCTGCAGAGGCGCATTGCGGGCGGTATTGCCGCAGTTTTCCCAATGTTTTAAATGGGAAGGAGCGGTGATGGAGCGGTATACACGCCGCTCCTCTCACCGCTCCAAAAATGCTGCTGACAGGAGATTTTTGTCTCGCTATTTTTAGCGCTGTACCGCCTGAAAAACTCCTCAGTGTGAAAGGGGTCTTAAGCTAGGTGGTGTTTTGCACTTTCATACCATTTTTAGACCCAGTATTGATATTACTGGATCTCCGTGCTTCCCTATGCAATGCCGACAAATCATGGCTGGTGGCAGGGCCAGCAAGGTGCTGTACACAGCAAGTCCTAAACAGGGAGCTGATGATGCAGAGTCTCTATGAGTGAAAGAACTGAAATTCAATGATTGGGAGTACCAGGGGGACAGTCTAGGTCCGGGGTCTCCAAACTCTCTAAACAAGGGGCCAGTTTACTGTCCTTCAGACTTTATGGGGGGCAGACTGTGGAAATTGGGAGTACAAAATGCCTTAGCATCAGTGGGAGTAAACTATCCCTCATCATTAGTGTCCTATCATTGGTGTCATTGGGAGGAATTGTGCCCCAGTATTGGTGTCATTGGGAGGAATTGTGCCCCAGTATTGGTGTCATTGGGAGGAATTGTGCCCCAGTATTGGTGTCATTGGGAGGAATTGTGCTCCATTGTTGGTGTCATTGGGGGGAATAACGCTGCATCATTGGTGTCATTGAGAGGGATTGTGCCCCCTTGTTGGCGTTATAGGGAGGAATTGTGCCCCATTGTGGGTGTTATAGGGTGGAATTGTGCCTCATCATTGGTGCCATTTGGCCCTATTGTTGGTGTCATTGAGAGGAACTGTGCCCATCATAGGTGTCATTGGGAGGAAGTGTGCCCCATTGGTTGTATCATTATTATGAGTTATGCCCATCATTGGTGTCATTGGGAGGAATTGTGCCCCATTGTTGGTGTCATTGGGAGGAATTGTTCCCCATTGTTGGCGTTATAGGGAGGAATTGTGCCCCATCCTTGGTGTCTTTGGGAGTAATTGTGCTCTATTGTTAATGTCATTGGGGGGAATAATGCCGCATCATTGGTGTCATTGAGGGGAATTGTGCCCCATTGTTGGCGTTATAGGGAGGAATTGTGCCCCATCATTGGTGTCTTTGGGAGGAATTGTGCTCTATTGTTAATGTCATTGGGGGGAATAATGCCGCATCATTGGTGTCATTGAGGGGAATTGTGCCCCATTGTTGGCGTTATAGGGAGGAATTGTGCCCCATTGTTGGCGTTATAGGAAGGAATTGTGCACCATTGTTGGCGTTATAGGGAGGAATTGTGCCCCATTGTTGGCGTTATAAGGAGGAATTGTGCCCCATTGTTGGTGTCATTGGGAGGAATTGTGCCCCATTGTTGGCGTTAAAGGGAGGAATTTGCCCCATTGTTGGTGTCATTGGGAGAAATTGTTCCCCATTGTTGGCGTTATAGGGAGGAATTGTGCCCCATTGTTGGCGTTATAGGGAGGAATTGTGCCCCATTGTTGACGTTAGAGGGAGGAATTGTGCCCCATTGATGGTGTCATTCGGAGGAATTGTGCCCCATTGTGGGAGTTATAGGGTGGAATTGCACATCATCATTGGTGCCATTTGGCCCCATTGTTGGTGTCATTGAGAGGAACTGTGCCCATCATAGCTGTCATTGGGAGGAAGTGTGCCCCATTGTTTGTATCATTAGGATGAGTGGTGCCCATCATTGGTGTCATTGGGAGGAAATGCACCTCATCATTGGTGCCATTTGGCCCCATTGTTGGTGTCATTGAGAGGGACTGTCCCCATAATTCGTGTCATTGGAAGGAATTGTGCCCCATTGTTGGTGTCATTGGGAGAAATAATGCCCATCATTGGTGTCATTGAGAGGAACTGTCCCCCTCATTGGTGTCAGTGAATAAAATAGTCCTCCAAGGGCCGGACAGAAGCAAGCAAAGGGTCACATCCGGCCCCCGGGATGAGGCAGGCTCCATCTGTCTTGCTACAGCCTCCAACGCACACTGTAAAAAGCTCATAGTGTGCAGTGAAATTGGAAGGAAACAATCTCATTATACAAGATCAGCCTGTGACGGAAGGTAATGCTAACACTCAGCTTTATCATGTCTCATCACACACAATGAAAGCTCTGCAAAGGGAAATATGCGGGTGGACGGATCCTTTAAGAGCAGAACGTGTGATAATAACGAGGATCGTCTCCTCGCCAGGACTGAAGGCCGACATTCTCTCCAGCACTCCTTTAATTAACTTTCATTAAGAATTGCCTATAATCCGGGGATTTTAGAGCCGCTGGATGACCAGCCTTATCCCACATCCACTTTCTGCTGGTGGGTGATTTGTGAGACTTGTCAAGCTGTCCGCCAACCTGTTGTGTTAGCGGCGGTCTCTCGTTCCCTCGCCTTCCATGGGAACATTGTTATGGAAACGCGCAGCACAGGAGGCCTTCCTTTCACAAGCCTAGAGAGGTGTTTTTATTGATGGAACTGCATGGAAGGCTCTGTACTTTTCATGTCGGTACCGGGTGAGCCGAGATTCTCATTCATCGGACAAAGTCTTCTAACTTCGCTGCCATGGGCTTTCTCTAGTCACAGTGGGCTAGATTCACATAGATTAGCGGATCTTTAGATCCGCGTAATCTATGTGATTTACGATCCGCCGGTGCAATTTAGCGAGGCTAGTGCAGTATTCACAAAGCACTTACCTCGAAAATTGCACCGTCGGATCGTAACTCCCCCAGCGGAATACAAATTCCGCGGCTAGGGGGAGTGTACAATTTAAATCAGGCACGTTCCCGCGCCGATTTAACTGCGCATGCGCCGCCGGGGGAAATTTCCCAGTGCGCATGCTCCAAATGACGTCGCTAGGACGTCATTGTTTGCGGCGGCTACGTCAATTGCGGCCATCCGTATTCCCGATCGACTTACGCAAACGACGTAAAAATGTGAATCTCGGCGCGGGAACGACGGCCATACTTAACATTAGCTACCCCTCATATAGCAGGGGTAGCTATCCGCCGGAAAAAGCCGAACGCAAACAACGTTAAAAAAAAGCGACGGGCGGGCGTACGGACTTGAATCGGCGGTTCTCCTCATTTGCATATACGACACGTAAAAAAAAGTGACGACACCTAGCGGCCGGCGGTAGATTGCAGCCTAAGATTCGACTGGTGTAAGTCACTTACACCAGTCGGATCTAAGGGAGATCTATGCGGAATCTGATTCTATGAATCAGCCTCATAGATCCGACCGGCTGGACTCAGAGGTACGACGGCGGATCAGGAGATCCGCCGTCGTATCTCTTTGTGAATCTGCCCCAGTCTTCTTCCTTCTCCTTTTCAAGACGACTCCTCATAGCATTGCCATTTCCATGTTATCCAAAATCAACGAGAAGCCACCATAAGAAATTAAAGGGGTTGTAAAGGTACATTTTCTTTCCTAAATAGCTTCCTTTACCTTAGTGCAGTCCTCCTTCACTTACCTCACCCTTCCATTTTGCTTTTAACCACTTAAGGACCCCCTACCGACGATATATGTCGGCAGAATGGCACGGCTGGGCACAATCACGTGCCTGTACGTGTCTCTTTAAGGCCCAGCCATGGGGTCGCGAGCGCGCCGCCGCCGGTCCGAAGCTCCGTGGGACCCACGGACCCGATCCCTGCCGGTGTCCCGCAATCAGTCACCGGAGCTGAAGAACGGGGAGAGGTGTGTGTAAACACACCTTCCCCGTTCTTCATTGTGGCAATGTCAGTAATCGTCTGTTCCCTGATATAGGGAAAGACGATCACTGACGTCACACGTCCAGCCCCTAAATGTTTTTTTTTTCTTTGTCTGAATTTCTCACTTCCTGTTCCTCCTCAGTAAGCTTTCCACCATCATCCGAGCCGTTCTGGCTGGGGGTTATCCAGCGTGCTCGCCCCTTCCCTTGGAACTACATCCCTGCGGAGAAACGCAAACAGTTTGCTGAAGACAAGCAGACTAAGGACATGGATTACTGGAACCATGTCCTGTGGTCTGATGAGACCAAGATACACTTATTTGGTGTCAGATGGTGTCAGGCGTGTGTGGCGGCAACCAGGTGAGGAGTAGGCAACCAAGTGTGTCTTGCCTACAGTCAGGCATGGTGGTGGGAGTGTCATGGTCTGGGGCTGCATGAGTGACACTGGCACTGGGGGGGCTACAGATCAATGAGGGAACCATGAATGCCAACATGTACTGTGACATACTGAAGCAGAGCATGACCCCCTCCCTTCAGAGACTGGGCCGCAGGGCAGTATTCCAACATGATAACGACCCCAAACACACCTCCAAGACGACCCCTGGCTTGCTAAAGAAGCTAAGGGTAAAGGTGATGGACTGGCCAATCATGTCTCCAGACCTAAACCCTATTGAGCATCTAAAACATAGGAAAGGAGAATTGGGACTTTTAAAGCGCATACACAATTTTTTTATTTTTTAAATAGAAAATTTATTTTGGAAAAATTCATAGATGAAAATATAAATATTCCACAATAGATCAGTAACAAATACCAACAAAAGTGTAATTGTATGTCTACATGTTCGCCTTTTGCGGCATCTTCAGGAGATTCTGTTACAATAAACACTGTATGTAGACTGACCTATTGAGCATCTAGGGGCATCCTCAGACACATTTTTAGGGGGGGGCAAACTAAAAAAATAAGAAAAAAATTGCAGCCTCACTGTGCCCATCAAATGCAGCCACTGTGCCATCAATTGTCACCACTGTGCTATGCCATCAAACGCAGCAACTGTGCCATGCCATCAAACGCAGCCACTGTGCCATCAATTTTCACCACTGTGCCATGCCATCAAACGCAGTCACTATGACATCAATTCGCACTACTGTGCCATGCCATCAAACGCAGTCACTGTGCCATGCCATCAAACGCAGTCACTATGCCATCAATTTGCACTACTGTGCCATGCCATCAAACGCAGTCACTGTGCCATGCCATCAAACGCAGTCACTGTGCCATGCCATCAAACTCAGCCACTGTGCCCCTCAATTGTCACCACTGTGCCCTTTAATTGTCACCACTGTGCCCTTTAATTGTCGCCACTGTGCCCATCGTTGCCACTGTGCATGTCACTGTGCCCTTTAACCTGCCTGGCGGTATTCCCGAGTCTGACTCGGGGTTAGATTTTCCTGCTGCGAGCGGTAACCCCGAGTCAGACTCGGGCTCGCCTCGCTAGATCCACAGGCTTGGTTTACTTACCTTGTCCCTGGATCCAGCGATGCCACCGCGCTGTGTGAGCGAGCGGGACCTCGCTCGATTCACACAGCGTCCTCCTGTGCCGCCGATCTCCGTTCCCTGCGACGTTACGACGCACGGGGACGGAGAACGGCGCCAAATTCAAAAAAGTAAACAAACACTTTACATACAGTATACTGTAATCTTATAGATTACAGTACTGTATGTAAAAAAAACACACCCCCCTTGTCCCTAGTGGTCTGTCCTGTGTCATGCATGTCATTTTATATAATAAAAACGTTTCTTTCTCCCTGCAAACTGTAGATTGTCCATAGCAACCAAAAGTGTCCCTTTATGTCAAAAATAGTTTTAGATCAGCTAAAAAACAGCGATAATAAATTATAATCACTTGCAGAATTGTGCGATAGCGATTTGTGGGGAAATTCGTCATAAAAAAAAAATAATAATGACAGCAACAATTCTGCAACTGAGCAAATTTCAGTGATTTTGATTTGATTACATTATTGAATAATTTTTATTATAATTATATTATTATTTGTTATAATTATTTATAGTTATTTATTATATTATAATTTATAATTTTGTTTTTAAAAAAATGTCATACCCGGGATGCCTATTAGAATCTTGTTTGGTCAGATTTAAGTGAGTTATTTCTAAAAATTACAGACCTACAATATAAAACGCCAAATTTCCTTGCAAATAATGGTACCGCTTTCAGCATGTTTTTTCTGAAAGAATCATACCGCCAGGGAGGTTAATTGTTGCCACTGTGCCCTTTGTCGCCACTGTGTTCTTTGTCACCACTGTACCCATTGTCGCCTCTGTGCCCATTGTCGCCGCTGTGCCCTGTAAAATACCCCCCCGCCCGGCACTTACCTTTCTCCTTCCATGTCCCTCAATGTCTTCTCCCACCCTTGATGACGCTTCAGCCAATCAGGTTACCGATAACCAGAATCGGTGAACCTGATTGGCTGAGACGGCCGTCAGTCTTATCCAAGGAACGCACCTCCCGTACATCCCGAGCCGCTGGCTCTGATAGGCACTTCCGCACAGCCAACCAGCTGCCATTATTCAGGTAGTCGGCGCTCACCATCCGGCCATCTGAATAGTTGCAGGCAGCAGCCGGCAACAATAACATAGATTCATGCAATGCATGAATCTATGTTATTCAGTGGCGGTGAGAGATCCAGAGGGGGCGCCGCTCCAGCACCCTCTATAGACGCACCGTCTCTGCTCAGACGACAGGTGGAGGAGTGCAAGGTCTCCAACATCCACCAGCTCTGTGATGTTGTCATGGAGGAGTGGAAGAGGACTCCTGTGACAACCTGTGAAGCTCTGGTGACCTCCATGCCCAAGAGGGTTAATAATTAGAGTTGAGCGGACACCTGGATGTTCGGGTTCGGACCCGAACCCGAACCCGGACTTTGACCCGAACCCGAACCCCATTGATGTCAATGGGGACCCGGACTTTTGACTACAAAAATGTCTCTAAAAAACTAAGAGAAAGGGCTGGAGGGCTGCAAATGGCAGAAAAATTTCGGGAAGAGCATGGCAAGTACTCTAGAAAAAAATGTGGATAGGGAAATAACTTAAAATAACATAAAAAAAATAAAAATAAAAAATATAATGATTTTGACCTTGGAGGATGAGGTCCATACAGTTTTGTTCAAAATTATTCAACCCCCCAATGCTGTAAAGGGTTTTAGGGAATTTAGTGTACATTTGTAATTTTATCCAGAATGCAATCCTACAAGGACTTCATAAAGAACCATATGCAACTAATATGACATCAATTGGTTTTGTAATACAGTAGTAAATGCAAAATTCAAGGCAAAGGGCACTGTCGAAACGCTACCTGGTCGTGGCAGAAAGAAGATGCTGACTTCGACTGCTGTGCGCTACCTGAAGCGTAGAGTGGAGAAAAGTCCCCTTGTGACTGCTGAGGAACTGAGAAAAGATTTGTCAGATGTGGGTACTGAAGTTTCTGCTCAGACAATACGGCGCACACTGCGTAATGAAGGCCTCCATGCCAGAACTCCCAGGCGCACCCTCTTGCTGTCTCCAAAGAATAAGAAGAGTCGACTGCAGTATGCCAAAAGTCATGTGGGCAAACCACACAAGTTTTGGGATTGTGTTCTGTGGACCGATGAAACATAATTAGAACATTTTGGGCCCATGGATCAACGCTATGTTTGGAGGAGGAAGAACAAGGCCTATGATGAAAATAACACCTTGCCTACTGTGAAGCATGGTGGGGGGTCAATCATGCTTTGGGGCTGTTTTGCTTCTGCAGGTACAGGGAAGCTTCAGCGTGTGCAAGGTACTGTGAATTCTTTTCAGTACCAGGAGATATTGGATGACAATGTGATGCAGTCCGTCACAAACCTGAGGCTTGGGAGATGTTGGACCTTTCAACAGGACAATGATCCCAAGCATACCTCCAAGTCCACTAGAGCATGGTTGCAGATTAAAGGCTGGAACATTTTGGAGTGGCCATCGCAGTCACCAGACTGAAATTCGATTGAGAACTAGTGTTGCTCACGAATATTCGCATTGCGAATATTCGACTCGAATATAGCATATTCGAGAAATCGCGCTATATTTCGAATTTCGCGGTGAATATTCGCAATTCCGAATATTCGCATTTTTTCAATTTGATTTTTAAAACAGATCACATCCTATCGACGTCTAAAAGCATTGCTGGTATGATTAGAGACCCTGGGCCGAGTAGCTAAGCTGAGGCGATCCTATTATGTTGCCAAATTGAAAAAAAAAAAATTGCGATTTTTCGCTATTGCGAATGCGAAAATGATTGCGAATTTTCGATAACTGTGGTAGGAGAACTCTGATTGTCTCTGATGCAAAAGGGGGGGGCTTTGTGTATGTGTATGTTATGAATATTTGTATGTTTGATATTATTATTTTTTGTAAGAAGGAAAAAATTGCGCATACCTTAAAAAAGGGGAGAATACAGCAGCAACTCAAAAATGTTATACAACATAAATTAATACAAGACAGAAAATGGAGTCGCTCTACAAGAATAAAAAATATGTCTAGTGACAAGACATGTGGGCAAATTATAAAATAAGCAAGCGCAAATAACTTGTGAAATACACAGTGAAACAAATATATAAAGAAATATAGTCCCAATAATAGAAAAATAATCTTTCATAAAAATGTCTTTGATATGTGAAGTGAAAAAAAGTCCAAAGCATGCAGCATGAACGTGTTCAATCTTTAAGGTGTTTGATTGACAAACGGCTGTGACAGATGGATAGAGTAAAGAATCACCACCAATGCAAAACACTTTTTATTTTCTATTGTAAAATATCAAGAATATTCTGAGCCAATCAGAGTGCTCCTTCCGCATTTGCCGAATATTCGCAATTATTTTGTATTGTAAAATATCAAGAATATTCTGAGCCAATCAGAGTGCTCCTTCTGCATTTGCCAATATTCGCAATTATTTTGTATTGTAAAATATCAAGAATATTCTGAGCCAATCAGAGTGCTCCTTCCGCATTTGCCGAATATTCGCAATTATTTTGTATTGTAAAATATCACGAATATTCTGAGCCAATCAGAGTGCTCCTACAGCATTTCTCGAAATTGCGCAATAAATATCGCATTCGCATGTTGCGATATTTCGATAAAATATCACGAATATTCTGAGCCAATCAGAGCGCTCCTCCAGCATTTCTCGAAATTGCGCAATAAATATCGCATTCGCATGTTGCGATATTTCGATAAAATATCACGAATATTCTGAGCCAATCAGAGTGCTCCTACCGCAGTTATCAAAAAATCGCAATTATTTTCGCATTCGCAATAGCGAAAAATCGCAATCATTTACTTTCGATAAAATATCACGAATATTCGAATTTAGCGAATATATCTCGAATATTCGAATATATATTCGAGATATATCGCGAAATCGAATATGGCATATTCTGCTCAACACTATTGAGAACCTCTGGTGGGACTTAAAGAAAGCAGTTGCAGTGCGCAAGCCTAAGAATGTGACTGAAGGTGGAAGCGGCGGTGGAGGAGGAGGAGGAGGAGGTAGCCAACACAGCAGGTTTTGGTTTTTAATTGATTTATTTTTTAAATTAGGGTAAACCCCAAAAGAGTGAGACAGATCTAGGGTTGCTACCTCATCCCTTTAAACCTGAACACAGAGTAATTACACAAGTTCTGGGGCTAATTTAATGTCGATAAGGCACCAAGTGAGTTTAATTAGCAGCACCGTAATCAGCCAGAGAACCTGTGTAATTAATATGTTTTTGCTTTGAAAGGGATGAGATGGCAACCCTAGAAAGCTCAGAAAAAAACAATGGCTGGGTAAGGCCGGCCCGGTGTCTATTCTGCACAAGGTACGGACAACTCCTCTGGGATCCATGCCTGGTTCATTTTAATGAACGTGAGCTTGTCCACATTGGATCTGGACAGGCGGCTGCGCTTGTCTGTGATAACGCCCCCTGCCATGCTAAATACACGTTCAGACAATACACTGGCCGCAGGGCAGGCCAGCACCTCCAAGGTGTAAAGGGCAATCTCAGGCCATGTGCCCAATTTGGAGACCCAGAAGTTTAAGGGGGCATAGCCGTCATTCAGTACATGTAGGGGTGTGCTCACATACCGCTCCACCATGTTGCTGAAATGCTGCCTCCAGCTAAAACCTTCCATATCAGCTGGTGGTGCTGTTTGTTGTGGCGTGCTGACAAAGCTTTTCCACATTTCAGCCATGCTAACCCTGCCTTCTGAGGTGCTGGCGGTGCCCCTGCTGCATTGGCGACCTCTTCCTCCTCCTCTGCCTTCGCCTTCTGCTTCCACTGTGCCCCCGCTGCCAGGTGGGAATTGCACCAGCATATATTTCTCCACCTATAGCAAGAAGCAGGAACCCAGCCCTAAACAATGTACTGCACAGACAGTATATCACAGGGGACAGGTGCAGTGGTGTTGAAATATTCAGAGTCACCTATAGATTGCTGACTGCCCCTATAGGAAAATATCTGGAACCTGTCCCTAAACTATGTACTTGACAGAAAAACACAGTATATCACAGGTGAACAGGTGGTGGCAGGTGCAGTGCTGTGAAATATTCAGAGTCACCTATAGATTGCTGACTGCCCCTATAGCTGAACAAAATTCCTAAACTATATGAAGCACAGCAGATGTCACAGGAATAAAGAGTGCTTGTTGAGATTTCTGGAGCAGGATACACCTAACACTGTCCCTAAGCAGTAACAGCAGCCTTTCCCTATCATAAGTGAAGCACAGTGACAACAAGCCAGATACCATAAGATGATGCAGATATCAAAGAAATAAAGTGTGCTTCTTGAGATTTCTGGAGCAGGATACACCTAACACTGTCCCTATGCAGCAGATTTAGCAGCCTCTCCCTATCCTAATTGAAGCATAGTGACAACTAGCCAGATACCATAAGATGATGCAGATATCAAAGAAATAAAGTGTGCTTCTTGAGATTTCTGGAGCAGGATACACCTAACACTGTCCCTATGCAGCAGATTCAGCAGCCTCTCCCTATCATAAGTAAAGCACAGTGACAACGAGACAGATACCATAAGATGATGCAGATATCAAAGAAATAAAGTGTGCTTCTTGAGATTTCTGGAGCAGGATACACCTAACACTGTCCCTATGCAGCAGATTCAGCAGCCTCTCCCTATCCTAATTGAAGCAGAGTGACGATCTGTGCTGTGTGCCTCTATCTAATATAGAGGCTGGTCACATGATGGGTCACATGCTGCACTGGCCAATCACAGCCATGCCATAAGTAGGCATGGCTGTGATCAGTTCCCAGTCACAGTAGTAAAACGAATGGCGATTGGCTGCCATGCAGCGCGCCAAAACATACCCGAACCCCGAACCCGAACCCGGACTTTTTCCAATTATTCGGGTTCGGGTCCGGGTTCGGGAAAAACCCAAAGTCCGTACCGAACCCGAACTTTACAGTTCGGGTTCGCTCAGCCCTATTAATAATGGTGGCCACACAAAATATTGACACTTTGGGCCCAATTTGGACATTTTCACTTAGGGGTGTACTTACATTTGTTGCCAATAATGTTAGACATTAATGGCTGTGTGTTGAGTTATTTTGAGGGGACAGCAAATTTACACTGTTATACAAGCTGTACACTCACTACACAACATTGTAGCAAAGTGTCATTTCTTCTGTGTTGTCACATGAAAAGATAGAATAAAATATTTTAAAAAATATGAGGGGTGTACTTACTTTTGTGAGATATTATATCATATTTGGGGGCTCTAAGTAATTTTCTAGCAAAAAATACTGATTTAAATTTGTAAACAAAAAGTGCCAGAAAAAGGTTCTATTTTTCAGCCCGTCTCGTTGTTTACATACTGTATACGTATAACGCTTTCCTGTGGTTTCCATCGCCATCTCTTCCTATAAAATAATCACATGAGCTGAAAGACGATGAAGACAAAACAAAGGATGTCATGCAACCACCTCAAAGTTAATCATTTTAATTAAATGGAACACGCAATTAAAAAGTATCCACATGGGACTGATTAAGTGAACATCGGCGTGCAGCAACAATAAGTAGGAAATCAATGATTACGATAACAATCTCCACTGGGAAAACGGCAATCCGCAGGTATGGGGGGGAAAGGGAGGAAATCTGAAACTAGCACTCTTCTCCGGATTGCCTGCACCAGGGGCGGACTGACTATTTGGGCTCTTGGGCACTTGGGCACGGTCGTGCGACGTGGCACCCAAACAAAATTGACGTCCTTTTTTTCCCACAAATAGAGCTTTATTTTGGTGGTATTTGATCACCTCTGCGGTTTTTATTTTTTGCGTTATAAACAAAAAAGAGCGTCAATTTAGAAAAAAAATAATAATATTTTTTACTTTTTGCTATAATAAATATCCCCCAAAACTATATAAAAAAACACATGTTTTCCTTTATTCTTCTACATATTTTTGGTAAAAAAAATCGCAATAAGTGTATATTGATTTGCACAAAAGTTATAGGCCCAGATTCACAAAGCACTTACGCTGACGTATAACAAGTTACGCCGACGTAAGTGCAAATGTGCGCCGTCGTATCTATGCACTAGACCCACAAACTAATATGCGCCTAAAAACAGGCTACACCGCCCCCGACGTATCTTGCTTACGCCGGCTTAGGGTGGGCGTACATTTAGGCTGGGAGCATGGTGCCGCTCCCATTGATTAGCCATTCAAACATGCAAATGAGGGAAATACGGCGATTCACAAACGTGCATGTGCCCGGCGCATGCTACGCGAGATGCGCGTAAGTTGTACGTCCGGCGTAAAGTTATTCCCCGTAAAGGAGGTGCAACCCGACAACAGACATGCTCAGGTCTGCACCAGGGAACACAAGCTGGCGTATTGTGCGTTGGACGTGTTTCTGGCTGGGCATACGTTATGTACACGGCGTATGCAGTGATCCGGCGTACCTTACGCACGCGCAGTTCGTGATACGTACCTGTCTGGCGCTTGGGCCATCATTTGCATGGGGTCACGCCTCATTTGCATTGGGTCACACCCACTTCCACCTACGCCGGCGTACGCCTTCGAAACCCACGCCACGCTGGCGCAACGTTGGGAGCACTGGCTTGCTGAATTCAATGCTTGCTTCTCTGCGCTGCGTTGTCGTAGCGTACAGTGTTTGCTCTACGGCGGCGTAATGTGCACCTTGCTTCCTGTGAATCTGGGCCATAGCGTCTACAAAATAGGGGATAGTTTTATGGCATTTTTATTATTATTTTTTTTATTAGTAATGGCGGCGATCAGCAATTTTTATCGGGGCTGCGACATTATGGCGGACACATCGGACACCTTTGACACTATTTTGGGACCACTGTCATTTATACAGCGATCGGTGCTATCAAAATGCACTGAATACTGTGTAAATGACACTGGCAGAGAAGGGGTTAACCACTAGGGGGCGATTAAGGGGTTAAGTGTGTCCTAGGGAGTGATTCTAACTGATTCCCGATGACAGGGAGCAGAAGATCACTGTCCCATTAGGCCTCGTATACACGATAGGTTAACCAGAGGACAACGGTCTGAAGGACTGTTTTCATCGATCAAAACAGATCGTGTGTGGGCCCCATAGGTTATTTAAACATAGGTTAAAAAAAAGACAACTTGCTTTAAAATGAACCTATGGATTGGTAACCAAAAGGTCAAAACCGATCGTTAGTAGGCACGACCATCGGTTAAAAATTCACGCATTCTCAGAATCAAGTTGACGCATGCTTGGAAGCATTGAACTTCGTTTTTTTCAGCACGTCGTTGTGTTTTACGTCACCGCGTTCTGACACGATCGGTTATTTAACCTATGGTGTGTAGGCGTGACGGACTAGTCAGCTTCATCAGTTAACCTTTGAGAACGGTCCTTCAGACCGTTGTCCCCTGGTTAACCTATCGTGTGTACGAGGCTTTACTAGGCAGAACAGGAAAATGCCTTGTTTACATAGGAATCTCCCTGTTCTGCAGCTCCGTGACATGATCGTGGGAAACACGGGTGGACACTGGGTCCCGCGGGCACGGTCACAGAGCACATGGTGGGCACGCCCGCGAGGCGGAAAATTCAAAGCAACGTACAGGATTTGAGGAATACCCCATCCTTCTCATCCAGCAGAGATAAAAATCACAGTGTATTATGGCTGTTATTCATTATCTGGGTAAATTTCTTCTAGTCTACGAAGGTTAGCCAACAGGTCCAGGTTTTCCTGAAATGAGTCTCAAAAAGCCTGATGGACAAGGTCTTTCTTTGAAGAAATTTTCTTAACACGTTTGATCTAGTCAGCAATGGTTGGGGGGGGGTGTCGTTTTGCGCCAGTGTAGAGGTATACTTATTTTTGCTACATAGGTTAAGTGGAGTGTCAGAGACCGATGGTATGAAGCATGTGATAAAGTATGGTGCAGGAGAACTTGGGCAGGGTTATAGTCTGGTGAAAATGCCGTAATGCTAGTTACAGGGTGGTAAACTCTTTGGCCCGGATTCACAAAGTACTTACGCCAACGTATCTCGAGATACGTTGCGTAAGTCTAACTATGCACCATCGTATCTGTGCGCCGTGCCCACAATCTGAGATACGCCTAAAAATAGGCTTCCTACGACCTACGTAACTTGCCTACGCCGTTGTATCGTGGGCGCATATTTACGCTGGGCACATATTTACGCTGGGCGCATTTGCCGCTCCCATTGATTTTCTATGCACATATGCGAATGAGGGAGATACGCCGATTCACGAACGTAGTTGCGCCCGGCGCATAATATACGCGGTTTGCGTAAGTCGTACGTCCGGCGTAAGGTTATTCCCCATATAGGAGGCGCAACTCATGCAAAGGTATGGACCAGGGAACAGAGTCGTGGTATTTTACGTCGTTTACGTAGTACGTGAATATGGCTAGGCATAGGTTACGTTCACGTCGTAGGCAGTGATTTAACGTATCTTAGGCAGATGTTTTGACGTGATTCTGAGCATGCGCACTGGGATGCGGCCACGAGACGGCGCATGCGTCGTTCATTTTAAATACTTCTATGACGCTTGGCCCATCATTTGCATGGGGTCACGCCTCATTAGCATGGCTCACGCCCACTTCCACCTACGCTGGCTTACGCTGAGGAAACCCAGCGTAGATTTGAGAGCGTGTGGGAGCGAGTGCTTTGTGAATACTGTGCTTGCCTCTCTGCGCTGCGTCGGCGTATCGTATATTCAATACGCTACACCGGCATAAATATGCGCCGATGTATGTGAATCCGGGCCTTTTTGTTTTGATACATACCTTTTCCAAAGTCTTCTGGCTGGTCACGTGACACTGTCATGTCTGCTCTTCTCTGGGTTGAAGACACCCATGCATTCACAGTAGAGTCCTAATTTTGCAGGCTGAATAATGCTGCGTCATTTAACCTGGAAAGAACAAGGACATCTTCTGACCAAGAAGAGGGACTGTTGGGGACAGCTCCAAATTAAGCTGAGTATTGCAGCCAGAGCTGCAGAGAGAATGCTATGACCAATCAAATGCTTTTACAAATCACATTATAAGCAGTGTAATCAGTGAAATAATTTCACTCCTGTTCTGCCTGAAGACCCAAAAGCTGCTAACAATTGCTGTGCCAGAACTACAGAGCCAGGAAAGGGACAGGGCATCCCTTCAATGAAGATGTTTCCAGGATCCATCTGCTTGAACTACATAAGGCATCCTTCATAACAGGTAAATGATGTGACTAAAGCTGTTTTTTTTTTTTTTTTTAGCTAAATAGGTTTCCGGCTATTGTTAGGAGCACAAGGTGTCCAATGTTCCCTTTTAGGCTTATAACATATGAATGCAGCTTTTTAGGTGAGCATTCTTCTGTTTTTTTTTGTACACACATGTTTTTCCCCCAATCCTAGGAACTTGTGCAATTTTTTATCAAAGCACCCCTTTTAAATTGGATCATGGTCATCACTCACATATAATTTAGTGTTTTTTTTTTGCCATGATTGACCATTTCCAGAAGAGGACACATTGTCCTGTTTCATGTCATACAGCCAATTACATATTTAATTACATTTTTGTTTACTGTGCAACCTCTAGTGGGACAATTACATTGAGGTATCTTTGAATTTTAAAATATAAGCCACATATTAAGTGTTACATATCTTATATAACTAAAAGTTACTTGAGACATGTTAGCCCCTGCCAGACCAAGATGAATAGTACCAAGATGTTTAGGGACAAGATTACCATAACCAAGATGAATAGTGCTAAGATGAATAGGGACAAGATGACCATAACCAAGATGAGTAGTGCCAAGATGACTACGAACAAGATGACCATAGACAAGCTGACTAGGGCCAAGATGAGTAGTGCCAAGATGACTATGAACAAGATGACTAGGGACAAGATGACCATAGCCAAGATGAATAGTTCCAAGATGACTAGGGACAAGATGACCATAGCCAAGATGAATAGTTCCAAGATGACTAGGGACAAGATGACCATAGCCAAGATGAATAGTGCTAAGATGACGAGGGAAAAGATGACCATAGCCAAGATGACTAGTGCCAAGATGACTATGAACAAGATGACTAGGGACAAGATGACCATTGCCAAAATGACTAGGGATGAGTAGTGCCAAGATGACCATAGCCAAGATGAATAGGGACAAGATGACCATAGCCAAGATGAGTAGTGCCAAGATGAATAGTACCAAAATGACTAGGGACAGGATGACCATAGCCAAGATGAATAGTGCCAAGATAACTAGGGACAAGATGACCATAGCCAAGCTGAATAGGGCCAAGATGAGTAGTGCCAAGATGACTACGAACAAGATGACTAGGGACAAGATGACCATAGCCAAGATGAATAGTACCAAAATGACTAGGGACAAGATGACCATAGCCAAGATGACTAGTTCCAAGATGACTAGGGATAAGATGACCATAGCCAAAATGAATAGTGCCAAGATGACTTGGGACAAGATGACCATAACCAAGATGAATAGTGCCAAGATGACTAGGGACAAGATGACCATAACCAAGATGAATAGTGCCAAGATAACTAGGAACAAGATGACCATAACCAAGATGAATTGTGCCAAGAAGACTAGGGACACGATGACCATAGCCAAGATGAATAGTTTTAAGATGACAAGGGACACGATGACCATAGCCAAGATGAATAGTGCCAAGATAACTAGAGTCAAGATGACCAAAGCCAAGCTGACTAGGGCAAAGATGATTAGTGCCAAGATCGCTAGGGACAAGATGACCATAGCCAAGATGAATAGTGCCAAGATAACTAGGGACAAGATGACCATAGCCAAGATGATAAGTGCCAAGATGACTATGGACAAGATGATCATAGCCAAGATGAATAGTTCCAAGATGACCATAACCAAGATGAGTAGTGCCAAGATAACCAGGGACAAGATGACCATAGCCAAGCTGACTAGGGCACAGATGATTAGTGCCAAGATCGCTAGGGCCAAGATGACTTGGGCTAAGATGACCATAGCTAGCATGATGAATGGAAGATGGAGGAGAGGTATGTCCCTGCCAAACCATGTGTACTACTGTTTGGCCTGAAGACCAAAAGCTACTAACAATTCCAGTGCCAGAAGTTCAGACCCAGGAAGAGCACTGGGCTTTTCTGTAGTGAAGATTTTCCAGCATCCAGCTGCCTGAACAACAGACAACATCCTTCATAACAGGTAAGTGATATGACTAAAGCTGTTTTTTTTTAGGATCTTTTTGTTAAACGTAAGTGTTAGATAAAAAAAAAACTCTTTAGGTTTAAATCAGATTGCTGGCCACTGCTAGCAGCACAGGATGTTCACGGTTCCCTTATAGCCTTCATACAGTAAATGCAGCTTTTACATAGTTGATAACATAGTTGGTAAGGCTGAAAAAAGACAGCAGTCCATCCAGTTCAGCCTGTGGTGTGTGAGTGTGCTTTTCATATGAGTGTCATCCTGTTTATTACTGTACACAATTTTTTTCCAATTCTAGGAACTTGTTGCATACTACTAGTAAAGCATCCACTTGAATTGGCTCTCCTCCCTCACATATAGTTTAATGTATATAAATATATAGAGATTATTATCAGAAGAGGAGGTATTGGCATATTTCATGACATAAAGTCAATTATATACTTAATTTTTATTTTTTTACAGTGTTGTAAATGAAAATTGTTGAATTTTAATAAAAAATGTCTACCTCAATAATTTAAGTACTGTACAATCTCAAGTTGGAAGGCCATCATGAGGTATCTTGCTCTGGATCTCCCCTCATGTTGGCTATCGTTAAGTTCAAACCACTCTTGTGGGGTTCTGAAATGGTAACTATGTACCTGGCACCTCTTGTTTAAAATATAAGCCACATATTAAGTGGTATAGATTTTACATAACTTACTGCTGGGTTCACACTATTGGGTTTCCCCGCATCCAATTCGCATAGCAGGATATTGTGACTGGCTCTCTATGAAGCTGGTTCAGACATCTCCGAAGCGGCTCTGGTGTGAATTGTACTGGAGTCCTGTGCGACTTTTTATCCGTTTCAGGTCCAAATTCAGCCCAGAATTCGGGCTGAAGTCAGACCTGAAATGGTGAATGGAGACGCATCGGACTCCTGCTGTGAGCCGCTGCGTTCTCCAGTGTGAACC
This sequence comes from Rana temporaria, assembly GCF_905171775.1. Classification (NCBI taxonomy): domain Eukaryota; kingdom Metazoa; phylum Chordata; class Amphibia; order Anura; family Ranidae; genus Rana; species Rana temporaria. Next base: position 404,944,292 of record NC_053493.1, on the reverse strand, counting down.
CAGCCTTAAGCTATTTAAGACATGTTAGCCCTTGCCAGACCAAGATGACTCTTGCCAAGATGACTCTTGCCAAGATGACTCAAGAGTGGTTTGAACTTAATGAGCCGCTGCGTTCTCCAGTGTGAACCCAGCCTTAAGCTATTTAAGACATGTTAGCCCTTGCCAGACCAAGATGACTAGGGCCAAGATGACTCGGGCCAAGATGACTCTTGCCAAGATGACTCTTGCCAAGATGACTCGGGCCAAGATGACTAGGGTCAAGATGACTAGGGCCAAGATGACTCGGGCCAAGATGACTCTGACCAAGATGACTCGGGCCAAGGTGACTATCGCCAAGATGACTAGGGCCAAGATGACTAGGGCTAAGATGACTAGGGCCAAGATGACTAGGGCTAAGATGACTAGGGCCAAGATGACTGTGGCCAAGATGACTGTGGCCAAGATGACTAGGGCCAAGATAACTAGGGCCAAGATGACTAGGGCCAAGATGACTAGGGCCAAGATGACTGTGGCCAAGATGACCAGGGCCAAGATGACCAGGGCCAAGATGACCTGGGCCAAGATGACTAGGGCCAAGATGACTAGGGCCAAGATGACTGTGGCCAAGATGACTGTGGCCAAGATGACTGTGGCCAAGATGACTGTGGCCAAGATGACTAGGGCCAAGATGACTAGGGCCAAGATGACTAGGGCCAAGATGACTGTGGCCAAGATGACTGTGGCCAAGATGACTAGGGCCAAGATGACTAGGGCCAAGATGACTTGGGCCAAGATGACTAGGGCCAAGATGACTTGGGCCAAGTTGACTAGGGCCAAGATGGCTAGGGCCAAGATGGCTAGGGCCAAGATGGCTAGGGCCAAGATGACTAGTGACAAGATAACTAGGGATAAGACAACTAGGGCCAAGATGACTAGGGCCAAGATGACTAGGGCTAAGATGACTAGGGCCAAGATGACTAGGGCTAAGATGACTAGGGCCAAGATGACTAGGGCCAAGATGACTAGGGCCAAGATGACTAGGGCCAAGATGAATCAGACCAACTAGGGCCATGATGACTAGGGCCATGATGACTAGGGCCAAGATGACTTGGGCCAAGATGACTAGGGCCAAGATGACTAGGGCCAAGATGACTTGGGGCAAGATGACTTGGGCCAAGATGACTTGGGCCAAGATGACTTGGGCCAAGATGACTAGGGCCAAGATGACTAGGGCCAAGTTGACTAGGGCCAAGTTGACTAGGGCCAAGATGACTAGGGCCAAGATGACTAGGGTTAAGATGACTAGGGCCAAGATGACTAGGGCCAAGATGACTAGGGCCAAGATGACTCAGGCCAACTAGGGCCAAGATGACTAGGGCCATGATGACTAGGGCCAAGATGACTAGGGCCAAGATGACTTGGGCCAAGATGACTTGGGCCAAGATGACTAGGGCCTAGATGACTAGGGCCTAGATGACTTGGGCCAAGATGACTAGGGCCAAGATGACTAGGGCCAAGTTGACTAGGGCCAAGATGGCTAGGGCCAAGATAACTAGGAATAAGAGAACTAGGGCCAAGATGACCATAGCAAGGATGATGTAGGCCAGGAGGATGACAGCCAAGATAGCTTTTATGTAAGGAATTGAGAAGGCCAGTGAGAAAGCACAGCTTCTATGTTAAGTGAGCTAAAAAAAACTTCTATTGAAAAAACATTAAAGATGAATTCTACCTTCATAGAACAGAATGTGTTTACACATCATCACAGCATCTCATACCCCCCCCCCAAAAAAAAAACAGGATGTAATTTAAAATGTAAATGCACTTTGCGCAGTCATCACATCCTCCGTCTCTCCAGACACTTCTCAGTACTATTAAACATAATCATCCTTCCTTGTGGGTACTCGAATTCCATTTTTTTCTCTGCTTTACACCAGTCCTTGTATTCCGAAGCTTATACACTGCATGCTTTTGCCAAGTAATGGTGCCCCTAATGCTTCATCCAAGTAAGGATATGAATTGATGCTGACGTGCTATTTGGGGATGGGCACTGGAGAATGATGGGACAATGACTGGAGCCATATAGCTAGATTCAGGTACAGTTACGACGGGCGTATCAGTAGATACGCCATCGTAACTCCGAATCCGCGCCGTTGTATATTTAAGCGTATGCTCAAACTGAGATACGCTTAAATGTTGCTAAGATACGACCGACGTAAGTCTCTCGTATCTTAGCTGTCTATTTACGCTGGTCGCTAGGGGCGTGTACGCTGATTTACACCTAGAATATGTAAATCAGCAAGATACGCCTATTCACGAACGTACGCACGCCCGTCGCAGTAAAGATACGCTGTTTATGTAAGGCGTTTTCAGGCGTAAAGATAAACCACCAAAAAGATGGCGCAGCCAATGTTAAGTATGGACGTCGGAACAGCGTAAAATTTTTCACGTTTTACGTCGTTTGTGTATCTCGTCCGTGAATGGGGCTGGGCGTAAGTTACGTTCACGTCGAAAGCATTGACTACATGCGCACTGGGATACGTCCACGGACGGCGCATGCGCCATTCGTTCGAAGCGTCATTTACGTGGGGTCACGATTAATTTACATAAAACACGCCCACCTCTTCCACATTTGAATTAGGCGGGCTTATGCCGGGCAATTTACGGAGCAAGTACTTTGTGAATACTGCACTTGCCTCTCTAAATTGCGGCGGCGTAACGTAAATAACATACGCTACGCCCGCACAAAGTTAAGCCGCCCTACCTGAATCTAGCCAATAGTTTGTACAGCATTATCTGGCTCTGGGAAAGCTGGATAGTGGAGTGCAGGATTATGTTCAATATAGATGAGGAGAGCCTCAAGAGGGAAACAGACACTTAATGGTTGATTTACTAAAACTGGAGAGTGTAAAATCTGGTGCAACTGTGTATGGTAGCCAATCAGCTTCTAACTTAAGCTGGTTTAATTAGGCTTTGACAAAAAATAAAACTGAAAGCTGATTGGTTTCTATGGAGATATTACACCTGATCAGACGAAAACGTTTTCATTAGATCTCATCCAACATGATCCACCAGGATGGATGGCGAACGTATCACCATACGTCTGATTTTAGCGGATCAGAGCTGATCGGATGTCAACGGACATGGCCACCACTGGCATCCGTCACTCCATAGACTTGCATGGAGCGTCCTGAACGGTCCGCCCGTGTGAAAGGGGCCTAATATGGAACTTTTTAACCACTAATAATTAATAAAGGCCTTTTATGATGTTCTTTCACCGGATTGCCGACTGCATCTTTGGTTTGGTTGTGTTTGGAGCTTGTGGAGGCTGACGTCAGGTACTGGACATGCGACATCCTCTTTGGCATTGGATTCAAGGGTAGCAGCACCTGACATGCTGTATGAAAAAGCTGTAGCTATATGCAGCGATGGGGTATAAATAAATTAGCTCCGTCGTGCGACGTGGCTCCCAAACAAAAATGGCGTTTTCCCACAAATAGAGCTTTCTTTTGATGATATTTGATCATCTCTGCAGTTTTTATTTTTTGCGCTATAAACAAAAATAAAGCAGCAATTTTGAAAAAAAAGCAATATTTTTTTTACTTTTTGCTATAATAAATATCCCCCAAAAATATCTAAAAAAAACAATTTGTTTCCTCAGTTTAGGCCGATACGTATTCTTCTACCTATTTTTGTGAAAAAAATCGCAATAAGCTTTTATTGATTGGTTTGCGCAAAAGTTATAGCATCTACAAAATAGGGGATAGTTTTATAGCATTTTTAATTTAAAAAAAATGTCACTAGTAATGGCGGCGATCAGCGTTTTTTTATCGTGACTGTGACATTATGGCAGACACATCGGACACTTTTGGCGCTATTTTGGAACCATTCACATTTATACAGCGATCAGTGCTATAAAAATGCACTGATTACTATATAAATGTGACTGGCAGGGAAGGGGTTAACCAGTAGGGGGCAAAGGGGTTAAGTGTGTCCTAGAGAGTGATTCTAACTGTATGGGGGCAGGGCTTACTGTGACACGACACTGATCGCTGCTCCTGATGAGAGGGAGCAGACGATCAGTGTCCTGTCACTAGGCAGAACAGGGAGATGCCTTGTTTACAGATGCATCCCCCCCGTTCTGCCATTCCGTGACCCGATCGTGGGACACCGGCGGACATCAAGATTCAAAGCAACGTATATATACTTTGCTTTGCCTGCCCGTGCCATTCTGCCAACGTACAGTATAAGTGTGTGAGGCAGTCGACAAGCGGTTAAGCCAAAGATCAGTCAGATTACTTTAGCTGTGTTTTGTCTGGAGTTGGACTTTAATCACATTATTACGGCCAAGTGTTTTTTGGTACACCTGACTTGGAACTCTCCACAGTTCAACACCCACCAGGAACACAATCTTTATGAAGTCAGAATATTCTTTCCATGTTTGTGTGGTTTGTATTGGTTATTACCTAAAATTCAAAAAACGTATTGACTATATGGCAAAAATTTGGTGGACACCTGACCAACACAACCTGTATGAGCTTGTTGTACATCTCATTCCAAAACCATGGGTACAAATATGTAGTTGTTCTCTCTCTTTATGCTATAACCCTTCTACACTCACCTTCACCTCTACTCTTCAAGGAGGCCTTTCCACAATATTTTGGAGTGTGCCCATGGAAATTTATGCCCATTCAGCCAAAAGATGCCAATTTTGATCCAAGTACTGATGTTAGATGAGAAGACCCGACTCAAATATGGCAATTCCAATTCATCACAAAGGTGTTCAGTAGGGTGAAGGACAGGGCTCTGTGTAGGCCACTTGAGTTACTCCACATCAAGCTCATCAAACCATGTCTTTATGGTGCTGGCTTTGTGCACAGGGGTACAGTCATGTCAGAACACAAACGAACCTTCAAAAAACTGTTGCTCCAAGATTTGAAGTCCATTAACTGTTTTAAATGTGTTTTTTCTTTTTTATACTTTAGTACTAACTGTACCTATCACTTGAAACAGCTGAACTCCTTAGGGGAATGGAGGGAACTCCAAGGGATGTCCTCATGCTCATGGCCATATAGTGTAGGATAAGCTGTTTGCTCCTAGGGTGTGTGTGTGTGTGTGGTCAGCGATATTAGACTGTATGCCAGGGTCTCTCAACTAGGGTTCCTCCAGAGGTTGCTAGGGGTTCCTTGAGCAATGAGCAATCTCTGCCTCTCAGATAATTTTCCCCCGATTCCAATGACCGTTTTTATCTATCTGTAAGGGGATAATTCTTCCCGATTACCACAAGTCTAAGGCCTCGTACACACGACCGAACATGTCTGCTGAAACTGGTCCGCGGACCAGTTTCCGTGGACATGTCCGACCGTGTGTAGGGCCGACCGGACAGTTTTCCGGCCTAGCGGATAGGTTTCCAGCGGACAAAAGTTTCTTAGCATGCTAAGAAACTTGGCCGCTGGAAGCCTGTCCGTCGGACATGTCCGATGGTCAGTACGACTCATCGGACATGTCCGCTGGCCCGAAATCCCGCACATGCATCAAAGTGATTCGACGCATGCGTGGAAGCATTGAACTTCCGGGTTCGCGCACGTCGCCGCGTCCTCGTCGCTGCCACGTCGCCGCCACGTCACCGCATATTTTGTCCGCAGGGAATTTGGTCTGATGGTGTGTACACACATCAGACCAAATTCAGCCAGCAGACATGTCCGATGAAAATGGTCCACGGACCGTTTTCATCGGACATGTCTGGTCGTGTGTATGAGGCCTAAGAAGCATTCTTCCCACCAGGGCCGTCTTTAAGGCAGGCCAAAAGGGGCAGCTGCTCTGGGCCCTGTCATTGTTGTGGGGCCCAAAGCAGCTGCCTCATACTTGCCAACTGTCCCAGTTTAAATTCCCTTGCCCCTTGAAGTTTTAGTCCAGTGTGAAGTGCTGATATTAATCCTGCATAGCTCTGCCCTATTGTTGTGTACAGATGACTGACCTGCAGACCCTGTGTTTACATGTAAATAACCATCATTCATATGTAAATAACAGGAGCATTCATATATAAATAGTGGCAGGATTCATATGTAAATAGCAACCAATCAGTGAGCAGTATTACTGTACAGTAATCTCTAGCAACCAATCAACAAGAAAAAATCATGTGCTGTAACCTCTAGCAACTAATCAGTGAGCCATAATGTGTGCTGTTACCTCTAGCAACTAATCCGTGAGCCATAATGTGTGCTGTAACCTCTAGCAACCAGTCAGTAAGTGGTAATGATATGCTGTAACCTCTGGCAACCAATCGCAATCACTGCCTGGTCTGATACAGTAAACTGATTTTAAGTATAGCTGATATTTATTGTATGTCTCAACATTAAAGACGGCCCTGCTTCCCACTGGCCATCACACTTTTGGATCATGAGTTGTAGATATACACATTTTTAGCAGGGGTTCCTTGAGACCGGAACGTTGTTTCAAGGGGTCCACTGTGTTTAAAAGATTGAGAAAAGATGTGGTATGCTGTGCTGGGAACATACAGGTGAAACTTGAAAAATTTGAATATCGTGCAAAGGTTCATTTATTTCACTAATGCAACTTAAAAAGGTGAAATAATATACAAGACTCATTACATGCAAAGTAAGATAGTACAAGCCGTGATTTGTCATAATTGTGATGATTATGGCTTACAGCTCATGAAAACCCCAAATCCACAATCTCAGAGAATTAAAATTTTACATGCAATCAATAAAAGAAGGATTGTACATAGAACAATATCGGACCTCTGAAAAGTAGAAGCATGCGTATGTACTCAGTACTTGGTTTGGGCCCCTTTTGCAGCAATTACTGCCTCAATGCGGCGTGGCATGGAAGCCATCAGCCTGTGACACTGCGAAGATGTTATGGAAGACCAGGATGCTTCAATAGCGGCCTTCAGCTCTTCTGTATTGTTCGGTCTCATGTCTCTCATCTTTCTCTTGGCAATGCCCCGTAGATTCTCTATGGGGTTCAGGTCAGGCAAGTTTGCCGGCCAATCAAGCACAGTAATCCCACGGTCACTGAGCCAGGTTTAGATGCTTTTGGCAGTGTGGGGGAGGTGCCAAGTCCTGCTGGAAAATGAAGTCAGCATCCCCATAGAGCTCCTCTGCAGAAGGAAGCATGAAGCGCTCCAAAATCTCCTGGTAGACGGCTGTGTTGACCCCGGACTTACTGAAGCACAGTGGACCAACAGCAGATGACACGGCTCCCCAAATCAACGCAGACTGTGGAAACTTCACACTGGACTTCAAGCATCTTGCAGTGTGAGCCTCTCCATTCTTCCTCCATACTCCGGCTCCTTGGTTTCCAAATGAGAAAAACAATTTGCTCTCATCAGAAAAGAGGACTTTGGATCACCCAGCACCAGACCAGGTGTGTTTTTCTGTAGCCCAGGTAAGACACTTCTGACGTTGTTTGTTGTTCAGGAGGCTTGACAAGAGGAGTACGACATTTAAAGCCCATGTCCAGGATCCATCTGTGTGTGGTGGCCCTTGATGCACTGACTCCAGCCTCAGTCCACTCCTTGTGAAAGTCCCTTAGGCCTCGTACACACGATAGATTAACCAGAGGACAATGGTCTGATGGACCGTTTTCATCGGTCAAACCGATCGTGTGTGGGCCCCATAGGTTATTTATCCATCGGTAAAAAAAAGCCAACTTGCTTTAAATTTAACCGATAGGTCAAAAGCGATCGTTAGTAGGAACGACCATCGGTTAAAAATCCACGCATGCTCAGAATCAAGTCGACGCATGCTTGGAAGCATTGAACTTCGTTTTTTTCAGCACGTCGTTGTGTTTTACGTCACCGCGTTCTGACACGATTAGTTATTTAACCTATGTGTAGGCGTGACGGACCATCAGTCAGCTTCATCGGTTAACCTATTACAACGGTCCTTCAGACCGTTCTCATCGGATGGACTGATCGTGTGTACAGGGCTTAACACTCTTGAATGGCCTTCTCCTGACAATCCTCTCCAGGCTGCGCTCATCCCTGCTGCTTGTGCACCTTTTTCTTCCACACTTTTTCCTTCCACATAACTTTCTATTAATGTGCTTCGATACAGCACTTTGGGAACATCCAACTTCTTTTGCAATTACCTTTTGAGGCTTTCCCTCCTTACGGAGGGTGTCAATGATGGTTTTCTGCACAACTGTCAGGTCAGAAGTCTTTCCCATGATTGTGATTCCAACTGAACCAGACTGAGAGACCATTTAAAGGCTTGGGAACCCTTTGCAGGTGTTATGGCTTAATTATCTGATTAGAGTGGGACACTTTGAGCCTAGAATATTCCACCTTTTCACAATATTCAAATTTTCTGAGATTGTGGATTTGGGGTTTTCATGAGCTGTAAGCCATAATCATCACAATTATGACAAATCACGGCCTGAACTATCTTGCTTTGCATGTAATGAGTCTCTCTCAGGCCCCATACACACGAGAGGATTTATCCGCAGATACGGTCCAGCGGACCGTATCCGCGGATAAATCCTCTCGAGGATTTCAGAAGATTTCTATGCGATGGCGTGTACACACCATCGCATTGAAATCCGCGCTGAAATCCTCTGCAGATGACGTGTCGCGCCGTCGCCGCTATTATGACGCGGCGACGGGCGCGACGCTGTCATATAAGGAATTCCACGCATGCGTCAAATCATTACGACGCGTGCGGGGAATCCCTTTGGACGGATGGATCCGGTAAGTCTGTACAGACGAGCGGATCCATCCGTTGGAATGGATTCCAGCAGATGGATTTGTTGTGCATGTCAGCAAATATCCATCTGCTGGAAATCCATCCCAGGGGAGATTTATCTGCGGATAAAGATCCGCTGGCGTGTACACACCATAGGATCTATCCGCAGAAACCCATTTGATGGGATTTATCTGCGGATAGATTCTATGGTGTGTATGGGGCCTCATATATTAGTTTCACCTTTTACATTGCATTAGTGAAATAAATGAACTTTTGCACAATATTTAAATTTTTCGAGTTTCACCTGTATGAATGGTTTGTATATTCTGTAAAGCAGTACAACAACTGTGAAGATAATGTAAACTAAAAGTATACCCTCTAACCTATCTACCCACTTGCATTATATTTAAGTGACAGCTTCACTTGAAATCATTAGTGAGTTCAAAAACAAATTCCATAATTTATTCCAGATTGTTTGCCTTCCACAAAAAGATTGACACAGTCATAATTTTCAATTTGCAGTGTTCCTTACTATGTGATATTCTTAATGTATTTTTAGGAATATATATATATATATATATATATATATATATATATATATATATATATTATTATTTTTTTGTAAAAAAAAAAGGAATGTTAAGTTGCAATGTAGCACAGTTACACGTATCACACATGAAACCAGACAGAAACACATACATTTGAATTCAAAATAGAAAGTTATTGAAAAGAGGATATTTAATAATTCTTAGAAGAGAAATCACTGGCAAAATCCTATCATTTATAATGTACAGGTCTAGATCCCTTTATGCTGGAAGAAAATAATGATGCGTCTTTTCCAAGCAATGTATCTTCTTGTAGGCACATTGGTGAGTATTGAGCGTTCCTGAAGCTGCCTGGATGGAGGGTGGAAGGAGGAGTCCCTGTAATACAAATGACAAAAGTGACACACAGCTCAATAACAGGACAAATAAACAACATGCAATTATATGCAATATTGACAGGCGTGCATAATGGACATGTGGGTGTTAGGTGACAACGTTTCGGCAGGAAGGCTAACACTACTTACAAAGCCATCCACAACTCTGCCCCCAACTACATCACTGACCTAGTCTCAAAATACCAACCTTATCGTTCTCTTTGTTCTTCTCAAGACCTTATGTTCTCTAGCTCCCTCATCACCTTCTCCCATGCTCACCTCTAGGACTTTTCCAGAGCCTCTCCAATCCTATGGAACTCCTTACCCCAATATGTCAGATTATCTCCTACTCTATCAGCTTTTAGACGATCCCTGAAAACCCTCCTCTTCAGTAGACATGTGCATTTGTTTTCGTCCGAATGCATTTTCGTCCGAATTTCTGGGATTTTCGTGTTCGTTTTAACCATAACGAACATGCAGAATCCAAAATACGATAGCTGCGTAAACTGCTGGCACTATATAAATCCTGTATAATAATAATAATAATAATAATCCTTTGTCACATTTAACTCCTGTGGTGACATCGGGGTTAGAGAATGGTGCCATGATATGCTATGGAAACGCAGGCATCCAATATTCCTAGATGTGTCCAGGGATGGACTGGCCCTTGGGACCACAGGGAGTTTCCCGGTGGGCCGATGGCTCAGTGGGCCGGCTTAAGTGACAGCGGACTGCTGCCCCCCTCCACTCCTCTGTCTCTCCCTTCCCGCAGCGCTCACCTGGGGGGAACAAAGAAGCAGGGGGGACGACAGAGGAGCATGGGGTGAGGGGACAGACAGCTGATTCAAAAGCTATGGCCTGGGAGTTTCTCACTTCTGCCTAATCTTGTCTCATGGGGGGCACCGAACTGATTCTTTCCCCGGGTGAAATAATGTCTAGCTTCCCCACTGGTACTGCCTATAAGAGTACCAGTACCAGCCGTTCTACTCTAATAAAGTAGAACGGCTAGTGGCTAGTGAAGAGGGAGAGGGGGCTTGGGTGGCCGGGGGGGGGTGTGGGAGTTGTCCAGCCGCCATGGGAGAGACCTGTCAAAGTGGGCCAGTCTGGATGAAGTCCAGGGCCAAATTTATGTTCCAGTCCATCCCTGGATGTGTCAAATGTGAAAGAGACTGATGGAGGCTGCAGTACTGTAGCGGAGGGAATGTGGAACACCATCAGAGAGGTGAATGAGCTCTTGTGTTGCAGGGAGCTTTTGTGTATGTATTGGAGAGATATCCTGAATATGTTTTTTATTTTGCTCAGACATATACTTTAATTTCTAGACATCATTTCACCTTTGGCAAAATCCCCTTTGGCTTTCAATACATGTACATTTTTTTTATTTTTTATTTTTAATAAGAGTCGATGGAAAGAGTTCGGCAACAAATATATAAAGTCATAATAAAGATTCAGTAAAACTGGCTCCAAGGGGAGCGTAACTGAAAGTTGTTGACATAAAAAGGCATTCGTACTCTAGTATTTCTCAACAATGCAACTTTGAGATGAAAAATTGTTGTTGCTGTGATTTAGGTTTCATTAGTGGAAATGATTGCTCTTTGCACTGTTATCTAGGATGACAAGTGAAAGCCATACAATTGCATTATTATGTGCGAATGACGGCAAAGCCCAATGGCCTGGGCAGCACTTGACAGTACTTTATATTTGATGAAGACACTGCCTTCTATTGTGCTGTGCCATATTTGAAAACCCATAATTTACTAGAGCCTACACACGTGCCATATATGCATGGTCCTTCAGCTTTTAGGGCTTGTTCACGTGTGTTTTGCTCTCTGAAGAACAATATTTAATGGAACAAGAAAGGGAAGGTTTGCGACAAAACAACACAACTCTCATCCTATGATTCAAGATTTATCACATCTAAGTACTGTCAAACTTGCCATAACTTCTTCCAACAGATTCAGGTAATTACTTTTATTCACTCACATATGACATAAAGATGAAATACTTTTCTTTAACCACTTAACCACATACAGGGCCGATCCGCCCTATAGGCTCACTATGCTCACCGCTTAGGGCCCTGCAAAGCTGCGGAGGGCCCCCCAAATTACTAGAGGCCCCGCCTGGTGAGAAGTCATTTTCAGCCCCTCGCCCCGCTTCTCAACTCGCTGGCTGCACGGGAGAAGAGGTAAGAAGTCAGCACCCCCCGATTCTCACTTTAATGTCAGGCCTAGTACACACAAGAGGATTTATCCGCGGATCCTCTCGAGGATTTCCACGGATTTGGATCCGATGGAGTGTACTCACCATCGGATCGAAATCCGCGCCGAAATCCCCTCGCGATGACGTGTCGCGCCGTCGCCGCGATGATGAAGCGGCGACGTGCGCGACGCTGTCATAAAAGGAATTCCACGCATGCGTCGAATCATTACGACGCATGCGGGGGATCCCTTCGGACGGATCGATCCGGTGAGTCTGTACAGACCACCGGATCGATCCGCGGGAGCCAATTCAAGCGGATAGATTTGTAGACATGTCTACAAATTTTTATCTGCTGGAATTGGAAAATTTCCGCGGATAAATATCCGCAGGAATGTACACACCATAGAATCTATCCGCTGAAACCGATCCACTGCGATTTTTCAGCGGATGGATTCTATCGTGTGTACGGGGCCTCAGATGTCATTTCCGACAGCAGAAAGAACACCCCCCCCCCGCTTCTCTACTTTAATGTGACATGTCATTTTGCTTAGGGCCCCAGGAAGGTCAGGATCGGCACTGACCACATAGGATGATGCATTAAGTTGAAAAAACATGAACCTTTACAACCCCTTTAATTGTTGAAGCAAAAGAAAGAAACCCCCCCAAGTGGAGCTTTAAAGGGTAACAACTCAAAATACAAAAAGTAGTAATAATAATTTATTCATATTTTAACACATATACAAGAATGAATAAAACCACATCAATCGTGCATAGGTGCATAACTTTCCCATGAGGATCCAATAGGGCCCAATGCGTTTTCGGGACCACGTCCCTTCGTCAGGGGCTAATATCCAGACGGGATCACACCATCACTGAACTATATAGGCTCTTGGATAAACTGACACGTCCCCCAGTGGAGGCAAGGATAAACCCCCCGAAGGTCACAGGACACACGGGTGAGAGGGGTCCCCCAAATAACTCCCAACAGATCCCGATCACACCGCCCAGATGCGGGCAGAAAAGTCACCCAGCCGGCTCCTGAATCCTGATATTACTGGAACTGATTTAATTCCAAGATTGTCCCACAGGTGTCATTCATAAACAGCATTAGGCAAGTAATACCCTCAGTAATACTGTTATTATAGCCAAGCCGTCTGGAGTGTAAGAAACATCATCGCCGTCAGCCATGTTGAGGAAGAGGATGGGAGGTGTGAAAACTGTGGAACAACACTGTGATCAAGCCTTCATGGGTGAAACGAGTTACGCAGGGGCGGTCCCTGGGCAGGGACAATATGGTTGAAATTGTATTACTGATAGCTAAATAAAGAGCTTTGAGCAAAGAGATTCTGGTGTGTAGAACAACCTTTTGATCAAGCCTTCATTGGTGAAATGTGTTAGGGAGGGGCAGTCCAATATGGTTGCACCTGTATTACTGATAGCTTAATAAAGAGCTTTTGAGGAAAGAGATTCTGGTGTGTGGCTTCCATTTACCAATATGCTTAGATGATAAGTGGAGACAAGCTTTACAAGCCGACACTCATAGAAAGTGAGTAAGGCTTAGGTCTGGAGGTTTGAACTACCGGTGGACCTACCCTGGTAGAGTTACATAATCCCATTCTTTTTGCACATGTGTTAGGCTCCATTCACACCTGAGCATATTGTTTTCAGGCAGAAAGTCACACAATTTTTTCTGCGATTTTAACATGATTTTGTACAGGTCAAAAGGTCAGGGAGAGGGAAGGAGTGAGGGCGAAAGGTGGAAGGTGAAAAGGGGGGAGGGGTAGGGAAAGAGGGGGAAAAGGAGAGGGAAAAGAGGGGAGGAAAGGGTGGAAGGGAGGGGAGAGGAGGAGGGGGGGTGTGGAGGGAGGGGGAGGAGGAGGGGGGAGGAAAAGAAAGGAGGGTGAAGAAAAGGGGTGGGAGGGGGGAAGGGGAGGGGGGAAGGAAAGGAAGGAGACAGGGAACGGGGACAGGTAGGAGTGAAGGAGGGGGAGGGGAGAAAGGGGAAAGAAGAGAAAAGGGAAGGAAAATGAAGGAGAGAAGGGGGAGAAAAGGGGGGAAATAGGGGGGCATGAGGGCAAGTGAAAGGGTTTAAAGTGATGTACCTGTATGGGGTACAATACAAAGGTAAGGGGACCCAGGACCCAAGGTCCAATGGACACTGGTTGGCAGCAGGTAAATGGTGAGTGACAAGTTTATTGATGGTGGTAATGGTGAGGATGAGGTCAGCACATGGAGACCAGAAAAACCTCACAGATAAGAGCAGCCTAAAATAAATGGAGAACAGAACAAAAACAAAACGTAGAGAAAAGGGAGGGGCCATAAGTCAGGGAGGGAAGGCTTGGTGGAAGCCATCCAAAAGTCTGAAACACAGCAGCATGTATAGAGATGTACTTACTAGGTGCTTGGTGTAGCAGCAAGTGTCCTGGGGCCCGGCGTCCATCACATCCTCAGCAGTGCTAAGCCTGCCTAAATGTCCCAAATGTAGTGACGTCATCACAGGGTGAAGAGCGCCGCTGCGCGACATCACTACGTCGGACCGCCCACATGACGCAATTGCAAAAAAACACTGCGCATGCGCACTTCACACTCAGGCTACGGCCGGAGGCAATACCAGTGAAAGGGCAAGTTCGGCCAAGCCCCAGGGTGAAGCTAAAGCCGAACCAGGGCCACCTATAGGAAAGACAATCCAAGGCAGCTTGCAAATGGGCTGAGGGATTAGGCAAGAACGGCACAGTGCATATAAACAGAGCAATAAAAATAATACAAGAAGAATATAAGAGTTGTAATTGTTAGGGTATAACTAAATTACAATGGATAATAATACAATAGTACATATTGTATAGAGCATACAGTAAAGGGCACTTAGCAAATAGAGGTACCCGTGGTGGTTTAAAGACAACATTTCTTAAAGAAACAAGCAACAATTTGAACAGTACATCAAATTACATTGATTCTTATTCAAGAAAGAATTGAAGATAAAGGAGGAGAAAGAAAAGAGGGGGATGGGGGAAGGAGGGGAAAAAGAAGGGGATAATCTAAGCGGGAGAGGAAAGTAGAAAAGAAGAAAAAAACAATGGCATCCTATCAATCAGTTGCTACTTTTCTTCACCCTCCTTTCTTTTCCTCCCCCCTCCACATCATCCTCCCCCTCCCTCCACATCCCCCCTCCCTTCCCCCCTTTGCCTCTCCTTTTTCCCTCATTCCCTACCCCTTCTCCCCTTCCTTCCTACTCTTCTTCCCCCCCACTCCCCCTTTTCACATTTCGCCCTTACTCCTTCCAACCCCCCCTCCCTCCCTCCTTTCTCCATCTCCTCTCTCTTTTCCCTTGTCCTTCCCTTTCCCTCCCCTCCCCTCCCCTTACCAACTCCCTTTTCCTTTCTCCCTTTTCCCCTTCATCAGCCTCCCAACCTTCCTTCACTATCTTCCTTCACATTACAGTACGTTTTACCCCCCCCCCCCCCCCACTAAGTGATTTGTTTGATATCACACCGGCACAATTCACTTGCACCTCCCTATCCATATATTTTCTCTGGCCTCACTTATAGCTCGCCTATTATATATTTAGTTGAACAGGTCCATCTCCATGTCTGTCCCCCTCGGTCGCCGCGGAAGACTCCCTCATATGGTGGCCCTGGCGCCTGAGCTGATGGGACATTTGTTTTAGGTAAGCGGCGCAGTGCTTTGTTCCCCAAACTGTATATTGTTTATAATGGTAGTTTGTATTTAATGATTGTCTTTAGTGTAAGGTTGATATTTATATGTTTTTGCATATTCAGTTCAACTTTTTCTATTGCTAATGATTAATTTTAGAACTCTCCTGACAAAGCGATTCAGTCACGAAACTAGTTGAGAAACCCTCCCCTACGTGACCCCCCATCTTCACCGTGATCTTCCCCATCTGGGATAATCTAATATCAGTGATCTGTACGGCTGGTCACGTTGTTTTTTGTATTGTGATTTATTGTTTATGTTGCTTTTGATGTCTTTTATATCTCCTTGTTATTATGTCAATAAATGTATACTTTTTTTTATCATAACTGCTCTTTTGAGTTCACCTGCTCACCCTGTACCACTATAGTCCTATTGCCCTCCCCTTTTTTTAGCTTTCTGCTTTTGGTCTTTTGGGTCTTTGGGGTCCCTTAAGCCCTACTTCTATTCAAATTGATCTTCAGGATGATGGTACTATACAATTTATTATCTGTTTATTACAAGGCTAACAATTATTCTATGCATTAAGATAAAAACATTACAGAGCAAGTCCAATTAAATATGACTGACTACTACTAGATCGTCTATGACCTTGATAAATGAGAACATTCACAGGCATGGACCCTACAGACATTTTGCAATTATGGAATAGAATGAAGGAGTCTTCCTCCAAAATGCCTAGAATAAGCAAGAACCATAGGTATAGGTAAAGTTGATCCGGGGGAAAATCCGATTGCCTCTTGGGGTATCAGGAAGGAATTTTTTCCCCTGCTGTAGCAAATTGGATCATGCTCTGCTGTTTTTTTTTGCCTTTCTCAGAATCAACTGTGGGTATAGAATTGGGTATATGGGATTGTACGATATTATATATATTTTTTTTTTATGGTTGAACTTGGTGGACTTGTGTCTTTTTATAACCTGACTAACTATGTAACTGTGTAACCAACCAAGTGTGCAAAGTTTGTTGTCCGGGGGACCTACGGCTGGGTAGCACCGATTTTTAAAATTCGGGCACCCCTTTCATAGACTCCCATGTTAAACCCTCATTTCTCTGGTGATTTGGTGACCCGGTACCAGCCGGTCGTAGGTCGCCGGTCGTAGATCCTCTGGACCCGGAACTTGGAACCCATGTATCCCTATTTCTCCTTTACAAGTGTGCAAAGTTTGTTGTCTGGGGGACCTAGGACTGAGGAGCACCAATTTTTCAAACTCAGTCACCCCTTCCATAGACTCCCACGTTAAATGTCAGTCTAGGCATGGGCACAGTGAGGCATGGGCACAGTGAGGCATGTACATGGACACTGTGAGGCATGGGCACAGTGAGGCATGGGCACAGTGAGACATGGGCACAGTGAGGCATGTACATGGGCACAGTGAGGCATGGGCACAGTGAGGCATGGACACAGTAAGGCATGGACACAGTGAGCCATGCAGATGGACACCCTATGCTTATACTCAAGTCAATACATTTTTTTGTGGTAAAATTAGGTGCCTCGGCTTAAATTCGGGTCGGCTTAGGCCTCGTACACACGATAGGTTAAACAGAGGACAACGGTAGGTTAAACAGAGGACAACGGTCTGATGGACCGTTTTCATCGGTCAAAACCGATCGTGTGTGGGCCCCATAGGTTATTTAACCAGCGGTTAAAAAAAAAGCCAACTTGCTTTAAATGTAACCGATGGATTCCTAACCGATGGGAAAAAAAAACGATCGTTAGTAGGCACAACCATCGGTTAAAAATCCACGCATACTCAGAATCAAGTCGACGCATGCTTGGAAGCATTGAACTTCGTTTTTTTTCATCACGTCGTTGTGTTTTACGTCACCGCGTTCTGACACGATCGTTATTTTTACCTATGATGTGTAGGCACGACGGACCATCAGTCAGCTTCATCGGATAACCGATGACAACGGTCCATCGGACCGTTCTCATCGGATGGACTGATCGTGTGTACGCGGCATTATACTCGAGTATATACGGTTATTAATATTAAATGGATGAAACAAATTTAACTAAACAAATTTATGTAAATAACAAATCAAAACGAAACAAAACAAAGCAATTTTTTTCGCTCTGCGCATGTCTAATACACATCCTGCATGGTGGTCTTAATTTGCCAAAACAAAAAGAAAAATCAAAATCACCATTAGCCCCCTTTGATTTGACTTTGTTTCTTCTTGCTTTGTAATTTTTTTTCAACCTCATCATTTGCACAAAAGCCATGATGGAGTAAACAATCTAGCAGAGGCGCTTTAATTACAAACAACTGCAATCAAAGAAGGTGGCAAGGCGTCCGAGTTAAAAAGGTGTCACTTTTCCCACAGGTAATTTGCTTGGCAACTCTCGTAATGTATGCACTCTTTTGCATCGACCTCCGCGAAGATATATGACACGAGGTTACTTTCATGATACATCAAAAGCAAGCAAGAACCTTACCCCGACACAGCAAGACGTGGTATATGGAGGTCTCATTATAGCTGAAAAGATTAAACTAAGCAAGCAAAAAAAAATATATATATACGCACGTATACATTATAAAAAATAAATAAAAAAACTGACATCGGATCATTTTTCCGTCACATGTAATTTTACTAAAAATACATCAGAACAAGCCAGCTAAAGGTTGAGGAACTCTATTCAAATGATATAGCTCTCAAAGGAAATAATATAATGAGAGAACATGATTAATGTTTTGCATTAGTTTATTATGGGAAGGATAACACAACTTAAAGGGGTTTTCTGCTTTAATTATGTTTCCCAGTTCTGTTTCCATTTAGCAAAATGACTTATGACCTCCTCTGCTTCAAAGAAAATTGTGATAAAGGATACATCAGTTCTTACGTCTTCGTGTCATCTTCCTCCACTTTAATGGCAAAAGAAAAACCCACTAAAGCCCTGTACACACGATCGGATATCTGATGGATTTTTTTAGTCGGATATCCGATGAAGCTGACTTTCATCAGTCTTGCCTACACACCATCGGTCAAAAATCCGACCGTGTCCAACGCGGTGACGTAAAACACTACGACGTGCTGAGAAAAATGAAGTTCAATGCTTCCGAGCATGCGTCGACTTGATTCTGAGCATGCGTGGATTTTTGACCGATGGACTTCCACACAGACAATCGTTTTTCTCTATCGTTTTTTTATCCATAGGAACATTTTAAAAGATGTTCTACAGGGAGTGCAGAATTATTAGGCAAGTTGTATTTTTGAGGATTAATTTTATTATTGAACAACAACCATGTTCTCAATGAACCCAAAAAACTCATTTATATCAAAGCTGAATATTTTTGGAAGTAGTTTTTAGTTTGTTTTTAGTTTTAGCTATTTTAGGGGGATATCTGTGTGTGCAGGTGACTATTACTGTGCATAATTATTAGGCAACTTAACAAAAAAAAAATATATACCCATTTCAATTATTTATTTTTACCAGTGAAACCAATGTAACATCTCAACATTCACAAATATACATTTCTGACATTCAAAAACAAAACAAAAACAAATCAGTGACCAATATAGCAACCTTTCTTTGCAAGGACACTCAAAAGCCTGCCATCCATGGATTCTGTCAGTGTTTTGATCTGTTCACCATCAACATTGCGTGCAGCAGCAACCGCAGCCTCCCAGACACTGTTCAGAGAGGTGTACTGTTTTCCCTCCTTGTAAATCTCACATTTGATGATGGACCACAGGTTCTCAATGGGGTTCAGATCAGGTGAACAAGGAGGCCATGTCATTAGTTTTTCTTCTTTTATACCCTTTCTTGCCAGCCACGCTGTGGAGTACTTGGACGCGTGTGATGGAGCATTGTCCTGCATGAAAATCATGTTTTTCTTGAAGGATGCAGACTTCTTCCTGTACCACTGCTTGAAGAAGGTGTCTTCCAGAAACTGGCAGTAGGACTGGGAGTTGAGCTTGACTCCATCCTCAACCCGAAAAGGCCCCACAAGCTCATCTTTGATGATACCAGCCCAAACCAGTACTCCACCTCCACCTTGCTGGCGTCTGAGTCGGACTGGAGCTCTCTGCCCTTTACCAATCCAGCCACGGGCCCATCCATCTGGCCCATCAAGACTCACTCTCATTTCAGCAGTCCATAAAACCTTAGAAAAATCAGTCTTGAGAAATTTCTTGGCCCAGTCTTGACGTTTCAGCTTGTGTGTCTTGTTCAGTGGTGGTCGTCTTTCAGCCTTTCTTACCTTGGCCATGTCTCTGAGTATTGCACACCTTGTGCTTTTGGGCACTCCAGTGATGTTGCAGCTCTGAAATATGGCCAAACTGGTGGCAAGTGGCATCTTGGCAGCTGCACGCTTGACTTTTCTCAGTTCATGGGCAGTTATTTTGCGCCTTGGTTTTTCCACACGCTTCTTGCGACCCTGTTGACTATTTTGAATGAAACGCTTGATTGTTCGATGATCACGCTTCAGAAGCTTTGCAATTTTAAGAGTGCTGCATCCCTCTGCAAGATATCTCACTATTTTTGACTTTTCAGAGTCTGTCAAGTCCTTCTTTTGACCCATTTTGCCAAAGGAAAGGAAGTTGACTAATAATTATGCACACCTGATATAGGGTGTTGATGTCATTAGACCACACACCTTCTCATTACAGAGATGCACATCACCTAATATGCTTAATTGGTAGTAGGCTTTCGAGCCTATACAGCTTGGAGTAAGACAACATGCATAAAGAGGATGATGTGGTCAAAATACTCATTTGCCTAATAATTCTGCACTCCCTGTATTTTTTTTCACCGATGGAAAACAAACCGATGGGGCCCACACACGATAGGTTTGTCCGATGAAAACGGTCCATCGGTCTGTTTTCATTGGACTAACCGATCGTGTGTACAGGGATAAAGGCCCCTTTCAGACATGCGGACCGTATGTCTGTTTTTTTATCCATCCGTGTACTGATGAAAAAGGGACATACATTAATCCTTATGAGATAGCCGGTGTCAGCGGATGAACATCGGCTGACACCCAATCTCATCGGTGTCCGCAATCCTCCGATTCTGCAGACAGAGGAAAATCCTATTTTTCCACCTGTCTGCAGAGCGGATCGGGTGAACACGGACAGATGGTCCGTGTTCATCCGATCCCCCCATAGGGGAGAACGGCGAACTGACAGGGCGGTCCCTGCATAGTCAGGGACCGCACTGTCATCCGCCGGCTCAGCGGAGATCAACAGAGCAAGCGGATATTCACAGGGCAGATCATCACGAGATCCGTCCGTGTGAAAGGACCCTAAAGCCTCGTACACACGATCGGATATCTGATGGAATCTAGTCCAATGGATTCTTTCGTCAGGTATCCGATGAAGCTGACTTTCATCAGTCTTGCCTACACACCATCAGTCAAAAACCTGACCGTGCCAAAACGCAATGACGTAAAACACTACGACCTGCTAAAAAATCGAAGTTCAATGCTTCCGAGCATGCGTCGAATTGATTCTGTGCATGCATGGATTTTTGACCGATGAAAACGGACAAACCGATCGTGTGTACAGGGCTTAAGTGTTCAACCACTGGTCACTTTAAATACCACCATGCCAAGTAGAAGTATGGATTTGGGGTGACACTATTTATTGGCCAACAAAATAGATCGTAGCTGTTGAAAAAAGAGGCCTGCGTGCCTAGAAAGCTTGCACAGTCTTTTGCGTTGGCCAATAAATGTTGTCACGCCAAATCCAAACTTATTCCGCGTACACACGATCAGAAATTCCGACAAGAAAAGTCAGATGTGAGCTTTTGGTCGAAAATTGTGAGTACGTGGCATTATACTTCAATTCTGCCTTTCACATTAACCACTTAGACCGCCCGTCTAACGACAATATACTTCGGCAGAATGGCACGGCTGCGCAAAGCAGCGTACCTGTACGTTGAATTTTCCACCGTGCGGGCGTGCAGGACCCGCCGACTCGATGTCCGCTGGTGTCCCGCGATCGTGTCACGGAGCTGCAGAACAGGGAGATGCCTATGTAAACAAGGCATTTCGTGTCACTTGTAGCCCAGCCCCCCCACAGTTAGAATTACTCCCTAGGACACACTTAACCCTTTCATCGCCCCCTAGTGTTTAACCCCTTCCCTGACAGTTTTATTTACACAGTAATTAGTGCATTTTTTTAGAGCTCATCGCTATATAAATGACAATGGTCCCAAAATAGTGTCAAAAGTGTCCAATGTGTCCGCCATAATGTCGCAGTCACGATAAAAATCGCTGATCACCAACATTACTAATAAAAAATAAAAAATAAAAATAAAAATGCCATAAAACTATCCCCTATTTTCTAAAAGCTATAACTTTTGCGCAAACCAATCAATATACGCTTATTGCAATTTTTTGTACCAAAAATATGTAAAAGATTACATATCGCCCTAAACTGAGAAATAAATTAGTTTTTTTATATATTTTTGGGGGATATTTATTATAGCAAAAAGTAAAAAATATAGGCCTGGATTCACAGACACTGGCGCATATTTATGCAACCGTAGCGTATCTCTTTTACGCTATGCCGACGCAGCGCAGAGAGGCAATCACTGAATTCACAAAGCACTTCCTCCCAAATCTGCGCTGAGTTTCCAAAGCGTAAGTCGGCGTAAGTGGAAGTGGGCGTGAGCCATGCTAATGAGGCGTGATCCCATGCAAATGATGGGCCGAGCGCCAGACAGATACGAATCGCCAACTGCGCATGCGCAGTCCCTTGGGCGCATCTCAGTGCGCATGCTCACAATCACGTCGGAACAACTGCCTAGGATACGTCGGATCACTGCCTACGGCTTGGACGTAACCTATGCCTTGTCATATTCACGTCCTATGTAAACTACGTAAAATACGCCGGCTTGTCTTCCCTGGTGCAGCCCTTTGCATGGATGAGTTACACCTCCTTTATGGGGCAAAGCTTTACACTGATAATCGCTTGCATACAGTTGTGCATTGGAATCTTTACGTGCATACTATAATTTTAAACGCTAAGCTCTGGTCGCATGTTGTAATGCGTCCAAGCTCAGTAGCTCAACGCCTTTCTTTATGTGAGAGAGAAATGATGTAGAGAACCCCCAAACTCCTGTTTGTGTGGAGTGACACCTGGGGCCTAATAATGAATTCTCACAAAGAAGAGCATTGAAATCCTTGCTACCACAGTTGTGGTTCACTCCGTTCACCAGAGCCGTTACAGCGTTGCACCTGTGCCTTCTGGGCCTGGAATACTCCCAGTTTGTATGCTATGTGGGCAAAAGTGCCAGTGTGGATGAGTCTTAACCACTTAAGGACCGCCTCCTGCAGATATACGTCGGCAGAATGGCACAGCTGGGCACAAGCACATACCTGTACGTCCTCTTTAAGTGCCCAACTGTGGGTCGCGGTCTCGGTTCGAAGCTCGATGGCCGCGGGACCCACAGACCCAATCGCCGCTGGAGTCCCGCGATCGGTCCCCGGAGCTGAAGAACTGGGAGAGCTGTGTGTAAACACAGCATCCCTATTCTTCACAGTGGCAGCTTCATTGATCGTGTATTCCCTGATATAGGGAAACACGATCAATGACGTCACACGTCCAGCCCCACCCCCCTACAGTTAGAAAAACATATGAGGACACACATAACCACTACAGCGCCCCCTAGTGGTTAACTCCTAAACTGCACTGTCATTTTCACAGTAAACAATGCATTTTTATAGCATTTTTTGCTGTGAAAATGACAATGGTCCCAAAAATGTGTCAAAATTGTCCGATGTGTCCGCCATAATGTCACAGTCATGAAAAAAATCACTGATCCCCGCCATTAGTAGTTAAAAAAAGAAAAATTTATAAAAATGCAATAAAACTATCTATTTTGTAAACACTATAAATTTTGCGCAAACCAATCGATAAACGCTTATTGCGATTTTTTTTACCAAAAATAGGTCGAAGAATACGTATCGGCCTTAACTGAGGAAAAAAATAGTTTTTTATATCTTTTTGGGGGATATTTATTATAGCAAAAGTAAAAAATATAGACTTTTTCTCAAAATTGGCGCTCTATTTTTGTTTATAGCTCAAAAAATAAAAACCGCAGAGGTGATCAAATACCACCAAAAGAAAGCTCTATTTGTGGGGGAAAAAGGACGCCAATTTTGTTTGGGAGCCACGTCGCACAACCGCGCAATTGTCAGTTAAAGCGACACAGTGCCGAATCGCAAAAACTGGCCAGGTCCTTTACCTGCATAACGGTCCGGGTCTTAAATGGTTAAGGAAAAGCACAATGACCTGCAATGCATGGCAATGTCCCATAGTGTGCTACAGAAAAAAATGTTGTGACATGTCCAGTTTTTGATACATTTTTGTGCATCAGAAGCTTCCGAAATTTCAATGGAAAGCCTCAATACAACACAGCTTAATGCCGTGTACACACGATAGGTTAAACCGATGAGAATGGTCTGATGGACCGTTTTCATCTGTCGATCGTGTGTGGGCGCCATCGGTTATTTAACGATCGGTTAAAAAAAAGCCAACTTGCTTTAAATTTAACCGATGGATTCCTAACCGATAGGTCAAAACCAATCGTTAGTAGGCACGTCCATTGGTTAAAAATCCACGCATGCTCAGAATCAAGTTGATGCATGCTTGGAAGCATTGAACTTCGTTTTTTTCAGCATGTTGTTGTGTTTTACGTCAACGCGTTCTGACACGATCGTTTTTTTAACCGATGGTGTGTAGGCGCGACGGACCATCAGTCAGCTTCATCGGTTAACCGATGAAAACGGTCCATTCTCATCGGATGGACTGATCGTGTGTACGCGGCATAACACATGACATTACATGTATTAGCATGCGTGCATTATTGCACGGCACACATGTTAATAGGCAGTTAGTGATCCTCACAAGAGGATCGTTCTATTTACTCGATGAAAGGGGTTGATCGGTGATGTACAGCTGTCAGCTTTCATAAAAGAGGAAAGCCTGGGGCTGTATGAAGCCAAAGCCTTTATTTAGAAGTAAGCTGTGTTCCTAAGCTGATGTTGTAAAGCTAGAAGCTGTCACAGATACCGATTTGGTTCGATGAATATTTATTGCAGCACCTTCCTTGGCATCATCAGCCCAGCTCAGCGCTGCTACATTCACATTCATATATACAGTACTATACTTTTTATTCTCATTCAAAAATAAAAGGGCATCTAAATCCAAGAACACAAATGGAATGTATTGCGGCTTATCAGCCCTTAGATGTGGTAGCTGTATTTGTTTTCTTTTTTTCTAGTGATCACCTTGCCGGGTACGCATTTCCTGGCCCAGGATGACAAGGCAGTCATAGCGCTGTATCTATGAAGAAGTAGGAAGTGTGTTAGAACTAAAGGACACGACACCCTTTCCTCATCTTTAGATAGATAGAGAGATAGAAGGTGTTCTGTAGTTTACAGATAGGTAGATTCACGTACGTTGGTGTAACTTTGCGGCGGCGTAGCTTAAGGAATTTAAGCTACGCCGCCGTAAGTTAGCGAGGCAAGTACATGATTCACAATGTACTTGCCTGCTAAGTTACTACGGCGTAGCCTAAATCGGCGGGCGTAAGGGCACCTAATTCAAATGTGTTGGAGGGGGGCGTGTTTTATGGTAATGAAGCTTGACCTCACGTTTTTTACGTTTCTGTTTACTGCGCATGCGCCGGGCGCCTACATTTCCCAGTGTGCATTGCGGCTAAGTACGGAGCACGGGCCTATTGATTTTGACGTGGACGTAAACTATGTAAATCCCGATTCACGGACGACTTACGCAAATGACGTAAAAAATTCAAATTTCGACGCGGGAACGGCGGCCATACTTGACATTACTATTCCAATAGGGCCTAGCTCTAACTTTACGCGGCCTATCTCTTACGTAAACGGCGTAAAAGTACTGCGTCGGCCAGGCGTACGTTCGTGAATCGGCGTATCAACTCATTTACATATTCTACACCGACCGCAATGGAAGCGCCACCTAGCAGCCATCCGAAATATTGCAATCTAAGATAGGACGGCCTAACTCTTACTGAATCTACCTAAGAGAGACCTGGACAGGGCTGATACAAATGCTATGGCATAGGTGTGCACAGTCTATTGCATTAGGGTGTGCACCCCAAAGCTCAAACACACACTAATGATCACTCACGATGTTCATTCAGAAAGGGAAGGGGATGGTCAATTACATATTAAAAATTACATATTGACTGGCCCCTTCCTCTACTCATCCTAAAACATCCTTGCAGCAACACCTGGCCGGAGAAGAGGGAAGCTGGTAGCACTGCAGGGGGAAGGAGGGAGCCAGGGAAGTCGGGGGAATCTGTGCTGTAAAGGGTGATTAGGGTGTGCCTGGGCACACTGGCACACCCTGTGCGCACGCCTATGTGCCATGGATAAGACTGCAGTCTGCATAGAACTCTGTACGTCACTGGATTTCTTGCAGGATCACATTGAACAAAAAGGCTTCCCATGGTAAATTTAACAGACCAAAAAGGAAGCAAATAAGAGAAGTTTTTTGTTGGGGCTCACATACGCCTATCTCGGATGCCGGGTTATTTTGTGCTTTTATGACCATTATAATTTATGGTCCACGCTATCTGGTAAGAAGTGTATGCTAATTGTTGGTGCTTGGTGGTGTTCACCTAATTCCACGTACACACGATCGGAATTTCCAACAAGAAAAGTTTAATGTGAGCTTTTGGTCGGAAATGTATTTTATTGGATATATTTTGTAACAGAAAATAGAAAATATTGATAGTTTTTTTTGAAAAATTTTCATTTATTTAATATTTTTTTTTTTTTTTATCAAAAAACACCGAAATAAAGCTCAATTTTTGTGAAAAAAACAACAACAATATAAATTGAATTTGGGCACTGTGTTGAATAACGAGTAATTGCCAGTTAAAGTAGCTCACTAGGTGGATGCCGTGTCCCCTGCTCACTCTTCACCAAGAACTGAGCAATCCAAAAGCGCTAATTGCTCAGTTCTCGGTACTCAGTCTGTTTTCTATTTCCTCGTTAGTCAATGAGGAAACTTGGCTCGCTGAGATCCTCGGCGGCTTCACAAGGAACTTGACGAGCAAAACGATGTGTTTTGCTCGTCGAGTTTCTCGGACGTGTGTACGGGGCCTGACTGGCTCTATGTTCTGCCCTTTCAGTGCTCACTGGGGCACCGGGCTGTGCAGGAGGCGGGGGCAGCTGCCTCTGTCTCCCAGCAGTGCACTGAGAGCTGAGCCAGCTACCAGTTTGGGCATGTAGGTGGATCCCGACTGTAAAGGCAGGATTAATCCAAAGCCTGGACTGGCTGAGTGACATCAGCTGAAACTGGGTCACAGGAGTGCAGAACCAACTGCACTCCTGTTATCCATAGCAACAGTAGGGCCAACACTTTTGGCCATACTTCTTCTTTAAGGTGGCCAAACTTCTTCTTTAAAGGGTCACTAAAGGCAAACATTTATTTTTATATAAAATAACAAACATGTTATACTTACCTCCACTGTGCAGCTCGTTTTGCACAGAGTGTCCCCTAACCCTGTCTTCTGGAGTCCCTCG
This sequence comes from Rana temporaria, assembly GCF_905171775.1. Lineage (NCBI taxonomy): Eukaryota > Metazoa > Chordata > Amphibia > Anura > Ranidae > Rana > Rana temporaria. The sequence goes on along the minus strand of NC_053493.1, from coordinate 404,917,259 downwards.
GCGGCTGTCTCGGCTCCTCCTCGCAAAAGCTTTTCACCTTCATGCGAGCGACCTCGCATGGTGGAAAGCTTTTGGGAGCGCGCTCCCATGATACAGCGGCGGGCATAGCCGCCGACTGTATCACTCGCCCCCCGGCGTGCCGCGTCATCCGCTGTGATTGACAGCAGCGCCAGCCAATGGCTGCGCTGTTATCAATCCGTCCAGCCTAGCCAATCAACGGCCAGGCTGGGAACCGAAGAGGATCACGTGGACGCGCGTGAGACTTTCGAAGGGTCAGGTAAGTAAAACGGGGGGGGGGGGGGTACCGTCGGATGTTTTTTCACCTTAATGCATAGGATGCATTAAGGTGAAAAAACATTTACCTTTACAACCCCTTTAAGGCAGCCCCTTCAAAATGAATGGGCTGCCAATGGACCAAAAATGGCGCCTTCATAATGCCTGCCAATGCACTGAACATATGCCAGCAAGATGCATTGGGGTGCTATTCAGAATAAATGGAACCACACCTCCCCAATGCATGTAACATGTGCTGCCATGTGTAATAGAGTTGATGGGCCCTGAGAGTGGTTAAAATGTGGAAGACTTTTGTAGAAAAGGCGAAAAAATTACATTTAAAACTAGATTATTCTCCTTCGACCAACAATGGCCCATATTCTCTGTAAATGTCCGCGGGCGGCGCGTAAGGCATTTACACTCCGCCGCCCCAAACTACAGGAGCAAGTGCTGTATTCCCCAAACACTTGCTCTGTAGTTTGGGGCGGCTGAGTGTAAATGGCCCGGCGTAGCCACGCGTATCTTCAAGGGGGCGGCTTCTATTCAAATTAAGCGCGCCCCCGATTCTAAGTAACTGCGCATGCGCCGGGCTTAAAAAAGCCCAGTGCGCATGCTCCAGTTCTCGGCGGAAAACGTCAATGACGCCGACGTGTGCGTCATTGACGTAAAGTCGTATTCAAGAACGACTTAGGGAAACGACGTAGCAGATGGAAAAACACGACGCGGACCCGACGCTATCTGTAACATGGCCTACGTGGGACATCCGAAAACTTACTCCTCATATAGCAGGAGTAAGTTTCCGCTTACGCAAACGACGTTAGTGATGGGTACGCGACGCGAAATCGTTCGGGAATCGGCGTAGCAGGCTCATTTGCATAAACAAATGAGACCTTCACGTAAATGCCATCTAGCGGCGGGCGGCGTAATTACATTTAAGATCCGACAGTGTAAGTGACTTACACATGGCGGATCTTAAGTGTATCTATGCGAAAATGATTCTAAGAATCAGTCGCATAGATACACGGGCCAAAAACGAGAGATACGATGGAGTATCCTGAGATACTCCATCGTAACTTCTCTCAGAATATGGCCCAGTATCCATAGTTATAATTATTACTGTACATGATTACACGGTAACATTTAGGAAACTGATCCAACTGCCCCTACGGGTTCTGGAAGGAATTGTGCAGCAATCATCCGAGGCCTTTTGTATTATTTTTCTCTTGAACAAACTCTGTGGGAATTTCAATGCAGTATTAAATCCAAAACAAAAAATGTTATATATTGCAGCTTACCATTCATTAGATTTGGTGGCTGCATTCGTTTTATTTTTGTTTTCCCATGTGGATCGGGCCTCATAAAAATGCATGTGACTCTTTCATATGACAACTCTGATCTCTTGTGATTGGCACCCCATTGTCAAATAAGGCAGGACAGGAGTCCATATTCCTGTGTAAGTACTTTTCCTGCCGGGTTAACAGTACAGTAATGAGAAAAGATTAGTAAAGCTTCTACGGAGGAGGAACCTGAATGACCATGCATGGGAAAAATGAAAATGGTCACTTTAATCCCGCGTACACACGATCATTTTTCGGCATGAAAAAATCGTTGTTTTAAAAAAAATTCATTTAAAATGATGGTGTGTGGGCTTCATATCATTTTTCGGGTTCTGAAAAATGTCAATTTTTTTTTTCGAACATGCTGCATTTTTTAATGGCATTTTACCACTTAAGGACCACCTAACGCCGATATACGTCGGTATAATGACACCGATGGGCACAATCACGTACCTGTACGTGAATGTATAAAGCCCAGCGGTGGGTCATGGGCGCGCTCCCGCGACCTGGTCTGAAGCTCCGTGACCTCGGCCGCGGGACTCGTGGACCCAATCGCCGCTTGAGTCCCGCGATCTGTCCCCGGAGCTGAAGAACGGGGAGAGCCATGTGTAAACACGGCTTCCCCGTTCTTCACTGTGGCATTGATCGTGTGTTCCCTAATATAGGGATGCACAATCAATGACGTCAGACCTACAGCCACACCCCCCTACAGTTGTAAACACACATGAGGTCACACTTAACCCCTTCAGCGCCCCCCTCGTGGTTAACTCCCAAACTGCAAATGTCATTTTCATAGGAAACAATGCATTTTAAATGCATTTTTTGCTGTGAAAATGACAATGGTCCCAAAAATGTGTCAAAATTGTCCGAAGTGTCACGAAAAAAATGGCTGATTGCCTCCATTAGTAGTAAAAAATAAAAAAAAATAATAAAAATGCAATAAAACTATCCCCTATTTTGTAAACGCTATAAATTTTGCGCAAACCAACCGATAAACGCTTATTGCAATTTTTTTTACCAAAAATAGGTAGAAGAATACGTATCGGCCTAAACTGGGGAAAAAATTATTTTATATGTTTTTGGGGGATATTTATTACAGCAAAAAGTAAAAAATATTGCATTTTTTTAAAATTGACGATCTATTTTTGTTTATAGCGCAAACAATAAAAATCCCAGAGGTGATCAAATACCACCAAAAGAAAGCTCTATTTGTGGGAAAAAAAGGACGCCAATTTTGTTTGGGAGCCACGTCGCACGACCACGCAATTGTCAGTTAAATTGACGCAGTGCCGAATCGCAAAAAGGGGCCTGGTCTTTTACCTGCATTTTGGTCCGGGTCTTAAGTGGTTAAACTATGTCGTTTTTCGGGTTGTAAAAAATGATCGTGTGTGGGCTAAAACAACGTTAAAAACCCGCACATGCTCAGAAGCAAGTTATGAGACGGGAGCGCTCGTTCTGGTAAAACTAGCATCCGTAATGGAGTAAGCACATTCATCACGCTGTAACAGACAGAAAAGCGCAAATCATCTTTTACTAACACGGAATCAGCTAAGGCAGCCCCAGGGGTGGCGTCATCCGCATGGAACTTCCCCTTTATAGTGCCGTCGTACGTGTTGTACGTCACCGCGCTTTGCTAGAGCATTTTTTTAAAACGATGGTGTGTGGGCAATGCCGTTTTAATGATGAAGTTGGAAAAACTTTGTTTTTTTCTACATGACGAAAAACTTTGTTTTTTTTTTCATGCCGAAAAATGATCGTGTGTAAGGCACTAGTAAGGCAAATTTTTTATACATTGCACCCTGATAGAAGAGTTAACTACTAGTAGAGGAATGAAATAGGTGTACAATATTACCCATGTTCTGTTCCAACCTCATCCTAAAAAACATAATGAAATAAAAAAGTGGATCTTGGGGGTGGGGGGGTCCCTTTCCCCTTTTTTTTTTTTTAACTTTTAAAGTATTTTATTTTTCAGAAAGACATAACAGAGAAACTCTCCCATATAGCAGAGAGAAACATTGAATGTACAATAGGAATATGTTGGATACAAGTCATGTGAAACTGGTAAAAGAAATGGGACTTGCCTAAAAGTCCGAAGCAAGAGCAATATTGACTACCAAACTTTGGAGAGCAAAAACAGTCTTGTGCTTATCCCCCCCCCCCCCCCCCCCAGGCTAAGGAGGCCACCCAGGGTTAAAGGTTCCGAGGTCTTGGGTGAGAATTCGACCCTGGAGGGACACGAGGCGTAGGGGGCACCGCCTCCCTCCGGCACCCCTAGTAGGATCATACTGTGCCGGATGTCCCCTGTCATCTTAACACCCCTTTAATTTTCCGTATTTCCCCTCTCCTACATCTCTTCACTCTTTCCTCCTGACCCCACTCCCCCTTTCTCTTTCCTCTTGTTCCCCCTTCGTCAGAAGTCCAACACGAATAACCACACCATGCTGCTCCCTCTATTAGGAAGTCCATTGGCCAGATTCACAGCCAGCGGCGTAAATGTAGGCTGGCGTAGCGTATCGTAGTTACGCTACGCCGCCGCAACTTAGAGAGGCAAGTGCTGTATTCACAAAGCCCTTGCGTCTAATGTTACGGCGGCTTAGCGTAAATGTGCCGGCGTAAGCGCGCCTAAATTAAATGAGGAACTGGTGGGTGTGTTTTATGTAAACTAAGCCTGACCCCGCGTAAATTTAGCTTTTTTCGAACGGCGCATGCGCGCGCATGCTCAGTATCACGTCGAATTTTCAAATTAAATTACGCCCGCTCAATGCCTAGACGACGTGAACGTAACTTACGTCCAGCCCCATTTACGGACGACTTACGCAAACGACGTAAAATCCGACGCTGTTCGTACGTTTCCGACGTCCATACCTAACATGACTTACCCCTGCTTTATGAGGGGTAACTTTACGCCGGCGTATGTCTTACGTAAACAACGTATCTTGCTACGCTGGGCGCACGTACGTTTGTGAATCGGCGTATCTAGCTCATTAGCATATTTGATGCGGAAATCTTCGGAAGCGCCACCTAGCGGCCAGCGTAAATATGCACCCTAATATACGACGGTGTAAGAGACTTACGCTGCTCGTATCTTAGCCGAATTTATGCGTAACTGATTCTAAGAATCAGCCGCATAGTTACGACGGCTCTCATTCGGACTTACGACGGCGTACATGGCGCTACGCCGTCGTAAGTTCTTTGAGAATCTGGGCCAATGACTTTGCAAGATAGCCTTTAGCAACCCACTGTTAAATCTAGTCTTGCTTTTACTCTAACCTTCATGTTACATTTTGAATGTTGATCCATTACCCCTGTGTGGGCATCACAGTTTTTATATCTTTCTTGGAAACCAATACAAATTATTGAAACGGAAAAAGACAGCAGAAGAGTAAAATGTATAACGATGCTGAAGATATAGTAATGGCGAAGAATCAGGAAATTATTTTGAATGAAAAAATCTGGGATATCTGCACTGAAGGTGAACTTAGGCAAGGCTGACATAATCATGACAAGGGAAGAAAACAAATGAAAGGACAGGAAGGACATTTGTTGTGAAGAGAACAGACATAAAAGACTAAAACCGTTCTCTGAAACTTGGGCTCCGCAATAAATAAAGACAACAATGTGTCCCAGGAAATAAAAGCAAGAACAGCTGCTGAACAGAGAGGTTATTATTCCCTAAAGACAGTTATGAAGTGAAGGTTTTTTGTCACAGAAAGCTAAAATCCAGATAAACAGAACTATTCCTAAACCTTAGCGAAGATCTGGGTACTGATAAAGGCGGGTAGGGCAGATTAAAAAAGTGGGAAAAAATGTATGAAGGCATAATAAAATCCAATCACTAAAATCTCACATTAAAGGGGTTGTAAAGGAAATTTTTTTTTTCCCTAAATAGCTTCCTTTACCTTAGTGCAGTCCTCCTTCACTTACCTCATCCTTCCATTTTGCTTTTAAATGTCCTTATTTCTTCTGAGAAATCCTCACTTCCTGTTCTTCTGTCTGTAACTCCACACAGTAATGCAAGGCTTTCTACCTGGTGTGGAGAAAGGCTCTTGAGGGGGAAGGGGGTGAGCAGGAGGGTCAGGACGTTCTCTACTTTGCAGATAGAGAAAGGAGCTGTGTGTTAGTGGGCGTCCTGACACTCCTGCTTGCCCCCATTCCCCCTCAAGAGGCTTTCTTCATACCAGGGAAAAAGCCTTGCATTACTGTGTGGAGTTACAGACAGAAGAACAGGAAGTGAGGATTTCTCAGAAGAAATAAGGACATTAAGCCCTGGTTCACACTGAGTACGATTTGAGATGCGATTTGACATGTCAAATCGCATCTCAAATCGGCGGCAATCGTCGGCAATGGCACTGTCCTAATCAGTGCGACACCGCATCTGCGATTTCAAAAAGTAGTTCATGTACTACTTTTTGCGATTTCGGGCCGCGATTTACATTAAATTGCGGCCGAAATCGCGGTAAAATCGCAGCCGCGAAATCGCGGTAAAATCGTGCATTTTACCGCGATTTTGAATTCGCAGCAGTGTGAACCTAGGCTCAAAAGCAAAATGGAAGGATGAGGTAAATGAAGGAGGACTGCACTAAGGTAAAGGAAGCTATTTAGGGGAATTTTTTTTTCCTTTACAACCCCTTTAAATCTTAACACATAAAAGTAATTTCAAAAATTATGTTCAATGTCCTTGAGATCTTCTATAAGCAAAAAATACCAGGAAAAGGGGAAAAAATAATTACCAACAATTACGGTACTGTACTCCTGCCCTGCTGCACTCTATCTTCCCTGTCCTCATGGCCACATGCTGGAGATGTAGACATAGTTATGGGGATATGTTGCATGTCTTTTGGTCCTACTCGCGTCTTGATAACTTCTGGATCTGAGTCCATGAGGTCTCTTGAAACTTTACAGAGCGGACGATCCCTAAACCACCCACATTTTTTCTTCTACGATATACCGTATATACTCGAGTATAAGCCGCCCCGAATATAAGCCAAGACACCTAATTTTGCCACAAAAAAACTGGGAAAACATATTGACTCGAGTAAAAGCCTATGGTACGCAATGCCCACCTGTAGCCTCACTGTGCCCATCTGTGCCCATCTGTGCCCATCTGCAGCCTCACTGTGCCCATCTGCAGCCTCACTGTGCCCATCTGCAGCCTCATCTTGTTTACGGTCTCCCGCTTTGTCATGCAACTGTTTGGTGGCGTTCTGTCAAACAGCGTCTGTCCACTTTAATCACTTAACCCCCCGGACCATATTGCTGCCCAAAGATCAGAGCACTTTTGCGATTTGGCACTGCGTCGCTTTAACTGACAATTGCGTGGTCATACGACGTGGCTCCCAAACAAAATTGGCGTCCTTTTTTCCCTACAAATAGAGCTTTCTTTTGGTTGTATTTGATCACCTCAGTTTAGGCCGATACGTATTCTTCTACATATTTTTCGTAAAAAAAAAATTGCAATAAACGTTTATTGATTGGTTTGCGCAAAAGTTATAGCGTTTACAAAATAGGGGGTATTTTTATGGCATTTTTATTAATATTTTTTTTTTACTAGTAAAGGCGGCGATCATCGATTTTTTTTCGGTACTGCGACATTATGGCGGACACTTCGGACACATTTTTGGGACCATTGGCATTTTTATAGCGATCAGTGCTATAAAAATGCATTGGATTACTATAAAAATGCCACTGGGAGTGAAGGGGTTAACACTAGGGGGCGGGGAAGGGGTTAAGTATGTTCCCTGGGTGTGTTCTAACTGTAGGAGGGGGTGGCCTCACTAGGGGAAATGACTGATCTTCTGTTCATACATTGTATGAAGAGAAGATCAGCATTTCTCCCCCTGACAGGACCGGGAGCTGTGTGTTTACACACACAGCTCCCGATCCCCGCTCTGTAACGAGCGATCGCGTGTGCCCGGCGGCGATCACGCCCGCCGGGCACGCGCACGGGAGTCGGGGGCAATTTAGTTTTCCAGCATTCTATCGGTGTTCCGTTTATCACAGACGAGGAGGAGACAGAACAGAACACCGGCAAACAGTTGCATGACACAGTGGGAAACGTCACTTGAGTATAAGCCGAGAGGGGCTTTTTCAGCATAAAAAAATTGTGCTGAAAAATTTGGCTTATACTTGAATATATACGGCAATTCCATTTCAGTAGCATCCTATAAAAAAATGTATACTGGTCAATGCCGCACACTCTTGCATACCAGCCCTGTGGAAAACATCAGCTGACAATCCAACAGTGGATCAAACAAGTAGAACACATCAGAGTGATTGAAAGCCTTACTAGCTTCTTGAAAAACACACACTCCAAATTTCTGACCACATGGTATTTTTGGACAAAATATTTTTTGCATAGACAAAACGCTTGCAAATTAAATACCCGTATTTACCGGTGTATAAGACAACCGGGCGTATAAGGCGACCCCCTAATTTTACAGTTTTTTAAGATTTTTTGCCTGTACTCACTGTATAAGACGACCCCCTTCCCATGGCTTCTGACGCTTCATATTTCTTCATTCTGGAGCCATATTCTTCTTCCTTCTTGCTGGAGCTGGAGCCAATCATGGCGAGCGATGTATTCTTTTAATGAATACAAAGCCTGCTTGGATTGGCAGAGCCTGTAAAATCATCAGCCCATGCCTCTCTGACTCTCAAAGCCAATCCGAGCAGGATACTGTATGTAGCCTGCTCGGCAGGGGTCAAGTCCTGGGCAAAAAAGTGTGGGAACTCCCACCCAAGATCCACTCCCCCACCAAAAAAAAAAAAAATGATACGCTCATATGCATAGCTACTAAACCGCATGTTTTGTTATTTTTTTCGAAAAAAGAAGCAAGTTCTTTCTAAATTCCGTGATAACTCGCAGCAGACCTACGCAATGTCTCCTGGGAACAATGACAAAAGCTCCCAGGAGACATTGCGGCATCGGGGAAGTGACGGAATACCCGCACACTACGCGATGAATCCATATACAGGAAGCGGCCAGTAACATAAAGGATTACTAAGGTTCGCCTGCCCCTGACAGTGACTCGAGCTGGGCATCACTGCTTAGTGAAGGATTGGCTCGGGCGGCTCGGCTGCTCTCGGCTGCTCTAGTCCTGCAAAGGGAACTGCGTTCCTGCTGTGAAAAAAGTGCAGGAACTCTGTTCCCACGCGTTCCCGCAGGACTTGAGCCCTGCTGCTCGGATTGGCAGAGGTTGATACTCCAATCAAAGTAGGCTCTGTATTCATTTGAATATATCGCTCATTGGGATTGGCTAAGCGGTATATACTATATGTAGCCGAATTACCGCACATCCAGCGGGCATCCGAGCAGCTGACCTGGCGTATAAGACGACCCTTGCTTTTTGGCCAGTTTTTTTTAAGTGTAAAAGGTAGTCTTACAGTATACGCCAGCAAATACAGTAGATGTGGTGTCTTGTATAGTTTTCTAACATTTTATACAAAAAAAAAGTGTACATTTTTAAAATGATGCTTGTGCAATCTGCTTGGGCACCTAAATAGTCCAATTTCAAGAATACATTTTACCAAATATAGATGCTTATATAAAAAGCTAATGTCTTAGACGACATGGCCATGTAATAAGGGTGGAGGTGTTTTTTCTGACAACAAAGAAAGTACAAAGTAGGTTACATAACAGTATGAGCATAGTAGAAAAGGGTTTTTGTAGAGCAAAGATTGCAATGATGTAGAAAAGATTGCATTGATAACATGAATTATGCACATTAATGTTAGCTTATATTCACTGGGGGTTGAAGAAGAAGCTAAGGTGGTAAACAATCTGTAAGATTACTGGTGGGGTTGAGTTTAATATCGAAGAGTGTAAATTTATTGCACAAGTCTCAACAGGGTACATACTGCAATATTATCATAGATTAAACAAAATACAGGCCTTGTATTCGCAAGAGCGTGATAAGAAAATGGGAAAAAAAGGGAAACAAAAGAGAGAGAGAGAGAAATAAAATAGGATGGGTTATAGTAGGGTATTTAATTCATTCACAAACGACCTGGAGGATGGGATAAACAGTATTTGCAGACTATACTAAGCTAAGCAGGGCAATAACTTCTACGCAGGATGTGGAAACCTTGCAAGAAGATCTAAACACTTTAACCACTTAACCCCCGGACCATTTTGCTGGTCAAAGACCAGAGCACTTTTTGCGATTCGGCACTGTGTCGATTTAACTGACAATTGCGCGGTTGTGCAACGTGGCTCCCAAACAAAATTGGCGTCCTTTTTTCCCCACAAATAGAGCTTTCTTTTGGTGGTATTTGATCACCTCTGCGGATTTTATTTTTTGCGCTATGAACAAAAATAGAGCGAGGCCTCGTACACACGACCGAGAAACTCGACGGGCGAAACACATCGTTTTGCTCGTCGAGTTCCTTGTGAAGCCGTCGAGAAACTCGACAAGCCAATTTTCTCCATTCCCGTCAAGGAAATAGAGAACTTGCTCTCTTTTTGGCTCATCGAGTTTCTCGACAGTTTCCTCGACGAAAATGTACACACGACCGGTCTCCTCGGCAAAAAAATATCTCCCAGCAAGTTTCTTGCTGGTTTTTGCCGAGAAACTCGGTCGTGTGTACGAGGCCTGACAATTTTGAAAAAAATGAATATTTTTTACTTTTTGCTATAATAAATATCCCCCTAAAATATATAAAAAACTTTTTTTTTCCTCAGTTTAGGCCGATACGTATTCTTCTACATATTTTTCTAAAAAAAAAAAATCGTAAAATGAACAGAAGATCAGCATTTCTCTCCTTGACAGGACCGGGAGCTTTGTGTTTACACACACAGTTCCCGGTCCCCGCTCTGTAACGAGCGATCTCGTGTGCCCGGAGGCAATCGCGCCCACCAGGCACGCACGCTCCCCTAGTGGCCTGCGCGAGAGCCGACGTATAGCTACAGCTCTCGCGCAGGGGAGCCGACCTTTTACGGCGGCTGGTCGGCAAGCTGTTAATAGGGTGGGCAACTACATGCTGAGGTTTTTTGTTGGAAAATGTAAAATAATGCATTTGGGTGCCAAAAATATGAATGCAATCTACTTACTAGGGGGAGAACCTCTGGGGGAATCTAGGATGGAAAAGGATCTGGGGGTCCTAGTAGATGGCAAGTTTAGAAATGGCATGCAATGCCAGGATGCTGCAAACAAAGCCAACAGCATATTGGCATGCAAAAAGGGGATCCACTCCAGAGATAAAAAGATAATTGCCCTACTTTACAAGACTCTGGTCTGGCTGCACCTGGAGTATGCTGTCCAGTTCTGGGCACCGGTCCTCAGGAAGGATGTGCTGGAGTTGGAGAGGGTCAAGAGAAGGTCAACAAAGCCAATAAAGGGACTGGTGGATCTCAGCTACGGGGAAAGACTGCAAATGCTGAACTTATTATCTATGGTGAAGAGATTCTTAAGAGGGGATATGATTTCAATGTACAAATACCATACCGGTGACCCCACAATAGGGATAAAACTCTTTCACGCAAAGGAATTTAAAAAGACACGTGGCCATTCACTAAAATTAGAAGAGAAGCGGTTTAACCTTAAACTGTGTAGAGGGTTCTTTACTGTTAGAGTGGTAAGAATGTGGAATTATTTTCCACAAGCAGTGGTTTCAGTGGGGAGCATCAATAATTTCAAAAAACTACTAGATAGGCACCACAACATACAGGGATTTACAATGTAATATAAACATAAGCGCGCACACATAGGTTGGACTTGATGGGCATGTGTCTATTTTCAACCTCACCTACTATGTAACTATGTACTGTAAGGTAGGGTTAGGTGACTTGGAGGGCAGGCCCATGGAAAATCTGTGAAGCGTCATACACACGACCGAGGAACTCGACTGGCGAAACACATCTTTTTGCTCGTTGAGTGCCTTGTGAAGCCGTCGAGAAACTCGACAAGCCAATTTCCTCCATTTCCGTCGAGGAAATAGAGAACATGCTCTCTTTTTGGTTCGTCAAGTTTCTCGACAGTTTCCTCGACGAAAATGTACACACGACTGGTAAGTTTCTTGCTGTTTTTTCCAGAGAAACTCGATTGTGTGTACGAGGCCTTAGATGTCAGAAGACTCAGACAAATGCTCTGCTGTTAGAAGGAGAGTGGTAGTATCAGTTTGATGACTTTATAGAGATTATAAACCAGCCTGTCTGAAGATTTTTTTTTCCCCAGAGGAACCCCTAAAATAATTTTCAGGTCTCGGGGGAACTATTACTAAAACAATTAACTGGGGATCATTTGAAAAAAATGCCCTGAATGTTGGCCGACAGTAGGAAGAATGGAACCCTAATGCCCTGTACACACGATCGGTCAATCCGATGAGAACGGTCTGATGGATTTTCCCATCAGTTATCCGATGAAGCTGACTGATGGTCCGTCGCGCCTACACACCATCAGTTAAAAAAACGATTGTGTCAAAACGCGGTGACGTAAAACACAACGACGTGCTGAAAAAAATGAAGTTCAATGTTTCCAAGCATGCGTCGACTTGATTCTGAGCATGCCTGGATTTCTAACCGATGGAGGTACCTACAAACGATCGTTTTTTTCTATCGGTTAGGTATCTATCGGTTAATTTTAAAACAAGTTTCACATTTTTTAACCGATGGATAAATAACCGATGGGGCCCACACACGTTCGGTTTGGTCTGATGAAAACGGTCCATCAGACCGTTCTCATCGGATTGACCGATCGTGTGTACGCGGCATTACAGTGATGGTCAGAATGCCACCCTTAAGAATAGCTAAAAAGACCATTGGTGTCATACTGGTCGCAGACTATGCAGACACCATCAGGTAGGAGGACAATCAACCACAGCTCAAGAAACCCCTAGCAATCTCTGGAAGAACCCTAGGGCTCCATGTAACCCTGGTTGAGAATGGCTGATGTACACTATTGATATCTGAATGCACATACTGTAATGTAGCCAGGGCTCCCAAATACGAAGGGAACTGAAATAAGTGTTAATCAATAGTCAATCAATGATAGTCATTTATAGTATTAGTAACTCTATTGTCAGCTTCTAAAAATTGTTTATATTGTTTGCTACAGGCTTTTGCAACAGGTTGTAGCAGGTATTAGACAGAATTATGATATAATGCATTAGCAATTGTTTTAGTTTGGTGAGACTGTTTTCTTTGCTGTGTAGTAATTGACTTTTCTCTAGGCGTTTGTTGAAGAGTGTAGTGAGAAGGTGGAAAATGGTATACAGTGGAACCTCGGATTGCGACTAACGCGGTTAATGAGCGTTTTGCAATACAACCACTGTTTTTTTTTAAATCCTGACTCAGTTTACGAGTGTTGTCTCGTAAAATGAGCAGAATTCAAGCCAGAGCTGTGTGCAGTACAGCATTTGGCCTGAGGTGGGGGGGTGCCGGAGCCGAGCAGAGCCGAGCGGAGCCGTTGGGAAAACCTTGGAAATACTCAGTTCACAAGCCTTTCCGAGGTTTCCCGAATTCAGTCGAGCTGTCCTTGGGTGTTTCCGGGGGCTCTCCGTCACCCCCCCCACCACCTCTGGCCACATGCGGTATAGCATGCCATTGAAGTCAATGCGGAACAAATTAGTTTTGTTTCTATTGACTTCTATGGGGAAACTCGCTTTGATATGCGAGTACTTTGGATTACGAGAATTCTCCTTGAATGGATTATGCTCGTAATCCAAAGTTCCACTGTACTGAAAAAAACTTGAAGCATAAGGCCTCGTACACACACGGAAAAGACAAGCTTTCTCGGTGAAGTACAACACATACAACGGCAGGAGAAGTTCGATTCCACTGGCACAACCCTTGGGGCTGCTTTTGCTAATCTCATGTTACTGCATGTTAAGTAAAAGTTTGGTAAGAGATGATTTGCACTTTTCAGTCTGTTACAGCGTGACAAATGTGCTATCTCCAATACGAACACTACTTTTACCGAAGGTGCGCACCCGTCTCATTCTTTAATCTGAGCATGCGCGGGTTTCTTAGCATACACACGAACGTGTTTCTCATCAAAAACCAGCCCGACGAGGAAATTGAGACTCCCGACGAGGAAAAAGAGAACTTGTTCTCCTTTTTCCTCGTCGAGTTCCTCGACAGTTTCCTCGATGAAAAACATACACACAACCGTTTTCCTCGGCAAAAAAGCTCTGCCACGAAGTTTCTTGATGGATTCTGTCGAGGAAAACGGTTGTGTGTACGAAGCCTAAGTCTAAAGATTTTTTAGGGGAATCCAAGGAGGTAAGAAGAACAAAGAAGAGGTTGATTGGTGATGAAGATGAGACCCTAAAAGAGGTGGAAATCAAACTATATAAGTAGAATGAAATAGACTGTATTTATCAAGATACTTGGTATTGCCGTGGTTCCAATGAAGGAGGCTGGAATTACTCTTTAAATGAATGTACCTATGCCACAATTATGCAAATCCAAAGCTAGCATGGACATGGTTTCCTATTATCGGGAATGAGCGTCTTCCAAAAAACCAATCACCTGTATGTCCTTGTATAAATAACAAACAGCTTTTAAAATCACTTTGTGACGGTAAGCTGCATTGGCTTGTTGATTAAAATGGGCAAGCCTTGTATGTATGCATCCAAACATAATTTACTATTGCAAATAAAAATATTACCACTTCTATTTAGAGGACAAATATAATGACATTGCTTATGGAAGATAACTTAGCACGGTGCATTGCTGGCATCTCACGGTCACAGAGACACAATATTGTTTTCATGTAAATAACCTTATCAATGTATTGCATTGTCTTAAACAACTTATTTTTATGTATAGTCTGTAATAAGATATGTACATGTGGGCAGCCATGTTTGTTCATTACATATGGGGGGGGGTTCTGCTTGTGACTTAGTAGTACTGCACAAGAACAACTCTGACGGGTTTTTTCCGACGGAATTCCGGTCAAGCTGTCTTGCATACATACGGACACACCAAATTCCGACCGTCCAAAAACGCAGTGAAGTACAACACAACGACGAGCCTAGAAAAATGAAGTTCAATGCTTCCAAGCATGCGTCGAATTGTTTCCAAGCATACATGTTTTTTTCTCCATCGGAATTCCATACAGACGAACGGAAACATGTTCTCTTTCTAAGAATTTCCGATGGGGCGTACACACGGTCGGAAAATCCGATGAAAAAAATTCTCCATGAGAAATTCCGACCGTGTGTATGCGGCATTAGAGCCCATTCACACCCAAAATGAAAGATTTATTCCTCATTGGTGATAGTAGATAGAGCCCATGTAAATTATTCTTTATTGCCCCAGTCGTCAACTGCACATCCAGAACTGATGGCATACAGTACAGATATGGAGTAGGGCTTGAAGCCCCATAGAAAAGTGCAACCTTGAAAGGTATACCGAGTAGGGATAAAAGGAACTGGTGTATAGTACAGTGAAGCCTTCTAAAGCCTCGTACACACGATCGGACTTCCATCGGACATCGGCGTTGGCCGTGAACTTGTTCTGCATACAGACGGCAGAACTTTTTCAGCCAACATACATAAGATCAAGTTGTTTTTCAGCTTTTTAGCGCCACCCTTTGGGCAAATTCTGCTAATGTTGTCTGATGGTTAGCATTGGTTCGGATCATGCGTGTTTATACTTTGGATTTTAGTCCGACGGACTAAAAAAAAGAGCCAGGAGGCCGAGCGAGCGGAGCGAGCCGTCCGAGCGAAGCAAGGACGTGAGGCCGACTGGCCACTTTCCTCTAAATCCACGTCGCCCTGAATGCCGGGTTCGCTGGTGTGTACTGTCGTAAATCCATTGGAACGCATCGCGTATTTCATCGCGTATTTCACCGCGTATTTCACCGCGATCGGATAATCCGACGGCACACATTTGTTGTCGGCCAATTTAGGAGCATTACCATCCAACATTTGTTGTCGGAAATTCTGACAACAATTGTCCGATGGAGCGTACAGACGGTCAGATTATCTATCGATATCAATCATTTTTAGTGTGAGAACACCATTTCTTGTCATCAGCTACCTATTTAGATTTTAGTTAGTGACTGGTTTGCGCATTAGTACCCCCCTTTTTTAAATTTTTTATAGTTTTTTTTTTAACCACTTATCTACCGTCCGCCGTCAATTGGCGGCGGCACGATAGCTCCATTGTTCTGACAGGACGTCATATGACGTCCTCGTCTATAGAGCCACTAGTGGGCGCGCGCACCGCCGTTACTGGGAACACAATGCGCGTGCCCGGGGGCCGCGATGGCCCCCGGGCACCCACGATTGCCCAGTAACTG
Source organism: Rana temporaria (assembly GCF_905171775.1). Classification (NCBI taxonomy): domain Eukaryota; kingdom Metazoa; phylum Chordata; class Amphibia; order Anura; family Ranidae; genus Rana; species Rana temporaria. The sequence continues at coordinate 404,901,406 of NC_053493.1, read as the reverse complement.
AGCAGGACCGTGGATCTCTGTGTGTAAACACAGAGATCCACTTCTTGTCAGGGAGAGGAGACCGAAGCTGTGTCCCTTGTATATAGGGACACAGATCGGTCACCTCCCACAGTTAGTTCCCTCCCCCCACAGTAAGAATCACTCCCAGGGTACACATTTAACCCCTTCCTCGTTCCCTAGCGTTAACCCCTTCCCTGCCGGTCACATTTATACAGTAATCATTGCATATTTATAGCACTGTTCACTGTATAAATGTGAATGGTCCCAAAAATGTGTCAAAAGTGTCCGATGTGTCCGCCATAATGTCGCAGTCCCAATAAAAATCACAGATCGATGCCATTAAAATGTCGCAGTCCCAATAAAAATCACAGATCGCTGCCAAAAATAATAATAAAAAAAAAAATGATCTCCCCTATTTTGTAGGCGTTATAACTTTTGCGCAAACCAGTCACTATACGCTTATTGCGATCTTTGCCAAAAATATGTAGAAGAATACGCCTAAACTGATAAAAAAAAATAAAAAAAAATTGGGGTATTTATTATAGCAAAAAGTAAAAAATATTGTGTTTTTTTTCAAAATTTACGCTCTTTTTTTGTTTATAGCACAAAAAATAAAAACCGCACAGGCAATCAAATACCACCAAAAGAAAGCTCTATTTGTGGGGAAAAAAGGACGTCAATTTTGTTTGGGAGCCACGTCGCACAACCGCGCAATTGTCAGTTAAAGCGACGCAGTGCCGGAAGCTGAAATTTCGCCTGGGCAGGAAGGGGGTATATGTGCCCAGTAAGCAAGTGGTTAAAGAGAATACTTCAAGCCTAAATGAAGAAGGGAGAAAATATATAAATATACTGGGCTTCTTCTGGATTTTAGTGTAATGAAAAGCCAGAGATGACTCCTGAAACCTAGCAAGCATTATTATAGCAGTGCTAATGGAAAATGTGATAGAAATCTTGCTGGCACAATACAAAATAATGCAACAGCCAGACTGCCTCATGGGAAATTTCCTTGAGGTTAAGTTCTTAAAGTTCTGTGCTTTCCAGACATTTGCAAAAAACATACCATAGCTCTGTAAGCAAGGAAGTTATATGCAAGTCAAAAATGTAATTAATTTGTTTTAATGACCATTATTAAAAATAAATAAAAATCCAGCTCACTGCCATACTTGTAGAACATAGCAAATAGACGAGGACACAGAAGTGATCCATTGCAAAGGTTTTCTTTTAAAATGAATATAATCAATTTAATTATGACCAGGCTGAGCATGTGATGTGACCCTCAACACTCCGCTGATCTTTTCAATTATGATGGAAAACAAAGAAGTAGTCAAGAAGTAACCCTAACCATAGACTGTGCAGTGAATTATATGAAAATTGCATAAAAGGATGAACCTGAAGGATGGCTCATGGTAGCCATAACGGCCCTATTTTAATGATTATTTCCTGAACTAAAAAGACTATGGGCCAGATCCACGAAGCAGTTACGCTGGCGTATCTATTGATACGCCGCGTAACTGCTAGGTTGCTCCGGCGTATCTTTGTTTTGTATCCACAAAACAAGATACGCCTTAAGCTGGGCTAGATCCAACTGGCGTACGTCTTAGTACGCCGTCGGATCTAAGGTGCATATTTACGCTGGTCGCTAGGTGGCGCTTCCGTCGATTTCCGCGTCAAGTATGCAAATTAGCTAGATACGCGAATCCAAAAACGTACGTCCGGCTGGCGCATTTTTTTATGTTGTTTCCGTAAGGCTTTTTCCGGCGTAAAGTACCCCTGCTATATGAGGCGTACTCAATGTTAAGTATGGACGTCGTTCCCGCGTCGAATTTTGAAAATGTTACGTCGTTTAGTTAAGTCGTTCGGGAATTGGGGTTTGCGTAGAATTATGTTCATGTCGAAAGCATTGGCTTGTTGCGGGTTAATTTGGAGCATGCGCACTAGGATACCCCCACGGACGGCGCATGCGCCATTAAAAAAAACGTCATTTACGTCGGGTCAAGACGTATTAACATAAAACACGCCCCCATCTCATCCATTTGAATTGCGCGCCCTTACGCCGACACAGTTACACTACGCCGCCGTAACTTACGGCGCAAATTCTTTCAGGATACAGGAAATACGCTGTAAGTTACGGCGGCGTAGTGTATCTGAGATACACTACGCCGGACATAAAGAAGCGCTGATGTACGTGGATCTGGCCCTATGCCCTTAATGGGAAAAGTGACAGATTGTCTTAAAAGAACGACCCCTAATATTTAATACTCAGTCTCACCACATTCCTCCACTACTGCATTCCTCCATTGAGGATGTGAGTCCAAACCCTGTGTAAGATCCATGATGGATGGTGTTGATGCTTATACAGGGTTTTTACTTATTACCTAATTTTAGATTGGAGCCCCTGCTTCACCTGCTGTTTGGATATTCATGTTTCTGGGAATCACACCCATGTTCTCCGTCTTCCCACAGGCCTCAACTTAGCTCCCGGCACAGACAATTATACTAGCCGATATGCTCCAGCCTATAAGTAAGTAATCTAGGAGATAGAAATCTTCATCTCCACATCATCGTTTCCCATTTTTGGGTTTCATGTTTACATTTTATGTGATATGCCCATGTCTTTTTGCAGATCAAATTTATCACACATCTGTCCCTGAAGAGTAGTATTATGCCACGAAATGTGTCAGGCTTATACAGATAAGCATTATGTGTGATGCCGCGTACACACGATCATTTTGTGGGTTAAAAAAAACAAAGTTTTTTAAAAATGTAATTTAAAACGATCATGTGTGGGCTTCAGAGCATTTTTCGGGTTCTGAAAAACGCCAAAAAAATTATCGAACATGCTCTATTTTTTCACGACGATTTAAACTATGTTGTTTTTCGGGTTGTAAAAAATTATCGTATGTGGGCATTAACAACGTGAAAAACCTGCGCATGCTCAGAAGCAAGTTATGAGATGGGAGCGCTCATTCTGGTAAAACTAACGTTCGTAATGGAGTAAGAACATTCATCACGCTGTAACAGACAGAAAAGCGTGAATCGTCTTTTACTAACACAGAATCAGCTAAAGCAGCCCAAAGGGTGGCGTCATCCGAATGGAATTTCCCCTTTACAGTCCTGTTGTAAGTGTTGTACATCACCGCGCTTTATAGAGCATTTTTTTCCCATGATCGTGTGTGGGCAACGTCGTTTTATTGATGAAGTTGAAAAAACTTTGTTTTTTCTAGAGGCTGAAAAAAATTATCGCGTGTACGCGGCATTACTTTCAGGACCAAACCATGGGTTTTAAAGATTACATCTCTTGGAGGATCACCTTTTTAACATGCCATTATAAGTCAATATTTACATGTTTATGGTTTGAAACATGCTTTTTACGTGTTTACTATATATGTATGTACTCAATGCTGCATGCTACTGATGTGTGTTTTTGACAATAAACACATCCATATTATATTGTTTTATTATTGAGCCAATATACTAAAGTTTCAGGTATTTTCCAAGGTACCCAATGGAATGGTAGTTGAGCATGTATTATCAGCAGGTGGGGGGTGGGGGATTGTTTTTTCAATGAATGGGCAAAGTGACAGAGCCTCTAAGGTTACACTAGAAGGCTTAAACAAGCCCTTCGAACCAACCTGTCACATAAGAAACAGAAGTGTCTCCAATGATGGACAAATGTTTCTCTTTGTAACCCTCCAAATATGCAATCACTTGTAAAAACATTAGTAATATCATTTAAAGACTAACTGCTGTGAGAAATGATATTTCAATCTTGTACTGGAGCTGCGGAGCTTATGCACATGCTGCTTTCGCCATCATAAATTCCAAGCATGGCTGCTGTAGCCATTACAAAAACTATTTATGGTGCCATGCTCTCATGATCATCTATCCAAAGTCAGGAAGAAGAAAATGAGCCACGTCTTCATTTTGGCCATGTGAGAGATGGTGGAGAAACAGCTACAGCGTTGTACTTAGAGTCCTTAAGAGGGGTAAGATCCAACCAGTGTCCATCAATAAATACAATATAAGTTGTGGGTAGGTTGACCCTTGACAAGTGGTGACAACCTTTAAATAAAAGCATCACGTTTAAAAAATAAGACCTTATTTCCTAAATACTAAAGCCCTAAATGTTATTTCCATAGGAATCTGGACATTGTGGAAGCACTTGCAAAACACAGAGAAAATTATCAAATGAGTGAGACTAGAGTAAGACACTGAACTAAGGAATTGCGATATTGAAAATAAATATTTATTGAGGCCTAAAACTATGTTTTGCACCAAGAAAATTAAATATGCTCCTTGATATAAAATGCTTGTTTCTATGTAGGTTGAAAAAGTTGAAGGATTTTTGAAGATGGATAATTAATTTGACATACAACTGTTAAAATGTACTTGGTCAACATTAACCAACTCTTGCACCCTCTTTCACAGTGTTTGATATTGACAATTAATCAGACTCTAATTTCATTGTAAGCATTTCTTTGTGACATTATTTGACCAAAAAGCAAATGGTATGTACAATTTGACACTATTACTTACCTTATTGCAATAATGTTGTTATATAAACAAACCATCGATGGAGAGTTCTACCACCTATGCAGGTCATAGAGAAAGGAGGCAGAGAGACCTCCAAAACAGTTCACCTCTGGCGAAGAAATGGTGGGGCAGTTGAGCTTACTAATACAATCAGTGGATTTGGCAGTATTCACAGATATTCAGTTAGTTTCCTTCCTAAGTACAAACGACTAATTATAAACCATGACTCAAACCTAATAATTGGCAACTTACCCCCAATGATACTTACAAATATTAAAAGTAACCTTTCACTTATGTACAAAACTCCCAACCAGCTAATAAATATTCATTATTAGAGTATTAACATAGTTGAGTAACAGCCCGTAAAAATATTTTAATGCCTTGAAAACGCATCACAAGAAAAGAACTGTGTTGTCCCTAAAGACAGACACCATGTGGCCAGCCCATACATGGATCAACATTCAGCCAATCCTTGCTGAACCAGCCAAATTTCAATCCATGTTTGGCTGGCTTAAGGGGATGTTTTACTAAAGACAAACAGGCTGTGCATTTTGCAACCATGTGTTTTCTGTCCTAAGGGTTAAAACAAATTTGCAATGTTTTTTGTACTCAAGGAATTCCATGATCTCAGACATGCGATACACATGGCTACTTCTTTCCATGTCATTCCATACACTCACACTATAGTTTTGAACAGCAGGAAGCAGGATCCAAGAGTTGGCACAGTCAAGACCTTTATACGACAAGCAACCAGGATCAAAAGGCTCCCCAAGTGCACAGAAAACAATACAAGCCACTTCTTCTAGACAATCATTTCTAAACTGTAGGAATTCAGATCTCATTGCTTGAGTGAGACTCACTCAGTTCAGAAATCCAGACAATCATGGTTGCCATATTGTATGTTTCTTTGTACACTGAGATTTTTTTTTTCTTCAATTTGCCAATTTACTTTTCTTAAGTCTCCAGCCCACCAAGTGCGTCCCAGAGGCAAATACGAACTTTCCAGGTCAGGAGTCAAATGGAGGTTGGTTTGGTGGTTGCAGAGAATTGAATTTAGAGCTTGAATAGTACACTATGAATGACTCGGCTTCAAAGGTTCCTGGGATGCTTTGGAGACTAAAGCTGGCCATACATGATTTTTTTTTTTGTTCAACCAGTGGGTTGAGAAAAAAATAGCGGATTCTCCCATTCACATATGAGATGTGTAGGGGAATTCTTCCTGCTGTGGTTTAGTATTCTGACAGCGAGTAGCCTTCCGTACCATCAAAATACAATGATCAGCATTGCTGGCAATACCAAGAGGCACTGATCATTTTGAAAAGCCCAACAGTCTGGTTGTATACAAGTCAATTAATAGCTTGATATGTGTACAACAAGCCCGCTAATACATCGATCAAAATTCAGCCAGCTGAACCAGCCAAATTGAAATCCATGTATGGCCGGCCTAAGAGGATGTTTTACTAAAGGCAACATGACTGTGCACTTTGGAACAGAATTTTCCCCAAAGTTTATCAAATATGGTGGCATTTCATTTTGCAAAGAATACCCAATTACATGCAAGAAAAAAATAAACATTATTTCCCCTCTACTGGTCCCCCTTTACCCCTTACTCTTATATTCCCCACCAACACCTTTGGTGCCACCCACCCTTTCCTTTTCCCCTTTAAAGAAAAAATGTATTCGGTTTGCATAATGCTTTGGCACTGTTCCTGGGAAACCAGGACTGAGAGCCACACCCTACAAGGGACACACTGCTTAGGCATAGTCTGCTGAATTACAAGGGCTCGATACCCGCCGATAGGGATTGAGATTGAGTTTGATTTACCCGTAAGGTGGTCTTACTTTTTTCCTCATTTAATGGTATACATGTGTCCTATAAAACTAACCACCTTCCTGGTTTGGAGGTTACCCCCATTATTCAGGTTAAATTGCAGGATGTAACTGTTGTGGAGTCTTTGGACCACAGTCTCCTGCTCTCTCATAACACTGTAAAGGAACCTTACCGGTTATCTCCTTAATGTACGTAGACCTTTTTGACAAGTTATAACTTTTGCCTATTATTATATGATGTTGGTTGACATTTGTAATGCCATACTATTTTGTACAATTTGCTTACCTTAAATAAAATTCCCTAACTTCTGGTGAAAATTCTCTTGCAAAGTAAAAAGCCTGTTTGCCTTTAGTAAATCAACTCCTAAGTAGACTACAAAAATTTACAAAAAAGTATGAAGGCCCTATTTAGATGCCTGTTTGTAGATCCTTTTGTCAGGGTAATTGACAGATAACAAACAAACTTCTAAAAAATGTTATCATTTGTTGTCCATTTGAACTTTAAAAAGTCTCAAACCTCTAAAATGTGGAATTTCCAACTCAGAAGTCCCATTAAAGTCAATGAAAATCAAAAATGGATCAACAATAAATGCAAAAATGTGCAGAATGTCTCCTGAAAGCCCTGCCTGACAAGATGATGGGGGTCATAAAACAGCCTGATACACCAAGTTTAAAAATTCTACCAGTGATACTAAGATAAAAACTGAGGCCTCGTACACACGACCGAGGAACTCGACGTAAATGAAACATTGTTTTCCTCGACGAGTTCCTTGTTAGGCTTGTGGAGAAACTTGACAAGCTTTCTTTGCGTACACACTGTCAAGACCAAACCTCGTCGTTCTCAAACGCGGTGACGTACAACACATACGACGGCAGGGGTAGTTTGATTCCACTGGCACAACCCTTGGGGTTGCTTTTGCTAATCTCATGTTACTGCGTGTTAAGTAAAAGTTTGGAAAGAGACAATTTTCACTTTTCAGTCTGTTACAGCGTGACAAATGTGCTATCTCCATTACGAACGCTACTTTTACCGAAGGTGCGCTCCCGTCTCATAAATGCGCGGGTTTCTTAGCATACACACGATTGTGTTTCTCGTCGAAAACCAGCCCGGTGAGGAACACGACGAGGAAATGGAGACTCCCGTCGAGGTAAAAGAGAACTTGTTCTCTTTTTTTCTCGTCGAGTTCCTCGACAGTTTTCTCAATGAAAAACATACACACGACCGTTTTCCTCTGCAAAAAAGCTCTGCCACCAAGTTTCTTGATGGATTCTGTCGAGGAAAACGGTCGTGTGTACGATGGCCTCAGAGTTAGTAGCACTGACAGTGAAGCTAAGGGTGCCCAGGGAAAATGCAAGAGCAACCTTTAGAACAGCCTTTGGTCTCTTTCTTCAGGAAGCTTCATATTCAGCAATTCATATTCAAAATTCAGCATTCATTTGGATGACTTAAACTTATAATTTGTCCATAAGCACATTAATGGACAGCTATTGCGAAAAAAAAAAAAAAAAAAACACTTACCAAAATGTTTTAATGTTCATTGTTTTCCGTCCTGTTCTTCAGCAAGTGTTTTACCTGCTTCCTGGCAAGAAAAGATATTGATTACAAAATACATTAAAACATCATAACACACCTTAATTAAATCAGTTGTAAAATAAGACTTCTGAAACTAAAGGACAGTACAGAATTAAAAGCGTTAGCTCATAACTTTAAATTCTGTTGATTACTAAGGTTTAGGGACAAAATGACTGTCAAACAGCTAGTTATGAAATTTTACAGATTATTTTTTTTAAATAGAACACCGAGGCTTTTTAAGTGATTAATGAAAAATTAATGTTTAACATGAAAATTTAGGGGTCTTAAATAAAAAAAAAAAAAAAAGAAAAAGCAAATGAAAATGAAAAAATAAAAAAGTAACTAGTTTGAATTCCACCTGTTTTTATCGGTTATATATTAAAGAGAAATTAATGAATATTAAAATTTTATTGGATTTATTTACCTTTGCAAACGAAGATCGTTTTAAGGGTTACGCATCCTCTGCCACGGATGAAAGCGACCTCAATTAGTCAAGTCAGAGAGTCTTTTAAGCTTTGTGCTATTTGTTCCCATCATGGTTCGAAGTTCTCAATTAGGAACCAAAATTCTTTTAAATTCCAAAGTTGCACTAGTGAAAAAATGCTCAACAAAATCAAAACTAGTCACATTTTTTCCAGAAAACTCAGACTCTAATTTAAAACCATTTTAAATACATTATTTTTTTTTCCCGCATAGTTTTAATGTGGCCGTTAAGCAAACCCATACCATTTGAGTCCTTTAGACAAGCATTTAAATCCTACCATCATATAGTCAAAGTATATTTAGTTTTTATACCAAATTTTAAGACAAACCATAGAGTGTTTGTCAACCATTTATAGATATCAGCTTTAGATTTTGTTTTCGGTTTACCGCTATTTATAAGTTTTTTTTAGGACAGTTCATAAATTACTATTTCACACACACTTTTTCTTTCAAAAGTTTATTAGTATTAAGCAACAGTAAATTTTGCTCAACACTACAGTACATTTCAAGACTTATTACAAAAAGATACGACATTATTTGCAATTGTGATTTTTTCGTTTGTTTTTTTCATTTATGCAGATTTACAAGAAAAAAGTAACAAACTGTTAAAATAAAGCGGCATTAATGTTTCTCAGGAAATCCTTTAAAATAAAAATAAAGGTTACGCTTATATTAAAGAATGGATTAACATGTTTAGTCAATCTAACTGGTTTAACACTAGTTATAGTTAATTCATCCTTTTGACCACCTATTTTCAAATACAGACTAGATAACAAGGTTGGTTTACAATGTTTTTTGTTCATTTGTTGTTTTTTTTTTTTTTTCAATGATAAAAAGAAAACATTGGTTTAGTTTCAGTCCATCCATTCAGGTTTAGAACGGTTTTAATAAAAAGGGAATGAGCTTTCGTAGAAAAAATTACTTTGAACAGTAAACAGGGCTGGAGAAGGTTTAATTCACGTCAGACTGTACAATCAGTATCTTGCATATGGTTGATCTCTGAAGGCTCCTTTTGTGGCTCTTGAAGAAACGACCTTATGTCTGTTGTTTGACCAATCTTCTTGCCCTGGTGAACACAATTAATTGTTTTACCAATTTCGCGTTGGAGTTAAACAACTTTACGTTAAAAATATTAGTTTTTAATATAAAAAGAAACAAAAACCCCAATATGGGAAAAATAATAGTCTCTCCTCTAAGACTTTTGGTGGCAGCGGAAGGAAGCTAGGTATGACGAGAAATAGATAGACTAAAGTAGGCACTGTATGTCAAGCACTTAAAGCGGAACTTTACTCTCTCAATCAGCATGAACTATCTTTAAGCCGATAGTGTTAAGCTGGATACACACTATATAATTTTCTGTAGATTTTTTTCCTTCAGATTTACCAAAACCATACAATATAAGGTCAAACCTTGAAGCGGAAGTAAACACATCCAAAAAAAAAAATGTTTTGTTTCCGGCACGTGCTGGAAATGTAACACTCCCATTGGTTGTGCTCTCAACCAAACTGTCAAACCATCCAATGGCTGGTGTCATAACTGATCACATGTGCATCATGGCAGTAGATTAAACAGAGGCCAAGATGGCAGCTTCCTTGGCTGAAAACGATAGGAGGGTTTATTTAAACTTTTACCCTTTACATCAATCTCATTAAACCATGCCTTTATTGAGATGGCTTTGTACTCAGGAGACTGTCATGTTGGAACATAAAAGGGCCTTCCCCAAAATGTTACCACAAGTTTGAATCTGCACAATTGTCTAAAATATTGTTGTATGCTGTAGCATCAACAGTACTCTTAAATATCAAGAATATGTGAGGAGAACAATGTATGCAATATAACACAGCATATCTCACAATACCTAACCATTTAATTAAAAAACATGCTGCAGCAAATATAAATTAAAAATGCAGAGCGCTCTGACAGGCATCAAAAATTTGCAGACTCCGTTTGTCCAAAAAAAGATGGCAGCTTCCTTGGCTGAAAATGATAGGGGGGTTTACTTACACTTTAAGAATTTCAATTTGTTTGCAATCAGGCAGGGCCCTGCACTATGTGGTTTTGGTCAATCTAAAGGAAATCAGACAACAAAAGTTGTATAGTGTGTATGGGGTCTTAGTAAATAGAAAGGAAGGTATATTATATTTACTTGTTTTAATCTTTTAGTTGCTTCATGGGTTTCTGGCCTAGGCCAAAATGATGTCATACATCCCAGAAATCTTCATGGGATTTTTTTTTCTTTTATCTGGGGGAGCAGAGGAGGGGCTTTCTCAGCCAAGCATGCCCAGATTCCATCAAGTAAATGTTACAGGAGTCATCTGCCCTTACCCAAGATGGCCATGGCTAGAAATGTTAGGGGGTGCTCATTTAAAACAAAATAAAGCACAGAGACATGGAAGGAAAGCTGAATTTTCTTTCAATGTTAAAAGTTAATAAATAGAACTTTCTGTTTGTGGTGCTTAGATACAGTTAGATACAGTTAAGTTCTGCTTTAAGATACGGGCTAAATTCTTCTAATAAGAGACTCAACAGAAAAAAATGCTACAGTGCCTTAACATCAAATGAATATATTTTACTTTTTTTTTATATATTTAGTAACTGATTTAATGTATTATGGACTTGGCACTTTAACCACAATCTTTCATACAAGAAAACTCTGAGGTTTTTTTTATTAAAAGAAAATAATAATAATAATAACACTGACTTTAATTACATCTTATTTCATATGAAACCTGTAAGCTGCTTAAGGCTGAAACCTTGAAACTCTATTTCCAATGCACCACCAACTCTTAAAACCTAGGGACCTCTCATATTATCTCAAATTATGGCATTTCCCGGGATTGAGAATTGACCTTGACCCTCCTTCTTTCTTTGTGTTCCTACTGGCTTATACAGCTGCCCATCATATTGATGGGTCAATAGGAAGAGGTAGAGCAGAGAGGGCACTACAACCATTAGTAAGATGTTGACATTTGCATAACAGTGTGCCACAGGCTTTGATGACAAAGAGGTTCTTGAGATGGTCTTCAAAAGCAACAACAAGCATCACATGTGCCTGTATTTGATTACTACATATTTTACACGTTTTCAGATATGACAGGTTTACTTAATGCAGCATACAACAGTTGGAAGCCAAATTTAAGAGAAGGGATAATAGGACGTAAGTAGAATAAAGACACCCGTTTGAATTAGAGGAGATTAACACAGGCACAAGACACAAGATAGGTCCTCCGGCCCAAACTATTAGTAAAAACAGAAAACTGGATATACTCAGCTCACATATTTGTGTATACATAGAAATGTAAGCTTGTTAGTTTAGGATATTCATCAGATTCATTCTCATGGTCTCTCCCATTGAAGGGTTTCACCAGAACAAAAGACAACAACACCTATTCTGGTAACATTTGTTAAAGTTTGGATCTTTGCTTAATTTCGAGAAATGACCAGGCTGGAAAGTGAAGGAAAATTTCCTTAGTGCAGGCAAGGATTCTAAGCTTTTTCCAGTCTTTGAGAATATGGTTAGGCTTATAGTTCTCATCACTGCATGGTGAATGAAATTCAGCTAAAAAAGTGTAGAGCAGTAGCTAGCAATGCGGTAATTTCATGCTACCGAGCACAAAAAATTTAAGGCTGACTGAACCCATAACATGGCCATCTTGCCATGCAAGCAGATCTCTCATAGATACTGACAAAAGATCGGAGATCTGCACAAAGATTGTTTTACAGGTACACCACACTTTAGAGTTATTTAACCAGATTCCAGTCACGTTACACTTCTTTTATGGAGATATTCATAATACCCTTAATAATTGTAGCTTTTCCAAGTCATTTGGACTGGTAGTCTTCTAGGGTGAGGGACATTGAGTGTGTGGCCTTTTTGCTATGTTGATTAGAGTCAATTTATCACTAGATATCCGGGTTATGAAGAAGAGGTTCAACATAAGTGCCTTTGCTTTAAGGGATGTTATGCACTAATTGAAATGTACTAATTGGAATTAGCCAGGCATGGAAGATATTCATCTACTTAGATGTGTTTGATTAGGCACAAAAAAAGACAAGCTGGGTGGATGACAAATACTTTGGCTCATCCAAGCTACAATGGGAACCATCAAACGGGAGCTTTATACATATACCAAAAGTGCAAATGCAGCCAAACTTTCTTTTTAGATTTGGATGGAGTGGAGAGGAATTGGAACACAAGTCATGTTTTACTGCTGTCTGTAACCCCATTAAGGATATTCTCTATTTGCCTTGGTGACAACTATCTAAGAGGGGATTACCCCCACTTTGGGGACATGTTACTGTTGTGACTATGGGACAGGAAGTGATGGGAAATCTCCCCATAAGAAGAGAAAAAGTCTGGGGGAATCCATAAACTTGCTTAATCTCTATGGGTACCGTTTAAAGTAACATGATAAAATGTATTTAGAAGGAAACTATCTCCAAATGTCTTTAATACCTAGCTGTGTTGAAAGCATGCTCATGAAGCAACTGCCTTAACCACTTGATAGATAAAATATAATTACAAGCCTGTTCACAGCTTACAGTCATGTCAAATTGCACAAAAGTCATAAAAAATACAAAAAAGCTAGAAATTAAAAAATATATAGCAGGTATATGCTTTAATAATATATATATATATATATATATATATATATATATATATATATATATATATATATATATTATGTAGACCTAAGATACTGCCGTCTATCAAATATAACATATCATGTTAAATCATCACCTGGCAGCTTTTTAAATGATACATTAAATAATAAAAGACTCACCATATGAGTCATATGATTCCTCACCTCCATGTCCATATTCATAATAATCTCCAGTGCTGCAAGAAAATAAAAATGGAATTCAGACAAGGTCCTAGCAACAGTCATGTTTTAGAGGTTTGGTCATGTCAAAAAGATGACATATTTTTAGTGTATGTACTTTTATTTTTCGAGCCAGAGGAACAATACAGTCCCAAAAGCTTTAGACCAAATTCTTACATCCGATATCTGGCATGTACACTATATGGACAAAGTTTGTGGACAACTGACTATCATACCTACTATACGGCCAAGAGTTTTTGGACTCCCTCCAAAAAAATTCAGGTGTTTCCATTTAAGAGTACTGTTGATGCTAGAGCATACAACAATATTTTAGACAATTGTGCAGATCCAAACTTGTGGTAACATTTTGGGGAAGGCCCTTTTATGTTCCAACATGACAGTCTTCTGTGTACAAAGCCATCTCAATAAAGGCATGGTTTAATGAGATTGATGTAAAGGGTAAAAGTTTAAATAAACCCTCCTTCAGCCAAGGAAGCTGCCATCTTGGCCTCGGTTTAATCTACAACTGCCATGCTGCACATGTGATCAGTTATGACACCAGCCATTGGATGGTTTGACAGTTTGGTTGAGAGCACAACCAATGGCAGTGTTACATTTCCGGCATGTGCCAGAAATGAAACGGTTGTATGGATGGGTTAAATTCCACTTTAAAGAGCTTGCATGGACCCCTACTTTAACCCTACTGAATATCTTTGGGATATGGTTATATCTTGAGTACTTGATCTTACAAATGTTCTTTCACCTGAATGGACATAATTCACCACAGTCATACTCTAAAAACTTGTAGACTGTCTTCCCAGAAAGGAGAGTGGTCATTAAAAATGCAAAAAGGGGGGTTAACTCCATATTAACGTCTACTGTTTTGGAATGGTGTGTTGGTCAGGTGTCTACAAGCTTTTGCCCAGATATTGCATTCAATACATTTTTCTGCTCCCAGCTCTATGACCCAGCCTTGGGTGTTAATTTTTCCTTATCAACCCTTTACATTCTTACTATTTGTATATGTTTCAAGGCCTCAAAGCCCAACTAAACTTTAGTTGAAATCAGCTAGATGCATTTCAGTAACAAAGGCGGTTAAAAATCTTAAATTTTATTTTCTTTAGAAAGAAGCCACTCTTTTGAAGTAGAAAAATCTGTCCCCTGTCAACATGCTGCAATGAAGGACCTTGCTTTCTGTGAAGAAGCAGTGGTCCCTCTACAGAGATCCAACACACCCCCCGGCTAAGTCAGAGCTAGAGCGCTCCAGTGAGCAGGGACCAGATAGATTGACTAACTGTAGTGCAAAAGCTCTGACTCAGCAAGGGATTGTTGGACCTCTGCCAATTCAAATTGACAGTTTTATTGGGATTTAAAAGTACCATATATACTCGAGTATAAGCCGACCCGAATATAAGCCGAGGCACCTAATCTTACCACAAAAAAATGGGAAAACTTATTGACTCACTTTGCCTCACTGTGTCCATGTGCATGCCTCACTGTGCCCATGCCTCACTGTGTCCATGTGCATGCCTCACTGTGTCCATGCCTCACTGTGCCCATGCCTCGACTGCCGTTTAAAATGGGAGTCTATGGAAGGGGAGCCCGGCTTTGAAAAATCTGTGCTCCCCCGCCGTAGGTCCTCCGGACAACAAACTTTTGCACACTTGTAGAGGAAGAGTTTGGGGTCCATGAGACCTACAGCTAGCCGGTACCGGATCCCCAAAGTGCGGGAGATCAGACGCAAAAAGGTGACTCGAGTATAAGCCAAGGGGGGCATTTTCAGCACAAAAAATTGTGCTGAAAAACTCGGCTTATACTCGAGTATATACGGTAACTGCAAAAAATGTAATTAAAGTCCAACTCTGTGAAACTTAAAAATTCCTACTTGCAGTCTGGATGTGCTTGCACTACAAGCGTTAACTGCTTGTTTAGGTCTAGGGGTATGGAAAATAAAAATTACTTATCTGATCCTACACTCCTTTGTGCTGTTAAACCGGTCCCTGCAGAGTTCCCCACTCTATAGTCCAGCTGTCTAAGGTCTTGATGTCGTCAAGGCGCATGCATGGCCCAAAGCCACGCGATGATGCAGAGGGACATTCCACCACCGCTAAGGAGCAGAGGATCAAGTAAATAACATGCTTTTACTCTCCCCTGCACCTAAAGGAGCAGTCAACCCTTGCAGAGTGGGTGCAGCCCCACTGCAAGGATTCATTTTCTGATATCCTGTAGTTGGTTTTTAACCACTTAAGGACCGCCTCCTGCACATTTATGTCGGCAGAATGGCACGGCTTGGCACAAGCACGTACAGGTACGTCCTCTTTAAGTGCCCAGCCGTGGGTCGCGGACCCGCGGATCCGATCGCCGCTGGAGTCCCGCGATCAGTCCCCGGAGCTGAAGAACGGGGAGAGCTGTGTGTAAACACAGCTTCCCCGTTCTTCACTGTGGCGCCGTCATCGATCGTGTGTTCCCTTTTATAGGGAAACACAATCGATGACAACGCACCTACAGCCACACCCCCCCCACAGTTAGAAGCACAAAGGAGGACACACATAACCCCTTCAGCGCCCCCTTGTGGTTAACTCCCAAACCGCAATTGTCATTTTCACAATAAACAATGCATTTTTAATGCATTTTTTGCTGTGAAAATGACAATGGTCCCAAAAATGTGTCAAAATTGTCCAAAGTGTCCGCCATAATGTCGCAGTCACGAAAAAAATCGCTGATCGCCGCCATTAGTAGTAAAAAATAAATAAATAATAAAAATGCAATAGAACTATCCCCTATTTTGTAAAAGCTATAAATTTTGCGCAAACCAATCGATAAACGCTTATTGCGATTATTTTACCAAAAATAGGTAGAAGAATACGTATCGGCCTAAACTGAGGGAAAAAAATGTTTTATATATTTTTGGGGGATATTTATTATAGCAAAAGGTAAAAAATATTGCATTTTTTTCAAAATTGTCGCTCTATTTTTGTTTATAGCGCAAAAAATAAAAACCGCAGAGGTGATGAAATACCATCAAAAGAAAGCTCTATTTGTGGGAAAAAAAGGACGCATATTTTGTTTGGGAGCCACATCGCACGACCGCGCAATTGTCTGTTAAAGCGACGCAGTGCCGAACCACAAAAACTGGCCATGTCCTTTACTTGCCTAAAGGTCCGGGTCTTAAGTGGTTAATAAATCAACAGAATATAAAAAATAGTTTTAATGAATTTTTGGATAAGTAGTTTGCCATTGCCAACAGTTATATTACAAGCCATGACAATAACGACGCTTCATTACAAAAGAGAAAGAACCTGGCATCATGACATTCTACACTCTTTAGAAATACCAAAACACAAACATCATTATCACCGAGATGATCAGAGTAACTGCTGGCCCATTTTGTTGCGTACAACCTCGTAGTGTATAACCTACATCTGCTTACAGGACTTCAGCCCTGACAGGTTAACATGGCAGCATCTGTCAAGTCTTAGAATTGCCCATTATAAGTGTCTCTGTAGCCATTTCACTGCCATTAAGCAGATGGCAATGCTAAATCCAAATGATGTACTGCAGCTCTCCGATGGGCCTCACATTTTTATAGTCATTTTTCAAGCCA
Source organism: Rana temporaria (assembly GCF_905171775.1). Taxonomy (NCBI): domain Eukaryota; kingdom Metazoa; phylum Chordata; class Amphibia; order Anura; family Ranidae; genus Rana; species Rana temporaria. Next base: position 404,884,560 of record NC_053493.1, on the reverse strand, counting down.
TTGGGCATTAATCTTTCAGAGAACATAAACCGATTAATAGACAAACATTTCTGTTGTGTTACATTGGTCCATACGGTCTTCACAAATTGGATGTGTATCAGAAGATGGCCGTATGCTGAACTTTGTGGGTAATGTCTAGAATAGAGTGATTTACAGCATCCTAAAAGCTGTCTAATGTGTTTCACTGAATTGTTTACCGAAATCCAAAAGCTACTGGCCTTTAAAGATTCTATGCCAACAACAAAGTCAGCTTAATATGCTCAATGTAGGTATTGATTTTGAAGACTATGAAAGCTACCAGAATTACCTGAATTAGTCTTCATTTCAATCCCTATGTGTCTCTGGGGGCCTTCAATGGATCCAACACACAAGCTGCACATGGGGGACTTGACTTCTTTCAAAGATAATGATTAGCTCCAGGAAAGCAGCTAAATATGGCACAACCATAAGCCCATCCCCACATGCCAAGGTCCTAGGAGTAGTCCTGGACTCTGAACTCTCCTTCAAGCCCCACGTCCAATCACTGTCCAAATCTTGCCGTCTCAACCTCCGCAACATCTCCAAAATACGCCCCTTTCTAACCAATGACACTACAAAGCTCTTAATTCACTCCCTGGTCATCTCTCGCCTCGATTACTGCAACTCCCTACTCATTGGCTCACCGCTGCATACTCTATCCCCCCTTCAGTCCATCATGAATGCTGCTGCCAGACTCATCCACCTTACCAACCACTCTGTCTCTGCTGCTCCTCTCTGTCAATCCCTCCACTGGCCTCCGCTCGCCCAACAAATTAAATTCAAAATACTTACTACTACCTACAAAGCCATCCACAACCCTGCGCCCAGCTACATTACTGACCTAGTCTCTAAATACCAACCTAATCGTTCTCTTCGTTCTTCTCAAGACCTCCTGCTCTCTAGCTCTCTCATCACCTCCTCTCATGCTCATCTCCAGGACTTTTCCAGAGCCTCTCCAAGCCTATGGAACTCCTTACCCCAATCTGTCCATCTATCTCCTTCTCTATTAGCTTTTAGAGGATCCCTGAAAACCCTCCTTTTCAGAGAAGCCTATCCTTCCCACACCTAACAACTGTACTATAATTGTGTCCATCTTTTCACCCCCATATCTACTACCCTTTGTTCCACTTGACCCTCCCTTCTAGATTGTAAGCTCTAATGAGCAGGGCCCTCTGATCCCTCCTGTATTGAATTGTATTGTAACTGTACTGTCTTCCCTGATGTTGTAAAGTGCTGCGCAAACTGTTGGCGCTATATAAATTATGTATAATAATAATAATAATAATAATAATAATAATAATATATAGAGGTGTTGCATATATAAGGCCCTTTAAGTTAACAAAATATGGTGGCTGTACCCAGGGCTTTTTTTCTGGGGGAACTTGGGGGAACTCAGTTCCACCACCTCTGGATCAGACCCTTTGGTGCCTGCTCAACACAATCACTTGTAAACACAGAAGTCTGGTTTCTGTGTTTACAAGTGACAGCTCTGCACTCTGTGTGTAACCCCCTAAACTCTGCATTCTGTATGTAATGCAATCCTGGTATTTAATACTCATTTAAGACCCTTCTACTGTTTGTGAAATCTGAACGGGGTAGTGGTTGAGTTCCTGCACCTATTTTCTGAGAAAAAAAGCTCTGGCTGTACCAAAAGTATTGCAAACGTTCTGAGTATTAACAGGTTGTTCAAATTTCACATGTTGGGAGAGTAATGCCACGTACACACGCTTGGAATTTCCAACAACAAATGTTCGATGGGAACTTGTTGTTGGAAATTCCGACCGTATGTAGGCTCCATCGGACATTTGCTGTCGGAATTTCCGACAACAAAAATTTGAGAGCTGGTTCTCAAACTTTTTCTCAAACTTGTTGTCGGAAATTCCGAGTGTGTGTACATAATTCCGACGCACATAATTACACGCATGCTCAGAATCAAGCAGAAGAGCCGCGCTGGCTATTGAACTTAATTCTTCTCAGCTCGTCGTACGTGTTGTACGTCACCGCGTTCTTGATGTTTGCAATTTCTGACAACATTTGTGTGACAATGTGTATGCAACACAAGTTTGAGCCAACATCCATCGGAAAAAATTGTTGTCGGAATGTCCGATCATGTGTACACGGAATAACTCTTCCATAGTAACGCTTCTACTTTACTCTACTCTACTTTACTCCATAAGTAAATAATGGATTCTAAGCAGAAGCAACATGCCATCATTGAGTTCTTGGCAACGGAGGGGTGCAGGCTGTCCAACATACACAGAAGGCTACTGAATGTTTATGGAAAGGACACCATAGACAAGAGAAACACCTTTTCAATGGCGTCTCTTGCCAATGGTGTCATCTCTGTAAGCATTCTGTAGCCTTCTGTGGGTGTCGGAAAGCCTGCACCCCTCCTTCATCAAGAACTCAATGATAGCACAATTCTTCTGTTTCAAATCCATTATTTACCTGCACTTATAAAAAGAAGAAAAAGAGGTACTATGGTGGAAGAATTAATTTTAATGACCTATGGAAGTTAATAAAAAAAAGCTATGCCCACCTTTACATTACTTTTGGTACAGCTTGTGTATTTTTAGATCTGTCAATCCAGTCCATTTATACAGCTCTGACACACAGCACAGTCTTGTCTATCAGATTAGAGAGCCTGATCCTTTCCTCCTGAGGTTTCAGGCCCCGTACACACGACCAAGTTTCTCGGCAGAATTCAGCCAGAAACTCGATCGGAGCTGGATTCTGCCGAGAAACCCGGTCGTGTGTACACTTTTGGCCGAGGAAACCGACGAGGATCTCGTCGGGCCAAATAGAGAACATGTTCTCTATTTCCTCGTTAGTCAATGAGGAAACTTGGCTCGCCGAGATCCTCGGCGGCTTCACAAGGAACTCGATGAGCAAAACGATGTGTTTTGCTCGTCGAGTTTCTCGGACGTGTGTACGGGGCCTCAGAGTTACTTACAGGTCCCTTCCCACTCCCACCCTTTGGCTGCACAATGAAAGTAGAACAACAACACTGATGGGCTCATCTATCTGTCACCCTGCTCTAGCCACTCCTATCAGCATGCTCCTTGCAGAGAGGCACTTTGAACTACTAATTATACCACCCGCTCTTAGAGTTCTGCTGTCCAGGAGCTGCAAGAATTTGATACTAAGTACAATTGAGTTTAAAAATTGCATTTAAAAATGTATTAATGATTGGACATTGTGGGCCAGATCCACGAAGAAGTTACGTCGGCATATCTATTGATATGCCGCGTAACTTCTAGGATGCTCCGGCGTATCTTTGTTTTGTATCCACAAAACAAGATACGCCTGAAGCTGGGCTAGAGCCGACTGACGTACATCTTAGTACGCCGTCGGATCTAAGGTGCATATTTACGCTGGCCGCTAGGTGGCGCTTCCGTTGATTTTCCGCGTCGAGTATGCAAATTAGCTAGATACGCCAATCCACAAACGTACGTCCGGCCGGTGCATTTTTTTTACGTCGTTTACGTAAGGCTTTTTTCGGCGTAACGTTACCCCTGCTATGAGGCGTACGCAATGTTAAGTATGGACGTCAGGCCAGCGTCGAATTTTCCGTCGTTTGTGTAAAACGTTCGCGAATAGGGCTTTGTGTAAATTACGCAAGCGCCGTTCCAAAAATATGTCATTTACATGTGGTCAAATAGAATTAACATAAAATACGCCCACGTCTTTATCATTTGAATTCCGCGTCCTTACGCCGGCAGATTTATGTTGCTTTTTGAATACAGCACTTGCCTCTTAAAGTTGCAGCGGCTTAGCGTTACTACGATACGCTATGACTGCCTAAAATTACGCCGCGCTACGTGGATCTGGCCCTGTGTCTTTCATATCTACCGGGAGTTCATCTTTAAAGTGTATGTATTGCCAGTTTTTTTTACTTTAACCACTTCCCATTCGGGCCAATTCTGGCACTTCGCTCCTACATGTAAAAATCATAATTTTTGTTCGAAAAAAATGGATCAGAACCCCCAAACATTATATATATATTTTTAGCATAGACCCTAGGGAATACAATGGTGGTCATTGCAACTTTGTATGTCATGCGGTATTTGCGCAGTGATTTTTCAAAACTTTTTTTGGGAAAGAAAACTGTTTCATGAATTTCAAAAAAAAAAACGAAGTTAGGCCAATTTGTTTGCATAATGTGAAAGATGATGTTACGCTGAGTAAATAGATATCAAACATGTCAAGCTTTAAAATTGCGCACATTCGTCCCATAAAGTGGTTCTTGGCTTTTCCCTGCAGCTGGTTTCCATTTCTGTTCCCAATATTTGTGTTTGTTGCGTATATCCCCATGTTCATGTTGTTATATATCATCAATGTGCAATACATTTTGAATACTTTTTTACTATCAAACTGTTTGTGGCCCAGTTCAAAGTCCCAATCTGAGGAATTCGTGTTCTGACTGAGGTCCATCTAGATCCAGCGATATTGAATGAGAGACTCGGCTGTCTCTGACTCCCCTCCTCATTGGCTGAGGGAGCAGCATGGCGCCATTGGCTCCTGCTGCTGTCAATCAAAGTCAGTGAGCCAATGAGGAGAGAAAGGGGGCTGAGCCAGGCGGCAGCTTTGTGTCTGAATGGACACAGGGAGCTGTGGCTCTGCTCGGATGCTCCCATAGCAATGGTTTGCTGTGGGGGCACTCAACAGGAGGGAGAAGCTAGGAGCGCCATAGAGGGACCTGAGAAGAGGAGGTTCTGGGGTGCTCTGTGCAAAACCACTACACAGAGCAGGTAAGTATAACATGTTTGGTATTTTTAATGAAAAATAAAAATAAAACGTTATTATCACTCTAAAGGTGAAGTTAGCCTTTAAGACCATCTATAAAAAAGGGGTGGGAGGGTTGGGACTTTGAATGAGAAGCGTTTTAAGCAGTATGCTATTAAATATATATATATATATATATATATATATATATATATATATATATATATATATATATATATATATATATATATATATGGAATATAAAAAATGTTTCCATAATGGCCAGGCTCAAAATTACCAACCAAAAAAGCACTAAACCAAATTAATCTGTCTAGCTGTATGCATTAAAAACAGAGGTTTAGTTGCATGTATTTGCATGAATTTTGAGCCTGGCCATTATGGAAACATTTTTTATATTCCATATATATATTAAATCGCATACTGCTAAAAACACATCTCATTCAAAGTCCCAACCCCCCCCCCTTTTTTATAGATTTACAGGGATGGAGGCCTGTGGTAGTTTTTATCATATGCCTCATCTAAAGTTCCAACCCTATCCCCCCTTTTTTCAACACTATCCAGGGATGGAGATGCGTTTCAGGAGTGGAATAAAGTGCCTCCACAGATCTACCACCGACAGTTAATTATGCATTGTCATTTTTTGACTAGCTGACCCAGGTTGATGTGGTCCGCCTTTAGTTTGGTGGTATTTTGGTTTGTTAGGCATGTTTGGTTCCACTCTTGCATTATTTTTGTTTTTCCAGTGCTCTTTTTTGCTAGACCAAGTATAGGTAGGGGCGGGTTTAGGTGATCACCTGCCCCCTATCTATTGATTAGCACACCTGTGCTCCTTTTTAGGAGACTTTAAAATTCATAGTTAGGAACTGCAGTACACAGAGTGCCTTGACGTTGGCCTGCAGCTTACACAGGTATTTGCAAATACATGCAACTAAACCTCTGTTTTTAATGCATACAGCTAGACAGATTAATTTGGTTTAGTGCTTTTTTGATTGGTAATTTTGAGCCTGGCTATTATGGAAAAAAAATATATTCCATATATATATATATATATATATATATATATATATATATATATATATATATATATATATATATATATATATATATAAAATTGCATACTGCTAAAAACACATCTCATTCAAAGTCCCAACCCTCCCCCCCTTTTTTTTATAGATTTACAGGGATGGAGGCCTGTGGTAGTTTTTATCATATGCCTCATCTAAAGTCCCAACCCTATCCCCCCTTTTTTCAAGCCTTTAAGACCATCAATGTCACAGTAATGGATTTAGACAGGTGTACAGCAACCTGCCAGGTAAAGCATACCAATTGAATGAGAAGATCCCATTTCCATTTTGCTATGCATAGGGTCAAAAACAAATATGGTATTTACAAATCAAACGGAAGTTCCAAAAACATAAGCTCCCATAACAACATCTTTATATTAATCGCATGCATTCTGTCTTACTAAAGCCATTTTAATAAAAAAAGAAAAAAAAAAAAAGAAGAAGATTCTGTTTTCTTAAGGTGGGAAATTTGTTGCTTGAGTGAATGCCACACGTAATTGCTTCTATAAGTCCCCAGAGCACATGGCCTATAAGGGAAAGTGCACGGGAAGCAGCTTTGAATCTGCTCTCATTACACTAATGAATCTGTGCACTAGCAATGAAATAGTTTTAAATAATAAGGGTGAGCAGCTGATGCGCCTTACCTCTGAACTTGAGAAGTGTAGCTGTCATCGTAAGACTCGTAACTTTGTTCGTCATATGCCGTTCCATATCCATCATCGTATTCCTGAAATAAGAAAACAATATTTAAATGATTGAAGCTTTAAATACTTCCCCTCTCACCTCTCTATGTCCCCTATTGACCAGGGCAGGTTTTACACATCTGCCATGAAACTATAACTTTGTCATTACTCATAGTGTGATGGACTTGAAACTAAAATGAAAATGTTATGTTATTAATTAGAACTATAAAAGTGTTTTTCGGTTTATATTTCTTTAATTTCGGTTAATATTTCCATATTTCCTTTTGTATATGCATATGTATGTATGAGAATGATCAATACTGCTTATTTTCCTTGATAAAGATTTTGTCAGATATCAGGAATGAAATGAAGAGATAGGTGTTTTAAAGTTATAAGTACATCTTGGAACTTAAGGTTGAATATACAAAGGACATGTTATTAAGAGCAGATGTCATCCCACTCTCCACTCTAAGCTCTCACTCCCAAGCCTTTCCTGGACGCTTCATTTTGGAGAAGCAATTGTGGACTTTTCAAAGGAAGCTAACCCTTCCCCCATCATCCTGTCTTTACAGACCCCAAAAGGAATTTATGTCTCAGGACTGTTATGCTAAATCTACTCTCTACTCTCTACTTCGTGTAAACCTCTGATTGGACTAGGGCAGCATGCCCAAACATGGACCTCCATTTCTTACCCCTGTGTATGGAATGTATAATGTGAACCTATCAGATGTGCTTGTGTGTGTGATGTCATATTGTTTATAAAAGACCAATAAATAGGTTTGGCCTTCCTGTTGTTGGAATCGAGCCAGAGGTGAGCATGTGAATCTTTCTTTCTCCATAAAATTGCATTGTCTCACTTTATAATTTGAATCAGCCGCAGAAATGGATAGCCCTGAGTTTATCAGGAAATTGATTAATGAGTCCACATCAATAGCTCCCAACTGTCCCTGATTTCGAGGGACTGTCCCTGATTTGGAGCAATGTCCCTCTTCCCCCCTCATTTGTCCCTCATTTTGGTCTGATCTATAGAGTTGTATATAAAATGCACTTTTTATCTTTCAAAAGGTGTTTCCCAGAGCTAAACTTTTCATCCAAATTCTAAATTGCCGCATCTGTACATTTTAAAAGCCAATATAAAGCAATAGTAGTGGTAAAAAAAAAGTCCTTGTGGATTTAACCACTTCAATACCAGGCACTTATACACCTTCCTGCCCAAGCCAATGTTCAGCTCTCAGCGCTGTCGCAATTTGAATGACAAATGCGCGGTCATGTTACTCTGTACCCAACACATTTTTTATCATTTTGTTCCCACACATAGAGCTTTCTTTTGGTAGTATTTGATCACCTTTGCGGTTTTTGTTTTTTGTGCAAAAAATAAAAAAAGACAGAAAATGTGGGGGGGGGAAGGTTTTCTTTGTTTCTGTTATTTTTTTTGTAAATAAGTAAGTTTTCTACTTCAATGACAGGCACTGATAAGGCAGCACCGATGGGCACCGATGAGGTGGCACTGATGAGGTGGCACTGATGATGGGCACTGATAGGCAGCACTAATGGGCACTGATAGGCGGCACTGATGGGCACTGATAGGTGGCACTGGTATGTGGCCCTGATGGTCACTCATAGGCGGCACTGATGGGCACCAATAGGAGGCACTAATGGGCACCAATAGGCAGCACTGATGGGCCCCAATAGGCGGCACTGATGGGTACTTGTGTGTGGCACTGATAGTTGGCACAGATGGGCACTGATGGTCACTGATAGGTGGGCACAGATGGGCACTGATGAATGGCACTGATGACACTGATGGGTGGCATTGCTGGGCATCACAGATTTAAAGGTCTTTCACAATGGTGCCAATCAGTGCCCATTTGTGGGCACCGATTGGCACATATTTGGCATCAATTTGCATATGTGGATGGCCATGTGGGATGTACTTGGCCATCCACATTCTTGGGGCTTCCCAGGTAGTCCTGGAGGCTTCCCTGGTGGTCCAGTGTGGGCATCCGTGGGGGGGCTGTGCTGATAAACAATCAGTGCAAACCCCCCTGGCTCTTCCTGTTTTTCTATCGTGATCAGCTGTGATTGGACACGGCTGATCACGTGGTAAAGAGCCTCCGTCGGAGGCTCTTTACCAAGATCGGAGATGCAGGGTGTCAGACTGACACCCCTCATCATCGATCGCCGTGTGCCCCCATGGGCGTGTGCCAGGATGTTATCCTGCAGGACGTCAATAGATGTCCAGTCAGGATAACAGAACCATTTCCCGGACGTCAATTGTCTATTGACCAGGCGGGAAGTGGTTAATTAACCTTTTTTTGGTTAATTCTCCTTTAAGGGTGTGTGGCATGGGGGCGTGTCCTATGCCTACATACGTTTGTTCTACTATATATATATATATCTATACACACACTCACTAGCCACTTTATAAGGTACACCCGTTCAATTGCTTGGTAACACAAATTGCTAATTAGCCAATTACATGGCAGCAGCTCAATGCATTTAGGCACCTAGACGTGGTGAAGATGACTTGCTGACGTTCCACCCAAGAATCAGAATAGGGAAGAAAGGGGACTTTGAACGTGGCATGGTTGTTGGTGCCAGACGGGCTGTTTTGAGAATTTCATAAACTGCTGATCTACTGGGATTTTCACGCACAACCATCTCTAGGGTTCAGAGAATGATCCGAAAGAGAAAATATCCAGTGAGTTGTAGTTGTGTGGAGGAAAATGCCTTGTTTATGTCCGAGGTCAGAGGAGAATGATCAGACTGGTTTGAGATGATAGAAAGGCAACAGTAACTCAAATAACCACTCGTTACAACCAAGGAATGCAGAATACCATCTCTGAATGCACAACACATCGAATCATCGAAGAAGATGGTCTACAGCAGCAGAAGACCACACCGGGTGCCACTCCTGTGGGCTAAGAACAGGAAACGAAGGCTTTGATTCACACAGGTTCACCAAAATTGGACAATAGAAGATTGGAAAAACGTTGCCTGGTCTGAGTCTTGATTGCGATATGCAGATGGTAGGGTCAGAATTTGGTGTACACAACATGAAAGCATGGATCCATCTTGCCTTGTATCACCGGTTCAGGCTGGTGGTGTAATGGTGTGGGGGATATTTTCTTGGCACACTTTGGGCCCCTTAGTACCAATTGAGCATTGTTTACACACCACGGTCTCCCTGAGTATTGTTGGTGACCATGTTCATCCCTTTATGACTACAGTGTCCCCATCTTCTGATGGCTCCTTCCAGCAGGATAATGCACCATGTCACAAAGTTCCAATCATCTCACCACTGGACAATGAGGTCACTGTACTCCAATGGCCTCCACAGTCACCACATCTCATCCAATTGCGCACCTTTGGGATGTGGTGGAATGAACGATTTGCATCCTGGATGTGCGGCCGACAAATCTGCAGCAACTGGGTGATACTATCATGTCACTATGGAGCAAAATCTCTGAGGAATGTTTCCAACACCTTGTTGAATCTATGCCACCAAGAATTAAGGCAAAATCGGGTCCAAACCGGTACTAGCAAGGTGTACCTAATAGAGTGGACGGTGTGTGTATATACACACTGTCATGGCCGATACTGTTGGCACCCCATAATTTTTTCCAGAAAATCAAGTATTTCTCATAGAAAAGTATTGCAGTAACACGTTTTGCTATTCACATGTTTATTCCCTTTGTGTGTATTGGAACAACTACAAAAAAAAAAGGGAGGAAAAAAATGCAAATTGGATATAATGTCACACAAAACTCCAAAAATGGGCTGGTCAAAATTCTTGGCACCTTTTCAAAATTGTGGATAAATAAGATTGCTTCAAGCATGTGATGCTCCTTTAAACTCACCTGGGGCAAGTAACAGGTGTGGGCAATATAAAAATCACACCTGAAAACAACACTAGAGGAACTCTGCAACACCCCAGGTACCACGTCACATACGCTCTCCCTGGCTTATGACCCTGGCCTATGGCCTTTTAAACACACTGCGCCCGGATTTTGTACCCCCGGGTATACTTAAATGGGAGGAGGAACTACACTGTAATTTCGATTCGGCCAAACGACAGCGCATCCTGAGGTTTACGCACAAGTCTTCCATCTGCGCCAAAGCCCAGGAGACCAGCTATAAAATCTTGTCACGATGGTATAGAACCCCAGAGCTCCTTCACAAGTTTTTCCCGGCGACATCTGACCTTTGTTGGCGTTGCTGGGCCGACAAGGGGACACTCCTGCACATTTTCTGGTCGTGCCCGGTTCTGAGCCGCTTCTGGCGAGTGGTTCGTGAGGTAGTTCAGAAATTTGCAGACCGCAGTGTTCCAGCGGACCCTGCGTTCTTTCTCCTGCATGCATCCAACATCCCGGAGAAAGTATACAAGAAATCCGTGGTTAGGCACCTTTTGGATGCAGCCAAGGCCTGCATTCCTCTTCATTGGAAGGCCACACTGCCGCCGACGATCCCCCAGTGGATCGCAAAGGTGGAAGAGATAAAACGCATGGAGGATCTTATCCTCACAGCGCAAAACAGACAGGAAAAATTCACTGATACCTGGCAACTGTGGAATATCTTCATATACTCAGCTGAGGGCCAAGCACTGAGGGAGCCCGCAGCTGACGTGTGAACGTATACTTCCCAGCATCTATCTGCATGCCTCAGAACGTTGCTACAACAGTAAGGGAGACCACAAAGTAAGGGAACCCTCCCACCCCCTGGGGAGCCTGTGCTCGGGGAGTTCAACCCCCGGAGCCCCCCCCCATTCCCCCTCTGCTACCCTTGACCGCTCCTTCTTTCCTTCTCTTTCTCTCTGTCCTTAGTTCTGACTTTTTACCCTCTGGAATAGTACACACCCCTTTTAGGGGGTCTTTTTTTAAATAAAGAGAAAATGTGGGGACCGGTCGCGTGATCCGGATACTTTGCTATAAATTGGCACAGTTGTTACTTTTCGTTGTTGTATACCTAATCTATTACGTGTGCTGTGTGTATGGTTGTACCATATCGGCCTGCGCGGCCTTACAAATAAACAATTTTGAAAAAAAAAAATCACACCTGAAACCAGATAAAAAGGGGAGAAGTTCATGTAGTCTTTGCATTGTGTGTCTGTGTGTTACACACATGGGCAACAGAAAGAGGAGAAGAGAACTGTCTGAGGACTTGAGAACCAAAATCGTGGAAAAATATCAACAATCTCAAGGTTACAAGTCCATCTCCAGAGATCTAGATTTGCCTTTGTCCACAGTGCGCAACATTATCAAGAAGTTTGCAACCCATGGCACTGTAGCTAATCTCACTGGACACGGACAGAAGAGAAAAATTGATGAAAGGTTGCAACGCAGGATAGTCCGGATGGTGGATAAGCCTCCCCAAACAAGTTCCAAAGAAATTCAAGCTGTCCTGCAGGCTCAGGGAGCATCAGTGTCAGCGCCAACTATCCGTCAACATTTAAATGAAATGAAACGCTATGGCAGGAGACCCAGGAGGACCCCAATGCTAACACAGAGACATAAAAAAGCAAGACCACAGTTTGCCAAAATGTACTTGAGTAAGTCAAAATCATTCTAGGAAAACGTCTTGTGGACAGATGAGACCAAGATAGAGCTTTTTGGTAAAGCACATCATTCTACTGTTTACCGAAAACGGAATGAGGCCTACAAAGAAAAGAACACAGTATCTACAGTGAAATATGGTGGAGGTTCAATGATGTTTTGGGGTTGTTTGCTGCCTCTGGCACTGGGTGCCTTGAATGTGTGCAAGGCATCATGATATCTGAGGATTACCAAAGGATTTTGGGTCGCACTGTAGAGCCCAGTGTCAGAAAGCTGGGTTTGCGTCCAAGATCTTGGGTCTTCCAGCAGGACAATCACCCCAAACATACGTAAAAAAACACCCAGAAATGGATGGCAACAAAGTGATAGAGAGTTCAAGTGGCCAGTATCCCATTGAACACCTGTGGAGAGGTCTTAAAATTGCTGTTGGGAAAAGGGGCCCTTCCAAAAAGAGAGACCTGGAGCATTTTGCAAAGAGTGGTCCAAAATTCTGGGTGAGAGGTGTAAGAAGCTTATTGATGGTTATAGGAAGCCACTGATTTCAGTTATTTTTTCCAAAGGGTGTGCAACCAAATATTAAGTTAAGGGTGCCAAGAATTTTGACCAGACCATTTTTGGAGTTTTGTGTGACATGTCCAATTTCCTTTTTTTCCTCCCTTTTTTTTGTTTTGTTCCAATACACACAAAGGGAATAAACATGTTATTGCAATACTTTTCTGTGAGAAATACTTGATTTTCTGGAAAAAATGTCTGGGGTGCCAACAATTTCGGCCATGACTGTATCTATATATCTGGGGCACAACAGCCAGACACCCAGGGTGCAGGAGGACTTTGAATTGCTATATATAAGGCCTTGTACAGAAGAGCGAACATGTCCGATGAAAACGGTCCGCGGACCGTTTTCATCTGACATGTCTGCTGGGAGGTTTTGGTCTGATGTGTGTACACACCATCAGACCAAAATCCCCGCGGACAGAGAACGCGGTGACGTAGACGACACCGATGTTCTCTGACACGGAAGGTCAATGCTTCCACGCATGCGTCGAATCAATTCGACGCATGCACGGGATTTCGGCCAGCGGACATGTCCGATGAGTTGTACTAACCATCGGACATGTCCGACGGACAGGCTTCCAGCGGACAAGTTTCTTAGCATTCCGCTGGAAACCTGTCCGCTAGGCCGGAAAACTGTCCGGTAGGCCCTACACACGGTTGGACATGTCCGCGGAAACTGGTCCAACGGACCAGTTTCAGCGGACATGTTTGGTCGTGTGTACAAGGCCTAAGAGTTTATTGAGCCAGGTGGGGTTAAGCTCCAGCACTGTATTTCCCTTTTCACACTGCACACGCTCATTACATTGAATTTCACAAAGTTGGAAAAAGACGTCAAGTTAGAAAATATGAATTTTGAAGGAAATATTGAGAAACAATTGTATACAATGTAATCATAAAATCACTACAGCTACTGAACGAAAGAGCTACCCACGGCAAGTAAACAATGCTGTAACCTGATAATATTCGTCTATTTTAATCTGTAACTAGTGATTTGCCCCTGGCAAGATACAGGGCTATATAGAGAAGCTGTGAAGCTTTCTGAAGCTGCCATCAGGGAGCCGCAAAAAACAAACAGACAGAGATCTGAATAAAAAGAGAGGAGCAAAACCCACAACAACAATATTACTATTACATAGTTACATAGTAGGTGTAAAAAAGACACAAGTCCAACCTATGTGTGTGATTATATGTCAGTATTACCTTGTATATCCCTGTATGGTCGTGGTAGTTCAGGTGCTTATCTAATAGTTTCTTGAAACCATCAATGCCCCCCGCTGAGACCACGGACTGTGGAAGGGAATTCCACATCCTTGCCGCTCTTACAGTAAAGAACCCTCTACGTAGTTTAAGGTAAAACCTATTTTCTTCTAATTTTAATGAGTGGCCACGTGTCTTGTTAAACTCCCTTCCGCGAAAATGTTTTATCCCTATTGTGGGGTCACCAGTTTGGTATTTGTAAATTGAAATCATAACCCCTCTCAAGCGTCTCTTCTCCAGGGAGAATAAGTTCAGTGCTCGCAACCTTTCTTCATATCTATTTTTCAAAAGGGTAAGGTGGGGGTGGGACTTTAATTGTGCCTATGATGTCTTCTTGTGCTATCCTTAAGGCCCTGACGAAGCGGGATTGTCTGTGAAACGCGTAGGCCACACCTCTCGATATTTTCAGGACCTGCACACCCCAAACTCAAAATAGGAGACTTATAGCTGGATTCAGATAGCTTTACGCCGGCGTATCAGTAGATACGCCCACGTAACTCTGAATCTACGCCGTCCTAAATTTAAGCGTATTCTGGAAACCAGATACGCTTAAATTAGGATAAGATACGAGCGGCGCAAGTCTCCTATGCCGTCGTATCTTAGGGTGCAATATTTAGGCTGGCCGCTAGGTGGCGCTTCCGTTGAGTTCGGCGTAGAATATGCAAATGACTAGATACGCCGATTCAGTAACGTACGTGTGCCCGGCATTTTTTTTACGTCGTTTGAGTACGCCTTTTTCCGGCGTAAAGTTAGTCGAACAAATAGCTGGCCTAGTCAATGTTAAGTATGGCCGTCATTCCCACGTCGAAATTTGAAATTTTTACGTTGTTTGCGTAAGTCGTCCGTGAATGGGGCTGGACGTAATTTACGTTCACATCGAAACCAATACGTCCTTGTGGCGTACTTTGGAGCAATGCACACTGGGATATGTATATGGACGGCGCATGCGCCGTTCGTAAAAAACGTCAATCACGTCGGGTCACCAATCATTTACATAAAACACGCCCCCTCATCCTCATTTGAATTAGGCGCACTTACGCCGGCCCTATTTACGCTATGCCGCCGTAACTTAGGAGGCAATTGCTTTGTGAATACAACACTTGCCTCTCTGACTTACAGGGGTGTAGCATAAATACGATATGCTACGCCGCCTCAAAGATGCGCCCGGCTACCTAAATCTAGCTATGTATCTTGTTTTAAATTGTCTTAAATTGTTTTGTATCTTTAGAAAGTACCGCTTATGGCAGTCAAATAAAACTTTTCTATTTTTCTATAACTGTAGTATTCTTCTTGTTCATACTCCACCAAGGCACAATTAAAGTCCCACCCCACCTTACCTTTTTGAAACATACCTACATATCTTTTGGGGGTGGTGCCTTTGTAGGAGTATAATTATTTCACGTTCACCACAACACCTACAGATAAACGTTCTTCATATCTAATATCCTTCAGGCCCTTTATTAGCTTTGTTGCTCTTCTTTGTACTCACTCCATTTCCAGCACATCCTTCATGAGGACCAGTGCCCAGAATTGGACAGCATACTCCAGGTGCGGCCGGACCAGAATCTTGTAGATTGGGGGAATTATTTGTTTTATCTCCCCTTTTTAATGCATACCAATATTCTGTTTGCTTTGTTAGCAGCAGCTTGGCATTGCATGCCATTGCTGAGCCCGTCATCTACTAGGACCCCCAGGTCCCAGGTCCTTTTTCATCCTAAATTAAACTGGAACAATAAACTGACTTAAGATGGCCATAGATGGATTGAAATTCGGCCAATTTAGCAAGAACTGGCCACATTTTTAAACATCTATGGACAGGTTTGTTGTACTGAATTTGATCAATTAGCCTGTCAGGTATTTTTTTTGCCTGATCACTGCCAGTGACTATAGCCACCAGCAGTTATCACTGTATTTCACTGGTAGGGAAGGCCCCCCCATCGGTGGAACACTGCACAAGGGATTTCTCCATCAACACTGACTGTGTTGATAGAGAAATCAAGCAATCTTGTTTCTGATTGGAGTAATTACATAGTTAGCAGGTTAAATAAAGACAATAGTGCATCCAGTTCAACCTGTGTAGGTGTGTGTTCCTTCAACCCATCACATTCAAATTGCATAGTGTATGGCCTGCCTTAGTACGTGTACCTGAAGATGGCACTGAAAAATACATTGGCCGTATTTAAAAATGCCATAAATCTATCCCCTATTTTGTAGACGCTATAAATTTTGTGCAAACCAATCAATATACGCTTATTGCAATTTTTTTACCAAAAATATGCAGAAGAATACATATTGGTCTAAATTTTTTTTTTTTTTTTAGGTTTGGCTACAGCTAATCACATGGTACAGGGTGCTGTAATTGTCCCAGGTACTGTACCATTTGATGGCTGTGGGTCAATCACAGCATAGGAAATACAGGTGTTATGAATGAATTATCACATGATCACTGGGCCAGAGTACCGGGATCTGCAATCACAATGGTCGCGGGGAGGGGTGGTTTTGGGTTGGACAGTGCACTCCTAAATCTGAATCAGGCACCTGACATACATGTTCACCTAACCTCTTGCATCCATGTAACACATATGTGCGGCAGCAAAAAGCATGGGCCGAGCACTCACACACTAAACATAAGCATTCATGGGTGGCTGAGGTTTCTGTGCCAAAAGAGCACACACTGCTTGCCTACAACACAGTGACCACAGTAAATATTGGGAGCTGAAGGGACTCACTCCCAAAAATGTGATCACTATGACAGCCGACCTCGTGAACTTTTCAAACTAGTCACTCAGACTATGAACCCTACCTGCCTAGAGCCTCCAGCAAACGAAACACAAGAATTCTGTAATGACCTATCTGATTTTTTTATCAACAAAATCGAAAACATTCAGGAAATAATTCAACAGAAAAAAACAACCAACCTCACTCAGCCTAAGCAACAAGAGGAAATCAATACAAACATAACAAAATAGACAACATTTTCGCTGTTCCCGATCACCATTGACACCACCAAAAACATTGTTAGAAGCCTCAGAGACAGCACATCACCAAATTACATAATTTCTACAAAACTCCTGAAAGAATGTACCGACATCTTGGCACCCACCATAACACATCTCGTAAATCAATAATTCTAAGAAGGTGTTGTTCTGATCTCCCCCAAGCAAGGCATAATCAAACCTCTCCTAAAGAAACCCAATCTCGACCCCAAAGACCCAAACTACCACAGACCGATAACAAGTCTTAACACCATCTCAAAGATCATGGAGAAAGCAGTAGTACAACAGCTACAACTCCATTTGGACTCCCACAAACTCTTGGACCCACTACAATCAGGCTTCCACCCAGGCCATGGCACAGAAACAGCCCTTCTCAAAATATGGGATGACGCCCTCGAAGCAGCAGATGGTGGATAATCATGTCTCCTGGTGCTGCTGGACCTAAGTGCAGCATTCGACACTGTAGACCACACAACTCTACTCTTTCGCCTGAAAGAAGTAGCTGGAGTCGCAGACTCTGACCTACCCTGGTTCGCATCTGTAACGGTCAGGGGTTAACGCTGTTACAATATTCCATTCCACCAAACCACGACAGCTTCTGACACTCCACAATCCAGCAGACAGGACCCATTGGATTTCCCCCAGAAAACGAGACACACAGCTCTGTTCTCTGGTTCCAAACAAATAGCTTTTAATGACAAACTCAGGCTCTTTTTATACAGTAGAAAGCATGCTGCAGTAATCAAAGGGACAATGACACACTCCACCCACAACATCATACAATGGTTGCTAACGAGCCTCCAATACACATTTCGGGTCTGACACAATCAACATGAGCTAATTACTAACCATTTACCCAGACGAGGTGACTCTGAGATAGGCTCTTTTCACCTCAATACAATACACATTCCTTTAGTAAACATAAGTCAGACATCTGACCTTTTAGATTGTGTTAATTCACATTCCATGTCTATCATCAATAGAACTTTCACACAATACAGTGTTAATTAGCATCACACAATGAACAAGTCTTTAGAAGCCAAACTAAGGTTAATTTACATGACAGTAGCAGACTTAATTACCTACGTTCCACATTGAATGAATCACTGTCCTATTGACCTGCTGGGTTCAGAATTAACCACCTTTAATATTTCAAGATATCCTGCAATACATTGTGAATTATCATTACTGTCCCATCTCATGTAATCCATGATATCAGTTCTCAGACATCCTATGCCCCTATTGGACATAGGATGACCCTAGACACAAGAGTCATTGGTGAAGCTGAAACAGGAGTACCCCACATCCTTCAAGAGCCTCTGGGTCCCACGGGCCATACCGTTACAGCACCCTTCCTAGAAAATCGTTCACAGTCAGTGAAACTAGAAGCCTTCACCTCTGAAACATGCACCATTTCTGGCAGAGTCCCTCAAGGATCACCCCTGTCACCCATGCTCTTTAACATCTACCTCCGCCCACTCCTCAAAATCATCAGCCAACAGGACCTGTGCTACCACTCATACGCTGACGACACTCAACTCTACATTCGCATCACCGGGAAAAAAGACCAATATCACGAACTGGAAAATTGCCTTACATTGATCAATGATTGGATGACTGAGAGCTCCCTTAAACTCAAAGGATCCAAAACAGAACTTCGTCTCCTCCACGCAAACCGAAAGACAAAAGATAAGACTTCATGGACACCGCCCAGCATCCTTGGACAGACCATTACCCCGAGCACCAAAGCCAAAAGTCTCGGAGTCATCTTTGATTCGGAGAGGTCGATGGATGCATAAATAGGATCAGTAGTCAGCAGATCTGACCATCTCCTCCGCCTGCTGTGTAGACTCATCCCCTTCATCCCAGAAGAGGAAATAGCAGTAGTAGTTGGAACAATCATCAATTCCCAACTCAACTACACAAACTCCCTCTACATAGGACTACCTAAATACCAGATTTCGCGCCTACAAGTCATCCAGAACACGGCAGCAAGACTGGTAACAGGGAAAAAAACATGGAAATCCATCACCCCTTCACTGAGGACCCTTCATTGGCTAACCGTAAAGGATTGGATCACATTCAAGACCCTCTGTCTCACCCAAAAGTGCACACAAGGAAACACTCCTCAATACTTATGCGATAAAAAAAAACACTACATTCCCAATCGCGTTCTCCGATCAACCAACCTCTCCTCCACATCCCCAAGTCCTGCTACAAATCGAAGGGAGAACGAAGATTTGCAGTCCAACGACCACGGCTATGGAACGCTCTACCCACGGACATCCTCATGGAGGAAAACCATCGGGCCTTCAGGAAAAAACTTACGACTTACCTCTTCTGAAGGATTAGGACGTTCACTGGATGCAAAGCGCCTTGAGGCGATTTAGTCCGCATTTGTAGCGCTATATACCGTATTTTTCGCCATGTAAGACATACTTTTTCTTCCCCAAAACTGGGGGGGAAAAGTTGGTGCGTCTTATTCGGCGAATACACGGTTTCGCCTGACCGATCTGCGTTCCGCGGAACGCACCGCCGCCGCAGCCTTAGGAAAGACCGCGGCTTTGGCCTAGCTCCGGAGCGGTCGGCCATCTTAGTACACCCGGCGCGCTGACGGCATCATTGCTCTGCTCGTGGATCTGTTTATTCATAGCAGAGCGCGCGCAGAGATCTTGCCATGCATCTGCAACAACAGTGAGTTGTGGGGGCAATGTTGCTGGCTATAATTACTATGTGGGGGCAATATTACTGGCTGCTATTACTAATGTGGGGGCAATGTTACTGGCTGTTATTACTATGTTGGGCAATGTTACTGGCTGCTATTACTAATGTGGGGGTAATGTTACTGGCTGTTATTACTATGTGGGGGCAATGTTACTGGCTGCTATTACTAATGTGGGGGCAATGTTACTGGCTGTTATTACTATGTGGGGGCAATGTTACTGGCTGCTATTACTAATGTGGGGGCAATGTTACTGGCTGCTATTACTAATGTGGGGGCAATGTTACTGGCTATTATTACTATGTGAGGGCACTGTTACTGGCTATTATTACTATGTGGGGGCAATGTTACTGGCTATTACTAATGTGGGGGCAATGTTACTGGCTATTACTAATGTGGGGGTGGTGTGATGGTCATGACGAGTGGGGGGCAAATATTTTACTACAGTATTTGGTTCAGAATCTTTTTTTCTAGATTTTCCTCCTTTAAAATTGGGTGTGTCTTATATGCCGGAGCGTCTTATACGGCGAAAAATACGGTAAGTTATTCACTCACTCACAGCCAATCACAGTGGTCATGTGATCGGGCAGACCTTCCTGCTCCCAGTCGTAATAGCACAGGTAAAGCGATGCTGGGGCTGGGCAAGAAAGGTTTAACATGTCTCAATGATATCATCCAAAAAAAATTAAAATACAATCAGGGTTATTCCTTACTTAAGGTTAATTTTCAGAGCCATGCAAAACATTTCCCAATGCCACCAGGCCAACTGTCCATGAAGACCCCTTGGCTTATAGCAGGGATCTTCAAACTTTCTTTCAATATGGGCCAGTTCACTGTCCCTCAGGCTTTAGGTGGTCCAGATTGTGAGCAGTGGGAGTAGGAAATGTCCCAGGGTCAGTGGCAAGTAAATAATGCCTCAAGCTTGGTGGTCAGTGGCAGTAAATAAATGACATAGCTTCTGTGCCCAGTGGAAGGAGGAATATTGCCCTATCATTGGTATCAGTGGGAGAAATAGTGCCTCATAGCAGTGGGAGAAATAGTGCCCCATGGGCTGCATCCTGCCCACAAGCTACAGTTTGGAGTCCAATGACTTGCAGCATAGTCAAAAAGATAAAAATGATCTGGGGGGGGGGGGGGGGTTCAAGCACAAGACCCTTGATACTTACATATTCTTCATATGTGTCCTGTGCTGGCAGTGGTGGTCGATAACCAGCGGGAGGAGGTAGTCCTCTTGCTCGTGTGGCCAATATTCCCCGAGCTCTTATAGATGGGACCCTGGCAGGGGTGACTCCTCTGGGAGCTGGTGCCCCTCTTGGTACTCCTGCAGAAGCGGGTGGCACTCCTCCACGGCTCCTGAAAATAAATTTACAATTCAGGTTATATAGTGCAACTATTTGTCATTTAAAAAAGCATTTTAATAATTTATCATACAAAATGTAGCATTACAAAGCAGAATTGGAAAGATATTGACTACATGTACCATAAATCTGAACATCAGAGCCATTAGAATTGTTATACAGGATTTATATAGCATCAGCAGCTTGTGCAGCCTTTTACCATTAAAAAAGGAGTACAACTGCAATACAGTGAAATACAGAAGGAATAGCAGGGCCCTGTTCATGGAGCTTAGGGAGGGGTAGGTGGTACAAAAGGTATTTTATGTGAGGGATAATCTAATGGAGGTGGCCGAAGCACAGTTTTTAAGATGGAGGTGATGCAGGCTTCCCTAGGTAAATTTGTTTTCAGACATCGCTAACTCGCCTCCCTTAAAGTGGTTGTAAACCCTAAGGCCTTGTACACACGACCGGATCTGTCCGCTGATACTTGTCCGCGGACCAGTTTCAGCGGACATGTTCGGTCGTGTGTACGGCCTATTGGACCGTTTTCCAGCGGACATTTGTCCAGCCGACCGTTTTCCAGCGGCCAAAAATTTCTTAGCATGCTAAGAAACCTGTCCGCTGGAAACCTGTTCGTCGGACATGTTCGGTCGTCTGTACAGACTCACCGGACATGTCCGCTCGGCCGCCATCCCTCGCATGCGTCAAAGTGATTCGACGCATGCGTGGAAGCATTGACCTTCCAGGGCCACGTCACCGCGTATCGTGTACGCGCGGATTTCTGTCTGATGGTGTGTACAACCATCAGACAGAAATCTCCGGGCGGACATGTCCGCTGAAAACGGTCCGGCGGACCGATTTCAGCGGACAGTCCGTCCGTGTGTACGAGGCCTTACAGACCACTTAGACCTACAGGTAAGCCTAGATTAAGGCTTACCTGTAGGTGCAAGAAATATCTCCTAAACGTACACGGTTTAGGAGACATTTCCAAAAGACACAATTCTATTTTTTTTAATTGGTCATTAAAAACGACTGTGTGGGCTCCAGAGCATTTTTCTCGTCGTTTTAATGGGCATTAAAAATTTAGAACAAGCTCAAATTTTTCGCGTAGTTTTGCACGTCGTCGTGAAAACTGGTCGTGTGTAGGCTTTAACGACGGGAAAAAAACGTGCATGCTCAGAAGCAAGTTATGAGATGGGAGCACTCGTTCTGGTAAAACTAGCGTTTGTAATGGAGATGGCACATTCGTCACGCTGTAACAGACTGAAAAGCACGAAGACTGAAAGGCGCGAATCGTCTCTTACCAAACTTTTACTAACACGAAATCGGCAAAAGCTGCCCAAAGGGTGGCGCCATCCGAATGGAACTTCCCCTTTATAGTGCCGTCGTACGTGTTGTACGTCACCACGCTTTGCTTTTTTTTTCACGATCGTGTGTATGCAAGGCAGGCTTGACAAGAATCACGTTGAGAAAAACTTATTTTTTTCCATGACATTAAAAACGATCGTGTGCATTAGACATGTCATTGTTCTTAAAGGCAACATTTATAACTAGAAGTGCCCAATGTCCTTAGCCAATCCCCCACTGGCTCCAAGGCATTATTAAACACAGTCTCTTACTTTTTCCCAGGGAAGCAAACTCTTGGTAGAACCACCAATAACCAAGAAAGTTGAAGGATCATACCCTGATGGGCCAATAGTTTGTAATAATGCAACAATTTATTGATCACCCAAAGACCCCCTGACCCCGCAAAATGCTGTGACAATGTTTTTTTTTTTTTTTTTTTAACTTCTACCAACGCTTGACTTCCAATGAACCTCAAAACAAGTGTGGATGGGTGGGGAAACTTTGCTTTTTGCCTAAACTTTCCAGAATACCCAACAATGTTCACAAGTACAACCTTTGTCACAAACAATAAACAGTTTTGACAATGTACTGTATATACTCGTGTATAAGCCGACCCGAACATAAGCTGAGGCACCTGATTTTACCACAAAAAAATGGAAAAAGGTATTAACTCGAGTATAAGCCTAGGGTAGGAAATGCAGCAGCTACTGTAAGTGGAAAAGAGGGTCAACAATGCCCATTTGCAGCTTCACTGTGCCCATTTTCAGCCTCACTGTGCCCATCTGCAGCCTCACTGTGGCCATTTGCAGCCTCACTGTGGCCATTTGCATGCCTCACTGTGCCCATTGCATGCCTCACTATGCTGATCTGCATACCTGATCTCCATGTCATGTAGTCAGTCGGCGGACGTCCAGTGTAACAAAGCCCCGCCTCCTCCTCGTCCGTGATAGACAGAACACTCATACTCCCAGCAGTGAGTCAGTGTTCAGTGGTCCGCCTATCATGGATGAGGAGAAGGCGGGGCTTTGTTACACTGGACGGCTACCGTCTGACTGCATGAAACAGGGCCTGCTCAGGTATACAGATCGGAGAGACTCGAGTATAGGCTGAGGGGGGCTTTTTCAACACAAAAAAAATGTGCTGAAAAACTCGGCTTATACTCGTATATATACGGTAACAAGGAGGGAGTCATTGTCCTTAAGGGCAACATTTATAACTAGAATGGTCCATGTCCTCAGCCAATCCCTCCAAGACATTATCAAATACATATTCCTACTTTTTCCGTGGAAGCAAACTCTTGAAAAAAACACAAATAACCAAGGAAGTTATAGGATCATACTCCAAAAACCTCTAGTATGTTACAATGCAACAACTCATTGATCACCCAAAGGCCACCTGACCCAGCAAAATGATGTGACTATTTTTTTTTAACCTCCTACCAACCTTTGAGTTCATATGAACCTCAAAACAATCTTTCCAGAATACTCAACAATGTTCACAGGAATATCCGTTGTCACTATACCTTGCTTATCTGACTTTCAGACACTAATCGAACGAGACGCTTGAAGATGAAGTCTAGGTATGACAGTTTTTACATAGTTATGTTGATCCAGCTTGGACCAATGTAAGTATGCATGTGCTATACCTGCGGGATCCCCACTGAAGCTGGAAATCACTTTAGTAGCTTCTATACCATTACTCCAGTGATCTCCACTAGGGTTTGGTTCCCATGCTGAGCAGTTGACCTGCTGCTTTGTGAACACAAGAGGTCTCTAGCTTGGTGTGGGCACGATTCTTTCAACCCTGTAGGCCGATATTGGGGTACTTTAAAGTAGTAGTGGGCTTAGCACTATATGGCCATATGATGCAACTAATTCCCCATATTTTCTGAATATGCTAAGGTGTCTTTAAATAGCCTTGCAGGAGTTAAATGTAATTTGTGTATGTGTGCGCTGTAATCCTTTTTATTGTCTATATGGTCTTATGGCTGCACCATCTTTAATGCATTTTTTAGGGTGTGCCCCCCAAATCTTTGTTTGTCTAGCTTGGTGTGGGCACAATTCTTTCAAACCTGGATTTTCAGAATCGCATGTGGGCATTACTAGGGGTAGTTTACATGAAAATTCAGTTTGCCTAGGAACACCCACACCTGCAGACTGACAACTACTCATCAAGGCATTGTGATATTTTCATAGCTCTTTAGCTATTTTCCCAAGAAATCACTTGTATTAGGGCTGAGGGTTCTTGAGAGGAGTACTGAGGCAGGGTTCTGTGATGTTTTCAGGAAGGTATGTATAGCTACCTGTCATCCCCTCCTATCTGCCATGATCTGCCTGCATTTCATAACACAGCGTTGCCATCACTGGGTCTAAACTTCACGATGATATACATCGGCAGAATGGCTCCTGTGGGCAAAGCAACGTACCTGTATGTTGCTTTGAAAAGCCCGCCGCACGGGTGCGCCCACGCCCCCCGCAAGCTCTGTGATCGTGCCCGCGGGTTCCGTGGACTCGATGTCTGCCGATGTCCCATGATTGTGTCACGGAGCTGCAGAACAGGAGGGTGTCTGTGTAAACAAGACATTTCCCTGTTCTGCCTAGTGACAGGACAGTGATCTACTGCTCACTGTCATTGGGAGCAGTGATCAATGTCATGTCACTGGTAGCCCAGCCCCCCTCCCCAGTTAGAATCACTCCCTAGGACACACACCCCTTCCTTGCCCCCTAGTGGTTAACCTCTTCCCTGCCAGTGTCATTTACACAGTAATCAATGCATTTTTATAGCACTGATCGCTATATAAATGACAATGAATAGACAATGAATAGACAAAGAATACATATCGGCCTAAACTGAGAAAGAAATTTGTTTTTTATATTTTTGGGGGGATAGTTATTTTATCAAAAAGTAAAAAATATTGCTTTCTTTTTCAAAATTGTCGCTTTATTTTTGTTTATAGGGAAAAAAATAAAAACCGCAGAGGTGATCAAATACCACCAAAAGAAATCTCTATCTGTGGGAAAAAAAAGAATGTCAATTTTGTTTGGGTACAGCGCCACACGACCGCACAATTGTCAGTTAAAGCAACGCAGTGAGGAATCGCAAAACGTGCTCTGGTCAGGAAGGGGGTAAATTATTGCGGGGCAGAAGTGGTTAAAAAATGGAAAGGTTTTATTTAAAGAAAAAAAAATGCATTAACTTCAGCAAATGACATATTGATGTGGGAGTAGAAGGAGCCAGGGGAGGCAAAATTTGAGCAGCGTTAATAATTTTTAATTTGATCTTTCATTAGCCGTTGACTTGCCATATCCTTATATTTTATGTATAAATCACCTGTTAAAAGAAGCCACTGAAATTGCATCATTGCTTTGTAAGAGCCACCATCATTTCATGTTATTCTTGAGACATAAATAGGAGACCTACACAAACACGCACACCAAACAACAGGTAGATGAATAATATATCATCTAAGGGTGGGAACACAGAGATTCCATGGAGACCTCTGGAATTGTGCTCCATCAAAACAAGCTTTCCGCTTTTAGAAAACCTGTTTACGAAAAAGCTTTTTTTTTTATGCCATGTTGAAAACATTGCACATGTGTAAATACCGGGGGAGGGTGGTGGACATTTCTGAAAATTCTCCAGAGATTGTCAGGCAGTACAGCTTTTATAGATAAGTAAGGCATGAATTATGACTCTAGATCCCTTCCAATATCCCCTGGAAAAATGTTATACAAGATACTTATGGGGGTATGTGGGCATTTTAAACAGGCCTTAAAACAGTGGTTCTCAACCTGGAGGTCGGGACCCCTTGGGGGTCAAATGACGATATGACAGGGGTCACCAAATCCTGGGCTGTTCCTGAAGCCTAGCCTTCATGCAGCCGACCAGCAGGGCTGTCCCTGGAGCCTGCGGCCACCCACTCCGCCTCTTCAAAGTCACCTACTCAGTTCAGGGCATGGCTGGCGGGCAGAGACTAGAGGTCAGCTGACTGGTGATGAATGTGAAGTGGGAGGGGCTGGAGGAGACCCTATATCCTGATTTCGGCATAGGTGTCACTGCTGCGAGACACCACAAAGTCGAGACACAGTGAGTAACACTACCAGTGATTTAAGTTGCCATTAACTACTTAACCCCCGAACCATATTGCTGGTCAAAGACCAGAGCACTTTTGCGATTCGGCACTGCGTCGCTTTAACTGACAATTGCGTGGTCGTGTGATGTGGCTCCCAAACAAAATTGGCGTCCTTTTTTCCCCACAAATAGAGCTTTCTTTTGGTGGTATTTGAACACCTCTGCGGTTTTTATTTTTTGCGCTATAAACAAAAATAGAGCGCCAATTTTGAAAGAAAATTATATTTTTTACTTTTTGCTATAATAAATATCTTTTTTTTTTCCTCAGTTTAGACTGATACGTATTATTCTACATATTTTTAGTAAAAAAAAAAAAATCGCAATAAGCGCTTATTGATTGGTTTGCGCAAAAGTTATAGCGTTTACAAAATAGGGGGTATTTTTATGGCATGTTATGGCATTTTTATTAATATTTTTTTTACTAGTAATGGCGGCGATCAGCGTTTTTTTTTGGTACTGCGACATTATGGCGGACACTTTGGACACTTTTGACACATTTTTGGGACCATTGGCATTTTTATAGCGATCAGTGCTATAAAAATGCATTGGATTACTATAAAAATGCCACTGGCAGTGAAGGGGTTAACACTAGGGGGCGGGGAAGGGGTTAAGTATGTTCCCTGGGTGTGTTTACACACACAGCTCCTGGTCCCCGCTCTGTAACGAGCAATCGCGTGTGCCCGGCGGCGATCGCGCCCGCCGGGCACGCGCACAGGAGTCGGGGGCGCGAGAGCCGATGTATAGCTACGTGCTCTTGCGCAGGGGAGCCGACCTGCTGCCGTAAAACGACGGCGGCTGGTCAGGAACCAGTTAAACAACAAGAAAGACGGCTAGAGAGTGATGGGAAACAAAATAAAAATTAGGATAGCGAGATAAAAGGGAAAGAATGGAGAACAAAGAGAAAAAGTGGTACATCCTAAGATGTAGCATAATGGGATTTAATACTGTATGAGTGGAAGGGCCTCAGGGAGTGCTAAATGGGTGCCGACAACACACGCTACAAAATAATTTTACTGTTAGGGGTCCCCACAACTTGGGAAATGTTATCAAGGGGTCACGGCACTAGAAGGTTGAGAACCACTGCCTTAAAACAATCGGGGTGATTTATTAAAACTGGAGCACTCAGAATCTGGTGCAGCTGTGCATTGTAGCCAATCAGCTTCCATTTCAGCCCCAGAAGAAGTTACCCCCTTCCTGACCGGAGCACTTTCTTTGATTCGGCACTGCGTCACTTTAACTGACAATTGCGCGGTCGTTGGACATCACATCTAAACATAATTAACGTCCTTTTTCCCCCACAAATAGAGCTATCTTTTGGTGGTATTTGATCACCTCTGAGGTTTTAATTTTTTGCGCTATAAACAAAAATAGAGCAACAGTTTTGGAAAAAATATATATATTTTTAACTTTTCTTTCTCAGGCCTCGTACACACGACCGAGTTTCTCGGCAAAAACCAGCAAGAACCTTGCTGGGAGATATTTTTTTGCAGAGGAAACCGGTCGTGTGTACATTTTCGTCGAGGAAACTGTCGAGAACCTTGTCGAGCCAAAAAGAGAGCAAGTTCTCTATTTCCTCGACGGGAGTCTGATTTGGCTCGTCGAGATCCTCCATGGGCTGGTTTTCGACGAGAAACTCGAACGTCTGTATTAGGGTTGTCCCGATACCATTTTTTTTAGGACCGAGTACAAGTACCGATACTTTTTTTCATGTACTCGCTGATACCGAATACCGATACTTTTTTTAAATGTGTCCCCAAATGCAACCATGTCCCCCCACATATGCAGCCATGTCCCCCACATATTGCAGCCATGTCCCCCACATATTGCAGCCATGTCCCCCCACATATTGCAGCCATGTCCCCCCACATATTGCAGCCATGTCCCCCCACATATTGCAGCCATGTCCCCCCATATATCCAGCCATGTCCCCCCACATATTGCAGCCATGTCCCCCCATATATCCAGCCATGTCCCCCACATATGCAGCTATGTCCCCCCATATATCCAGCCATGTCCCCCCATATATCCAGCCATGTCCCCCCATATATCCAGCCATGTCCCCCACATATATCCATCCATGTCCCCCACATATATCCATCCATGTCCCCCACATATATCCAGCCATGTCCCCCCATATATCCAGCCATGTCCCCCACATATATCCAGACATGTCCTCCACATATATCCAGCCACGTCCCCCCCATATATCCAGCCATGTCCCCCATATATGCAGCCATGTCCCCCATACCTAGATGATGCCGCTGCTGCCGCGTTAATCAGTGTGCGGGGAACATTACAGCTTTCGTTTGAATAGCTGTGTTCCCCGCCGCGCCGTGTATAGACACTCCCCCCTGCTCGGGATTGGACAGATCACCTGTGTGTGTCTAAATTAGGCGCGCTCCCGCGCCGGACCTACTGCGCATGCTCCCTTTTGAATTTCCCGCCGTGCTTTGCACGAAGTGACGTCATTTTTTCGAACGGCGACGTGCGTAGCGTACTTCCGTATTCCCGGACGTCTTACGCAAGAAGGAAACATTTTTACATTTCGACGCGGGAACGACGGCCATACTTTATACAGCACATACGTGTGCTGTGTAAAGTTAGGGCACTTAAAACGACGACTAACTTTGCGACGGGAAACTAGACTAGCAGCGACGTAGCAAATGCGAAAAACCGTTGTGGATCACCGTAACTACTAATTTGCATACCCGATGCTGGTTTACGACATGAACTCCCTCCAGCGGCGGCCGCGGTACTGCATCCTAAGATCCGACAGTGTAAAACAATTACACCTGTCGGATCTTAGGGATATCTATGCGTAACTGATTCTATGAATCAGCCGCATAGATACTCTGAGAGATACGACGGAGTATCTGAGATACGACGGAGTATCTCGGCTGTGAATCTGGCCCAATATACATTTAACCCCTTTCTTAACCCTTTCTTCCATAGGTGTAGTTCCCTCCTACTTCCGTACTCCCCTACCCTGAAGCCGTTGTCACATTCTCTATCCAGTTTGCCCATACCTTTCCGTATTTCTCCCCGTTACCTCTATTACAATATGTCTGCTTATACAGTGACAAGTTGCTATTTACCACTTAAGACCCGGACCTTTATGCAGGTAAAGGACCTGGCCAGTTTTTGTGATTCGGCACTGCGTCGCTTTAACTGACAATTGCGCGGTCGTGTGATGTGGCTCCCAAACAAAATACTTATTTTCCCACAAATTGAGCTTTCTTTTGGTGGTATTTGATCACCTCTGCGGTTTTTATTTTTTGCGCTATAAACAAAAATAGAGCGACAATTTTGAAAAAAATTCAATATTTTTTACTTTTTGCTATAATAAATATCCCCCAAAAAGATATAAAAACACTTTTTTTTTCCCCTCAGTTTAGGCCGATACGTATTCTTCTACCTATTTTTGGTTAAAAAAAATCACAATAAGCTTTTACAAAATAGGAGATAGTTTTATTACATTTTTATAAAAAAACTAATGGCGGCGATTAGCATTTTTTTTTGTGACTGCAACATTATGGCGGACACATCGGACAATTTTGACACATTTTTGGGACCATTGTCATTTTCACAGCAAAAAATGCAATAAAAATGCACTGATTACTGTGAAAATGACAATTGCAGTTTGGGAGTTAACCACTAGGGGGCGCTGTAGGGGTTATGTGCGAACCTCATATGTTTTTCTATGTGTAGGGGGGCGGGGCTGGACGTGTGACGTCATTGATCGCGTTTCCCTATATTAGGGAACACACGATCAATGAAGCTGCCACTGTGAAAAACGGGGAAGCTGTGTTTACACATAGCTCTCCCCGTTCTTCAGCTCCAGAGCCCGATTGTGGGACTCCAGCGGCGATCGTGTCCTCGGGTCCCACGTCCGCGGTCACGGAGCTTTGTACCAGCGTGCGCCCGTGACCCACGGCTGGGCACTTAAAGAGGACGTACAGGCACGTGCTTGTGCCCAGCCGTGCCATTCTGCCGACGTTTATCTGCAGTAGGCGGTCCTTAAGTGGTTAACCAAATTTTTACATTGCGCCAACGAGGGAGCTTCTACCCTCTTTCAGTTTATTACTATTGCCTTTCTTGCATAGAAGAGCAACAGGCCCACCTGTGTTCTTCTTTCTATAGGGGCCATGTTTTCCTCTACCAGTCCCAATAGGCAGACCTCTGCCTCTAAAATCGAGCTGAACTGACGTCACTTTATTGATTACTCTCAAGACCTCTCTCCAGAATAGCACTATCTTCGGACAGGACCAGAATATATGAATAACATTTCCTGGGGTACCTGCACATCTCCAACAGTTTTGAGAATTTGATGGAAATATTTTGAACATTTTATACAGTGTGTAATAACTCCTATGTGTTATTTTAAATTGTATTCATTTGTCTCGAAGTGAGACTGGAATCTGGAATGGAAATTTATATCTTTCCCCAATTTTCTACCGATAGTTTTGGGACATCTCTCATCCAACCTTCACATAGTTTATTCATATCTGACACTTCTGTCTCTAGTAAATAGGTATATAAAATGGAAATCATCCATTTTTTCCTTCTCTCAGCAGCATCTCCAGCAGACTGCCCAGAATGAAAGAACCCCCAAGATAGGGGCCTCCTCAGGCTAAGCTTAACCCCTTCAATACCGGGCACTTTTGACCCTTCCTGCCCAGGACAATTTTCAGCTTTCAGCGCTGTCGCACTTTGAATGACAATTGCGCGGTCACGCAACACTATAAACAAACCAATTTTTTATCATTTTCTTTCCACATATAGAGCTTTCTTTTTGTGGTATTTGATCACCACTGTGTTTTTTCAATGCTAAAATAAAAAAGACTGTCATTTTTAAAATGATGTTTTCTCCTTCACTGAAGGGCACTGATAAGGCAGCACTGATGGGCACTGATGAGGCAGCACTGATGGGCACTGATGAGTTGGCACTGATATGTAGAATTGACGGGCACTGATATGCAGCACGTATGGGCATTGACAGGCGGCACTGATGGGCACTAATAGTTGGCACTGATGGGCAGCACTAATGATGAGGTACTGACAGGTGTTACTGCTGGGCACTGATTAGCACTGTGATGGGCACTGATTGGCACTGTGGTGAGCTCTGATTGCCACTGTGGTGGGCACTAAGAGATTTTATTCACTGACTGGCAGCTATTGGGCACTGATTGGCAGATCTTATGGGGACTGTGCTGATAATCAATGTGCTGATTATCAGCACAGACCCTCCCCCCTCTGACAGGGAGAGCCACCGATCGGCTCCCGCTGTAAGCGCGAAACGAGGAATGCTGTTTACCAGCACTTCCTGGTTCACGCAATGATCAGCTGTGATTGGTCACAGCTGGTCACAGCTGGTCATGTGGTAAGAAGCTTTTTTTATTACAAACTGACCACACTAAGCAGGAGAGCACACTGTGGTCAGTTCTGTAGCTAGGCTGGGAACTCAGTCTCCTCTCCTCCAATGATCAGACTTGTCCTGACATGACCCCCGCTGCACAGTATTTCACTGGCAAGCTCAGTGTGCTGCTGCTTCTCCTCTTATGCAGCTGAGAGCAGAGAGAATGTAATCATTTATAAAAAAGGAAAAATATTGATTATACATTTTTATGTCTATACAAAAATGTTCTGCTTTTCATTTCTATTTTAAACGGAGGGTTGTTTTACAAGGTGATTGTTTATAATCATCTTAAAGTGGAGTTCTATCCATTTAAAAGTCAGCAGCTACAAAATTTGTGGCTGCTGACTTTTAATAAATCAGGCACTCACCCGTCCAGAAAACAAAGCCCTGCTCCTCTCCCCTCCTCTCAGAGGCACTCTGCATTCTGACTGTGGGTGCCCGGCTGTGGCTTCACAGCCGGACGCGCACTGCACATGCGCAAGCCATGCTGTGAATGGCCGAGCAATCTTCTGGGACCGTGACATGTTCCAGAAGATTGCACGGAAGGAGGGGGAGCTGTATTCCTCTAAAAATAGGGTATCTGCTCCCCACCCCCCCAAAAAATGACATGCCAAATGTGGCATATCAGGGAGCCATCTTCACTTTAAGGTGTAATTTTTAGGTGGAACTCTGCTTTAAAGCTATCCAGGAAATCCTGCTGAAGTACTCCAGACTATGTATGGACTCTCCAGCCCCCTTCTGGACAACCTCTCAAGGGGATTGGCTGCCCCCCCCATAAATATTCAAGATGCTCTTCTATTCTCCCCCCCCCTTTGCACTTCTAGAATCCTCCAGAAGGCAGGGGAGCAATCAGACCAGCAACCAGTGTAACACTGAGCAGACTAGAATAATCAACCTCTGAGACCAGCAACCAGTGTAACACTGAGCAGACTAGAACAATAAACCCCTGAGACCAGCAACCAGTGTAACACTGAGCAGACTAGAACAATCAACCCCCGAGACCAGAAACCAGTGCAACACTGAGCAGACTAGAACAATCAACCCCTGAGACCAGCAGCCAGTGTAACACTGAGCAGACTAGAATAATCAACCCCCGAGATCAGCAACCAGTGTAACACTGAGCGGGCTAGAACAATCAACCCCTGAGACCAGCAACCAGTGTAACACTGAGCAGGCTAGAACAGTCAAACCCCTGAGACCAGCAATCAGTGTAACACTGAGCAGGCTAGAACAATCAACCCCGAGACCAGCAACCAGTGTAACACTGAGCAGGCTCGAACAATCAATCCCCGAGACCAGCAACCAGTGTAACACTGATCAGGCTAGAACAATCAACCCAGTAGACCAGCAACCAGTGTAACAATGAGCAGGCTAGAACAATCAACCCCGAGACCAGCAACCAGTGTAACACTGAGCAGACTAGAACAATCAACCATAAGACCAGTAACCAGTGTAACACTGAGCAGACTACAACAATAAACCATAAGACTAGCAACCAGTGTAATGCCGTGTACACACAATCGTTTTTCGGCATGAAAAAAAACAACGTTTTTAAAAACGTCATTTAAAATGATGGTGTGTGGGCTTCACATTGTTTTTCGGATTCTGAAAAACAACAAAAAAAAAAATCGAACATGCTGCATTTTTTAACGTTGTTTTTAAAAATGTTGTTTTTCGGGTTGTAAAAAATGATCGTGTGTAGGCTAAAACGACGTTTTAAACCCGCGCATGCCCAGAAGCAAGTTATGAGACGGGAGCGCTCGTTCTGGTAAAACTACCATTCATAATGGAGTAAGCACATTCATCACGCTGTAACAGACAGAAAAGCGCGAATCGTCTTTTACTAACAAGGAATCAGCAAAACTTCCCCTTTAGAGTGCCGTCGTACGTGTTGTACGTCACCGCGCTTTGTTCATAATTTTTCAAAAACGATGGTGTGTGGGCAACATCGTTTTTAATGATGAAGTTGGAAAAACTTTGTTTTTTTCATGCCGAAAAACGATCGTGTGTACGCGGCATAACATTGAGCAGGCTAGAACAATCAACCCCCGAGAATAGCAACCAGTGTAACACTGAACAGGCTAGAACAATCAACCCCTGCTCCATTGATTACAGGAGCTAAACTAAATGTACCTAGCAACCTGCTCTGACTAGGAGGGTACTACACAGGAAATGTGTCATTGGCAGGATCGCCAAGTGAAAATAAAGGGGGAAAAATGAAAATAAGGAAAACAAAATCAGCCACCACACCTGAGGACTGGTAAGCTGCAGCGTATCCCATTTTTTCCTTTGAGATTAGATACCGTTTATTAATTGTAGTCATAAAATTATCTTCCCTCTGGCACTGAGTCAATCACCATTTGAGATTGAGTCCCCCAATGGTTTGGTGGTAATGGTCAACCAAAAGCTGAGGGGAAGTGGGGTGGTAAAAGGCCAACATCTCTACATTTAAGGTTGGGGTGACCCCTTAATGATGTTCAGAAATATACAAAACTACAGGCAGGCTTGCTTTATAGAAAAGCGCTACTTAATCCCACCCCAATTCAGGTTACAATATATTCTGCCCTGATTTCTTTAATCATTTCCGATAGCACGGAAGAGTCATTTACCTTTGCACTGATATTTTAAATAGCTGTTCAAACTTTCTAAATAAAAACACTTCTGAGATTTTATTAAACTGCAGTGTTACCTTGCCAACGCAGATACGGGTGCCCCCCGAGGGCGAACAGACTGCTTCCCGCGACCACCTGGGACTTCTGCATTTTCCGATCCGCCATTCAGGTAAGTGAGTTCCTGCAGCTGTGCCTGTCTAATTTCATCATTGTAGTCCTGCATGTGAAAGAGAACATACACTAATGAGCCGGTACTACAGAGCCAAACCGTGAGCAGCAGAACAGAACGCAAGGCAACAATCCTAAACTTAGGATCTCAGTTATATACTGTACAGCACATGCCCTTCCATTACTTCAGTAGTACCCCGTTCAACATTCCTTCCCCACAAGTTAGCAGCAGCACATCTCTATAGAACACCTCCCTCCTATGATGATGAGGAGAGGGGGGTGTCCAGTAATCCAGCAGTGGAGGACTCAGACAGGGCTGACAACACAGCTTGGTATTTCAGTGTAGCAGAGGCACTGTGTTGTCAGCTCCAACAGACATTAACCACTTGCTTTCTGGGCACATACACCCCCTTCCTGCCCAGGCGAAGTTTCAGCTTACGACACTGCGTCGCTTTAACTGACAATTGCGCGGTCATTCGACGTGGCTCCCAAAACACAATTGACGTCCTTTTTTCCCCACAAATAGAACTTTCTTTTGGTGGTATTTGATCACCTCTGCAGTTTTAATTGTTTGTGCTATAAACAAAAAAAGAGCGACAATTTTGAAAAAAACACAATATTTTTTTACTTTTTGCTATAATAAATATCCAATTTTTTTTAAAAAAAAAACTATTTTATTTCTCAGTTTAGGCCGATATGTATTCTTCTACATATTTTTGGTAAAAAAAAAAAAAAAAAATCGCAATAAGCGTATAGTGACTGGTTTGTGCAAAACAAAATAGGGGACATAATTATGATTTATTTTTTATTTATTTTTTCTTACTAGTAATGGCGGCGATCTGAGATTTGTATTGGGACTGCGACATTATGGCGGACACATCGGACACTTTTGACACATTTTTGGGACCATTCACATTCATACAGCGATCAGTGCTATAAATATGCACGGATTACTGTATAAATGTGACTGGCAGGGAAGGGGTTAACACTAGGGGGCGAGGAAGGGGTTAAATGTGTGCCCTGCATAGTGTTTCTAACTGTGGGGGAAGGGGACTGACTGGGGGAGGTGACCGATCGGTGTCCCTATGTACAAGGGACACAGCCTAGGTTTCCTCTCCCTGCCAGGACGTCGATCTCTGCGTTTACACACAGAGATCCACGGTCCTGCTCAGTTACTGGGCACACGCATCGGGTTCCCAGTAACGCGGCGCGTGTGGGTGGCTCTGAAAAACGAGGACGTCATATGACGTCCTCTCAGAACAAGAGAGCTATCGTGCCGCGAGCCGGTAGGGAGGAGGTTAAAGGGGTTGTAAAGGTATGTGTTTTTTCACCTTAATGCATCCTATATAATTCATATAGGTCTAATTTTCAGGATAGGTCTTATTTTCAGGGAATACGAAGTAATAAAAAGATTTACATACAGTAGAGGAAATAGGACCTCCTTCCTCCTTGTTTAGAACCAATGTGCTTTCCACACTCTGCTTGGCCACACTGCTCATTTTAAGATATTCTGAGAATAATTACCTTGATATCTTTTAGTTTTAGTCAACACTGTACCCTCAATATAATACTTTATCAGCGTACTTTATCCTTCTTTTTCCCTAAGTGCATTATTTTGTATTTAGGTATTCTGAACTTTCAGAGATGTACTTTTACCACTTAAGGACCGCCTCCTGCACATTTATGTTGCCAGAATGGCATTGCTGGGCACAGGCACGTACCTGTACATTGCCTTTAAGAGCCCAGCCGTGGGTCGCGCGCCACCCGGTCCGAAGCTTCGTGACCCGCGGACCCGATCACCGCCGTTGTCCCGCAATCGGTCACAGGAGCTGAAGAATGGGGAGAGGTGTGTGTAAACACAGCTTTCCCGTTCTTCACTGTGGCAGTGACACTGATCGTCTGTTCCCTGATATAGGGAACGACGATCAGTGATGTCACACCTACAGCCACACCCCCTACAGTAAGAATCACTCCCTTAGGACACACTTAACCCCTTAGCTCCACCTAGTGGTTAACACCTTCACTGCCATTGACATTTTCACAGTAATTAGTGCATTTTTATAGCACTTTTCGCTGTGAAAATTACAACGTTAATGTCGCAGTCACGAAAAAAATCCCGATCTACGCCATTATTAGTAAAAAAAAATATATATATATTAATAAAAATGCCATAAAACTATCCCCTATTTTGTAAACGCTATAAATTTTGCGCAAACCAATCGATAAACGCATATTGTGATTTTTTTTACCAAAAATAGGTAGAAGAATACGTATCGGCCTAAACTGAGGAAAAAAATAGTTTTTTTAGATCTTTTTTGGGGGATATTTTTCTAGATTGTAAGCTCTAACAAGCAGGGCCCTTTGATCCCTCCTGTATTGAATTGTATTGTAACTGCACTGTCTTCCCTGATGTTGTAAAGCGCTGCGCAAACTGTTGGCACTATATAAATCCTGTATAATAATAATAATAATAATAATAATAATAATAATAATAATAATAATAGCAAAAAGTAAAAAATATTGCATTTTTTTCAAAATTGTGGCTCTATTTTTGTTTATAGCGCATAAAATAAAAACCGCAGAGGTGATCAAATACCACCAAAAGAAAGCTCTATTTGTGGGGAAAAAAAGGACGTCAATTTTGTTTGGGAGCCGCGTCGCACGACCGCGCAATTGTCATTTGAAGTGACGCAGTGCCGAATCGCAAAAAGGGGCAAGGTCCCTAACCTGCATAATGGTCCGGGTCTTAAGTGGTTAATATATTTTTTTTTCTACCTTTGTCTAGAAATGCACTTTAAAAGTAGAAGCCAGACAACAGAAAAATATTGCTGGTTTTCAAAAGAAACAGAGACAGCAGAGTTGTGAGTTACTGTTATTTCGCTATGATCTTGCCATTTGAGCCTTTAAGCACTGTTCTGCAGTATTTGATACATTCTATTAGAACAGCCACCTGCTGGCCCTAATAACCTGATCCCGCTCTGATTTATATGTTAAAATGAATGCTTGCTAAGGCAAAGAAGAAGAGCAGAAAAGATTTGTGGCATACTTTATACATTCCTAGCATTTCTACCCGAGTAAAAAGAAAAATTGAAAGTTTGTAGTTGATGGAAGGCATGTAATACAAAGTAATTAATACTGCAAATATTGACTGCCCTTCAAGAGGAACTAAAGGCAAACCATTTTGTTTTTGTTTCATTTTGAAACTAGTAAGGGAGTATAACCCCCCCCCCCCCTTTTTTTTTGCCATCTGTGTCCCATTGGGAAGATTTCCCTTCACTTCCTGTTTCATAGCCAAAACAGGAAGTAAGAGGAGCTCCATCCAAAATCAAGGATTTCCTGGTTCTCAATAGTAAAATTGTTCCCTTTATCCACTTCAGCCCCGGACCATATTGCTGCTTAATGACCAGGCGACTATTTGCTATTTGGCACAGCGTCGCTTTAACTGACAATTGCGCGGCCATGCGACGTGGCTCCCAAACAAAATTGATGTCCTTTTTTTCCCACAAATAGAGCTTTCTTTTGGTAGTATTTGATCACCTCTGCGGTTTAATTTTTTTGCGCTATAAACAAGAAATAGAGCAACAATTTTGAAAAAAATTCTATATTTTTAACTTTTTGCTATAATAAATATCCCCAAAAAACATATTATAATTTTTTTCCCTCAGTTTAGGCCGATACGTATTCTTCTACATATTTTTGGTAAAAAAATCCCAATAAGCGTTTATTGATTTGTGCAAAAGTTATAGGCCCGGATTCACATACCTTGGCGCATAGTTATGCCGGCGTAGCGTATCTAATATACGCTTTGCCGACGTAGCGCAGAGCGGCGAGCACAGTATTCACAAAGCACTTGCTCCCTAATCTACGCTGAGTTCCCCCGGCGTAACTCGTCGTAAGTGGCAGTGGGCGTGAGCCATGCTAATGAGGCGTGACCCCATGTAAATGATTTGCCGAGCACCATCAAGATACGAATAACGAACGGCGCATGCGCCGTCCCATGGACGCATGCGCTGTCCCATGGACGCTTCCCAGTGCGCATGCTCAGAATTACGTTGAAACTACTCCCTAAGATACGTCGAATCACTGCCTACGACGTGAACGTAACCTAAGCCCAGCCCTATTCACGTACTACTACGTAAACAACGTAAAATACGACGGCTGTTCCCTGGTCCATACCTTTGCATGAGCTGCGCCTCATAGATGGGGAATAACTTCACGCCGGACGTAAGCCTTATCTCCCTCATTTGCATATTTGCAATGAGGCGGCCAGCGTAAATATGCGCCCGCGATACGCCGGCGTAGGAAAGTTATGTCGGTCAGATGAAGCCTATTTTCAGGTGTATCTAGTTCTGTGGGCATGGTGCATAGATACGACGGCGCACATTTACACTTACGCGGCCTATCTCGAGATACGTCGGCGTAAGTTCTACGTGAATCTGGGCCATAGCGTCTACAAAATAGGGGATAGATTTATGGAATTTTAATAAAATAAAATGTAACTAGTAATGGCGGCGATCAGTGATTTTTATCATGACTGCGACATTATGTCGGACACTTCGGACACTTTTGACACCATTTTGGGACCATTGTCATTTTTACAATGATCAGTGCTATAAAAATGCACTGATTACTGTAAAAATAACACTGGCAGTAAAGGGGTTAACCACTAGGTGACGCTGAAGGGGGTTAAGTGTGCCCTAGGGAGTGATTCTTACTGTAGGGGGCGTGGCTACACGTGACACATCACTGATCATTGTTCCTGATGACAGGGAACACAATCAGTTACAGTGTCACTAGGCAGAACGGGGAGATGTTCTTCAGCTCTGTGTCTCGATCGCGGGACACCGGTGGCAATCGGGTTCGCGGTTCCCGTGGGCGCGGTCACGGAGCATGTTCTCTTTTTTTCTCGTCGAGACCTACAACAGTTTTCTCGACAAAAAGCATACACACGACCGTTTTCCTCGGCAAAAAAAGCTCTGCCACCAAGTTTTTTGATGGATTTTGTCGAGGAAAACGGTCGTGTGTACGAGGCCTCATCTGCAGACAGAAGATGTTACAGACAATGGTCAGTCCTGGTATTTACAGCGAAAGTATCAAGGGAGCTGGTAAAGCTAGCTGCAGATTTAAATAAAGGGGTTGGCACCGGAGAGGATGGCAGCAGTGGCAGACAGATCAACAAAGCGGAAAGTGGACCTTGCATTGATGAAGGAGGGCACATTGGGGGGTAAACCTGCCATAATGTGCAGCGTCTTTATAAATCCAAATGCCTTCATAAATCCAAATGGTTGATGAATTCTAAAAGAAAGCAACCAAGGAATGGCAAACCTAATTCTTCTTGCCGAGCCTTTATAAAAACGAGCCCCCTTTGCCCTTATCAGAGAGGTTATTGCGTAAACAGTAATGAAGCAGCTAGGAAAACTCTGTTAATTACATCCTGAGAATACAATTAATCATTTTCATTGCATAATACAGAGTTTATTATCTATTGCCACGTGACTTTCTATTTTCACAAGTTCGGAAAAGGTGCCCTTGAATGATCCAGGAAAAAAAATAATAGAAGGAGCTTTGTAAAATGATCCCATATTTCAAGGACATCCAAGCATTAAATAAAAAAAAAGAGCTCTTTCTATTTTGTAGTGGTAAGTAAAAATGTTCTGTCCTTGAATAATCATTCATTTTGTTTTACTACACTTCATAAGGGAACACTGAAGAGTCAGGGAAGTCTGGAAGATACATGATCTCTTTCTTGGATGGAAGGAACAGATGCAGAATACTTGAAAACAGATATTAGCAAGTGAGGCACTCTTGAAAATGCATCGAACAAGTTTGTACTTCATTGATACCTGGTGTTTTAATGGGTATGTGCAGGGCTTTTTTCTCAAAAAATAGGTGCAGGAACTCCCTTCTTCCAAGTCACCTCTTGTGTCCACCCCTAACCACCTCTGAGCACCATTCCTTGGTTCCACCCCCTACCCACCTCTGAGCACCATTCCTCGGTTCCTTCCATTACCCACCTCAGAGCACAATTCCTTGGTTTCACCCCCTACACTCCTTTGAGCACAATTCTTTGGTTCCAGCCCCTACCCACCTCTGAGCACCATTTCTTGGTTCCACCCATTATCCACCTCTGAGCACCATTCCTTGGTTCCACCCCCTACCCACCTCTGAGTACCATTCCTTGGTTCCACCCCCTACCCACCTCTGAGCACCATTCCTTGGTTCCTTCCATTACCCACCTCAGAGCACAATTCCTTGGTTTCACCCCCTACCCTCCTTCAAGCACAATTCCTTGGTTCCAGCCCCTACCCACCTCTGAGCACCATTCCTTGGTTCTACCACCTACCCACCTCAGAGCACAATTCCTTGGTTTCACCCCCTACACTCCTTTGAGCACAATTCCTTGGTTCCAGCCCCTACCCACCTCTGAGCACCATTTCTTGGTTCCACCCATTATCCACCTCTGAGCACCATTCCTTGGTTCCACCCCCTACCCACCTCTGAGTACCATTCCTTGGTTCCACCCCCTACCCACCTCTGAGCACCATTGCTTGGTTCCTTCCATTACCCACCTCAGAGCACAATTCCTTGGTTTCATCCCCTACCCTCCTTCGAGCACAATTCCTTGGTTCCAGCCCCTACCCACCTCTGAGCACCATTTCTTGGTTACACCCATTATCTACCTCTGAGCACCATTCCTTGGTTCCACCCCCTACCCACCTCTGAGCACCATTCCTTGGTTCCACCCCCTACCCACCTCTGAGCACTATTCCTTGGTTCCTTCCATTACCTACCTCAGAGCACAATTCCTTGGTTTCACCCCCTACCCTCCTTCGAGCACAATTCCTTGGTTCCAAACCCTACCCACCTCTGAGCACCATTTCTTGGTTACACCCTGTATCTACCTCTGAGCACCATTCCTTGGTTCCACCCCCTACCCACCTCTGAGCACCATTCCTTGGTTCCACCCCCTACCCACCTCTGAGCACTATTCCTTGGTTCCTTCCATTACCTACCTCAGAGCACAATTCCTTGGTTTCATCCCCTACCCTCCTTCGAGCACAATTCCTTGGTTCCAAACCCTACCCACCTCTGAGCACCATTCCTTGGTTCTACCACCTACCCACCTCTGAGCACCATTGCTTGGTTCCTGCCATTACCCACCTCTGAGCACAATTCCTTGGTTTCACCCCCTACCCTCCTTCGAGCACAATTCCTTGGTTCCAGCCCCTACCCACCTCTGCGCACCATTTCTTGGTTCCACCCATTATCCACCTCTAAGCACCATTCCTTGGTTCCACCCCCTACCCACCTCTAAGCACCATTCCTTGGTTCCACCCCCTACCCACCTCTGAGCACCATTCCTTGGTTCCTTCCATTACCCACCTCAGAGCACAATTCCTTGGTTTCACCCCCTACCCTCCTTCAAGCACCATTCCTTGGTTCCAGCCCCTACCAAACTCTGAGCACCATTTCTTGCTTCCACCCTTTATCCACCTCTGAGCACCATTCCTTGGTTTCACCCCCTACCCTCCTTCGAGCACCATTCCTTGGTTCCAACCCCTACCCACCTCTGAGCACCATTCCTTAGTTCCACCCCCTACCCACCTCTCAGCAATGGATACGGAACAAACTATCAATTCATGGTGCTAAGTAATTTTTTAATGATAGGAAGTAAAACCCCTGTAGCCAGCAACAATGGAGCACCCCCAGCAACAATAGACCCTGAACAGTTAGCAACAATAGACCCCCTCCCTCAACAGTTGTCTTCCAGCAGCGATTGTCTCCCAGTAGTATAAGAGCCCCCCAGCAACAATAGATTCCCCCTGTAAAAAGAGATCCCCTCAGGCAACAATAGATCCCCCAGCAGCCAGCATCAATAGACCCTTCAATACACCCCAGCACTCCTTGCCATTACACATATTCAGAGCTGGAGGTGCCGGAACTGCTTCCCCCTGCATTCCTGCTGAAAAAAAGCCCTGGGTATATGTATATATAAACTATACCCCCACCTCTTTCCACCTGCCCCCCCCCCCCCAGCATTAATAATAACTCAATAGGTCTGTGTAAGTCAGTCACAGCTATGATTCGGATGGTTTGCTCCAAGCTGAGGTTCATAGAAAAATAAGATTCCCTTTGTGGATAAACTGGACCTGCTTAGTGAACCCAAAAACTCTTATGAATCTGTGTTCTTGCCCCCGATAGTACCACATAAGAAAATATGTTTTTTTTTTATGTATTTGGGAACAAGGGGTGAGTATTTTTACCACATAACCTAAAATGCTCATTAGATCCTATTGGGTATCCATAGTTTCCCCTCACATGAGACCGGTTTGTTTCTGGCCATCACTCCTACCAAGTGGTGGCTGGAGCTCAACATTTTTGGGGGGGGTGCAAACAAACTGAAAAAAAACCAAAACAACAATTGCAGCCTCACTGTGCCTATCAAACACAACCACTGTGACTATAAATTGTCACCACTGTGCCCATTAAATGCAGCCACTGTACCCATCAAACGCAGCCACTGTACCCATCAAAAGCAGCCACTGTGCCCATCAACCGCAGCCACTGTGCCCATCAAATGCAGCCACTGTACCCATAAATTGCCGCCACTGTGCCATCAAACACAGCTACTGTAATCATCAATTGCTGCCAGTGTGCCCATCAATTGCCACCAGTGTGCCCCATCAATTGTCGCCAGTGTGCCCTTTCCACAGCACAGACACCACCTCTCATTTTTATTATTACTTGTTTTGTTTTGAATTAGAGTCACAGGTGTCTTTGCAGCAGGGCCCCTAGAGTAGGTCATTAGGGGAGTTCCTTCTTATTTATCAGTGTGCCCCATCAATTGCTGCTGGTGTGCCCTATCAATTGGCGCCAGTTTGCCCCATCAATTGCCCCCCAGTTTGCCCCATCAATTGCCACCAGTTTTCCCCATAAATTGTCACCAGTTTTCCCCATAAATTGCCACCAGTTTGCCCCATAAATTGCCACCAGTTTGCCACATCATTTGTCACCAGTTTTCCACATCATTTGTCACCAGTTTGCCACATCATTTGACACCAGTGTGCCCCATTAATTGCCACCAGTTTGCCCCCAACTGCCACCAGTTTGCCCCATCAATTGTCAGCAGTTTGCCCCATCAAATGCTGCCAGTGTGCCCAACCCAGCGCTTGCCTGTCTCGGGTCAGCGATTTCCTCCATGCTCCTTCCCTCTTAAGACAGGTATTTGCACCCACTTCCGGCCACACAGTCTGTGGGTAGACTGCGGGCAGGACGTCAGATACCGCCCCCCCCCCCCACCCCCGTTGTGTTCTGGGAAACACACAGCTCCCAGAACACAGCAGGGACCGTGAGCACGGCGCACACGACTCGCGAATGCGCCGTAGGGAACCGGGCAGTGAAGCCGGAGCATTCACTTCCTGGTTTCTTCACCGAGGATGGCGGTGGAGGCAGCAGAGTGACGAGCAATCGCTCGTCCTCTGCTGCCGATGGCGCTGGACTCCAGGACAGGTAAGTGTGCTAATATTAAAAGTCAGCAGCTGCAGTATTTGTAGCTGCTGGCTTTTAATATTTTTTTTTCGGCGGACATCCGCTTTAACATAATACAGTCTGCCTTAAATAAAGTGCAATGGTGAAGACCGGCAGCCAGTGCAAGGCAAAAAGGACAGGGCTAATATGATCCCTCAGCGGGACACCCATAAGTTAGGTGTACCCATCATATAGGTGTGCACCAACTTGTGGAAATATTATGGGCCAGTGCTTCTCAACTCCAGTCCTCAAGGATTCCCCT
The DNA here is from genome assembly GCF_905171775.1 of Rana temporaria. Classification (NCBI taxonomy): domain Eukaryota; kingdom Metazoa; phylum Chordata; class Amphibia; order Anura; family Ranidae; genus Rana; species Rana temporaria. Next base: position 404,840,166 of record NC_053493.1, on the reverse strand, counting down.
CACATGAAACGTCTGTGGTAATTACTAAGACAGTGAAACTAAAAAAAAATGACCTGTTGGGGCGCCTTGAGGACTGGAGTTGAGAAACACTGTTATAGGCACTACCGTTCACCCAAAAAAAATCCTGTCCACTATAATGACATAAGTCAGAAGCCCCATCAAGATGGACCTAATGTTATTTGGAAGCTTTACTGATGCTGTGTTTGTCAAATCATCTATTTTGACTTCCGTGACCTCATTTGTTCATTAGATTGGAAATATTCTTCAATAACCCTGAAGAGAGCCGGTTTAATCCGGCCCATGACATGTGATTGAGCGATTGGCTGCATAGCTTTCTTCTTTAAAAGCTTTTTACTACACACTAATCACAAACTGTTCTTCAAAGAGACATTCCCAGCAGGGGTTTTCTCCTGATCTACCTGTGCCGTAACCATGCTAACATGCAACAAATGGCGAAATAAAAGAATTCCTCTCACAAATAAAAAAGGGTTAATCATCTTAGCTGGATTTTCTACATTCTTGAGATAGAGAGATGAAGAGAACGGAGAACAGAACATAACGATCACTAATAGGGATGAGCAAAGAGAGGAAAATGGACTTGAGTGGCAATCCAGCTCCGCAATCTGTTTTCTTAGGTTGGATAATTGCGATTCTGTCTGCTTTTAATGCTATAATAATATATTTTACTTCTTTTTCTGTTTTCTTGGGTTAGATAATTGCAAATTTGTCTGCTTTTAATGTTCTATTGCTGGATTTTACCCATTTTGCAAAGGAATAAATAAAGTGAACTTTCCTGATAGTGTGTTTGGTTTTTTGGACTTCTCTGACCTCATTTGTCCATTAGACTGGAAGAGAGTCCGTTTTAAAATGATGAACTCTGAGCATAACTAGACATGTGCATTTGTTTTTGTCTGAATGCATTTTCGTCCGAATTTTGGGTATTTTTGTTATTGTTTTAACAGAACAAAAACACAACAGTTCGATATAAACTACAACAGTTCGATATAAACAGGAGATTCGACATGACGCTGACAATAGCAATCTGTGTCTATCGAACCTGTGGTTGAATGTGCCTAATCGTAACTCTATTAGTTCAAGATTATTTTACATAGAGAGAAAAGATTCGACATTATAGAGACAGTGTTGGGGTAGACCATTCGACATGAACGACAAAGATTCGACGAAGCAGCGAAAAACATACAAACTTTGAATCTGTCACTGAAGGCTTATGGTGTCTGTCGAATGATCTAAGAAGATTCGACAAGCAGCTAAACTGTACGACACCGCAATCGTACATTTCCGGTTAAATGCTCCGCCCATAGGCTATATAAGAATTAGAATGTTGGTTGACTAGTAATAATAATTAATAAATATAATTACTACTAGTCATACAACATTAGAATTCGTCTATAGCTTGTGGGCGAAGCATTCGACCGCAAATGTACGATCGCGGCGTCGTACAGTTTAGCTGCTTCGTCGAATCTTCTTAGATCTTTCGACAGACACCATAAGCCTTCAATGACAGATTCAACCTTAATTAATTTCAGATTTTCGGATTAATGCAATGTTTAACTAAACAAAATAAATAAAAACACATTTCTGGAGTAACTAAATAAATGTATTTATCGGACGAAAACTAAATTCCGAAACAAAATATTTCAGTGTGCACATGTCTAGGCATAACCCTTCCCCTGCTATCAAAATACAATATCCCGGCTTGGAAGATTCCTTTATCCACCTTGTTTTTGTGGATTGAGGAATCCGCTTGTTTTTCTTTCTTTTCTTTTTTTTAATCAGCCTACTGGCTGATCAAAAAAAGAAGAGAAACAAGTAATCTATGGGCAGCTCAAAAAAAGAGCTTCAGAATATATACAGTGGAACCTTGGATTACTAGGATAATGTTCGTAATTCAAAGTACTTGCATATCAAAGAGAGTTTCCCTATTGAAGTCAAAGGAAACTAAAATAATTAGTTCCACATTGACTTCAATGGCATGCAATACCGCATGCAAGCAGAGAAGGGGGGCACCAGACAGCCTCGGAAACGTCCGGAAAGGCCCGAGGACAGTTTGGTTGACCTCTGCAAATCTCGGAAAGACTCAATTTCCGAGCCTTTCCGAGGTTTGCCGAGGTCAGCCGAGCTGTCCTCGGGCCTTTCCATGCAGTTTCAAATGGCAGCGATCGCAGCCGGGCGCCCCCCCCCCCACCTAAAGCCAAACGCGGTACTGCACACTGCTTTGGCCTGAATCCTGCTCGTTTTGTGAGACAACACTCGCAAACCGAGTTAGGATTTTAGAAAATACAGTGCTTGTATTGCGAAGCGCTCGTTAACCGTGTTACTCGCAAAACCCTCTGCATTAAATAGTGGGTGTGGTCAAATGTCACTAACAGTAAAAGGGCCTTAAAGGAATGCATTACATACAGAATGCAGAGTTCAGGAAGGGGGGGGGGGGTTACAAACAAAGTGCAGTGTTCGGGATGCACTGCATACAGCCTTTTTCCCCCCACAGTTGCTTAGAATGTAAACAAAAATATCAATTTGTGATAGGCCTGTTTCACACGGGACAGATCAGTAATGATCCGCCCTGTGAACCTCCGCTTGCTCAGCGGGGATCGCACCGTTGATCCCCGCTGAGCCAGCGGATGACAGAGCGGTCCCCGCACACCGTGCAGGGACCGCCCTGTTAGATCTCCGCTCTCCCCCTATGGGGGGATCGGATGAACACGGACCGCCTGTCTGTGTTCACCCGATCCGATCCGCAGAAGGATGGAAAATTAGGGTTTTCCTCTATCTGCAGAATCGGAGGATTGCGGACCCGGATGAGATCGGATGTTCATCCGCTGACACTCGCAATCTCATAGGGATCAATGTATGTCCCTTTTTTTTTCAGTACACGGATGGATGAAAAAGCGGGCATACGGTCCGCCCGTGTGAAAGAACCCTAAATGTTTAAAAAACTGTTTCTATGTACAGTGGAACCTTGGATTACGAGCATAATCCGTCCCAGGAGAATGCTCGTAATCCAAAGCACTCTCATATCAATGCGAGTTTCCCCATAGAAGTCAATGGAAACAAAATAATTTGTTCCGCATTGACTTCTATGGCATGCAATATCACATGTGGCCAGAGGTGGGGGGGGGGGGGGCACTGGAGAGCATCAGAAATACTCAAGCTGAACTTGGAAAAACCTGGAAAGGCTCTGGGACAGAGTTCCTATGACCACATAGATAATGTACTGTGAGCCGTAGTAATTATTGCCATTGGTTCCCTGAGACCTGAATATTATTTTAAGGGTTCCTCCATGTTAAATGGTTGAGTAAGAAATACCCCAAAATAAGTACCGAAATTACTATTATTTTACAGCATAAACTTACAGTATATTTTACTTTCAACAGTGCAAAACCACCTAAAACATGGAAAGTGGAAACATCACGAGCACAAAAGACAACACGCTAACTTCCAGGATCCCCCCTTGAAGGATTTGCAAAGGTGTTACAGTAGTAAAGCTGTTGGAAGCTTTATTCAGAAATCCAAATATTCCAAATATTCCACCATTCTAAATTAATAGCAAAGTTATGGGATGAATTGGCCTTTTTTTGCCATCTTGAATTTCCCTGACTTATGACAGGTTGAATAGACAAGTTCTATTTTCTGATGAGTATAATACCGGTATTTATTTATACTACAAATAGCGACTTTACATAAAAAAATAAAAAAATAAAGGAAATGAGAACCTTTTAGAGACTTACAGGAATAAGGAACTTCTTGATTTCTTCCAAAGCATGCCCCATCCTTGCGTAGGCTTCTGCCGGAGGAGCAAAGACCTCAATGAGCACATGAAGGTCATCATTAAGATGAAAGTATTTTGCTTCTCCACTTTTTCGGAGCTCTTCCTCCTGCAACAGAAGAAAGAAGGAAGTTTATCTTTCTATTCTAAATGCCCAAACTTGAGAAACGTGTTACTGGTTTATAGAACATGCCTAAAGAAATAGCAGATCGTTATTCTTAAAATAAACAGCTGTTGCAATCTCTAAATATAGCCAATGAAGGTTTTTTTTTGGTTTTCTCATGCCTGTATTGTTGAAGCCTACTAATTTTCAAGCAACTGAACCCTAAAGAAAGGCAGCCTAAAAAGAATGTCTGTCCCCACCCCCGGCACAGCCTGTGTAATGCAGAACTGGGGACGCTCCTACTACATCATAGAAAAATAATGCTATTTTTTCTGGATTAGCTATAACTTGTTAAGAATGCCTATCCAAAACAGGTCCCATATTATCCTCGTTATTATCCTCATAGAAAAGTGATGACTAAAAGAGAAACATAATAATAATAATAGTAATAATAATAATAATAATAATAATAATAATAATAATAATAATAATAATAATAATACACAATGCCATTATTATTATTATTATTATTATTATTATTATTATTATTATTATTAAATTGTTATGATGGTGGTGCTGATGATTATGATGATTATTCTTATAAAAGTGAGGATGAATAACGAAACATAATAATAATAATAATAATAATAATAATAATAATAATAATAATAAATATATATATATATTTTTTTTAAATCTCTTTATTAAATTTTCTCCTCTTTGTCTCACATTCCATATATCTTCCACATTTCACATTTATTGACTTATTCCCAAAATCATACAAGTTATTCAATTTCATTACAATTACATACTTTCCATTTATACATTCTATACATTTAACCCCTTTCTTAACCCTTTCTTCCATAGGTGTAGTTCCCTCCCACTTCCGTACTCCCCTATCCCAAAGCTGTTGTCACATTCTCTATCCAGTTTGCCCATACCTTTCCGTATTTATCCCTGTTTCCTCTATTACAATATGTCTCCCTATACAGCGACAAATTGCTATTAACCAAATTTTTCTATTGCGCCAATGAGGGAGCTTCTACCCTCTTCCAGTTTAATACTATTGCCTTTCTTGCATAGAAGAGCAACAGGCCCACCTGTGTTCTTCTTTCTATAGGGGCCATGTTTTCCTCCACCAGTTCCAATAGGCAGACCTCTGCCTCTAGATCGAGCTGAACTGACGTCACTTTATCAATTACTCTCAAGACCTCTCTCTAGAATAGCACTATCTTCGGACAGGACCAAAATATATGAATAAAGTTTCCTGGGGTGCCTGCACATCCCCAACAGTTTTGGGAATTTGATGTAAAAATTTTAAAAATGTTATACAGTATATAATAACTCTTATGTGTTATTTTGAATTGAATTAATTTGTCTCAAAGTGAGACTAGGATCTGGAATGGAAATTTATATATCCTTCCCCATTTTTCTATCGATAATTCTGGGACATCTCTCATCCAACCTTCACATAATGTATTCATAACACTTCTGTCTCCAATAGATGGGTATATAAATTTGAAATCATCCATTTTTTCCTTCTCTTTCTCAACATTTGTTCCAAACCTGATTCTATTAATTGGGGGATGCCTTCAGAAAACTGAGCCAACAAGGCATGTGGGGCAGCACAGTGGTGCAGTGAGTAGCACTTTTGCCTAGCAGCAAAAGGGTCGCTGGTTCGAATCCCGACCACGACACCATCTGCCTGGAGTTTGCATGTTCTCCCTGTGCATGCGTGGGTTTCCTCCGGGTACTCCGGTTTCCTCCCACACTCCAAAGACATGCTGGTAGGTAAATTGGATCTTGTCCAAATTGGCCCAGTATATATATGTATCTGTGTGTATGACTGTGTGTCCCAAGCGTGTCATGATCCTACGGGGTAAAATGACCGCACCAGCCAAGCAGACTCTGGCTGGAAAAAGCGCCCAGAGGCGATTCAGTTCGCATGAGTTGCGCTATACAAGTCATTAATTCATTCATTCAATTGCATATATCTAAAAAAATAGCTCTCTGGCACATTCCAATTTTTCCTCATATCTGTAAATGAGGATATTTTCCCCTCATATATAATAATAATAATAATAATAATAATAATAATAATAATAATAATAATAATAATAATTATAATAATAAAGTTTTTAAAATAATTTTTGTTTTTTAAAATAATTTTTGGTAGACAAAAAAGACGTTGATGATGATCATCATCATCATGGTTATTATTCTTATTATCCTCATGACTGAAAGACAAACATAATAATAATAATAATAATAATAATAATTAGGGTTGTCCCGATACCGATACCAACCGATACCAAGCAAATGCTCCCGATGCCTTAGCCGATACCTGCGAGCAGAGTCAGCGGGCGGAGTGGCGTGCGGAGTCAGCGGGCGGAGCTGAGGGTGGCGCGTCAAGCTGGCAGGGAGTGCAGAGTTCAGGGAGACTGGAGCAGTCACATTTGGTCACGGAAGTGATGCTCCGTGTTGATGTCAGAGACACCCATCTTGGTACACCCTGCACTTAGCCACAGTATGCCAGCAGCGGACATCTTGTTACACCCAGCCCATATAGTTTGGACTGGGTGTAACAAGATGGCTGCTGTTGCTTTTAATGTGGCTGAGTGCAAGGAGTACCAGGATGGGTGTTGCAGACAGCCTTCCCTAATGGCATTTTAGTGAAAAAAAAGTATCGGTATTTGTACTCGGTCTTAAAAAAATATTATTATTTTTTTGTTTACAAACATCTTATTTAAAATATTTTTGTATTATTATTATTCTAATTACTTTTTTTTTTTAAGTACATTTTTGGTTGTTTTAGGTCAAGCATGACATTACCTTAGCTTTATCCCTCATGGACCCCTTGCCCAGTATGGACATCTTCGTCAGTGTGTCTTCTTGCAATCTTTTCAGAGAATTACCACGCGGACCCAAGAGTTTACCAACAAAGTTAAACTGTACAAAGACAAAGAAGAAATTAAATGTAAAAATGTTGATATATAAGAAAATATACTTTGACCAATTTTAGTAACACGGGATAATAAACAAACCAATTACTGGCAGCTTAGTTTGGACTGTTGTGTGATCCACAGAGTATAAAAAGAGATTTTTAGAGTGAGCCGGCTGACAAGGCTTGGCATAGGGCCCATCTGACACAGCATTCAAACCTCTCCGATAAGGTCGCAGCAGAGAGGTGAATCCCGCCACAGAAGCATGATAAGCCAAGCCAATGTGCACACAGAGGGACAACTGCTCATAAGGTTTAATTAAAATTAAAAGCGGCGGATGAGGAGAGGAAGGGCGTGCGCCTGGGCTGCACTTAGAGCAGTCATATGCAGACAGGGCTTTCGCAACCTCTTAAAGTGGACCATTCATTAACTTAAGAAGTCTTCAGAAATTAATTCCTTACATGTCATGTTTATATGCCTGAACAAAGAGGGCTCTGTTCTTCTGGAGTAAAAAAGCTTATCTGCTTATACATTGCCGGGGAAGCACTGTGATCTAGAAATGTGCACACTGATATATTTTGATTCGGAATTTCGGTTTCCTCTGAAAAAATCCAATTATTTTGTTACTTCCGAAATTCTTTTTTTTTTTTATTTTGTTTTCATTTGTCTGAAAATCCGAATGAATTAAGGTCGAATATGTCATTGAAGGCTTATGGTGTCAGTCGAATGTTCTAAGAAGATTCGACGGAGAAGCTAAACTGTAATCGTACATTTCCGTCGAATGCTCTGCCCACAAGTTATAGTAGAATTCTAATGTTATCCAAGCACCTCCTGAACGCGGCTAAATCCCTAATTCCGCTGTATTGGAAATCCACATCCACTCCGCCTATCCGGGAGTGGCTGCAAAAAATCTCAGAGATTTGTGACATGGAGGACACAGTGGCACAAGCTAATGACGAAACCAGAAAATTCCATGACACTTGGTCCCTGTGGTTTGTCTTCCGCTACTCGAAGGAATTCGAGCTGGCTCATTCACAACCCAATACATAGTAGAGTAAACCTGGGTGTGGTAAATCTGAGTGTGTTCATTCAGGTTCCTCGACCTCCTCTCACGACACCTTTGAAGACAATGAATGAGGGGCAACCCCAAGTCACCCTTAGTGGTAAGATACTTAAATAGTGTATCAATAGACAACATGCGATACTGATGAGCATGTTCTGTGATGACTACCGCTTCCCCTTGATTTCTCTCTGAACTTCTCTTCTAACCTATACCGGTCCTTTGCCGGAAGTTTGGCTCACAACTGTAACGAACAGAAGACAGTTCCTCGTAGCACTGAAATCGAGAGTTTATACTGTTAATGGCACCAGTGCTAATTTGTTTTTTATCTTAATGTACGACCCATGTATATGTATTATTTGATAGCTAAAAACTGTTTTTTCTTATGTCATATGCAATTGTACTTTGTCTTTTGTTTCAATAAAGCCTTTGAAAGATAAAAAAAAAAAAAAAAGAATTCTAATGTTGTATGACTAGTAATAATTATATTTATTAATTATTATTATTAGCCAACCAACATTAGAATTCTTCTATAGCCTATGGGAGGAGCATTTGACCATAAATGTCCGCTCGTGGTGTTCGTATGTTTTTAGCTGCTTCGTCGAATCTTCATGTCTCTATAATGTCGAATCTTTCCTCTCTATGTAAAATAATCTTGGACTAATAGAGTTAGGTTAGGCACATTCAACCGCAAGTTCGATAAACACAGATCGCTATTGTCACCGTCATGTTGAATCTTCTATCTATATCGAACTGTTGTCACAACAAAATGAAAATAAAGCATTTTTTTTTTTTTTTTTGGATTCTGCGCATTTGTTATCGTTTGTTAAAATGAATGTGAATATCCCAGAAATTCTGCCAAAAATGCATTTGGACAAAAACGAATGCACATGTCTAATAGTTGGGCATGACCAAAATATGTGAAACAACGTGCCTCTAGCTCCACAGTTCCTCCGGCATAGTGGGGAAGTCTGTGTGTCAAATTTGGATATTCTAAAGAGTGTCAAGTATCATTGAAGCAGTACTTTTTGGGTTAATTCCCATGAGTTAACACTCTTTGTTGCTGCATAAGTAATATTGAGTGCTTTTTTGGTATTGCTCTGGGGTGTTCAAAGTACAGTATCCATTTCCTGTTCATATGCTTTAATAGATAAGGACTTGGGGCCAGATTCACGTAGACTAGCGGCGGCATAAAGTATCGTAGATACGTTACACCGCCACAAGTTTTCATCGCAAGTGCCTGATTCACAGAGCACTTGCAATGAAAACCTACGCCGGCGGCCTCCGGCGTAAGCCCACGTAATTTAAATGGGTGTGTGCCATTTAAATTAGGCGCGCTCCCACGCCGGACCTACTGCGCATGCTCCGTTTCCCGCCGTGCTTTGCTTGCCGTGACGTCATTTTTTCGAATGGCGACGTGCGTAGCGTAATTCCGTATTCCTGGACGGCTTACGCAAACGACGTTATTTTTTAAATTTCGACGCGGGAACGACGGCCATACTTTATACAGCAATACGTTTGCTGTGTAAAGTTAAGGCACCAAAAACGACGACTAACTTTGCGACGGGAAACTAGACTAGCGGCGACAATCCGTCGTGAATCGCCGTAACTCCTAATTTGCATACCCGACGCTGGTTTACGACGCAAACTCCCCTCAGCGGCGGCCGCGGTACTGCATCCTAAGATCCGACAGTGTAAAACAATTACACCTGTCGGATCTTAGGGATATCTATGCGTAACCGTTTTCAATGAATCAGTCGCATAGATACTCTGAGAGATACGACGGAGTATCTGAGATACGACGGAGTATCTGAGATACGACGGAGTATCTGAGATACGACGGAGTATCTCCGCTGTGAATCTGGCCCATAGTGAATACATTCTTATTATTGAGGGTAATATAGAATAAAGAGATACCTCTAATGCTAGTGGTAAGTCTGGTGAGATATAAAGCTGTTCTCCATGGCAGCAGGGTAAAGGTATTCGGGTTGGTGTGGAGAAAATTAGTAATCTGAAGATACCTGTATTGGTCAGAATCCTCTAATCACTATTCTATTTCTACAGCTCTAAACGTTTTAGGAGTAGGACCTACCATAAGACTGTCTACTACCTGTATCCCCTTGGAGACCCAATGTGCTATATGTAGGCCTGGGATGATCATGGGCAGACTAGAGATGGGCAGTGGAAGAGATGTTGTAATAGAGTCCCCAGTCGGCAGAGCTAAAAGTGTCCTCCAGGCTTGAAGTGTAAAGCCTTGTACACACGACCGGTTTTCCCAACGGGAAAATTGCAAGGAGAGCTTTTGGCTGGGAATCCCGGCCGTGTGCATGCTCCCTCGCAGTTTTTCCGACGGGAAAACTGCAGAAAAATGCCGGACAAAAAAGAGAACCTGCTCTTTTTTCCCGCCGGGCTGTTTCCCGGCAGTTTTTGGCAGTTTTCTTATGGGAAAAAACTGTGATGGAGCATACACACGGTTGGGATTCCCCACCAAAACTCTCATCAGAGTTTTCCTAAAGGGAAAACCGGCCTTGTGTAGGGGGAAAAGTTACAGAGCAGGTTCTCGGCTTTCCCCACGGGATTTCCGACTGAACTTTTCCCGTTGGAAATCCTGCATGTGTGTATTAGGCATCACTGTTATAGAAGGGGATAGAGTAGTGGTCATATGGGTGTTTCATCTAGTGCTTTCAAACGATGGAACAACGTCTATAAATGGAGGGAATGGGGCAGAAAGGACAGGAATAGTTGACACTTATCATGAATGCCTATGACAGGGTCAGCTGCTGTGTTAACCCTGCAACACTGGAAGATGGTGTGCCTACTGGCTCTAACTTGGGAAACCAGGCCCTATCTTTATCCCCCATTTTCTTTGCACTTCATTCTGTAGACTACAGGTAACCTAGACTCAAATTTTATGAATTGTTTCCGGTAATCAGAATGCTAATGCTGGTGGCCTACAATTCAGTGAAACCTCAACTTGGGTGTCACTACAGGGCTGAAGTTGAAGCTGAACTCTAGGTACAAAAATTCTGCTGCTCTTCTAGACATTACTGAATGGGATCAGAAGGGGGGCTGGGGGCTCCTGTAGAGCAGAAGGCTTTAAACCACTTTAAAGGGATTGTAAAGGAAGACTTTTTTTTATCTTAATGCATTCTATTCTAGGGTGACCAGACATCCCCGGTTTCCAGGGACAGTCCCCGGATTGAGGACACTGTCCCCGGACCAAGTCTGTCTCTGGTTTTGTCCCCGGATTGAAATTGGACAAGGGCTGGGGCAATTTCAAAGACAGTCAGTGCAGAATAAAAAAAAAAATCAGAATTACACACCCCGCACTCTGTCGCTCCTACTAGCTTAGGGGGATGATTTTTTTTACATTATCCGTGCCCCTTTCTGATGATCATGTGCTAGTTAGAGTGGAGGGAATATTTTGCATGCCCATTCAGCTCCGCTTGCATGTTCTTTTGCCTTGGCTCAAGTCCCGGTCAGCCACCTGCCTGCTTATCTCATTGTCTTCCCTGGTGGAGTGATCTTCCTCCGCTCCCCACCCAGTAGTAGCCGGGGCCCGCCATTACTAGTAAAAAAAAAAATTCCCCAGATTTCATTTAAAAAATCTGGTCACCTTATTCTATGCATTAAGATAGCAAACCCTTCTGTGTGCAGCAGACCCCATTCAGCCTCCCTAATACTTGCTGAGTCTTTATCCAGCAATGTTGCAGGAGTGCCTAAGCTGCCCCTCCTCATTGAGACAGCAGGGCTGCACGATTGGCTCCTGCTGTTGTCTATCAAAATCATTCAGCCAATCAGGAGAGAGAGGGGGCAGGGCCAGGTCACGGCTCCATGTCTGAATTGACACAGACAGCTATGACTTGTCTTGGGTGCCCCCATATCAAGCTGCCTGCCTACTCATCAGAAGCGAGGGACCAGGAGAACAAAGGAGTGACCTGAGAAGAGGAGAATCTGGGCTGCTCTGTGCAAAACCAACTACACAGAGGAGGTAATTATAACATGTTTGTTATTTAAAAAAAAAGAAGAGATGTTACAATTACTTTACAATGTGCATTGATCATGTAGTTCATGGTGTCATTCATTGCCCTGTATGTACAGCTATAGCAGAGTAAATCTTCATATACCAGTGTTAGAAGTTTCTGTTTGTGTTTAAACATGAGACATGACACTGAACAGGTTTATCCCATGACCTCTGTCTGTAGTCTAAGAACCAAAACTTCCTGTTAAGAAACTGCATACAGTATTCCACAATCCCTGAGCCTTTCAGTCTACTGTTATACAGGTGAGAGCTAATCAGTAACTAAAGCTGACACAGACACCAGCAGGCACTCCCACATTTGTGATGCAATGGAAAGGACAAGCCATTTAGTGAATAGAGGCAAGCTAGGTGAATGAATACATGGACATAGGGGAATCGGTCAGCCATGACACTAACTTGCAGCCACAATATGTGTGCCCTCCATTACAAGGTAAGACAAACAAATGACATGGAAAATTGAACTACACCAATACCTAATATATGTAGAGGGGGGGTTCTTTGGCTCAACATGTGATGCACATATAAAATAGTTTAACTAATAAAGGATAAGGGGGAAACAAATACATGCCATCTATTAACCATAATAGTATCACACCGTTGTTTTGTTTAATACAATTTGTCATAAAAATAGCATTAATACACCATTAAAAAAAAAAAGAGTAGACAAGACTATACAAAATATTCCTGCTCTAACACCAGCTATATAAACATTTTGCTTGAGTGGATAGCATATCCATCAAACTCCATCATTTTGATACAAGTGGCAAAAGATAGACACTTCTACTCTACATGTTTCTTGGAAGATTATTCCACTTCTTCGGGAGTGTGTAAGTATCAGAAGATCAGAGCACTTTTTGTAATTCGGCACTGCATTGCTTTAACTGACAATTGCGCGGTCGTGCGACGAAACAAAATTGACGTCCTTTTTTACCCATAAATATAGCTTTCTCTTGGTGGTATTTAATCACCTGTGTGTTTTTTATTTTTTGCGCTATAAACAAAAATAGAGTGAAAATTTTGCAAAAAATTCTATATTTTTAATTTTTGCTAAAATAAATATCCCCCAAAAATAAATATATATTTTTTTCCCTCGGTTTAGGACGATATGTATTCTTCTACATATTTTTGGTAAAAATCGCAATAAGCCTTTATTGATTGGTTTGCGCAAAAGTTAGATTCTACAAAATAGGGGATAGTTTTATGGCATATTTATTAATATTTCTTTTTAATAGTAATGGCGGTGATCAGTGATTTTTATCATGACTGCGACATTATGGCAGACACAGACACTTTTGACGCCATTTTGGGACCATTGTCATTGATACAGCGATCAGTGCTATGAAAATGCACTGATTACTGTGTAAATAACACTGGCAGGGAAGGGGTTAACCAGGAGGGGCGCTGAAGGGGTTAAGTGTGTCCTAGGGATGTGTTCTAACTGTGGGGGGGGATGGGCTACATGTGACACGACACTGATCACCGCTCCCGATCACAGGGAGCAGTGATCAGTGTCCTGTCACTAGGAAGACTAGGGAAATGCTTGTTTACATCAGCATTTCCCCGTTCTTCCTCTCTGTGAGAGGTTCGCGGGTATCCCCGTGGACATCGGACTCACCGAGCTTGCGCGCGCCCACAATGCCACATCTTAAAGGTCATGTACAGGTACGTCCATCTGCTTAGCCATGCCATTGTGCTGACGTACATCGCTGTGCGCTGGTCTTTAAGCAATTAATGGCACCCGCCCACACGTCCCATGCTTTGTGTGCGGGTGGTTGCAGCTGCAGGACGAAGTGCATGTCTCACAGTGGCTTCCACCCACACAAGTGTGAACCAAGCCGTAGTAAATCTCCCCAAAGTGTTCTTTATTGAACCATCAGTAGTATGGCTGCTTCCATTATGTCCCTGTCCAATGATCACCTTTCTTTAATGCATGTCACCGATAACGGCTTGATGACAAGGAAAGGTGATCTCTGGGCGGGGACATCATGGAAGCAGCCATACTACAAATGGTTCAATAAAGAACATTTAGAAGGAAGAGATATTTGGTGTGAGGCGCCTATTCATCCATGCATTAGAACAAGATGGTTCCACAACTTTCACACCTCCCATCCTGTTCTTGGACAATCAACCTCTGCATTGACATGTTTCATGGATTGGATTTGGATGCTTGTGCTACCTGTGTTGATAAAAATAATGGTCTATGTTCCTGATACCCATAAGGACCTAACATGTGGCTTGGGGACATTACGAAACATCTTCAAAATCACAAAACAAATCCAGTTGAATGTGACTACTAAACTTGAACTTGAACTGACTTGAACCAATGAGGACCATAACAGACACTAGAAAATAAAATAATGTATAATACTTACTTTAGGAAACTGTTTAATGGGAATGAGTACTTTTTGTGCCACCTTCATGTTTTTATTAATCACCACATCAATATATTGGTCTTCGTTGCTGTCCGAGTCGTCGTCCTCCTCCCCCTTCTGTATTTTTTCAATTTCTAGAAAAACAAAGAAAAACAAATGGCTGTTAAATGACTTTAGGTTTTAAAGTTATGTCTCATTGTTAGTCAGCGAGAAAAATTACCATTAGATTGGAGGTCAGTGGAAAGCTTAAAAGCACACACTCCCCATGCTTACCACAATCTGAGACAGAGGCATAGAACAGATAAATGTACAGTAAAGAGCCAGGCAGGGTGGAATAGCAGGAAACCATGGTGGTGTCAGCCTATTTCGGGCTTTACACAAACAGTGTGGATGTCTGCTCACACCATGGGCCTCCGGCTTGGTAGGTATCTACTAATAATTCTAAATAATAAGTGACAGACTCCTCTGTCCCCAATGGGCCAGCAGAATCAATGGTGACCAGATATAATCTGGGTGTCACCGTGTACCCTTAATGTGGAAGGTACAGTAAGAAGACAATGGAAGACAAGACAATGGAAGACATAATGGAAGACAACATTTCACATGTCATCTCAACATGTTTCAAATTATCATATATCTCCATCAGGAGCACATGCAAATGAGATACATGTGGTTAAACACAGTAATTTAAGAACAAAAGATGTATGTATATCCTGAAGAGTGAAAGGTGTGGGCCATCATGCCCGTCCACTCAGACAAACAAACGCGATGATGTCAGCACGCCAACTCCTCCAGACGCGCGTTTCGTCATAAAGTGACGTTGTCTTGGGGCACGTGCCACCAAGATCTTACAAATGGCACACCATAGAAAGCTAACAAGCCAAGAGTGACAAGAGTGTGTGCAATTATTGCATATAATACTCCAGCCCTCATATCCAATAACCTTCGCTAGGCTGTTGGATATCAGGGCTGTAGTATTATCCTTCTGTGTAGCATACTGGCAGGGGACAAACTCTTTGGCTGTAGCTTTTTAGAAAAAGCATGAAGTCTAAGACTTTGCACACCTTTGGTTTTGATGCACCTTTGATGTATTTAGCTGATTCAGGTTGACTTGGGCTTTAAAGTAGATGTAAACTCCAAGTGCATAACATTTCATTTGTCAAAAGCATTGTGCACATTGGGTATGATCTATTTAATATGTACTATACATTTTTTGGTCTATTTCCGAGCACACAATGAGCTGCAACACAGCGACGTACAGTCTCTACTGAAAGCATATGTGGCATAGTGTCACCAGTGAGCGGTTGGTATACAACATGCCTGCCTGGCAGAGAAGGAAAATCCCTCCCAATGGGGAGACTTGGTTGTTGTAGTTAAATAGTTTGGTTTATTTATTTTACTCTTACTTTTTCTGAGTTTGTTTTTGTTTTTCTTCCTCTGATCTTTTATAATGAATCTTGATGTGGCACAAGCCTTTTTTTAAGTTTTAAGTAATGTATCCCCAGTCTTTGACTCTCTCTTTAAACATGTTTCCATCCATATAGCATATCTAGAGTCTCTAAGCCTGTAGCATGTCTACAGTCTTTGAACATTTCCTGTTGGGTGTTCACAGTCTCTGAGTTTTCTGTAGTACTACATTCACTTTATATGTGTCGCCCTTTGATGATGTTAGGGGTCATAATTTTAGCCTCCCCATCATAAAAGTTGGCCACCACTGCTCTACAGCTTCTGCCTGCCACAGAATTGCAATATAAATCAGCTGTGCCCAAGCTTTTTTCTTCAAAGCCCTTGTCTCCCGCTGCCTGAAACATGCTCATTTGAAAGAGGGTTGAAAATAATTGTTGTAAGCAAATAGAAAAAAACAACAACTTTATCACAATGACACATGGACATGAAAAATAGAACAGCGCGCCGCACTGTTGACATAAGTTTCAAACAAAATTGCCAAAAACATAAATAAATTGCAATGCAGAGTTCAATTCAGAGGAAAAAGTGATGACACTGCTCCCAAAGCCACCTCAGGCTAATTCATCTCTGTTACAAATGGCGACTTTTTAAACAGGAAGCATCTGAAACCTTTAAATTACAAAGCCAGCGAGGCTGCCAAGTCTATTTGTTCTCCTTCATGTTGTTTCGCATCATTAAAGGGCAACTGCACATAACACCAGAGAGTGGGGGGGGGGGGGGGGGTGGTGGAGCAGATCGAGAGAGTGCACCGGGTGAGATACATTCTCCAGCTTGAACTTTTTCTTTAGCTCTAGTTTGAGGACCCATTCACATTAAAGCATTCCATTGCAGTGTGATAATGCACATGCATTAATGTGCGTTGTGGCATGTGTTAAAAAGTGTTGCATTAAAACAGTCCATTCATTATGAATGGATATCTACACAACGCAATGGATGAAAAAAATGTGCATGACCATTTTTTTTTAAAACACAGCACACCACAATGCATGGTATATGTATTGTGGGTCTTCTGGGCCAGATTCTTGTACATTTGCGGCGGCGCAACGTAACCCGTTTACGTTACACTGCCGCAAGTTTTCAGTGTAAGTGCCTGATCCACAAAGAACTTACCTGCAAACTTGTGGCGGTGTATCGTAAACACGTCCGGCGCAAGCCCGCCCAATTCAAATGGGGCGTGTACCATTTAAATTAGGTGCGCTCCCGCGCTGGACGTACTGCGCATGCTCAGTTTAGAAATTCCCGCCGTGCTTTGTGCGATGTGACGTCATTTTTTAGAACGGCCACGTGCGTAGCGTCCATTCGTATTCCCGGACGTCTTACGCCAAAAAAAAAAAAATTGAAATTTGACCCGGGAACGACGGCCATACTTTAACATGGCTCGACTAAAGTTAAGCCATGTTAAAGCAGGTGTAAATTTGCGACGGGAAAAAATTACTATCAACGACGTAACAAACGTGAAAACCGTCGTGGATCGCCGTAAATGCTCATTAGCATACCCGACGCAGGAAAACGATGCGAACTCCACCCGGCGGCGGCCGAGGTACTGCATCCTAAGATCCGACGGTGTAAGTCAATTACACCTGTCGGATCGTAGGGCTATCTATGCGGAACTGATTCTATGAATCAGTCGCATAGATACTCTGAGAGATACGACGGCGTATCAGAGATACGCCGTCGTATCTCTTCTGTGAATCTGGCCCTCTGTGCATAACTTCAGGTGACATTTACAATGCATGGCTTTTACAACGAATGGCTTTCACAACAATTGGCTTTCACAACAAATGGCTTTCGCAATAAATGGCTTTCGCAACGAATGGCTTTCACAATGGATGATTTTCACAACTCTGGGCATCCAGCAACGGGTAGCCTGATCCAGCCTTTGGTGAATATAGGGTCAATGCGTTTTGGACCCTCTTGACTAATTATCACAAATACCATCTACAGTATGTTGATACTCATTTGGTTCATTACACCCCCTACAGATGTACTACACACGCATCTATCCCTGATGAAGCGAGCATGGTCTTGTGAAACATGTTGGGATACTTTTAATGCCTGTGTACTTTGCAATTTATGTTTTATACCATGATACATTAAATTACATTTTTTACTGTATGTATCATTTTAGTGGCTTGGCTATGATTCATGTTTATGTTTGCATGACAATTTTAATACATTTTGAGACTGCATTTACTCTGTCAATTGTTGGCTAACCGCAATCACTTCATTTAAAGTCCCGGGTCGATCTCCTGTTTTTAGTTTTCTCAACTAATATCTTTCACAATGAATGGTTTTAACAATAAGAAGCTTTAACAATAAGAGGTTTTTATAATGGGTGTTTTTTCCCAATGTATGGTTTTCACTACGAATGGTTTTCATAATGGGTGTTGTTCACAAAGCATAATTTTCACGATTAATGGTTTTCACAATGGATGTTTTCAGGATGGATGGTTTTCAGGATGGATGGTTTTCACGATGGATGGTTTTCACTAGGGTTGCACCGGTACCACTTTTTTTTAGACTGAGTACAAGTACTGATACTTTTTTTCAAGTACTCGCCGATACCGATTACCAATATTTTTTATGTTGTGTGACAGTGGCACTAATATGCAGCCCTGATGAGCACTGATAGGTGGCACCGATGGGCACTGATGAGGCGTGGACTGTGTCAGTTGTCTATTAGTTTTTTTACAATTAAATTTTTTACAATTTTTTTTATTATTTCTTAAAAACATCTTTTTGTGTTTTCCAAAACATGTAGGGTTTCTGCTACAACCACAGTTTATTTTGACTTGATGTCTATCAACATATTGTGTGTCGCAGCATTAAGTAGTTTTATATATATATATATATATATATATATATATATATATATATATATATATATATATATATATATATATATATATATATATATATATACACACATATATATTTATGTTTGTTCCAACTAATGTTTTTAGATGTTCATATCTTTATATATCAAATAAAATGTATATTTTTTATACTTCCTGTATTACTTCTCTGTTGATCCTGTTATGGTTCCTTACCCGCACTATCCCTTGGGGCATCCTCCCTTTTTCCACGTTTTTTTAAAGCTGTAGTATAAGTATGGGCAACAACTTTTTTGAAACATTACCAAGATACCAATATGGTAGCTCCAATAAAGAGCTCTACTAGTGGATTCTCTCTTGGAAATTTTTATTTTTATGTAGCCTTTGACAGTGATGTCACTGGGGTGGATGGTGATGTTGTCAGTGCAGCACATATTGTTAGAGATACCTTTTTGATAGTTAACTAATGCCCGAAAAAAAGTGTTTGCCCACATTTCAGCTTTAATCAAGCTATGATATATTATTTGCCATATTAGGTATTACAGTTAGTGGCAAAAACATACAGTATGTAGCGCTACCCTCGATGGGGCCACCAAGATTACACAGGTTCTTTCCCCAGTGAAGAGGCAGCCAGGCACACAGCAACAGTCCATCCACTCTGGCTCAGTCTAGGAGTTTTTTTTTTTTTCAGGTTTATTTGCTTAGCAAACTTGGAAGGAGTATTAGAGTGATGCCGGATATGCCAAAACAAAACACCTCTTAGCAGCAGTAGTAATACTGTAGGTAGACGTGAACAGTCCGTGGTTCACGGGTAGGGATCATGAAACAACATGAGCATAAATAGAGGCTGATATGATTAGACCACGGTTCACAGCTGGTGACCATGAAATAAAATTAGAACAAGTAGAGGCGGGCTTGAACACACCACGATTCACGACTGGGGATCATAAAATAAAATGAGCACAAATAGAGGCGGACTTGAATAGACCACAAATCTCGGCTGGGGATCAGGAAACAAAATGAGCACAAGTAGAGGCGGATTTGAATAGACCAACATTTTTACGGCTGGGGACCATGAAACAGAATAAGTACAAATACAGGCAGACATGAATAGACCATGGTTCACAGCTGGGGACCATGAACTAGAATGAGCACAAATACAGGCAGACTTGATCCCTACCCGTGGTTCACGGGTAGGGATCATGAAACAACATGAGCATAAATAGAGGCTGATATGATTAGACCACGGTTCACAGCTGGGGATCAGGAAATAAAACAAGCACACGTAGAGATGGGCTTGAACAGACCATGGTTCACGGCTGGAGATTATGAAACAAAATTAGCACAAATAGAGGCGGATTTGAATAGACCACGGTTTTTGGCTGGGGATCAGGAAACAAAATTAGCACAAATAGAGGCGGATTTGAATAAATCAAAATTTACAGCTGGGGACCATGAAACAGAATAAGCACAGATAGAGGCAGACTTGAATAGACCATGGTTCACAGCTGGGGACCATGAACTAGAATGAGCACAAAAAGAGGCAGACTTGAATAGACCACGGTTCACAGCTAGAAACCATGAAACAAAGAGGCTTCATTCACAGGCTATTGGCACACAATTAGTCCATAGGTACAGTCTTTAGCAAGGTAGTCCGAAGGGCTCCCAAAGATTAGCAGCCCCCTCCTCTTAGCTCCCAGATCCATCCAAACAAGGGGGAAAAAGACAATCTCTTCAGGATTGGAGACTATTTAACAGCAGCCTAGCTCCATCGCCACCCCTCTCCCCCAGTGATTGGCTAGGCTCTGCTGAATATTCAGACTGAATATTTGAATTCTCCTGCCCTAAGCTCTAGAGATGTCTGCTAGAGGCAGCAGAGGAACAATTAAACTCTCAGTCCGTGGAGCTCTGAGCAGACCAAGTCAAGCAATCACTGCTCCCTTAATTACTGCAGAAGCAAACTAAATTTGCCTAGCAGCCCATTTAAGAGGGTGCTACACAAAGAATCCTCAACAGCCCAGAGTTTCCTGTTACTTTAAAACATTTTCAAGAGGGCACCCTTCATTTGCTGGCTACAGGTTTGAGGAAGGTTAGTGCTGTGCTGTCCTATTGACAACTAAGGGCTCAGTCCAATTAGCTTTGCTCTTTGAAGAGCGATTCATGACAGGCAGTGAGGAGGCATTGTATATCCTCCTGAGGGATGCAGGATTGAGGGATGAGCTCATCAGTCTGCTGCTGCATCTTCTTTAACTATATCCACTGGGGTTGGTGAGAGGACCTGTAAGGGTTACTGAACTGCAACAAGGAAAAATCAGGTCTCCTTCCCTGACAGACAGGCAGGGCCATCTTAACGAATGGGCACACCTGAGCACTACCCAGGGGCCCCAGGTGCATAGGGACTCCATGATCAGGGCCAAGAAAAGGGGGGACACTGTGTTGGGGAGGAACTTTGTCCACTTGTGCCGCTCTCTTTTGACAAGGGTTGCGTAACTGCAATGTTACTCCTGTCAAAAGGAGCAGCGGGTGGCCTCTGCTGGAGAGAGGATTCAGCTGTCTCCTTCTTCCTGCAGGGGGCAAAAGAGAGTCGGCACTGAGACTGAGAACTCACCTCAGTCTCAGCGCAGGAGAGGAAGGAGGAAATGCCTTCATTGTAGGTTGGAACAACATTTGTGATCTGTGGGTACAAGGGGGATGGGGGGGGCACCTGATGTATGGAGAAACTGTGATAGGGGACAACTGATGTATGGGCAAAGAAAGACAAAATGCAGCGCCTTCTAAGCGTAGCAAGTGAGTTTAATAGAGGCAAATAGTTAAAAGCATATGAAAAACCTACTCATATTACAGATGTAGGTACAAGCGAAAATAAGAGTGTCATCCGCGGAATCCCCGGGGACAGCACGATGTCCTAGTGCAGGCGGCGTGGAGATGTCCTTCCCTGTGCAGCAGCGGCGGCAGGAACCGAGGCACCCTCGGAACTAACAGGCTGAGGTCAGGTTTCCACTGTGGGCTGCAGTTGGCGTCACTTCCGGGCGCGGGAGGTGTGCGCTTTCGAGACTTTCGAGTCTCTTCTTCAGGTGCCCGGAAGTGACGCCGACTGCAGCCCACAGTGGAAACCTGACCTCAGCCTGTTAGTTCCGAGGGTGCCTCGGTTCCTGCCACCGCTGCTGCACAGGGAAGGACATCTCCACGCCGCCTGCACTAGGACATCGTGCTGTCTCCAGGGATTCCGCGGATGACACTCTTATTTTCGCTTGTACCTACGTCTGTAATGTGAGTAGGTTTTTCATATGCTTTTAACTATTTGCCTCGATTAAACTCACTTGCTACGCTTAGAAGGCGCTGCATTTTGTCTTTCTTTGTCCTTCTACAGATCATACTTCATCTGTCAGCTGGCTGCCATCTAAAGCAAGGCTATAGTCATATAGTGCTGTGGAAAATTTTGTTGGACTATAGTATTTCCTCAAAAGCACTTGTCTCTGGGACTTTACTCATTCCTCTCCAGTTCCCATTCCCTACCCAATCCCATCCTATATATCCCAGGTAGTGACTTTGTAGACATTGATGGGGAGTGCGCTCAATTATCATGTTTTACCTGATATATGGGGACACCTAAAGTTTGGGGACACTGTGATGGGGCACACTCAATGTTTGGGGACACTGGGCTGAGGACACTGTGATGGCGGAACCTGATGTAAGCGGGCACAATGATGGGCAAACCTGTATAGGGACGCTGGAAGGGGCCCCAGAGCATTACTTTGCCCAGGGGCCCATGATGCTATTAAGATGGCACTGCAGACAGGGCTGTGGTGTGAGGCCTAGCTATGTAAATCTTAGGACTGGATGGATAGGAATGCAAATCCCTTTGCAAGTAAAACCACTATGATATGTATTTCATCTCTGCATTTAGTTTGCCTGCAGTTCAGATTTAACTGTGATATCAGGCTTTGCTACGCTTCAGTTCTCCAAAGTACGTTGTATGAATAAACCTGTGTATTTGTAAAAGCATACCGCTTTTGCATAAAACCCGCTGTACGTTTCCACAAATCCAGCACTACGTATTATATGACAGAATAATTACTTTTTTTTTTTTTTTAACAAATGGCTCTCAGATCTTTAATCAGATTTTCAAGGTTGAAAGGGTATCGGGATTTGTGTTTTACTAATCCACCAGATTACATTCTGTAGCACTAGGTTGTGGCATTGGACAAATAGCTTAACTCAAAGTAAAATGTATGATTAAGGTTTGCAACGAAGCAAAAAGATTAAAACCTTAGGATACAGATGTTGCATTTGCCAAAGCATACATAACAATCCATGATGGGTTATTAGGATGAAATACTCCAAGTACCTTCACAGCTGGCCCGTAAAAGTATTAAAACACAGGAAACAACTTATAATAGCCTATATGCTAAAACCAGACATAAACTACTTGAATTAGTCTGGGCGTTAAGCAGCAGTATCTATAAGTTGCTGTTAGCTTCTGTGGAATACCTATATTCAATCCATTTTTAATTAAAGAAATCTTGTTTCTATATGTAATTTGTAGACATGTGCACTGACAAAAAAATTGTTTGTTTTTCGTTTCATACGTTTTTTTTTTTTTTTTGGGTCATTCGTTATTAAATGCAATTTGTAAATTTGCAAATTTGTACATTTGTACATTTGTACATTTGTACATTTGTAAATTTGTAAATTCGTACATTTGTACATTTATAAATTCGTACATTTGTACATTTATAAATTCGTACATTTGTAAATCCGTACATTTGTAAATTTGTAAATTCGTACATTTGTAAATTTGAAAATTCGTACATTTGTACATTTGTAAATTTGAAAATTCGTACATTTGTACATTTGTAAATTAGAAAATTCGTACATTTGTAAATTTGAAAATTCGTACATTTGTAAATTTGAAAATTCGTACATTTGTAAATTCATACATTTGTACATTTGTAAACTCGTTCATTTGTACATTTGTACATTTGTAAATACGTACGTTCGTAAATTTGTAAATTCATACATTCTTACATTCGTAAATTTGTAAATTCGAAAATCCAAAAACCCGAAAATCTGAAATAATAACTAACTATTAAATTATAGGTATTGTAATTGCCTTTCAAATTTGTCTGTTAGTGAATGTAACGAATACAAATTTATCCAACGTTACGAATTACCTGAAATAACAAATGCCACATCTAAACAATTGGAACGGAACCATTTAATAATAAATAATAATAATGAAACGTTTTTATTATTATTGTTATTTATTATTATTAATTCATTACGTTCCATTCCTTTAAAAACGACATTCGTTATTTCAGAAAATAATTTGTAACTTTGAATAAATTTGTATTCCTTAAGTTCACTAACAGCCAAATTTGAAAGGGAATGCCAATACCAATAATTTAATAGTTCGTAATAGTTAAGTTACTATTAGTTCATTATTATTTCAGATTTCCTTATTTGTGAATTTACAAATTTAAGAATTTAAGCATTTACGAATGTACGAATTTACGAATGTACGAATTTAAGCATTTACGAATTTAAGCATTTAGGAATGTGCAAATTTATGAATGTACGAATTTTCGAATATTCAAATTTATGAATATTTGGAAAACAGGATTTCATTAATTCGGATATTTACGAATGAACGAGTTTGTCGAAATTTGTTAAAAAACAAATTCAGAACAATTCAAATTTACCAAAATTTCCGAAAAATGTGTAAAACGGGTTTTTCGGTAATTCAGGTATTTAAGAATTAATGAATTTGTCGAAATTTGTAAAAAAAAACTAATTCGGAACAAAACAAATTGTACATGGAAAAATAATAAACTGTATTTAAAATGGACCAACTCGGATCGACTGAGATTAAGAGACGTCCTAAAAGCTAACGTCTTCTGCTCATTAGATGAGTTACGGGAAAAATATGGTACAACACCATGGGATGGCTGGAGATACAGACAGCTCCAAGACTTTATAGAATCCCTCCCAAAACCCCTTTGTTTGGCCAGTAGTTTAAATCCATGGGAAAGATTAGTTGACCAAGGGAGGATAAACAGACAGGGGATCTCTAGAACATACAGGCTGCTGATAACTTCTATGGATGATGGGTCAATGTGTCCCTTGGGGAGGTGGGAGGTAGGACTGAACCAATTAGTACTGGAGATGTTGGAGAAAGGTTATGGACTATGTCCACTCTACCTCAAGGGACACAAGGATAAAATAAATGAATTATAAACTATTGACCAAGTGATACTACGTTCCATCCAAGATGCATAAAATGAATCATGATTTATCACCTTTGTGTTGGAGGGAATGTGGGAAGGAAGGAACCCATGCTCATATATGGTGGCAGTGCAGCTTGATCCAGCCATACTGGGCAAAAGCACTGACTCTAATAAAAAAAATGGATGGGACAGTAATAGAATTGGACCCCTGGAGATGTTTGTTCCATGCGAAAGGGGGTTCTACAGAGCAGCACTTACTCCATTCCTGCTGAATGCAGCGAAAGCACCAATCCCGAAACATTGGAAAACAAAGGAAATGCCATTGATAAAGGACTGGTTTAGAGAAATAGATAGAACAAGGATAATGGAAGAACTAATATGTTTCCAAAGGAACTCAGAAGTAAGATTTCAGGGCATTTGGAAAAAATGGCTAGAATTTAAACAGTCCCAGCTAGCCGCGTCTTTGGATCGGTGAAGGAGCGGTGTGTTTACCGCTCCTCCACCGCTCCTGCCCATTGAAATCAATCAACATTACAATTGTTCTATAGCTTGTAGGCGGAACATTCGACCGGAAATATACGATTGCGGCGTCGTACAGTTAGCTTCTCTGTCAAACCTTCTTAGAACATTCGACAGACACCATAAGCCTTCAATGACAGATCCGACCTTAATTAATTCAGATTTTTGGACAAATGCATTTTTTTACGAAACAAAATAAATAAAAACTAATTTTGGGAGTAACTAAATAAATACTTTTTTCCGACAAAAACTAAATATTTCAGTGTGCACATGTCTAATAGCCAGATCCATTGGACTCATGTTCTCAGGGTTTAGGAAGCGATATACTAACAGAAGCACTCAAGCGGAATGCGGGACGTTCCGTCTCAGTCACTATGGACCAAAATCTCAGAGGAAGGTTTCCAACACCTTGTTGAAACTATGATACGAAGAATCAAGGAAGTTCTGAAAGCAAAAGGTGGGGGGGTGTGAATGTATGTTATGTGTTGATCTTTCTGGGGCACCTTTAGACCTCATTCACACCTGAGCGTTTTGTAGCTTGAATCCTCAAGCTACAAAATGCTGGAGGGGAAAAAATCTGATATTCTCTATGGAGATGGTTCACATCTCCACTCCAAAACGCCTGAAGACAGAAGCTCTATAATGCCTGAAGCTCAAACAAGTTCTGGGACTTTTTTTAGGCAGATTAGGGCGTTTTTCTGCTTTTTACATTGGTGACCTTTTGACATGTACAAAATCGCGGCAAAAATGGGTTAAAAAACTTCACAAAAATTGCGGCAAAATCTCGGTAAAATTGTGCGACTTTCTGCCTGAAAACGCTATGCTCAGGTGTGAATGGGGCCTGAAAGTCTGTGTTATAAATGTTTGTGGCTAGTTTGAAAATATAAAGTGTTGAAAAATTGTTGATATAACAGTAACAACCTAACTCAATAAAAGTACAAAACTGTGCTGCTTCTTCTTCCCATCCGGTCACAAGCTGGGGGTGGGTCCATGACAGCCCGGCCTCAGAGGAAGTAAATGGTGGAAAACAAGTACTCTGGGGACAACTCCAAATGAAAGTTGTATATTGCAGCAAAATTTGTTTTTTAATTATAATTTTAATTGCCATTTTTTGTTTCTTTTACTGGAATTTCTAGATTTTTTTTTTTTTTTTTTTACTGAAGAAGTTGGGAAACTAAGTAAGCATAAAGACATAAAAAGAAAATCCCACTTCTGCTTACTAGAAGTTTTGACTTCTTTTGAACTGGACCAAGGAGACCAAGACAAAAGTTTCTAGACATTACAAATTTTCTGTCATGTCTCTCTACAAACAAACTCGGTATACTTAATGACTGAATAATGAGAACTCCAATGATTTGTTTCAGGAAGATCAGCCCGAGGGGTTAAGCTACATTTCTCCCTTAATTGCAGAGGCCATTAGGTATATAGCAAAAAAAAAAAAGACTTGATACTGTATGCAATTATCAAGCTCCAGAGAACCGCCAATTAGAACTCTGCCAGGATTTGAATTAAAAAAAAAGAAAAAGGACTTTGTGATTAGGTGAAGTAATGATCCAAAAGAGATTAGTTCTGTTCAGATTGTACTCATTAAAAAAAAAAGAAGCTATAATTCTGAAAGTCTCAAAGTCTTCATTAACCATTTAAAAGGTAGAAGGTGGTGAACACCTGTCTGAATTAGGGGACTTCAAAGGAAAATTAAGCTTTTTGCCCGCTAAATAAGTAACGATCTAAGAATGAATTATGCTTGTCAAACAAATCAAGGAACTTTCATCATGTCTGTAATCAGCATGTACAAGAAGGTGATTAACAATGGGAAAACCTCCTTCATTGTCCTTTCAATCAGTAATTAAGGATCTCTTGTTCTGTCGTCTACAAAACTAACCATGAATCTCCAGATAACGGGCAATGCATCTTGTGTACGGGTTTTGAAGTGGATTGCTTTTTCAGCTAGGCTTAAAGAGAATCTGCCATCAGATCATTTATTTCAGCAACAATATTTCGATAAGATTATTCTGTATGTCAGTGGTTCTCAACCTGGGGGTCGGGACCCCCTCGGGGGCCTAATAACAAAATTTCCAGGGGTCACCGAATCCTGGGCTGTTCCTGAAGCCCGCACTGCTCTCCCAGCCTTCAGGACTGTCCCTAAAGCCTGGGGCCACCCACTCAGCCTCTTTGCAGCCGCCCATTCGGTTCAAAGCATGGCTGGGGGCAGAGACTAAAGGTCAGCTGACTGGTGAGGAATGTAAAGTGGGAGGGGCTAGATTTCAGCATAGATGTCACTGCTACAAGACACCACAAAGTCGGAGACACAGTGAAGCCGGAAGACACAGTGAATAACACTGCCTGTGATTAAAGCTGCCATTAAAAGTCTCTACTACAGTTCTCAGATCAGAAGATGACCTTGATCAAGAGCACCTAAGTTGGCTGATCAGAACTCCCCCTCAGCACTTCCACTCATACCATCCCCCCCCCCCCCCCCCAACCAAGGAGTAGCAGAAGGAATGAAAATAGATAATACGTGGAAGGCAGAGGAAAAGGGGGGGGTAAAGAAAATGGAGAGAAAGCATAAGAGAAAGAATAAGAAAAAAGGCTAGAGAAAGGGATGGAAAAAAAATAAAAAAATAAATTAGGATAGAGAGAAATAAAATGGAAATAAGGAATACAAAGAGAGTGGTACCTCCTAAATTGTATCATAAGGGGTTTTACTACTGTACCAGTGGAAGGGACTCAGGGATCGCTAAATGTCCGTGGATTAGGTGCACAAATTGCTCATCTTGCGTTGGGTGCTGACAACCCATGCTACGAAAATATTTTTACTGTTCGGGGTCCCCAAAACTTGGGAAATTTATCAAGGGGGTCACAGGACTAGGAAGGTTGAGAACCACTGCTGTATGTGATAGAATGTATTTTATGGATATCCCTATAAAAGCCTTCCTTGTATAGACACTCAACAGACCCAAGATTTCTGTTGTGTGCTGCCATCTTGGATGTGACGTAAGCAACCCCAGCAGATTTAGGGCTGTCACCTAAGTGATGCTCAATAGTAGCCCTTCTCAACCCTTGGCCCCAGAGGAACCCTTGAAATAATTTTCAGGCTTTGGGGAAAACCAATACATTGGTGGACAGTATGAAAAATGCTTAAATTGGTGGCAAGAATGCCCCATTACAGTGGTGGTCAAAATGCCACAAATACAGACAACTAAAAAGATCATTAGTGCCATTCTGGCTGGCTCTGACATTTGGTTTTGGTCTTGGAACTATGCAGGCACCGACACCATCAATTTGAAGATCACTCAACCACACCTCAAGAAACTCCTAGCAACAAAAAGGTTATTTCCGATTAATGGTTGAGCACCCAGTAAAGTTGGAACCACATCCCAGGAAGGTAATGTATCAAATGGGAAGAAAAAGGGATTTTAACAGTGTTGATTATATGAATAATGATGTGAAAAAATTGTAAAAAAATACATGTTTTAATAAGTATAAAGTTAAAAGACATCAACAGTTATTGTCCAGAAAAAGACAATGTTCCCTTTTTTTTGGAGAATTACTGTTGATGTCTTTTAACTTAATACTCATTAAAAAACATTTTTTTTTACTAAAAATACATTTTTTTTTACTAAAAATACATTTTTTTCTCATCATTATTTATATAATCAGCACCATTAAAATACAATTTTTTTCTTCCCATTTGATAACTCCTAGCAACCTCTGAAGAAACCCTAGAGTTCCATGGAAATCTGGTTGAGAATGGCAACTTTAAAGCATTCTCCTTCACTGCTCCTCTAGCAGCGACATTAACTCCAGTGATGTAAGACAAGGGACAAAGATGCTGGGCCAGCCTAGACAGTCAAAAAGGATAATTGGGAAACTGGAGAAAGTGCAGAGAAGGGCAACCAAACTGATAAGAGGCATGGAGGAGCTCAGCTATGAGGAAAGATTAGAGGAACTGAATTTATTCTCTCTTGAGAAGAGGAGATTAAGGGGGGATATGATCAACATGTACAAATATATAAGGGGTCCATATAGTAAACTTGGTGTTGAGTTATTCACTTTACGGTCAACACAAAGGACAAGGGGGCACTCTTATGTCTAGAGGAAAAGAGATTTCATCTCCAAATACGGAAAGGTTTCTTCACAGTAAGAGCTGTGAAAATGTGGAACAGACCCCCTCCAGAGGTGGTTCTGGCCAGCTCAGTAGATTGCTTTAAGAAAGGTCTGGATACTTTCCTAAATGTACAGAATATAACTGAGTACTGACATCTATAGGTAAAGTTGATCCGGGGAAAATACGATTGCCTCTCGGGGGATCAAGAAGGAATTGTTTCCCCCTGCTGTAGCAAATTGGATCATGCTTTGCTGGGGTTTTTCGTTTTCCTCTGGATCAACTGTGTGTATAGAATTGGGTATATGGGATTGTATGATATTTTTTATTTTATTTATTTTTACGGTTGAACTGGATGGACTTGTGTCTTTTTTTTCAACCTGACTAACTATGACACTATGTAGATACTCCCAGAAGAGAAGCATATATTTATATGCAAGGAGGAAGGGGCTGTGCTAGAAAAGCGACACATCCTGGAGTGATTGAAGGCTCTAGCAAATTCAAAGTCAATTGCAAATGAATGTAAAATAATTTATAATGGAAAAAAAGTATTTAAAGCTGTGCCTGTAAGAATTTTACAAGCCTGGTCATGATATCACATGGATTTATAAAACACAGGGACAAGCTAAACTTAAAAAAAATAGAGCTAGGGCATGACCTAGAGGAGGAGGAGAGGGAAGGAAATCTCTATATGCAGAAGTACTTCTGTTGTTTACTCAATTGACCCTAATCAAATTTCTATGTAGTCCACTTCAGTGGTTCTCAACCTCGGCCTCAAGTACCCCCAACAGGCCAAGTTTTAGGAATTTCTCTCAGATAAAATAGCTGTCCAAAATACCAAGCCATTGAATCTGATTTAACCACTTGCCGACGACTGGTCGTCATATGACTTCCTGGGCTTTGTGGTGGATCTGAATGATGGGTGCAGCTACAGGCATCATTCAGATATCAATGTTTTCAGCCAGCCATTCCCTACACCATAAGAATGATCATAGCGGCTGGTCAGCCGCTTGATCGTTCTTACAGGTGGTGAGATGGGACACCCCCCTTCCGCTGGCCCCGGATGTTTACCATAGAGATTTCCAGTGGACCAGATGGTTGCTGGAGACTCTATGATCGTTGGAGGCTGGGCGTGATGTTATGACGTCACGCCCTGCCTCTGCATTCAAACAAACGGTGCCGCCTCGGCTGGGAAGCTGAAATAATTTTTTTTTTATTTATTTCAGACTTCCCAGCCTAGAGGTGAGATGTGAGGTCTTACTGACCCCATATCTCACTGTAAAGAGGACCTGTCATGCCATATTCCTATTACAAGGGATGTAAACATCCCTTGTAATAGGAATAAAAGTGAGCAAAATGTTTATTTTATTTTTTAAAGTGTCAAATTAAAAAGTAGAAAGTAGAAATAAATAAAAATAACATTAAAAAAGTGCCCCTGTCCCCATGTGCTCGCACGCAGAACCAAACACATACATAAGTCCCGCCCACATATGAAAACAGTGTTTAAACCACACATGTGAGGTGTCACCGCGAACGTTAGAGCGAGAGCAAAATTTTAGCCCTAGACCTCCTCTATAACTCAAAATATGTAACCAGTAAAAAATTTGCAAGTGTCACCTGTGGGGATTTTTAAGTACCGAAGTTTGGCGCCATTCAACGAGCATGTGCAATTTTGAAGCGTGACATGTTAGGTATCTATTTACTCGCCGCAACTTCATCTTTCACATTATGTAAAAAAATTGGGCTAACTTTATTTTTTTTTTTTTTTTTTGTACAGAATGAAACTTTTTTTTTTTTTTTTTTAAATGTGTTTGAAAAATTGCTGTGCAGATACCGTGCGAGATAAAATGACTGCCATTGTATTCTCTAGGGTATCTGCTAAAAAAAAACATATATAATGTTTGGGGGTTCTATGTAATTTTCTAGCAAAAAAAGTATGATTTTTACACGTAGGAGAGAAATTGGCCTGGGTGGCAAGCGGTTAAAGCACATGTGCAAGATAAAGTTAAACCTGGAAAACACGTCCTGTTGTGGGTACTTGAGGGCTGAGGTTGAGAACCACTGGTCTACTTGAGCCTAATTCCACAGTGCTCTCCACATATCTGATTTATCACCATTGAGATTTATTCCAACAAGACAGGTACAGCTCTGAGGCCTCGTACACACGACCAAGGAACTCAACGGGCGAAACACATCGTTTTACTCGTCAAGTTCCTTTTGAGGCTATCGAGGAACTCGGCGAGCCAATTTTCTCCATTCCCGTTGAGGAAAAAGAGAACATGCTCTCTTTTTGGCTCGACGAGTTCCTCGACAGTTTCCTCGTCAAAAAATGTACACATGACCGGTTTCCTCGGCAAAAAAAAAAACCTAGCAAGTTTCTTGCTGGTTTTTGCCGAGAAACTTGGTCGTGTGTACGAGGCCTGATTGTTGGTTATGAGTAACCCATGGGAAAATCTTTGCAACTTTTACCATACAGAAGGAAACAATTCTATGTCTCCCCTACCCAGCTGGATCAACTTCCTGGATCAAAGCATTGTTATAATAACCTACAATAGCCTACCTTTTTTTTTAGAGACAGAAAGAAACCTGCAGTTGGTATGTCTGGAAATAGTCCTGCATTCAAACAAAAAAATGGGCAAAAAAAACCTTCATATTTTAGACATGTGCACACTGAAATATTTTGTTTTGGAATTTCATTTTCGTCCGAAAAATTAATTAATTTCCGAAAATCCGAATGAATTAAGGTAAAATCTGTCAATTGAAGGCTTATGGTGTCTGTCAAATGTTTCAAGATGATTCGATGGAGCAGCTAAACTGTACGACGCCGCAATCAAATGCTCCGCCCACAAGCTATAGAATAATTCTAATGTTGTATGACACTAGTAATAATTATATTTATTAATTATTATTACTAGTCAACCAACATTAGAATTCTTCTATAGCCCATGGGTGGAGCATTTGACCATAAATGTCCGCGCGTGGCGATCGTATGTTTTTAGCTGCTTCTTTGAATCTTCATGTCTCTAGAATGTCAAATCTTTTCTCTCTATGTCGAATAATCTTGGACTAATAGTGTTAGGTTAGGCACTTTCAACTGCAGACAGACACAGATCACCAACGTCACCTTCATGTCGAATCTTCTATCTATATCGAACTGTTGTCGCAACGAAACTAAAATAAAGCATTTTTTTCGGATTTCGGATTCTGCACATTTGTTATCGTTTGTTAAAACTAACATGAAAATCCCCGAAATTCAGATGAAAACAAATGCACATGTCTAATTCATTTAAATATATTCCTCAATGCCACAAAGAATATGAATATACACAATGTGCACCAAATGTTTTTTTTTTTTTGGAATCTAGATATTACCATCAAAAAGTAGGAGTGACATCATCACAGTTTTCTGCATAGACTGTACAGAGGGCAGAACTGTGGGTGGAGCCCAGCAGGCTCCACCCACTACAGACTGCCTTCAAAAAACTACAGAAGGGGGCGGAGACAAGACCAGTCACCCTGCACCAGAAGAGAGAGCAGCAGTGAGCGGTCTTTATTCCAGAGGCAAAAGTCTCACACTGGATTACAGATCTGGAATAAATATACAAAGCACATCAAGTTTTAAGGAAGAATACATGATGGATGGATTTAGACAATATTTGCTTAATATTTTGCTTTAGTTTCGAATTTTCAGTAATGTGCCTAAAAAAGGTTAACACTGTACAAACAGCTACCGTATTTATCGGCGTATACCGCACACTTTTTTGCCCTTAAAATCAGGGCAAAATCGTGGGTGCGCAATATATGCCGATACCCGCTTCCCGCGCTGAGTTTAAACTGTGCTGCCGACATATACCGAGCGGTTATGCGAGAGAAGCCGAGCATGGCCGAGCGTGCCCGATTGTACTGCGCTCGGTATATGTCGTTGGCGGCGTTCAAACACAGCGCGGGAAGCGGGGATCGATACTCGCTTCCCGCACTGTGTTTGAACGCGGCCGCCGACATATATCGAGCGCAGTACACTCGGGTACTCGGCCAGGCTCGGCTCCCCTCACGGTTATGCGAGAGAAGCCGAGCGTGCCTGAGTGTACTGCGCTCGGTATATGTCGGCGTTCAAACACAGCGCGGGAAGCGGGGATCGGCTCAGAGACCAGCGCGGGAGAAGTGGGGAGGACACCACTAAGGACGCCGGACCGGACAAGGCCGCCGATGGACATCGGGCAAGACACCAAAACTGTAAGTAATAAAACATTTTTTTCCAGGAATGTCAGGTCTAGATTAGGGGTGCGCGCTATACGCCGGTGCACATAATAGGCAGATAAATACGGTAATCATAAAAAAAGTAATTTTTCCCTGTCAAAAGATTAAAAATAAACATTTTTAAACAATAAAAATTGGTTGTCTGAGCATATACTCAAAATGGTGGGTCGCTGGTTTCCCAAAATTCAAAAAAATGGTGGTCACAGTGAAATGTCCTATTCCTACATGTTTCGCCAAAATGTCTTCCTCAGGGTCCTATTTGTGGCACCACCAGTCCGTTATCCAGCTCTGACATAGAATACAAAGACAATTACAGTGGAACCTCAGATTGTGAGTAACACGGTTAACAAGCGTGGATTACGAGCATAATCTGTTCCAGGAGAATGCTTGTAATCCAAAGTACTCGCATTTCAAAGCAAGTTTCCCCATTGAATTCAATGGAAACGAAAATAATTTGTTCCGCATTGACTTCAATAGCATGCAATACCGCATGTGGCCAGAGGTGGATGGGCGCCGGAGAGCCTTGGGAACACACGAAAAGGCTGACCTCTGCAAACATCGGAAAAGCTCGGGAACGGCCTAGTCTTTACGATTATTTCCGAACTGCTCAGAACGGCATTTATCGGCTACGATCTGCGCCGTTCAGCTCCACTCAGCTCCCGCGCTCCCCCACCTCATGACAAATGCGGTACTGCACACCACTTTGGCTTGAATCCTGCTCATTTTGCAAAACACTCACAAACCAAGTTAGGATTTTAAGAAATACAGTGCTCGTATTGCGAAACGCTCGTTAACTGCGTTACTCGCAATCCGAGGTTCCACGGTAATTGTCTTTGTATTCTATGTCAGAGCTGGATTACGGACTGGTGGTGCCACAAATAAATCCCCTGAGGAAGCCACTTTGATGAAACATGTAGGGATATTACACTTCACTGTGACCACCATTTTTTTTAATTTTGGGAAACCAGCGACCCACCATTTCCAGTATATGCTCAGACAACCAATTTTTATTGAACCTTTACATATATGTTTGTAGTAATAAAAATATACTTTTTTATATATATATACTGTCTAAATACATTACAGACCAAAAGTTTGGACACACCTTCTCAATCAAAGAGTTTTCTTTATTTTCATGACTATGAAAATTGTAGATTCACACTGAAGGCATCAAAACTATGAATGTAACACATGTGGAATTATACATAACAAAAAAGTGTGAAACAACTGAAAATATATTTCATATTCTAGGTTCTTCAAAGTAGCCACCTTTTGCAGCAGACACATCTCTAGAACTGGTAAGAGGAGACTGTGTGAATCAGGCCTTCATGGTAGAATATCTGCTAGGAAACCACTGCTAAAGAAAGGCAACAAGCAGAAGAGACTTGTTTGGGATAAAGAACACAAGGGATGGACATTAGACCAGTGGAAATCTGTGCTTTGGTCTGATTAGTCCAAACTTGAGATCTTTGGTTCCAACCCCCGTGTCTTTGTGCGACACAGAAAAGGTGAACGGATGGACTCTACATGCCTGGTTCCCACCGTGAAGCATGGAGGAGGAGGTGTGATGGTGTGGGGGTGCTTTGCTGGTGACACTGTTGGGGATTTATTCAAAATTGAAGGCATACTGAACCAGCATGGCACCACAGCATCTTGCAGCGGCATGCTATTCCATCCGGTTTGCGTTTAGTTGGACCATCATTTATTTTTCAACAGGACAATGACCCCAAACACACCTCCAGGCTGTGTAAGGGCTATGTGACCAAGATGGAGAGTGATGGGGTGCTGCGCCAGGTGACTACCTCTTGAAGCTCATCAAGAGAATGCCAAGAGTGTGCCAAGCAGTAATCAAAGCAAAAGGTGGCTACTTTGAAGAACCTAGAATATGAAATATATTTTCAGTTGTTTCACACTTTTTTGTTATGTATAATTCCACATGTGTTACTTCATAGTTTTGAAGCCTTCAGTGTGAATCTACAATTTTCATAGTCATGAAAATAAAGAAAACTCTTTGAATTAGAAGGCGTGTCCAAACTTTTGGTCTGTACTGTATATACAGTAAAACCTTGGTTTGAGAGTAACTTGGTTTGAGAGTGTTTTGCAAGACAGGCAAAATGTTTTAATACATTTTGCCTTGATATACAAGCGATGTCTTATATAAGAGTAGCGTCATGTCACAGCCGAGTATAAAAAAGAAGAGAGGAGCCTCTAAGTGTAGCTATATGGTTACATTTAACCACTTGGGATCCGCGCTATGGACGAAAGACGTCCACAGCGCGGCTCTCAAGTGCCGAGTGGACGTCTTTGGACGTCCTGTTGTTGTCATTCTCCATGCGCGCCGCTGGGGGGCGCGCAGCGGGGAAACAACGTGCACGGCGCATCGCTCGGGAGCCGATGCGTGTGCCTGACGGCCGCGATGTCCGCCAGGTACCCGCGATCGGCGGTGACAGCAGGGACGTGGAGCTCTGTGTGTAAACACAGAGCTCCACGTCCTGTCAGGTAGAGAGGAGACCGATCTGTGTCCCTTGTACACAAAGACACAGCATCGGTCACCTCCCCCAGTCAGTCCCCTCCCCCCACACAGTTAGAACACACCCAGGATACACATTTAACCCCTTCCTCACCCCCTAGTGTTAACCCCTTCACTGGCAGTCACATTTATACAGTAATTAGTGCATTTTTATAGCACTGATCGCTGTATAAATGTGAATGGTCCCAAAATTGTGTCAAAAGTGTCTGATATGTCCACTGCAATATCGCAGGCCTGACAAAAAAAAAAAAAAAAAAACGCAGATCGCCGCCATTACTAGTAAAAAAAAATCATAAATCTATCCCCTATTTTGTAGGCGCTATAACTTTTGCGCAAACCAATCAATATACGCTTATTGCGGTTTTTTTTAACAAAAATATGTAGAATACGTATCGGCCTAAACCGAGGGAAATTTTTTTTTTTTTTTTTAAATGGGATATTATTATAACAAAAAGTAAAAAATATTGTGTTTTCTTTCAAAATTTTCTGTCTTTTTATGTTTATAGCGCAAAAATAAATCGCAGTGATGATTAAATACCGCCAAAAGAAAGCTCTATTTGTGGGAAAAAATGATAAAAATATAATTTGGGTACAGTGTTGTATGACCGCGCAATTGTCATTCAAAATGCGTCAGCGCTGAAAGCTGAAAATTGGTCTGGGCAGGAAGGGGGTTTAAGTGCCCAGTAATGAAGTGGTTGATGAAGGTACAACATTTAGCAACTTATTGCTACACTTAGAGGCGCCTCTCTTCTCTTTTATACCCTGTAAAAAAAAAAATGCTTTGATATACAAGTGCTTTGGATTACAAGCGTGTTTCTGGAACGAATTATGCTCGCAAACCAAGGTTTTACTGTATTTGTTTCTAGCACCGTTACAATCCCATCCTCCTTTCCTTGCTATATGACATTTTTGGTTTTGGGGTTAATACCACATTGAGTACATGCCTAAAGTTCTTTAAATGCAGTTCTGTATTTCCCTGTAATGGAAGTAAATGACATTTTCCCAGCAAGACATTGTGTTTCGGAGGCTAAACATTCAGTATCTGGCACACAGAGAATATGATGTTCATGATGTCGGTGGTCACCTGTAATGGAGTCCAGCAGTGTAAGAATCATTTTCGCTGCATGCTTGATTAAAGGAGGCTGCTGTTGGGTCTTGGTGGCCTCTTGAGTGCTGTCAAGTGTGCCTGATTTGAGGCCTTCCTCAGGAAGTGAGTCAGTCTTGCTTGGAGGGGCATCGTATGAAGTTTTCAGCTGATCTGTGACATAACAAAGGCCATTGTAAGTCACACAATGTCACCAAAGCAGGACTCAGTCACCAAAACTGACAGATTTTCAAAGAAACGAGATACAATCAATGTCT
Organism: Rana temporaria; assembly: GCF_905171775.1. Taxonomy (NCBI): domain Eukaryota; kingdom Metazoa; phylum Chordata; class Amphibia; order Anura; family Ranidae; genus Rana; species Rana temporaria. The sequence goes on along the minus strand of NC_053493.1, from coordinate 404,802,559 downwards.
ATGGAAAGCCTAGAATGACACTTAGAATAAATAAATACATGCATCTTTACATAGAACAATGAATGGGTTTGCAATCCTGTAACAAAAATAAATAAAACATTTGTACTTATTCATATCATATCATAGAAATATAAATGTTTCAATAGCTACTTTTTGTATCCTTTTTGCAGCTGAAACAAAAATCAATCTTAAAGGGGTTGTAAAGGTAAATGTTTTTTCACCTAAATGCATCCTATGCATTAAGGTGAAAAAACATCCGACGGTACCGCCCCCCCGTTTTACTTACCTGACCCCTCGAAAGTCCCGCACGCGTCCACGTGATCGTTTTCGGTTCCCAGCCTGGCCGTTGATTGGCTAGGCTGGACGGATTGATAGCAGCGCAGCCATTGGCTGGCGCTGCCGTCAATCACAGAGGATGACGCGGCGCGCCGGGGGCGGGGCCGAGTGATACAGTCGGCGGCTATCACAGGAGCGCGCTCGCAAAAGCTTTCCACCATGCAAGCTCGCTCGCATGAAGGTAGAAAGCTTTTGCGAGGAGGAGCCGAGACAGCCGCCGAGGGACCCAAGAAGACCGGATTCAGGGACACTCTGTGCAAAACAAGCTGCACAGTGGCGGTAAGTATAACATGTTTGTTATTTAAAAAAAAAAATTCTGCCTTTAGTGACCCTTTAAGAGCCGGTTCACACAGGGGCGACTCGTCAGATGACTTAGTCGCCTGATAAGTCGCACTCCGCTCTGTACAATGGAACTGTCCTAATAGGAGCGACTCAAGTCACTCCGACTTAAAAAAAGGTTCCTGTACTACTTTGGAATGGACTTGCATTGACTTCAATACAGAAGTCATTTTGCAAGTCGTCTCTGAAGTCGTGGGCAGATCGCATTGCCGAGTCGCTTGGCAAGTCGTTCTGCCCCAGTGTGAACCGGCTCTTAGGCCTAGAGCAGAACAAGAGCTTGTTCACACTAGTGGCTAGCAGAGGCGGCTCTCTCATTAGGCAAATTAGGCAGTCGCCTTAGGCCTCGTCCCCACAGGGGCCTCACAGCCGCCTAATTTGCCTAAAGATTTGGTTAGAGAAAATACTATAAACAGTGAATTCGTAGTTCATAGAATTTAAAACTCTTAACATATGCAATTTATACAGTTAATTTTTATCGCTTGAATTATTTTTCCCATTATGGATGTGAATGGGGCCTCATTTCCCAGATTTACCTAAGGCCTCACAAAGCTTAGAGCCACCTGGTGGCTAGGGAATGATAAAACCCATTGGTTGAGCTGTGCTTTTACCGCCACCCCCCCCACACGTCTACCCCATTTAGGTGCAGAGGTAGTGGCTGGAGGTGTACACATTCTGAATGCTTTGATCATGACAGGAACTATACGCCCAGTTGCCTCCTACCCACTGATTATGGCCCATGGAGAGAGAAGATCATTATCTAATGTTGGACAACAACCTAATGGACGCTGAGAGTGAGGCTTGGGATTACTTCTCTGAATAAGGACAATAAAGATTCCCTTCTGGATTGGATGGAAGGTGCAATATTAATCTTGTACAGGTTAATGGACAGAGGAAATATGGTGGCCCTCCTGCAGATTGAGTTGAAAAGGCTCCTTCACTTGGTACAGAAATAGTTATCAACAAGATCCCTCAAGAAATCTATGAAGGTAAATTAATTCCACTTTATCAGACTGCTGGAACATTGTTTGTCTTCTGATGACTTGTCTAGAATACACAAGTTTGTGTCTCTCCCATTGTGTGCCTCCTAGGTGTGCATTCCCATTGTTAATTGTGTAAATTGTGTCGCCTATTGTTTCTGTCTGTCTGCTAGTGTTGTGTCCACTTCACCTTGTTACCAAATTATTGTGGAATGTTATATATGTTTGTTTATTAACTTAAGACCACAGTTAAGGCCCGTACACACGATTGGATATTCCGACAACAATTGACGGCGGACGTGTTTTGTCGGACAATCGTCTGTGTGTTCCATTGGACAATAGTTGTCAGAATTTCCGACAATAAATGTTGGCTGTGCATGCTCTCAAATTGTCCGACAAAACATGTGTTCTATCGAAATATCTGATCGTGTGAACACCAATCTGTCGGACTAAAATCCAAAAGTACAAACACGCATGCTCCGAACAAATGCACAACAATAGCAGAAGTTGCCCAAAGCCTGTTATGTCCATCATAGGAGCCAGGCCAAGGGGCAGGACTGCGAGACGAGCCGTGGGGAGCTGAGTACACAGGACATCTGGCTATGTGTATCGCGGCGGTGCTCATTCCCTCAAGGCTGCAAATTGACACTGGATGGGGGCAAGGCGGCAGATGGATGACAAGGCGGTAAGGCTGCAAATGGATGGGGGCAAGGCTGCAGATGGATGGGTAAGGCTGCAGATGGATGGCAAGGCTACACATGGATGGGGGTATGGCTGCAGAAGGATGGCAAGGCTACACATGGATGGGGGTAAGGCTGCAGATGGATGGCAAGGCTACAGATGGATGGGGGTAAGGCTGCAGATGGATGGGAGTAAGGCTGCAGATGGATGGGGGCAAGGCTGCAGATGGATGGGGGCAAGGATGCAGTTGGATGGGGGCAAGGATGCAGTTGGATGGGGGCAAGGATGCATAGCTATGATTAAGCATTGACACTCAATGCGAAACGTGTCAGCTGTTTATCCCACTGTGTGCTGATACCTGTAGTGTATTTTTTCCTGTACCCAATAAAGGGCACGTCTTTTTCAAGTTACTGGAGTGCGGCTGTCCATATCCTTGTCGTTTTTTGCACACGGGGCAAGGATGCAGATGGATGGGCAAGGCTGTAGATGGATGGGGGCAAGGCTGCAGATGGATGGGCAAGGCTGTAGATGGATGGGGGCAAGGCTGCAGATGGATGGGCAAGGCTGTAGATGGACACTGATAAGGCTGCATTGATAGGCATTTAAAGTGGATGTAAACCCAAATCTTTTTTTTTTATGTCACAATGTAGAGAATACAATTTCCTATCATCTGTGTCCAGTCTTGCCACACAGAGTTAATCCAGCGCTGAGCAATAGTGTTGAGCGGAATACGCCATATTCGATTTCGCGATATATCACGAATATATAGACGAATATTCGTGAAATATTCGCTAAAATCGAATATTCGTGATATTTTATCAAAAAAACATGTTTGCGAAATTTCGCTAATGCGAATGCGAAATTGATTGCGAAATTTTGACAACTGTGGTAGGAGAACTCTGATTGGCTCTGATGCAAAAGAAGGGCGGAGAAAGTATTCGCGAATATTTGTGATATTTTATCGAAATTTTGCTAATGCGAATGTGAAATTGATTGCGAAATTTTGACAACTGTGGTAGGAGAACTCTGATTGGCTCTGATGCAAAAGAAGGGCGGAGAAAGTATTTGCGAATATTCGGAAATCGAATATTCGCGATTGCGAATATTCGGCAACATAAAAGGATCGCCTCAGCTTAGCTACTCGGCCCAGGGTCTCTAATCATACCAGTAATGCTTTTAGACGTCGATAGGATGTGATCTGTTTTAAAAATAAATTTGAAAAAATACGAATATTCGGAATAGCGAATTTTGGCCGCGAAATTCGAGTTATTCGCGAATATTCGAATATGCCATATTCGTAACGAATATTCGCAATGCGAATATTCGTGAGCAACACTACTGAGCAATCCTCTTTTTATTGTTCAGTGAAATAAAACAGACTTCCAGATAAAGACCAAAGTCCTTGCTTGAGTGACAGATTATTTACATATATTGTGCACTAGCTTGCAGACATGCACAGCTTCTTGTCTATGTATATTCTGATGGCTGTTTACACTGAACTGTGGATCACCCCATATTTTGAAAACGTTTAATCAAAACACAGGAAAGACAGCCAATCCTGGGAGAGCTGGACGGGAGAGGAGAGGAGGAGAGGGGAGGGGGGTGTGAATTTTGCACTTTACAGAAGCTGTGCATGTCTGCAAGCTAGTGCACAAGATATGTAAATAACCTGTCACTCAAGCAAGGACTTTGGTCTTTATCTGGGTTTACATCCACTTTAAACTTCCCTCCTAAAAGTTTTTTCCTTAAACTTCCCTCTTAAAATTTGGGTGCGTGTTATACACCGATAAATACAGTATTTCTTTCCTATGATCATCATCTCAGTCTAGTGGCAGTGGCCCGGATTCAGAAAGAAGATGCGACGGGGTATCTTCTGATACGCCGTCGTATCTCTGAGTCCGGCCGTCGTATCTATGCGCCTGATTCATAGAATCAGGTTCCGCATAGATCTCCCTAAGGTCCGACAGGTGTAAGTGACTTACACCTGTCGGATCTTAGGCTGCAATCTCACGCTGGCCGCTAGGTGGCGCTTGCGTTTGTATACGCGAGGAATATGCAAATGAGGAGTTACGCCGATTCAGAAACGAACGACCGCCCGGCGCTTTTTTTTACGTCGTTTGCGTTCGGCTTTTTCCGGCGTATAGTTACCCCTGCTATATGCGGCGTATCCTATGTTAAGTATGGCCATCGTTCCCGCGCAGAGTTTTGAATTTTTTTTACGTCATTTGCGTTCGGCTTTTTCCGGCGTATAGTTACCCCTGCTATATGCGGCGTATCCTATGTTAAGTATGGCCATCGTTCCCGCGCAGAGTTTTGAATTTTTTACGTCGTTTGCGTAAGTCGTTCGCGAATACGGATGGACGTAATTTACGTTCACGTCGAAACCAATGACGTCCTAGCGACGTCATTTAGAGCAATGCACGCTGGGAAATTTTTAACGGACGGCGCATGCGCAGTTCGTTTGGCGCGGGGACGCGCCCAATTTAAATTTTACACGCCCCCTAGCCGCGGAATTTGAATTCCGCCGGGGGATTTATGATACGCCGCCGCAAGTTTACAGGCAAGTGCATTCTGACTAAAGCACTTGCGTCTAAAATTGCAGCGGCGTAACGTAAATCAGATAGGTTCGCGGATCTTTAGATCCGCGTAACCTATCTGAATCTAGCCCCATAAGTGTACATTGTTGGCAATGCCCTGTATCCAGGCTCTCTTAGATCTGAAGCTCTAACATACACTATGACTAGTCTCCAAATGAACAGAATATGTGCTGCCATTATCTATGGCCAAGTCAAATGTTCCTTTTATTGTCTTCTTATCCATATTTAACCTATTTTGTACTATAATTAAAAAAAAACTATAAATAAAGAATGAAAAAATAAAATAAAAAATAAGAGTAAATTAGGCCACACACAGCAGTATGCTGAGCAGATAATAGTTATGTGTAATGACAACAGGAACACCTAATGTACATGCTTGAAATGTAGCCTATGACACATATATTGATTTAAATAAACTCCCGGGGGGGAAACCCGATATATATCTTCTCCACAGCAGCAACAAAGAAAAATGTTCCAATACGGTAGCATTTGGAAACCAGCAATCTTTATATTGAAGCACCATGCTAACCTAGCAATCATTACAGAGCACCCTGACGCATTTCGCACATTTACAGCTTGATGAGTAAGCACCAATTGTGCGAAATGTGTCAAAGCTTTCTGTGATGATTGCTATGTAACTCGATACTTCAATAAAAGGCTTGCCATTGTCTTGGATCGTTTTCTACTCTTTAGTAAGTTAAGACACAACAGAGAAATAAATAAATAGATAACTAGAATCATTTTAAAATGAGATGTAGTAGAAGAATGGGAGCCCCCGGTTTGCTCGTTTTTCTATTAGCATGAACACTTACGTGCAGATCGATGGTAACTGGTTTAGGCAATTGTTAACAAATTGTAGGATAATCTGATGACTGGAAGAATATGCGTACATACATTTATGCAAATCCAAGAATGGTGGGTGCGTTTTCCTGATTTCTGGATAGCTTTGCTCATCACTAGCCCTGTGAGTTGTATAACCACTGAAGGGCCGGTGACTTGTCGGTATGGTTCCCCTATCAAGATGGTTCCTGTAAGGACTGCGCAAGCGCAATCCTTGCCGACGGAAATCTCCGAACCTCGGCCGGCATCCAGGCTCATTCTTTAACATTGCCGTGGATTGGAGGATGATAAAAAAAGAGCCAGGAGGCCGATCGAGCGTAGCGAGCTGTCCGAGCGAAGCGAGGACGTGAGGCCGACCGGCCACTTACCTCAAATTCCATGTCGCCCTGGAGGTTCGGTGATTTCCGTCGGCAAGGATTGCGTCTGCGCAGTCCTTACAGGAACCATCTCGATAGCCGGAACCATATCGTCAGATCACCGGCTCAACAGGATATACATCGGCAGAATGTCACCGACAGGAAAATCGATGTATATTTACGTCACTTTGAATTTGTCGCCGTAGCGGAAATTGATGAGCACACTGGCAGCATCTGATGGGGCACAGTAGCAGCAATTGATGGGCACAGTGGCAGCGTTTGATGGGCACAGTGGCTGCGTTTGGTGGCAGCGTTTTATGGGCACAGTGGCAGTGTTTGATGGCACAGCAGCTGCAATTTATGTGGGGGTTTTGTTTCAGTTTGTTTGCGCCCCCCCAAAAAAATTTGGAGCACCAGCCGCCACTGGTTTGCACTCTCCATTTTTAGTTCTTCAACCTCATTGCCTACTATTATGGAGTTCAGGTGATTGGAATCATAGAGGTAAAAGAAAGAAAAAAAAACATAAAACTGGTAATAAAAATCTGCAGTTTTGTGGACACTAGATAAGCCAAAATAGGAAAACTGGAAGCTGAGGTTCTGCTTGTGTGACTGGCTTACCGATTTCCCCAGAATTCTGCACCAAGATACATGTCAGATTTTCGACACCTCTTGCCCAAATGTTATTTTTCATGAGATTTTTCCTAGGGGTTTAATACTTCCTAATAGAATGCCGACCCTGAAACTTTCCTCATCAGAACACTGAGAGTGTACTGGGTGATTATAATGAACCAGTTCCTCTCATTCAGAATTGGTCAGTACAGGACACGGTGAACCAATAGCTATTTCTTCAGAACAGAAAAAGATAGAATTCTGCAACAATGTTTGTTAAAATCCTTGCAGTGTACATAGATTACCTAAAGGGCATTGCTTTTTTCCCCAACAAAAGTTACACTTTAAGGTTCCATGCACACTGAAGCTGATACAAGCTATAAAAAAACGCCAGTAGCTTTGCAGGGAGCCTTTCAACGTTTTTTAGTGTTTTTGCAATAGCTTTAACCTCCCTGGCGGTATGATTCTTTCAGAAAAAAGATGCTGAAAGCGGTACCATTATTTGCGAGGAAATTTGGCGTTTTATACTGTAGGCCTGTAATTCTTAGGAATAACTCACTTAAATCTGTCCAAACAAGAGTCTAGTAGGCATCCCGGGTATGACATTTTTTTTAAAAACAAAATTATAATATAATAAATAATTATAACAAATAATAATATAATTCTAATAAAAATTATTCAATAATCAACTCAAAATCACTGAAATTTGCTCAGTTGCAGAATTGTCGCTGTCATTATTTATTTATTTTTATGACGAATTTCCCCACAAATCGCTATCGCACAATTCTGCAAGTGATTATAATTTATTATCGCTGTTTTCTAGCTGCTCTAAAACCATTTTTGACATAAAGGGACACTTTTGGTTGCTATGGACAATATACAGTTTGCAGGCAGAAATAACAGTTTTTATTATATAAAAGTACATGTAGGACACTGGGCAGACCACTAGGGACAAGGGGGGTGTGTATTTTTTACATACAGTACTGTAATCTATAAGATTACAGTATACTGTATGTATTGTGTTTGTTTACCTTTACCTTGAATTTGGCGCCGATCTCCGCCCCGTGTGTCGTAACGTTGCAGGGAACGGAGATCGGCGGCACAGGAGGACACTGTGTGAATTGAGCAAGGTCTGGCTCGCTCACACAGCGCGGTGGCATCGCTGGATCTAGGAACAAGGTAAGCCAGCGCGCGCTGCAGGCTCTGCATAGCTACCCCGAGCGTGACTCAGGGATACCGATTTTAGCACAAAAAATCCACCCCGAGTCACGCTCGGGAATACCGCCAGGAGGGTTAATCAGCGTTTTTCAGTGTATTTTTCTTTTCAATAGATTAAAAAATGCTAAAAAACGCTGGCACCAGCGTTCTTTTTTTGACAGTTAAAGTTTTTTATTTTGGTAACAGACAATAACACACACATGAAAATGACAGTACAAAGATCACAAGGCTTACTCAGAATGCATAAGTTCATACATAGATGTCATAAACAAAGGACTACATTGGTGGGGAATCAGTTCAGCAGCATCTACAATGGGACAGACAACACAGACAAAAACCCGACACCCGGGGGGAATCGCCAGCCGGCGTCCCCCGGCCGCCGCCCCGTCACCCCCCCGCCCCCCCCCCCCGGAGGGGGGGGGGGACGAGGGGGGGAAGGGGAGGGGGAGGCACCGCACGCCGAGGCGGGCGGGGAGGGGGGGCAGGGGACGGGGAACCCCGGCCACCCACAGCCCCCCAGTATTCAGGACACAGCAGGGGGGGAGTCAACCAAGTCTCCAGGGGACTCGATCCAATTCGACCAGATCTTTTCAAATTTAGCTGGGCAGTTTCTGCTCTCGTACGTCAGCCTATATAGTGGGAGCACTCTGTTGATCGTGGCCAGCCAGGAGGACACAGTGGGAAGATCAGAGCCCCGCCATCGAAGTAGGATCTCCCTTCTAGCATAAAACAGAGCAAAGGTGATGCTCAGTTTGGTATACCTGTCTCCCTCAATCTCACCCAGGTAGCTTAGGAGGAACAGTTTTGGGTCCCTGACTAGTTCTATCCCACATCGATCCGAGAGGACCCCTGCCACTTCTCTCCAGTACTGATCCAGCTTAGGGCAGGACCAGACCATATGGATGAAGGAGCCCGTGTCTCCCAGGCACCTGGTGCACTCCGGGGACCGTGAGGGGTAAATCCTAGCCAACCTCTGCGGGGTGTAGTATGCCCTGTGGAGAAATTTGAGTTGAATGAACCTGTCTCTAGAGGCAATCATAGACGGGAGAAAGGAGGAGACACATTCCTCCCAGATCTCTTCGTCCAGATCCGGGATGTCGGCAGTCCATTTGGTCAGTGTCCCCGTCGTGTTCGTGTCGTATGCCACCGTAAATCTCAAATAGAGGGATGAGAGGGGCTTCCCCATGACCCCCGAGATCAGAAGACGCTCTATCGAATCTGACTCGAGCGTCACCGAGTCCGGAAATTGGGCCGTCAATGCATGTCGCAGCTGAGTGTATCTAAAGCCAAATGAGGCAGGGACTTTATAGATCCGACATAAGTCCTGAAAGGGCATCACCACACCATCCGGCATCACATGCCGGAGGGTGAGGATCCCCCGCCGGGCCCAGACCACCGGGTCCGGGACCGTGTTCAGGTGGGGAAGGAGTGGGTTGCCCCAAAGCGGGGTATGTGGGGAGGCAGTATTTGGCTTCAGCATTCGAGCCCTGGACGACGCCCACACCCTAACCACCGTCGCCATGGGCCTTGTGACAGAGGGATGAGCCCTACACCCCCGAAACACCAGGTTGGACAGGGCAGCATAGGATCCCAAAACCGCCGCCTCTAGATTGACCGCCGGATTCTGTCGCGGCTGGGAAAACCACCACCTGACCGTCACTAGCACCGCCGCCCAGTAGTAGGCCAAGAAATTTGGGAGGGCCAGTCCACCCCCCGAGAGGGGAAGATAAAGAGTACGTCTAGCAACCCGAGGAGGGCTACCAGCCCAGACGAACGCCATCACTATACTGTCGAGCCGTCGAAAAAAGGACTTTGGGATAGTAACAGGGGTCTGACGAAAAAAATAAAGCAATTTGGGGAGTATTACCATCTTAATGAGGTTCCCTCGACCCACCGGTGAGAGGGGAAGGTTGCGCCATGTCGCACACCGTTTGGTCAGTTGGTCCAGTATTGGGAGAACATTCTTGTCTAGGTAAGACCCCAACTCGAGTCCCACCCTCACCCCCAGATAGGTGAATTCATCCACCCACCGGAGAGGAGTGTGGGAGTCCGCCCGGGACAGTGACTGGTGGAGCGGGAGCAGGACCGATTTGTCCCAATTGATACACACGCCCGAAAACCGGCCGAACACCTCAAAATGTGACAACGTTTTCTGTAGGGAGGCGGAAGCGTCCGCCAGGTACAACAGGGCGTCGTCAGCATAGAGGGACAGTTTCTCCTCCAGGTTACCCACCCTGATCCCCCGAACCCCCGGGTCGCGCCGAATGTGCGCGGCTAGAGGCTCCAGGGCCAAGGCAAACAATGCCGGTGATAACGGACACCCCTGTCTGGTCCCCCGCTCCAGGGGGAAGGAGGCAGACAGGGACCCGTTGGTACGAATACGCGCCCTAGGGTGAGCATACAACATTTGTATCCAGGACATGAAGCGGGGACCGAACCCGAAGCGGGTCAAAACCGCCCAGAGGTAGCCCCACTCGACCGAGTCGAAGGCCTTCTCGGCGTCGAGCGAGGCCACCACCCCGGGGTCGCCAGGGCCAGCCAGTGCCAGGTGAGTATGTAATCGACGAAGGTTAATATCAGTACCGCGGCCTGGCATAAAGCCCGTCTGGTCAGGGTGGACCAGGGCTGTAATTACAGTGTTAAGCCTGTTGGCCAGGATTTTCGCAAAAATTTTTGCATCGACGTTGAGGAGGGATATCGGGCGATACGAAGAACACAGGGTTGGATCCTTCCCAGGCTTGGGGATGACCACAATTATTGCCTCGCTCATCGAGTCCGGGAGAGCTCCCGACTCCGATGCACCAGCAAAAAGCGACCTTAGTCTGGGGGCCAAATCTTCCTCGTAGAGTTTGTAGAATTCGACCGGGAAACCGTCCGGTCCCGGGGTCTTTCCCCCCTGCATCATTTTCAAAGCTGCCTGTACCTCTTCTATTTTAATCGGGGCGTCTAGTTTGCGTACGGAAGAGGGAGTGAGAACCGGGACGTCCACCTCCTCCAGGTATCTCAACAGGTCGGCCACATCATAAGCCACTCTGGAGCTATACAATTGTTGGTAGTAATCCGTGAAGCATTTATTGATCTCCTGTGGAGTCGAGTGGAGGTCCCCCTCCCCGTCCCTAATCTGGCCTATAGCAGACGCGCCCGAGTGTTCCTTAGACAGCCAGGCCAGAAGCTTCCCCGTCCGTTCTCCCTGCTCGAAGATGCGCTGGGACTGATGAAGAAGCTTCTTCTGCGTCAAGGCCGTTCGCAGAAGGACAGCTTGTTGCGTCAGGGATTGGAGATGGGAGTAGTGGTTAGGGTCACGGGTACTAACATAAAGGGCCTCCTGTCTAGCTGCCTCCCCTTCAACTTTTGTGAGCTCTGCCCTACGCTCCCTCCTCACTCCTGAAATAATGGACTGGTAGTGGCCCCGGGAGGAGGCCTTGAAGGCATCCCATACCGTGGTCTCCGCAGCCGTACCCGGATTCTCCGCCCAATAAGACCGTAGGGAGTCCTTAAATTTGGGATCCACCTCCGGGTCTGAGACCCAAAATCTGGAGAGCCTCCACAGGGTGCTGTTTGGTTCAGTCGTCAAGGTCAGTGAAAGGAGTAAAGGGGCATGGTCCGAGATCCCTCGGGGAAGAATAGTAATGTCCCTTACCTTAGGTAAAACCGACGCTCCCACGTATGCCAAGTCAATACGTGAAAAGGATCTATGGGTGGCCGAGTGACAGGTGAAGGCCCGAGTCAACGGGTATCTCCACCGCCAGACGTCCGTGAGGTTGTATGTTTCCGCCCATTCCGCCAGTCCCTGGCGAGTAGTACCCGACTGGGTGAACCTGTCCATACCAGAGTCCGGGACCAGGTTGAAGTCACCCATCAGGACCACATTGTCACAGGGGAATTGCGCCAATTTGGCCGCAAGAACCCCCAGGACCCCCAAGGAGGCAGGAGGGGGGAGATACAGCCCCACCAGAACCCACGGGAGGTTGTGAATCAGCGCATGCACCAGCACGAACCTGCCCTCCGGGTCTAGGACCAGATCAAGAAGCTTGAAAGGGAGTGACTTGAGGACGAGAACACTGACCCCTCTAGCATAATTGGAGTACGTGGAATGGTAGTGATGACCCACCCATGGTTTCTTAAGGCTGAGGGTCTTGCTACCCACCAAATGCGTCTCCTGCAACACACAAACATGAGGTGCATGTTTCTTAATGAATTGAAATACCAGGGATCTCTTGATGGGCGAGTTTAAGCCCCGTGTGTTCCAGGAGAGGACTTCAAGGGTTGCCATGGTGACTTGGCGGGGAAGTCAAATGAGGATAAGGCATAGGTATGAACCCCGGACCGTTCCCCCAGGCCACAATGCTGCCGGAGGAAGGGCTCCAACCCACCACCAATGCACATGAATTAACGAAAGCTATTAGTACTGTCATAAAACACATCACATTAAAACATAACCGGGGGCCAACAGGGCTCCCCAACCCCCCCCCCACCCCGCCACCCCCCCAAACGCGGAGGAGGGCTTGTAACCCATAACAAACCCCAGCCCTCAGGCCGGACATGAGGGCAGTGAACGAGCGGCTACCCGCTCCTGTTAATGTAAAACAGTCAAGGAACCTGAGAATCCATCTTAGGATAAGAATGTGTGGATCACCCGGAGCCCCGGGGGCGCAGTTCTTAGGGAGAAAAACAAAAAGGCAAAAAATGGGGGAGAAAAAACATCCTGGAGAGAAAAAAAAAAAAAAAAAAAAAAAAAAAAAAGGGGGAAAAAGAGCGGGGAGAGAACACCTAGGGTCACAGCAGGGTGACTAGGCATTGTTGCGGTGAATCAACTCCTGAAGGAATGAGGGGGGGGCACCCCCACAGTCATAGTCAGCTGGGGGAGTGGATAGAGGGGGGACGTGGGGGGGGGTGGGGGTCCACCCTCGGCAGCATGGTCAGTGGTGGGGGAGACGGAAGGGGGGGCGATCAATGAACAGATCAGGAAAGCAGGGGGGCAGCTCATCCAATCCCCCCAATCATCAATAGGGCAGGTTTTGTGACACAGGTTGTGAATGCTGCGGATCTGCACGGTCTCTGGCCCCAGAGGATGAGGCGATGAGTCCCACGGCTGCCATATGGGAGATAGTGGCCCCCTATCCTTTTCAGGCAAAGGCAGTAAACCCCCAACCCCTCTTGGGGAGCCCCCCCAGTAGCTTACTCACAGTCAGGCGACAAGAGAATTGAAGGGTAAAAGTCCAGGTCTTCATCTCGGGAGGGATTCAGCCCAGGCCGCGGCATCTCTCGGGGAAGTGAAAAACTGCACCCTTTCGCCGTCTTGAACCCGAAGCCTGGCGGGGAAAAGCATGCTATACTTAACCCCTCGATCTCTTAGCATGGCGCGGACGTGGTCAAAGGATTTGCGCTGGCGTTGTGTCTCCACGGAGTAGTCCGGGAAGATCAGAAGTCTGGCGTTCTGGAATTTCAGATCTCCCTGCAGACGAGCCGCCCGGAGAACAGTGTCACGGTCCCGGTAGTGAAGGAGTTTAAATATAAAAGTGCGCGGCGGCGAACCTACAGGGCCCCTGGTCGCGGGAATGCGGTGGGCCCTCTCAATGGAGAAGTAGGGGGAGAACCGGGCTCCAGGGAGGATGGTTGGAAGGACCTGCTCCATGAATGACGCCGGATCCGTGCCCTCCGCACCCTCGGGGAGCCCCAGGACCCGCAGATTGTTGCGGCGGTTCCTGTTCTCGGCGTCCTCCGCCCTGTGCTCAAGGATCTTCACTCTAGACTTCAGGGCCTGGATGTCGGAGTGGTGGTCTCTTTGAATGTCCTCCAGGTCGGAGACCCGCCTCTCAGCCTCCGACACGCGGTCCCGGAATGCATCTAGATCGCGGCGTATCAGCGCGGTTTCCGCCTGCACATGATCGATCTTCACCGTGAGGGTGGATTGGCATGTAGAGATCGCCGCCATGAGGGCCTCAAAAGCCTCCGATCCAGCTTGGATCGCGCCGTCCCGCGGGGAGTCCGCGCGATCCGCCATGCGGTTGGTTGGTGCGGGCGGCTTAGGCCCAGTTTTCGGTGGAGTGCCCGCAACGGAGGTTTTACGGCGAGTCTGACTCCCCTTGTTGTTCCGGCGCATTCCCCAGGAGGCAGGGCAAGAAAGGGTGAGGAAATAGCCCGAGTTCCACACAGGATCAAGGTAGGAGGGAATCTCAGAGCGGGAGCTCGACAATTACACGTCCGCTCCCGTCGCCATCTTGGACACGCCCCGGCACCAGCGTTCTTGAGCGTTTTTACGCGTTTTTCAGCGTTTTGCGCTTTTCAGCGTTTTCTTCCGCCAAAAACATCACTTTGAACGCAAATTTCGGGCGTTCAGAAAAAAGCCAATAAACTCCAAAGCTCATTAACACTAAAAAACGCCCGGGTGTGCATGGGCACATAGGCCAACATAGAGTTCAGTTTATGGGCTTTAAAAAAAAAAGCCAAAACGCCAATAAACTGCAGTTTATCAGCTTCAGTGTGCATGGAGCCTAAACCTTGGTTGTTCAGCATACAAACTCAACACCAACTCCATTCCAAGGGAATCGCAATTATTGGCAGGAAATGTCATAAAATAGGTCCCGTTTCTCCCTGATCCATATGCCGCTGACGCTTATTGCTGTCAGAAGTCATCATCCTTGCTAAATCTATGTGACACCATGAGGATGGTATAACGATCCCCTCATTTCCATAGCACTGCTACAGTTCAAGTGATTTTCTTGCTCTTCCGCAGTACAGAGATGAGCCAATTAACTCATAGGATGCTTTAGACTAATTTCCTAGGGATTGTGCACATGGACACCATGCAGGAACTGTAATCCCTTTCTGGAGGAAATCTATGTAACTAATGAGAAAAGTTGGATACAGCGGAGCCAGCCAGATGGGCAAGGGTTATTACCTAGTTCAATGATCATTAAAGTAGACAACTTCTCATTATTGATTATAAAGAAGGAATGAGTAAGGTCGTGCCCCAATAATGATTTTTTTTCCCAGCTACAATGTTGAACATTCATTAAGTTCAATGCCATGAATAGAGAGAAAAGTGACTCCGTTAGGTTGAGAAAAATAAAATTACAGACCACGCTTACCACAAAGAGGGTAGACATGTATGGCCTTTGCAGAGTCTACAGGGGAAAAGGGCCACAGGCTTTGGGTTATTAAAGCAAAATATGATATAAAGTGTTGCTGCATGACTGCTCCTTTGTACACAAATGACACAATGAATGTACTCCAACTATACTGCGCTTTCTATTGTGACATGGCCCTAAAGTGGTTTAGTGGCTAAAGGCCATTGCTATAAGATCTATCTATACACACACAAAAAGGGAGCACAATGGCAGGCTGCCTAACAATAAACATTGCTTTAGGGTGTTCTGTACAACATTCTTAACCACTTAAAGCGGAGTTCCGGCCACAATTTCACTTTTTAAATATAAATACCCCTGTAATACACAAGCTTAATGTATTCTAGTAAAGTTAGTCTGTAAACTAAGGTCCGTTTTGTTAGGTTGTTACAGCATTTAGAGACTTTATAAAATAGAAATTGACTGGGGCCATCTTAAGTGTGGGCATCATGAAGCCAGACTGTATGACTTCCTGGATTTCAGCCTTGCAGATCTCGCACATGCTCAGTGCTGCACAAGCAGTGTAATAGGTTTCAGATCAGGTTTCAGCACCTGTGCTGTCCAAGTCACATGATTCTTTGAGACTGGGGAGTGCACAGACTCCAGGAAAGTTACACCCACTACATTCCCAGGAGTCTGTGCGGTGTAGGTTAGGAAGCTTAAGCACCTAGGTGCAGGAAGTGGGAAGATTAACTATTCTGCCTAGCAACAACACTTTGAAGGCATCTAAAAAAAAAATTTTTTTCTTAAAGGACTAATGACATTTTTTTAAAACTACTGATGTAATGTTATATTTATGGGTGGAACTCCACTTTAAGACTCGGACCTTTAGGCAGCTAAAGGACCTGGCCACTTTTTGCGATTCGCACTGTGGCGCTTTAACTGACAATTGCGCGGTCGTGCGACGTGGCTCCCAAACAAAATTGGCGTCCTTTTTTCCCCACAAATAGAGCTTTCTTTTGGTGGTATTTGATCACCTCTGCGGTTTTTATTTTTTGCGCTATAAACAAAAATAGAGCGAAAATTTTGAAAGAAATTCAATATTTTTTACTTTTTGCGATAATAAATATCCCCCAAAAATATATAGGCCGATACGTATTCTTCTAACTATTTTTGGTAAAAAAAAAATCGCAATAAGTGTTTATCGATTGGTTTGCGCAAAATTTATAGCGTTTACAAAATAGGGGATAGTTTCATTGCATTTTTATTATTATTATTTTTTTTTTTTACTACTAATGGCGGCGATCAGCGTTTTTTTTCGTGACTGCGACATTATGGTGGACACTTCGGACAATTTTGACACATTTTTGGGACCATTGTCATTTTCACAGCAAAAAATGCATTGTTTATTGTAAAAATGACAATTGCAGTTTGGGAGTTAACCACAGGGGGCGTTGATGGGGTTATGTGTGACCTAAAGTGTGTTTACAACTGTAGGGGGTGTGGCTGTAGGTGTGACGTCATCAATTGTGTCCCCCTATAAAAGGGATCACTCGATTGATGCAGCCGCCACAGTGAAGAACGGGGAAGCCGTGTTTACATACACGTCTCCCCGTTCTTCAGCTCCGGGGACCGATCGCGGGACTCCATCGGCAATCGGGTCCCGCGGTCCCGGTCACGGAGCTTCAGACAATAGCACAGCATGTACCTGTACCTGTACGTGCATGTGCCCAGCCGTGCCATTCTGCCGACGTAAATGTGCAGGAGGCGGTCCTTAAGTGGTTAAAGGGGTTGTAAAGGTACAATTTTTTTCATAAATAGCTTCCTTTACCTTAGTGCAGTCCTCCTTCACTTACCTCATCCTTCCATTTTGCTTTTAAATGTCCTTATTTCTTCTGAGAAATCCTCACTTCCTGTTCTTCTGTCTGTAATTCCACACAGTAATGCAAGGCTTTCTTCCTGGTGTGGAGTGTCGTCCTCGCCCCCTCCCTTGGACTACAGGAGAGTCAAGACGCCCACTAACACACAGCTCCTTTCTCTATCTGCAACATAGAGAGCGTCCTGACTCTCCTGTCGTCCAAGGGAGGGGGTGAGCACGACACTCAACACCAGGGAGAAAGCCTTGCATTACTGTGTGGAGTTACAGACAGAAGAACAGGAAGTGAGGATTTCTCAGAAGAAATAAGGACATTTAAAATCAAAATGGAAGGATGAGGTAAGTGAAGGAGGACTGCACTAAGGTAAAGGAAGCTATTTAGGGGGAAAAAAATTGTACCTTTACAACCCCTTTAAACAATGATGAGCTGAACCAAACACTCTTGATAGGATTTAAAGAGACCCTGTCATCAGACCTGAATGGTCCCATACGATTATACAGGTATGTGCATTTAGCATATTCAATGCATGTTGTTTACCTATACACCTCTCTCTTACATAGACATCCAAAAGTCCTGAGACTGCTGCCGAGTGCCACCATCTTGGATGTGATGTCAGCAGCTTCAACAAAGATGTGGGGGGCGCTAATAAAACCTATACCTGTTGTGCTACCAACTTAACGACTTAAGGACCGCCTAACGCCGATATACGTCGGCAGAATGGCATGGCTGGGCACAGGCACGTTCAGGTACGTCGCCTTTAAGAGCCCAGCCATGGGTCACGTGACCTGGTCTGAAGCTCCGTGACCATGCCCGCGGGACCCGCAGGCCCGATCGCCGCCGGTGTCCCGCGATCGGTCACAGGAGCTGAAGAACGGAGAGACGTGTGTGTAAACATACCTTCCCAGTTCTTCACTGTGGCAGCTTCATTGATCGTCAGTTCCCTGATATAGGGAACGACGATCACTGACGTCACAGTTAGAAACACAAATTAGTTCACACATAACCCCTTCAGATCCCCCTAGTGGTTAAATCCTAAACTGCTATTGTCATTTTCACAGTAATCAGTGCATTTTTATAGCACTTTTCGCTGTGAAAATGACAATGGTCCCAAAAATGTGTAAAAATTGTCCGATGTGTCCGCCATAATTTCGCAGTCACGAAAAAAAAAAAAAAAAAACGCTGATCGCCGCCATTAGTAGTAAAAAAAAATATTAACAAAAATGCCATAAAACTATCCCCTATTTTGTAAACGCTATAAATATTGCGCAAACCAGTCGATAAACGCTTATTGTTTTTTTACCAAAAAAAAGGGAGAAGAATACGTATCGGCCTAAACTGAGGAAAAAATTATGTTTTTTTATATATTTTTGAGTGAAATTTATTATAGCAAAAAGTAAAAAATATTGATTTTTTTTCAAAATTGTCGCTCTATTTGTGTTTATAGCGCAAAAAATAAAAACCGCAGAGGTGATCAAATACCACCAAAAGAAAGCTCTATTTGTGGGGAAAAAGGACGCCAATTTTGTTTGGGAGCCACGTCGCATGACCGCGCAATTGTCAGTTAAAGCGACGCAGTGCTGAAGCACAAAAACTGGCCAGGTCCTTTACCTGCATAATGGTCCGGGTCTTAAGTGGTTAAGTAGATGAACCGCGCAATTGTCAGTTAAAGCGACGCAGTGCCGAATCGCAAAAACTGGCCAGGTCCCATATTGGTCCGGGTCTTAAGTGGTTAAATTAAAAATCATCAATAGTATACACACATTGAAAAATAGTGCAACCTCTTAGATCATGAAAACAGGGTGTACAGCCACTTTAAAGGGGTTGTAAAGGTTCGCCCCCTCCCTTGGGACTATATCCCTGCGGGGAGACGCTGTGTTCACAAGGGAGGGGGCGAACACACTGACTAAACCCCAGGCAAGCTTACTGAGGAGGAACAGGAAGTGAGAAATTCAGACAAAGATAAAAAAACATTTAGAAGAGAAATTAAAGGAAAAGGTAAGTGAACCAACAATGCACTACCTTAAAGGAACCTATTTAGAAAACAAAAAACAAACCTTTACAACCCCTTTAACCGCATGTACATATACGTCCACAGAATGGCACGTACAGGCAGATGGGCGTACCTGTACGTCCCTGCCTTTCCGCGGGTCGGGGGACCGATCGGGACCCCCCGGTACATGCGGCGGTCGGAAACCCGCCGGGACGAGGGCGTGGCTATTCGTTTCTAGCCGCCCCCTCGCGATCGCTCCCCGGAGCTGAAGAACGGGGAGAGCTGTATGTAAACACGGCTTCCCCGTGCTTCACTGTGGCGGCTGCATCGATCGAGTGATCCCTTTTATAGGGAGACATGATCGATGACGTCAGACCTACAGCCACACCCCCCTACTGTTGTAAACACACACTAGGTGAACCCTAACTCCTTCAGCGCCCCCTGTGGTTAACTCCCAAACTGCAACTGTCATTTTCACAATAAACAATGCAATTTTAATGCATTTTTTGCTGTGAAAATGACAATGGTCCCAAAAATGTGTCAAAATTGTCCGAAGTGTCCGCCATAATGTCGCAGTCACAAAAAAAAAATCACCGATTGCCGCCATTAGTAGTAAAAAAAATTTTTTTTAATAAAAATGCAATAAAAATATCCCCTATTTTGTAAACGCTATACATTTTGCGCAAACCAATCGATAAACGCTTATTGAGTTTTTTTTTACCAAAAATAGGTAGAAGAATATGTATCGGCCTAAACTGAGGGAAAAAAAATTTTATATATGTTTTTGGGGGATATTTATTATAGCAAAAAGTAAAAAATATTGCATTTTTTTCAAAATTGTCGCTCTATTTTTGTTTATAGCGCAAAAAATAAAAACCGCAGAGGTGATCAAATACCACCAAAAGAAAGCTCTATTTGTGGGGAAAAAAGGACGTCAATTTTGTTTGGGAGCCACGTCGCACGACCGCGCAATTGTCAGTTAAAGCGACGCAGTGCCGAATCGCAAAACCTGGCCTGGGCATTTAGCTGCCTAAAGGTCCGGGGCTTAAGTGGTTAAGGTAAAAAAAAATCTTTCAGCATTTAGAACCACTTTAGGTTGAATAGTACATCAAGCCATATTATGGGTGGCAATGAAAAGCACAATCTGTAGTTGCAATACACTGGATCAGGGTAGAACAAAGCAATCCATTGATGCTACTACAGGAATAGATCCTACACAAAAAGGCAATCTGCAGTTTTCATAGTTTTCATAAGAATCTCCCTTTATTGTAACTAAATGTTCAAATTATTATTATTTTTTTCTAACTGTACATTTTTTCAAAGTAGCTATATATAAAAATCAGCCATGTTTTCCATCCTTGCTGGTAATTAGGAACCTTATGGCAAGAGCTACACAGATGATTTTAATCTCTTGCTGGATATAGACTAAACTACTCGCAGGCAGTCACCTCATTAGGCTAGAGCTACAGAGAAGATATTTAGTAGCCCATTCCTGCTATGAAAATTGCGTGATCACAACTCTTCTCTATGGAGTAAGCAACACAAATAGTATTTATTAGCATCTTGTAGTCATTAATCATACAAGATTGCCATTCGTGTAACTAACTCCATGGGGCTCCAATTGTTCCATCTACTTAACCACTTAAGACCCGGACCATTATGCAGGCAAAGGACCCGGCCAGTTTTTGCGCTTCAGCACTGCGTCGCTTTAACTGAAAATTGCGCGGTCGTGCGACGTGGCTCCCAAACAAAATTGGCGTCCTTTTTTCCCCACAAATAGAGTTTTAATTTGGTGGTATTTGATCATCTCTGAGGTTTTTATTTTTTGCTCTATAAACAAAAATAGAGCTTTCTTTTGGTGGTATTTGATCACCTCTGCGGTTTTCATTTCCTGCGCTATTAACAAAAATAAAGCGACAATTTTGAAAAAAAAAACAATATTTTTAACTTGTTGCTATAATAAATATCCCCCAAAAATATATAAAAAAAAACATATTTTTTTTTTCTCAGTTTAGGCCGATACGTATTCTTCTACATATTTTTGTGAGCCAAATGTCTTTCAAAACATAGTGTAAGGGGTTAGCTCGGTAGCGGGGTGTGTGACCCCTTGGATGGGTTCACCACACACTGAATTTATACAGACAGGCAGTCGAAGACGGTTGAATTTGTAGATAGAGAAAGGAGCTGTGTGTTAGTGGGCGGCCTGACACTCCTGCTCGCCCCCTCAAGAGGCTTTCTTCACACCAGGGAGAAATCCTTGCATTACTGTGTGGAGTTACAGACAGAAGAACAGGAAGTGAGGATTTCTCAGAAGAAATAAGGACATTTAAAAGCAAAATGGAAGGATGAGGTAAGTGAAGGAGGACTGCACTAAGGTAAAGGAAGCTATTTAGGGGGAAAAAATGTTTCCTTTACAACCCCTTTAAAGCGGGGGTTCACCCTATCAACGCAAAAAAAAAATTTTTTTTCTTTTACCATAAAATCAGGCATTGTAGCGCGAGCTACAGTATGCCTGTCCCGATTTTTTTACCCCCGTACTCACCTTGTACTCGTACATCGAAGATACCGGGGAATGGGCGTGCCTATGGAGACGGAGGATGATTGACGGCCGGCTCTGGCGCGTCACGCTTCTCCGGAAATAGCCGAAATAGGCTTGGCTCTTCACGGCGCCTGCCCATAGCCTGTGCGCAGGCGCCGTGAAGAGCCGAGACCTACTCCGGCTGTCTTCGGGGAGAGTGACGTGCCAGGGCCGGCCGTCAATCATCCTCCCTCTCCATAGGCACGCCCATTCCCCGCGGGAGCCGAAATCTACAATGTACGATTACAAGGTGAGTCCGGGGTTAAAAAAATCGGGACAGGCATACTGTAGCTCGCGCTACAATGCCTGTCTCGATGGTAAAATCAAGCCAGTGAGGGTGAACTACCGCTTTAAGCTTTAAAACCCCTCAAAAAATATTTAGAATGCGCTGTCAATATAATCACCTTAGCATGTACCGTTATGTAGAAATATCATTTGAAGTAACCCTGTAAATCTATAGCAATCAAAAGCTCTGTTAATATTTCCGGTTTACAATATTGAATTGTTGTGGTCAATGAATATTTAACTAATGTCCAAAATCCTGGCATAGCAAAGGACCACAGTGCCTTTCAGCAAGGATAGCCACAAAGTTTAATAAAGATCTAAGCCCAACCACTAAAAGCTCATATAAGCTTTAACATGCCAATTTCAAATGTTATTTTCAATCTATTTAAGTCTGCAGATTTAATTAAAAGAATACCTGGTTATTCTGCCATGAATGTCCTTGTTCAGACACTTTCTGTTATAGGGTGACAGATGTCTCCCAGTTGAGCTTTTGCATTGTCACCCTGTCACATGCGTCCCTGATGACAGCTACAACTTGCTGTGCTGCCGCATTATGCAGGAATGGTTCACCATTGTCACCATAAGGAAGCAAGCTCGGAGCAATGATGAGAATGCTGGAGCAAGTGTATTTAGATAGGAAGTGATCAGGGGCGGACTAACCATTCGGGAACTCGGGCACTGCCCGAGGGCCCCATGCCACTAGGGGGCTCCATTAGGGTTGCCAGCCTCAGTAAAACCAGGGACAGTATGTAAATATCTGTGTTTTTTCTACACCTGTCCCTGAAAGGTCCCTTACCAACATCCTTGTGGTCTAAAAGTCCCAAGATTATAGCTGCCCTGCCTCTCCGGTACCTTCTCAGTGTGTGTATGTGTATTCTGTGTACTGTGTGTCTATATGTGTATTCTGTGTGTATGTATACTGTGGATGTATATGTATGTGTGTATACAGTACTGTGTGGCCCCATAATCTCCTATTGCCCGGGGGCCCCATAATCTCCTATTGCCCGGGGGCCCCATAATCTCCTATTGCCAGAGGGCCCCATGAGCAGTCAGTCAGCCCCTGGAAGATTTAAAGGGGATGGAGGTTCTCTTTTTCTCTTACTACAAGGTGGTCTCCTGCTGTTGGTTCATTTTCTCTTTCTGTCTGCAGGATGGTCTCCTACTCATGGATTCTCTCCCTCGACTCGAAATGCCCCCAGCGGCGGATGCAGTACTGCATCTTAAGATCTGACAGTGTAAGTGTCTTACAGATGTCGGATCTTATGCCTATCTTTGGAAAAATCCTTCTGTGGATCAGTTCCAAAGATAGGCACAGGGATACGCAGGCTGAACTTGAGGATTTGGCCCTCTATTTCCCCTTCTTCTCTCCTTTCTCTCTCTTCATGTTTGTTTACTGCTCCTGGGTTCCCTTTTTCCCAAAGTGGTTTCCTGCTTTTAATTCCAAGCTCCCTCTAGAGGTCCTGTGTCCAGATTCTATTGTCCTCTACATACAAGGTAGTCTACTGTTGTTGGGTTTCACCCCTCTCTACAAGGTGGTCTCCTGCTTATGGTTCCCCCCTTCCCAAGATGATCTATTTCAGTGATGGTGAGCCTTGGCACCCCAGATGTTTTGGAACTACATTTCCCATGATGCTCATGCACTCTGCAGTGTAGCTGAGCATCATGGGAATTGTAGTTCCAAAACATCTCAGGTGCCAAGGTTCGCCATCACTGATCTATTTTGTTAGGTCCTTCATTTCCCTCTCTCTTTCTCTCTTCCCCTTCTATAAGGCAGCCTCCTACCATTGGGTTTTCTCCGCTATCTATATACAAAAGGTGGTCTCATCCAAGATTCTCTTGCTTGTTCCGTTTCTGCCAGGAAGTCTCCCCCTTTGGGTTCTCGCTCTCTTTTAAGGTAGTCTCCTGTTGTTTGGTTCTATCTGGTCTCTATATATGTATATATTTTTAAATATACTTGAAATTGGACTAAACTAAATGGTAATTGAGCCCACAAGTATCAATCTGTAACTGTATCATAAGTCTTGTGTACACTGACCCTTTAACCTTTGCCTTAATGAGGCTTATAGTAATGTGGATTGCCAGTCTCTTGCCTTTTAACTGCATGTGCCCAGTGCTGGTTTTAAACAATTGGCCTTATCCCACCCACCCAACCAAGGAAGGATGGAATAATCTTCTCGAAGGAATTGTGCGCACAATTGAAAGCCGCAATACTCCAGCTATGTATCCAGAACCGCTCCTTTAATAGTGCTCTGAAGTACACGGCCATAAATCCAATTTTCCGACAGCCTGTTTCAATCTCTTAAGACCCCAGCAGTGCACAGTATGGATCAATGACTCCAAATATTGCTTTAATTATACTTTGTCCAATCCACATGTTTGCTGTATCTCAGTATAATAAAACGATACAGAGGATTTGGTCATTCAAATAAACCATGAGCTCTGGAACCATAAATGGTTCACGGACTATTCACATCAGCTGCTGTCTCACAGTTCAGCAGAGCTATGTAAATTGTAAGCACTCATAGAAATCTTGGAGCTACTATTATAGGTGTAATAAAAAAAAATAGTTACAAGTAAAGCATTACAAAATAATATTATTAATACAAAAAATAATGAAAATAATAATAGAACAATTACTACTATTAATAAGACCACTTGAAAAATGTAAAAAAAATCATATTTTACATTGTTGGATCTTAACAAGGTTCCAAGTAAAACTAACCCCCCCCCCCCCAAAACAGAAATCCAACTTCCAAACATGAACTCCGTAATGAGTAGCTCCGTCGTTATTGTTGATCACTTAAAAAAATTCATTTCGGCATGCTTGATGCCTCGCGTTTCCATGAGGTGAGTGAGAACATTTCTCCAAGTGGTGAAGACAGCCGCACGAAGGCCATCTACTGTCTGGAACTGTTGTGCATTTTTGTAAACTTCCCTTGCCATCCATCCCCAAAAGTTCTCAATTGGATTTAGATCAGGGGAACACGCAGGATGGGCCAAAAGAGTGATGTTATTCTCCTGGAAGAAGTCCCTTGTCCTGCGGGCATTGTGTACTGTAGCGTTGTCCTGTTGAAACCCAGTTGTTACCACACAGACGAGGGCCCTCAGTCATGAGGAATGCTCTCTGCAACATCTGGACATAGCCAGCGGCCGTTTGACGCCCCTGCACTTCCTGAAGCTCCATTGTTCCACTGAAGGAAAAAGCACCCCAGACTATTATGGCGCCCCCTCCACTGTGGCGCGTAGAAAACATCTCAGGTGGGATCTGCTTGTCATGCCAGTAACGTTGGAAACCATCAGGACCATCAAGGTTACATTTTTTCTCATCAGAGAATAAAACTTTCTTCCACCTTTGAATGTCCCATGTTTGGTGCTCTCTTGCAAAGTCCAAACGGGCAGTTCTGTGGTGTTCAAGGAGACAAGGTTTTTGAAGACATTTTTTGTTTTTGAAGCCCTTCAGTCTCAGATGCCGTCTGATGGTTATGGGGCTGCAGCCAGCACCAGTAAGGGCCTTAATTTGGGCCGAGGATCGTCCAGTGTCTTGATGAGAGACCCTGCTTATGCAGTTCAGCAACCCAACCACGTTCAAAAAGGGAGATTTATTGGCCTTTGCCATCACAATGTGTGACTACCTGACAGAAAATGACAATGAATCCACATCTTTGCACAGATTTGGCCTTTTAAAAGGCATGTGGTCCTAAACTTTTGATCAGCTGAAAAACAGCCTGTTTCAGTTTATTCGTTATTTTCAATTAATTGAATGCTCAAAAAATGTTTTGTCTCAGGCCCCGTACACACGACCGAGTTTTTCGGCAGAATTCAGCCAGAAACTCGATCGGAGCTGAATTCTGCCGAGAAACCCGGCCGTGTGTACACTTTCGGCCGAGGAAGCCGACGAGTTCCTCGTCGAGCCAAATAGAGAACATGTTCTCTATTTCCTCGTTGTTCAATGAGGAAAGTTGGCCCGCCGAGATCCTCGGCGGCTTCACACAGAACTCGACGAGCAAAACGATGAGTTTTGCCCGTCGAGTTCCTCAGACGTGTGTACGGGGCCTCACTCTCATTTCGTCGTGTTGCATGTTGAAGCTCTACTTGGAACCTTGTTAAGATCCAACAATGTAAAATATGATTTTTTGCCATTTTTCAAGTGGTCTTAAACTTTTAATCAGGACTGTATTATGAACCTGTTGTAACAGAAAATAAAATATAATAAAAATGTGTACATTTTTTATTCCAATTATACATTTCTTAACCAATTCAGCCCCGGAGGATTTGGCTGCAAATGACCAGAGCACTTTTTGCTGACAATTGCGTGGTCGTGCGACGTTGCTCCCAAACAAAATTGACGTCCTTTTTTTCCCACAAATAGAGCTTTCTTTTGGTGGTATTTGATCACCTCTGCGGTTTTTATTTTTTGCACTATAAACAAAAATAGAGCGACAACTTTAAAAAAAATAAAAGCAATATTTTTTACTTTTTGCAATAATAAATATCCCCATTTTTAAAAAAAAGTTTAGGCTGATACGTATTCGACATATTTTTGGAAATTAAAAATCGCAATAAGTGTATATTGATTGGTTTGCGCAAAAGTTATAGCGTCTACAAAATAGGGGATAGATTTATGAAATTTGTATTATTATTATTATTATTATATAGGAGCGATCGTGGGTGGCCAGTCAGCCACGCGCATCTGCTGTGGCGTCGCACCGCAGACCGCCTATCGCTCTTAAAGCGGCCAACGTACGGCGATTCACGCAGGGGGACCAAACTGTGTTTTGCTCATAGTGTGCAAATTAACAGGCTCGCTTTAATCCACCCTAACCAGCTGTACATACTCACTTTCCCTTTGCTCCCCCCCCCCCATTTATAAGCATGTAGCTAGCATTGTAAAGTCAGAACAAGTAGATTACATACTTCTTCCAGAATCATGTCTGAGGCCTCGTACACACGACCGTTTTCCTCGACAAAATCCATCAAGAAACTTGGTAGCAGAGCTTTTTTGCAGAGGAAAACGGCCGTGTGTATGTTTTTCATCGAGAAAACTGTTGTGGATCTCGACGAGAACAAAAGAGAACAAGTTCTCTTTTTTCTCGTCGGGAGTCTCAATTTCCTCATCGTGTTTCTCGTCGGGCTGGTTTTCAACGAGAAACATGTTCGTGTGTATGCTTAGAAACCCGCGCATGCTCAGAATAAAGTATGAGACGGGAGCGCACCTTCGGTAAAAGTAGCGTTTGTAATGGAGATAGCACATTCGTCACGCTGGAACAGACTGAAAAGCGCAAATCGTCTCTCACCAAACTTTTACTTAACACGCAGTAACATGAGATTAGCAAAAGCAGCCCCAAGGGTGGCGCCAGTGGAATCAAACTTCCCCTTTATAGTGCAGTCGTACGTGTTGTACGTCACCGCGTTTGAGAACAATGAGATTTTGTCTTGACAGTGTGTATGCAAAGAAAGCTTGACAAGATTCTCGACAAGCCTGACAAGAACTTCGTTGAGGAAAACAATGTTTCTTTTACGACAAGATTCTCGGTCGTGTGTACGAGGCCTGAGAAAGTCATAAGCCAACTGAGGAGCATTACAATAGAGTTAGGCCTCGTACACACGACCAAGTTTCTCGGAAAAAAACAGCAAGAACCTTGCTGGGAGATATTTTTTGCTGAGGAAACCGGTCGTGTGTACATTTTCGTTGAGGAAACTGTCGAGAACCTCGACGAGCCAAAAAGAGAGCAAGTTCTCTATTTTCTCGACAGGAGTCTGATTTGGCTCGTCGAGATCCTCGACGGGATGGTTTTCAACGAGAAACTCGGACGTCTGTATGCTAAGAAACCCGCGCTTGCTCAGATTAAAGTATGAGACGGGAGTAAAAGTAGCATTTGTAATGGAGATAACACATTTTTAAAGCTGTTACAGACTGAAAAGTGCAAATCGTCTCTTACCAAACTTTTATTTAACACGCAAACACATGAAATTAGCAAAAGCAGCCCCAAGAGTTTAGCCAGTGGTATTCGAACTTCCCCTGCCATTGTATGTGTTGTATGTCACCGCGTTTGAGAACGATGAGATTTTGGCTTGACTGTGTTTACGCAAAGCAAGCTTGTCGAGTTCCTCGACAAGCCCAACAAGGAACTCGACGAGGAACTCGATGTGTTTCGCCCGTCGAGTTTCTCGGTCGTGTGTACGAGGCCTAAGTGGAATCATTTGAGCTGGAGCTTGGCATTGGAGCCTATATATCTCAAGTTTCCTTTAAACCATTGATCATTCCAACACATCAGCCTAATTTTCATAAAGAAGTGATTTATTAAAGTGCTTCATGGAAATCTCGAGCATCTTGTTAGTCAAACATCTTAAGATTTGCAGTGACATTCGCGTTATGTAAAGTGCTCTTGCTGTCTGCCAACCTAATTATGAAGGAATGATTGCAATGTCAGATCTCTTGAACACGAAAAGAGGCTTTTGACTCTTTTAGTGTTTTTTTCCTTTACAGCATGTATACTGCTGTGCATACTATCAGCATTGAGCCCTACGTCACCCCGACCTGCAATCACCAACCTAATCTGCACGTTCTTCACACCACGCTCAAGTGCTCCACACCAGGGGGACTGAACATCAAGTACCTAATGGAGGATGAAGGCTCTCAGAATTGTAGAATGAATGGTGGGGGGAAAGATAAGACACCATTGAAATATGGATTAGTAAATTACACCAATTAACATTTTACAAAATTAATAAGTGACGTTAAGGTTAATTAGCAGTGTGGAAAATTATTCAGACGCTAAGTCAGCGAGGACCATCAACAGGGTACCATGTGTAATCTAAAGATCTCAAAATCTGTAGTTGTAAATGCAAAAGAGGTTAACTACTTGTGTTCCAAGTGAGTTAATACAATTGTGCTAGTTTAGCAATACTTTTCCTTTGATGCCCCGTACACACGATCAGAAATTCCAACAGCAAAAGTCTGATGTCTGCTTTTGAACAGAATTTCCGACCGTGTGCATGCTCCATCGGACTTTTGCTGTCGGAATTTCCACCAACAAAAGATTGAGAGCTGGTTCTCAAATTTTCCGACGTAAAATCCGATCGTCTGTAGCAATTACGACACACAAAATTCCGACGCATGCTCGGAAACAATTTGACAAATGAAGAAGAAGGCGCCTTCTGAGTGTAGTAAATATGTAATTTATTGGAAATTTAACCTCCCTGGCGGTATGATTCTTTCAGAAAAAACATGCTATAAGCGGTACCATTATTTGCAAGGATATTTGGCGTTTTATATTGTAGGTCTGTAATTTTTAGGAATAACTCAATTAAATCTGACCAAACAAGATTCTAATAGGCATCCCGGGTATGACATTTTTTTAAAAACAAAATTATAAATTATAATATAATAAATAATTATAAATAATTATAACAAATAATAATATAATTATAATAACAATTATTCAATAATGTAATCAAATCAAAATCACTGAAATTTGCTCAGTTGCAGAATTGTCGTTGTCATTATTTTTTTTTTTTTATGACGAATTTCCCCACAAATCGCTATCGCACAATTCTGCAAGTGTTTAAAATTTATTATCGCTGCTTTTTAGCTGATCTAAAACCATTTTTGACATAAAGGGACACTTTTGGTTGCTATGGACAATCTACAGTTTGCAGGGAGAAAAAAAGGTTTTTATTATATAAAATGACATGCAGGACACTGGGCAGACCACTAGGGACAAGGGGGATGTGTTTTTTTTTTACATACAGTATTGTAATCTATAAGATTACAGTATACTGTATGTAATGTGTTTGTTTACGTTTTTGAATTTGGCGCCGTTCTCCGTCCCCTTGCGTCGTAACGTCGCAGGGAACAGAGATCGGCGGCACAGGAGGACGCTGTGTGAATCAAGCGAGGTCCCGCTCGCTCACACAGCGCGGTGGCATCGCTGGATCCAGGACAAGGTAAGTAAACACTCCCTGTACATCCAGCGAGGCAAGCCCGAGTCTGACTCGGGGTTACCGATTTTAGCCCAAAAATCTCACCCCGAGTCAGACTCGGGAATACCGCTCAGAAGGTTAAAAACAAGTAAGTAATGTACTCACAAAAACAGGCTTCATTCCTAAACATAACAGGCTTCATTATAAGGTCTTTCATCCACTCTGGTCCCGGGTATGGCTGTTGTTGCTCGTGTCTTGATATTTGGTGGACGAGATCACTGCAGCTCCTTGCCTCTGTCGGCAGCAATGGGGGACCAAATGCTCTCAGGACGATGGAGAAGGAGGACGGAGTTCTCGAGCGCACAGCCGGGGACGATGTCACTTCCAGGTCAGGAGTCAGTGGGGAGATGCACGCGTTCAAAGCATGCGTGCTTCTTCATCAGGCTCTGATGCTTCGAACGCGTGCATCTCCTCGCTGGCTTCTGACCCGGAAGTGACGTCATCCCCGGCTGTGCGCTTGAGAACTCTGTCCTCCTTCTCTTGTCCACCAAACATCAAGACACGAGCAACAGCAGCCATACCCTGGACCAGAGCGGATGAAAGACCTTATAATGAAGCCTGTTATGTAGCTCTTTTTGTGAGTACATTACTTATTTGTTTTTAAATTTCCAATAAATTACGTATTTACTACACTCAGAAGGCACTGCTTCTTCTTCATTTGCTGCATTCCAGATTGCTCTTCATCTGTCAGCTGGCTGCCATCTCTGTGGAAGTTGTAGTTTTTGATGGACATTTTCAATGGACTAATGCATTTTCCATTAACCCTTTCCTGACAATCTATTTTTAAACTACCTTCGCCCCTATAAGTAGTACATTTATAACCATCAGGAGTGCGCTTAATCAATTTGTTGTTCTTGGAAACAATTTGACGCATGCTCGGAAGCATTGAACTTAATTTTCTCAGCTCGTTGTAGTGTTGTACGTCACCGCGTTCTTGACGTACGAAAGTTCAGAGAACTTTTGTGTGACTGTGTGTATGCAAGCCAAGCTTGAGCGGAATTCCGTCGGAAAAAACATCCAAGGTTTTTCTGATGGAAAATCCGATCGTGTATGCGGCATTACTTTTAGGGTAGTTTTAGGAAAGTGCCTGGTTTCTGTGGATCTGGTGGCGTTCAATGCGGGGATCACCAGCTGTCATTGATGGTTGTGGTCAAGCACTAGGTGCTAATTACAAAGTACAAGTCCAAGTACAAAGTACTTGCTGGCATTGAGTTTGCGTCTATGAACACACACTGCAAGTCTGAAGAGCAAGGGTATCTCCTTAGCAGCCTGCTAGCTAAGGCGACATCTTTAAAAAGGCCATGATAGCAGCGGCTTGGAGACCTTCTACAGGAACCAAAAATTTATAATTTTTATAGAATAAGAATTTTCATATATTGTAAATTTGGACCTCATCTGCCAAAGAAATAAAGTTTAATATTACTTCATTGCAAGTGCCTTCTATTGCATAGCCTAACAAATACTGTACCTGTTGATCATGTCACTAAAGTCCACCTCACGTAGCTTCCTATGATAAGGGGACAACAATGCTGCACTGCAACTGAATTTAAACCAGCAATGTCCCTCTTGTATTCTGCGTCTGCTTGCACTACAGCGAGATGAGATGATGTAGGGCTCACTGATGATTCACAAGCCTGTAACTTGTCAATCAGCCCTTGACCACACCTATCCCTAGTTACTGCTCTCTGTATTGGCCGAGCTGACAATACCGCTGAATCCTCCCACTGTGAGTTGCAGTGCCCAGTAGGGGGAATGTATGAGACACAAATGAAAGAGGATTTGGCTGACCGATTTGGTAAAACATTTTTACACTTAGGCCTCGTACACACGACCGAGAAACTCGTCGTAAAAGAAACATCGTTTTCCTCGATGAGTTCCTTGTCAGGCTTTTGTCAAGCTTTCTTTGCATACACACTGTCAAGACAAAATCTCGTTCTCAAATGCGGTGATGTACGACGGCACTATAAAGGGGAAGTCCGATTCCACTGGCGCCACCCTTGGGGTTGCTTTTACTAATCTCATGTTACTGCGTGTTAAGTAAAGTTTGGTGAGAGACAGTTTGCGCTTTTCAGTCTGTTACAGCGTGACGAATGTGCTATGTCCATTACAGACGCTACTTTTACCGAACGTGCGCTCCCGTATCATACTTTATTCTTAGCATGCGCGGGTTTCTAAGCATACACACGAATGTGTTTCTCGTCGTAAACCAGCCCGACGAGAAACATGACAAGGAAATTGAGACTCCCGACGAGAAAAAAAGAGAACTTGTTCTCGTCGAGATCTACAACAGTTTTCTCGACGAAAAACATACACACGGCCGTTTTCCTCTGCAAAAAAGCTCTGTCACCAATTTTCTTGATAGATTTTGTTGAGGAAAACGGTTGTGTGTACGAGGCCTTACAATTACAAGCAGTCTTCCGACTTATGAACACACTCCTCTTACGAACACACCTACAGTTCCTAATGCGTTCGTTACTCGGGGACTGCCTATATCTTTTTAATTAGAAAGTTTTGATTTGTTGTCTAGAATTGGGGTAACAAGCCAAGGCTGTCCTAATTACATACACATTGGGGGTTATTTACGAAAAGGCAAAAACGACTTTGCACTTTTAGTACAATTTCAAGTGTAGTTTGCAATTGTAGTGCAAAGTGTTTTTTCCTTTCGTAAATAACCCCCATTGTGTTTTTTTTGCATGATTCTACCAAATAAAATTTGTAAAAAAAAAAAAAGAACATTTAACAGTGAAAGGGTGGGAACAAAGTTCTGGGCTGGAAGTGGTTAACAATGAAAAACAGCTGTCCTGCAAAAATTACTGAACTGCAAAAAAATTGTAATAACATCAAAACCAGCTGTATGTCCTTGACAATGCCAAATACAGGTTTCCATAGACACTGGATGTCCATCATCCTAAACCTGCAATTAGAACATGGCTAGAAAGCAGATCGGTTTTCTTTGCGGAGGAAAAGGTCATGTAGAGATGGATTAACAGTCAGTAAGGGGTTGATTTACTAAAAGAAAATATAGAGTGTTCACATTGAAAGGGAAGTTGCACTTTGCAAGAGAGCTTAGTGAATAAGGGGGAGCTCTGCTGGCTTCCTTCATCCAATCATGTGAAAACCAAAATGCTGTTTTGTTTTTTATTTTCCTGCACATGAGTGGGTATTCTTTACAAAGTAAAACTTCACCACATTCAATAAGCTCTAGGGCAGGGGTGCCCAACCAGTGGCCCGGGGGCCACATTTGGTCCGTGGAGCCCTCTGATGTGGCCCGCGACCTCCTGCTCTGGGATGGCTGGTTTGCAGGCCCAGATTGCAGGTTGCGGACCTGCCATCTGAGAGCATCAGTGTTGTAAATGAAGCCAGAGGTAGAGGAAGCAAGGGGCTTTTCAGAAAGTGTACCACACCTGCAGGATAAAATAGACATCTATGGCAAAGATCACATGATCGGTCCGACCTAATCAGACCCTCCAATTACCTCTATGAAGCGGCAGGTGATTAGAGGGTTTGTTTACACCTGCCTACGTCCAATCCAATCTGCTAAAAAAACAGAAGAGGATCTGCCCCCTTCAATCTGATTGGATCGGAGGGCCCGTAGAGTAGATTGGGCTGTGTCTGCTTTACATATGCAGACTGGACACAGACCTGTCATCTGCCCACTCCGCTCATTGTGGCCTGCGACAGGTTACTAAGTCGCTTAAGTGGCCCTCAGCCTTCAAAAGGTTGGGCACCCCTGCTCTAGGGCGAATTCCCTTGCAAAGTGCAACTCTCCTTGCAACAAGAACAGCATATTTGCCATTGTAAATCAACACCTAAAACTGCCTACAAGGATGTGCATATCCCCCGGTTTACTATCCCCTGTGTTTACTGCAGGAGGATGAAGGTTGTATCTGGGCCATCTGCACATCCACCAGACCTCTAGGCTCTTGCTTTGGTTTGCCTTGTGTATGATTCCTTTTAGGGTGTCTACTTTCAAGATTGTTAGAGAGATTAAAGAAACCCTTAGATGAAAGGAAAAAAATCTAAGGCCTCGTACACATGACCAAGAAACTCGACAGAATCCATCAAGAAACTGGGTGGCAGAGCTTTTTTGCTGAGGAAAACGGTCGTGTGTATTTGTTTTCATCGAGGAAACTGTTGAGGAACTCGACGAGGAAAAAAGAGAACAAGTTCTCTTTTTCCTTGACGGGAGTCTCAATTTCCTCGTCGTGTTCTTCGTCGGGCTGGTTTTCGATGAGAAACTCGAGTGTGTGTATGCTAAGAAACCCGCTCATGCTCAGAATAAAGTATGAGACGGGAGTAAAAGTAGCGTTTGTAATGGGGATAGCACATTCGTCACGCTGTAACAGACTGAAAAGTGCAAATCGTCTCTTACCAAACTTTTACTTAACACGCAGTAACACAAGATTAGCAAAAGCAGCCCCAAGGGTTGTGCCAGTGGAATCAAACTTCCCCTGCCATTGTATGTGTTGTACATCACCGCGTTTGAGAACAAGGAGATTTTGTATTGACCGTGTGTACGCAAAGCAAGCTTGTCGAGTTCCTCGACAGGCCTAACAAGGAACTCGTCGAGGAAAACGATGTGTCTTTTCCAACGAGTTCCTCGGTCGTGTGTACAAGGAATGAGACTCTATGCCTATGATGAAAGGGGGTGTGTGCCTTTTCTCCAATCAGCAATTTTAGCTATCTTGGCTGTATGCCCAGACATCACATTCTATGTTAAACGCTTAAGGACCACGCCGATATACAATGGCAGAATGGCACGGCTGGGCAGATTAACGTGTATATATATACATTGCCCATTAAGACGTGGCATTGTGGGCGCGTGCACACCACAAGCTCCGTGAGTGTGACCTCAGGTCCCGCAGACTCGATGTCCACGGGGATGCCCGCGATCGTCTCACGAAGAGGAAGACGGGGAAATGCTGATGTAAACAAGCATTTCCCCATTCTTCCTAGTGACAGGACACTGATCACAACTCCATGTAATAGGGAGCAGTGATCAGTGTTGTGTTACACACATCCCATCCCCCCACAGTTAGAAGCACTCCCTAGGACACACTTAACCCCTTCAGCGCCCCCTACTGGTTAACCCCCCTTCACTGCTAGTGTAATTTTTACAGTAATCAGTGCATTTTTATAGCACTGATCGCTGTATCAATGACAATGGTCCCAAAATGGCATCAACAGTTTTCGATGTGTCCGCCATAATGTCGCAATGATGATAAAAATCGCTGATCGCCGCCATTACTAGTAAAAAACAAAATTATTAAACAGCCATAAAACTATCCCCTACTTTTTTTTTTAACCGCCATGGGTTCCCCCTACAAGAGCATACCAGGCCCTTCTTTCTGATATGGATTTTAAGGGAAACCTCTCACACCAATTTAACAATGTTGGAAACCAAAGCCGACCCATCCCTCGGTTCCAGGTGCCGGTGTTCTAACCATATGGTTCCTCTATCGGATAGGGTCCGGCATCGACTGCGCAGGCGCTGCGCAGTTAAAGGAGATCTCGAGGCCGAACAGCTGTTCGTCAGCTGTAAATGCTCGGGGCTGGTTATACACGCCCCCGCCCAGGGTGAAAGTAGGAAGTGGAACAGGAAGTCCCACTCCTACCGAAGCCCCCACTCCCCCCCAAAAAAAAATACATGCCAAATGTGGCATGTAAGGGGGAGAGGAGTGCTTAAAGCGGAAGTTACACTTTTGGGTGGAACTCCGCTTTAACAGAACATGTTCAATAGTATAGTAGAAAAAGGCGTAATCATTCAGAAAAGTAACTCTCATGCAGCGTACACACGACCGTTTTTCGGGTTCTAAAAAATTAAGTTTTTAAGGGTCTAGAAAAAACTACGTTTAATTCAACCCGATCATTAAAACGGCCTTGCCTACACACGATCATGAAAAAAAATGCTCTAGCAAAGCGTGGTGACGTACAACACGTACAACGGCACTATAAAGGGGAAGTTCCATTCAGATGACGCCAGCCTTTGGGCTGCTTTAGCTGATTTTGTGTTAGTAAAAGACGATTTGTGCTTTTCTATCTGTTACAGCGTGATGAATGTGCTTACTCCATTACGAATGGTAGTTTTACCAGAACGAGCGCTCCCGTCTCATAACTTGCTTCTGAGCATGCATTATTTTTTCACGTCGTTAAAGCCCACACATGACCATATTTTACAACCTTAAAAACGACAATGTTAAAAACGTGAAAAAATAGAGCATGTTCAAAAAATGCTCTGAGGCCTCGTACACACGTTTTCCTCGACAGAATCTATCAAGAAACTTGGTGGCAGAGCTTTTTTTGCTGAGGAAAAAGGTCATGTGTATGTTTTTCATCGAGAAAACTGTCGTGGAACTCGATGAGAAAAAAAGAGAACAAGTTCTCTTTTTCCAAGTCGGGAGTCTCAATTTCCTCGTTATGTTCCTCGTCGGGCTGGTTTTCGACGAGAAGCACATTCGTGTGTATGCTTAGAAACCCGCACATGCTCAGAAGGGTGGCGCCAGTGGAATCAAACTTCCCCTTTATAGTGCCGTCGTACGTGTTTTACGTCACTGCGTTTGAAAACGACAAGATTTTGTCTTGACAGTGTGTATGCAAGGAAAGCTTGTCAAGGTTCTCGACAAGCCTAACAAGGAACTCGTCGAGGAAAACAATGTTTCATTTACGACGAGTTCCTCGGTCGTGTGTACGAGGCCTGAAGCCCACACACAATCATTTTTATTGACATTAAAAAAAACAATTTTTTTTACAACCTGAAAAACGGTCGTGTGTTGCCTGTGGGAGGGAAGACTGAGGCCTTGTACACACGACCGAGGAACTCGTCGTAAATGAAACATCGTTTTCCTCGACGAGTTCCTTGTTAGGCTTGTCGAGAAACTCGACAGGCTTGCTTTGCGTACACACTGTCAAGATCAAATCTCCTCGTTCTCAAACGCGGTGACGTACAACACATTCGACGGCAGGGGAAGTTCCATTCCACTGGCACAACCCTTGGGGCTGCTTTTGCTAATCTCATGTTACTGCGTGTTGAGTAAAAGTTTGGTAAGAGACAATTTGCACTTTTCAGACTGTTACAGCGTGACAAATGTGCTATCTCCATTACAAATGCTACTTTTACCGAAGGTGCGCTCCCGACTCATACTTTCTTCTGAGCATGCGCGGGTTTCTTAGCATACACACGCTCGCGTTTCTTGTCGAAAACCAGCCCGACGAGGAACACGACGAGGAAATTGAGACTCCCGTTGAGGAAAAAGAGAACTTGATCTCTTTTTTCCTCGTCGAGTACCTCAACGGTTTCCTCGATGAAAAACGTACACACGACCATTTTCCTCGGCAAAAGTTTCTTGATGGATTGTGTCGAGTTTCTCAGTTGTGTGTACGAGGCCTGAGTGATGCATGGCAGCATTCACACCCCATACCGGTGCTTGGTGACCGGCCACTATAATTAATTCAAGTAAAGAGCTGTGACTTGGAACTCACAGGGGCTCCTTCCTTCACTTCTGGTCCCACAATGGAGAAGCAAGTTAACAAAAGTATAGTAAAAATGTAGGAACCGCTCCTAGGGCCAACGGTAAAGTGAACCTGTTGGCAAAGCATCGTTGCTTTGAGAATTGTAAAACACAAACCTTTACATGCACTAAATCAATACACTGCATAGATGTGCGTGTTTAACAGTATTTTATAATAAGCCAGGTCCAGATATCTAATAGATTAGACCCATTACATTTTCAGCTACGCCAACACACAATTGGTGAGGGAGTCATTTTCATGAATCATTGCATTTCATTGGATTCACAGTGGAAGAGGGGCACTGTGCCATTCTGTGTAACAATACTTATGAAGACCAAATGCATATAGGCATCTGCCAAACACAGAGTTGTGAAACATGTTGTAGAACAGTCTATGTGACATTATTCCGCAGCTGTGCTGAAAGACATCAGTAAAGGTATAGTCCAGACAGAAATCCATAATAATATTTTGCATTGGTCATTACTCTAAGGGCACAACATAACTCTGATTTACCAAGCTCCGATATGACCTAAAACATGATACACTAATGCCGCGTACACACCATCACTTTATGTGATGAAAAAAAACGACACTTTCTGTGAAGTAAAAAATGACGTTTTTGAAACTTCAATTTTCAAAGACGAAGTTGCCTACACACCATCGTTTTCTCACAATGATCTTGCAAAGTGAGGTTACGTTCCACCACGTTTTACCATTGAAGCTAGCTTCTGGGCATGCGTGGATGAAAAAACGTCTTAGAAAACGACGTTTTTTGCTACACACGGTCAATTTCTGTGAAGTAAAAAGTGCACTTTTGAAAAACGACACATAAAATTGAAGCATGCTTCAATTTTTTTCTGTCGTTTTTTAGAAGACATAAAACGACGTTTTTGCCCACACACGGTCAATTAAATTGACGTTTTTGAAAATGACGTTTTTTTCCATCGCAGAAAGTGATGGTGTGTACGCGGCATTAGGCAAGCTAAAATTGCATTCAATAATACTGCTCAGAA
This sequence comes from Rana temporaria, assembly GCF_905171775.1. Taxonomy (NCBI): domain Eukaryota; kingdom Metazoa; phylum Chordata; class Amphibia; order Anura; family Ranidae; genus Rana; species Rana temporaria. The sequence goes on along the minus strand of NC_053493.1, from coordinate 404,764,304 downwards.
ACAATCTACTGCACTTGGGGGCAGGGCATCCATCAAAAATGTTGGGGCCCCTTACACAGCTTTAGGCTGGGCCCCCTTGGAGAAGAGAACCGGTGGGGGGGGGATGTTCTGACACAAGATAGTAAGGAGGGGTTGGGCGGGGTTTGGGAACAAAAAATAATAAAAAAAAAAAAAAAAATGTAAAAAAATAATGTTTTTTTAAAAAAAAATGGGAGGGGGCCGGCCGGGCCTGTAAGGCGCCCTGGGGACCATTGGGCCCCTTATAGGTGTAATGCCTGTACCCCCCCTCATGGCGGCCCTGCTTGGGGGCTTAGTCTATATGTAAGTGGTGCAGCCAACCCTTTGGATAAAACAATGCCTGCGTTCTTGCTGCCCTCCTCAGAACAATGGTTATCCTTAGAGCTGAAACATAAAAAGAGGAAAGGAGGGCGCACCAACCTTGTGCATTACCAATGGAAAGATTTATTAATCACTTTCCGCCTGGTCAATAGATTGACATCCGGGAAGTGGTTCTGTTATCCTGACTGGACGTCTATTGACGTCCAGCAGGATAACAACCGCCGCTCGCCCGTGGGGGCGCCCATCGCGGCGATCGGTGGTGCGGCGTGTCAGTCTTTACCACGTGATCAGCCCTGTCCAATCACAGCTGATCACGATATAAACAGGAAGAGCCGTTGATCTGACAGACGTGAGTAGAGGAGAGCCGATAGGTGGCTCTCCTGACAGGGGGTATACACTGATTGTTTATCAGTGCAGCCCCCTCACGGATGCCCACCCTAGACCACAGGGAAGCCGCCAGGACCATCAGGGAAGGGGGCAACATGTGGATGTACCCCATGACCATCCACATATTAAAAAATATTCACAATAGATGCCAATCAGTGCTTACAAATGGACACTGACTGGCAACATGGGCACTGAATGTCTAAAATATAAAACAAGTGATGCCCAGCAATGTCACCATAAGTATCATCAGTGCCACCCCTCAGTGTCCATCAGTGCCAACTCTCAGTGCCCATCCATGCCCATCAGTGCCCACCTATCAGTACCCATGAGTGCCACCCATAAGTACCCATCAGTGCCGCCTATAAGTGCCCATCAGTGCCGCCTATAAGTGCCAATCAGGGCCGCCTATGAGTGCCCATCAGTGCCAGCATACCAGCGCCACCTATCAGTGCCCAGTGCTGCCTATCAGTGACCATCATCAGTGCCCATCAGTGCCACCTCATCAGTGCCACCTCATCGGTGCCCATCAGTGCCGCCTTATCAGTACAGCCATATCAGTGCCCGTAATTGAAGAAGAAAACCTACTTATTTAATATTAACAGAAAAAAAGAAAAACTTATTTTTTTTCAAAATTTTCGGTCTTTTTTTATTTGTTGCGCAAAAAATAAAAATTTGCAGAGATGATCAAATACCACCAAAAGAAAGCTCTATTTTTGGGAACAAAATTATAAAAATTCTGTTTGGGTACAGTGTAGCGTGACCGCGCAATTGTCATTCAAATTGCGACAGCGCTGAAAGCTGAAAATTGGCTTTGGCAGGAAGGTGCGTAAGTGCCTGGTATTGAAGTGGTTAAAAAACTGTAACAGCAGTGATCATACTTACAAACGAGCGTGTATAAAAAAAGCTTATCAGTCCACTAGTAAATAAGGACACCTGCAACCTGAACCAATTATTGGAGGGGTCCGATGGCATCACAAACGGCTAACGCATTTCAAGGGCGTAACCTCTTCTTCAGAGCCAAAGCGGTGAAATATTAACTACTTGCCGACCAGCCGCCGGCGGCAGGTCGGCTCTCCTGGGCGAGAGCCCGTCATACTACGTCGGCTCTTAGAGCGGCCACTAGGGGCGCCCCTCGCTCGCCCCCGACTCCCGTGCGTGTGCCTGGCGGGCGCGATCGCCGCCGGGCACACGCAATCGCTCGTTACAGAGTGGGCACCGGGAGCTGTGTGTGTAAACACACAGCTCTCGGTCCTGTCAGCGGGGGAAATGCTGATCTTCTGTTCATACAATGTATGAACAGAGGATCAGTGTTTCCCCTAGTGAGGCCACCCCCCCCCACAGTAAGAACACACCCAGGGAACATACTTAACCCCTTCCCCGCCCCCTAGTGTTAACCCCTTCACTGCCAGTGGCATTTTTATAGTAATCCAATGCATTTTTATAGTACTGATCGCTATAAAAATGCCACTGGTCCCAAAAATGTGTAAAAAGTGTCCGAAGTGTCCACCATAATGTCGCAGTACCGAAAAAAAATTACTAGTAAAAAAAATATATTAATAAAAATGACATAAAAATACCCCCTATTTTGTAAACGCTATAACTTTTGCGCAAACCAATCAATAAACGCTTATTGGGATTTTTTTTTACGGAAAAAACGTAGAAGAATACGTATCGGCCTAAACTGAGGAAAAAAAAGTTTTTTTTATATATATTTTTGGGGGATATTTATTATAGCAAAAAGTAAAAAATATTATTTTTTTTCAAAATTGTCGCTCTATTTTTGTTTATAGCGCAAAAAATAAAAACCGCAGAGGTGATCAAATACCACCAAAAGAAAGCACTATTTGTGGGAAAAAAAGGGCGCCAATTTTGTTTGGGAGCCACATCGCACGACCGCGCAATTGTCAGTTAAAGCGACGCAGTCCCGAATTGCAAAAAGTGCTCTGGTCTTTGACCAGCAATATGGTCCGGGGGGTAAGTGGTTAAATGAAAATAAAGCATTTTTTTATGTCGGATGTTTCAAGTTTTGGGTTCTGCGCGTTCGTTATTGTATGGTAAAAACGAACGCGAAAATCCATGAAATTCGGCCGAAAACGCATTTGGACGAAAACGAATGCACATGTCTACTAGTGTGATTATATGCAGTATAACTCAATAAAGAGACTATAAAACATTATAAATAACATCTCCCAACTGTTCAGAATTAGCATGTTGTAGAATATGAATGGAAATAAAGAAAGAGAATGCTTTTAAGTCAATAAACAGGATTACAAATCATGCAGCATGTGCCAAAATATTTTATGATTTGACATTTCTAAACGTCTGGAGTGCAATTCATCCAACCCGGCCGATTGTCTGCAATTTCAATTTGTAAATATCATCTCATGCTAGGATTGGGAAGTACTTATTATAGAGGTCTTAACATTAGATAGATGGGGTTTGGGGGGGGTATTTAGAAGTTATTTATTTTTCTTACCACAATATATAATAGAGACATGACTACCATATATACTCGAGTAGAAGCCAAGTTTTTCAGCACATTTTTTTGTGCTGAATATGCCCCCCTTGGCTTATACTCGCATTACCGTTTTGCGCCTGATCTTCTGGACTTTGGAGACCCTGTACCGGCCATCCATAGGTCCCCATGACCCCACAATTGGCACACACGTAGCCCCACTCTTCCTCTACAAGTTCGCATAGTTTGTTGTCCGGGGGGCCTACGGCCGGGGAGCACCGATTTTTCAAACCCGGGCACCCCTTCCATAGACTCCCATATTAAACGGTCATTTCTCTGGTGACTTTGGGGACCCGGTACCGGCCGGTTGTAAACTTTGCACACATGCAGCCCCATTTTTCCTCTACAAGTGTGCAAAGTTTGTCATCTCGGGGACCTATGGCCGGGGAGCACCGCCAGACACCCCTTCCATAGACTCCCATGTTAAATGTCAGTCTAGTCATGGACACAGTGAGGCATGGGCACAGTGAGGCGTGGGCACAGTGAGGCGTGGACACAGTGAGCCTTGGGCACAGTGAGGTGTGGACACAGTGAGGCATGGGCACAGTGAGGCATGGGCACAGTGAGGCAAATTGAGGCACAGTGAGGCGTGGGCACAGTGAGGCGTGGGCACAGTGAGCCGTGGGCACAGTGTGGCATGCATATGGACACAGTGAGGCAAAGTGAGGCACAGTGAGGCATGGGCACAGTGAGGCATTGGCACAGTGAGGCATTGGCACAGTGAGGCATTGGCACAGTGAGGCGTGGGCACAGTGAGGCGTGGGCACAGTGAGGCATGGGCACAGTGAGGCATGCACATGGGCACAGTGAGGCAAAGTGAGGCACAGTGAGGCATGGGCACAGTGAGGCGTGGGCACAGTGAGGCGTGGGCACATGGACACAGTGAGGCAAAGTGAGGCACAGTGAGGCATGGGCACAGTGAGGCGTGGGCACAGTGAGGCGTGGGCACATGGGCACAGTGAGGCATGTAGATGGACACCCTAGGCTTATACTTGAGTCAATAGGTTTTCCCATTTTTTTTGTGGTAAAATTAGGTGCATCGGCTTATATTCGGGTCAGCTTATACTCGAGTATATGTGGCAATTATGTTTTTGCAGTATGCTGTTTTTTGATAGTGAAGACCTAGTGCAGTACAATTCAGTTTTGGATTTTCAGCACCAAAAAAACAAACAAAACCATGACCACTCATTACAGTGACCTGTACCCTACCCCGGAGGCCCCATAAACATTGGCATTTTGCGACTGGTGCATGAGGCTCTGGCATTTAGGTGTGGGTGGGGGGCACAGGTGTACTGCCTAGACCCAGCTGTTGGCAGCCTTTCAAACTCTACAGGCTGACAGCTGCTGCGGGAGGACAGGGCTGGACGGTGCACCTAGTGGTTTTTACATTTAGGGGAGTATACACAAAGGGACAAATGCCATACAAGCAGTATGCATTCTAGGTATTTGTCCCTGGGCGCACACTGCCCTAAGTATAAGTACCACTAGGTGCATTGTCTAGCCGCAGCAGCTGTCAGGCCTCGTACACACGACCGAGTTTCTCGGCAAAAACCAGCAAGAAACTTTTTTTTTTTTTATTTGCCGAGGAAACTGGTCATGTGTACATTTTTCGACGAGGAAACTGTCGAGGAACTCGTCGAGCCAAAAAGAGAGCAAGTTCTCTTTTTCCTCAACGGGAATGGAGAAAATTGGCTCGCCGAGTTCCTCGACAGCCTAACAAGGAACTCGACGAGCAAAACGATGTGTTTCGCCCGTCAAGTTCCTCGGCTGTGTGTACGAGGCTTCAGCCTTACATAAAGTTTCTCAAGCTGTTGTTACCTGTGCCCACCACCTGCACCTAAGTGCAGGAGCCTCATGCACCAGGAACAAAATGGGCAATGTGCATGGGGCCTTACACCTAACCTTGTCCTAGCATCTAACCTGTTACTGACCACATACAGTATATGCAGCAGCACAAGGGTAGGCTTTAGTGTCCACACGCTGTGCATATGTGGCCAATGTTTCTGTGCTGAGAGCGCGCTCACTGCACACTTCTAGCACAAAGAAAGAACTGTCCCTACGCACCATTAGTACCGAGGGGGAACGGAATCTGATCATGTGACCACTGTGGCAGCCAATCAGTTCCATCCTTACAACTACAGATGTGTGAACCAGGCAAATTTTGATTTGGAGGAGGTTTGACAAACCCAACAAAAGGCTGAACATAGCACCGAACCCCAATGAAGTCTATGTGAGCGGAATTTTGTTTTCTGTACTTTTTCAAGATAAAGGGTTTCAAAGTCAATATGTAATCTTGAAAGTACAGGGTCAATACCAGTTGACGAGGGGGGGGGGGGGTTGCCACATCCTATCGACATCAGAAAAACAAAATGGATTTTATTGGTACTCTATGTGCACACATTTGTTGTTGGAAAATTTGAGAGCATGCTATCCCACATTTGTTTTCAGAAGATCTGACAACAATTGTCCAATGAAGTGTACAAACGGTTGGATTATCCGACCAAAACTCTGCCATCACACAATTGTTGTCGGAAAATCTGATCGTGTGTACGAGGCTTTATGCCGCGTACACATGGTCGTTTGTGATGAAAAAAAACGACATTTCCCCCGTGTGTGGGGAAAACGTTGTTTTATGTCTTCTGGGTTTTAACAATTCATCATAATATGATGAATTGTTAAAACCGTTTTGTTTCATTCTAGAGCCTTCTCTTGAGACGATCAAGTCCTAAAACCCCTGAGGAAGCCTATGGTAGGGTAGACTTGCTCAAGAAATGTGTCTCTACATATAGCTCCCACCATTTAATGTTGTAAAGCTGATTTTAACTTTGTATGAATTGAATAAAACTTTTCTATTTTTGATATAACAATACATTTGGTTTTTATAATCGGCACCGCAATAATCCCTTATCCTCTCAAATCCCTTTATTTAAGCATTGAACTTCGTTTTTTCAGCACGTCGTTGTGTTTTACGTCACCGCGTTCTGACACGATAGTTTTTTTAACCGATGGTGTGTAGGCACGACTGATCATCAGTCAGCTTCATCGGTTAACCTATGAAAACGGTCCATCGTGTGTACGCGGCATTACAGCAGGTTACATATGCAGTTAGAAAGTGTTACTAGCCAAGAAGATAGCACAAGACTCCATACAATAGAAAACCAACACAGAGGAAGCATCTAGAAAACATTATTTAATGTGACTCAAGCGCGTTAAAAGCACATGCAAAACGCGTCAGTAACACTGCACGCACATTAATGGACCTCTACAGTATCTAACATTTCATAGCACGTCTATAGAAGCCCGAACTGCATCGATTCTCAATGGACAGTATGAATCTGCAAGCACACATTCAGAAGGATAAAATAAAAATATGATTCTTCAGAAAGGATTAGATTTGTCAAATGCATCAGGTCTTTTTTTCAGAGAGAGTGGAGGAGGGAGGGGGGGTTAGAGAGAGAGAGAGAGAGAGAGAGAGAGAGAGAGAGAGAGAGAGAGAGAGAGAGAGAGAAGGAAGAGAACGGCAGGGGTCTGGACAGGGACACAAACACACAAAAAGAGAAAATAAAACATGAAAAAGCAAAACAGAGAAAGCAATGGAAGTAAAAAAAAACAAGCACAAAAAAGCAAAGAAAATAATACAAAAGAATACAAAGTTTAAAGGAAATAGAAAAAAAAAGGAAAAAGGGAAAAGATGTACTCTAACATTATTTGCCAAAGCATAGATGTGTCTGAAATCCGCTTAAAACATACTGCTTGTCTGAGATTGCTTATAGATAGGCTGTATTATTTAACGCCAGCCCAGCAGCATGGTTTATCTTCATCCACATGAAATCTCCGGGGACCGAGGATTTGGGCTGTGCAGCAGAGTGTAGAAGACGGACTGCTAAGGGTCAGCATTGTATGTTCTTGCTGTATTTGTTATTGCATCTGCTACAAATTCTGCTAAAAAAGCAAGACCGGGGGACTGGAACTAAAATATCAGGATACTAAATATTTACATACTGAATACAGAAACGGATTTTCTAATTGGAATTCTGTAAGAGACTTTAAGGTAGTAATAAACCATCAGCATTGTTGAGCTTTAATCATGGAACACAATAAAATAAACATTCCTCAGTAAACTGTTAATAATTTTATCCCAGGACTTGCAGTTTACAGGTTTCGGTGCTGCTGGCTCCTGCACTCTCAGTGCTGCTGGCTCCTGCACTCTCAGTGCTGCTGGCTCCTGCACTCTCAGTGCTGCTGGCTCCTGCACTCTCAGTGCTGCTGCTGGCTCCTGCACTCTCAATGCTGCTGGCTACTGCACTCTCAGTGCTGCTGGCTCCTGCACTCTCAATGCTCCTGCACTCTCAATGCTGCTGGCTCCTGCACTCTCAGTGCTGCTGGCTCCTGCACTCTCAATGCTGCTGGCTCCTGCACTCTCAATGCTGCTGGCTCCTGCACTCTCAATGCTGCTGGCTCCTGCACTCGTAATGCTCCTGCACTCTCAATTCTGCTGGATCCTGCACTCTCAAAGCTGCTGGCTCCTGCACTCTCAATGCTGCTGGCTCCTGCACTCTCAATGCTGCTGGCTCCTGCACTCTCAATGCTGCTGGCTCCTGCACTCTCAATGCTGCTCCCCTGAACTTCAGAGGAAAGAGTTAACAGGTGGAATCCTGGACTCTGAACTCGCCTTTCTGCCCCACATCCAATTCGGCCCAAGCGCGCCAAATTCAAATGTGGAACAGGGGGGCGTGTTTTATGTAAATCACTGATGACCCGACGTGATTGACGTTTTTAACGAACGGCGCATGCGCCGTCCGTGGACATATCCCAGTGTGCATTGCTCCAAAGTACGCCGTTTCGACGTGAACGTAAATTACGCTAAGCCCGATTCACGTACGGCTTATGCAAACAACGTAAAAAGATAGGCCTGTTCTGACATCCACACCTTGCATGGGATGCGCCACCTAGGGAGCAGCTTTATCTTTACGCCGGCGTATCTCTAACGTAAACGGCATAACTAATTGCGACGGGCGCACTTACGTTCGTGAATCGGCGTATCTAGTCATTTGCATATTCTACACCGAACTCAACGGAAGCGCCACCTAGCGGCCAGCGTAAATATTGCACCCTAAGATACGACGGCATAGGAGACTTACGCCGCTCGTATCCTAGCCTAATTTAAGCGTATCTGGTTTCCAGAATACGCTTAAATTTAGGACGGCGTAGATTCAGAGTTACGTCGGCGTATCTACTGATATGCTGGCGTAAAGCTATCTGAATCCAGCTATATGTGTGCATGAACACATAGGATAACATGATGGAGAGTTTATTGACTGTAGAAAAAAAAAAACGTCTACTGCCAAAAACAGCTGCTGTAAAAACGCCCAAAAACGTCCAGTGTGCATGAGGCCTAATGTGCATCTCATGCCACTGGTGTCATTTCACTGTTTTCTTTTTTTATTATTTACTTTGTTTATTGGACCACCCAGTGCACATATCTCATTTTCACATGTTAATAGCACCCCATGGTGCCTTTTAAATTGTGACACACACAGTTTTTGCTGGACACTTCTGTGTCCAACTTTATGTATTTGGGTCACCAGTGAGTGTTCCATTGTCACTAGCACCGCATTTTTTGGTTTTAAATTTTTGGTGCAATATTGTCATATTGTTGATGCTGGCTACGCCACTGATGCTACGAGTAAGCATCACACGATGTGAAACATGTCAGCTATCCTTTTCCTTTTGTTCACTTCTTTTTGACTGCAACATTGTTGGTTGTTTTCTGTATTTCACTTGCTGAAGATATCGTTTTAAGGAGTGCGGCAGTCCAGGACCTCTTTTCATCCAATGCACCTGTGCATAGCCAGCACCCTTTTGGCTTGGTGGGACGGAAGCAAAGCCAGGAGATCAGCAGTTTTCTGAGCGGTATTATTACTTACTTCACTGTATCACTGGTAGCGCAACATTTTTTTCCCATTTGTAACTATAAATCCATAACACAATCTTTGGTACACTGGGGGAAGGTAAAGCATTGTAAAAAAATGTAAACTGTGATAACCTTCACTGCAAAACTCCCATTATGCTCTTAGCAATAGCTGAAGTAAGCAAATCATGCAGTGATATTGCGCACACCTGCTGGTGCAATAAGGGAGGGGGGAAAACAGAGTGATTCACACCAAATCTCCCAATCTCTCTGAAGTTATTTCAGGCTCTAGTAGTGGACTGTTTTAGGGGGTTCAAGGTTGGGTTGGCCATGTGTCAGTTGGTAGGGCTGAGGCCTCGTGCACACGACCGAGGAACTCGACGGGCAAAACACATCGTTTTCCTTGTCGAGTTCCTTGTTAGGCTTGTTGAGGAACTTGACAAGCTTGCTTTGCGTACACACTGTCAAGACCAAATCTCCTCGTTCTCAAACACGGTGACATACAACACATACAACGGCAGGGGAAGTTCGATTCCACTGGCTAAACTCTTGGGGCTGGTTTTGCTAATCTCATGTGTTTGTGTGTTAAGTAAAAGTTTGTTAAGAGACGATTTGCACTTTTCAGTCTGTTACAGCTTGAAAAATGTGTTCTCTCCATTACAAATGCTACTTTTACTCCCGTCTCATACTTTATTCTGAGCAAGCGTGGGTTTCTTAGCATACGCACGCTCAAGTTTCTCGTCGGAAACCAGCCCGACGAGGAATTCGACGAGCCAATTTGAGACTCCCGTTGAGGAAATAGAGAACTTGCTCTCTTTTTGGCTCGTCGAGTTTCTCGACAGTTTCCTTGACGAAAACGTACAAACGACCGGTTTCCTCTGCAAAAAAAATATCTCCCAGCAAGTTTTTTGCTGGTTTTTGCCGAGAAACTCGGTCGTATGTACGAGGCCTGAGACTCTAGAGAAATAACTGCATCTTTAGAAATGGTAAAATCATCTTTAAGGCCTGGTTCACCCTGGTACGATTTGAGATGTGATTTGAGATGTCAAATTCGCATCTCAAATTGGCGGCATTTGCCGGCAATGGCACCGTCCTAATCGGTGCGATGCCGCATTGATTTAAAAAAGTAGTTCCTGTACTACTTTTTGCGATTTCGGGCCACGATTTACATTGACATCTGTGCAGAAACCTGCACAGATGTCTCTGAAATCGCGGCCGAAATCGGGACTGCCAGCGGGAGTGAAATTGTGCGAGTTTAGCTGAACTCGCACGGCTTCACTCCCGCAGCCCAGTGTGAACCAGGGCTTAAGGCAGCCTTTCTTAACTGTTTTACCCCAGAGGTAACCTTGAAATAGTTTTCAGGTCTTAAAAGAAGCCTTGAGAAAACCAATTTATTGGTGGCAATTGGAAAAAATGACCCTTGTATTGGTGTCCAGTGGGGAGAATTCCCCTTACTTAATCTGAATGGAACTTCCCCTTTATAGTGCCGTCATACGTGTTGTACGTCACCGCGCTTTGCTCGAGCAATTTTTTTTTCACGATCGTGTGTAGGCAAGGCAGGCTTGACAAGAATCACGTCGAAAAAAACGTTGTTTTTTCTAGGAACATTAAAAATGGTTGTGTGTACGCGGCTTTACATTGGTGATCAGTGGTAAGAATATTTCTTACCTTGGTAATCAGTGGTAAGAATATTTCTTACCTTAGCAGGCAATGAAGAGAATTCCCCTTACATTGGTGGCCAGTGGAAAGAATATTTTGTACATTAGAAGTCAGCTGAGAGAATTCCCCTTACATTGGTGGCCAGTCGGAAGAATATTTCTTACATTAGCAGTCAGTGGGGAGACTTTCCCTTACATTTGTTGCCAGTGGAAAGAATGTTCCTTACATTGGTGATCAGTGGAAATAATATCCCTTACAATGGTGGCCATTGAGAAATATGGGCCAGATTCACAGCCGAGATACGCCGGAGTATCTCAGATACTCTGTCGTATCTCAGATACTCCGTCGTATCTCTCAGAGTATCTATGCGACTGATTCATAGAATCAGTTATGCATAGATATCCCTAAGATCCGACAGGTGTAATTGTTTTACACTGTCGGATCTTAGGATGCAGTACCGCGGCCGCCGCTGGGGGGAGTTTGCGTCGTAAACCAGCGTCGGGTATGCAAATTAGGAGTTACAGCGATTCACGACGGATTTTCACGTTCGCGATGTCGCCGCTAGTCTAGTTTCCCGTCGCAAAGTTAGTCATCGTTTTTGGTGCCTTAACTTTACACAGCAAACGTATTGCTGTATAAAGTATGGCCGTCGTTCCCGCGTCGAAATTTAAAAATTAATGTCGTTTGCGTAAGCCGTCCGGGAATACGGAATTACGCTACGCGCATCGCCGTTCGAAAAAATGTTGTCACGGCGCGCAAAGCACGGCAGGAATTTCGAAACGGAGCATGCGCAGTAGGTCCGGCGCGGGAGCGCGCCTAATTTAAATGGCACATGCCCATTTAAATTACACGGGCTTATGCCGGAGGCCGCCGGCATAGGTTTTCATTGCAAGTGCTCTGTGAATCAGGCACTTGCGATGAAAACTTGCGGCGGTGTAACGTATCTACGATACGTTACGCCGCCGCAATTCTACGTGAATCTGGCCCTATGTCTCTTACAATGGTGGCCATTGAGAAGAATACTCCTTATGTTGATGGGCAGTGGGAAGAATGTTTCCTATATTAGTGGCCATTAGGAATGCCTCTCATATTGGTGCTCAGTGGGAAGACTGTTCCTTACATTCATAGTCAGTGGGAAGAATGCCCTTTACATTGGGAGTCAGTGGGAAAAATGCCCCTTACATTGGTGGTTAGTGGGACAATTACTGCTTACATCGGTGACCAATGGGAAGAATGCTCCTTACATTGGTGGTCAGTGGTAAAATTGCCACTTACATTGGCAGCCAATGGGGAGAATGCACCCTAAAGCCTCGTACACATGATCAATCCATCCGATGAGAATGGTCTGAAGGACAGTTGTCTTAGGCCTCGTACAGATGACCGGACAGTCCGCTGAAAACGGTCCGCCAGACCGTTTTCAGCGAACATGTCCGGCCGGAGATTTCTGTATGATGGTTGTACACACCATCATACAGAAATCCGCGCGTACACGATACGCGGTGACGAGGCCGCGCCGTCACCGCGATGATGACGCGGCGATGTGCGCGTCCCTGGAAGTTCAATGCTTCCACGCATGCGTCGAAGTGATTCGACGCATGCGAGGGATGGCGGCCGCTCGGACCAGTTTCAGCAGACATGTTCGGTCGTGTGTACAAGGCCTTAGGTTAACTGATGAAGCTGACTGATGGTCCGTCACGCCTACACACCATAGGTTAAATAACCGATCGTGTCAGAACGCGGTGACGTAAAACACAACGACGTGCTGAAAAAAATGAAGTTCAATGCTTCCAAGCATGCATGGATTTTTAACTGATGGTTGTGCCTACTAACGATCGGTTTTGACCTATCGGTTAGGAATCCATCGGTTAATTTGAAAGCAAGTTGACTTTTTTTTAACCTATGGTTAAATAACCTATGGGGCCCACACACGATCGGTTTTGACCGATGAAAATGGTCCTTCAGACCGTTGTCCTCTGGTTAACCTATCGTGTGTATGAGGCCTAACAGTAGTGGTCAGACAACAAAAAGATCATTGGTGTCATGCGGCTGGCTAAGGCAAACATTTCAAGCATCATCAAATGAAAGGTTAATTAGTTGCGGCTCAAGGAACCTCCAACAATATCTGGAGGAACCCTGGATGAGAATGCAAGGCACAGTATAGCCAAAGACGGGTGCTGGCCCTTCAATGTCATAAACCCGAGATGCCCAATCAGTGGCCTGGGAGCCAAATGCCCCTTGGCACTTAGGCCCAGATTCTCAAAGGACTTATGACTTTTTTTTTTATAATCGATCTTAATGAGAGAAATATCAAATGTCATTATTTGAATGGGCAGTAGGGAGCATAAAATGTGCAAGCATTGATTTATAAAGGTGTATTTAATAGCTGTAATCTCTAGCAGTCTCAGATAATCTGTCTCCATACCCAGAAGCTGTGCACGGCTTGGGAGGTGGTCTAGGGAGGTAAACAGTCATAGTATATGTAGGATTTGATAACCCATGAGGCCTGCTATCTGCCATCAATCTTATTTTAGACGTTTTGCTAAATTTACCTTGGATATTTCATGTTATACTTACCTGCTCTATGTACAGTAATGCTTTTGCACAGAGCAGCCCCTATCCTCCTCTTCTTTGGTCCCTTGCCTGCGCTCCTGGCTCTACCCTCCTGCCAGGTTCCTCCCTTACTTTGCTTGCCTTTCACACACACAGAGCTGTGGCTCGACCCGCCCCCTTCATCTCTTGATTGGCTCACTGGCTGTGATTGACATCATTGGGGGCGAATGTCTACCGATCCTGCCAAAAGCCAATCAGGAGTGCAAGTCCCCAGAGAGGCAATGCTCTTGTGGACATCGCTGGATCGAGAGAGGGCTCAGGTAAGTTTTGGGGGACTGCACGCAGAGGATTTTTTGACCTTCATGCATAGAGTGCCTTTACAGCCAATTTAACTCATAATAGTCCCTTCTATTGCTCTCAGCCTCCTTTTTTTTACCATTAAATTGGGTAATATATTGCACTTTTGTACCCTAAAATGTATTTTAGTGTGTTTTTTTTTTTTACTGAGATGTTTAAATATCAGGGCTGGATGGACAGGAATACTAATCCTTTCTCAACTAAAATAGCACCTATATATGTATTTAACCACTTGCCTACCATTGTATAGTAAAATGACGGCGGCAGGCACCCTCCCTCCCTCCAGGTGGACGTCATATGATGTCCTTGTATTCCCGGGGTTCTAGTGAGAGCCACCGGAGGCACGCCCGCGTGCTCGCTGCATCACAGGGTATTCGGTGCGCTCGCCCGGGAGCCGCGATGGTCGCCAGGCACCCGCGATTGCTCATCACAGAGCATGGACGTGAAGCGGTGTGTGTAAACACACACCACTCCACGTCCTTAGAGGAGAGAGGAGAACTGAACGTATGTTCCTTGTATATAGGAACAAACGATCAGTTTCCTTCTCTCATCAGTCCCCTTCCCCTACAGTTAGAAGCACTCACTAGGGAAAATATTAACCTCTTGATCGTCCCATAGTGTTAACCCCCTTCCCTGCCAGTCACATTTATACAGTAATCGATGCATTTTTATAGCACTGATCACTGTATAATTGTGAATGGTCCCAAACTAGTGTCAAAAGTGTCCTATGTGTGCGCTATAATGTCGCAGTCACGATAAAAATTGCTGGTCGCCGGCATTACTAATAAAAAATTAATTATTAGTAAAAATGCCATAAAACGATCCCCTATTTTGTAGACACTATAACTTTTGCGTAAACCAATCACTATACGCTTATTGTGATTTTTTACCAAAAATATGTAGAAGAATACATATCGGCCTAAAACTATTTTTTAATTGGGATATTTATTATAGCAAAAAGTACAAAATATTGTGTTTTTTTCAAAATGATCGTTTTTTTTTTGTTTATAGTGCAAAAAAATAAAAACCGCAGAGGTGATCAAGTACCACCAAAAGAAAGCTCTATTTGTGGGGGGGGGGGGAAATTATCAAAATGTATTTGGTTACAACGTCGCATGACCGCGCAATTGTCATTCAAAGTGTGACAGTGCTGAAAGCTGAAAATTGGCCTGGGCAGCAAGGGAGTGAAAAGTGGTTAATCTGTTTATTTAGCTGCCTGCCTAGAGCTCAGCATTACTGTTACAATATGTATATATCTAATAATCTAAATGTACATTTTTTTTTTTAAAAGACAAGATTTTATATCTTTCTAGATACGCATCACGTGCCTGCTCCTGATGAGTGGTACTATCAAACCACGAATCGTGTCGAGATAGCCACTAGCCGTGGTTGCACTTTTAATAATATGCAATATTGTATTACCATACATGTCCCAGTTTTGTGGATCCCAGTTTGGGATTCCACTTTCTGGGGTCCCTGTCCGGTCTTATCGATGCAGGCTGGGAAGGTTGAATATTGATCTTTATCCATTGCAGCTGTTCCGATTTAATGTTCCTACCAACCATGCATGTCCAGAGTGTTTCCTTAATTTTATGGGAATTGTACAAATATCAAATTGAGATTTTTTATGTATTTATGGTCGCTTGTATTATCAACCATTATAGTTTACTATATTTATACAATTTTGTATGTAAACACCATTCAATTGTACCTAATAAATCAACTTAATCTTTATACTATTTTGATATTGGGTTTTCCCTTAAGACTGTGTGCTCCATATAAAGTCCCACCTGTCTATGTGTAAATTCCCTCTTACCCCCCCCTTTTTTCCCCCTCCCCCCCACTTGTCTACATTACCTTACCAATATAGAGGGACGGGGGCACTATGCCATGACCTGACATGGCCCCATATAAAATCACACCTTGTTTTCATTTATCCAAGATTTTATATTTATTTTATAAATTATCCACACAAAAAAACAAAACAAAAATCTTTACTGTTACATATGTATATATCTAACAATCTAAATAAATAAAAACAATTAAAAAGATTTAAAATAAAAAATAAATTATCCACACAAAAAACAAAACAAAAATCTTTACTGTTACATATGTATATATCTAAGGCCGCATACACACGGTCGTTCCAAACCGATGAGAATGGTCCGACGGGCCGTTTCCATCGGTTCACCGCTGAAGTGACCTGATGGTCTGATGTGTGTACACACCATCGTTCCAAAAACCGATCGGGTCAGAACGCGGTGACGTCAAACACACGACGTGCTGAATAAAACGAAGTTCAATGCTTCCAAGCATGCGTCGACTTGATTCGACTTGATGATGTTTAAACCGATGCTTTCTGTACTAACCATCTGTTTGGACCGATCGGGCAGCGGGCCATCGGTTCGATTTTAAAATTTTGGACAGAAGGACAACAGACCGATGGGCTATACACACACGGTCGGTTTGGACCGATGAAACTGAACCTCGGTCCATTCTCATCGGTTTTGTCCGACCGTGTGTACGCGGCCTAACAATCTAAATAAAAAAAAAAATACAAGATTTAAAAAAATAAAAATAAATTATCCACAAAAAAACAAAACAAAAATCTTGACGGTTACATATGTATATATCTATCTAAATAAAATTAAAAAAGAAATAAAAAGATACAAGATTTAAAATAAAAAAAAAAAAAAATTATCCACACAAAAAACAAATAAAAAATCTTTACTGTTACATATGTATATATATCTAACAATCTAAATAAAAAAATACAAGATAAAAAAAACACACAAAAAACAAAACAAACATCTTTACTGTTACATATGTATATATCTAACAATCGAAATAAAAATAAAAATACAAGATTAAAAAAATTAAAAATAAATTATCCACACAAAAAAAACAAAACAAAAATCTTTACTTGTATATGTCTAACAATCAAAAAAAAAAAAAAAAAAAAAAAAAAAAAGATACAAGATTAAAAAAATAAATAAAGTATTCACACAAAAAAACTAATTAAAAATCTTTACTGTTACATATGTATATATCTAACAATCTAAATAAAAAAATAAAAAATACAAGATAAAAAAAAAAATTATCCACACAAAAAACAAAAATCTTTACTGTTATATATGTATATAACTAACCATCTAAATAAAAAAAAATATAAGATTTAAAAAAAATAAAAATAAATTATCCACACAAAAAAAACAAAAACAAAAATCTTTACTGTTACATATGTATATATCTAACTTTCTAAATAAAAATACAAATAAATAAAAAGATACAAGATTTAAAAAAATAAAATAAAAAATGATCCACGCAAAAAACAAAAATCTTTACTGTTACATATCTAACAATCTAAATAAAAAATAAATAAAAAGATACAAGATTAAAAAAAAAATATCCACACAAAAAACAAAACAAAAATCTTTACTGTTACATATGTATATATCTAACAATCTAAATAAAAATACAAATAAATAAAAATACAAGATTTTTTAAAACGTTTATAAATTATCCACACAAAAAACAAAACAAAAATCTTTCCGAGCTAATGACTCGCTAAAAAAAAAAAACACTTCTCTCTGCATCTTTGTGGTTTTTTTTCCTCTTCTAATGTGTTTTGCACAGCAGGCAACGTTATAGAATATTATCAGAAGCTTGCAAACCTCCAATTCCCCGCGCAGGGGAGCGAGCAGGGCTGTGTGAATTATGCAACAAATTCCAATTTAGCCTTTCCAACTTGTGATAAACTGGTCTTGATGAGGACGTCGGGGGAGACGCAGGGCAGACAGAAAGAAAAATACAACATGGCACATTTGGAAGCCGGAACTAAGCATCACTTATAGAGGTTGTGACTTGCCAAGATAACAGCTCAGGATGCGGCCAAGCCGACAGTATACAGGAGCCCTCCTCCTTAGGACTGGCACACGGCAAAGCCATTTGCATAGTTCTAACAGCTCCATCTGTGATATCTTTAAAGCATCTACAAGCCGACCGGGGTGCCAGATTTAAACATTTATTTGGAATAATGACCGTGCCGTTATGGAATCCATAAGGCTCTACCGGAGAGATGAAAACAGAAATACGATGCTGAATTAATAATGGGCCTGTCAATACAAAGTGCTGACACGCAGTTGATGGTCACTGCTGAAATGTAACCTCAAAAAATGATCGCGGCTGGGAAAATGAATATCTGGAGGGGGGAAGGCTTCTCGCCCTTTAAAGGATCAGCCTGTGCTATTATTATTCTATAGAGAGGAATGATGGTAATGGAATAGAATCAGGCATGCCAAGTTTGCTCTGTCGTTACAACTACCATTGTTTATTCTGTGAAAGCCATATCTATTACATAAAGTAGTGGCGGTCAACTTTCATTATGGGGGGTCTCAAGTTCGGCCCCCATCCTCGCTAAAGGCTTATACGTAAATATACAGTGTCAGAGACAGCATACACACACACACACACAACAGGGTATAAAGACTATTTGCATGATACAAGAGGTGGTCAGAGACAATGGCCCGGATTCACAGAGAGCGGGCGCACATTACGCCGCCGTAGCGCAAATAATATACGCTACGCCGATGCAGCGCAGAGAGGCAAGCATGGAATTCACAAAGCCAGTGCTCCCAAACTGCGCTGGGTTTCGAAGGCGCAAGTCGGCGTAGGTGGAAGTGGGCGTGAGCCATGCAAATGAGGCGTGACCCCATGCAAATGATGGTCTGAGCGCCTGACAGATACGTATCACGAACTGCGCATGCGCAGGGACGTAAACGCATCCCTCTGAGCATGCTCACAACCACGTCAAAACAACTGCCTAAATTACGCCGGATCAATGCCTACGGCGTGAACGTAACCTACGCCCAACCACACACACGTCCAACGTATACTATGTAAAATACACTGGCTTGGATTCCCTGGTGCACAACATTGCATGTCTGCTGCTGAGTTACACCTCCTTTATGGGGCTTAACTTTGCGCCGGACGTACAACTTACGCGCACATCGCGTAGCCTGCGTCGGACGCACGTACGTTCGTGAATCGCCATATTTTTCTTATTTGCATATTTGAATAGAAAATCAATGGGAGCGCCACATACGTCCAGCCTTAAAAATGCGCCCACGCTACGCCGGCGTAGGCAAGTTATGTCGACGGGATGAAGCCTATTTTTAGGCGTATATTAGTTTGTGGGTCTGGCGCACATTTGTACTTACATGGCATATCTTGAGATACGTCGGCGTAAGTGCTTTGTGAATCCGGGCCTGTGAGTATAATACAAAACATGGTCAGAATGTGTACATGATATAGGAGATGGTCAGAGACTGTGAATATGGTACAAGAGATGGTCAGAGACTGTGGACATGATACAAGAGATGGTCAAATACTGTGGACATGGTACAAGAGATGGTCAGAGACTGTGGACATGGTACAAGAGATGGTCAGAGACTGTGGACATGGTACAAGAGATGGTCAGAGACTGTGGACATGGTACAAGAGATGGTCAGAGACTGTGGACATGGTACAAGAGATGGTCAGAGACTGTGGACATGGTACAAGAGATGGTCAGAGACTGTGGACATGGTACAAGAGATGGTCAGAGACTGTGGACATGGTACAAGAGATGGTAAGAGACTTTGAAAATGACACAAGAGATGGTCAGACACTGTGGACTTGATAAAAGAGATGGTCAGAAACTCTAGACATGATGCAAAAGATGGTCAGGAACTGTGGATGTGACACAAGTGATAGTCAGACACTGCAGACATAATACAGGAGATGGTCAGGGACTGTGAATAGGACACAAGAGATGTTAGAGACTGCAGACATAATATAGGAGATGGTCAAAGACTGTGGATATGATAAAAGAGATGGTCAGAGACTGCGGACCTGATAGAGGAGATGGTCAGAGACTGTCGGTATGATACAAGAGGTGGTCAGATACGGTGGATATAATACAAGAAATGGTAAGAGACTGTGGCTATGATACAGGAGATGGTGAGAGACTGTGGATATAATGCAAGAGATGGTCAGACTGTGGACCTGATACTAGAGATGGACAGAGACTGTAGACCTGATACAGGAGAGGGTCAAAGACTATCGATATGATACAAGAGATGGTAAGAGACTGTGGATACAATACAAGAAATGGTCAAAGACTGTGGCTATGATGCAGGGGATGATCAGAGACTGCAGACCTGATACAGGAGATGGTCAGAGACTGTGGACATAATACAATAAATGGTAAGAAACGGTGGCTATGATGCAGGAGATGGTCAGAGACTGTGGACATAATACAAGAGATGGTCAGAGACTGTGGACCTAATACTAGAGATGGACAGAGACTGCAGACCTGATACAGGAGAGGGTCAAAGACTATCGATATGATACAAGAGATGGTAAGAGACTGTGGATATAATACAAGAAATGGTCAGAGACTGTGGCTATGATGCAGGGGATGATCAGAGACTGCAGACCCAATACAGGAGATGGTCAAAGACTGTGGACCTGATACTAGAGATGGACAGAGACTGCAGACCTGATACATGAGAGGGTCAAAGACTAATGATATGGTACAAGAGATGGTAAGAGACTGTGGACATAATACAAGAAATGGTCATAGACTGTGGATATGATGCAAGAGATGGTCAGAGACTGTGGATATAATACAAGAAATGGTCAGAGACTGTGGATATAATACAAGAAATGGTCAGAGACTGTGGATATGATGCAAGAGATGGTCAGAGACTGTGTATATAATACAAGAAATGGTCAGAGACTGTGGCTATGATGCAGGGGATGACCAGAGACTGCGGACCTGATACAGGAGATGGTCAGAGACTATGGACATAATACAAGAGATGGTCAGAGACTGCAGACCTGATACTAGAGATGGACAGAGACTGCAGACCTGATACAGGAGAGGGTCAACGACTATCTATATGATACAAGAGATGGTAAGAGACTGTGGACATAATACAATTAATGGTGGCTATGATACAAGAGATGGTCAGAGACTGCACCTGTGGATATCATACAAGAGATAGGCAGAGACTGCACACAAGATACAAGAGATGTTTAGAGACTGTGGATATGATGCAAGAGATGGTCAAGGACTGCACACAAGATACAAGAGATGTTTAGAGACTGTGGGTATGATACAAGAGATGGTCAGAGACTAAGGACATAATACAAGAGATGGTCAGACACCACAGACATAATAAAAGAGATAGTCAGACACAGTAGACATGCTACAGGAGACTTTGAGAATATGAACGTGCTATAGGAGGTGTTGGGGGTCTGAGGGCATATTTCAGGACTTGAGACATATTACATGAGACTGCTAGAAATCCCTGCTATAACAGGGCAATAGGGAAACAAAGCTTAGTGTTTGCAGGGGCCCTGAGGGCCAAACAGAAAGTACCAAAAGGCCACATGTGGTGTCCAGGCTCCAGAATGGGCACCAGGGATATAGACTGCTTGGAAGCTGAACTGCTACATAGACTGTTCGGGAGCTAAACTACAATCATAGTAAGGGTGAGCACCAACTCCGAAGAGTATATTACCTGCTACTACAGTAAGTGATCCAACATAGCATATATATTTTTTCACACAATTGTTTTTTTTTTCTGAAATGTTAAATTGTATAGGCAAATAAGATCAAATATGATGTCAATCCCATTGGGAACCAGATTGTATGCAAGTAATGGACATTACATTAACTCCTATCACCCTGGAATAACATTGTATTTTTGGAAAGCTTTCAGCTTTAGGTGTCACAGACCAATGGCATATCAGCATTGGTCTAATGTATTTGGTGCCGTAGGTCTAATGTATTTAAAAGCTAAGAAAAGCTCAATAATTCTATGCTGAAAGCAGCAGCTTGTCCTTGTAATGGTAAGTGCTCATTAAAGCTGAAAGCACAGTGGCATAGTGGCAAGCACTTCTGCCTAGCATCATTGTAGTTCCACAAAACCTGGAAAGGATGATACCTGCATGGAGTTTGCTTGTTCTTCCTGTGTTTGCGTGGGTTTCCTCCGGGTACACTAATTGCATCCCACAGTCCAAAGACATGCTGGTAGGGTTATTGGTTCCTGTCTAAAGCAGTGGTTCTCAACCTTACTAGTGCTGTGACCCCTTGATAAATTTTCCCAAGTTGTGGGGACCCCTAACGGTAAAATTATTTTTGTAGCGTGGGTTGTCAGCACGCAAGGCAAGACAGGTAATTTGTGCCCCTAACCTATGGACATTTAGCGCCCCCTGAGTCCCTTCCACTCGTACAGTACAGTGCTGGTGGGGAGTTTGGATGAGTGGCAATGTTGGGGGAAGTTCTGATCGGCCAACTTAGGTGCTCTTGATCAAGGTTATCTGCTGATCTGAGAACTGTAGTGGGGACTTTTTGTGGCAACTATAATCACTGTGTCTCCAGCTTCATTGTGTATCCAACTTTGTGGTGTCTCGTAGCAGTGACACCTATGCTGAAATCAGGAGATAGGGTCTCCTGCAGCCCCTCCCACTTCACAATTATCACCAGTCAGCTGACCTCTAGTCTCGGCCCCCAGCCATGCCGTGAACTAAATGGGTGGCTGCGAAGAGGCTGAGTGGGTGGCCGCGGACTCCAGAGACAGCCCTTCTGGTTGGCCGCAAAAAGGCTGGGGGGAGTGGTGTGGGCTTCAGGAACAGCCCATGACCTGGCAAATCATCATTTGACCCCCAAGGGGGTCCCGACCTCCAGGTTGAGAACCACTGGTCCAAATTGACCCTAGTACTGTATGGGTGATAAACACTCCTGCTCTACAAGGATTGAATGCTCATTCTTATCTAGGATTCCACCCAAAAGGGGAGGCTCCACTTGTTTGCCTCCTACCACCCTACCCTGCCACAATTGGCACTTTTTTTGGGGGGGGTGGAGCAGGTACCTGGTTTTGACCAGTACCCGCTCCCACTTCCGACTGAGATCACTACGGCAACCTCAACCGGAAGCTTGGTCCCCCTACTCTTTTCCCCGCCGCAAGGCTTCATTGCCGGTTTCCCTTAGCTGAGATGGTGACGGCAGCACCCAAAAGCCGATTGAAAAATCGGCTCAATTGAAGGCATTGCTGGATTAGTGGACAGGTAAGTGTCCTAATATTAAAAGTCAGCAGCTACAGTATTTGTAGCTGCTAACTTTTATTTTTTTCTGAAGGAGCCTGGAGCTCCTCTTCATAGTTTTACTTTCCTTATCCCACACTCCCACAGGCCTCCCCCTTTTAGGCCTCCTACACACGGTCGGTTAACCAGAGGACAAAGGTCTGATGGACCGTTTTCATCGGTCAAAACCGATCGTGTGTGGGCCCCATAGGTTATTTAACCATCGGTTAAAAAAAAGCCAACTTGCTTTAAATTTAACCGATGGATTCCTAAACGATAGGTCAAAACCGATCGTTAGTAGGCACAACCATCGGTTAAAAATCCACGCGTGCTCAGAATCAAGTCGACGCATACTTAGAGGCATTGAACTTAATTTTTCCCAGCATGTCGTTGTGTTTTACGTCACCGCGTTCTGACACGATCGGTTATATAACCGATGGTGTGTGGGCGCGACGGACCATCAGTCAGCTTCATCAGGTTAACCGATTACAAAGGTCCTTCAGACCGTTCTCATCGGATGGACCGATCGTGTGTACGAGGCTTGAGTGTTACTGGTTCCCTGAAGCTGCTTCTCTTTGATGCTCCATCAGTGGTAGGCACTGTGACATCATCACATATAATTCAGGACCAGCAGTCAATTATAAGGACTTTAAAATGAGCTTCAGTCATATTTATGGATATTAAAAGTCAGCAGCTTCAAAAACTGTAGCTGCTAACTTTTAATAAATAGCCACTAACCTGTCCCAGGATCCAGCACTGTGCTCACTCAAGCCATTTTTTCCACCGTTATTCTGGCCCTGACACCATCTTAACTGTGGCACCCAACTGTGACAGCTTTTGGCTTCAGTTGGCTGCCCATTGTGAATGGTCCTGCAGTCTTCTGGGACCTCTGGCATGTCCCAGAAAAAAAATGTGCAGGGGAGGAGGAGAAACATTGGAACCTACCCCTTTGGGTGACACTCAGGGGGTGGTAAAAGAAAACAAGCAGTTGAGCTGCATTATTACCACCCTTACCACTCCTCATTAAGGTTCAAATGCATGGGAATATCCCCATGCAAAAATGATCCTCCCTGCTGTGCACGGCGCCCCCACCCCATCAAATGTAACCCATTTACCTTGAATGTGGCTGCACTATAACCCCCCCCCAACACAGAGTCCAATGCACATGGTTGCAGGTGCAAAGATTATCCTCCCTGTTGCACTAAAATAGAGGTACCACCCGACAAACATGATCCATTCACTTGAATAGGGCCACGCTGCAACCGCCCCGCAATGCATGTGGTTTCAGTACAGTGGTGCAGGTTATTATGAATAAAACTGGCAGTAAATAGGCAACATAACATCTCCTCACCACCTATCAAAGATCCTCTGAAGACCGATCCACGAAGAAGGCACCGCTAGCGTATATAAACTCTTAGGCCACGTACACACGATCAGTCCATCTGATGAGAACGGTCTGAAAGACCGTGGTCATCGGTTAACTGATGAAGCAGACTGATGGTCCATCACGCCTACACACCATAGGTTAAATAGCCGATCGTGTCAGAACGCGGTGACGTAAAACACAAAGACGTGCTGAAAAAAACAAAGTTCAATGCTTCCAAGCATGCGTCGACTTGACTCTGCGTGGATTTTTAACCGATGGTCGTTCCTACTAACGATCGGTTTTGACCTAAACACAGCATCCCCCTCCCTTGGACTACAGGAGAGTCAGGACGCCCACTAACACACAGCTCCTTTCTCTATCTGCAACGTAGAGAGCTTCCTGACTCTCCTGTAGTCCAAGGGAGGGGGCGAGCATGACACTCCACACCAGGGAGAAAGCCTTGCATTACTGTGTGGAGTTACAGACAGAAGAACAGGAAGTGAGGATTTCTCAGAAGAAATGAGGACATTTGAAAAACAAAATGGAAGGATGAGGTAAGTGAAGGAGGACTGTACTAAGGTAAAGGAAGATATTTAGGAAAACAAAATTGTACCTTTACAACCCCTTTAAGCTAGTGCATTGTTGGTTCACTTACCTTTTCCTTCGATTTCCCTTCTAATGCCTAGTACACACAAGAGGATCTGGCGGATTTTGATCTCATGGTTGTACTAACCATGAGATCAAAATCCCCGCGGAACTCCGTCTGCGGTGACGCGTCGCCGCGATGATGACGCGGTGACGTGCGCGACGCTGTCATATAAGGACTTCCACGCATGCGTCAAATCATTACGACGCATGCGGGGGATGGATTCGGACAGATTGATACGGTGAGTCTGTACAGACCAGCAGATCAATCCGTTGCAATGGATTCCAGCGGATAGATTTCTTAGCATGTTAAGAGATTTTGATCCGCTGGAAATCCATCCCCGGGGGAAAAAATCCGCGGAAAAATATCCGCTGGATTGTACACACCAGGGGATCTATCCGCTGAAACCGGTCCGCGGATCAATTTCAGCGGATCGATCCTCTCGTGTGTACGGGGCCTAAATGTTTTTTTTTTCTTTGTCTGAATTTCTCACTTCCTGTTCCTCCTCAGTAAGCTTGCCCACATCATCCGAGCCGTTCTGGCTGGGGGTTAGTCACCTCCTCCCTTGGGACTACATCCCTGCGGGGAGACGCTGTGTTCACAGGGATGTAGTCCCAAGGGAGGGGGCTATTTAGGAAAAAATTGTACCTTTACAACCCCTTTGAAGAAACCTATTTAGAAAATAAAAAACTAACCTTTACAACCCCTTAAAGCGGAGGTTCACCCAAAAAACAAGTATCTAACATTATTTTCAGTATACCTCAAACATGTACAGTATGCCAGTGTTTTTTTTTTTGGGGGGGGGGGTGTACATACGGTATTATCTGTATTTTCCTCCTGTCTATCGGGTACTCACTCCCGCGGGACTGGGCGTTCCTGTGCAGTGCCGCAATGTCATCTGGGACTTCGCCCATATGATTGACGTGCCTGAGAAAAACTTCCCCCGGCTGATAAGGCGCATCACGACTTTCCGAAAGTAGCCAAACCGCGAGTCGGCTCTATACGGCGCCTGCGCACCGACTAGGAGCCGTGTAGAGCTGACTGCGTAGGCGCCGTATAGAGCCGACTCGCGGTTTGGCTACTTTCAAAAAGTCGTGACGCGCCTTATCCGCCGGTGGGAGTTTTTTCTCAGGCACGTCAATCATCTGGGCGAAGTCCAAGATGACATTGCGGCACTGCACAGGAACGCCCAGTCCCGCGGGAGCGAGTAACCGGAAGCCAGGAGGAAAATATGGATAATACCGCATGTACACCCCCCTCCAAAAAAAAAAACACTGGCATACTGTACATGTTTGAGGTATACTAAATGTAATGTTAGATACTTGTCTTTTTGGGGAACCTCCGCTTTAAGGTGTCTCAGATCAATGACATATTAGTTTTTAGAGCCCCTCCCCACACTAATACACCGAAATACTAAGTCAGGGCTCGACAAATCCTGGTCGCCAGGTCGCCATGGCAACTAGAAATATATTTTTTATCCTAACACCCTAGAGAATAAAATGGCGATCATTGCAATACTTTCTGTCACGCCGTATTTGCGCAGCGGTCTTACAAGCGCACTTTTTTGGGAAAAAATTACACTTTTTTTATAAAAAAATAAGGCAACAGTAAAGTTATCCCCATTTTTTTATATTATGAAAGATAATGTTACGCCGAGTAAATTCATACCCAACATGTCACGCTTCAAAATTGCGTCCGCTCGTGGAATGGCGACAAACTTTTACCCTTTAAAATCTTCATAGGCGACGTTTAAAAAAATCTATAGGTTGCATGTTTTAAGTTACAGAGAAGGTCTAGGGCTAGAATTATTGCTCTCGCTCTACCAATCGCGGCGATACCTCACATGTGTGGTTTGAATACCGTTTACATATGCGGGCGCTGCTCACGTATGTGTTTGCTTCTACGTGCAAGCTCGTTGGGACGGGGCGCGTTTTCTGGCTCCTAACTTTTTTAGCTGGCTCCTAGATTCCAAGCAAAATTTGTCAAACCCTGTACTAAGAGAAGCTCAATAAATCTGCGCTAAAATAGCCCTTTGTTGCTGTGATAGAAAGTACTCTCTATTTCTGTAGGGCGCCCAGGAGGAAGCCAATCAATGTGGTCCTTCATTTGAGCAAACCTTACATAAAATGTCCAATACTAAAAGCTTTCCATTAGTATATTTATCTATTTTTTTTTATTTTCTAGAATATCCGTTCAAAACAAAATGAGTATTTAATAATGGTAATGCTTCCACACTTCCTCTAGTCCTCCCCTCACACAGGACTTTCCATAAGGCAGAAAAATGCAGCTGCAAGTGTAATCGAATGCAAAGCAGCACGCAGATCAATTAAAGCATTGTGCAGACACCATCTCTACATCTTCTCGTTGTTTGTTCTGGTTACCGACGTTCCCTACCCCCATCCAAAGCATGATCCTTAATTGGTTGAAGAAAAAAAAAATTGTGGTTATATTCTTCAACCTCAGGATCAAGCTCAAAACCAATGCTATGAATATATTTCCAATTCATAATACAAATGAGGCTGTAGCTTAACTAATTACAAAGTGCGCGATCCTAGGAAGCCATTAGAGCTCGCTATGGAGGTCTGCCAGTTTGCGCAAATCTCCATAACCACGCAATCATGACAAGACCGAGCTTGCAAAATGACAGAGTGATAATGTCGGTGCGAAAAAAAACAAAAACAGCTCGACACCATATTTACAAGTGTAAACTGCACATGTTCGTGGAGTTCGGAGTCTAGACAGGCCTCAATAACACTTAAATATTGAATGCTGGCGATTTTTTTTTTTAATTGCGTTGGTAATGGGCAGATGAACGCAGAAAGGCAGCAGACAAGCGATGATGGCTTTGTGAACAACGATGCGCTCCGTGGATTGAAGGCAGCTACAGAGATGCAGTCGTATTAGATTTGAAGGAAATAACGAACGGTCCACAAGAGGGTCATTCCAGTTGCAGAAAAGCACGTAATAAGGATTTCGCAAAGAATGCATTGTCCAGAAATATGTAACACGCACACGCGCACGCTAGACGCCTGCATTATGTACTGGGAGACAAGGATTCCGCACATACACGCAGACAATTAACATATAGGAAGGCTACAGCCTGCAAACACCAACGAGGTCTTAATTGCAATCCAATCATTAAAACAGCACTCAAAACACATATGGGGGGGGGGGGGGATTCGTCGGTGCTAACCCCCACCGCCTGCCTATTAAAACCACCAAACAGAGAGGAAACCTGATTTTAATGATTAGCCCTTTCCACCTCGAAACACACACAGATGTGAAATGATATACTCCCCGTACGGCAAGGAGGACAATGTTGAAGGCTGTAAGATCAGTTACAGGCATCTACAGGACTTCCACGGACAGCAAACGACACAGGCAAACATGATGTAATGACATTTAAAGTCTCCCTGGTTCTATCGGCTCGTGATTTGAAAAAAAAAAAAAAAAAACTGGCAATGGTCACATGATCTGCACTCACTAAATAAAAAAAAATGTAATAATATAAAAATTAAAGCTAGACATAAATGTTGTAGCCAGCCTATGCTGAAAAAGATGACTACAGTTTTTTTTTTGCTTTAAAGGGGTTGTAAAGGTTAGTGTTGAGCGGAATACGCCATATTCGATTTCGCGATATATCACGAATATATAGCCGAATATTCGTGAAATATTCGCTAAAATCGAATATTCGTGATATTTTATCAAAAAAAAATTTGGCGAAATTTCGCTAATGCGAATGCGAAACTGATTGCGAAATTTCGCTAATGCGAATGCGAAATTGATTGCGAAATTTTGAAACATTCAATTTCACCTGCCCTTTGGAAAAAGTGTGGTTTTACGTAATGGACCCTGCAACTAACAAGGTATTAATAAAATAAATACATTATTATATAGATTTGAGGGTTTACTTTGACCAATTTGTATAATGATTAGTTTAATAAATATTGAATAACCATAGATTAGGAAAATACAAGTAAACCGTTTACGTTGACATCTCTTAAATGTCTTTATGTTAAACAGTTATTATTCTCATTAAAGAGGTGAAATGCAAATGATGACACGGGACAAAAGATGGAAAATTCTTTGAAGATGTGATACACTGGAAAAAACGCACAGAAACACTCCACTCTCTCCTATGACAACTGTGGTAGGAGAACTCTGATTGGCTCTGATGCAAAAGAAGGGCGGAGAAAGTATTCGCGATTGCGAATATTCGGCAACATAAAAGGATCGCCTCAGCTTAGCTACTCGGCCCAGGGTCTCTAATCATACCAGCAATGCTTTTAGACGTCGATGGAGATCACTAGGATGTGATCTGTTTTAAAAATAAAATTGAAAAAATATGAATATTCGGAATAGCGAATATTGGCCGCGAAATTCGAGTTATTCGCGAATATGCGAATATGCCATATTCGTAACGAATATTCGCAATGCGAATATTCGTGAGCAACACTAGTAAAGGTTTGTTTTTACATTTTCTAAATAGGTTCCTGTAAGCTAGTGCATTGTTGGTTCACTTACCTTTTCCCTCCATTTCCCTTCTAAATGTTTTTTTTTTCTTTGCCTGAATTTCTCATTTCCTGTTTCTCCTCAGTAAGCTTGCCCCCTGTTCTGGATGGGGGTTAGTCAGCCAGAACAGCTTACTGAGGAGCAACAGGAAGTGAGAAAACAAAGAAAAAAACATTTAGAAGGGAAATCGAAGGAAAAGGTAAGTGAATCAACCAGTCTTAATAGCATAATGGGTCCCTGGGCAAAGTAATGCACTGGGGCCCCTACCAGATTTCCCTAATTTACACACCTTCTTTCAAGAAATAAAGTATACATAGTTGATAGAATAAAACATATAGGGCCAGATTCAGAAAGCTTTTACGCCGGCGTATCTATTGATACGCCGCGTAAGTTAAAAGATGCGCCGTCGTATCTATGCGCGGTATTCTGGAACCTAGATACGCCTGAAATCTGGCTTCAGCCGACCGACGTAAGTTGCCGTACGTCGTCGTATCTTGGGTGCATATTTACGCTGGCCGCAAGGGGCGCTTCCATTGATTTACGCGTTGAATATGTAAATGACCTAGATACGCCGATTCACGAACGTACTTGCGCCCACTACGCCGTTTACGTAAGGCTTACGTCCGGCGTAAAGTTACCCCTGCTATACGAGGCGCAGGTAATGCAAAGTATGGACGTCGGCACAAGCGTATCTTTTTACGTCGTTTACGCAAGTCGTACGTGAATGGGGCTGTGCGTAGGTTACGTTCACGTCACAGGCATTGAGCCGACGTAACTTAGGGAGAAAATTCAACTTTATACTGAGCATGCGTGCGCATGCGCCGTTCGTTAGGCGCTTCATTTACATGGGGGTCACGATTCATTTCCATACAACACGCCCCCTACCAGCCTACTTTGAATTAGGCGGGCTTGCGCCGGCCCATATACGCTACGCCACCGTAACTTAGGGAGCAAGTGCTTTGTCAATACAGTACTTGCCTCACTAAGTTACGTCGGCGTAGCGCATATGAGATGCGCTATGCCCGACTACAGATACGCCGCGGTACGTGAATCTGGCCCATATTTATTAGTACTTTCAATAAAATCGATTTTACAAAAAGGAAAACATTCCATATATCAAAGACTAGTCAACACAAAGGGCACAGTATGGGGGGGATGTAGAAGGGCACAGTACAGAGGGGGGATTTAGAAGGGCACAGTACAGGGAGGGTCAGGAGGGTGCAACACTAGGATCAGGAGGGCACAGTATAGTTTCTGGGACGCTTCATGAGACACAACCATATCGGGATAGTTTAGTTAAATGCATGACTGTCCCAGCAAATCCGGGACAGTTGGCAAGTATGATGTAATGCATGACTATTGTGGGGCCCCCCCATGTACCTGGGGCCCCTGGGCAGTGCCCAGGAGTGCCCTTGCATTTAGATGGCCCTGGAATCAACAATGCACTAGCTTAAAGGAACCTATTTAGAAAATAAAAAAACGAACCTTTACAACCCCTTTAAGTAATAAAACATTAATTAATTAATTAATTAATTAATACAAAATCTACCTAGTGGAATCATCCTACACAACTAAATACGCATACATGTAATAAATATGTACAAAAAGTATAAAATAATTACAGCAATGCATACATGATATGTTGGTCATGTTGGTTCATCTGCATTTATGTTATCTTTCCAACTATGTAAACACAATGCTTCTCTAATGCAATAAAAAAAAGTTTTAATAGCCATAAAAACTCATTGAGGGGAATCAAGAACAAAAGAATGTTACGTGTAACCCACATAAGTAATGTGCAGGCCACAGTGAATAACTACAGGAGGAGATATTACATTATAATGTCCTCAGGGACCTCATGGATATGAATGTTTAAAACATGCTAATTGTATATAAATATAGACTATGGGGGTATAACGAAAGCTGGAGCTCACTGAGCCAAAGGAAGCTACAGTCTTTAGGGATATATCCATTGGAAGATGACACTTCAGGGATTTATTTATTATCAGAACAATGGGAGGGGTACTAGAAGGTAGACAGTAAGCATAATTCAGGGAGCATATGGTTTGGGGCTCTTGCCTGATGCGATTTAGTTAGGAACTACCCTACCAATACTTGGCTTCCCACCAAAAGGTCTGAAACATTTGTTTAATGTGCAATAAAAATTCAATGTCTACATTCTAAAGCATCATTTCTTAAGATATTTGCCCCAAAGAAACCCTGAATTGATCAGGCACCATCAGATATCAGCTCAATCAGCCACAGCCCAATGAACCCCTAGCAACCCCTGGAGGAACCTTAGGGTTCCACAGAACCCTGGTTGAGAATATCTGCTTTAAAGTCCCTGCAAGTAAAGCCAGGAACACACGCCGGTCACTCAAAACACTGTTTTTAGACCCTGTAATAGTTGCTGGCCACTAAACCATGTGAAAAAATAAATTGACTAAGGCTAATTATGGTCTCCAGTCCCGGCAATGTTTTATTTAGTAAATTATGAGCTTGGGGCTCCATGAGCTTGCATATGGCCCAGAGTCTATGCAACTGTTACTACTCTCTCAGACTTGTCCCCAGTAGTCAATTCACATTAAGCTGTAGGGGCACTTAGTATTTGTAAGTATTGTAGACCTTCAAACCCAAACTCTACCAGTTTGCTAGAACCCCTGGACACTGCCAAAGCTAGGTTCACCAAAATGCAACATCTATGATGCTGCAAGCAGCCTACTGACTTTGGATCTCCATGACCAAACCTCTAAAGGGGACCTCTTGGATTTTGGGAGCCTAAGGGATTTCAGAAGTAAAGCACCATGTGACTGTAGACCCTGGCTTTTATAACAATGAAGGAATCTACTAGTCAACCTCTATAAGGTTGCAAGGGCCTTTAGTCTGTAGCACTTGGGGTCTTTAGGAGTCAATTGCTATGACAGCAGTTGGCTTATTGTCCATAAGGTAGTTGTTGGAAACGAGTAGTGGACAAATTATAACTGAATTCAAGAGCCAGTATGTTCAAGGCACTCAGTTTTTCCACTGAAAACAATAGAAAGGGTTCACAAAAGTTAGGTGCATTTTTAATGCATATTGGCCACAATGCCTTTTGCACCAAAAAATTTGTTCTCCCCGCAAGTTGTTCTTGTCTTAGAATTGTATTCTTGGGGTCCATAAAATACAAAAGGACCTTTTTTTTTTTGGAAGAACTCAAAGAGTACACCTACAACAGGCTGCTATGACCCTTCATTTCGTAAAGGTTACAAACTCAAGGAAGCCACTTGTTTTATACTCATAGCCCTAAAACCCTGCTCATAGGTCCCTGAAAGCCATTTCCAGTGATCTACCTGGCCTTTTTTTCTAAAACATTTGACTGTAACCCTATGATCTTTTCCTTGCAAGTGCTTTTGGACTTTGTATGTTAGGGACTCAATAGTAACTTTCTAAGATTCTGCCGGAACCTTGTCTTTGCAACAGTTAGGTGTTTCAAGAGTACATGTTTATAATGCTTATAGGGTTTCATGGAGGCTCAAGGAGTCGATCCTAAGAGTGTTGTGGGTCGCCACTTTTCCATGCTTAGCTTTCATACCAAAACCCTATTCTTAGATCCCCAAGAATC
Source organism: Rana temporaria (assembly GCF_905171775.1). NCBI lineage: Eukaryota > Metazoa > Chordata > Amphibia > Anura > Ranidae > Rana > Rana temporaria. Next base: position 404,731,329 of record NC_053493.1, on the reverse strand, counting down.
ATTTCTACTCTCTGCAAGTACTTGCACATTAGGGACCCCAAATATAACTTTCTATGGTTCTACAGGAACCCTTGTTTTTGTAGTAACAGGCAGCCCAACCTCTAGGAATCACGATTTCTTAAAAGTTACAGCCCCAGGGATTTGAGCCTAGAGATGTGGTAGGTAGTCATGGTTCCATGCTGTGCTCTCATCATACCTAAACCCTGTTCTTAGGTCCCCAGGAATTATTTTCAGTGATCTACTCCCTGCAAGTACTTCTGGACTTTGCTTGTTAGGGGCCCCATGAGTAACGTTTTAAGTTTATGTAGGGATGTTCATCTTTGTAAGACGTAAGGGTCCCAAGAGTATTGTTTTTATGTTTCTGCAAGGACCCTTATTTTTTTGTAAGACTTAGGGCCCCAAGGTGAAATTCCCATAAGGCTGCTAGGACAGATGCAACATGTTAATCCTTGCAATGTGATAGGAAACCACAGTTACATGCTGTTCTCTCACCACAAACCCTGTTAGTAGGTCCCAGTGTGATCTACTCCCTGCTTCTAAACTTTTCACAAAGTTAAACATTTTTCCAAGGACCCTCATCTTTGCAAGACTTACAGGGCCCCAAGAAAAAATTCTCAAAAGGCTGCTAGGACTAGTGTGTTTTAAAAGTAATGGACACAGTGAGTTGATCTTTGCACCGTGCTGGGAAAGCTCCACATCATGCTGTGCTCCCAGCCCTACACCCTGCACTTAGGGCCTTAGGAGTCATTTACAGTAATCTACTCCCTGAAAATGCTGCTGTAATTCACATGTTACAATCTGTGTAAGACTTGGGGACCCAACAGTTACATTTTACAGTTGTACAGGGACCCTTGTCTCTGTAATTCTTATAGTAAATTCCCATAAGGCCGATGAGACCCTAGGAGCTAATCCCATGACTAATGCAATAAGGGTTGCCTACTATAGCCTGTCCAGGGATGGGGGGAGGGGGGATATTATAGAGGGAAAATCCCATGAGGCTCATTGAACCCATGATCTGTAGAGTTAATTCTTTCAATGTGACAGGAAGGAACTTCTCCATGATGTGCTCCCACCCTACACCCTGTTCATAGGTCCCCAGGATTCATTTACAATGATCTACTCACTGCTTCTAGACTTTGCATTTTAGGGGCCCCATGTGTAAATGTTTAGGTTTCTGCTTTCACCCCCCCACACCCTTTGTAAGGCTTAGACTAGGTTTAGACTCATTAGGTATAGCGTTAATCCTTGCAGTGCATGTGCTGTGCCCCCCCAGCGCTACACCCTGTTCATAGGTCCCCCAAGAGACATTTACAGCAATCTCACCTTTGCTTCTAGTCTTTGCATGCCAGGGACCCCAGGTGTAAATGTTTAGGCTTCTGATGGGACCCTCTTTGTAAGACTTAGACTAAATTCCCATAAGGGTCCTAGGAGCCATGATCTTTAGTATTACTGTGCAATGTTACAGGGAAGAATTTCTCCATGCTGTACTCCCAGCCCTAGACTTTGTTTATAGGTTCTCAGGATTAATTTCCAATGTTCTACTCCTTGCTTCTAGACCTGACATGTTATGTTATATGAGTAATAGAGTTAATCCTTACAGTGCATGTGCTGTTCCCCAGCCCTGCACCCTGTTCACAACATAGGTTCCCAAGTGACTATACCTTTGTTTCTAGTCTTTGCATGTTAGGGGCCACAGGTGTAAATGTGTAGGTTTCTGCAAGGACCCTCCATTTTGTAACACTAAATACGAATGAGGATCCTATGGCTCATGATCTTTAGAGTTAATCCTTGCAATGTGGTAGGCAGGCACTAGTTCATGCTGTGCTCCCAGCCCTGGATCATTTCCAGTGATCTATCCCTGCTTCTAGACATTGCATGTTAGGGACCACAGGTGTAAATGTTTATGTTTCTGCAGGCACCCCTCTCTTTTCAAGACTTGGGCTAAATTGCCATGGAGGATCCTTGGACTCATAAGTTATAGAGTTAATCATTGCAGTGCATGTGCTGTGCCCCAGCCCTACACCCTGCTCATGGGTCCCCAAGAGATTTGCTTTTAGTCTCTGCATGTTAGGAGCCCCGGGTGTAAATGTGTAGGTTTTTTGCAAGGACCCTCCTGTTTGTAGCACTCAATTCCCATGAGGATCCTAAGACTCATGATCTTTAGAGTTAATCCTTGCAATGTGGTAGGCAGACACTGCTTCATACTGTGCTCCCAGCCCTGGCCCATTTCCAGTGATCTATTCTACGTTTCTAGGCTTTGTATGTCAGAGATCCCAGGTGTAAATGTGTGGGTTTCTTCAAGGACCCTCCTCTTTGTAACACTTACCCTAAATTGTCATGAGTTATAGAGTTAATCATTGCAGTGCCTGTGCTCTGCTCCAGCCCTGCACCCTGTTCATAGGTCCCCAAGGGACATTTCCATCGATCTCACCTTTGCTTCTAGTCTTTGCATGTTAGGGGCCCCAGGTGTAAAATGTGTAGGTTCCTGCAAGGACCCTCCTCTTTGTAACAATAAATTCCCATGAGGATCCTAAAGACTCATGATTTGCTGTGCATCCAGCCCTGGATCATTTCCAGTTATCTACTCCCTGTTCTAGGGACCCCAGGTGTACATGTGAAGGTTTCAGAAAGGATCCTCCTCTGTAGGATCCTAAGACCCATGATATTTAGAATTAATCCTTGCAATTTGGTAGGCAGGCACTGTTCCATGCTGTGCTCCCAGCCCTGGATCATTTCCAGTTATCTACTCCCTGTTCTAGGGACCCCAGGTGTAAATGTGTAGGTTTCTGCAAGGACCCTCCTCTTTGTAACAATAAATTCCCACGAGGATCCTAAAGACTCATGATCTGTTGTGCTCCCAGCCCTGGATCATTTCCAAGTGTCTACTCCCTGTTCCAGGGACCCCAGGTGTAAATGTGTAGGTTTCTGCAAGGACCCTCCTCTATAGGATCCTAAGACCCATGATATTTAATGTTAATCCTTGCAATGTGGTAGGCAGGCACTTATCCATGCTGTGCTCCCTGCCCTGGATCGTTTCCAGTGATCTACTCCCTGTTCTAGGGACCCCAGGTGCAAATGTGTAGGTTTCTGCAAGGACCCTACTCTATAGGATCCTAAGACCCATGATATTTAGAGTTAATCCTTGCAATGTGGTAGGCAGGCACTTATCCATGCTGTGCTCCCTGCCCTGGATCGTTTCCAGTGATCTACTCCCTGTTCGAGGGACCCCAGGTGCAAATGTGTAGGTTTTTGCAAGGACCCTCCTCTGTAGGATCCTAAGACCCTCCTCTGTAGGTTCCTAAGACCCACGATATTTAGAGTTAATCCTTGCAATGTGGCAGGCAGGCACTGTTCCATGTTGTGCTCCCAGCCCTGGATCATTTCCAGTGATCTACTCCCTGTTCTAGGGACCCCAGGTGTAAATGTGTAGGTTTCTGCAAGGACCCACCTCTATAGGATCCTAAGACCCATGATATTTAGAGTTAATCCTTGCAATATGGTAGACAGGCACTGCTCCATGCTGTGCTCCCAGCCCTGGATCATTTCCAGCGATCTACTCCCTGTTCTAGGGACCCCAGGTGTAAATGTGTAGGTTTCTGCAAGGACCCTCCTCTGTAGGATCCTAACACCCACGATCTTTAGAGCTGCAATGTGGTAGGCAGGCACTGCTCCAAGCTATGCTCCCAGCCCTACTCCCCTGTCCTTGGGTCCCTAGGGGGTCTGTAAGGTTGCAGGTGGGCCACCATATATGATTCAATAGGGGGAAACATACTATACCCTGTCGGGGGGTGAGGGAGAAGATCCCTAGGATGATGCATGGGTTCAGTAAGAGTTAGGGGGCCCCCAGCAGGGTGATGGTACAAGTTGTATCTCCCTCACCTTCAGTCACCATCCTGAGCGCATGAGTGAAGGAGGGGTCCAGGGCGTCCCTCTCCGCCAGCAGCAGGGGCAGATACTTCTCCATGCCGGGGAAGAACACACAAACCGGAGGAGGAGAAGAAGAGGAAGAAGAAGAGTCCGGGGAGCAGCAGAGCAAGCGAGAGAGGTCCTGAAGCCTGGTAAAACTCGGGAAACGGAGCTTCATAGACAGAGCCAGGAGAGGGGGGGAGAAACAGAACAATCCACAGCCGCCGATCACTCCTGTCCCTCCGCCTGCCGGAGACTGAACTGAGCCGCTACTGTCCGCTCTCTATAAACGGCGCTGCACCAGCCTACACGGCTCCTCCTAGGGGGCTGGCTAACGTGCTGAGGCACGCCCCCTCTCCATTGGCTAAAACAAGATGTCAATCAAGTGTGTGTTGCTGGGGCTGAGCGGTGTCCCTCCGCCGGCTGCTGTTCCTGGTGCTGAAGGTGTCCATCCGCCAGCGGGTGCTGGGACTGGAGGGGCCATCCGCTGTCCATGGTGCTGAAGGCGGCGAGCCGACGGTGAGGTCGCTGTCCATGGTGCTGAAGCCAGCCTTCTATTGAATGTCGCTGTCCATGGTGCTGAAGCCAGCCTTCTATTGACTGTCGCTGTCCATGGTGCTGAACGCAGTTTTCTATTGACTGTCGCTATCCATGGTGCTGAAGCCAGCCTTGCATTGACTGTCGCTATCCATGGTGCTGAAGCCAGCCTCCCATTGACTGTCGCTATCCATGGTGCTGAACGCAGTTTTCTATTGATCGGTGGCTGCTGCCTTTGGTGCTGAAATGCCGGTTATTGTTATCTTGGCTCTCCTAACATATGCAGCTGCTGTGAAAAAGCATGCATTGCCTCCATTAGCTAGATAGGAAGGCATTGTGCTGGGGGGACTATTTTCTCACACGTGAATGAGGCCCCCCTTTCCTGGCGTCTCTATATCGGAGCGATCTAAGTCCAGGCGTATTGTGCAGGAGCTGAAAAAAAAAGAGAGATTGTGTAGCAGAAGGTGTTTAATGTTTAAAGCATGTAATCAATGATTGGGTGCTTGCCAGGCAGCAGCAGCAGCAGCTCTCTATGTCTTGGAACAGTTAGGTGACAGACGGGGATCACAGTCCTGGCACTGGATTGCGTGCAAACACCCAAGCTGGCGCACGAGCACCCAACAAGGAGCACACATCTTTCTGCTGGACTTCTGTTTTGCACCAGCAATGTGAACATAGGGAAAATTCTGCCCCTTGCTGCACTCATCCAATGCAATTGTTGTTTTATGTGCAAGGGGGAAATTGTGTCTCTCGCTGCACTCATCCAATGACACTGTTGATCCGTGTATTTTCTGCCCCTCGCTGCACTCATCCAATCACACTGTTGCTCCGTGTACATGGGGGGTATTCTGCCCCTCGCTGCACTCATCCAATGATGCTGTTGCACCGTGTACATAGGGACAATTCTGCCCCTCACTGCACTCATCCAATGACGCTGTTGATCCGTGTACACGGGGGACATCTTTCCCCTTGCTGCACTCATACAATATCAGTGTTGCTCCATGTACATGGGGGGACATTCTGCCCCTCGCTGCACTCATACAATATCAGTGTTGCTCCATGTACATGGGGGGACATTCTGCCCCTCGCTGCACTCATCCAATGACACTGTTGCTCTGTGTACATGGGGGAAATTCTGCCCCTGGCTGCACTCATCTTATGACACTTTGGATCTGTGTACATGGCGGAAATTCTACCCCTTGCTGCACTCATGTAATTACGCTATTGCACCATGTACATGGGAGAAATTCTGCCCCTTGCTGCACTCATCCAATTACACTGTTGCACCTGTACATGGGATAAATTCTGCCCCTCGCTGCACTCATTCAATCGCGCTGTTTCTCCATGTACATGGGAGAATTTCTGCCCCTCGCTGCACTCATCCAATGACGCTGTTGATCTGTATACAAAGGAGAAATTCTGCCCCTCGCTGCACTCATCCAATTACACTGTTGCTCCGTGTACATAGGGGGTTTTCTGCCCCTTGCTGCACTCATCCAATGATGCTGTTGCACCGTGTACACGGGGGGACATCTTTCCCTTTGCTGCACTCATACAATATCAGTGTTGCTCCATGTACATGGGGGGACATTCTGCCCCTCGCTGCACTCATCCAATGACACTGTTGCTCTGTGTACATGGGGGAAATTCTGCCCCTGGCTGCACTCATCCTATGACACTTTGGATCCGTGTACATGGCGGAAATTCTACCCCTTGCTGCACTCATGTAATTACGCTGTTGCACCATGTACATGGGAGAAATTCTGCCCCTCGCTGCACTCATCCAATCGCGCTGTTGCTCCATGTACATGGGAGAATTTCTGCCCCTCGCTGTACTCATCCAATCTCGCTGTTACTCCATGGACATTGGAGACATTCTGCCCCTCCCTGCACTCACCACCCAATGACACTGTTGCTCCATGTACATGGGAGAAATTCTGCCCCTTGCTGCACTCATCCAATTACACTGTTGCACCTGTACATGGGAGAAATTATGCCCCTCGCTGCACTCATCCAATCGCACTGTTGCTCCATGTACATAGGAGAATTTCTGCCCCTCGCTGTACTCATCCAATCTCGCTGTTACTCCATGGATATTGGAGACATTCTGCCCCTCCCTGCACTCACCACCCAATGACACTGTTGCTCCATGTACATGGGAGACATTCTGTCCCTCACTGCATTCACCCAATGACGCTGTAGCTCTGTGTACATAGGGTAAATTCTGCCCTATGCTGCACTCATCCAACGATGCTGTTGATCTGTGTATATTGGAGAAATTCTGCCCACTGAACTCACCCTAATGTCGCTGTTGCTTTGTGTACATGGGGGAAATTCTGCCCTTCGCTGCACTTGTCCAATGACCCTTTTGCACCATGTACATATGGTAAATCCTGCCACTCATTGCACTCATCCATTGACACTGTTGCTCGATTTACACGTGGGAAATTATGTCCCTCGCTGCATTTATCCAATGATGCTGGTTCACTGTGTACATAGGGAACATTTTTCCCCTTGCTGCACTCATCTAATGATGCTGTTGCACTGTGTACATGGGGCAAATTCTGCTGCTCACTGCACTCATTTAATGATGCTGTTGATCCGTGTACATGGGGGAAATTCTGCCCCTTGCTGCATTCATTCAATAATGCTGTTGCGCTATATTTAAAGGGAAAATTCTGCTCCTCACTGCACTCATTCAATGACGCTGTTGATCCATGTACACAGGGGACATTTTGCCCCTTGCTGCACTCATACAATATCAGTGTTGTTCCGTGTACATGGGGGAAATTCTGCCCCTCGCTGCACTCATTCTATGACACTGTGGATCCGTGTACATGGGGGTAATTCTACCCCTTGCTGCACTCACTTAATTACGCTGTTGCACCATCTACATAGGAGAAATTCTGCCCCTTGCTGCACTCATCCAATTACACTGTTGCACCTGTAAATGGGAGAAATTCTTCCCCTCACTGCACTCATCCAATCGTGCTGTTGCTCCATGTACATGGGAGAATTTCTGCCCCTCGCTGTTACTCCATGGACATTGGAGACATTCTGCCCCTCCATGCACTCACCCAATGACACTGTTGCTCCACGTACCTGGGAAAAACGTTGCCCATCACTGCACTCACCCAATGACGCTCTAGCTCTATGGACATGAGGGAAATTATGCCCTTCGCTGCACTCACCTTAATGACGCTGTTGCTCTATGTACATTGGGGAAATGCTGCCCCTTGCTGCACTCATCTAATCACGCTGTTGACCCATTTATTTGGGGAAAATTCTGCCCCTTGCTGCACTTGTCCAATGACACTGTTGCACCATGTACGTAGGGTAAGTTTTGCCCTTCATTGCACTCACCCAATGACACTATTGCTCCATGTACAGTAAATGCAGGAAATTCTGCCCCTCGCTGCACTTATCCAATGATGCTGGTTCACCGTGTACATGGGGCAAATGCTGCCGCTCACTGCACACATCTAATGATGCTGTTGATCCGTGTACATGGGAAAAATGTTGCCCCTTGCTGCTTTCATTCAATAATGCTGTTGCACCATGTACATGGGGGAAATTCTGTCCCTTTCTGCACTCATTCAATGATGCTGTTACCCCAAATGCACATACGCATTTAAAGCGGGGGTTCACCCTATTAAAAAAATAAATAAAAATATTCTAGCATTACATTCGGCATCGTAGCGCGAGCTACAGTATGCCGGTCTTACATTTTTTATCCCCGTACTCACTGTGCTATTGTACATTGAAGATTCCGGGGAATGGGCGTTCCTATGGTGAGAGAAGGTGATTGACGGACGGCCCTGGCACGTCACGCTTCTCCGGAAATAGCCGAAATAGGCTTGGCACTTCACGGCGCCTGCGCATAGCCTGTGCGCAGGCGCCGTGAAGAGCCGAGACCTACTCCGGCTGTTTTCGGGGAGCGTGACGTGCCAGAGCCGGCCGTCAATCATCCTCCCTCTCCATAGGCACGCCCATTCCCCGCGGGAGTCGGAATCTTCAATGTGCAATAGCACAGTGAGTACGGGGATAAAAAATGTAAGACCGGCATACTGTAGCTCGCGCTACGATGCCGAATGTAATGCTATAATGATGTTAAGGAGGGTGAACCACCGCTTTAAGGAAGCTTCTTCAGACCTTCTATTTTAATGCCCTCAAAGTGATATTCAACCCAATTTAAAGTAGACCTTTACAGGTGTTTTGTCTTTCCTAGTTTCTCCTGGTCTCCTCTAAAAAAAATGCAACTGTGGGGGCTGGGAATGCATCTGCCACTTATGATTGGATTGGTGCATTGACAGATTCCTGGCAGGATAGCTTGGGTGGGTTTGGACTAGGATCCATCACATGCCTGACAAAGTTGTCCTGCATGACTCCGAAACGTTGCACTTTTCTTATGTTGTGATCATGCAATAAACTACTTGTTTGGATGCCACTCTGTGCCGATCCTTGGTGTGCTGTCAAATATCTATCTTGGACTAGGATTCAAACACACCTGAGAATATCCCTAGGTTAACCCCTGCTGCATCAATAATGTTTTCAGTGGTTGCCATCCAAAGAGAGGGGATATGTATCTGCCATCCAGGGTGCATCCCTTTTGGTTGGCACATAATTGTGCATAATGTCTCATATTCCCCTTTACCCCTTTACCCATTTCTAACAGCTAACAGCTAAAAGCACAGATGACATACATACATTACATGGGCTATTTATGTGCCAGATGTTTTGTATTTCTGTCCACCTGAGGATTACAATGCCCTGCTCAAAGCCCAGCCAATCTGGTAACCTCTCCTGTCTCTACTGCAGGTAAGTCACACAGCTAGGTCACCTCCCTGTGTCACAAATCAGGTGTGACCAGAACTGTGTGGATAGCAACAGAGGAAAACCAAGTGCATGCACAGTGGAAATATTGTGATTTATTAAGATAAGTGAAAAATATAAATACAACCACCTCCAATATAACACAGTGCACAACCAACCAACTAACAGACAGACAGAGACCCACAAATAACAATAGTCAGACAGGTATATATAGTGAATGGGAAATACCGGAATCATAAACAATAGCCAGGCCAGGGTCATTCACAGAGATCAGTAGATGGGGCAAGGAACAGGACAGGAGAGGGAGAAGATGGACGGGATCAGGCTGCAGAGCAGGGATGCAAGATAACAGGTAGGACAGGATAGGGATCAGGATAAGATGCACAGGGTAACAGGATCAGGTTCACAGGTAACAGGTTCAGGATACAGGATACAGGATCAGGTTCAGGTTCAGGGCACAAGAACAATACCAAGGCCAAGTGTGTGGATACTTTCCGGGTATTTATACACAGCTGTAATCAACCTCAGGTGATGCCTGATCGTGGAGGATCATGTTGACTCCATACTGCCAGGAGACACCCGCTGGTGGACACCGGTACTACGGCCCAAGGACCTAACAGTGGCACCAGCAGGTGAAACCTTTCACTACAGATCCTGACTGTTAGAAGACACCTGCTGGTGGACATGGGTACTGCAATCCACAGGATCGATAGCGTCACCAACGGGTGAAACCTTTCCTGACACCCTGTGCGAAATTGTGATTGAAAAGTGAGCAGCAAAAGACTAGTATCTCTTTGCTCTTTCCTCCTCTCAGTACATATGAATACAGGGGACCCGAGTGTCCTTAAATGCTGCCCCTCCCTTATCTACTGTACAAAAGTTACCCAAATTCTAAAATCAAGTCAAATTTAGGTATTTGTACTGGTTGTCTTTAATATGCCTGGAGTGCAGTTTTAAAGCAACAGTCTTATTGCTGACAATTGCAAGATTTTTTTGCACAGAAAGCACTTCAGTAAAACAAACACTTGTTTTGTTCTCTGTACAATGGCCAGTAAACATTATTTTATTTTTCTACCCAGGCTTCTATATATTTACTATTCATTCTTATCAGTTATTGTACAAAAGGTTAAAATAGCAATCGCAGTTTGATGCAACCACTTCTTTTATCCATATACTGAATAGGCCAGAGTAGTCAGGCTCCATTCTGGACATCCAAGGCCACTGATCAGTTCTATTCACAGATTGACAGGTGAGATAATTTGTTTTGTTCTCCTATGATAACAATAGACATTAAACGAGTTTTGCTCCGGATCAGGCAACATTTTATCCCCCACCAGGATAACATAGCTCTAAACCCAATCACTAGTATGTAAGTGATAATAGTAGATAGTAGTAGACATAATAGTGTATAATTAAACATTATTTTCAGCCTATTAAATATTGCAGCTTTCATTTACGTAACACTTATGCCAAGGACAGACGATCGGAAATTCCGACAACAAAACCGTGGATTTTTTTTCCGACGGATGTTGGCTCAAACTTGCATACACACGGTCGCACAAATGTTGTCTGAAATTCCGAACGCCAAGAACGTGGTGACGTACAAGATGTATGACGGCACTATTAACCACTTAACCCCCGGACCATATTGCTGGTCAAAGACCAGAGCACTTTTTGCGATTCGGCACTGCGTCGCTTTAACTGACATTTGCGCGGTCGTGCGACGTGGCTGCCAAACAAAATTGGCGTCCTTTTTTCCCCACAAATAGAGCTTTCTTTTGGTGGTATTTGATCACCTCTGCGGTTTTTAGTTTTTGCGCTATAAATAAAAATAGAGCGACAATTTAGAAAAAAAATGAATATTTCTTACTTTTTGCTATAATAAATATCCCCCAAAAATATATAAAAAAAATGTCCTCACTTTAGTCCGATACGTATTCTTCTACATATTTTTCGTAAAAAAACCCGCAATAAACGTTTATTGATTAGTTTGCGCAAAAGTTAGAGCGTTTACAAAATAGGGGATATTTTTATGGCATTTTTATTATTATTTTTTTACCAGTAATGGCGGTGATCAGCGATTTTTTTTCGGTACTGCGACATTATGGCGGACACTTCGGACACTTTTGACACATTTTTGGGATCATTGGCATTTTTATAGCGATCAGTGCTATAAAAATGCATTGGATTACTATAGAAATGCAACTGGCAGGGAAGGGGTTAACATTAGGGGCAGGGAAGGGGTTAAGTATGTTCCCTGGGTGTGTTCTAACTGTAGGGGGGGTGGCCTCACTAGGGGAAATGACTGATCGCTGTTCATACATTGTATGAACAGATGGTCAGGCATTTCTCCCCTGACAGGACTGGGAGCTGTGTGTTTACACACACGGCTCCTGGTCCTCACTCTGTAACGAGCAATCGCGGGTGCCTGGCGGTGATCGCGGCCGCTGGGCACGGGAGTCAGATACGACAGCCGGCGTATACCTTTGGGCTCTCGCGCAGGGGAGCCGACCTGCCGCCGTATAACTGCGGCAGCTGGTCGGCAAGTAGTTAAAGGGAAGTTCAACACAACTCCTGTCAGTAGAAGTTTAGTGAGAGACGATTTGTGCTTTTCAGTCCATTACAGCGTGATGAATGTGCTATCTCCATTATGAATGCTAATTTTACCAGACCGAGCGCTTCCGTCTCGTACTTGATTCAGAGCATGCGTGGAATTTTGTGCGTCGGAATTGTTCACACACGATCGGAATTTACGAGAACGGATTTTGTTGTTGGAAATTCCGACAGCAAATGTGCGATGGAGCCTACTCACAGTCGGAATTTCTGACAAGCTCCCATTGAACATTTGTTGTCGAAAATTTCGGCCGTGTGTCTACGCGGCATAAGATGTGTATTAATATAAAAAATAACAAAGCAATGAAATTGAAAGTACATGTACATTCATTCTGTGCAAATGGGGCAAAAAAAACGAAAAAAAATAAAGTTATTAGGCTAATCCATAAACATTGGTCCCTAGATGATGCCAAGTGTCCTAGGAATTACACGTTACACTTAGCACCATCTAGTGGCCAAATGCAGTATTTTCCATTTTAAATGAATAAAATAACATTCGTCCAGCACAGGAAACGCGTCAGCTTCTGTTCTATTTTTTGCTGTGGCATGTCATTTTTGTGACCAGTTTTAATAAAAGTAACGTTTTTTTGAAGTGCGGCTGTCCAAGTTTCTTTCTATAATTTTGCAATATCATTGCATTGCCGGCACCCAGGGTTTGGATCCAGTGAGGAGGCTCTTTGGTTACTTATATCTTACTGCACCGCTTTAGTTGACAATTGTGCGCTCGTGCAACGTGGTACCCAAACAAAATGTTATGTCCCTTTTTTTCCCCACAAATAGAGATTTCTTTTGGTGGTATTTGATCATCTCTGCGGTTTTTATTTTTTGCGCTATAAACAAAAATAGAGCGACAAAAGCAATATTTTTTACTTTTTGCTATAATAAATATCCCCAAAATAAATATATAAAAAACATTTTTTCCTAGTTTAGGCCGATACGTATTATTCTACATATTTTTGGTTAAAAAAATTGCAATAATTTATTGATTGCTTTGCAAAAAAATTATAGCGTCTACAAAATAGGGGATAGATTTATGCAATTTTTATTAATATATATTTTTTATTAGTAATGTCGGCGATCTGCGATTTTTATCAGGACTGTGACATTATGGCGGATACATCAGACACTTTTGACACCATTTTGAGACCATTGTCATTTATACAGCGATCAATGCTATAAATAGCCACTGATTACTGTGTAAATGACACTGGCAGGGAAGGGGTTAAACACTAGGGAGTGATCAAGGGGTTAAGTTTGTCCTAGGGAGTGATTCTTACTGTGGGGGGGATGGGCTACCACTGACATGACAGCGAGCAGTAGATCTCTGTGTTGTCTCTAGGCAGAACAGGGAAATGGCTTGTTTGCATCTTCCCGTTCTGCCTCACCTCACCGCAATCGTGGGCAGCTGGTAAACATAGAGTTTGTGGGACCCGCATGAACATTACCGAGGCACGTGGTGGGCGCGCGCCCGCTAAGCGTCAAATTTCAAAGGGAAGTACAGGTGAGCCCATTTGACTGCCTGTGCCATTCTGCCGATTTATATCGGCGTGCGGTGGTCGGCAAGCGGTTAAACTAGAGTCTTTATTCCCCTCTATTCTTGATCTGGTGACAACCCAAAATTTTCCTTTAGTTATACTTAACCACTAGCTGACGGCCGTACGACTTTGTACGGCCTCAGCGCGGCTCCCAAACTCTAACAGGCCGTCTTTTTACGGCCTCCCCTTTGCACGTTCCCCGCGCGCGCTCCCGAGCGTGCAGCGGGGAACTGCTGTGCTGGCCGTGTCCCTTGGACACAGCCAGTCACAGATCGCCGTGAACGGCCAATCGGAGCGGCCGTTTCCTAGGCGATCTGTGCGGCCAATGAGAGATGATCTCATATGTTTACATATGAGATCATCTTTCATTCCCGGCTCTCGCAGACAGCGGTGCTGTCAGGGAGAGAGGAGACGGATCTGTGTCTCTTGTACATAGAGACACAGATCGGTCACCCCCCCCAGTCACCCCCCTTCCCCCACACAGTTAGAACACTAATTAGGGTACACATTTAACCCCTTCCTCACCCCCTAGTGTTAACCCCTTCCCTGCCAGTCACATTTATACAGTAATTAGTGCATATTTATAGCACTGATTGCAGTATAAATGTGAATGGCGCCAAAAATGTGTCAAAAGTGTCCGCTATAACGTTGCAGTCCCAATAAAAATCGCAGATCGCCGCCATTATTAGTAAAAAAAAAAAAAAAATAATAATAATTCTGTCCCTTATTTTGTAGGCGCTATAACTTTTGCGCAAACCAGTCGCTAATTGCGATTTTTTTTTTTTACTAAAAATATGTAGAATACGTATCGGCCTAGACTGAGGATAAAAAAAAATTGAGCTATTTATTATAGCAACAAGTAAAAAAATGTTTTTTTTTTTCAAAATTGTCGCTCTATTTTTGTTTATAGCGCAAAAAATAAAAACCGCAGAGGTGATCAAATACCACCAAAAGAAAGCTCTATTTGTGGGGAAAAAAGTACGTTAATTTTGTTTGGGAGCCACGTCGCACGACCGCGCAATTGTCAGTTAAAGCGACGCAGTGCCGAATCGCAAAAAGTCCTCTGGTCAGGAAGGGGTTTAAGTGCCCAGTAAGGAAGTGGTTAAATGATCCTGCCATGCACTTCCAGTTATGGGACAACAACTGCCTCCTAACTTGCTCATTTGTTGTCACCCCTTTACATGCTCTATTGTTGGAGATAAAAATCATCCATGCTGATGTGCATTGGTCAGACATAGTCACTGTTGTCGTTGTCAGCAAGCCAAACCAGAGCAATGATGTGCAACCAATGCCAAAGCATATACATGTAGGCAAGACGTGGAAGAAAGAAGCTGGAAGAGATCAGCAGCACTGGGTTGCAAAAATGTTTGTAAAATAGTAAAAACAGTATTTTATTAAAGCTAAACTCTGGGCAGATATACATGGCACACATTCATGCAGCTCTGTACTGTAATTATGAAAGTGTTACTAAACCCACAACAGTCAAATCAGTCTGTATATGCAGTAAAGCATTCTTTTTGTACTGTGGAACCTAAGGAGTTAATCCTCTGCATTGTGTAAAAAGGCTGTTCGATTCTGTTTTTTCTGTTCCTCCCCTTCTTCCACAGTCCCCCAATCCGTCTTCTGATAAGACAGAGACTAGGGGACAAGCTGCACTTGCTCAGCTTGTTGTGTATTGCTAGAGATTTGTTTTTCTCTTGGGAGAGTGCATGTGATCAGCACAGGGCCAATCAGCACTGTCCAGACAGAGGGTCAGAGGTCCTGCAGCCTGATAGGACAGTCAGAGCAGAATGAAAACTCCTACAAGCTTTAAAATGATACTGATAGAAGTCACAAGACTGCTCTAACTGCTCATGAAAAAGGGTATTTAGTAGTTTTTATTTACTAAAAATATTGCATTTCCGTGTTCTGTATAGGGATGGGCGAATGGTTCGGCCCGAGCATGAGTTCGGGCCGAAAACTTGCCTGTTCGGCTATTTACTGAACACCCGAGTTTGCAGAGTGTTTCCCGGGTGTTTGCCCTGATGAACACCCTGTAATGTACTGAGCGCTGCACAGGGCATTCTGCGCCCTGATTGGGAAAGGTAGCATTGCCTGCTATCTAGCGAACAGATATGCCCTTACTCATGTCTCAGTGTGGCATTATTCTTATACTTGACTAAATGTCAGTGTTCATGATCTCACTGCATAACAAAGATCCATACAGTTCCTATACAGTAGGTAAGGGTCATCAGACCAGGTAGGTATTTTACTGCTAAAAGAGTGCATTCAGGTGCTAATGAACCTCTCCCTTGGCTAGGGGCCCAGCCTGTCCCACTGATATGAATATGCGGGAGAGGAGTGCCAGAAATGCAATTCAAGGTAGAGAAAATACTCTTCCATACTGCAAACACCAACACTATGGTCTGAAGCGTGTGTCAGGACCACCTTAAAAAGACAGACAGAAGCTCTTCCATCCCACTATTTATAGCAAAGGATTGCTATGAGCCTGGATGACGTTGTCTTTACAAGATATAGAGTGTGTCAAGATTGCCTTAAAGGGAAATACAGAAGCTGTCCTGCCCACTATTCATAGCCAGGGCCAGATTCCAGACAAGGCCACCGAGGCCAGGCCTCGGGGCGGCAGTGGGTGCAGGGGTGGCGCCGCGGCAACAGGGGGCAGGGATGGACTGGCAATCAGGACTACCGGGAGTTTCCCGGTGGGCCGATGGGCCGGTTACAGCAGCTGCCAAATCTGCATTGGTGGTCCGCAGCGATCTACCCGTCAATCGCCAACAGCTGGTGTCTGACAGGTAGATTGAGATTTAGCCAGCATACAGCGTAGCGCAGGAAGCGTGTGTGATAAATTCTCTCCCATGTCACTCTGCTCCCCAGCGACCCCTCCTATCTTCTCATCCATCCCCATTTGCTTGTGATATCATCTGGGATCGATGAGAAGAGAGGAGAGGCCGCCAGGGAGCAGAGTGACATGAGAGAAAACTTATTACACACGCTTCCTGTGCTACTCTGCATGCTGGCTGGTAAAAGATGTGTCCCATAATGTGAAAGATGCCCTGATGTGCTATATGCCCTGATGTGCCATGTGCCCCATGTCCTGATGTGCCATGTGCCCCGTATCCTGAAGTGCTATGTGCCCTGATGTGCCCTGTGCCCTGATGTGCTATGTGCTATGTGCCCTGATGTGATCTGATGTGCTATGTTCCCTGATGTGCCCTGTTCCCCCGTGTCCTGATATGCTATGTGCCCCATTTACTGATGTGCCCCATGCCCTTATGTGCCCTGTGCCCCGATGTGCCCTGTGCCTCAATGTGGTGTGATGGGCCCTGATGTGCTGTGCCCTGTACCCTGATGTGATGTGCTTTGATGTGCCCTGTACGTGTTGTGCCCTGATGTGCTGTGCCCTGATGTGCTGAGCTCTGTACCGTGCCCTGATGTGCTGAGCTCTGTACCATGCCCTGATGTGCACTGTACCCTGATGTGTTGTGCCATGGGCCGGTCTGGATGAAGGCCCCCTATGTGATGGTGTGTGTGTGGGGGGGGGGGGCGGCATTGAAGGACCCGACCTTGGGGTTGCAAAGGGAGTGTTCATAGCCGCAAATGATTGTTGTGGGCCTTGGTGAAGTTACCTTGTCCAAGTTATTGAGAATACCTCAAGCTACATTCGAATACTGTTGCTACCAACTGCATAAAGCCTTCATCAGCAGAGAGCAGGCCAATAGGAATGAGCATGATGATCGAGTGGAGCGTAAGTTCCATTCGAACATCAGGTGTTCGCCGAATATCGAACAATTTGGGGATTTGCGGCAAATTCGAAAGCCGCGGAACACCCTTTAAAAGTCTATGGGAGAAATCAAAAGTGCTAATTGTAAAGGCTTATATGCAAGTTATTGTCATAAAAAGTGTTTGGGGACCTGGGTCCTGTCCCAGAGGACATGTATCAATGCAAAAAAAGTTTTAAAAATAGCAGTTTTTTGAGAGCAGTGATTTTAATAATGCTTAACGTGAAATAATAAAAGTGAAAAATGTCTTTAATCAGTATGCCTGTAAAGTGGTGCATGTTTCCCGTGTTTAAAACAGTCCCTGCACAAAGTTACATTTCTAAGGGGACAAAACTACTCGCAGCTATAATGAATTGTTGGGTCCTGGCAACACAGATAAAAGTCATTGACAATGTACCCTATTAACAATTCACATAGGGGGGGCAGGATCTGGAGATTCCCATTTGTTAAAGGGGGCTTCCAGATTCCGATAAGCCCCCTGCCCGCATACCTCCACAACCACCGGGCAAGGGTTGTGGGGATGAGGTCCTTGTCCTCATCAACATGGGGACATCCTCCCCATGTTGAGGGCATGTGGCCTGGTGCAGTTCAGGGGGGTTCTCACTCATCCCCCCTCTTTTCCTGCAGCCTGCCAGGTTGCGTGCTCGGATAAGGGTCTGGTATGGATTTTTGGGGGAACCCCCACGCAATTTTTTTTGGCATGGGGTTCCCCTTTAAATCCATACCAGACCTAATGGATCTGGTATAGATTTTGAGGGGGACCCCCTACGCCATTTAAAAAAAAAAATGGCGCAGAGTTTCCCTTAATATCCATACCAGACCTGAAGGGCTTGGTATGGAATTTGGGGGGACCTCCACGCAATTTTCCAAAGGGCCTGGTAATGGACTGGGTTGATTTTTCACATTCGTGTCCTATGTCCCTGCATGGCCTTCCAGGAACAGGTTCCATTTGAGACAGTCCAGGTCAAGATGTGGCTGAAGTTGTAAACTTGTCATTATTAGTGGAAGCAGGCTAGAGTACATGTGTATCTGGTATGCATCTTGAAGCTTTAAGTGACTGGGTTCAGATGCAAGTTTTCCATAAATAAAAAAATACAAAATTTGCATTGCCTCCCTTCACCTGGGACACTTTCTGGCTTGGTGGGCATCAAAGATAATTAATGTTCCCACCCCTTAAGAAATTTCTGTGCCTTGCTTTCTATGCACTACCATTCTGGGATCCTGCCCCTTGCCTATTGGTCAGCACCTTATGTATTAGGATGCTGGACCCAGTACTAGCCTCATTGCCTTTCTGAAATTTTCTCATAGAGAGAGATCCTTAGATGGGGAATAATTGGTGCCGGCTCTATCAAACATGGTACATACTCCAGATATTCCAGTAATTTGGATAGTTTCAGAGCCTTCAGAGATTGTTGCTGGAACTGACTCACCATGGGAATGTTTGGATAACCCTACTCACAGCTTAGGACAGAGTACTTTTCCTCATTGATAACTTTGCACATTCTAGTCTCAGATTCAAGCTGTCTGTACCGGGAGTCATCTAGATCTCCACTTTTGTATGAGAGGCCTAGAACTGAGGGTAGACGTATGTGAGACAATTCCTTTGGCCTGATTTCACCCCAGGCTTTTACATGCCTCTGTTCTTTGAGGGACAAGTTGACTGTCTTTGGTCAGGTGATTTCCCTACTGCTGAGGCTCAGGGATCTGGCAAGGAAGTCTTCTCTTCCTGTTTTAAGGAATCTCCATGGAAAGATACCTCAGACAGTGGATCATTCTGGGGAAGAGACTTAGCACCCTTGATATCAAGGGGCTTGTTTGTCTTTGGCGTATTGTTTCCCAAGGTAAGATTCATAAGTTCTGGGCTATTTTATATAATCTGGATCCAAGCAGACAATGCCATAAAGGTGCCATACTTCTATTCTCAGGTGGCTTCAGAGTTTTCGTGTTAGCAAAAGGCTAGATTGGTATCCTCCAAAACGTCAGGCTCCAGCCTTGTCAGGCATGAGCATTCCAGGTATACATCTTGGCAGGCAGACTGCATCTGACAGCAGAGCCTAAACCTGTGAGACTGATTTCTACCCTTGGAGCTATTCCTGAAGGTGTGTCCCAGGTAGGCAACTTCAGAGGTTGACTACCGGGCCCCTGAGGTCAAACTAAAGGCTTGGCAGTTTTTACTCAGGTGCAGTGGTCCTCTGGTACTGAGACCAGGCATCATGAAGTCTAGGAATCCCTTGATGCTAAGCAGGGTGGTGTACTTCTTCATGTAAATTTATTGCTGGACTTGTGGTGATTACTTATCTTGGTGTAAACCTTAGAAATTCCTCCCCAAAAGTTTATTTGCTGGAGAAGTCCTGCAGATGAGCCTAGGTCAGCATTTAGCTCTTAATATGGCTGCCCATGTGACTATGGGATTTTAAGTAGTTCACTAGTAGCCTTCACTTGTGGAGGTGACTGTTCAAGACTGGTGACCTTGTTTGGCATGGAACCTTTCAAAAGTTTAACATAACACAAGGTTGTTAGAACCTCAAAGGGGACATTCTTATTGTCAGGCTAGGAGCAGATAACAGTTCAGGTGTGCTAACTATGTAAACAGTTCAAGAACAAGAGCACATACCATGAGCAGGTCTGAGATGAGCAGGTCAGCTGGGACTTGTAGTTCACTGCTGCAGATAAGGGAAAAAGTTATCTGGACCTTGTAGTTCACCACTGCAGATGAAGGTGGACGTCAGCTGGTGCTTGTAGTTCACCGCTGCAGATGGAGGGTGGCTGGTGCTTGTAGTTCACAGATGCAGATGGATGTACTACAGTAGAATCAGGCAAAGCGTAGTCTAGGCAAGCTGGGTCATACACAGGTAGATCAGAGTTCAAACGGTACCGAATCAGAAGCGAACAAACAGGGTCAAACAGCCGGGTCATACACGAAATACACAGAGCAGAATGTCAGGCTGATTCAAACAGTGGCACACAAAGGTAACTCTATCACAAGCACTGATTGGATGATGATACAGGTGATTTAAAGGTGAGCTGGCCAATCACTGTTGTTTCCCAAGCAAAGACTGTGTCAGGTGAGTTGTGCTGGGTCCTAAAGGGATCCTAGTACTGACACTTATTCAGTTCTATGATCTGCATCCAGTTCACTCAAAGGAAGTTTCCATCTCTTGGTTGCATGTGGTAAGGACGGATAGTTAATCTCTCAGCCTTTACTTTCCTTTTCTATTTCAAAGATGGACCCTGTACTGATGCTCCAATTTCTAGCTCCATCGTGTCAAGTAGACTCAGCAGACCATCAACCAACTCCATGGTTCAGGTTCCATTCCGTCTTGACAAGATGCAATCTACTAAATCTGATGCCGCGTACACACCATCGCTTTCTGCGATGGAAAAATGCGATGCTTTATGTGCTTTAAAAAAACGTCATTTTTCAAACTTCAATTTGAACAACGACGTAGCATACACACCATCGCTTTTTCACAACGCTCTAGCACAGCGCAGTTCCGTCAATCACGCACGACGTCACTATAAAGGGTCGTTTCCATGCGGAAGACGGCCTCTTTTGCTGATATCGTGTTGCTGCGTGTTAGTAAAAGTTTGGTGAGATACGATTCGTGATTTTCAGTGACTGTGCTTTAAATTTCGTTTTCTGTCGTACAGTTTGTCTATTTGTTGTCGGATCTGTGATACAGTGCTTGTACTAAGGACGTATTTGTTTTGGCATTACGTTTTGTGTGCTGTTTAGCAGGTCGTTCTTCAAAGGCCATTCTTTACTTCAGGGCGTAATTTTTAGTCTGATCTGATTTGACGACCGTTTTCTAGCCATGTTGCGGGTACGAACTCGTCGCCGAGATCGTGCTGTGCTTGTTGTTAGGATGTGTGCTGCATCCCAGCGACGGTCCATGAACAGGGTGAGGAGGAGGTTGTGGACCAAGAACTGGTTGCTACGCAGGGACCAGTTCTCTCATATGCCTCTGCTGCGGGAGATCCGAGAAAATAACCCTGATGATTTCAGGAATTTTCTTAGGATGTCTGACCCCGTATTTCAGCAGCTTTTGGCTTTGGTGTCGCCATATATCACCAGGCAGGACACCGTTATGCGGGAAGCCATCACTGCTGAGCAGAGGCTAGTTGCTACGTTGCGCTACCTTGCAACAGGGAGAAGTCTGCAGGACTTGAAGTTCTCGACGGGCATCTCCCCCCAGGCTCTGGGCCTCATAATCCCAGAGACCTGTTCGGCCATCATTCAGGTTCTTCAGGAGGACTATGTTAAGGTAAGTGGTGTTCTTTCAATGGTCAAACTATGTCCCAAAAAAAGTAAAAAAAAAATGTTTCTAATATGCTCAGAATGCTCACTTTGTCTCTATGTATGCTGTTCTACACAATTTGTAAAAGCCCTACATGTTTATTTAATTTAGCCAACCTGTCCATCATTCTATGTTGTGGCCAAACCCACCTAGCATAGTCCCTATATCCCCGTTTATTTGTGGCCTCCATTGTAGTGCTGCATTTTGTGTGTCCCTATATCCCCGTTTATTTGTGGCCTCCATTGTAGTGCTGCATTTTGTGTGTCCCTATATCCCCGTTTATTTGTGGCCTCCATTGTCCAAACCCCCCCCCCCCCCTAGATTTTTGAACTACATACTAATAATTTTTTTTCTTATTTATATTTTTTTTTGTGGGGTTGTTTCTCATGTGAGAAACTCATCTTGAGCCCCACTCCCCCTAAATATATTTTTTCAACATCAGAGGGGGGTGATTAATATGCTTAATTGTTCACATGTTATTTTTTAATACTAACCTTTTTTGTGGAATTGTTGGTGGGATCCCTTGTAATTTTAGCTATATTCTGTTCAAAATCTTTGTTATAATGTTTTTTTTTTTTTTCTTTCTATCCAGTTCCCCACCACGCCACAGGAATGGCAGACTGTGGCAGTGGACTTCTCCCAGCGTTGGAACTTTCCGAACTGCGGAGGAGCCATTGATGGCAAGCACATCCGCATTGTGCCCCCACCCCATAGTGGATCCCATTTCTTCAATTACAAGGGGTTCCACAGCGTTGTTTTGATGGCGGTGGTCTCTGCCAATTACGAGTTCTTGTACGTGGATGTTGGGAAAAATGGCCGGATGTCGGACGGCGGTGTCTTTGCGGAGACGGAGTTCGCCCAACGGCTTCGGTTGGAGGACCTAGGATTGCCACCTGCGGAGGAGAACGAAGAGGGTCTGCCCTTCGTGTTTGTTGCAGATGAGGCTTTTGGTTTGGGTCCCCACCTCATGAGGCCATTTCCCGTACGCACCCTCACCCATGAGAGGAGGGTTTTTAATTATCGGCTGGCCAGAGCAAGACGTGTGGTAGAGAATGCCTTTGGAATCATGGCCAGCCGATTCCGATTGTTTTTAACAGCAATAAACCTTGCGGAATACAAATGGAATTACATCATCCTATGTTGTTGCATTTTACACAATTTTTTAAAGCGAAATTCACAAACTTATCTGACGGTATTGCCTGATGAGGCTGATGTTGTGGCTCCGGAGCCGGGACATCAGGCTAGCCATAGAGGCTTGGCCCCCCAAACCGCACGTGCAGTGCGTCAATCATATGTGGACTATTTTATGGGGAGGGGGGCCATTGAAATGCCTGATCTTGACTAAAGAATACAATTTACTTTTTGTTTGATTAAACAGTGTTTATTTTTTAGATTTTCTTTATTTGTAAGTTTTGGGGGGTAATGTTTCTTTTTCCTAGGTTCTCATCCAGCCATGTGTTTGGGATGTCATAAATTCACATGAGTGTTAAATCTTAATAACTCTACAAATATGCCTGAGTAATTGAATGAGTCTGCATTGATACCAATAACTACACACAAATTGTTTGGAGTCCAAAATGTTATTTATTTTACAAAATCTTTTTTTTTTTTTTGTCTTTTTTTTGATTATTACAAAATAGAATCTTTTTATATTTTTTTTGTCTTTTTTTTGATTAGTACAAAAAATTTTTTTTTTTTTTTTTGGTGTTTTTAAAATTCAAGGGAAATAAAAATGACACAAACAATTAAACCCTCCCCAAAACATTAATAAAATTTTTAAGCTGCCGTTCCAGCGTCTTTGCTTTGTGGCGTATTTCACGGCAGGCCAGACGTATGTCCTCGACTTGGGCCCTGCAGGTGAGAACCTCGCCGATGAGGAGCTGGGCACTATACGTGTCCAGTCCCTGACCAGCCCGATTTCCTCCTGAAATGTGGAACCAAAACATGTGTTAAAAGATTGTATGCCTATATCTATATTCACTGAAAATGTGGTAGATGTTACTTTACCGGATGTTGAGGCAGGTTCCTCTTCATCTACATCCCTCGGGGGTGTGGCTTGATTGGCTTGTGCCTCCTGCCTTTCTGCTTCATTGTGCCCTACAAGATTGAAGAAAGGGAAAACATGAGGTTCAAACATTACGAGCGGCCTGAAATGACCCCAAAATATTCCTAAATTATAAACAAAAGGGCAATATTGTTGATTTTTAAACAATTATCAAGAAAATAGACCAGTATTTAATCCATTCACAAAGTAATGTCAAATCTGTTGACCAAATTTTTATTTGTAGATATGTAAGCTAACCAAGTCTCCCCTGGATCTGCTCACCCCTGTGTGTGACCCAACATAGGTTGTGATTGTGACAAACAATTGTGCTACTGAGTACACATGTTCAATAAAAAAAGGAGTAGCAAACGCTCCTTTTTGGGAATCTCAAGGTATTTACGTTTCTTCTAAAATAAGCTGAAACACATTTCCATCAATACCAGAATTGAATACACCTTTTTTTTAAGCCCCAAAAATGTCACAACTTTCATATTTGTGTCGACTAATTGGTCATAGGAGTCGTCGTTCATTCGCCCACAATTCCTAAATTGACGAATTTAGTTCAGATACAGTGCTTCAACTCCCCTTTGCACATGCAAACTAGGCATGATGCCATTTCTCATTAATATGGTATTGGATTATTGAAAGTCAGCGAATGAACAACGACTACGACGACTGCATCATGCGTCCACATTCATAATATTCATTTTATGGTCAACCTGCAAAAAAAAAAAAGATGGCACAAAGAACACACCAAAATAATTAATACACATGGAAAAAACTTACTTCTTCTTCGAATCACCCTATTAATTTTGGAAAGTTGGTGGGGTTCCCTTTTTTTTAAATCCGACCACCTTTTGCGCAGGTGCTCTCTGCTCCTGGTTTTCCCAAACTTCCGCTGGAGCCTACGGATGACCTTCTCCATAATTTGGGCTTTTACTTTATTGGGATGCATGTAGGGGCCATGCTTGGCATCATAGTCCTCCCTCCTCAATATGGTGACCATCTCCACCATTTCATTAAAACTCATATTGGAGGCTCTGCAGCGGAATCTGCGGCGTGGTTGGGCCTGGCCTGCCTCTTGGCTTGAGCTGGAATACACCTCCATGTTGTCCATCTTTTCTCACTCACCAAACGACAGAGAAGGGGCGTGGAAAGGACGATACCGAACGTCAGGGGCGGGGTGTCGTGCGGAGCGTCACGCGTGCGTAGTGTAAAAGGGATGGGACGTGTTTGTAAACGGCGTGCATAGTCTGTGGAAGAAGGCGTAAATCACGATCTTTCCTAACGACGAGACGTAAGTTTTTTATTCCGACTTTATTATAGTGAATAGGGAATGAGTTTGTGGGCTAGTTAGGGGAAGTAAGCTAGTGGCTTTAATTACATTATGTTTTGGCTTCTGTTTCATGTGCAGAAAGAATGGATCCCTTCAAGGATGCTGATTTCCTGACAGAATTCATACAAAAATGGAAGGAACATCCTGTTCTGTGGCAAACCAAAAGCACAATAAATAAAAACAAAGATGCCAGGGAAAAAGCTAGACAGAGCATGCTTGTTTTTCTGAAAACAAGGGTCCCCAACGCCACAACAGACACTGTGAAAAGCAAACTAAATTCCATCAGGGGCACCTACAGGGCCCAACGGGTCCAAGTCCTGGCCTCAATGAGGTCTGGGGCTGCAGCTGACTCCATATACAAACCGACCCTGTGGTACTATAGTCAGCTGCAGTTCCTGGACGACCACATTGAGACCAGGGCATCCATGTCTACCCTTCCCCCAAGAGGTAGCTCCCAGCTTCCCAGCAGCCAATCCTCCAGTGTTCCCTGCAGACAAGAGCAGGCAAGCTCGGAGGAAGAGGAAGAGTTCCTGGAGGACCCCAATTGTGAGCCATGGAGAATGGTATGTGTTTTTTGTATGAATTTAGTTAGTATATGACAAGTATAGTAATAATGTTAAATGTATGTTACTATTGTTCTAAATTCTATGTGAATCTCGTAAGTTTAGGGATAGGATCAATAGTCAGTAGTGGGAAAACATGATGGGGTCAAAATGGGCAAATTAATAATGTTTATGAAGGAGTGGGTGGCATTTTCAGATAGGCCAGTAGGGGGGAGTAACGCAATACACCTGCAAGGGGTCCCAGATGGAAGACACCCTTTTTGAGTACTATCTAGTTGACACTAAATTGAATAAAATATTTTTTGGGGAAAAGGCCACTTATTTGCTAAATTAGGCATGCAACAACCCACATAATTCCAGGGGGACCATGTCTGAAGGTGTTTAAGGGGCCACATAATTAGGGATGGCGACCCTGTGTGTAATATATATTGACATTCAATTTGCATCACTCATGATTGTAAAAATGTGTGTGATTAATGACAAACACAAATAACATATGGTGGTGCTTTCTTAACCGAGCTATAGGGTTTCTATATCAGTGACCGCCTCAGCTTAGAATCATATGTTCCTTTTTTTGATACACAGGCAGACCCAAGCCAGGAAAAACCAGGGCCCACAGGGAGCCAGGAAGAGCCAGGGCCCACAGGGAGCCAGGAAGAGACAGGGCCCACAGGGAGCCAGGAGGAGCCAGGGCCAACTGCAAGGCAGGAGGTGGCAGAGCCCACTGGGAGCCAGGAGGTGGAAGGCCCCAGTGGGACCCAGGAGGCACGCCGGCGGGATACCATCTCCCGGATCCCTCCATTCCGCAATCCCAATAAACGGCTCAGGAGTATGCGACAAATGGAGGAGGAGACCCAGGGCCTGCTTCGCCAAGCTACTGCAGCCATCCGAGAGCCACCCAGTGAAGTTGAGGGGTTCGCAGCGCTCATTGCAGCCAAGCTCTACAATCTGGAGCAGAGCCAGCGTGTGCGCTGCGAACTCCTCATCTTCCAAGCCATAACCATGGCATCCCTGGGGCAGCTCGATGACGACACCCACATTGTGCGGATTGCTCCTCCTGTCCTTGCTGCTCCTCCTGCTCCTGCTCCTGCTCCTGCACCTGCTCCTGCTCCTCCACTTCATGAGGCTGCTCTGGCTCCTGCCACCTCATCTCCTCCAGGAACCCAGCCCCCAAGGACTCGGGCTACAGGGAAGGCTGCAGGGAAGACTGCAGGGAAGGCTGCTGGGAAGAAAAAGCCCAAGAAATAATACGGTGCCCCTGATGGAATTTTAATGTGGACTCACAGGCTGTATTTGTGGCTTCGGGGACCCTTGTTTTCAGAAAAAATCAAGCCTGCTCTAAAGTGCTGCCTACCTTGGCATCTTTGTTTTTATTATGTTGTGTTTTTGGGTTGCCACCTTTTTTTTTTGGAAATTTTTAGGAAGACTAAAATAAATGTTAATTTTTCAGCCAAATTTCACCATGTTTCTTTATTGTAGATTTGAGAGATCATTATTGAGTGGGCAGACCCATTACAAAATAAATAATGCAAACATTAACAAGGTAAAAAAACATGCTTGTGGGTGAGTTAACTAAAAAATTAGGTTGTTGCAGACACTTCACACACTCCTAAATAAACACAAAATAGAGATTACAAATCAAATTGGTGACAAAAATATAAAAAAAAAAAAAAAAAAGGTGGACCAATATATATATTTAAAATGTTTAAGATGGAAGATACAACTAAATAACAGAACACAAACATAAAACATTATCAAACAAGAAAGAAACTAATTAAAAGCTTGTCATTACTATGTAACAAGATCAGCCGCAACAAACGTCCATTTCTGGGTAGCAGTTAAAAGCAGGGGTTAAAGAAGCGCTTTATTTTCTTGTCTATAAGCTGAAAAACACCTTAACGAATGTGCTGATTCCATTCTGAACAGTCGTTTTACATGAATGAGCGCTGCCGTCTCCTAACTTGCTTCTGAGCATGCGCGGGCTTAAATCGACGTTTTTACGTACACACGGTCAATGTTTAGAACACAGAAAACGACGTCGGCCAAAAACGACACATAAAATTGAAGCATGCTTCAATTTTTTTCTGTCGTTTTTTAGAAGACATAAAACGACGTTTTTGCCCACACACAGTCAATTAAATTGACGTTTTTGAAAATGACGGTTTTTTCCATCGCAGAAAGCGATGGTGTGTACGCGGCATGAGTGCATCCTGAGCTTTTGGCTGAAGACTATGGTTTCTCAGATTGGCAAGACTGCCACCTAGGCTTCTATCCTAACTTTTCCTGTGTTCTACCAGGGGCTTGAGGTGATTGTAGCTGTATTAACATTAGCATTTGGGTGCTGTCCGTTGTCACCAGGTAATAAACATGTTATGAGGAAATAAAGTGACACTAAACTCTGGTTTAAAGAATAATAAAGTATGTATTATTTTACTCAAAATACTCTAATTGGATTTTCCATCGGAAAAACCTTGGATGTTTTTTCCGACGGAATTCCACTCATGCTTGGCTTGCATACACACGGTCACACAAAAGTTCTCTGAACTTTCGACTGCCAAGAACGCGGTGACGTACAACACTACGACGAGCCGAGAAAATTAAGTTCAATGCTTCAGAGCATGCGTCAAATTGTTTCAGAGCATGCATCGGAATTGTGCATGTCAGAATTGCTACAGACGATCGGAAGCAGCTCTGAAATTTTTGTTTGTGGAAATTCCGACAGTAAAAGTCTGATGAAGCATACACACGGTCGGAATTTCCGAACAAAAGCTCACATCGAACTTTTGCTGTCAGAAAATCCGACATTTTGTACGGGGCATTAGCCTCCTCCAAATCTCTAAATTCCCTGCTTTAATCTAACTTCCTGTTATCTGACTTCCTGTTATCTGACTTCCTGTTATCTGACTTCCTGTTAGAGGGTGTCTACGTTCATTTTCCATGGTCCAACTGTATGTAGGAACGTAGCCACTCTCTCTTGCTTGCTTCCAAGATGGATTATGGACTATGGGATTTGTAGTGTATATGGAGAAGTGCACATGACCCTACCTAGCACTGCTTATTCCCACCAAACAAGAGTGTGAGGGGAAAAGATAAGTTCATGAGCCCACAGAAGGCATTAAAATGAGTCCGAAAAATACAGTAAGAAAACATTTATTGAAAATTAGATTACAGGACCAATAAGTAAGGGATGTGTATGGATTATTTTAATACGGCTATAGTTTGGTGTCACTTTAAGACTGAAAATTCAAGCATCTCTACACACTATGACCTCACAGCTGATATCTGATTGGCCACATGGAGTTTAAGCGTCCATCTGCCCTTTTCTCTTTATTATTAAATAAGAAACAGTGTCTCATATTTCATTGGCCTCTTGTGATGGGTGCTCTCTCAATCCCTCTTGCATTCTGCACTCAATCATCAATTGTTCTAATTTAGTTACATTACCATCAAAATCTGTTAATCTTTTTCTATTGTTTGACCCAGAACTCTTTGTAGGCCGGTATCCATCCATCATACATTGTGCAACATCCAACCACAAAATATCACTTCCTGGCTATTAGCACTCGTGTGTACCCTGACCATTAGCAAAATCTGCTGCCTCTGTCTGTGTTATACATTTTACACCAACCCACAGTCTTTCACTGTTTGTTTCCTTCCTCTTTTTCTACAAACCATATTTCCCTTTAATGGACATTGTGTTAATCTCCTGCTTTATATTCTCCATTATGTCACACCAGCTTATACTGTATAACCTTTTAGGTTACTGTAATGTTAATTCTGCTAATTATGTAGAATGGTATGCGCAGTGAAATTCCGTTTTTTCCTTAATTAAAGTGACAGTAAACTCTGGTTTTAAAGGGAGAAGTACTATACTGTACATGTACAGTATGTGAGTAAGAATAATATGCGCTGAAAATTAACTCATGTGATGTAAAAAGCTAAATGCAACAGTACGAATGGTAATGCAATAGTGTTTAAAAAAAATATAACACACCATAACAGTAGTCCCAATCAATAACTGGGTGTGTACTCATTCACCACACCCTCTGTGTAGGAAAAAACACAATACTGATGTAATGACTTGAACAGTGTTTGAGTGGGATCAGCCTCCTTAGCTTCAAATAGCTGCCTCACATCCAGGTATATGATCTTCCACACTGGCACAGCTCATGCAAGACAAGGAGAGAGAGACCTCATAGCACAATCAGACAAATACCAACAGGAGGCAAATGATAAGGTTCACACAGCTCTGTGGCGGCTGTGGAGAGGATTGCATAAGGGTCCTGTACGTCTTTGGCTCCATTTTAGGTAAAACATTATGGCTTGATTAGTCCCTGAAATGAAGAAACAGGAAGGCACCGTACCCCTGCTGTGAGCCGCATCCGAAGACAGTGTGAACCCAGCCTTAAATGGTCGGAATTTCCGACAACAAATGTTCGATGTGAGCTTTTAGTCGGAAATTCCGACCGTGTGTAGGCCCCATTGGACTTTTTCTGTTGGAATTTCCGACACCAAAAATTTGAGAGCTGGTTTTCAAATTTTCCGACGGGAAAAGTTCTTGACGGAAATTCCGATCGTCTGTATGCAATTACGACGTGCAAAAAAAACACGCAGGCTCGGAATCAATTTGAAGCATGTTTGGAATTAGCCTACAAGGAAACACAGTAATATCTTCTGGACTTGTAATTCAAATATCGTCCACTAGATGTCACTCTTAACAAAGGACTGTTGACGGGCAAGTTCTATGGTAATGTACATTTCCTGTCGTGTTATTGAAAACTGTCTTCACTTCCTATCACAACTCTTTCATCTCCTTTCCACTGAAGTCAGCTAAGCCTGCACCACATGTTTCCTAAGTCTTGATCCTCCTTTGACAGCATCGCTGGTATGATAAAGACTGTTTATCAATATGCCTAGTAGACATTTGTTTGTGTTCATATAGTTCTTATATGTTCATTTATTTGTTTATCTCTAGTTTCACCATTATTCATACGCATCTTATATGGCCACAACCTGTTCATCATAATAAATAGGGTTGTCCCGATTCCACTTTTTTAAGATACTTTTTTTCAAGTACTCGCCGATACTGATTACCGATACTTTTTTTAATGTCATGTGACAGTGACGCTTTGAAACCTGTTGTCTCAGTTTAGAAGTCATTTAATAAAAGATACCAGCCAGTCTGTAGCCCTAATAGCAGGACAGAGAAAAAGGAAGTAATATTGTGGTCCAACACCTAGCATGACAAATGTTTTACTGGTTGGAGTTCTTAGAATACAAAGAGGTTTGAAAACATTGTACTTAGCAGCACTCATCTAATGCCCCATCTGCACACTATCAAGGGAAATGTGACAACTGTGATGAATGAAGTGCACTTGTTAGCATACTTCATACAAGCAGTTGTGCTCTACTGTAATGCAATCTCCAGCAGTCGGCATGGGGGTGAAGTCAGGCTTGGAGTGACATTTTTATTTATGAGGGCAAGGTTTTAATGGCCTGTATTGTTGTCTGCAGCATGGAAGTGTATGCTGACCACTGATGGGCACAAGGTGAATATCATGGTGGTGTTTTATTTTATTTAAAGTGGTTGATGTCATTTGTGGCCCTTTTTGGGAACATGGATCTCTGTGGTTACTGTATATGTCACTATTCCATTATTATTTTTTTACTGTGTGTTAGTACCATTTTGGAGGACCACGACCTGCCCAATCCGATACCTGGGAGAGAGAGGCAGCGTGTAATGCACGACCTACCCAATCTGATACCTGGGAGAGAGAGAGAGGCAGCGTGTAATGCACGACCTACCCAATCCGATACCTGAGAGAGAGAGAGGCAGCGTGTAATGCACGACCTACCCAATCCGATACCTGAGAGAGAGGCAGCGTGTAATGTAGGACCTACCCTATCCGATACCTGGGAGAGAGAGAGGCAGCGTGTAATGCACGACCTACCCTATCCGATACCTGGGAGAGAGAGGCAACGTGTAATGCACGACCTACCCTATCCGATAACTGGGAGAGAGAGAGGCAGCGTGTAATGCACGACCTACCCTATCCGATACCTGGGAGAGAGAGAGAGGCAGCATGTAATGCACGACCTACCCAATCCGATACCTGGGAGAGAGAGGCAGCGTGTAATGCACGACCTACCCAATCCGATACCTGGGAGAGAGAGGCAGCGTGTAATGCACAACCTACCCAATCCGATACCTGGGAGAGAGAGAGGCAGAGTGTAATGCACGACCTACCCAATCCGATACCTGGGAGAGAGAGGCAGCGTGTAATGCCTGTGTCCGTGTATAAAGCTCAGACGGCAGCCATCCAGTGTACAAAAGCCCCGCCTCCTCCTCCTCGTCCGTGATAGGTGAACTCAGTTTCCCAGCAGTGAGTTAGTGTTCCGCCTATCACGGACATCCTCTCATCCTCGTCCATGGAATGAGGATGAGAGGGTGTCCGTGATAGGCAGAACGCTGACTCACTTGTTGGGAGTGTTCCCCTATCACGGACGAGGAGGAGGAGGCGCGGCTTTAATACACTGGATGGCTGCCATCTGAGCATTATACATGGACACAGGCATTACACGCTGCCTCTCTCTCTCTCCTAGGTATCGGATCAGGCATCGGGAGGATTTGCGCAAATGCTCTATATCGGTCCCGATCGGTATCGGGACAACCCTAATAATAAAGATCCAAAGTTACAGACAGTCTGGTTATTTAGGATGCAAGGTTTAAGCTGTATGTTGAGCTACATATATGCCAGGGGCAAACGTGTAGCTAGAACAGAACAGGAATCATTGAATGTAATTTTTCTCGAGTCGTTGTAATGTTGTATACGTCACCGCGTTCTTGACGGTCGGAATTTTGTGTGACCGTGTGTATGCAACACAAGTTTGTGTCAAAATTCAGTCAGAAAAAAATCCACGGTTTTCTTGTTGGAATTTCCAATCGTGTGTACGCGGCAAAAGAGTATCACTAGAATTCCATCATCCTCATTCAGGAGCACTACAGGTCTTGTCT
Source organism: Rana temporaria (assembly GCF_905171775.1). Taxonomy (NCBI): domain Eukaryota; kingdom Metazoa; phylum Chordata; class Amphibia; order Anura; family Ranidae; genus Rana; species Rana temporaria. The sequence continues at coordinate 404,698,870 of NC_053493.1, read as the reverse complement.
CCATTCAATCTCCAGTGAGTCTTTGGATGTCATTGCATAAATTACAGACTGCTTTGTCATCTTTTGCACAGGAATAATAAGACTATACACCAAGCCAAGGTCTATATCATTGGTTCATTTCAAAGAACACATGTATACTGTACATAATGTTCTACTTGAATTATGAATGTGACATTGCCGCTGAAAGCAAACAATGATATGGGTGAATGGCATTCTTCCAGTTCACTCAATTTATCCCATCTTTACTTAATGAGGGGTGATGACTATGGGTAGTAACAGTGGGAACTCATCGAGTACTAAAAGAATGTCACTAGACTTCCATCATTGGTGTTCTGGATTCAGGAAGACTTCAGGTCATCTCTTCATTGCTGTTTCCAGTGGGTCTCATGTGAATCTCTGAGTGACCCTGTGTAAATCACAGACTGCTTTGTCACTTACATTGAGCAGGAACAACAACACTGCACAAAAAAAAACAAAAAAAACAAAGAGAAATCCCAGCATAGCTCATCAGTAAACTTTTAAGAGCCTCCAAAGGTATCCCAGCCCTCCTTAACCACTTCACGCAAATCACAATTCCCGTATGCCAGTATTTTAGATTCAATAGGTTTTTATTGGTAACATTTTCACATACATGTATGTATTGTACAACATAAATTGAGAGCAATAGAAAATAAGGAAGGCAAAAGGGAAAAAGAAACTTCCACATAGTGCTGGCACATATCGTACGATATTACTTTCACAAAATGGTCACAAAATAGTCATAATGCATAACTCTAGCTTTGAGTCCCCCCGAGACCCCCCGCCCGGAAGGCCAAGCGGACCGCGCCAGACGGCGACCCCCGGCGGACACCCCATTGGGATCCAGCTGTGTCCCCCGAGGGCCCCCCCCGGCCCAGCCCGCCCCACCCCCCACACCGGGCCCCAGGACCCCCACATCCATCATTGACAGATGCGCCAGGGCCCTTCATGGACCGTATGCAGAGGGCTGCCCCCCCAGGGGAGCCGCGTGAGTCAGTGGGAGGAGAAAGAGGAGGGACGCATAAGGGGGGGGGGAAGGAAAGAAAAGGACAAGAAGAAAGGAGAATGGAAAGGGAAAAGAATAAGGGTAAACCTTAAGTACTGAACTTTGAAATATGGATCTGCAATCAGCCCTATTATTTTATGGTTATTAAACTTATAGTTAAAACTTAAACAATATCAACCTTATATCTCGGACAGCCACTCAGTCCACGCTCTCCATCGCCCATGAGCTTCCATAGACCTGCCTTGGGACGCTGCGAACATCCGTTCGTAATCGATATGTGTGCTGGTGGTTGTGATTATTTCCCGCATTGTGGGAGCTGTGTGATCCCTCCAGTGACGAGTGATTGCTAATCTAGTACTCATTAGAATATGGGATATAACTGCTCTATTAGTTTTGGAGAAAAATTCTAATCCCAGCGAAAGGACCGCCAGTCCCGGGGACAGCGGCACCTCCACCCCCGTCACCTGGGCAGCCAAGGAGAAGATCTCCTCCCACACTGGACGAATGACGGGGCATTCCCATAGTATATGGAACAGAGTCCCCACCAGTCCGCATCCTCTCCAGCATAGAGGAGAAGCCTGAGGACTGAATTTAGAAATCCTATACGGAGTCAGGTACCATCTTAACACTATTTTCTGATTGAGCTCCCAAAGATTGATACTCCTGGTGGAGGAGTTGGAGATACGGATAGCTCGCTGCCATTGATCTGATGTATATGAGGCTCCCATGTCTCCCTCCCACGCTACTATATTGGAAGATTTTACAAATTCTAGTTTGTTGTTCAAAACGTTGTAAAATAGGGATATTCCTTTAATCTTGGTAAATTGTTTAGACAGATAAAGTACGATTTTCCATGGGAGTTGGATCGAGAGAGTCGGACCAGTCCTAAAGAAATGGTTCAGACGTAAGAAAGTGAAGTGGTCAGCCTCTCCCAAGCCAAACTCCACCTGGAGTGATCTAAACGTTTTCCCGCTTGGGCCTATCATTAGGTCTGATATATTGACTATTCCCTTATTGGGCCAATGGGCAATGTTTAAGTCTGGTATGATGCCAGTAAGGCATGTTACTGGTATTGGGAGAGATGTTTTGGCGAATTGCGAATGGGAGACCTTTAGAAGTACCTCCCAGGCCTTCAGAGAGGCTACTATTGTAGGGGATAGCCCGTCAGTGGGTACGGCTCGAATTGCACATGCCATTAGGAGGTCATGTAGACTTCCGTGTAGATATTGAACTTCTTCCAGTTCCCGCCATCTCGTGGAAGGCGGGTCCGGGAACCAATTCCTCAGCTGTGCCAACACAGCCGCTATATGATAGTCTTTCACCACTATATTACCAATCCCTCCTGCCCCTTTAGACGTTATCGAGTTCCTAAATGCCCACCTTGCTTTTTTACCTTTCCACAAAAATCGGTTGATAAGGGCCTGGACTTTAGTAAAAAATGAGTTAGGGGCAGGAATAGGGAGGGTCCTAAATAAGTAGATAAGTTGTGGGAGGACCATCATCTTGAAGGCTGCTAGGCGGCCTGACCACAGCATCTCGGACTTAGCTAGCTCCTGCAGTTTGCCCGGGAGAGAGGCCAAGAACGGGGTGTAATTGTTTGTAAATAATTCCTTTGCTTTGGCTGGTAGTACAATTCCAAGATACTTAATGCCCTCAGTGCTCCAGGCGTATGGAAATCGCGAACCGAGTGACCTCCGTACATTGTCATTGATACCCATCCCCAGAATAAAGGATTTATTCTCGTTGACCTTGTAATACGAGATCGTCCCAAATAATTGAAGTGCCTCATGTACCGAAGCCAGGGAAGTGACAGGGTCTGAGAGCATCAAAATGATGTCGTCAGCAAAAAGACTGATAGTATGTACAGTGTTAGAGGAGGGGAAGCCGCTTATGTCTCTATGTGCCCGTATATAGGATGCGAGGGGTTCCAGAATCAAGTTAAAAATTAAAGGGGATAATGGGCACCCCTGGCGGGTACCGTTGGTAATAGCAAAAGGTTTGGAAAGTGTTCCAGAGGTGAACACTCTAGCTGAGGGTGCCGAGTAAAGAGCTAATATTGCCGCACAAATGGGGCCCATGAAACCAAACTTCCTCAGGACCATCTCTAGGTATCCCCAATGGACCCTATCAAAGGCCTTCTCTGCATCCAAAGCTAGGAGCAGAGAAGGCCTTTGCTGAACCCCCGCAAGATGAACGATATTAACCAATCTTCTCGTAGCGTCCGAGGCCTGACGCCCCTTGGTGAATCCCACCTGGTCCGGATGGATCAGTGTGGGCAGTATGTCCACCAATCGACCCGCAATAAGCTTGGCATATAGTTTAAGATCATTGTTCAGTAGTGATATAGGCCTGAAGTTGGCTGGGGTGTCAGGAGTCTTCCCTGGCTTGGGCAAGGTCACAATCAGTGCCTCCAGCATTTCTGGGGGGAAGGACGAAGAGGCGGCGGCCTTGTCAAACACCTTTAGAATGTAAGGTGACAGGATGGATTTAAACATCTGATAATACTCTCCCACAAATCCATCAGGTCCCGGGGATTTGTTGGCCGGTAGGGAGTCAATGGTTTTTTGTATTTCTTCTACCGTAAATGGGGAATTTAGAAATTTTAGTTGTGATGGGGAAAGCTGTGGTAGGGAAACTTTATTAAGAAAGTCATTTATCGAAGAGATAGTGGGTTGGGGCGTATGTTTGTCGTCCTTCAGGTTATAAAGGGCGCCATAATATTGACTGAAGGCATCTGCCATATCTTGGGGGTGGAATAGTTTTGTTTTGTGCTCGGGGTGTAATATATGAGGGATCCTGGCTTTAATTCTGCGTCCCTTAATTCTATTGGCCAACATTTTACCCGCTCTATTGCCCTGTGCATAATAAGTCATTCTCAACCTTTTGGAATGCCTCTCAAAGTCCTCCAGTAGGAGAAGCCTGAGATCGCTCCTTAGTTGCATTAGTTTAGTAGAAATTGTATGAGTGGGTGCCTGTTTATTTTCCCGGTCCATCTTTGCGATTTCATCGGTGAGGGTTTTTATTTTTAAATGCTTCTGCCTCTTTGCCCTTGCCCCCAGTTGAATAAGTATACCCCTTAGATAAGCTTTGTGAGCAGACCACAGAGAGAATGGGTCTTGATTAGGTACATCATTTATATGAAAAAATTCCTGCAAGTGGTTTTCAATAAGTAGTCTGTTGGCGGGTTGTTGCAACAAAAACGTATTGGCCCTCCATACAGGGGATGGATTGGCAATGGAGCCATCCCTAAGAGTCAAAGAAATTGAGGCGTGGTCTGGTATGCCAGTATTTTGACGCTAAAAACCATTGGTATGGCATCAGCTAGCTGCCATAACCCAAGTATTTTCAGGAACGGCGTGCGTTTTTCTTTAACCACTTAAAGCGGGGGTTCCGTGGGTTTTCGTTTTTTTTTTTATATATCCTTCTGCTGCTTTTACCTAGGTAAAACAGCAACTCGTGAGTCCCAATCTTCCAGCCGCCAGGATTTGTTTTGTCCCGCAAACGATATTTTATAAAATCCATAGATGGACGTTTCCATCTTGATTGTGGGCACTGTGAAGCCCAGGAGGATGTCCTTCCGGAATACGGTGAATGCTGACGTCCCAGCATTCACCGCTCTATCCTGTGCATGTGCAGTGTTGGCGGCGAGCGTCAACACTGCACTGTTGCCATCACAACGGCCGGCGGGCTCGCGAAATAACGCAAGATCAGTGTACAGTGCGTCTCCTGGGAGTCTCCCAGGAGACTTAGCGCTCAGCCGGGGAAAGTAAAAGGCACGCCCACTCCTGCGGGGAAAGGAACCCGGAAGCCGCAATCAATCCAGGAGAACAAGGTAAAGAATGACATACAAAAAAAAAAACCTACGGATTGTACATTAACAATGAGCTTGGCTATCCAGCACCAACCGGAAGTGACGTGTGCACTCCACAGGAGTAGGAACCAGGAAGTAGCTGAAGGAAATGCTCCAAAGCGGTCCTCAGGTGTCCAGCAACCAGTGAGAGTTTTAAAAACGTACACACATCTAATTTGCCTGATTATTTATTCTTTATGGTACGCATGCATTTGTAAGGCGGCATTTATTCTTTGGGTGACATTAAAAGTTATCAAACAATATTGCGCTATATGGATTTTTTCATATATACCTGCGAACAAATATCTGGAGAGTGAAAATCCATACGGTGTCTAAGGTGACAGATCGGTATGCTGTTTTAAATCCACCATCTGAAAGTGACAAGTGAGGAGTTACACTGACATGCTGTTTTAAAGCAACCATCTGGTGAGTGTTTTCCCCGAAGGGGACCCCATATCCCCTCACATGGTGAATTCCTTTGGTGATTGAAGCACATACTATCAACACTTTTGACCTGGTCATCCCACACAGCTATTATATCAAACCAGGGGTTTGCAGCGCTGCTGCAGGACTGTTAACAGGCTCTGTACGGGCCTGATTTGATTTTTTTGCTTTTATGAATTGACTTTTTTTACTTAAGCAGCTGCTTTTTTCACATTGTTTTATATCACTTGAACAGATTATTTATTTTCTTTGCATTTTGAGCTATCCAAAGCGCAGGGTTGTACTACAAGTAGTGGGGCCAGTGAATAGTACTTCTGTATACCTTGTACATTAACGATGGCTGGTGCTATTTATCATGCAAACTTGATATTTAGGGTGAACCTCTGCTTTAAGCCCCGGACCATTTGGCTGACCAGGCCACTTTTTGCGTTTCGGCACTGCGTCACTTTAACTGACAATTGCGAGGTCGTGTGACGTGGCTCCCAAACAAAATTGACGTCCTTTTTTTCCAACAAATACAGCTTTCTTTTGGTGGTATTTTATCACCTCTGCGTTTTTATTTTTTGCGCTATAAACAGAAATAGAGCGACAATTTTGAAAAAAAAATCAATATTTTTTTTCTTTTTGCTAAAATAAATATCCCCCAAAAAATATAAAAAATATATTTTTTCCCTCAGTTTAGGCCGATACGTATTCTTCTACATATTTTTGGTAAAAAAATCGCAATAAGCGATTATTGATTGGTTTGTGCAAAAGTTATAGCGTCTACAAAATAGGGGATAGTTTTATGACATTTTTATTATTTTTTTTATACTAGTAATGTAATATATATTCAGGGCTCAAAATTTCAAGTCCTGAGCTACTAGCCAGGCCTCAAGGGTTACTCGCCACCAGTTGCCCCACCCAACCCTACCATGCCCCGCCCCGAATCCCACCCTCATAAATTATCTCATGAAATGACACCTAAATGTTTTATGCAGTATTAAGTTATAAAAATAAATATTAACAACTTTATCTGTGTCCCCAATTTAGCTATGTGTCCCCAATTCAGCCGGTGTCCCCAATTCAGCCGGTGTCCCCAATTCATCCGGTGTCCCCAATTCAGCCTGTGTCCCCAATTTAGCCTGTGTCCCCAATGCAGCTATGTGTCTGCCAGTGCAGCCACGTGTCCGCCAGTGTAGCCATGTGTTCCCATTCAGCATGTGTCCCCAAAGCAGCTATGTGTTGCTAGTGCAGCCTGTGTCCGCCAGTGCAGCCATGTGTCCCCAATGCAGCTCGGTGTCCCCAATGCAGCCCTGTGTCCCCATTGCAGCCCTGTGTCCCCATTGCAGCCCTGTGTCCCCATTTCAGCCATGTGTCCCCAATGCAGCCATGTGTCCCCAATGCATCTCTGTCTCCCCAATGCAGCTATGTCTCCCTAATGCAGCCTACCTGTGTACTGTGTAGGCCCGTAGGGGAAGAGAAAAGAGAGGAGAGACGCTGCCGCCTGGTTTATCACCGCGCAGGGAACAGCTTTCATTTCAATAGCTGTGTTCCCCGCCCCGCGCCGAGATATACAGCCCCTCCCCCTTGTCCCTGACATTTTGATAGACAGATCACCCGTCCAATCCTGGGACGGGAGATCTGTCTATCAAAGTGCACGGACAGGGGAGGGGGCTGTATATGATGGCGCGTGGCAGGAAACACAGCTATTGAAATAAAAGCTGTTCCCTGCGTGCTCTCCTCTCCTTTCTCTTCCTCTACTATTGCTCCGACAAACCCAGGCTGCCGCCGTTGCTCCCCCCCCCCCGTCCACAGGCAGCCCACACGCCTCTAAAAATCCACTCGCCTGCTCGCAAAATGCCAGTGGATTTTGAGGGCTGGCGTGTGGGCTGCCTGTGGGCGGGGGGGGGAGCACCGCTGGCAGCCCACACGCCAGCCCTCAAAATCCACTCGCTTGTTGCGAGCAGGCGAGTGGATTTTTTGAGGGCTGTGTATATATATATATATATATATATATATATATATATATATATATATATATATATATATGTATATATATATAATGTTTGGGGGTTCTAAGTAATTTTTAGCAACAAAAAAAAAAAAAGATTTTAACTTGTAAACATAGGCCTTTTGAAAAATAGACCCGGTCCTTAAAGTAGATGTAAACCCGATTCATGAAATTTGAGCTGGGCACATAGATCTGCAGTGTTTTCTTATCTCTATTTAAAGCACTAAGTCCCATGGCTTTCTCCTGCTCCGTTCTTCTGTTATCAGCATGATAACTTCTCACAACTTTCTGTCAACTATGATAAATCCAGCCTGACATTTGTGTCATGGCGGGTGCTATAAATAGATTAGCAAAGAGCTGGTCCATTCACAGCACAGCACTGCAAGTCTCTGACTATGAGGAGAGGGGGTCTGTGCCTTTCCTCCGATCAGCTATATTACAGGGTATGGCAAGACTCCCCTCCCCCTGCTGGAGCATGAAGAGAAAATTCTAACAGGACGTGCACTTTCTAAACAGTATATAAAGCTGAAGACAGCAGATATACATGTAAAACGTATGTAGGGGTATTGGTTTCATCTCTGGGTGTCATCTGAGGTTAACTTCACTAGGTATAGCGGTGGGTTTACATCCACTGTAAGTGGTTAAAGGTACAGGGGCACACAGGACACCCAGCATATAGCACAATGACAGCAAAGGTGTCCAGTGTGTCCCCTCACCAATATTACATCAGTGAAAAAACAACTGGCCACTGCCCTACCTATAACTGACCTCAACTCGCCAGCCAATCTGGGGTTGTGCTCACCTTCATGACCTCAGTGTAGCACCCTCCTAGTGTAGTGCAGACTGGTAGGTAAATGTAGTTGGCTCCTCTGTAACCAGAGGAGCAAGGATTGATTATTTAGACCTGCTCAGTGCCTCACAGGCTGCTGCTATGACTACTTCCCCTTGTATTCTAGAATTTAAGTGGAATAAATAACAGAATGGGCAGCCTAAATATTTATGAGACCCCAGCGATGGGGAGGTATGCCTAGTAGGTGGTTATAAAGTCCATAAATAGTCTGCGGCCAGAGGCAGCAGCAGAGTTCATGGGTCCGGCCCTGCTGGAGGAGATCCCTGTGCGGGGGCTCTGTCCCTACGGCAGGAATACTAGAAGAAGCCTTTAAGAAAGAGATTCCAGCTAGGCTTAGCTGGGGGGGGGGGGGCTTATTTTCAAGCAACCTAAAATTAAGTTGGGTCTGAAGAAAGGCAGGAGGAAGCTTAGAGATAAGGGTCCAGCTGTCCCATGGTGGTGTGAGTTGGCAGAAGATTGCAACCGATGATCCTGTGGCTGTGTGTGTAATGACCCCAGTGCTGAAAAGTCAATGACTGTGTGCACCGTTTGGTACAGTTCGGCAGGATAGTTCAAGTCCTCAATTGTAGAGTTCTTCAGTTTTTGGGGTATCCCTTGCTCCCCTGATCCCCATCCCTGTTCTTAAGGGCCATACACACGGGCTAAATATCAGACAGTATCATCCGTTTCAATAGAAACTGGCTGACATTTGACCCTGGTGTACAGCAGCAGGTCTGCCAGAAGTCGGTCGAACAGCTGGTCCCTGTCGAAGGGACATGACTGAAAAAGGTCTGCCAATCAGCATCTGATCAGTGCTCTCAGCCAATGACTGAGAGTGCTGACCAGTGTGTTCTGGCAGTGGGGGTGGGGGGGTTAGTCCCCTGTTCAGGACACAATAGCTCAGGGGGGGAGATTGCAGTACTAACATCAGATTGTTAGTACAATATCAACTCCCAAGCCCACTGGGTTGAATGAATAAGTTTAAAAAAAAAAAAAAAAAACACCCCTAGCCTATCCCTTTAACCGCTTAAGGACCCCTTCACGCCGATATACGTCGGCAGAAGAGCACGGCTGGGCACAAGCACGTACCTGTACGTTGCCTTTAAGAGCCCAGCCTTGGGTTGTGACCTGGTCCTGTTCTCCGTGACCACGCCCGCAGGACCCATGGCCCCGATCGCCGCCGGTGTCCCACGTTCGGGTCACAGCTGAAGAACGGGGAGAGGTGTAAACAAACGTTTCCCCGTTCTTCCTAGTGTGACTGCCACTGATCGTCTGTTCCCTGTCATAGGGAACGACAATCAGTGACATCACATGCCAAGCCACGCCCCCACACAGTAGTAATCACTCCCTAGGAAACACTTAACCCTTTCAGCGCTCCCTACAGGTTAACCCCTTCACTGCCAGTGTAATTTTCACAGTAATCAGTGCATTTGTATAGCACTTTTTGCTGTAAAAATTACAATGGCCCCAAAATAGTGTCAAAAGTGTCCGCCATAATGTCGCAGTCACAATAAAAATCACTGATCGCCGCCATAACTAGTAAAAAAAAAAAAATTTATAAAAATGCCATAAAACTATCCCCTATTTTGTAGACGCTATAACTTTTGCGCAAACCAATCAATAAATGCTTATTGCAATTATTTTTTTACCAAAGATATGTAGAAGAATACGTATCGGCCTAAACTGAGGGAATTTTTTTTTTTTTTATATATTTTTGGGGGATATTTATTATAGCAAAAAGTAAAAAATATAGATTTTTTTTTTTTTAAATTGTCGCTCTATTTTTGTTTATAGCGCAAACAATTAAAACCGCAGAGGTGATCAAATACCACCAAAAGAAAGCTCTATTTGTGGGGAAAAAAACACGACCACGCAATTGTCAGCGACGCAGTGCCGAATCGCAAAAAGGGGCCTGGTCCTTTAGCTACAAAATGGTCCGGGGCTTAAGTGGTTAAGCCAGTGAGTGAGTGAGTGAGAAACGTATATAGCGCAACACATGCAAACTGAATCGCCTCTGGGCGCTTAGTATCCTTTCCCTACTGTACTTTTGCCCTCAGAAAATATTGGTTTTGCCCAATGTGTGTGCCTGGTTGTGAGCGTCTGGTTGTGAGCGCCTGGTTGTGAGCGCCTGGTTGTGAGCGCCTGGTTGTGAGCGCCTGGTTGTGAGCGCCTGGTTGTGAGCATCTGGTTGTGAGCGTCTGGTTGTATTGTAAGTGCCTGGTTGTAAGTGCCTGGTTGTGAGTGCCTGGTTGTGAGTGCCTGGTTGTGAGTGCCTGGTTGTGAGTGCCAGGTTGTGAGTGCCAGGTTGTGAGTGCCAGGTTGTGAGCGCCTGGTTGTGAGTGCCTGGTTGTGAGTGCCTGGTTGTAAGTGCCTGGTTGTGAGTGCATGGTTGTGAGTGCATGGTTGTGAGCACCTGGTTGTGAGTGTCTGGTTGTGAGTGCCTGGTTGTGAGAACCTGGTTGTAAGTGTCTGGTTGTGAGTGCCTGGTTGTGAGCGCCTGGTTGTGAGCGCCTGGTTGTGAGCGCCAGGTTGTGAGCGACAGTTTGTGAGAGCCAGGTTGTGAGAGCCAGGTTGTGAGCGCCTGGTTGTGAGCGCCTGGTTGTGAGCGTCTGGTTGTGAGCGCCTTGTTGTGAGCGCCTGGTTGTAAGCGCCCGGTTGTGAGCGCCCGGTTGTGAGCGCCTGGTTGTGAGCGACAGGTTGCGAGCGCCTGGTTGTGAGCGCCTGGTTGTGAGTGAGTTCACCAGCGCCTCTTTAGGGGTTGTGCTACAGTAGTAAATACCACCTTCTCATTACACAAACTACATGACCACTGATTACCTGGGTAAGAATGGGCACCAACAATGGGACCTTATCAGGTACTAAAAGAGTATCACTAGACTTCCATCATCGATGTTCTAAATTCAGAAGGTCATCTCTCCGTTGTAGCTTCTAGTAAGTCTTTGGATGTCACCCTATAAATTACAGACTGCTTTGTCACTTACATTTTGCAGAAGCAATGACACTGCACGCCAAGCCTAGTTCTGTGTCACCGGTATATTTCCAAGAACATATTTATAGCAATGTTCTACTTGAGTTATGAGTGTGACATTGCTGCAGAAAGGAAACAATGATCTGGGTGAATGGTATTGTCTCGATCCAGATGAAATCATTCTTCTTCTCCAGTTCACTGAATTTCTCCGACTGTCTTCACTTAATGAGGGGACAGTGGACTGCACTCACCTCCCCCGTGATCTCATGGCAGTAAATATCACCTTCCCATTACACAAATCTATATGAGTATTGCTTTCGGATTGGCTGTTGGATTGTGCCTGACTATATTTATGTTTTTAGAGTATATTGGATTTTTTTATATTATACAATGGCGAAAACAAGTATTTCATACACTGCCGATTTTGCAGGTTTCCCTACTTACAAAGCATGTAAAGGTCTGTAATTTTTATCATAGGTACTCTTCAACCGTGAGAGACAGAATCTAAAAATCCAGAAAATCACATTGTATGATTTTTAAGTACCGTATTTATCAGCGTATAACGCGCGCCGGCGTATAGCACGCACCCCAAATTTAAGAGGGAATTTTCTGGAAAAAAATATTTTTTTAAATAAACAGCTTTGAAGCAATCTAAGGGTCTAACACACATACCTCGGAGGGAAAGGAGGGGGACAAGCGCCTGCCGGAATCACGCTGTAATCACCTGTCTACTCACACACATACCTCGGAGGGGAAGGAGGGGGACGAGCTCCCGCCGGAATCACGCCGTCATCGCCTGTCTACTCACACACATACCTCGGAGGGGAAGGAGGGGGAAGAGCGCCAGCCGGAATCACGCCGTCATCGCCTTTCTCCTCGGCTCTCACACACATACCTCATATACCTCAGAGGGGAAAGAAGGGGGACGAGCGCCCGCCGGAAAAATCACCGAGCCGTCATCTCCTCTCCACTCATCTCTCACTCGGCTGTCACGTCACACATGCACAGTCCCGCCTCGGCCATCGGCATTGGACCACCTCCTGTGATAGACAGAACACTGGTCCAATGCTGGTGGCGGAGGCGGGACTGTGCGTGTGTGACGTGACAGCCGAGTGAGAGCCGAGAGGAGATGGCGGCTCAGTGATTTCCGGCTGGCGCTCGTCCCCCTCCTTCCCCTCCAAGTTATGCTATCGGCGTATAACACGCACCCACGATTTTCCCCTGATTTTATGGGGAAAAAAGTGAGCGGTATATGCCGATAAATACGGTAATTAATTTGCATTTTATTGCATGGCATAAGTATTTGATACATCAGAAAAGCAAAACGTTATATTTGGTACAAACATTTTTTGTTGCAATTACAGAGATCATACGTTTCCTGTAGTTCTTGACCAGGTTTGAACACACTGCAGCAGGGATTTTGGCCCCTCCTCCATACAGAGCTTCTCCAGATCCTTCAGGTTCTCGGGGCTGTCGCTGGGCAATATGGACTTTCAGCTCCCTCCAAAGATTGGTTAGGCCACTTCAGGACCTTGAGATGCTTCTTAAAGGGCCACTCTTTAGTTGCCATGGCTGTGTGTTTGGGGTCGTTGTCATGCTGGAAGACCCAGCCACGACCCATCTTCAATGCTCTTACTGAGGGAAGGAGGTTGCAGGCCAAGATCTCATGATACATGGCCCCATCCATCCTCCCCTCAATGCGGTGCAGTCGTCCTGTCCCCTTTACAGAAAAGCATCCCCAAAGAATGATGTTTCCGCCTCCATGCTTCACGGTTGGGATGGTGATCTTGGGGTTGTACTCATCCTTCTTCTTCCTCCAAACACGGCGAGTGGAGTTTAGACCAAAAAGCTCTATTTGTGTGTCATCAGACCACATGACCTTCTCCCATTCCTCCTCTGGATCATCCAGATGGTCATTGGCAAACTTCAGACGGTCCTGGACATGCGCTGGCTTGAGCAGGGGGACCTTGCGTGCGCTGCAGGATTTTAATCCATGACGGCGTAGTATGTTACTAATGGTTTTCTTTGAGACTGTGGTCCCAGCTCTCTTCAGGTCATTGACCAGGTCCTACCATGTAGGTCTGGGCTGATCCCTCACCTTCCTCATGATCATTGATGCCCCACGAGGTAAGATCTTGCATGGAGCCCCAGACCGAGGGAGATTGATCGTCATCTTGAACTTCTTCCATTTTCTAATAATTGCACCAACAGTTGTTGCCTTCTCACCAAGTTACTTGCCTATTGTCCTGTAGTCCATCCCAGCCTTGTGCAGGTCTACAATTTTTTCCCTGATATTCTTACACAGCTCTTCGGTCTTGGCCATTGTAGAGAGCTTGGAGTCTGTTTTATTGAGTGTGTGGACAGGTGTCTTTTATACAGGTAACAAATTCTTACTGGTTGATAGGTGATAAAATTCTTATGTCATGCAATAAAATGCAAATTAATTATTTAAAAATCATACAATGTGATTTTCTGGATTTTTGTTTTAGATTTTTTCTCTCACAGTTGAAGAGTACCTATGATACAAAAATTACAGACCTCCACATGCTTTGTAAGTAGGAAAACCTGCAATATATATATATATATATATATATATATATATATATATATATATATATATATATATATATATATATATATATATATATATACAGGTGGTTCTCAAAAAATTAGCTTATTGTGCTAAAGTTCATTATTTTCTGTAATGTACTGATAAACATTAGACTTTCATATATTTTAGATTCATTACACACAACTGAAGTAGTTCAAGCCTGTTTATTATTTTAATATTGATGATTTTGGCATACAGCTCATGAAAACCCAAAATTCCTTTCTCAAAAAATTAGCATATTTCATCCGACCAATAAAAGAAGTGTTTTTAATAAAAAAAAAGTCAACCTTCAAATAATTCTGTTCAGTTATGCACTCAATACTTGGTCGGGAATCCTTTTGCAGAAATGACTGCTTCAATGCGGCGTGGCATGGAGGCAATCAGCCTGTGGCACTGCTGAGGTGTTATGGAGGCCCAGGATGCTTCGGTAGCGGCCTTAAGCTCATCCAGAGTGTTGGGTCTTGCGTCTCTCAACTGTCTCTTCCCAATATCCCACAGATTCTCTATTGGGTTCAGGTCAGGAGAGTTGGCAGGCCAATTGAGCACAGTAATACCATGGTCAGTAAACCATTTACCAGTGGTTTTGGCACTGTGAGCAGGTGCCAGGTCGTGCTGAAAAATTAAATCTTCATCTCCATAAAGCTTTTCAGCAGATGGAAGCATGAAGTGCTCCAAAATCTCCTGATAGCTAGCTGCATTCACCCTGCCCTTGATAAAACACAGTGGACCAACACCAGCAGCTGACATGGCACCCCAGACCATCACTGACTGTGGGTACTTGACACTGGACTTCAGGCATTTTGGCATTTCCCTCTCCCCAGTCTTCCTCCAGACTCTGGCACCTTGATTACCGAATGACATGCAAAATTAGCTTTCATCCGAAAAAAGTACTTTGGACCACTGAGCAACAGTCCAGTGTTGCTTCTCTGTAGCCCAGGTCAGGCGCTTCTGGGGAATGCGGCACCTGTAGCCCATTTCCTGCACACGCCTGTACACGGTGGCTCTGGATGTTTCTACTCCAGACTCAGTCCACTGCTTCCGCAGGTCCCCCAAGGTCTGGAATCGGTCCTTCTCCACAATCTTCCTCAGGGTCCGGTCACCTCTTCTCGTTGTGCAGCGTTTTCTGCCACACTTTTTCCTTCCCACAGACTTCCCACTGAGGTGCCTTGATACAGCACTCTGGGAACAGCCTATTCGTTCAGAAATTTCTATCTGTGTCTTACCCTCTTGCTTGAGGGTGTCAATGATGGCCTTCTGGACAGCAGTCAGGTCGGCAGTCTTACCCATGATTGCGGTTTGGAGTAATGAACCAGGCTGGGAGTTTTTAAAAGCCTCAGGAATCTTTTGCAGGTGTTTAGAGTTAATTAGTTGATTCAGATGATTAGGTTAAGAGCTCGTTTAGAGAACTTTTTCATTATATGCTAATTTTTTGAGATAGGAATGTTGGGTTTTCATGAGCTGTATGCCAAAATCATCAATATTAAAACAATAAAAAGGCTTGAACTACTTCAGTTGTGTGTAATGAATCTAAAATATATGAAAGTATAATGTTTATCAGTACATTACAGAAAATAATGAACTTTATCACAATATGCTAATTTTTGGAGAACCACCTGTATATACACACACACACACACATACCGTATATACTCGAGTATAAGCCGACCCGAATATAAGCCGAGACACCTAATTTTACCACAAACAACTGGGAAAACGTATTGACTCATCTGCATGCCTCACTGTGCCTATGCCTCATTGTGTCAATGCCTCACTGTGCCCATGCCTCACTGTGTCAATGCCTCACTGTGCCTGTGCCTCACTGTGCCCATGCCTCACTGTGCCTCACTGTGCCCATGCCTCACTGTGTCCATGACTAGACTTATGTTTAACATGGGAGTAAGGGGTGCCCGGCTTTGAAAAATCGGTGCTCCCTGGCTGTAGGTCCCCCAGACAGCAAACTTTGCACACTTATAGAGGAGAACTGTGGCTACAGGTGTGCCAAGTTCCGGGTCCAGTCCAGGGGACCTACAGCCGGCCAGGTCCCCAAAATTACCGGAGAAATTACAGTTTAACATGGGAGTCTATGGAAGGGGGGCCCGACTTTGAAAAATCGGTGCTCCCCGGCCATAGGTCCCGGACAAAAAACTTGGCACACTTGTAGAGGAAGAGTGGGGCCACACGTGTGCCAAGTTTTGGGTCCAGTCCAGGGGACCTACGTCTGGCCAGTACCAGGTCCCCAATGTTCGGAAGATTAGGCGCAAAAAGGTGACTCGAGTATAAGCTGAAGGGGGCATTTTCAGCACAAAAAAAATTTGCTGAAAAACTCGGCTTATACTCGAGTATATATGGTATATGTATGTACTGTATGTATGTATGTATATATATATATATATATATATATATATATATATATATATATATATATATATATATATATATATATATATATATTAGGGCTGTGCAAATTAACTTTTAAAGCGGATGTGCCACTAAAAAACTATATTAAAAGCAAGCAGCTACAAATACTGCAGCTGCTGACTTTTAATATAAGGACACTTACCTGTCCTGGAGTCCAGCGGTGATCGCAGCAGATGACGAGCCGATCGCTCGTCACCCTGCTGCTCCCCCCTCCATCCACGGTGAGGGAACCAGGAAGTGAAGCGCTCCGGCTTCACTGCCCGGTTCCCTACGGCGCATGCGCGAGTCGCGCTGCGCCTGCCGATTGGCTCCCGCTGTGTGCTGGGAGCCGAGTGTTTCCAGCATACAACGGGGGGGGGCGACGGGAAGCGGAGGAAAAACCCGTCCTTTGCCCGTATCGTAGGGCCGGAAGTGGGTGCAGATACCTGTCTGTAGACAGGTATCTGCACCCCCCTCCCCCCTGAAAGGTGTCAAATGTGACACCGGAGGGGGGGAGGGTTCCGATCAGCGGGACTCCACTTTAGAGTGGAGATCCGCTTTAATTAATCGATTAATCTTTAATTTTTTTGAACGATCAAAATCTTTTCGATCGATTACAATTCTTTTGATTGGTACTCACCTCCTCGCCGGCTTCTGGGCCTTCAGGGAGTTCCGTTGGAGATTCAGTAACGTCACGGACACCGGCGGGGCTTGCCGTGTCCATCTGAAGGGCTCCTTTGTGTTGTCTTCATATCTGCATGCCGGCGGGACCTCACTATCTGCCACACGCAAGGGCTGTTACACTTCCCTCTATCACTTCCCTCTATCAACCTGGGATTCTACAGCCATCCCCTGGGAGTTGCAATAGTTCCCTTCATGGGACATCTACATGCCGACGGACTGATGTTAACCTCTCCTCATCTGGATTCAGCAGTGGTATCGTTGTACACATTTTTATACCAGTATCATACTTAGGTACGTTTTTATGACTGCTTTTGGTACCGTTTGGTATTACTGGCACCATTTTTACAGTTTATGTAGCTACATCGATTTTATCTCCAGTGTAATATTTATTTGGTTACCTACTTGAAGACTATAAAAGTTTTAATGCTATTCCCATCTAGCGCTGCCTTTGTGTGTATTTTGTATCCTGCTATCCATTTTTCCAGTGGTTGGTAGCTGCACTGGGAATCAGCCTGCAAGGAGATCAGCTAAAAGTAGTTGGATCTGTATGTGCGTTATAATTAATCAAAATTAGTAGATTAATCGATAAAAAAAAAAAACGATTAATCGAACAGAAATTTTTTGATCAGTAACAGCCCTAATATATATATATATATATTATAGTTATACACAGGGCTGGATCTGTATGCCCTCTCTTTTGTTTTAGCCACAAATCTACTGTACATGACTCAAGAATGGGTACCAACAATGGGACCTCATCAAGTACTAAAAGAATATCACTAGCCTTCTTTTCTTGATGTTCCACATTCAGGACTGCATATACAGTATAGCAGTTTCCAGTGAGTCTTTGAATGTCACAGTGTAGATCACTCTGTCACTTACATTGTGCAGGAACACAGCAATGCATACCAAGCCTGGTTCTGAGTCACCAACACATTTATTCACACTGTTCTACCTGAGATATGAATGTCACATTGCTGCAGAAAGCAAACAGCGATCCGGGTGAATGGCATTGTCTTGATTCAGATTAAATTATTCTTCCTTGTCTCCAGTTCACTCAATTTCTCCCACCGTCTTCACTTAATGAGGGGACAGAGGTTGCGTTCACCTCTGTGATCTCAGGGTAGTAAATATCACCTTCTCATTACACAACTCATTAATCTTATATGCCTTGAGTCCCCCAACAGTGAGATCGGAATAAAACCATACGCAGGAAGAACATTTAAATCTACAACATAATTTATTTGAAACCATTGAAAGTCCAGAGGATGGAAGAATGACCGACCGCCAATATGAGATATGGCAAGAGATACAATGAAGTATTATACAGTACATTACAATGCAGTTTACTACAGTACAATACAAAGTAATGCAAAGGAATTCAATACAATTTATTGTTGTGCAAAGAAAAGCAATTCAATACAATATCCTACAATATAATATGACACAGTAAAGCATAAGACTGTATGGTATACAATTTAATACACATGATATATTTTAGTATAATATAAAAATATAATTTCATAAATTATATATATATATTAGGGCTGTTACTGATTAAAATGTTTGTGTTCGATTTATTTATTTATTTTTAATTAATTGATTAATTGACTAATTTCGATTAATTATAACCGTAATGTCAACATCTCCCCCGTAATGTCCACACATCTCCCCCGTAATGTCCACACATCTCCCCCGTAATGTCCACACATCTCCCCCGTAATGTCCACACATCTCCCCCGTAATGTCCACACATCTCCCCGTAATGTCCACACATCTCCCCCGTAATGTCCACACATCTCCCCCGTAATGTCCACACATCTCCCCCGTAATGTCCACACATCTCCCCCGTAATGTCCACACATCTCCCATCTCCCCGTAATGTCCACACATCTCCCCCATAATGTCCACACATCTCCCCGTAATGTCCACACATCTCCCCCGTAATGTCCACACATCTCCCCCGTAATGTCCACACACCTCCCCCCGTAATATCCACACATCTCCCCGTAATTTCCACACATCTCCCCCGTAATGTCCACACATCTCCCCGTAATGTCCACACATCTCCCCGTAATGTCCACACATCTCTTCCGTAATGTCCACATATCTCCCCCGTAATATCCACACATCTCCCCCGTAATATCCACACATCTCCCCCGTAATATCCACACATCTCCCCCCGTAATGTCCACACATCTCCCCCCGTAATGTCCACACATCTCCCCGTAATGTCCACACATCTCCCCCGTAATGTCCACACATCTCCCCCGTAATGTCTACACATCTCCCTGTAATGTCCACACATCTCCCCGTAATGTCCACACATCTCCCTGTAATGTCCACACATCTCCCCCGTAATGTCTACACATCTCCCCCGTAATGTCCACATATCTCCCCCCGTAATGTCCACACATCTCCCTCGTAATATCCACACATCTCCCGTAATGTCCACACATCTCCCCCGTAATGTCCGCACATCTCCCCCGTAATGTCTACATCTCCCTCGTAATGTCCACACATCTCCCCCATAATGTCCACACATCTCCCCCGTAATGTCCGCACATCTCCCCCGTAATGTCTACATCTCCCTCGTAATGTCCACACATCTCCTCCGTAATGTCCACACATCTCCCCCATAATGTCCACACATCTCCCCCGTAATGTCCACACATCTCCCCCGTAATGTCCACATATCTCCCCCCGTAATGTCCACATATCTCCCCCCGTAATGTCCACACATCTCCCCCGTAATGTCCACACATCTCCCCCCGTAATGTCCGCACATCTCCCCCGTAATGTCCACACATCTCCCCCGTAATGTCCACACATCTCCCCCGTAATATCCACACATCTCCCCCGTAATGTCCACACATCTCCCCCGTAATGTCCACACATCTCTCCCGTAATGTCCACACATCTCCCCCGTAATGTCCACACATCTCCCCCATAATGTCCACACATCTCCCCCGTAATGTCCACACATCTCTCCCGTAATGTCCACACATCTCCCCCGTAATGTCCGCACATCTCCCCCATAATGTCCACACATCTCCCCCGTAATGTCCACACATCTCCCCATAATGTCCACATCTCCCAGAATAGAAAGCACACTCACAGCAGGCAGCAGACAATGACGTCAGGCCGCCGCCGGGTGTACCAAGATGGCCGGGGCTCCAGAGCTAGGCCGAAGCCGCGGCCTTCCCTATGGCTCAATCAGCGAATCGTACTCCATCAAAATTATTTTGATCGATCAAAGAAATTAATGATTATTCAAGGAATTAATCGTTAATTTCTGCAGCCATATATATATATATATAAATATAGTTTAATAACATGTTATATTATTTATATATATATATATATTAGGGCTGTTACTGATCAAAATTTTTCTGTTCGATTAATAGTTTTTTTTTAATCGATTAATCGACTAATTTCGATTAATTTTAACGCACATACAGATCCAACTACTTTTAGTTGATCTCCTTGCAGGCTGATTCCCAGTGCAGCTACCGACCACTGAAAAAATGGATAGCAGGATACAAAAAATACACAAAGGCAGCGATCGATGGGAATAGCATTAAAACTTTTATAGTCTTCAAGTAGGTAACCAAATAAATATTTCACTGGAGATAAAATCGATGTAGCTACATAAACTGTAAAAATGGTGCGAGTAATACCAAACGGTACCAAAAGCAGTCATAAAAACATGTAGCTAAGTATGATACTGGTATAAAAATGTGTACAACGATACCACTGCCGAATCAAGATGAGGAGAGGTTAACATCAGTCCGTCGGGATGTAGATGTCCCATGAAGGGAACTATCACAACTCCCAGTGGATGGTTGCAGAATCCCAGGTTGATAGAGGGAAGTGATAGAGGGAAGTGTAACAGCCCTTGTGTGGCAGATAGTAAGGTCCCGCCGGCATGCAGATATGAAGGCACAGCAAAGGAGCCCTTCAGATGGACACGGCAAGCCCCACCGGTGTCCGTGACGTCACCGGATCACTGACGGAACTCCCTGAAGGCCCGGAAGCCGGCAGAGAGGTGAGTACCAACCAAAAGAATTGTAATCGATCAAAAGATTTTGATTGATCAAAAAAATTAAACATTAATCGATTAATTAAAAGTTAATTTGCACAGCCCATATATATATATATATATTAAGATATATAATTTATGCAATTATATTTTTATATTATACAGTATCTCGCACCCCTAATATTTTATTCTACTGTAAGGGATTAGCTCGGTAGCGGGGTGTGTGACCCCCTGGATGGGTTCACTACACACTGAATTTATACAGACAGGCAGTCGAAGACGGTTGAAAACAAAGATTTTGGTTTATTCTTCCATCTTGCTGGAAACAAGTGCAAGCATCCAAACAGCATAAACAAAATCAAACATAAAATAAACCCTGGCCACTTTGGGCATCTACCTTCACCACACAGGCACCTATCTATGGAGTCTAGCACAGCCTACTGCTGGGTAGACAGTGCTGGTCATACAGCACAAAACAATAGTCTTTTGATTTTTTTCACACAGAAAAATCAATCCTCTCCTCAACACCTCAGAAGACTTTCAGTACTGCTCTCTTTCACTCAGAAAGCCTCAGCATGCAGCAAATCAGTGGTAATCCTCTGGACTACTTATAGAGGCCTTAATTGCCTCATTCTAAACAGCTGAAGTCTTCCAATGCCCTTAGACCATTTCTGGCTACATTTTCAGCCGACGCCTAATAACAATTGGTGTATTGTCTAAACAAGGCAGAAATGTATGTCCCGTCTGTGACAACACCCACAGATTTACCTGACTTCCTGTCACACTACCTTTTCATGTGACAACACTGAAGAAATGACACTTTGCTACAATGTAAAGTAGTGAGTGTACAGCTTGTATAACAGTGTAAATTTGCTGTCCTCTCAAAATAACACAACACACAGCCATTAATGTCTAAACCACAGGCAACAAAAGTAAGTACACCCCTAAGTCACTACTTTACATTGTAGCAAAGTGTAATTTCTTTAGTGTTGTCACATGAAAAGATATAATAAAATATTTGCAAACATGTGAGGGGTGTACTCACTTTTGCAAGATGCTGTGTATATATATATATTTATATAGCAGTTGTAGTGATAAAATCAATGATTTTATTTGAAGTTTTTGCGTTTTAAAGAGACACTGTCACTTTTATTTGGCAGTGACTACATATATTCCACCCCACCAAGCATGAGTGCTTATCTAGTGATAATTCCTTACCATCCATATTGCTGGAGATATAGTTAAAGTGGTTGTAAACCTCAGACATGAAATATAAACAAAGCATGTCCTTTTATAGTGTGTACCTGTCTTAATGAAGAGCACTAAGTGTCATTTCTGTCTGCCGCTTCATTCCTGTGCTATCAGTTATTTCTGACAGGTCTTCATGACACCAAGAAAAAAAGGTTTGAGGGGAGGGAGTTACAGCACACAGCCTGTGATTGACAGCCTCATCTCTGTCCCTGTGTGCTGTGTGAAAAAGGGCATGTCCCTTCCCTCCAATCAGCTCACAGTGCTCTCCTCACTGAGCTCTGCAGAGTGCAATTCCTGCTGGCTGACCCTTTTTTTCTGACAGCTCAAACAACCTTTATAAATTATGCACTTTGAATTGATGTATAAAGGCGAAGACTGCAGCTAAACAGGTATGGATGATGTAGGAGGATTTTTTTTTGATCTCTGTGTATCCCCTGAGGCCAGTCCCTTCACTGTGTTTATGTGAGGGTTTACAATCACTTTAATGGACTAGGGTTTCCAGAAATGGAGGCGCACGTGTCCTTCGCTATTTGATAGCACTTAGGAATAAGCGACCAATGTCTTAGGCCTTGTACAGACGAGCGAACATGTCCGATGAAAACGGTCCGGGGACCGTTTTCATCGGACATGTCTGCTGGGAGGTTTTGGTCTGATGTGTGTACACACCATCAGACCAAAATCCCCGCGGACAGAGAACGCAGTGACGTAGACGACACCGACGTTCTCTGACACGGAAGGTCAATGCTTCCACGCATGCGTCAAATCAATTCGACGCATGTGCGGGATTTCGGGCCAGCGGACATGTCCGATGAGTTGTACTAACCATTGGACATGTCCGACGGACAGGCTTCCAGCGGACAAGGACATGCTAAGAAACTTTTGTCCGCTGGAAACCTGTCCGCTAGGCCGGAAAACTGTCCGGTAGGCCCTACACACGGTCGGACATGTCCGCGGAAACTGGTCCGACGGACCAGTTTCAGCGGACATGTTTGGTCGTGTGTACAAGGCCTTGTATTAAAGTCTTCCATACTACACTCAGATTATACCCTCTGAGTCCTGATTGAGGTTTTTCAGGAAAATACTGCATTTTGTCCACCAGATGACGCTGACAATCATAGGATATAAGCAGGACTTATAATCCTTCATTGCTCTATACACAACTAAGAAAAATGTTTTAGTTGAGCATACACTTCAACATGTACTTACCGACAATACATATCAGTTCCTCGTGAAAGAAGGGTGCTATCCAAAGAGTAACATTTTTCAGGGCCTGCATTGGGTTTCCTTCGCATCGGATGGGTTTTGCGTTTCTATGCAATTCTATTGGAATGTAAAACCCTCCTGAAGCTGGTGCAGTTCAGGAGAAGGTCAGCTTCACCTGTCAATTAATTCTGAATGATCTCAGAAGCATCTCAAACTGATGGCATCAACACAAGCCCATAGTTCATTGACTAGGTCATTAGGGTTAGGTGTTGGTACTCAAATCACTTCAAACAACCGTGGTATGGGGGAAGCCAGAAGACTCCTCCATAATATGACATTGAGGAATCCCAATTAGATGGGGTATTTTCTTCTATTCTACTGACATATGACATGTAAGATTGTAAAAAAAAAAAAGTTCTATAGATAGTTAGGATGATGTAATGTGAAATTTTGATGATAGTGATAATATTAACTTTTTAATGATGATGTTGATGATGATAAATATTATTATTATTACTACTATTAGGATTAGTATTATCTACTGACACATGACATGGAAGATAGTTAAACAAGGGTGCAATAAATATATAGGATGATATGCTGTAAAATCTTAATGATAATAAAAACAATGGTTATATTATTATTAGTATTATCGTTATTGTTGTTTTTATTATAATAATTTGTATTATTATTATTATTATTATTATTATTATTATTATTATTAGTAGTAGTAGTAGTAGTAGTAGTAGTAGTAGTAATAATAACAACAACAATAATACTAATAATAGTTTTAGTAGTAGTAATAGTAGCAATGGTAGTAGGGCCAGATTCAGGTACAATTACGTTACGCCGCGGCGGAGTAACGTATTCCATTTACGTTACACCGCCGCAGGTTTACAGCGTAAGTGCCAGATTCACAAAGCTCTTACCTGTAAACTTGCGGCGGTGTAACGTACATCCGCTCGGCGCAAGCCCGCCTAATTCAAATGGGGCGGGCACCATTTAAATTAGGCGCGTTCCCGCGCCGAACGTACTTGCGCATGCTCCGTCCGTCAAATTACCCGACGTGCATTGCGCTAAATGATGTCGCAAGGACGTCATTGGTTTCGACGTTAACGTAAATGGCGTCCAGTGCCATTCACAGACGACTTACGCAAACGACGTGAATTTTAAAATTTCGACGCGGGAACGACGGCCATACTTAACATGGGTTACACCACCTAGAGGGCAGCCTTAGTTTTACGCGGCGTATCTCGACGGAAATGACGTAAATTTAGAGCGACGGGTAAGGCGTATGTTCGTGAATCGCTGTAACTAGTCATTTGCATATTCTACGCCGACCGCAATGGAATCGCCACCTAGCGGCCGGCCTAGAATTGCATCCTAAGATCCGACGGTGTAAGTCAATTACACCTGTCGGATCTTAGGGCTATCTATGCGGAACCTGATTCTATGAATCAGCCGCATAGTTAGGACGGGCGGATCACAGAGATACGACGGCATATCAGGAGATACGCCGTCGTATCTCTTTTGTGAATCTGGCCCTGTATCTTCTGACACATGACATCATCAGGTAGAAAAAAGATATATATATATATATAATGACATACTGTGAAATTTTAATGATAATAACAACTGTATTAATATTATTATTACTACCATTTTTGTTATTAATACTGCTGTAACTATAACAACAATGAAAATGTTAACGATATATTATTAGTAGTATTACTATTAGTAATTTTAATATGAATAATAATAGTTATATCAGTAGTAGTATCTTCTCACGCGAATTATAAGATATAAAAAAGTGGGCTATTAATAATATTGAGGATTATATACACTGTGAAATTGTAATGATACTAAAAAATAAAAATTTATTATTCTTCGCTCAAAGTCCCACCACTTGTTCTTTATTTTAACTAATCAATTATTATTGTTGTTGTTGTAACCACTTTAATATTGCTATTTTTATTATAATTATTATTGCAGTTGTTGTTATAATACTACTACTACTACTACTACTACTAATAATAATAATAATAATAACAATAATATTAAATATTATTATTAGTAGTAGCAGTATTGTGGTTATTACATCTATTACTATTATCATTATTATTATTTGCAATTATTATGTCCATCATTAAAATGTCACATTATATCAACACAATATATTACAATAAGTTTACTAATATGTACAATTATAAATCATAGTGCACATTGTATTTTTGACTCCCCCTTTCTTTTTTTTTGTCACACAGGTTAGAGAAGGTCAGGCCACAAATGGGTGTCATTCATTGGCATTTGTGTGCTTGTATTGTGACTATTACAAAGAGGTATTGACTGTCTGGGCATATCATTCATCACAATCCTCCTGTCACATCCATCAATGCTTTTCCTGTAATATCTAATCAAAGTGCATTTCATAATGTTCTTTTCAAAAATAATGTTTATGCTGCAAACATATTTTATGCTGCCTATATCAGTTCTGCCCCCGTCTTTCCTTTCGATCTCTGCAATGTTCATCCTAGCACTTAGGGACTTGGATATTTATTAAAGTAATCATTGCCGTTTGATTCACACAATATGGGGATGGCTGAAGAGTACCTGTAATGGTGCTCATGTGTGGTGGAGTTGAAAAATAAAAGCATTCAACCACATAGCACATTCTCTCCATTGTTTAATGGTTGCTTAATTATTTAAAGAGGCAATTTGTGATGCTTTGCTCAAATGGATTTTGTTTTTTTCCTTTGAAGCCCACAAACATTGTTTTGCCTTGTTGTCTATACAATGGCTGCACAATTATGGAAAAGTCTTTATGCACAATCAGTATCCAGCCTTACAATTTGGCATGCTCTTATTATTTTCCAAATTATTTTGTTGGCCCAAAACACGGATATGAACAATTTTGTTCTCAGCTGTGGACTAGTGAGAGACATTTTATGATGATGAAGAATGCCCCGGAGTAAAGGGAACCTAGGCAGAGGGGCCGCATGACTGGGGGAACGCTGAGGATGTTGCTCCAGGAAGAGGATGTGAGGTGGGACAGTATTTGCTAAGGGGTGGGGCTGGCTACACGAGGCAGCTCTCTATAAGTGCATAAGGGGGCGGAGCTAAGCATTCGGCGCCAAGGACAGGAAGAGATAACACACAGATAGGTAGATTCTGTAAGAGTTAGGCCGACTTATCAGTAGATAAGCCGACCTAACTCAGAATCTACGCCGACTTATGTTTAAGCGTATGCTCAAACAGAGATACGCTTAAACATATCTAAGATAAGACGGCTTGCGCCGTCCTATCTTAGGTTGCAATTTTTCGGATGGCCGCTAGGTGGCGCTTCCATTGCGGTCGGTGTAGAATATGTAAATGAGTTGATACGCCGATTCACGAACGTACGCACGGCTGACGCAGTACTTTTACGCCGTTTACGTAAGAGATAGGCCGCTTAAAGTAAGAGCTTAGCCCTAGTGGAATATTAATGTCAAGTATGGCCGCCGTTCCCGCCGCAAGATTCTAATTTTTTTACGTCGTTTGCGTAAGTCGTCCGCGAATCGGGATTTACGTCGTTTACGTCCACGTCGAAATCAATAGGCCCGTGCGGCGTACTTAGCCGCAATGCACACTGGGAAATGTAGGAGCCCGGCGCATGCGCTTTATAAAAAAATGTTCATAAACGTGAGGTCAAGCCTCATTTCCATAAAACACACCCCCCTCCGACACATTTGAATTCAGCGCCCTTACGCCCGCCCGCTTTAGGCTACGCCGCCTTTTATTAGCAGGCAAGTACATTGAGAATCATGTACTTGCCTAGCTAACTTACGGCGGCGTAGCCTAAACACGCTAAGCTACGCCGCCGTAACTATAGGCTTCTCTACCTGAATCTACCTAAGAGTGTTTTTCCCTCCCTCCCTCCCTAGTGGAAGTTGTCTGGAATGGGTATGTGTTTTTAATGTGTCTTTTTTCATTTCAGGTGGTCTTGGCAGGGGTATGGGGTTCCTGAGGGTTGGTTGGTGGTGGGTAGATATATATTGGTGGTATATATCAAAGATGGTTGGTAGGGTTTGGGGCCTGTCTCGGGATGGGCAGTGCACCTTCCCTATCTGGTTAAGTGGACTATTGGTCAATCGGGCTGAACAGTGAAGGACCGATCAAGTCTCGGAGTTGGTAGGAACACGGCTGGAGGCCAGAATATTTTGGTGATGGTGTCAGCCCTGCTATATGAGGCGTACTCAATGTTAAGTATGGACGTCGTTCCCGCGTCAAATTTTGAAAATGTTACGTTGTTTGCGTAAGCCGTTCGCGAATAGGGCTTTGCGTAGAATTACTTTCACGTCGAAAGCATTGGCGTGTTGCGGGTTAATTTGGAGCATGTGCACTGGGATACCCCCACGGACAGCGCATGCGCCGTTAAAAAAAAACTTCATTTACGTCGGGTCAAGACATATTAACATAAAACACGCCCCACATCTCCTCTGTTTGAATTGCGCGCCCTTACGCTGGCAGATTTACGCTACGCCGCCGTAACTTTAGAGGCAAGTGCTTTGTGAATACAGCACCTGCCTCTCAAAGTTGCGGCAACGTAGCGTTACTACGATCCGCTACGCCTGCCGAAAATTACAATCCGCTATGTAGATCTGGCACTTTGTTTTTTGAAATTTCGTTTTTGTCCAAAAAATGTATTTATTTAGTTACTCCCAAAATTCGTTTTTATTTACTTAGTTTCATTAAAAAATGCATTTGTCCAAAAATCCGAATTAATTTAGGTCGAATCTGTCAATTGAAGGCTTATGGTGTCTGTTGAATGTTCTAAGAAGATTCGACGAAGCAGCTAAACTGTACGACGCCGCAATCTTACATTTCCGGTCGAATGCTCCGCCCACAAGCTATATTAGAATTCTAATGTTGTATGACTAGTAATAATTATTAATTATCATTGCTAGTCAACCAACATTAGAATTATTCTATAGCCTATTGGCGGAGCATTTGACCATAAATGTCCGGTCGCGTCGACTGCTTTGTCGAATCTTCATGTTGAATCTTTTCTCTCTATGTCGAATCTTCATGTCTCTATAATGTCAAATCTTTCCTCTCTATGTAGAATAATCTTAGGCCCCATGCACACGGGACGATTTATCCGCGGATACGGTCCAGCGGACCGTTTCCACGGATAAATCCTCTCGAGGATTTCCGCGGATTTCTATGCGATGGAGTGTACTCACCATCGCATTGAAATCCGCGCCGAAATCCTCTGGCGATGACGTGTCGCGCCGTCGCCGCGATTATGACGCGGCGACGTGCGCGACGCTGTCATATAAGGAATTCCACGCATGCGTCGAATCATTACGACGCATGCGGGGGATCCCTTCGGACGGATGGATCCGGTGAGTCTATACAGACCAGTTGGGATGGATTCCAGCAGATGGATTTGTTTGGCATGTCAGCAAATATTCGATCTGCTGGAATCCATCCCAGGGGAGATATATCCGCGGAAACAGATCCGCTGGAGTGTACACACCATAGGATCTATCCGCTGAAACCCATTTGCTGGGATTTTTCAGCGGATGGATTCTATCGTGTGTATGGGGCCTTAGACTAATAGAGTTAGGTTAGGCACATTCAACCGCAGGTTCGATAGACACAGACCGCTATTGTCACCGTCATGTCGAATCTTCTATCTATATCGAACTGTTGTCGCAACAAAATGAAAATAAAGCATTTTTTATCCCGGATCTTTTGGATTTTGGATTCTGTGCGTTCGTTATCATTTGTTAAAATGAATGCGAAAATCCCAGAAATTCGGGCGAAAATGCATTTGGACGAAAACAAGTGCACATGTCTATTAGGGAATACCTATGCCTGTCTCTGTCCCCACAGACCTTTAGATTGACAGTACATTTCAGGAGCTTAGGAAAATTGATGAAAACGCCCTGCCCCATTTCTTCCCAGCCAAGTACTATCTAGCAGGTTGTAGGAATAATCCAGCTTCTGAGTTAGAATGAGGTTTGGGTTCACTGGGGTAGATTCAACAAGCAATTGCGTCTGCGTAACCATAGTAACGCAGCGCAATTGCTTAGTTGCGCCGGCGTATCGACTGCTCCTGATTCAGGAGGCTCGATACGCCGACTGCAGCCTAAGATATGACTAGGCTCTTATGCCAGTCATATCGTAGGCTGCATTCTTACGATGGCCGCTAGGTGGCGTTTCCATAGTGGTCAGCGTACAGTATGCAAATTGCATACTAACGCCGATTCACAACCCTACGCGCGCCCTGCGTACGCATTTTACGTTGTTTGCGTTCGTCGGGTTCCTCGTAAGGCTGCTCCTGCTATTAGCAGGGGCAGCCAATGCTAAGTATAACCGTCGTTCCCGCGTTGCGATTTAAAAAAATTACGTTGTT
Source organism: Rana temporaria (assembly GCF_905171775.1). Classification (NCBI taxonomy): domain Eukaryota; kingdom Metazoa; phylum Chordata; class Amphibia; order Anura; family Ranidae; genus Rana; species Rana temporaria. The sequence goes on along the minus strand of NC_053493.1, from coordinate 404,669,174 downwards.
TGCGTAAGTGAATCGTGAATGGCGCTGGACGCCATTTACGTTCACGTTAAAGCAAATGACGTCCTTGCGACGTCATTTGCCGCAATGCACGTCGGGAAAGTTTCCCGACGGAGAATGCGCACTACGTTCGGCGCGGGAACGCGCCTAATTTAAATGATCCACGCCCCCTACGGGATCATTTAAATTACGCGCCCTTTCGCCGGGCATTTTTAAGGAGCGCCCGCGCAAATTACGTAGCTACTGCTTCATGAATGAAGCGTAGCGCAGTTAATTTATGGAGGCGCAGTGTTGAAACGGTACGCTGCGCCTCCGTAAGAAATGCGCAATTCGTACCTGAATCTACCCCACTGGTACCATGGATTCACGGCACATCCTAAGGATTTGCAAAATTTGAGAATCACATACTTTTGTCCAAAAAGTTTGTAGGCGATCACCAGAAATAAGGAATAACCTAAATACTCATGGTGTAGGTGGGACCTGTGATAAGTAGCTTGTATTGGAAGGAAATACTCGTACAGAGTATATAAGGTACTGATTACTTTTATATAAATCATTCACAGTTTGTTGATGGCACAGATAAACTGATAAACAATCCAGAGAATATACAGTGTCATTATATTACAGGAGGGCAGTAGTGTCCCTTCTTGGCATAGGCATAGAGAGCCAGATTCACAGATGAAATACGCCGGAGTATCTACTGATACTCCGGCGTACTTTCAAATTTGCCGCGTCGTATCTTTAGTTTGAATTCTCAAACCAAGATACGACGGCTTCTGGCTTCGATCCGACAGGCGTACGGCTTTGTACGCCTTCGGATCGTAGGTGTAATACTTTGGCACCCGCTGGGTGGAGTTTGCGTCGTTTTCCGCGTCGGGTATGCTAATTAGCTGTTTACGGCGTTTCACGAAGGTACGCGCGGCCATCGCATTCTCTTACGTCGTCGCTAGTCGGCTTTTCCCGGTGTATAGTTAAAGCTGGTATTTCGTGGCCTATCTTTAGACTTGCCATGTTAAAGTATGGCCGTCGTTCCCGCGTCGAATTTCAATTTTTTTTTTGCGGAAGTCGCCCGTAAATAGGAAAGGACATATGCGCGTGCCTGGCGGCTGTGATGTCCGCCGGGTACATGGGATCGGCGGCTACAGGGACAAGACGTGGAGCTCTGTGTGTAAACACAGAGATCCATGTCCTGTCAGGGGAGAGAGGAGACCGATCTGTGTCTCTTGTACATAGGGACATAGATCGGTCACCTCCCCCAGTCACCCCCTCCACCTACAGTTAGAACACAATTTAGGGTACACATTTAACCCCTTTCTCACCCCCTAGTGTTAACCCCTTCAATGCCAGTCACATTTATACAGTAATTAGTGCATATTTATAGCACTGATCGCTGTATAAATGTGAATGGCGCCAAAAATGTGTCAAAAGTGTCCGATGTGTCCGCCGTAATGCCGCAGTCACGAAAAAAATGCTGATCGCCGCCATTAGTAGTAAAAAAAAATAATAAAAAATAATAATAATTCTGTCCCCTATTTTGTAAGCGCAATAACTTTTGCGCAAACCAGGCGCTTCTTGCGATTTTTTTCCCCCAAAAAATATGTAGAAGAATACGTATCGCCTAGACTGAGAAAAAAAATGTTTTTTAAAAAAAATTGGGCTTTTTATTATAGCAACAAGTAAAAAATATTGTTTTTTTTTCAAAATTGTCGCTCTATTTTTGTTTAAAAATAAAAACCGCAGAGGCGATCAAATACCACCAAAAGAAAGCTCTATTTGTGGGGAAAAAAGGACGTCAATTTTGTTTGGGAACCACCACGTCGCACGACCGCACAATTGTCAGTTAAAGTGACGCAGTGCCAGAAGCTGAAATTTCACCTGTTCAGGAAGGGGTATATGTGCCCAGTAAGGAAGTGGTTAAAGAATAAATACATAAATGTACGGCTGTTACTTAATGTGAACAACACATCCAGATGGATGTAGGGCACAGATGGGAAAAGGCACAGGCGTAAATGACAGATAACAAATAGCAAATAATAGTAACAATGCAGGACCCAGCTCTATAAGGTAAGACAGAAACCCAACATTTCAAGGTTTTTCTTTGTTGGTAGAACCTCTTCTTCAGGGGTGGGTTATTGCACTATGATGGCAGTGATATCTGTATTTAGTAAAGAGAGAGAGAGGGATATGGAAAAACAAAACAAACAACAAAGAGACAAAACAAAAACAGATATGAGAGCATGCCCACTAACCAATGATCATCATGCGTAAATAGATATATATACAGAAATATATATAGAACTCTATTTATAATATATAGTACTGACCCATTCACACATTCATTGGATATTTGATAGCCGATTGGTTAAAAAATACAGTGCCTGATTTAGTTGCACTTGTCCCCCAGAGTTTAGCTCTTTAACTGCTTGCTGACTGCCCCCCGTCATTTTATGGCGGCAAGTCGGCTCCCCTGCGCGAGAGCCCGTAGCTCTACGTCGGCTCTCGCGCAGGCCACTAGGGGCAGCCGGCGCGATCGCCGCTGGGCACACGCGATCGCTCGGTACAGAGCGGGGACCGGGAGCTGTGTGTGTAAACACACAGCTCCCGGTCCTGTCAGGGGGGGAAATGCTGATCCTCTGTGCATACAATGTATGAACAGCGATCAGTCATTTCCCCTAGTGAGGCCACAGTTAGAACACACCCAGGGAACATACTTAACCCCTTCCCCGCCCCCTAGTTACATATAGTTACATAGTTAGTCAGGTTGAAAAAAGACACAAGTCCATCCAGTTCAACCACAAAAAAAATAAAAATAAACAAACAAAATAAAAAACACAATACAATCCCATACACCCAACTCCATACCCACAGTTGATCCAGAGGAAGGCAAAAAACCCCATCAGAGCATGATCCAATTTGCTACAGCAGGGGAAAAAATTCCTTCCTGATCCCCCGAGAGGCAATCGGATTTACCCTGGATCAACTTTACCTATAAATGTCAGTACTCAGTTATATTCTGTACATTTAGGAAATAATTCAGGCCTTTCTTAAAGCAATCTACTGATCTGGCCAGAACCACCTCTGGAGGGAGTCTGTTCCACATTTTCACAGCTCTTACTGTGAAGAAACCTTTCCGTATTTGGAGAGGAAATCTCTTTTCCTCTAGACGTAAAGAGTGCCCCCTTGTCCTCAGTGTTGACCGTAAAGTGAATAACTCAACACCAAGTTCACTATATGGACCCCTTATATATTTGTACATGTTGATCATATCCCCCTAGTGTTAACCCCTTCCCTGCCAGTGGCATTTTTATAGTAATCCAATGCATTTTTATAGCACTGATCGCTATAAAAATGCCAATGGTCCCAAAAAATGTGTCAAAAGTGTCCGAAGTGTCCGCCATAATGTCGCAGTACCGAAAAAAAAAACGCTGATCGCCGCCATTACTAAAAGAAATATTAATAAAAATGCCATAAAAATACTCCCTATTTTGTGAACGCTATAACATTTGCGCAAACCAATCAATAAACGCTTATTGCGATATTTTTTTATGAAAAATATGTAGAAGAATACGTATCGGCCTAAACTGAGGAAAAATATGTTTTTTTATATATTTTTGGGGGATATTTATTATAGCAAAAAGTAAAAAATATAATTTTTTTCAAAATTGTCGCTCTATTTTTGTTTATAGCGCAATAAAAAAGATCAAATACCACCAAAAGAAAAATCTATTTGTGGGGAAAAAAGGACGCCAATTTTGTTTAGGAGCCACGTCGCACGACCGCGCAATTGTCAGTTAAAGCGACGCAGTGCCGAATTGCAAAAAGTGCTCTGGTCTTTGGCCAGCAATATGGTCCGGGGGTTAAGTGGTTAACCATACATCTCAAAATAAAACGTTTAAAAATGAAGAATTCCAGTAATTTATTCAAGCTCATGGCTGCTCGATAGCCAAAATGTATTGAGTCACTATACTGTATGCTGCTAATAATTGCTCTCTGATTTTTGTTTCAAGTGCCAAGTGTCACCAATAAAATACTATCAGGGATTATTTTTAGCACCTCCAGGGCAAACAAGTTATTCCCAGCTTCTATGTCATGCTACACGATGTCAATATATGAATTAGTGTGATGTTATTCAATACATGACCTATTTAACCGCTTCTGAATGCTTTCTTTACGTACAAGAGCATACAGCAGAACCTCTGTCCTCCTGAAGCAAACCACAATTACTTCTGTGTTCCACATACCCTACAGAAGGGCCGACAAGGTGCTTTATGTGACCTGTATATTAAGGGTAGCATAAGACACATTTATTACCTTTTGTGGATTACTTTCGTTTTATTCTGGTGCTCTTTTCTTTTTCTTTTTTTTTCATTGAAAGCTTTTGTTTCAGTCGGAACGATTCTCAATCTTTTTTAATATCAGATTTGGATGCAGGGAAATCTCCCATCAGCTATAAAATGAAAGTAATTGAGAAGGTGCAATCTCATTAAATTCGACATGTTAATTATTACTTTCACCTAACACTGCCTGGAATAATTCCTACTGTTCTAAAGAAATATAGATGAAAGAACAAAGTATTTGAGTTGGAATAAAGGCTTGGAATCTGGTGTTGATTGCTTAATAGGAAGGGGAGGATGAACATGATGTTGTAAAGGGTACCTGTCTGAAGTGTAATTTCAAACTCAAGGGGCCAGATCCACAAAGAACTTACGGCGGCGTATCTATTGATACGCCGCGTAAGTTCTACGATGCGCCGTCATATCTTTGTTTTGTATCCACAAAACAAGATACGACTGAATGTGGGCTAGATCCGACTGACGTACGTCTTAGTATGCCGTCGGATCTTAGGTGCATATTTAGGTGGCGCTTCCGTTGATTTCTGCGTAGAGTATGCAAATTAGCTAGATACGCCGATTCTCAAATGTACGTCCGCCCGGCGCATTTTTTTTACGTCGTTTACGTAAGGCTTTTTTCGGCGTAACGTTACCCCTTCCTCTACGAGGTGTACGCAATGTTGGGTATGGACGTCGGGACAGCGTCGAATTTTCCGTCGTTTGCGTAAATCGTTCGCGAATAGGGCTTTGCGTAAGTTACGTTCACGTCGAAAGCATTGACTATTTGCAACGTGATTTCGCGCATGCGCACTGTGATACGTAAACGGATGGCGCATGCGCCGTTCGTAAAAAGCGTCAATTACGTGGGGTCATACCAGATTACCATACAACACGCCCACTCCAAGCCTGCTTTGAATTACGCGGGCTTACGCCGACAGATTTACGTTACGCCGGCCTGCATATGGGAGCAAGTTCTTTGTGGATACCCTAGGAGCCACTCTGATTTACGGCGGCGTAGCGCATATGAGATGCGCTGCGCCCGCCTAAATATACGCCCGTTTTTGTGAATCTGGCCCAAGCTGTTTAGTAGGGAGCAGCAGTTGACCAGCGTGTGGGAATGTGGGAGCTGAATGCTGATAATTTACATCATTACTTTCACCAAATGTTAACATGATGGTTGATTGATTTCTTGTATAAGACAATGCCCCTCTTTGGCCAGTTTCCAATTACTTCACCGGAAACTACACTAGAAAGATAACGTATTTTCACTTGCCAGTAACACCTGTCTCGTCATTGACTACAGAGACATTTTAAGAGATACAGGGTCGAAACATTGATTCTCTCCATTGGCTCTTTTAAACATTTTACATAATACCCTTTACTTGCTTCAGCCTCAAGGCATGGGGGACGCTGCGGTATACTTCTATGGCCCAAGCCAAAAAAAAATGGTTCCATTAGGCCTCGTACATACGATAGGTTAAACAGAGGACAACGGTCTGATGGACCGTTTTCATCGGTCAAAACCGATCGTGTGTGAGCCCCATAGGTTGTTTAACCATCGGTTAACAAAAAGCCAACTTTCTTTAAATTTAACCGATGGATTCCTAACTGATAGGTCAAAACCGATCGTTAGTAGGCACGACCATCGGTTAAAAATCCACGTATGCTCAGAATCAAGTCGACGCATGCTTGGAAGCATTGAACTTCATTTTTTTCAGCACGTCGTGTTTTACGTCACCACGTTCTGACACGATCGGTTATTTAACCGATGGTGTGTGGGCGCGACGGACCATCAGTCAGCTTCATCGGTTAACCGATGACAACGGTCCTTCAGACCGTTCTCATCGGATGGACTGATCGTGTGTACGAGGCTTTACTCAGCAGGCCCTAACATAGGGACCCTTTCACTTAGAATGGTGAACCATACAGCCACCAATTCTCCCTCTATCAGAACCTTCTTCACTGGCCTCTACTGCCTCCTCTACCAAAATGGCTGCTCCTCCTTCCCTTTACCCCTTATGCCTAGTACACGATTGTTTTTCCCATCTGGAAAACTGGTGTGTTTTCCTTTTGCCGGGAAAACCGGACGCGTGTATGCTCCTTAGCAGTTTTCCTGACTGGAAAACTGCGGGTTAAAAAATTAATTGCAGTGTTTTTTTCCCGCAGTTTTCCTATGGGAAACACTGTGAGGGAGCATACACAAGGCCGGTTTTCCCGACCAAAGTTCTCCTGGTAGTTTTCCTGTCGGGAAAACCGGCCATGTGCACAGGGGAAAAGAGACCGAGCCGGTTCTCAGTTTTCCCCGCGGTTTTCCCGGCTGTCTTTTGACCGTTGGGAAAACTGATCGTGTGTACTAGGCATGACTTTCCATTACCTATATGGTTCACATGAAAGGTTTACACTTTGCTCCCAGTTCCCTCTTCTCAAGTAAACAAGACCAGACATTGTTGTTAAAGCAGTGTTTCAGCCAATTTTTTTTCTTAAAAAGTCAGCAGCTACAAACACTGTAGCTGCTGACTTTTAATAAGGACACTTACCTGTCCAGGGAGCCCACGACACCCCCCCCCCCCCCCTGAGGCTGATCCATCCATCGGATCAGGTGCTGGCACCACAATTCTAACTAAGGGAAATAGGGCAGCAGAGCCTTATGGCTTCACTGCACATGCGCGAGTGGCGCGGTGCTTTGCGAATGGCCGACACACACAGGTCCCAGAAGACAGTGGACCCCATTTCCCAGGAGACAACACGAGGGAGGATGAGAACGAGGAGCTCCGCGGTATAGGAAGTGGCAGATTAGAATGACTGCCTAGCAACAGGTGTTTCTAGTAAGTAAAAAAATAAATACAAATTAAAAAAAAATTTAAGATATTTTAACCACTTCAGCCCTTCAAAGACCACTTTTTGCGATTCGGCACTGCGTCGCTTTAACTGACAATTGCGCGGACGTGCGACGTGGCTCCCAAACAAAATTTACGTCCTTTTTCCCCAAAAATAGAGCTTTCTTTTGGTGGTATTTGATCACCTCTGCGGTTTTTATATTTTGCGCTATAAACAAAAATAGAGCGACAATTTTGAAAAAAATGCAATATTTTTTACTTTTTGCTATAAAAAAATCTCCCCCAAAAATATATAAAAAAACTTTTTTTTCCTCAGTTTAGGCCGATACGTATTCTTCTACCTATTTTTGGTAAAAAAAAAAATCGCAATAAGCATTTATCGGTTGGTTTGCGCAAAATTTATAGCGTTTATAAAATAGGGGATAGTTTTATTGAATTTTTATAAATTTTTTTTTTTTTACTACTAATGGCGGCGATCAGCAATTTTTTTCATGACTGCGACATTATGGCGGACACTTCGGACAATTTTGACACATTTTTGGGACCATTGTCATTTTCACAGCAAAAAAATGCATTTTAAATGCATTGTTTACTGTGAAAATGACAATTGCAGTTTGGGAGTTAACCACAAGGGGGCGGTGAAGGAGTTATGTATGACCCAATATGTGTTTCTAACTGTAGGGGGGTGTGGCTGTAGGTATGACGTCATTGATTGTGTATCCCTATAAAAAGGATCACACGATCGAGGACGCCGCCACAGTGTAGAACGGGGAAGCTGTGTTTACACACAGCTCTCCCAGTTCTTCAGCTCCGGGGACCAATCGCGGGACTCCAGCAGTGATCGGGTCCCGCGGTCCCGGAGCTTCGGACCGGGTCGCGGCACATGCCCGCGACCCACGGCTGGGTACTAGCGCAGGACGTACCTGTACGTGCATGTGCCCAGCCGTGCCATTCTGCCAGCGTAAATGTGCAGGAGGCGGTCCTTAAGTGGTTAATGCAGTATATTTCAGTACGTTATTGTAGGTTTGTTCACTGCAGCTGCCAGAGGGGCTTATTCTGCCTCCTTCTCCACGGCTACTCATGCCATAGACCCAGCACTAGGCATGGAGGAGTCAGCAAATTTATTTGAACACAGCATCAGCCACTTGCTCCTTGACGATGCACAGCCAATACCTGATTTACATCCTGGTTCTGAATCTAAAGAATGTAGGAACATTAGCCTACAGTGAGGGGAGAACACTTGTAAACAACAAATTGGCAGTCATGTTTCTCCAGCCGCAGCGTATTGCCAAGTTGGCTCCAGCGATGATGAGGTTGGAGAAGACGGTGATGATGAGTTAACTTTAGATGCCAGATAGGGCAGAGGAGGAAAGTGAAGGTGAGGCACAACCCCAATGAGGCAGCCATTGTGGAAAAGTAGAGAGCAGTCATTCTATTCCACCAGATTGTGGAGCTGTTATCTCCCGACCCACTTCCCACAGCTCAGCTGTCTGGGCCTTCGTTAGAACACGTGCAGCCGATCACACTGTTGCAATTTGCAAACTTTGTCTCAAGCACATCAAGTGTGGCAAAAACACCAGCCATTTGGGTAACACTGGCTTGACAAAGCCTTTAACCTCCCACCAATCAGCCCATTGGCAAGAGCACCTGAAAGTGATGAAATTCTGCTGTTCCTCACTCCCCAACTTTCCGGTCTACCCCCACTACACTGCTATAGATGATGTATAACGAAGGGTGTCACAGGTCCTTGCAGCACTTCTGCCAGTAGCACACCACAAGCTGTAGACTATTGCCCCATCTTCTGCAGAGAAAAAAAATAAAGCCACTGCCACCCACATGCCCAGTGTCTAAATTCAAGCTTGCCAAAGCTGCTGGCTTTATAACGCCTGCCTATCCATCTGGTGGATTCTGCCCCCTTCTGTGATTTTGTGGAATAGGCTGCACCACAATGGCAGATTCCCAATCCCTAATTATTTTGACATAAGGCCATTCCAGCTCTGTACTGTCACGTGGAAGGGAATGTTGTGGCATCATTGGGCAAGGTCCACATTACTACTGACACGTGGTCCAGGAAGCATGGTCAGGAACACTATATTTCATTCACAGAACACTGGGCAACTCCGCTTAAAACTCAGTAGGATGCAGGACAGGGCTCAGTGCTTCAGCTTGTTGTGCCACCATGTCTCCATACAGCTACTGGTGATTATGCAAGATTTGTAAGCTCCACCCCCTCCTCCTTCTCCTCCTCCATGCCCTCCTCTGCTTAATTTTCCTATGAACCACCAGTACCCCCTAAGTGTTCAAGGGGCTATTCCATGAGTCAGGCTAAAAGGTGCCATGCAGTGCTTTAGCTGGTCTGTGTAGGGGACAGGAGCCACACCAGAGCAGATATTCTTGCAGCTTTGCATGGGCAGGCCCAGAGGTGGTTTACGACATGCCAGTTGGAGACAGGAATGGTGGTGTGCGATAATGACACAAACCTCCTGTTCACTATTAGACAGGAAAAGTTGACATATGTGCCATGTCTGACACATGTCCTCAATTTGGTGGTGCAGCATTTCTTAAGCAGGTACCCAGGGTTGGAAGATCTGTTAATCTGGTAACCCTCCTTGACCATCGTTACAAGGGGAAAATCTCAGAACTCCATCTTAAAGAGTTTATGTAATGCCTTTCCTGCCTCTGGTAGGTTACAGTCTGGTGGAAAACATAGTTTTGAGGCTTCTGTTCGTCAAAAGAGGAGCGATGAAGAAGGGGGTCGCCTCAGTGATGCTTTTCAAAAAAAAATTGTTAGTCCTCGCGCCCAGGGCAGTCAGCTTTTTACAGCCCATCGGCAGCATCTGCATCATATTGTGGGAGATTATCTAGGGGCAAAAAAAGACATAAAGGGCTTTCCAGTTGACGATCCAATGGGTTACTGGGTCATGAGACTAGACCACTGCCCAGTATGCAATTGAGATGCTGGGCTGCCCTGCGTCCAGCGTGCTTTCTGAATGGGCATTCCGTGCTGCCGGAGGTTTTGTGACAGATAAGAGAGCGTGTCTGTCCACAGACTCCGTGGACTAGCTGACATTTATTAAAATTAATCAGTGCTGGATTAGCAGCAGCTATCATGCCACTGATGCTGATGTCACTGATTAAGTGCTTTCTGGATCTGGAATCTCTGAAAGACTGTCTAGACTGCCTAGTTTTGTGGGTGTTTATTTCATCTGGAAGACATATTTGATGTAGGTTTAATGGGCACAATTAACATCCGAGGACCAAATTTTTCCGCACTTGTTGGATAGGAGAATGTCATTAAAACTTTTGACAACAAGGCCGATTCTTGCTTTCGTAAAGAGTACCTTTATAGGGTTATGGTGTGAAGGCACCACTTACCTGTACATCCAAAAACCAATTGTTTCGCACCTGTTTGACAGGTGCATATAATACCCTCCTCTGCTTAATTGTCCTATGAACCACCAGTACCCCCTAAGCGTTCAAGGGGCTATTCCATGAGTCAGGCTAAAAGGTGCCATGCAGTGCTTTAGCTGGTCTGTGTAGGGGACAGGAGCCACACCAGAGCAGATATTCTTGCAGCTTTGCATGGGCAGGCCAAGAGGTGGTTTACGACATGCCAGTTGGAGACAGGACATCCAAAGACATCCAAAGACCTGTACATCCAAAGACCAATTTCCTGCATATCCCCAAGTAAACAGACATGACCACAGCTTAGGTCCTCATCTCAGTACCATCGCACGACTGCCTCCACCGAGCACCGCACTTGGTTTTTTATTCATCGACAACAAAAGCAATGACAAACAGGAAGTCATGGCCCCAACAGCCAATCGCTTTCTCCATGGGAAATGACCTCACAGGATATGACCTCACAGGATATGAATGTCAACACAGGAGATCCTTCCAACAGGATGAGTTTATACAACAACCAATAAATAATGACTAGGAGAGTCTTATGGACGTGTCTGGGCAGGGACAGTGTGTATGTTTTCCCAACCCCTGTACCTGGAAGCCATGTTCTTCAACTAGACAAAGGAAACCGCATGGCTTGGAAACATGGACGCTATCCCTGACCATAACAATTCAAAAGCTCCCATTTTACCATAGGTATGAATCCTTATTCTGTGTAGTTCAGAGAACAACGCATACGTGATTATACTACCGTTCCTGTGGCTGGGAGATTATCTGCAGTGGAATGTCACGGCCTACCAAATGTGGTGATCAGGCACAGCGGGGTGACATGAGCGTACATCCGCCTATAACCGATAATGTCTTTGCACAGGAGCCCTTTCACTGGCGGACAAACCCACACTCTGCAAACACCTTTCCCCAACCTCAGGAAGTTTTCCACTACCAGACGGGACTCAACCAGCGTCAGTCTGCCCCAGTCAGCTCTTTAGAGCGGGCTGCGGGAGTACTAACACTGGGAGACACTATGATAATTACATATTAAATATGTCTTCATAAAATTTCCACAACAATACCCACAATGCTCAAGACTACCTAGGCTTTAGGTCACATAAGTGTAGCGCCGGGTTACTTCCAAGTGCCGGTGCTGGTCGAAATTTAAGGGATAATCAGAGTGTAAGGACTCTTATTTCAATTGCAATTTTTAAGTAGGGTCTCTGTCTCAGCTTGGCTGTGCTGTGGGCTCATTCTGTTGCTTCTGGGGTGCTGATGCCACCCCAGGACGACAGGTGGCAGCAGTGGAGTCGAGGTTTGGGTGCTTTCCCCAGCAGCCTATCAGGAGGGGTTTTTCTTTGTTGTGAATGCTGGGGAGGGTATTTATGAGGCAGACGCCATTGAGGCAGGGTCTTTCTGGAGCGTGGCGCCCACCTTTAGGGCGAACACATCACGGCCCCCCGGCGAAATAGCCTACCAGGCCACGGTGCGTGTGCCACACGGTGCTCCCGGTTCCGGGACCACGTTGGTTCGGAATGTTTGAGCTGTGGCTGGGCCCCTGTGATCGACTGGGTCCCCAATCCTGAGAAGATCCCAAGCGGTGTTCCTTTGAGAGGAGGCTGTTCGGTGGGGAGTCCGCCTGAGGAGAGCCAAGAGAGGCTGGTGATCCAATAGGGTCTCAACCAATCCACCGGGGATCAAGGTGACCGGACACTGAAAGGTTGGACGTTAGTCACCTGTCAGTCGGTAACCTAACTGCAAACTACCTGAAGGAGATCCAGGCACAAAGTCTATCAAGGAGGATTATCTCTGTGGTCTCAATTCTGGGGAGGGTCTGTGGCAGAGACTTCTTCCCTCAAAGTTCCGAGTGATACTCTGACTGCCAGGTCAGTGAGAGAGGCCTGTCCAGGTACACTAAACCCACTCTGGTGAAGAAAACAAAGTGTTGTTGGAAGCAGGACTGTTTCCTTATTGTTACGCCCAGGGCCGGATTTGCTCTCCCTGCCGCCCCAAGGCCAGGTTCCGCAATGCACCCCCTCCCCGCCAACCGAACTACCTCCCCCCAAATCAACGGAGAATGGCAACCGGATGGCAGGGGCAGCACGGTTAGCTTAAATTTTTTTTTTACTTTTTTATCACTTTTTTTTTTTTTTTGTAGCTTGTCGCTTACTTTTTTTTTGTGTAATCTTCTTATTTTTCTTATTCTTTACTTTTTAATTACTTTTTTATTTTATTAATTTAATTATTATTTCTTAATATTTTTATAAATTTTTTTTCACTTAAATTTTTTGCTATCATACATCATCATCCCTGTGTGATAGCAATTGGAGGTGACAGGTTCTCTTTATTGACCCTGTCACCTCTAAAACAGGAATCCTAGCACTGTGCTAGAACTCCTGTCACAGTTGAGATGGGATAAGCACAGCTCTCCCCGCTCACTGTGTACATCGGCAGCAGAGACAGGAGACAGACTCGGTGACTGGGGGGAGGACGGAGTCCCGAAGACAGAGCCAGCAGAGAGAGGTATGTGGGGTGGGGGGGGAGGGTACGACGGATGGGAACACACATTTTACAAGTGATTTCGGCGAGCGGATTCCCCCATAACTAACCCCCTTAACTGTATGAATCCATGCCACTGCCGCCCCTTGGTGCCCTGCCGCCCCAAGGCCTGGCCTCAGTGGCCTTGTGGGAAATCCGGGCCTGGTTACGCCTGAATCTGCTGTTTCTTCTCCTACTGCATCTTTACTCTTCACCGCAAGTTTTATTGTTTTTACTGTGTTGGGTAAATAAAAGCACAAGGAAAAGACACCTGCTGTGTCATTCCATTACTACGGCTCCCATCAACTACCCTAGACGGCGGAGTCACAGAGGTAACATGCCACCCAAAACAAACCAGCAGCTCCTTCGGGGGTCAGTGCTACATAAGGCAACTGGGAAACATCTTTTATTTTATTCCTAACAAGCAAGCTGTACTTTTCTTTTTCACAAAAATAACGCGGTTCGGAAATGCTGACATATGTTCTATTGATTCACTTCATGTGTAAATTTTATGATAAGCCCACCTTAAATTTCATTATCAGGCACTCGGTCTCTAAGAAATGACAGATATATTATACTACACATATTCAGCCACAAATAAATTGCAATGTATTATAACAGGACTGAGAATAAAGATATGTGTATTATTATTCTCAGCAGTCTCACTTCTCTTGATATCCGAGCGGGAAAAATCTCCTACCAGATAATTATTTGTAGCTTCCCTTTCTGTGCAGTGTGAGGGAATTAATGAAGATACCCATAATCCTTCACTGTCTCTCTCCCTTTCCATTCTAAACTCAGACCAAACAAATACAAAAAGTGTTGTCTATTATGTATGCTAGGGAGATGTCAGTGTGACCGTATCACTCTAATAATAACGCGGGAAGAATAATGGGGCTCCATCGTAAAAATGTATTTTTTTTCCTGAAAAAGATCATGCTCCCTAAATGAATAGCTAAAGATAATTTAAACCAGGAAACAAATGTATTTATTCATGTGTGTAAATTAGGAATTTGTTATTTAAAATTCAGCAACAGTTTCACTTTGTCGCAATGTCGGGGGATGTGTTAGTTTGCTCATGTGTTCTAATGAAAGCCTGTTAAGTTTTACAGTAAGTATAAAAAAAAAAAAAATCTTATCAATATTTTTTCAGAACTAGAGAGCTGTTTAACCACTTCAGCTCTCGGAGGTTTACCCCGTTCATGACCAGGCCATTTTTTGCCACACAACACTGCGTTACTTTAACCACTTAAGGACCCCTTCACACCGATATACGTTGGCAGAATGGCACGGCTGGGCACATCAACGTACCTGTACGTTGCCCTATAAGCCCAGCTGTGGGGTCACCCGCACCCCGCCGCGGCCCGGTCCGAAGCTCCGTGACCGCGCCTGCCCCGCGTGCACGTGGCCCGGTCCAAAGCTCCGTGACCGCGCCCGCGGGACTCGCGGACCCGATCGCCGCTGGAGTCCCGCGATTGGTCCCCGGAGCTGAAGAACGGGGAGAGCTGTGTGTAAACACAGCTTCCCCGTTCTTCACTGTGGCAGCGTCATCGATCGTGTGTTCCCTAATATAGGGAACCACAATTAATGACGTCACACCTACGGCCACAGCCCCCTACAGTTAGAAACAGAGATGAGGTCACACTTAACCCCTTCAGCGCCCCCTTGTGGTTAACTCCCAAACTGCAATTGTCAATTTCACAGTAAACAATGCATTTTAAATGCATTTTTTGCTGTGAAAATGACAATGGTCCCAAAAATGTGTCAAAATTGTCCGAAGTGTCCACAATAATGTCGCAGTCACAAAAAAAATCGCTGATCGCCGCCATTAGTAGTAAAAAAAAAAAATTAATAAAAATGCAATAAAACTATCCCCTATTTTGTAAATAGGGGCTTTTGCGCAAACCAACCGATAAACGCTTATTGCGATTTTTTTTACCAAAAATAGGTAGAAGAATACGTATCGGCCTAAACTGAGGAAAACATTTTTTATATATATTTTTGGGGGATATTTATTATAGCAAAAAGTAAAAAAAATTGCATTTTTTTCAAAATTGTCGCTCTATTTTTGTATATAGTGCAAAAAATAAAAACCGCAGAGGTGATCAAATACCACCAAAAGAAAGCTCTATTTGTGGAAAAAAAAAGGACACCAATTTTGTTTGGGAGCCACGTCTCACGACCGCACAATTGTCAGTTAAAGCGACGCAGTGCCGAATTGCAAAAACTGGCCAGGTCCTTTAGCTGCCTAAAGGTCCCGGTCTTAAGTGGTTAACCACTTCGGCCCCCTGGAAGAATTTACCCCCTTCCTGACCAGAGCACTTTTTGCAATTCGGCACTGCGTCGCTTTAACTGACAATTGCGCGGTCTTGCGACGTTGGACCCAAACAAAATTTAAGTCCTTTTTTCCCCACATATAGAGATTTCTTTTGGTGGTATTTGATCACCTCTGCGGTTTTTATTTTTTGCGTTATAAACAAAAAAAGAGCGACAATTTTGAAAAAAAAAAGCAATATTTTTTAAATATAAATATCCCCCAAAAATATATAGAATTTTTTTTCCCTCAGTTTAGGCCAATACATATTCTTCTACATATTTTTATTAAAAAAAATAATATTGCAATAAGCGTATATTGATTGGTTTGCGCAAAAGTTATAGCGTCTACAAAGTAGGGGATAGTTTTATGGCATTTTTATTATTCATTTTTCTTTACTAGTAATGGCGGTGTTCTGAGATTTTTTATTGTGACTGTGACATTATGTTGGACACATCGGACACTTTTGACACATTTTTGGGACCATTGTCAGATATACAGCGAACAGTGTTATAAAAATGCACTGATTACTGTGTAAATGACACTGGCAGAGAAGGGGTTAACCACTAGGGGGCGAGGAAGGGAGTGATTCTAACTGTGGGGGGGATGGGCTACAAGTGACACGATGACAGGGAGCAGTAGATCAGTGTCCTGTCATTAGGCAGAACATGGAAATGCCTTGTTTACATAGGCATCTCCCCGTTCTGCCTCTCCTGACCGCGAACACTGAGTTTCCGGGACCCGCGAGCACACCTCTGAGGCATGCGGTGGGCGTGCGCCCTCTGGACGTGAAATTCAAAGGGACATACAGGTACACCAATTTGCCTGCCCGTGCCATTCTGCCGACGTATATCGACGTGCGGCGGTCAGGACGCGGTTAACTGACAATTGCGCGGTAGTGCGACACAGTACCCAAATAACATCTTTGTCTTTTTTTCCTCCACACAAAGAGCATTCTTTTGGTGGCATTTGGTCACTTCTGTGGTTTTTATTTTTTGCAATATAAACAAAAAAAGACAGACAATTTTGAAAAGAAAACCGATAGTTTTTACTTTCTGCTATAAAACATATCCAATTAAAAATGGTAAATAATCAAATTTATTGATCAATTTAGGCCAATATGTATTCTGCAATATATTTTTAGTTAAAAAAAAAAATCCCAATAAGAATATATTGATTGCTTTGCGCAAAAGTTAAAGCATCTAGAAACTATGGGATATTTTTCTTTCTTTTATTTACTAGTAATAGCTGTGATCAGCGACTTATAGCGGGACTGCGATATTGTGGCAGACAAATCTGACTCCATGCGAACTGAATTTTCCTCAAGGCGCTTGGCATCCATTTTCCTTCAGTTTGTCAGAATAGATGGGTCTTTAGTTTTTTTCTGAAGGCCAGGTGATCAATTTCCATTCGGATATTTGTAAAGCGTTCCATAGTCGAGGTTCTTGAACTGAAAAACAACGTTCTCCTTTGGTCTTATATCGGGCTTTGGTCTTATTGGCGGGGCGCCGGCCGCTCATGCATGCGCCCTAGACCTGAAAGTGTCACAAAGTGGCCGCCCTGACACAGTATATGTGCATGGATTTGCAGAGAACAGTCAAAGAATTTGTATTTTCGTCAATTTAGCCCTGAGATTTACACAGCTCTGCCCAACAGCCCTATCTGGCAGGTCATTACATATATCACAGGGCCATCAATCATACACTATATTACCAAAAGTATTGGGACGCCTGCCTTTATATGCACATGAACTATAATGGCATCCTAGTCTTATGCCGCATACACATGATCGGACCTTCCGAGAACAAAACTGTGGATACATTTCGGATGGATGTTGGCTCAAACTTGTCTGCATACACACGGTCTCACAATTGTTGTCAGAAATTGCGAACGTCAAGAACGTGGTCACGTACAACGCGTACAACGGCACAATACAATGGAAGTCCCATACCAAGTGTGCCACCCTTTGGGCTCCTTCTGCTAATCTTGTGTTAGTAGAAGTTTGGTGAGAGACGATTCGCATTTTTCAGTCCGTTACTGCGTGACGAATGTGCTCAAATTCCAGACAACAAGCTCCCATCGAACATCTGTTATCGTAAATTCTGAGCGTGTGTACGCAGCATTAGTCCGTAGGACTCAATATAGGGTTGGCCCACCCTTTGCAGCTATAATAGCTTCAACTCTTCTGGGAAGGTTGTCCAAAAGGTTTAGGAGTGTGTCTATGGGAATGTTTGACCATTCTTCCAGAAGAGCATTTGTGAGGTCAGGCACTTATGTGGATGAGAAGGCCTGACTCGCAGTCCCCACTCTAATTCATCACAAAGGTGCTCTATCGGGTTGAGGTCAGGGATCTGTGCAGGCCAGTCAAATTCCTCCACCCCAAACTTGCTCATCCGTGTATTTATGGTCTTTGCTTTGTGCACTGGTGCGCAGTCATATTGGAACAGGAAGGGCAGAGCTGTGTAAATCTCAGGGCTAAATTGACGAAAATACAAATCATTTGGTGGAGGGGGGATTATGGTGTGGGGTTGTTTTTCAGGGGTTGGGTTTGGCCTCTTAGTTCCAGTGAAGGGAACTCTTAAGGCATCAGAATAACAAGAAATTTTGGGGAGGGCCCCTTCCTGTTCCAACATGACTGCGCATCAGTGCACAAAGCAAGGTCCATAAAGACATGGAAGAGCAACTTTGGGGTGGAGGAACTTGACTGGCTTATACCCCAGTAGAACACCTTTGGGATGAATTAGAGCGGAGATTACGAGCCAGGCCTTCTCGCCAACATCAATGCCTGACCTCACAAATGCGCTTCTGGAAACGTTCCCATAGACACACTCCTAAACCTTGTGGACAGCCTTCCCAGAAGAGTTGAAGCTGTTATACCTGCAAAGGGTGGACAACTCAATATTGAACCCTACAGACTAAGACCGGGATGCCATTAAAGTCCATGTACATGTAAAGGCAGGTGTCCCAATACTTTTGGTAACCACTTAAAGACCTGCTCTTTAAGATCGGCAGAATGGCACGGCTGGGAAAAGTGACGTATATTTAAGTCACTTTGAATTTCGCGTTGTGCGGGCACACGCGCGCCCCTGCTGCGAGCTCCGTGACTGTGCCCGCGGGACCCGCGGGCTTGATGTCCGGCGGTGTCCCACGATCGGGTCACAGAGCTGCAGAATGGGCAGAGGACAGGGTATAGACAGCATCTCCCTGTTCTGCTTAGTGACACAGCACTGATCGTCTGTTCCCTCTCATCGGGTGCAGCGATCAGTGATGTGTCACAGTAAGCCCAGCCCCCACACAGTTAGAATCACTCCCTAGGACACACTTAACGCCTTCCTAGCCCCCTACTGGTTAACCCCTTCCCTGCCAGTGTCATTTACACAGTAATCAGTGCATTTTTATAGCACTGATCGCTGTATAAATGTGAATGGTTTTAAAATAGCGTCAAAAGTGTCCGATGTGTCCACCATAATGTCGCAGTCACGATAAAAATCGCTGATCGCCATTACTAGTAAAAAAGATTAATAAAAATGCCAAAAACAATCCCCTATTTTGTAGACTCTATAACTTTTGCACAAACCAATGAATAAACGCTTAGGCCTAGATTTCCCTTCTAATGCCTAGTACACACGAGAGGATTTATCCGCGGATACGGTCCAACGGACCGTTTCCGCGGATAAATCCTCTCGTGGATTTCCGCGGATTTGGATCCGATGGAGTGTACTCACCATAGGATCGAAATCCGCGCCAAAATCCCATCGCGATGACGTGTCGCGCCGTCGCCGCGATGATGATGCGGCGACGTGCGCGACGCTGTCATATAAGGAATTACACGCATGTGTCGAATCATTACGACGCATGCGGGGGATCCATTCGGACGGATTGATCCGGTGAGTCTGTACAGACCAGCGGATCAATCCGTTGGGATGGATTCAAGCGGATAGATTTGAAAGCATGTCTTCAAATTTTTATCCGCTTGAAATCCATCCCAGGGGATAAAAATCCGCGGAAACAGATCCGCTGGATTGTACACACCAGGGGATCTATCCGCTGGAGCCGGTCCGCGGATCAATTTCAGCGGATGGATCCTCTCGTTTGTACGGGGCCTTATTGTGATTTTTTTCCCCAAAAATATGTAGAAGAATACGTATCGGCCCGTATATATATAGGATATTTATTATAGCAAAAAGTTAAAAAAGTAGAAAAAAAAACGCAGAGATGATCAAATACAACCAAAAGAAAGCTCTATTTGTGGGAAAAAAAGGACATCAATTTTGTTTGGGAGCCACGTCGCACGACCGCGCAATTGTCAGTTAAAGCGACTCAGTGCCGAATCGCAAAAAGTGGCCTGGTCATTTGGCAGCCAATTCCTCCGGGGCTGAAGTGGTTAATATAGTGTATCTGGCAATCTTAGTACCAGTATATTTATTAATTTCCCCCCAAAAAATGTAAACTTTCCAAAAAAAAAGTGTAAATGTCAGGGGCTTTTATTATTTTTTTATTTAATTTTTATTGTTTTTATCGCTGTTTGTTGTTCAGCCATTAGTCCCCTGGTGGACTTTCCACATCCGTGTAATAATTCTGAACAGGATTTAGGCCTATGGTGAACTTGTTTTTATCTTTGGAATAAATATACAGTCTACTCTTAGATTTTGTCCATTTTTGTTTTTTCATCTCAACGGATCACTTACCACTCTGCTGGATACATCTGTATCATCCTCTCCTATGGTGAGACCAAGCTGTTTTGACCAGTTGTTAATGCAAATGGTCCATCCCATCTGGTAAGGAAGCATTTCTCTTGTTGGTGGAGGAAACAACATTTTCGTTTGAAGAGTTTTTGCTGTATCACTGGGTGTCATCTACAGTCACTTATATGGACATTTATTGCGCTGCACTTTTATATATATTTTTCTATTTGCATCTTTTGAGGTATTTGTGATTACCTTGATTTTGTGTTCAGCCTGCAATCCTTTTAGTTTAATTGCTTTAGTATAATTACATCATTTGTGCGCTGATTTTTGCTTTTATTTTTCAGTGGTTATTAAATACCCTAAAATATCTATATCTATATCTATATCTATATATATATATATATATATATATATATATATATATATATATATATATATATATATATATATATATATATATCAATCTATCTATAGATAGATAGATAGATAGATAGATAGATAGATAGATAGATAGATAGATAGATAGATAGATAGATAGATAGATAGATACAGTACAGACCAAAAATTTGGACACACCTTCTCAATCAAAGAGTTTTCTTTATTTTCATGACTATGAAAATTGTAGATTCACACTGAAGGCATCAAAACTATGAAGTAACACATGTGGAATTATACATAACACAAAAGTGTGAAACAACTGAAAATATATTTCATATTCTAGGTTCTTCCACCTTTTGCAGCAGACACATCTCTAGAACTGGTAAGAGGAGACGGTGTGACTCAGGCCTTCATGGTAGAATATCTGCTAGGAAACCACTGCTAAAGAAAGGCAACAAGCAGAAGAGACTTGTTTGGGCTAAAGAACACAAGGGATGGACATTAGACCAGTGGAAATCTGTGCTTTTGTCTGATGAGTCCAAACTTGAGATCTTTGGTTCCAACCTCCGTGTCTTTGTGCGACGCAGAAAAGGTGAACGGATGGACTCTACATGCCTGGTTCCCACTGTGAAGCATGGAGGAGGAGGTGTGATGGTGTGGGGGTGCTTTGCTGGTGACACTGTTGGGAATTTAATCAAAATTGAAGGCATACTGAACCAGCATGGCTACCACAGCATCTTGCAGCGGCATGCTATTCCATCCGTCAGGACAATGACGCAAAACACACCTCCAGGCTGTGTAAGGGCTATTTGACCAAGAAGGAGAGTGATGGGGTGCTGCGCCAGGTGACTACCTCTTGAAGCTCATCAAGAGAATGCCAAGAGTGTGCCAAGCAGTAATCAAAGCAAAAGGTGGCTACTTTGAAGAACCTAGAATATGAAATATATTTTCAGTTGTTTCACACTTTTTTGTTATGTATAATTCCACATGTGTTCATTCATAGTTTTGATGCCTTCAGTGTGACTCTACAATTTTCATAGTCATGAAAATAAAGAAAACTCTTTGAATGAGAAGGTGTGTCCAAACTTTTGGTCTGTACTGTGTATATATATATATATATATATCTATCTAGATAGATAGATAGATAGATAGATAGATAGATAGATAGATAGATAGATAGATAGATAGATAGATATAGATATAGATAGATATATAGAGATGTATATATATATATATATATATATATATATATATATAATTTGTATACAGTGTTACATGGAGGAGTAATTGTCAGTCAAACTATCAGTGCTGAAAACTGAAAAATGGCCTGGTGATGAAGGGGTGTTACAGACTGTAACAATAGGGACTAAATACTTTCTTAACACATAAATGAAAAAAATTGCTAATCAGGTTTACAAAGTCGTTTATTTTGCTGCTCTTTCATACTAAAAGCAATTTCCCAGAAAGGTGGGGGAACGTTTTGGATTTAAACAGCAAATTGGTAAATAGTATTTATAAATGCTGAGCAACATATTGAAAGGGGCTGAGAGAAAGACTTAACCTCGGCTGCAATTAAACACTGTGAGTGCCGTCACACTTTATTTTGCGCACAAAAGCAGCATGGAGTGTGTTGTCTCAAATATCGGATTATGATCATTTGCTGTAACAGTACATGAATGCTGTCTGTGTTCTAAATGTCACACGCCATTGAAAATAAATATCTGAACTAGGCCTGCTTCCAAATATTCCATTAAACTTTAATTTAGTTTGTATGGATGCGTGGTATGAAATTTCTTAGAGAGGGAGACTGGAGTAGATTTTAAAGAATCTAAGCATGGAAAATTAGGAAACCAGAGCAGCACAATGCTTGTAAAGGAGTGTTTTGTCATGTCTAGGTCTGCATTTTCTGAAAAGCACACTAGGGCTTGGATTTCTAAGCATGGCTGTCATCAGGGGTATTTTGAGTATAGATATGGGTGTAGGTAATGGATATCAAGGTAAAAAGTTAATGAAATTATGGAGGGATTATAACACTGCCTAAACAAGTCACATAAATATTAGAAACGGAATTAAATGAAGACAACGGGCCAGATTCTTAAAAGGCTTACGACGGCGCAACGCCATTTGCGCCGTCGTAAGTCCTAATCTGGCCCGGCCTATCTATGCGACTGATTCTTAGAATCAGTTACGCATAGATATCCCTTAGATCTGACAGGCTTAAGGCTCTTACGCTGTCAGATCTTAAATGCAATTTTTTTTCCCGTCGCTAGGTGTCGCCTCGTCGTTTATGCAAATTAGCTATTTACGCGAGATTCCCGAACGTACGCGCGGACGACGCAGTGAATTTATGACGTTTACGTAAGCTATATGAGGGGCAAGTTTACGAAGGTCCGTCGTATGCCATGTTAAGTATGGCGTCGGGACCGCGTCTGCTTTTTCCGTAGTTTACGTTGTTTTCCTAAGTCGTTTGCGAATACGACTTTACGTCAATGACGCTCACATCGGTGTCATTGACGTTTTCCGTCGTGAGCTGGAGCATGCGCACTGGGCTATTTTTCAGCCCGGCGCATGCGCAGTTCGATCGGCGCGGAGGCGCGCTTAATTTAAATACAAGCTGCCCCCTTTGAATTACGCGGCCTTACGCCGGGTCATTTACACTACGCCGCCGCAAATTACGGAGCAAGTGCTTGGAGAATACGGCACTTGCTCCAGTAATTTGCGGCGGCGTAGTGTAAATGGCTTACACTACGCCGCTGCAGATTATACAAGAATCTGGCCCAACATTTTATTTAATTCAATTGAGTAAAAGTGAAGGTAATGAATTATGAACATACACACTGAATTGTATTAATTATAACACAATACCCCAACATGGTTAACCAAATCATTGGCTTCTTCAGGGGTGTGGAGTTCATTCAGTGGAGTAAATGTAGTCTATGAGAAAAAAAAAATTTGCATCGTTTTTCACGTTGTCGTTTTTTCACGTCGTGAAAAACGGTCATGTATAGGCTTTAACGGCGTGAAAAGACCGCGCATGCTCAAAAGCAAGTTCTGAGACGGGAGCGCTCGTTCTGGTAAAACTAGCATTTGTAATGGAGATAGCACATTCGTCACGCTGTAACAGACTGAAAAGCATGAAGACTGAAAAGCGCGAATCGTCTCTCGCCAAACTTTTACTAACACGAGGATCAGCAAAAGAAGCCCAAAGGGTGGCGCCATCCGAATGGAACTTCCCCTTTATAGTGCCGTCGTATGTGTTGTACGTCACCGCGCTTTGCTAAAGCATTTTTTTTCACGATCGTGTGTATGCAAGGCTTGACAAAAATCACGTAAAAAAAACATAGGCCCAGATTCACGTAGGAG
Source organism: Rana temporaria (assembly GCF_905171775.1). Classification (NCBI taxonomy): domain Eukaryota; kingdom Metazoa; phylum Chordata; class Amphibia; order Anura; family Ranidae; genus Rana; species Rana temporaria. Next base: position 404,645,332 of record NC_053493.1, on the reverse strand, counting down.
ATGCGACAGTGTATTTCCAGATACGCCGCCGTATCTCTCAGTGTGAGGCGTCGTATCTTGGCGCCTGATTCAAAGAATCAGATACGCCAGAATTTGTATAAGATACGACCAGCGTAAGTCTCCTACGCTGTCGTATCTTAACTGCATATTTACGTTGGCCGCTAGGGGCGTGTACGCTGATTTACGCCTAGAATATGTAAATCAGCTAGATACGCCTATTCACGAACGTACGCCCGGCCGTCGCAGTACAGATATGCCGTTTACGTTAGGCTTAAAGTTACCCCTGCTATATGAGGTGCAGCCAATGTTAAGTATGGACGTCGGGCCAGCGTCAAATTTTCCGTCGATTACGTCGTTTGCGTAAGTCGTTCGCGAATAGGGCTGTGCGGAATTTACGTTCACGTCGAAAGCATTGGCTTTTTGCGGATTAATTTGGAGCATGCGCACTGGGATACTTTCACGGACGGCGCATGCGCCGTTCGGAAAAAGCGTCATTTACGTGGGGTCACAATATATTTACATAATACATGCCCACATCTTCCACATTTGAATTAGGCGGGCCTATTTACGCTACGCCGCCGCAACTTTGCTTTGTGAATACTGCACTTGCCTGTCAAAGTTGCGGAGGCGTAGCGTAAATATGATACGTTACGCCCGCACACAAATACGCGTTCCCTACGTGAATCTACCCCATATTTTTTTATGTTTTTTCTAGACCATTAAAAACGGTCGTGTGTACGCGGCATAAGACCTAAACACCTTCAACTTTTCTTCTATATTATAAATGGAGGTTAGTCATTTTTGCCACCTGATTATCTGTGTTGATCCATATGTACTTCCACAGAGAATTTTTAATTGTCACCATATATAAGCTGCCATGTAACTTGGTTAATGACAAAGGGGTGTCATCTTGAACAACAAACACCATCTGTTCTATTTGCCCAAAGCAAGATGATTTCTAAATAAAGTATCTCTTGTGTTGGCAATACACTCAACCGCACTGCACCACCTGGTTTCAGAAATGTCACTGAGGATAGGCTGCACACAACTCTGTTGCTGCACATGAACACATAAAAGAACAAAGGGCCAAATTCTCAAAAACTGTGCGTAACTTAAATTTCAGCAGTTAAGTTACACTGACTTAAAATTTCTACCTAAGTACCTGATCGTCAAAGCACTTAGGTAGAAATTACACGCTGTGTAACTTAAGTGCCGCCGTCGTAAGGCGGTCCTCCTCTCCTGGGGGCGTTTAAAATTTAAATGAGGCGCGCTCCCGCGCCGGCCGTACTGCGCATGCGTGTGACGTCATTTTCCCGACGTGCAGCGCGCGAACGTAATTAACGCCGGTCGGCTTTGAGAATTTCGACGGGACACTAAAGTTGCGATGGGTGAAAAAAAAAGACGCGCCGGGAAAACAAATAATTATAAAAAAAATGACAGCGTCGCTCAGCATGCATTCCTGAGAGGGTGAACTCCATGCCAATTTTCAAAGAAAAAACCGGCATGGGTTCCCCCCCCAGGAGCATACCAGGCCCTTAGGTCTGGTATGGGTTGTAAGGAGACCCCCCCACGCCGAAAAATTGACGTAGGGGGTCCCCCTACAATCCATACCAGACCCGTATCCAAAGCACGCTACCCGGCCGGCCAGGAATGGGAGTGGGGACGAGCGAGCGCCCCCCCCCCCCTCCTGAGCCGTGCCAGGCCGCATGCCCTCAACATGGGGGGGTTGGGTGCTCTGGGGCAGGGGGGCGCACTGCGGGCCCCCCCACCCCAGAGCACCCTGTCCCCATGTCGATGAGGACAGGACCTCTTCCCGACAACCCTTGCCATTGGTTGTCGGGGTCTGCGGGCGGAGGCTTATCGGAATCTGGGAGTCCCCTTTAATAAGGGGGCCCCCAGATACCGGCCCCCCACCCTAAGTGAATGGATATGGGGTACATCGTACCCCTATCCATTCACCTGTAGGCAAAAAGTAAAATGTAGTAAACACACAACACAAGGCTTTTTAAAATATTTTATTATTCTGCTCCGGAGGCCCCCCCTGTCTTCGTTATTAGCTCAATTACCAGGGGGGGCTTCTTCTTCCGCTCTCCGGGGGTCTTCTCCGCTCTCCGGGGGTCTTCCACTCTCCGGGGGTCTTCCGCTCTCCGGGGGGGGCTTCTCCGGACTCCGGGGGGGCTTCTCCAGACTCCGGGGGGGCTTCTCCGGACTCCGGGGGGCTTCTTCCATCTTCTCCCCTCTTCCGCTCTTGACTCGGCGAACCCCGGTTCTTCTGCAGCTCTCCGGTGCCTTCTTCTTCAGCGCTGGCTGCCTGCTATGTTTGTGTGTTAGCTCGATTTCAAACAGGCAGCCGGCGCGGTCTTCTGTGACGCCAGGGTCTTCTGGTCTTCTGTTCTTCCGATGTTGCCTCGTCGCCTGTTGTCGCTGCAATGATGGAAGCGCGCCTTGCATCACATTTATATAGGCATCACCGTCCCATCATGCTCCGGTAGGTACCCACGTGGTGGGTGCCTACCCACGTGCACCCACCACGTGGGTACCTGCCGGAGCATGATGGGACGGTGATGCCTATATAAATGGGATGCAAGGCGCGCTTCCATCATTGCAGCGACAACAGGCGACGAGGCAACATCGGAAGAACAGAAGACCAGAAGACCCTGGCGTCACAGAAGACCGCGCCGGCTGCCTGTTTGAAATCGAGCTAACACACAAACATAGCAGGCAGCCAGCGCTGAAGAAGAAGGCACCGGAGAGCTGCAGAAGAACCGGGGTTCGCCGAGTCAAGAGCGGAAGAGGGGAGAAGATGGAAGAAGCCCCCCGGAGTCCGGAGAAGCCCCCCCGGAGAGCGGAGAAGACCCCCGGAGAGCGGAGAAGACCCCCGGAGAGTGGAAGAAGAAGCCCCCCCTGGTAATTGAGCTAATAACGAAGACAGGGGGGGCCTCCGGAGCAGAATAATAAAATATTTTAAAAAGCCTTGTGTTGTGTGTTTACTACATTTTACTTTTTGCCTACAGGTGAATGGATAGGGGTACGATGTACCCCATATCCATTCACTTAGGGTGGGGGGCCGGTATCTGGGGGCCCCCTTATTAAAGGGGACTCCCAGATTCCGATAAGCCTCCGCCCGCAGACCCCGACAACCAATGGCAAGGGTTGTCGGGAAGAGGTCCTGTCCTCATCAACATGGGGACAGGGTGCTCTGGGGTGGGGGGGCCCGCAGTGCGCCCCCCTGCCCCAGAGCACCCAACCCCCCCATGTTGAGGGCATGCGGCCTGGCACGGCTCAGGAGGGGGGGGGGACGCTCGCTCGTCCCCACTCCCTTCCTGGCCGGCCGGGTAGCGTGCTTTGGATACGGGTCTGGTATGGATTGTAGGGGGACCCCCTACGTCAATTTTTCGGCGTGGGGGGGTCTCCTTACAACCCATACCAGACCTAAGGGCCTGGTATGCTCCTGGGGGGGGGGAACCCATGCCGGTTTTGAATTTCAAAATTGCCGTGGAGTTCTCCCTCAGGAATGTATACCAAATGCCGTCGCTGGAATGGGCCTTTACAAGGTTTGGCTAACTTTCCACATTGTAAAACCAGCCCTAATTTTGCGCCGGCAAATTCGGAACTTAGGCAGAAATCAAAGTGCTGAAATGCTTTGAAAATCTACTTAAGTCCTCATTTGCATACGCAAAGCTGGATTTCAATGAGAAATGCCCCCAGTGGCGGATGCGGTACTGCATCCTAAAATCTGACCGTGTAAGTGTTTTACACATGTCAGATTTTCTGCCTAACTTTGGAAAAAGCCTTTTGAGAATCGTTTCCAAAGTTAGGCACAGAGATACGCAGGCTGAACAGCAGTTAAGTCTGCGTATCTCTTTTGAGAATTTGGCCCAAGGTGCTTTGGGCCAAATTCTCAAAAGAGATACGCAGACTTAACTGCTTGTAAAGGCCCATTCCAGCGACGGCATTTGGTATACATTCCTGAGGGAGAACTCCACGGCAATTTTGAAATTCAAAACCGGCATGGGTTCCCCCCCAGGAGCATACCAGGCCCTTAGGTCTGGTATGGGTTGTAAGGAGACCCCCCCACGCCGAAAAATTGACGTAGGGGGTCCCCCTACAATCCATACCAGACCCGTATCCAAAGCACGCTACCCGGCCGGCCAGGAAGGGAGTGGGGACGAGCGAGCGTCCCCCCCTCCTGAGCCGTGCCAGGCCGCATGCCCTCAACATGGGGGGGTTGGGTGCTCTGGGGCAGGGGGGCGCACTGCGGGCCCCCCCACCCCAGAGCACCCTGTCCCCATGTTGATGAGGACAGGACCTCTTCCCGACAACCCTTGCCATTGGTTGTCGGGGTCTGCGGGCGGAGGCTTATCGGAATCTGGGAGTCCCCTTTAATAAGGGGGCCCCCAGATACCGGCCCCCCACCCTAAGTGAATGGATATGGGGTACATCGTACAGCGTGTAATTTCTACCTCAGGCACTTAGGTAGAAATTTTAAGTCAGTGTAACTTAACTGCTGAAATTTAAGTTACGCACAGTTTTTGAGAATTTGGCCCCTTGTCTTCAAGAAGCATGTTTTATTAATTAAAAAGTCATATAGACAGGTATTCACAAGATAAATGAATGGACATGTCTATCCATGTACCGTATATACTCGAGTATAAGCCGACCCGAATATAAGCCGAGGCACCTAATTTTACACAAAAAACTGGGAAAACGTATTGACTGGAGTATAAGCCTAGGGGGCCATATTCTTAAACAAGTTACGTAGGCGTATCAGCAGATACGCCTACGTAAGTCCGTTTCCTTTGTTTAAGTGTATTCTCAAACTGAGATACACTTAAACATGCCTAAGATACGACGGCTTGCGCCGTTGTATCTTAGGCTGCAATATTTGCAATAGGCTGCAATATTTACGCTGACCGCTAGGTGGCGGTCAGCGTAGAATATGCAAATGACTAGTCACGCCGATTCTCTAACATACGCTTGCCCGCCGTAGTGTTTTAACGTTGTTTCCGTAAGCGATACGCGGCGTAAAGATAAAGATGCCCCCTAGGTGGCGTACTCAATGTTAAGTATGGCCGTCGATCCCACATCGAAATTTCAAAATTTAACGTCGTTTGCGTAAGTCGTCCGTGAATGGCGCTGGACGCCATTTACGTTACAGTCAAAACAAATGACGTCCGTGAGACGTCATTTAGTGCAATGCTCGTCGGGTAATTTACCCGACGGAGCATGCGCATTACGATCGGCGCGGGAGCGCGCCTAATTTAAATGATCCACGCCCCCTGCCAGGATCATTTGAATTAGGATGGCTTACGCGGGTGGACTTTACGCGACGCCGCCGCAAGTTTACAGGTAAGTGGTTTGTGAATCAGGCACTTGCCACTTAAACTTGCGGCGGAGTAACGTAAAGTACATACGTTCCGCCGCCTTAGATGTATAAGAATATGGCCCAGGGTGTCCATCTGCATGTGGAAAAATTAAAAAAAAACTGCGCTAAAAATACTGAAAAATAAATGAACACCTATAACAGAGTTACAATATGTTCAATTTGGAAGCTGCGATTACCATGTAAACAATTGGTACAGGAAAACACATAGAAATAAAAAATATACCGTATTTTCCGGCGTATAAGACGACTTTTTGGATGCAAAAAAATGCATCCAAAGTCGGAGGTCGTCTTATACGCCGTTGACAGTCTCCGTGCTGCGAGCGTCCATGATTTAAAAGCCGCTCCTTCTTCTCAGCGTGTCCTGTGATAGGTGGAACACAAATCTTCCCAGCAGCGCCTCTGTTCTGTTTCCTCCTATCACAGGTGCCTTCTCATCCTCGGATGAGAGGACGTCCATGAAAGGCAGAACAGAACAGAGGCGCTGCTGGGAAAATTTGTGTTCCGCCTATCACAGGACACGCTGAGAAGAAGGCGCGGCTTTCAAATCATGGACGCTCGCAGCACGGAGACTGTCACCGGCCTGGAAACAAATCAGCAAAATGTGAGTGATGGCACTGTTGGCACAGTGGGGGCAAGTGATGGCACAGTGGGGGCAAGTGATGGCACAGTGGGGGCAAGTGAATGGCACAGTGTAGGCAAGTGATGGCACAGTGGGGGCAAGTGATGGCACAGTGGGGGCAAGTGATGGCACAGTGGGGGCATGTAATGTAATGGCACAGTGAGGCATGTAATGTAATGGCACAGTGAGATTTGAAAAAAAGCCTGTTTCCGTCAGCGGTTCCGGCTACCCCTCAGCTTCCAGAAAGACTAGTAGGAAGGGGGTAGTCTTAGACGGCGAGTATATCCCAAAACCAACATTTTTTCCTGGAAAATTAGGGGGTCGTCTTATACACCCAGTCGTCTTATACGCCAGCAAATACGGTATAAATCGCGCTACCCCCTCACCATGTGATAAACTTACAAAAAAAGGATAAATCACCAAAATTAGAAATACCAAAGAATCAAAACAGTGGTATACAAATATATAACTAATGGAATATAATGATGTGATACTTAAAGCGGGGTTCCAACCACATTTATCATTTTTTAAAAGTATGTCCTTTCATCTGTCTGTATAGTTGCACACATAGGGTCACTTACTGGGTAAAAATGTGCCCCCGTCCCGCAGACTTCTAGCGAACAAACACTTTTTATTCCAGTCTGCAGATGGTTGTCATTTTGCTTGTGGGCATTGTGAAGCCCACAAGCATTTACTTCCGGGATTCCCCTGGTGATGCCCCATTCTCCCGCATGCGCAAGATAGCAGCAGCGCCGCGCCATCAACCACTTGGGATGCCATCACAACGAGCGGTGGCGGCAGAAGTGAACGCCGTTGTGATGGCAACCCATAAACAAAAAACATGCATTCAATGAATCGCGTCACTTCCGGTATCGAAGTAACGTGATTCTTGCCCTAGGGGAAGCGCACGGCATCCTGGGAAATGCATCAGCGTTTCGGAGGAGCCGAGGGAGCTGACGTCAGGATCCTCGTTGAATCCGAGGGCAGATTACGTGGGACCGCATAGCAACAGGCATTTCGAAGTGAGTAATTTTTTTTTTTTTTCCGGTCTCATGTCAACTATAAAGCAAAAAAATTTTTTAGATGGAAACTCCACTTTAATATGTCCAATAATATAAAGCATCTCATGACAGTTGATACATATATAATATAAAGTGACCATTAAAAATTGTGTCGATGACAAATAAATAAATGGATTGGAAAAGATTGAACTAAAAGCTGAATAACAAAAATAATATAGTCCGTAAGTGCATTGAATGATTTGTCGATAAATGCTAAACACCATTGCTCTGTGCCAAAATCCAAAATCTAATGAATAAACGTGTCCAAAAAGTGATGAATCCTCCAGCAATCAACAGAAATGGCTCCTTACCAGCTTACCAAGATCCCTTATGACAGGGGATCATTAAAAGCATATACTCAAAGTTCTCACTCCAGCCACGCAGCTCAAACAAATCAAGTCTTTAAGCTATGAATCTTATCCAGTAATGGTTATGGATCAGCAGCATATACACCCGACATGCAGGAGACAACAATAGCTCCACATAGCGCATTAAACGTATAAAAAGTTTATTAAAAGAGTTGGTGTTACACTTACAAATGTTGCAGAAAAATAGGCCTTAAATCTGGGGTGCCGGCCGGTACACAAAATGCAGACACCCGTCCTGCTGGGGGATCATTTGGAGCTTGAGGTGACGTCAGTGCGCCGCTCCGCCCTACATACGTTTCGTAATAACTTACTTCGTCCAGGGGCACCTGCCATCTGCATGCCTCACTGTGCCTCACTGTGTATATGTGCATGCCTCACTATGTCCATGACTAGACTGACGTTTAACATGGGAGTCTATGGAAGGCATGCCCAGCTTTGAAAAATCGGTGATCCCCAGCTGTAGGTTCCCCAGACAACAAACTTTACACACTTGTAGAGGAGAAATGAGGCTACATGTGTGCCAAGTTCCGGGTCCAGGGGACCTACGGGTGGGAACTTTCACATGCAGTGTCACAGGAGCACAGGAGGGCCGGGTGGAAGTCTCTATTGAGGGATCCACGAGCATTGTGTGTTAGCCGCAGCTGGAGCCTCGAAAAGCCTCATGGAGACGTCGGCTGTGTGTCTCTGGGTGGGAGTGATCCAAGGCTGCAAACTGGGGAGCCGCCCACACTGTCTGACTAATCAGAATGCGTTTCGAAGGCACGGCCTCGCCTTCTTCATCATAATTAAAGGATTGGCTTGGCGCTTCTCTCTCCTCCTTTTTGCTTTCCTTGTGTTCACAGTGATCAGGTTCCCCAGCCCGCGCCTGAAGCAGCCTTGCTCCCTTTACAGCCTGCATTTAGAGACTTTTTAGAGACAGATTTTTAGGTGTTCATCCCCCAGAACTTTCAATCAACTCAACATTCACATGGTTGCACCTTCATGTATCAGCATGCAGATGCATGCCTTTTCATTCAAATTTTTAACTTGAATCTTTTTCATAAGATGGTTTAGCGCTGAACATTATACCAATATTGTGTATGTGTTTCCTCCTAAGGGTCCAGTTAGTAATCCCTGGGGTAATAAGGTGAGGATGGTAGGAGAGATCCTTTTCCTCACCAGTGGATTCTGGTCTATTTTTACCAGGCTTGTCCCCAGTTGAAAGCAGGACTCTAAATACTAATGGTTCTCTGGTAGGAATGGGGCTGCATTTGTCTGGACAAGGGCTGGGCTAATAAAAGCCTGTGGTGCTTGTACCCCTGGAGTGGCAGTCCACACCTGCCAGAATGATTCACTTTAGGCAAATTCACAGTGTTTTTAATATGGCACCATGGTCATTGCACCCTTGCACACTTTTTTTCATACCTGCCTCCCAGACAGATTTGACATAGAGAGAAAAGATTCGACATTATAGAAACATGAAGATTTGATGAAGCAGCTAAAAACATACGATCGCCGCGAGCGGCCATTTATGGTCAAATGCTCCGCCCATAGGCTATAGAAGAATGTTGGTTGACTAGTAATAATAATTAATAAATATTATTACTAGTGATTCAACATTAGAATTCTACTATAGCTTGTGGGCGGAGCATTCACCTGGAAATGTATGATTGCTGCGTCGTACAGTTTAGCTGCTTTGTCTAATCTTCTTAGAACATTCGACAGACACCATAAGCCTTCAATTGACAGATTCGACCTTAATTAATTCAGATTTTCGGACTAATGCATTTTTTAACGAAACAAAATAAATAAAAACAAATTTCGGGAGTAACTAAATAAATGTATTTTTCGGATGAAAGCAAAATTCCGAAACAAAATATTTCAGTGTGCACATGTCTATTTGAGTATATGGCTCTTTAAAAGTCATTGCAGTAAAAACAACCCCCTTATCAAAATGCCAGCTGATGTGCACCATCCCCTTCCCCATCACTGGTGCCCCTGATAACTGACATGGGAATTGGCAGTTTATGTGCAAAGTTTGTGCTCAATATGGGGAGAAGCATTAGAAGCAATGGCCAGGATTTATAACCACCACCCTAAGACATGAAGGGTAACTTTTCAGCAGTTGCCAGAAACTAGAATGTCAATATTGCTTGCACTGAAGTTCAAGGTCCGGGTCCTAATCAGGCGATTCTTAAATTCTGCATACTATGCAGTTGGCTACTGACCTAGCATCAGTTTTTAAAGAACAGTCAAGCTCAATTTTCACCAGGCCCCAGGAGGTGACCTCTTAGATGATGCGTGACTTATAATACTTGTGTTTGAAACATTCTTGGCAACATTTTGAACAGATGTTTGCAATGAAGGGCTGGCAACCACAAGACATTTGTTTATTGAGCTGTCATTCTGAGTTACTGTCTTATTATCTGAAATGTTTTGTTGTCCCCCACCATTGTTAAGGTTTTGATTTTATTATATTATCATTATAAAAATGACTACTGACAAAATACACAATTAAATTATAGGCAGAGATGAATAGGTATCTTCACTGAAACCAAAAGTGGATTGCATGGCAGATATGCATTTATCTGAATATTTTCAAATACTGACCGGGCAGACCAAACCGATCAACCCACATATCCTTTCTGTACGGTGTTCTTGTTCAAGACTTTTTATTGGAATATTCGTTTTGAAAGCAGTAATGGCACTTGATGCTTTTTAAAAAAAACAAAGTATGCACTTCTGAAAAACAGCACAAGTATAGAATTGAATGGTATTAGACTTATAAGTAAAGATGTCTTCATGATAGCAATTATACAAACTATACACACTGTTAAAACAAAATCTCGTCGTTCTCAAACGCGGTGATGTACAACACGTATGGCGGCACTATAAAGGGGAAGTTTGATTCCACTGGCGCCACCCTTGGGGCTGATTTTGCTAATCTCATGTTACTGCGTGTTAAGTAAAAGTTTGGTGAGAGACGATTCGCGCTTTTCACTCTGTTACAGCGTGACGAATGTGCTATCTCCATTAGAAAACCCTACTTTTACGGAAGGTGCGCTCCCGTCTCATACTTTATTCTGAACATGCGCGGGTTTCTAAGCATACACACGAACGTGTTTCTCATCGTAAACCAGCAGACGAGAAACACAACTTGTTCTCTTTTTTTCTCGTCGAGATCCACGACAGTTTTCTCGACGAAAAACCTACACACGACCGTTTTCCTCAGCAAAAAAGCTCTGCCACCAAGTTTCTTGATGGATTCTGCCGAGGAAAACGGACGTGTGTACGAGGCCTGATACTAGGTCTCGGAAAAAGGGGTATGTAGATGAGTTGAGAGCTGGTTGAGGAACGCAGGTAGACAAGTAGTTATAAACAGAACATATTCAGGTTGGTCTAAAATTGGTAGTAGTATACTACAGGGACTGTGGTTTGGCCCTGTCCTTTTCAATCTTTTTTATTAATGACTTGGTAGATGGCCTAGAAAGTTTGTCCACGTGCTGGTGGAAACACTACATCAGGTTACTAAGATTAGGATCCTAATGAAGTGGCAAACTGAATTTCAAACTGAATTTAATGTCGGGTTATGTCCTTAGACTGGTAACAATGTTATCATGTTAAATGCTATACAACCAAGATTAAAGTAAAAAAAAAAGTAAAATAGAAATCATAGTAGAATCACTCAGTGCTAGGCTGTGGCTGTAAAGCAGATAGAATTTTGGGATGTAAAAAAAAATTATTAACAAATACGCACAATACAGTATGAATGTAGGTGGTAAGAAAATCTGTGCGCCACGGTTGGACCTACTTGAGGGTAGGACCAAGTCAAATCATAATATACAATCAAATATAAATATATATACAGCTGCTCCCCAAAATCAGGTGACTGAAGCAATATGGAACATGTGAGGGAGGGGGCGCTATGTCTAACAAATAAGAAACCATATATAAACATAAATAAACATAGTGATAAATGAATAGTAGTCCATAAATGAAAACTTCCAAATAGTGCTGGTGAAAATAAAATAAAAATTATTATAAGTGATCCAAAAATATTAGTGTATGAAAAATTGTTGAAACTCTATATGAATAACAAGTGTTCACAAAAGTCCATAGAAAATAATAAATCCTTAAAGTGAGATCTGTGCCTGAAGAAAAACAGTTGAAGCCTCCACCGATAGAATAACATTCACCCGACGTGAATAAATAGATTGGCTCCTTACCAACTTGAGTGGACCCTTTCTTAAAAAGAGGTCAAATCAGCTTTGTTACACAATGGTAACCATGGAATGAGTAGGTGAAGACTGAATAGGCAAGGACATCCCGATCAACAGTAAGACAGATAGCAGATCTCACATCCCATCCAAAATACAAAAGAAAGATCGCAATAGTATATTATCCTTTTTATTAAAAAGTAATAAAATTGACAGGACAGCCAAATGGCCTCTTACTTGGTAAAGTGCCAAAGTCCCGGCACTGAGGCTACTGCGCGTGTATCGATTGTATCGAATGTGGCAAAGAGCGGGTCCGCGTGTGTGTCTGTGGGTGGCGTGCGTTCCAGCTCTCCCAACAGGACCCGGAAGTAGCGTGCGTCAGCGTAACCAGTGTGCGCCTCGACGTACGTTTCGATGTGAAATCGTCATCAGGAAGCCTGATGACGATTTCACATCGAAACGTACGTCGAGGCGCACACTGGTTACGCTGACGCACGCTACTTCCGGGTCCTGTTGGGAGAGCTGGAACGCACGCCACCCACAGACACACACGCGGACCCGCTCTTTGCCACATTCGATACAATCGATACACGCGCAGTAGCCTCAGTGCCGGGACTTTGGCACTTTACCAAGTAAGAGGCCATTTGGCTGTCCTGTCAATTTTATTACTTTTTAATAAAAAGGATAATATACTATTGCGATCTTTCTTTTGTATTTTGGATGGGATGTGAGATCTGCTATCTGTCTTACTGTTGATCGGGATGTCCTTGCCTATTCAGTCTTCACCTACTCATTCCATGGTTACCATTGTGTAACAAAGCTGATTTGACCTCTTTTTAAGAAAGGGTCCACTCAAGTTGGTAAGGAGCCAATCTATTTATTCACGTCGGGTGAATGTTATTCTATCGGTGGAGGCTTCAACTGTTTTTCTTCAGGCACAGATCTCACTTTAAGGATTTATTATTTTCTATGGACTTTTGTGAACACTTGTTATTCATATAGAGTTTCAACAATTTTTCATACACTAATATTTTTGGATCACTTATAATAATTTTTATTTTATTTTCACCAGCACTATTTGGAAGTTTTCATTTATGGACTACTATTCATTTATCACTATGTTTATTTATGTTTATATATGGTTTCTTATTTGTTAGACATAGCGCCCCCTCCCTCACATGTACAGTATGAATGTAATTACAGTAGATAAACCAATGTAAAAAAATGTTTTGCCATTTTTCTGTGATGCCGCGTACACACGACCGTTTTTCATGACAAGAAAAATGCAATTTTTTTAATTGGTCGAGAAAAATGGGCATTAAAAATTTAGAACATGCTCTATTTTTTCTCATTTTGCACAATCAGCCCAAAGGGTGGCGCCATTCGAATGGAACTTCCCCTTTATAGTGCAGTTGTACGTCACCGCGCTTTGCTCAAGCATTTTTTATCACGATCGTGTGTATGCAAGGCAGGCTTGAGAGGAATCACGTTGAGAAAAACATTTTTTTTTTCCATGACATGAAAAATGGTCGTGTGTACGCGGCATAAGAAAAAGATGGCAGTGTGAAAATAGAGATAATGATCCTGCTTCCTGTTTAATAATTTTATATTAGAAACAAAATATATACTTTTTTCTTGATGGTAGGAGGAGGTGGTTCACATATCAATTATAGTATTAGAGCCTGTGTTAACCACTTCAGCCCTGGAATGATTTACCCCCTTCCTGACCAGAGCGACAATGTACCCAAACAAAATTGGCGTCCTTTTTTTCCCACAAATAGAGATTTCTTTTGGTGATATTTGATCACCTCTGCGGTTTTTATTTTTTGTGCTATAATCAAAAAAATAGTGCAATTTTTTAAAAAAAATGCAATATTTTTTACTTTTTGCTATAATAAATATCCTCCAAAAATATATAAAACAAACTAACACCCTTTAAAAGTCTATGGGAGGAATAAAAAGTGCTAATTTTAAAGGTAAATATGCAAGTTATTGTCATACATTTTTCGGGAGCAGTGATTTTAATAATGCTTAAAGTGAAACAATAAAAGTGAAATATTCCTTTAAATTTCATACCTGGGAGGTGTCTATAGTATGCCTGTAAAGTAGCGCATGTTTAGAAAAGTCTCTGCACAAAATGAAATTTCTAAAGGAAAAAAGTAATTTTAAAACTAGTCACGGCTACAATGAATTGTCGGGTCCCGGAAATACAGTTAAGTCATTGAAAAAAATGACATGGGTCCCCCCCCCCCCCAGTCCATTACCAGGCTCTTTGGGTCTGGTATGAATATTAGGGGAACCAAAAATAAAATGCGTAGGGTTCCCCCAAATTCCATATCAGGGCCTTCAGGTCTGAAGGGTCTGGTATGGATTTTGAGAGGAACCCCTACGCCATTTTCTTTTAATTTGGAGGGTTCCCCTTAAAAATCCATACCAGACCTGAAGGGCCTGGTAATGGTATTTGGGGGGAACCCCACACATTTTTTTGGGGTTTGGGGTTCCCCTTCATATTCATACCAGACCCAAAGGTAATGGACTGGGGGGAACCTATGTTGTTTTTTTAAATGACTTGTATCTGTATTGCGGAGAACCGACAATTCATTGTAGCTGCGAGTAGTTTTAAATGACTTTTTTTTCCCTTTAGAAATGTCATTTTGTGCAGGGACTTTTCTAAACATGCGCTACTTTACAGGCATACTATAGACACCCCCCAGGTAAGAAATTAAAAGGAATGTTTCACTTTTATTGTTTCACTTTAAGCATTATTAAAATCTCTGCTCCTGAAAAAAACTTCAGTTTTTAAAACTTTTTTTTGCATTGATACATGTTCCCTGGGGCAGTACCCGGGTCCCCAAACACTTTTTATGACAATAACTTGCATATTAACCTTTAAAATTAGCACTTTTGATTTTTCATGTTCGTGTCCCATAGACTTTAACTGTGTTCGAACAAATTTTTTGCCTGTTCGGGGTTTGTTCGGCTCATCCCTAGCGGTGAGGAGCAGGGCTGGACTTACCATTGGACTTGACTGGGCTCAAGCCCATGGGCCCTGGGGCCCATGGGCCCCGCCCAATAGGGGGCCCCAGGAGGAGGAGGCAGGAAGAGCCATGCAGCATGGGAGGAGGAAACAGGAAGTGCCATGCAGTTGTGGATGAAGAGGTAAGAAGTCCATCCAGCTGTAGCACCCCCCTCCGCTCAACAACTACGATCGCCACCCCCCCTCAGCTACTGTCATCGGGCTGCGCTCCCCCACTCAACAACTCTAATCCTCCCCGCTTCTCGGCTCCAGGGGGCCCCTTCAATCAACACTCAAGCCCAGGGGCCCCCACCACCCTAAGTCCTGCCCTGGTGAGGAGGATGAGCAACAGTATGTGGATATGTGGACAGCTTTACCCCGAATGCTTGCATACTTAGATGTGTCTGTTTTAATCATCAACCATGTGAGTTGCTAAATGCTGTACCTTAAATGTAACCATATTGCTACACATAGGCCTCGTACACACGACAGAGGAACTCGTCGGAAAAGACACATCGTTTTCCTCGACGAGTTCCTTGTTAGGCTTGTCAAGAAACTCGACAAGCTTTCTTTGCGTACACACGGTCAAGACCAAATCTCATCGTTCAGGGGAAGTTCGATTTCACTGGCACAACCCTTGGGGCTGTTTTTGCTAATCTCATGTTACTGCGTCTTAAGTAAAAGTTTGGTAGGAGACGATTTTCACTTTTCAGTCTGTTACAGCGTGACGAATGTGCTATCTCCATTACAAACGCTACTTTTACCGAAGGTGCGCTCCCGTCTCATAATTTATTCTGAGCATGCGCGGGTTTCTTAGCATACACACGATCGTGTTTCTCGTCGAAAACCAGCCCGACGAGGAACACGATGAGGAAATTGAGACTCCCGTCGAGGAAAAAGAGAACTTGTTCTCTTTTTTCCTTGTCGAGTTCCTCAACAGTTTTCTCGATGAAAAGTAGACATGTGCATTCGTTTTCGTTAGAATGCATTTTCGTCCCGAAAATCTTGTTTTTTCGTTATCGTTTTAACAAACGATAACGAAAGTGCAAAAAACGAAAACCGAAAGATCCGACATAAAAAAATGCTTTATTTTCGTTTTCGTTGTGGTAAAAATTCGATATAGAGAGATTCGACATTATAGGGAAAAGATTCGACATCATAGAGAAAAGATCCGACATTATAGAGAAAAGATTCGACACTATAGAAATAATAGATTTGACATTACAGAGAATAGATTTTGATTTATGAGAAAATAGATTTGACATTATAGAGAATAGATTCGACATTATTACTAGTCATACAACATTAGAATTCTTGTAGGCGGAATATTCAAATGGAAATGTACGATGCAACGTAAAGATTCGACGTTCCATCGAATATTCCTTTGACCAATCGTCAGAAACCAAAAATATTCGACATTCCGTCGAATATTCTTTTGACCATTCGACAGAAACCAAGTATTATTGGATTTTCGGACGAAAGCTATTTCCCAACGAAAAACGAAATAAATCAAAGCGATTTTCGGGAGTAACTAAATAAAAAAAACAAAAAAACGAAACAAAATATTCCAGTCTGCACATGTCTAATGGAAAGCATACACACGACCGTTTTCCTCGGTAAAAAAGCTCTGCCACCAAGTTTCTTGATGGATTCTGTCGAGGAAAACGGTCGTGTGTACGAGGCCTTAGAGGCGTTCTCTTTTATACTTAGTTGTGACGTAACGCTGCTTGTATATCAAGACATCACTCGTTTATCAAGTCAAAATTTATAAAAAACATTTTTCTTGACTCTCAAGTTACTCTCAATCCAAGGTTTTACTGTATCTGAAAATGTAGGAGTAATTAAAGGGTGTGTAGATATTCGCACATTTCGGCCCGCTCTTCCAATCTGCACGTGTAAATAACGTAATAAAGCTAATTTTGGTAGCAAGGGATTATTCTCAGTCTTTCCTGTTTAGTAATTAATGAGCACTTCCTAAATCTCACTGCTACAGTGGCACAATTTCCAGATTAGCATTGTTAACCAGAGAACAAATGGGTCCCTTAGTGCAGTATTTCTGAAGCTTTTGTACACTCTGCTTTGCTGACAGCCAAGGGACATATTTAGAGAAGTCAAATAAAGCTGCCCTGGAGAGGCTTGTGTAATTTCTGCTCAATAACCTACCACAAAACTTCATTTTATATCACTGTCTCAGATTTCTTTGTTGGCTTGCAATACGTGGTTCAACAAAAGCTAGAAATGCCAGGAGTTTGTGCTTTTCATGAGACAATCAACAAACATTTTTTTTTTGATCGATAGGCTTTTATACCATTTCTTAAGGGGAAGAGGGTATGAAGATGGCATTACACATTTGACATATCCTTTCAGTGAATCTCAGTGAATCCTCAGTTGAATCTGAAAGAACTGCATGATGGATCCTGGTATCACAGAAGTCATTTAAAGTAGGGATACACCGATATATCGGCACCAATACATATCGGCCAAAAACAGCTGTTTTGGCGACATGCCGAAACAGCTTAAAAATTGCCGATATGGGCATCGGGTGCCCGTAAAAATGATGGCCGCTGGGCTGTCACAGCTCCATCCTCTGCCTCTGCCTATGGCGAGTGTCACTGCCAAAGTTTCCCTCCTGAGTCCTCCTGACTCTATCGGCTATTCAAAAATGGCACCGGGTGGCGCCATTACGTATCTGTGCATGCGCCGCCCAGCCGAGTGGATACGAGGGCGGCGCATGCACATATACGTAATGGCGCCACCCAGCGCCATTTTTGAATAGCCGATCGAGTCAGGAGGACTCAGGAGGGACACTTTGGCAGTGACACTCGCCATAGGCAGAGGACAGAGCCGTGGCAGCACAGCCCAGAGTCCAGCCCAGAGTCCAGCCCTGCTTCAAGGTAATAAAGAAGATGGTGGCAGAAGGTGATGGTGGCACTGTGGCAGGAGGTTGTGGGGCAGGAGGTGATGGTGGCACTGTGGCAGGAGGTTGTGGGGCAGGAGGTGATGGTGGCACTGTGGCAGGAGGTGATGGTGGCATTGTAGCAGGAGGTTGTGGGGCAAGAGGTGATGGTGGCACTGTGGCAGGAGGTTGAGGGGCAGGAGGTGATGGTGGCAGGAGGTGGGGGTGATGTTTTAACATACAAGTAATTTTCGGTTTCGGACTGACATTTTTTTTTTTCGGTTCTGAAATTTCCATTTCGGTGCACCTCTAATTTAAATTTCTCCCATGCTTATGTCCAAACTTCTTCAGAGCCTCTCCTGTCCTCTGTAACTCCCTATCCCAACCTATATAACAATCTCCTACTCCTGTGTTCCAGCAGGGACTTGATAGTCTTCTGATTTCTATAGAATACACAGCGTTCTGCTAGAGGGCTTACATGTAACTGAGCTGCATTACTGCATTCCTTGCACTAAGATAAAACACTTTTAAGCATCAGCATCCCCCCTCACTGCCCCCCCCCCTTTTACTTACTTGAGCCCTCATTCAACCCAGTGCTGTTCATGTCTGCTCACTTCCAGGACTTGCTGGCTTTGCTGGGGCACCGGGAGCCATTGTCTCTTGGGGCTGTCAATCAAAGCAGCGACTAGGGAGCGTGACCGGGTCCCACTAACTGTGTCAATGGATGCAACAGCGAGGCTCGAGAGCGAGCATGCATGATTGCCCCCATGGAAAGCGGTTTCCCATGGGGGCACTGGACAGAGAGAAGGGGCCAGGAGTTCTGGGGGGCACCCAAGAAGAGGAGGTTTTTGGCAGCTCTATTCAATGTGCTTTCATGCCTAGAGCGGTCATGTTAACCACTTTACGACCAGCCGCAGTCATTATACTGTAGCAGGTTGGCTCTCCTGGGCGAATCGCTGTAGGTGTAAGTTGGCTGCTTTAGGAGCAATAGGGGGCATGCCTGCGGTGTGAGGCCGGAGCTGATGCATGTGGTTGGCGGCCACGATGTCCACCGGCCACCCGCGATTGCTCCACAGAGAGCCAGAACGGGATCTGTCAATGTAAACACAGATCCCCACGGTGTGAGGCCAGAGCTGATGCGCGTGGACCGCGGCCGCGATGTCCGCCAGCCACCTGTGATCGCTTCACAGAGAGCTAGAACGGGGATCTGTCAATTTAAACAGACAGATCCCTGTTCTGACAGGGGAGGAGAGACAGATCTCCTGTTCCTAATGATTAGAAACAGCAATCTCTCCCCCCACAGTTAGAAACACCTCCCAGGGAACACATTTAACCCATTAATTGCCTCCTAGTGTTAACCTCTTTCCTGCCAGTAACATTTACACAGTAATCAGTGCATTTGTATAGCACTGATCGCTGAATAAATGTCAATGGTCCCAAAAATGTGTCAAAGGTGTCCAGCAGATCGCATATTTTAGTAAAAAAAAAATAATAATAATAATAAAAATTCCATAAATCTATCCCTATAACTTTTGCACAAACCAATCAATATACACTTGTTGCTATTTTTTTACCAAAAATACATAGAATACATATTGGCCTAAACTGACAAAGAACATTTTTTTTTTTATATTTATTATAGCAAAAAGTATTTTTTTTTTAAAAATTGACACTTTTTTTGTCTTTAGTGCGAAAAATAAAAACCACAGAGGTGATCAAATTCCACCAAAAGAAAGCTCTATTTGTGGGGAAAAAGGGACATCAATTTTGTTTGGGTACAACGTTGCACGACTGCGCAATTGTCAGTCACAAAAGATGGCCTGGATATTAAGGGGGGCTAATCCTTCCGGTCCTTAAGTGGTTAAAATAGGATACAGTAGCAGAGGGACTGGCAGGATCACCAGGGATTTCACACAAAGGAAGCAATGCAAAGAGAACAGGAGACGTTTTCATACAAGTACATTGTACAGCAGGCACATATCGGGAATATGAAATTCTCCGTTGACATATTCTTTAACCACTTAAGGACCAGCCCATGTACATATACGTCCACAATATGGCACGTACAGGCACATGGGCGTTAATGTACGTCCTTGCCTATTAGCGGGTGGGGGGTCCGATCGGGACCCCCCCGCTACATGCGGAGGTCGGGTCCGCTCGGGGAGCGATCCGGGACCACGGCGCGGCTATTTGTTTATAGCCGCTCCGTCGCGATCGCTCCCCGGAGCTGAAGAACGAGGAGAGCCGTGTGTAAACACGGCTTCCCCGTCCTTCACTATGGCGGCGCATCGATCGCGTCATTCCCTTTATAGGGAAGACACGATCGATGACGTCATTCCTACAGCCACACCCCCAAACAGTTGTAAACACATACTAGGTGCACCCTAACTCCTACAGCGCCCCCTGTGGTTAACTCCCAAACTGCAACTGTCATTTTCACAATAAAGAATGCAATTTAAATGCATTTTTTGCTGTGAAAATGACAATGGTCCCAAAAATGTGTCAAAATTGTCCGAAGTGTCCGCCATAATGTCGCAGTCACGAAAAAAATTGCTGATCGCCGCCATTAGTAGTAAAAAAAAAAAAATAAATACAAATGCAATAAAACTATCCCCTATTTTGTAAACACTATAAATTTTGCGCAAACCAATCGATAAACGCTTATTGCGATTTTTTTTACTAAAAATAGGTAGAAGAATACGTATCGGCCTAAACTGAGGAAAAAAAATGTTTTTATATATGTTTTTGGGGGATATTTATTACAGCAAAAAGTAAAAAATATTGCTTTTTTTTCAAAATTGTCGCTCTATTTTTGTTTATAGCGCAAAAACTAAAAACTGCAGATGTGATCAAATACCACCAAAAGAAAGCTCTATTTGTGGGGAAAAAAGGACGCCAATTTTGTTTGGGAGCCACGTCGCACGACCGCGCAATTGTCTGTTAAAGCGACGCAGTCCCGAACTGTAAAAACCCCTTGGGTCTTTAGGCTGCATATTGGTCCGGGGCTTAAGTGGTTAATGTTTTCATTCGGGAAATTTAATTTATTTAAAATCTAAGGGGCAGATCCACAAAAAACGTAATTTCAAATTTTGCGCGTCGTATCTTTGTTTTGTATCCACAAAACAAGATATGACGGCATCTCGGCTAGATCTGACAAGCGTACTAGTCTTAGTACGCCGTCGGATCTAAGCTGCAATTTTTCGGCGGCCGCTAGGTGGCGTTTCCGTCGAATTCCGTGTTAAGTATGCAAATTAGCTAGTTACGGCGATCCACGAACGTACGTCCGTCCGGCGCATTTTTTTTACGTCGTTTGAGTTCGGCTTTTTCCGGCGTATAGTTAAAGCTGCTGTTATGAGGCGTACTCAATGTTAAGTATGGCCGTCGTTCCCGCGTAGAAATTTGAAATTTTTGTTTGCGTAAGTCGTTCGCGAATAGGGATTTGCGTAGAATGACGTCACCGTCGGAAGCATTGGCTTGTTCCGGGTTAATTTCGAGCATGCGCACTGGGATACCCCCACGGACGGCGCATGCGCAGTTAAAAAAAAAACGTTGATTACGTCGGGTCATGACGTATTTACATAAAACACGCCCCATCGCAGAGATTTGAATGGCGCGCCCTTACACCGCCAAAGATACACTACTCCGCCGTAACTTACGGCGCAAATTCTTTGAGGATTCGAAAAAAAATATATAAGTTACGGCGGCGTAGTGTATCTTAGATACACTGCGCCCGGCAGAAGATTACGCAAAGGTACGTGGATCTGCCCCTAAAGGTTCAAAGCAAATAACATTTTGAAATACATTTGAGGGATATTCTTCAAGTCATCAAATGTACTGAGAATTTTTGTATAGATGTTTGTACTTATATTCGCACAAATGTTTTTAGTTTGAAAATCTACAAGAGCATGTCGGCATTAAGGCTTCGATAGATTAGTGGAAAACCTCAAGCACGACATTCGATCCAAACTGATTCTTTCCTGAGTCTTTTGGGACCCTACCAAGTGATTGTAGGTTTGCTATAAACAAGATGTTACCTGATTTCTAGCAAGTCTACAATCACTTGGGAGAGTCCCAAAAGACTCAGCTATGCAAGGGAGTTTAGACTTTTTTTGGAAGCAGGTAAGAAATGGCACATAAACCCCCTTCGTGCCCAGGCAAAATTTCAGCTTCTGGCACTGCGTCGCTTTAACTGACAATTGCGCGGTCGTGCGACGTGGCTCCCAAACAAAATTGACAGCCTTTTTTCCCCACAAATAGAGCTTTATTTTGGTGGTATTTGATCACCTCTGCGGTTTTTATTTTTTGCGCTATAAACAAAAAAATAGCGACAATTTTAAAAAAATATATATGTTTTTTACTTGTTGTTATAATAAATATCCCAATTTTTTAAAAAAAAAAATTATTTTTTTTCTCAGTTAAGGCCAATACGTATTTTTCAACCTATTTTTGTAAAAAAAAAAAAATCGCAATAAGCGATTGGTTTGCGCAAAAGTTATAGCGCCTACAAAATAGGGGACAGAATTATTTTTTTTTTTATTATTTTTTTTTTTATTATTTTTTTTTTTACTAGTAATGGCGGCGATCTGCGATTTTTATTGGGACTGCGATATTGCGGCAGACGTATCGGACACTTTTGACACAAATTTGGGACCATTCACATTTATACAGCGATCAGTGCTATAAAAATGCACTAATTACTGTATAAATGTGACTGGCAGGGAAGGGGTTAACACTAGGGGGTGAGGAAGAGGTTAAATGTGTATCCTAGGTGTGTTCTAACTGTGTGGGGGGAGGGGGGTGACTGGGGGAGGTGACCGATGCTGTGTCTCTATGTACAAGGGACACAGATCGGTCTCCTTTCCTCTGACAGCACGTGGAGCTCTGTGTTTACACACAGAGCTCCACGTCCCTGCTGTGTTCCCGACGATCGCGTGTACCCGGCGGAGGCACCCCAGAGGCGCGCACGGGTAATGCACTTTAAATGACGTCCAAAGACGTCCAGTTGGCACCTGAGAGCCGCGCTGTTGACGTCTTTTGTCAATAGCGCGGGTCTCAAGTGGTTAAGAAATGCATATGATCATGTGTAGTATTCCCCTGTACCTGAAACTGTTGCTTTGGTATGATCTGTTACAGCACCTGTCTGCGAGAATGTGTTTCCAGCACGACGGCATCGCGCTGATTCTCGGCGACAGGGTGCCGACATCTCACACTCGCTGGAATAGGAAAAGCACATTCCAGCGAGCGTGACATAGAAGCGACGGCGATCCGACTTGGATTCCCGCCAATTCTAGCCGCAGCGTTTGGTATGAATCATGAGGGGGAACTCCACGCCAAATTTTAAATAAAAAAACGACATGGGTTCCCCTCCAGGAGCATACCAGGCCCTTAGGTTTGGTATGGATTGTAAGGAGAACCCCTACGCCAAAAAAACGGCATGGGGGATCCCCCACAATCCATACCAGACCCGTATCCGAGCACGCCGTCCGGCCAGTCAGGAAAGGAGTGGGGACAAGCGAGCGCCCCCCCTCCTGAGCCGTACCAGGCCGCATTCCCTCAACATAGGGGGAGGTGGGTGCTTTGGGGCAGGGGGGCGCCCTGCGGCCCCCCACCCCAAAGCACCCTGTCCCCATGTTGATAAGGACAGGGCCTTATTGGCGGGAATCCAAGTCGGATCCCCATCGCTTCTATGCCGTCTTCTTCCCATAGCGGCGAGCCGGCTCGGCGCTGGCTCCCACGATGGGGCTGTAGGTGTTCAATCTCGCCGAGAAAGGGAGCGAGATTGACACAATATCGCAGTCACCTACTGTACCATGTCACAACTGTAGAGGACACAGCTAGTGTTGCCACCTTTCCTTCAAGTCAAACCCAAACACTTTATTGGCGCACAGCAATTTTTTTTATTTATAGTATAAACCATACATATATTTTGCTATTTAAGCGGAGTTCCACCCAAAAATGGAACTTCCACTTTTTGGAACCCTACCTCCCACTGGGTCACATTTGGCACCTTTCAGGGGGGTGAAGATACCTGTCTAAGGTATTTGCACCCACTTCCGGGAGTCAAGCCACTCCCTCCCTTGCTGTCTTCTGGGACACACACCGGTCCCATGAGACAGCAGGGACTAGTGAGGGCGCGCCACGCTACTTGCGTATGCGCAGTAGGGAACCAGTCAGTGAAGCCACAACGATTCCCTCAACGAGGATGATGGCGGGGGCAGCCAAGAGACAAGCGATTGCTCGCCCTCGGCTGCCAACATCGTGGGTGCTCTGGATAGGTAAGTGCCCATTTGTTTAAGGTCAGCAGCTGCAGTATTTGTAACTGCTGGCTTTTAAAAAGGGGTTTTATATACCTTCTTCCTTCGTGACCGATAAGCGCACTCGCCTAGCTCATGACAGTGTTGACTCCCTCTCCACCTTGCTGGTAGTGCCAGCCTGTGCCCCATAGAGGCAAGCGCCATATTTCTCCAGGCCCTCAATAATCACAGCCTTCTCAGCAGGGGAGAAATTCAGCTTCCTCTTTCTCTTTGCACCTGGTGCAGACATGCCTCCAGCAAAATGCAAAAGTCCTAGCAGTAATAAAAAATGCTTGGGTACTTTTGCACTTGACGGGCGCATCTCTGGGCATATGTATGCACTGGGCGTAGGCAGTGGGCCGGTGTATCTTAGGGGTTACGCCGGGCGCAGTTGTGCACATGCGCAGATGGGGGCAGACAATCCGTCGTCGTCACAGCGCATGCGCCATTTAAGATACGGCCGACGTATCTCTCTGCAACACGGTCGGACCATCATTTGCATGGAGTGACGCCCACTTACACTTACGCCGTCTTACGCCATCGAAAATACGTTATGCTGGTGCATCTTGGTGAGTAATATCTTTCTGAATACAGTACATGCCTCTCCGCGCTGGGCCGGCGTAGTGTAAATAAGATACGCTACGCCCGCATAAATATGCGCCAATGTATCTGAATCCGGCCCACTGTGTTCCGCCTATAATGGACATCCTCTAGTCTGAGAATGAAAGAAGGTCCGTAATAAGCGGAACACTGAACACAGTGTCTGCTGGGAAACTGAGTCCAAAGAAGGGAGAGGACCTCCATGATAGGCGGTAGCGGAACACAGTGTCAAACGCCTATCACGGACCAGGATAGGCGTTTTGAAAAATGGATGCCTGCGACCCGACAGGTACACTGACTATCACGGAACAGAACGGGACCAGGAGGAAGCCACGACTTTTGAAAAATGGATGCCCGCAGCCTGTCAAGAATACAGGTACACTGAGTCTGCAATGGGCACAGTAAGGCTACAATGGGCACAGTGAGAATGGGCACAGTAAGGCTACAATAGGCATAGTGAGAATAGGCACAGTGAAAATGGGCACAGTAAGGCTACAATGGGCACAGTAAGGCTACAATGGGCACAGTCATAATGGGCACAGTAAGGCTGCAATGGGCACAGTGAGGTTGCAAATGGGCACAGTGAGGCATGCAAATGGGCACAGTGAAGCTGCAAATGGGCATTGTTGACCCTCTTTTTCGCTTACAGTAGCTGCTGCATTCTCACCCTAGGCTTATTCTCGAGTCAATACGTTTTCCCATTTTTTTGTGGTAAAATTAGGGCCTCGGCTTATATTCGGCTCGGCTTATAGTCGAGTATATACGGTACTTACTTCTACCAAACATTATATTATTTATCAATAATCAAACCATATAGAAGTAAACATGCTTGCAAATGTATTTTACTGGTATTAAGAAAATAAATTCCACTTCTGAATACATGTTGGTTTACGATTAATGTAATCTCTTTTTTTTTTTCCAGAATAAAAATGAATTTGCTTTATTCAGTAATAACTATAATTTCATAAATATGATGATATAACTGAAATTTAAAATCCAATGTATGATTATTGCTTAAAAAAGAAATAATACATTGACTTAAAAGTAAATAAATTACATGATGTTCTAAAAGCGTATTGAGCATAGAATGTAATTTCATTATTAATCAATAAGCATTAATCTATCAAGAAAAAAGGAAATATGCATTGCTATGTTCAGGTAAACACGTAATTAATTCCAACAAAACGTCACATTTAATTCAGGAAATGATCCACCTTAGATTGTTCTAAAGAATCATGATGGGGGAATTCGGTTTTTGTGGGGGGGCTGGTTGAAAACGAAAGTACAAGATACAAAAAGCCCTCTTCATCTAAATTCAGCAAAAAAGTGTGTATTTTATGTTTGAAATTATGGTAACAATTATTTCAAGTTGACACAAGGAACTCTTCAGAAGATGTGAAGTACCTAGGGAACCCAGAACTTCGACTAGAAGACTAGTGCTACTCAGTAAAAGTCTAGAGCAAGGATATGCAATTAGCGGACCTCCAGCTGTTGCAAAACTACAAGTCCCATCATGCCTCTGGGTGTCAGAGTCTTGCTATGCCTCATGGGACCAGAGGCGGATCCAGGGGGCAACGGGGGCAATTGCCCACTCAGAGAATGCGGGTAAGTGAGTGGGCGGGCAGGCGTCGCCACGGGTGAGAGAGCGGATGGCTCCGTTGGTGAGAGACAGTGGGCGGCTCCGCAGGCGGGCCAGGCGGCTCGTTTGGTGAGCAGCTGTGTGACTCAGTGATGGTGTGTGAGCGGGCTGCAGGCCAATCAGGGAGCCGGCTGGTGGGGGAGCAGAGAGATGACATCATCTCGCTGCTGCTTAACTGTTAATCTGCTGCCTGACTCTGGGACACAGCAAGAGACAATTATAGCAGGCAAGTGACAATCCGCAATGAGTAGCAAGTGACAATCCACAACGTGTGGCAGGTGACGTGGCAAGTGACAATTCGCAACGTGTGGCAGGTGACATGGCAAGTGACAATCCGCAACGTGTGGCAGGTGACGTGGCAAGTGACAATCCGCAACGTGTGGCACAGGACGTGGCAAGTGACAATCCGCAATGTGTGGCATGGGACGTGGCAAGTGACAATCTGCATCTGGTGACAGGTGACGTGGCAAGTGACAATCTGCATCTGGTGACAGCTGACATGGCAAGTGACAATCTGAATCTGGTGACAGGTGACGTGGCAAGTGACAATCTAAATCTGGTGACAGGTGACGTGGCAAGTGACAATCTGTATCTGGTGACGTGGCAAGTGAAAATTTGCATCTGGTGGCAGGTGATGTGGCAAGTGACAATCTGCAACGTGTGGCAGGTGACCGGGGCAAGTGACACACTAGGGGCTCCCACTGATTTTGCATTATGGTGAGTTGAGCTATTTAATTTTTTTATATTATAATGTAATAATAGTAATAATGCACTTCAATCATCCTGACACCATAACAACCATGGTGCCGTGATGATTGAAGCGCTAACACCAGCCATTTGCCGATAAATTTACCCCCCAAAAAAAACATATTTTCTGGCAGTGCCCTTCCCAAGGCAAGACTCTGGATCCGCCACTGCATGGGACTTGTAGTTCTGCAACAGCTGGAAGTCCGCTAATTGCATATGCCTGGTCTAGAGGTATTCAGTAAAAGATCAGGAAAACTCAGTAAAAGACACATAGTAGAAGACCCAAAACACTCAGTAAAAGACCCATGGTCCTCACTGGAAGACCAGAGGTACTCAACACAAACTAAACTCAGTAAAAGACCTGGAGTACTCAGTAAAAGATCTGGAAAACTCAGTAAAAGATCTACAGTACGTGCCGCCGACATTGTATTACCAGCGCGATGGGATTGCGCTGGAAATCGGCACTGTGAGGCTGTGCGTCTCCCGCTCGCCACCCCCATGCGATGCAATGCATCCATAGGAATCTATTGGGGGGCGGCGAGCGGGAGGAGCGACAGAGCTTGGCGCTGGCTCACTCGATGGGGTTCGTGGGTGGCAAATATCGCTAATGCCGCGCCAGCTTTTTACAAAATATTGCGGTCAGGTACTGTAGTTTGCTCAGTAGAAGCACTAGGGAACTCCTTAGAAGACATGTCACATAGTTATATAGTTACCATACATAGTTAGTCATGTTGAAAAAAGACATAAGTCCATGTTGTTCAACCGAAAATCTTTCACATAGTAAAAGTCCCTTGGTTCCCAGTAGGAGAGCTGTGACAGTCACTAAAAGACTCAGAACACTTAAACCCCATTTATACCTGAACATTTTGTAGCTCGAAGCTTCAAAACACTCAAAACACTTCAAAACACTCAAGCCTCGTATACACGGGCAAGAATCTCGTCAGGAAAAAAAACGTTGTTTTTCCTGACGAGATTCTTGGCAAGACGCCGTCATTAAGACGAAACCGGTCGAGCGGACGCACGCTGTTACAACACTTCCACGGATATATACAAACGCCTGATTTGTTTGAATCAAATGTGAGTACCCAGTGATTTTATTTAATAAAACATTGTTTTTTTAAATGGTATCACACTATTTGGGCATCCTTTCTTCCTTCTTTTTGAGTGGCTTCTGGATAAAAAGGCCATATACAGGGGAACAAGCAAACATTTGCCAGAGCGCAGCACAGGGCGTACACTGTGGATGCCTGCTACCCCAGGAGGGGATTTTAATCTGGTGAGTGCGGGAAATACCTGAGCACAGAGGAAGGGTGCACAGAGTGAATCACCTGAATATTCTATTAAGAGTGGCATGCAGCACCTTTTGCACGGATTAATCAGCACTTTATACTACAGCAATATATCTTTAGAATATGTATTATTCAGCACGTTATTCACCTTATGGACTTTATGCAATATCATATGGACTTTACAGTATGCATGTATTGAGCATTACCAGATCTATATGTGACACATTTATTTACTAATACATATATAGTTCATATTTTATTTTCATTTGTATATATATTTTTTTTCACTTAATGTAATTTAAGAAGTATTTACATATTTCATTTTATTTTACTTTATTAGCATTAGCACAATTATGAGAGAACAGAGGCCTAGGTTGAACAAGCGTATGCTTTACACTCTTAGGCCTAGTACACACGAGAGGATTTATCCGCGGATACGGTCCAGCCGTTTCCGCGGATAAATCCTCTCGAGGATTTCAGCGGATTTGGATCCGATGGAGTGTACTCACCATAGGATCGAAATCCGCGCCGAAATCCCCTCGCGATGACGTGTCGCGCCGTCGCCGCGATGATGACGCGGCGACGAGCGCGATGCTGTCATATAAGGAATTCCACGCATGCGTCGAATCATTACGACGCATGCGGGGGATCCCTTCGGACGGATTGATCCGGTGAGTCTGTACAGACCAGCGGATCAATCCGTTGGGATGGATTCAAGCGGATAGATTTGAAAGCATGTCTTCAAATTTATATCCGCTTGAAATCCATCCCAGGGGATAAAAATCCGCGGAAACAGATCCGCTGGATTGTACACATCATAGAATCTATCCGCTGAAACCGATCCGCTGAGATTTTTCAGCGGATGGATTCTATGGTGTGTACGGGGCCTAAGGCTGCGATGTGGCCTTGGGATGCCAGATTTGATACATTACTTCCAAGCTGCCCAATTATCTCCTCTGAGTAGATTCCATTCTCAAGCATATTGCCCTATATGGATGCAGTTGGAATCCTCCATTCTACCTACTAGAAAGGTCAGCCAGTTGATGTGGCTACAAGTCAAGGACCGTCCTACTATCCTTTGCCCCACTCTTCCTTTCTCTCCTGGACGGTGGGACAAATTGGCTACTACAAACAATTTAAAATCTGCTCATACTCCCATGGCCCCTCTACTTAACATCTCTGATGTCACCCTGGGCCTTGTTCCCCAAAACTTCCTATGGTGGACTAATAAGGGATTCTTGCACATAGTGAACTTCTATGATCACTAAGGGGCTTTGTCCATGCACCTTTTGAAAGAAAAACATGATCTAACACACAGAAAGCTTTCGATATGCTCAGATAGCCCACTTTATAACCTCTTTGAAGAAGAGTTCCAATCTTTCCACTAAGCCTTAGGCACTCAATAAAAAAAACCTGGGGCACTAAGTTGAAGACATGAGGCTCTCAGTAGAAACCCTATGGTGCTTATTAGAAGACCAAGTGTACCCTGAGTTGCAGCATCTATCAAAACCCCATAAGTTTAAATACGGAGATTGCTTAAAGCAGCTCACCAACACCAAACAAAGACATTACTGTTGGGCATAAAATGCAGGTTCCAAAATGTGCCTTTGCATATCGGCAGTTGCCTGAATATGTGCCTGCACAGTAAATCCACAAAGATTTGAATAGAGCCTAACTTCAACATTAAAAGAAATCTGTGAAAATTGATTGCAGATCTACATAAAAAAAAAAAATCAGAACAGAGTTTTTTTAATAAAGGTAGAGAATGTTGGTTGAGATTAACCGCTGGTCTGCTTGGCTGCCAGTCTCTTGTCTCTCTCCTCAGCAATGGTGAGATGGATACCCTTTCCACGTGGCAAGGAGATCCATGGCTTGTTACTCTTGCCAATGACAAAAATATTGGAAAGCCTGGTATAAAGCTGTTGCCACGTGGACCACATCGAATGAGCCTGGGTGTCTCTTCTTGTTGGTGATGACACCAATATGACCCAAGTTGGCACCTCCAATCACCATGCAGACACTAGCAGTATCAAACTTGATAAAGTCTGCAATCTTGCCAGTTTCCAAGTCAATCTAAACGGTGTCGTTGACCTTGATCAATAAATCTAGGTAGCGGATGGTACGGGCCTCATGGGTCACCAGATGGGGGATTCCTTTTGGGTTCCCACCAAAGTTTTCTTGACTTTGCACAGTTTGTACTTGGACTCCTCAGCTGTGATCCTGCGCACTGCGAAGCGGCTCTTAGTATCGTACACTAGACAGAAGTATTCTCCGGTTTTGTCACTGCTGATGACATCCATGAACCCGACTGGGTATGTAATGTCTGTGCGGACATTGCCATTGATCTTAAAGAAACGCTGCATGCAGATTTTCTTCACCTCATCCCCGGTCAGAGTGTACTTCAGCCTGTTTCTCAGAAAGATGATCAGAGGAAGACACTCTCTAAGCTTGTGGGGACCAGTGGACAGACGTGAAGCAAAGACACCTGTCAGCTTATCCAGCATCCAGTGCTTGGGGGCAGCGACGCGCTTCAAGTGCTTCTTGGATCCACGAGCCATGGCTGCATCTGGATAGAAAGGCCTACAATAAAATGTTAAACACTGCAAAAGGCCCTTCATTGGAAGGGGGTAATTGGGCACCTCAGAATTTTTTTTTTTACTTAGTTAAATATATTAGGGGAACTGAAGATTTTTATTCTAAGGTGAACTTGTGCTTTAAGATTTATGGTGGTTTTTAAGGTGCAATAGGCTTTAAATGGCTCCAGAAGGTTACAGCAGTGCCATTAAAATATGGTCCTTCGCTAGCTGTGAACCTACCAATAGATATTGAGGAATGTAGTCAAAATTTCTTCTCAGGAAACAAAGCTGCATAATTGAAAAATCTATACAATTTAATTAATGTTTAATACGCTGA
Source organism: Rana temporaria (assembly GCF_905171775.1). Classification (NCBI taxonomy): domain Eukaryota; kingdom Metazoa; phylum Chordata; class Amphibia; order Anura; family Ranidae; genus Rana; species Rana temporaria. The sequence goes on along the minus strand of NC_053493.1, from coordinate 404,614,309 downwards.
GATCAAAGACTTATCACACAACAGTGTCCCATAAAACACTAAAAACAGTACCCATATATAACAAATTGGCCAGCCTCAATACCTATACAAGTTAAAGTCGCAATGCGTTGTGCGTCATTCAATCTGGAAGATTGAGGGCCTATTGTGGTAGAGAAAAGTACCGTAAGTGATAGCACCAGCAAGGAGGTGAGCATTGAAGCCAAAGCCACCTTTTATTTGATGACTGACTTCTACTGATTTTCAAAATAAATGCAGAACAACGCTACTGGGTTGATTTACTAAAACTGCAGAGTGCAAAATCGGTTGCAGCTCTGCATTCAGCTTGTTCAATTAAGCTTTGACAAAAAAAAAAAAAAAAAATGTTAGCTGATTGGCTACCATGCACAGCTGCACCAGACTTTTCACTCTCCAGTTTTAGTAAATCAACTTAACGCCGGGTTCACACTGGTACGACAAACGCTCCGACATTGGGAGCTTGTGTGAAAATCAATGTTTCCCTATGGAAGTCGTCTTAACTGGTCCGACACAAGTCGGTCCGACTTTGAAAATGCTCCCTGCACTATTTTGGTCAGACTTTGATCCTACTTCAGCCCATTGAATATCACTGAAGTTGTATCAAAGTCTGATTGCCGTCTTGACTGATCCGACTTTGGCATGCGACTTGTGCTCTGATGATCTTGAGGGGAAACTCTACGCCGAATAATAATAAAAAAAAACGGCATAGGTTCCCCCTCTAAGAGCATACTAGGCCCTTTGTTCTGGTATGAAAAAACGGAGTGGGGGTCCCCCCACAGTCCATACCAGTTCCGTATCCGAGCATGCAGCCCGGCCGGACAGGAAAGGGGGTGGGGACCAGCTGGCGCCCCCCCCTCCTGAACTGTACCGGGCCGCATGACCTCAACATGGGGGGACAAGGTGCTTTGGGGTGGGGGGGAAGCCATGTTGCATGCTCGGATAAGGGCCGAAGGACCTGGTATGCTCTTAGAGGTTTAACCCATGCCGTTTTTTTTATTTGGCGTGGAGTTCCCCCCTCAAGATCATCAGAGCACAAGTCGCATGCCAAAGTCGGATCAGTCAAGACGGCGATCCGACTTTGATCCGACTTCAGTGATATTCAATGGGCAGAAGTAGGATCAAAGTTGGACCAAAGTAGTACAGGGAGAATTTTCAAAGTCAGACCATTTAAGATGACTCTCATATGGAAACATTGATTTTCACACGTCATGTGACATGAGCTCCAAATGTCGGAGCATTTGTCGTACCAGTGTGAACCCGGCCTAAGTGTCAAGTATGAGCCATACATCATGTTTTATGGACCATTGTCTGATTAAGGAAATTAATTTAAAGCATATTGTACAGAGCTGGATTTTTGTTTTGTGTATTTAGACACTGGCTGTGGCTCCTTAACCACTTAAGGACCGCCTCCTGCAGATATACATCGGCAGAATGGCACGGCTGGGCACAAGCACGTACCTGTACGTCCTCTTTAAGTGCCCAGCCATGGGTCGCAACCAGGTCCGAAGCTCCGTGGTTGCAGGACCCGCAGACCCGATCGCCGCCGGAGTCCCGCGATCGGTCCCCGGAGCTGAAGAACAGGGAGATCTCTGTGTAAACACAGCTACCCAATTTTTCACAGTGGCAGCTTCATTGATCGTGTGTTCCCTAATATGGGGAAACACGATCAATGACGTCACACGTCCAGCCCCGCCCCCCTACAGTTAGAAAAACATATGAGGTCACACATAACCCCTACAGCGCCCCCTAGTAGTTAACTCCTAAACTGCACTGTCATTTTCACAGTAAACAATGCATTTTTATAGCATTTTTTGCTGTGAAAATGACAATGGTCCAAAAAATTTGTCAAAATTGTCCGATGTGTCCACCATAATGTTGCAGTCACGAAAAAAATCTATTAGTAGTAAAAACTAAAAATAAAAATGCAATAAAACTATCTCCTATTTTTTAAACGCTATACGTTTTGTGCAAACCAATCGATAAACGCTTATTGCAATTTTTTGAACCAAAAATAGGTAGAAGAATAAGTATTGGCCTAAAATGAGGAAAAAAAAAGTTGTTTTATATCTTTTTGGGGGATATTTATTATAGCAAAAAGTAAAAAATATAGATTTTTTTTCAAAATTGTCGCTGTATTTTTGTTTATAGCGCAAAAAATTAAAACCGCAGAGGTAATCAAATACCACCAAAAGAAAGCTCTATTTGTTGGAAAAAAAGGACACCAAGTTTGTTTGGGAGCCACGTCGCACGACCGCGCAATTGTCAGTTAAAGCGACGCAGTGCCGAATCGCAAGAACTGGCCAGGTCCTTTACCTGCATAAAGGTCCGGGTCTTAAATGGTTAAAAAAAAAATTAATAATAAAAATTCCCTGCTTAAAGTGGAGGTTCACCTGGAAATTTTAATTTTTAACATTAGATTCATGCTCATTTTGTCAAGGGGAATCGGGTAGTTTTTTTAAAAACAAAGCAGCACTTACCGTTTTAGAGAGCGATCTTCTCCGCCGCTTCCGGGTATGGGCTGCGGGACTGGGCGTTCCTATTTGATTGACAGTCTTCCGACAGGCTTCCGACGGTCGTATCTATCGCGTCACGATTTTCCGAAAGTAGACGAACGTCGGTGCGCAGGAGCAGTATAGAGCCGCACCGACTTTCGGCTTCTTTCGGCTACTCGTGATGCGATGTATGCGACCGTCGGAAGCCTGTCGGAAGACTGTCAATCAAATAGGAACGCCCAGTCCCGAAGACCATACCCGGAAGCGGCGGAGAAGATCGCTCTCTAAAACGGTAAGTACTGCTTTGTTTTTAAAAAAAAAACACCCGATTCCCCTTGACAAAATGAGCATCAATCTAATGTTAATTTTTTTTTTTAGGGTGAACTCCCGCTTTAAGGCTTTAATTCTTGTATGTAAATGAATTGCATTCCTCTTTATCTACTATATAAGCTTAGAGTTCTCCATCAGGCAACTTTTTGGCCTCTTTTTCAACAATGAATAATTTCACATCACAGTATCACCCAGGCAAGTTGTCATCAGCGTTTAATCCATGCGTTTCCATACCACAGTGCTCTGATTGGCAGCATCACAATGCCAATTAATTAAATTAATGAGCAGTGCTGTATAAATAGAGCTTTTTTGACATGTTGTACAAAAGCCACAGTAAGATGATAATGCTGGAGTTTTGAAGTATCCATGGATCTCACACCTGCATTCTTTAAAGGGTTTCTTCACCCTCAATTATAGAGACACTCATAATTATACCTATTATATAAATTATACTTACCTACCCTATAATTCTTGTCTTCACCTAGAAGCATGTTGTAAAGAAGCAGGTGGGTCCAAAATGTCCCCACAGAAATCCAAATATACATACTTGTCAAAAACGTGCTAGTTATTGATAGCTGCTATGCAATGGAAATAATACTCATATAATAATCATTGTCAATCCACCTAGAACCGATGTTGATGTTTTGGGTTGATGCTGGAAAACTAATAGGTAGATTCAGAGAGATTGCCGCAACTTTGCGGCGGCGTAGCTTAGCGTGTTTAGGCTACGCCGCCGTAAGTTAGCGAGGCAAGTACTTGATTCTCAAAGTACTTGCCTGCTAAGTTACGGCGGCGTAGCCTAAAGTGGGCGGGCGTAAGGGCGCCTAATTCAAATTTGTCTGAGGGGGCGTGTTTTATGGTAATGACGCTTGACCCGACGTGATTGACATTTTTATTTAACTGCGCATGCGCCGGGCGCCTACATTTCACAGTGTGCATTGCGGCTAAGTCCGCCGCACTGGCCTATTGATTTCGGCGTGGACGTAAACGACGTAAATCCCTATTCACGGACGACTTACGCAAACGACGTAAAATTTTCGAATCGGGAACGGCGGCCATACTTTAACATTGTCTACGCCACCTAGGGGGCAGCTTTAACTTTAGGCGGCCTATCTCTTACGTAAACGGTGTAAATGTACTGCGGAGGCCGGGTGTACGTTCGTGATTAGGCGTATCTACTGATTTACATATTCTACGCCGACCGCAATGGAAGCGCCACCTAGCGGCCAGCCGAAATATTGCAACCTAAGATAGGACGGCGCAAGCCGTCGTATCTTAGATATGTTTAAGCGTATCTCTGTTTGAGAATACACTTAAATATAGGTCGGCGCAGATTCTGAGTTAGGTCGGCATACCTACTGATACGCCGGCCTAACTCTACCTGAATCTACCTATAAATCTTCTGAAAATGTCTTCTGTCTCTCAGAGACTCTTTTGGTAACATTGCAGAGTCATACAGTATATTAAGACAGGAAGATCTCATTGTTAAAATATATTAAGCCTTGTACACACATTTTATGGCCATAATTGTCTGATGGACGCAGGGGAGGGCTGGCAGCCTTAGGCCTGGGGGGCAAGTCCATTCAAGTGGCCCATAGAGCATGGAAAAGTGATGGATCAACAAAAACAGTCTAAGATTTTTCATGATCACAAGAATCCGCACAGAGGTGCCCCTTACATCAGAGCCTCCCCTTACATCAGAGTCCGCACAGAGCCTCCCCTTACATCAGAGTCCGCACAGAGCCTCCCCTTACATCAGAGTCTGCACAGAGCCTCCCCTTACATCAGAGTCCGCACAGAGCCTCCCCTTACATCAGAGTCCGCACAGACCCCATATACATCAGAGTCCGCACAGACCCCATATACATCAGATCTGATGTAAGGGGTGTTCTGGGAAACTTGATTTAAGGGTGCATGCTGTGGACTATTGTGTAAAGAGGGTCTCTGCTCAGCAAAGCCTGCCCCCCTCCCCTTTAACAAAGTCCACAGAGCACCACTTTTTATACACTGGGAGGTAGGAGAGACTAGAGAGGGTGAGATTACCAGGATGGAGGCTGAGGCGCAGGCAGGCTGTCTGCTGCTTTTTTGGGTTCAAACTTCATGTCCAATGCCCACACATGCCCGGGCAGTGTGGGCAGGGCAGACTCAGAAGGAGGAGGAGCAGATGAGCTCTATCTCTCCTCGTGTCTGTGCAGAGAGAGAAGGGGATGTCAGCGCTGGTGTGCGCTGAGGCTGAGCTATGTGTGAGACGAGACATAGCTCAGGTCTGCAGCCATCTACCTCGGAGCTGACACAGGCACGGCTGCACAGTGGGAGGTGAGCAGCGGCCGTGACCTGTGTTAACAGAGCTCCAGCAGGCATATTCCTGCTCTGCAAAAACAGCATTTGGTAGTGGCGGCCAGTGGCTGTGCATAGTGTCACCAGCCCGGGGGGAGATTTCCACCCTGCAAGCCCTCCCCTGGATGGACATGTTGTGTCAGATAATCCGACCATGTGTACACTCCATCAGACAATTATTGGCTAAATTGACGACAACAAAAGTTGGCTGTTCATGCTCACCAATTGTTAGGCAAAACATTTTCTATGTTGGTTTATCCAATCGTGTGTACGCAAGTCCGTCCAACTAAAATCCAAAGTACAAACACACATGCTCAGAACCAATGCTAAACGTCAGAAGTTGCCCAAAGGGTGGCGGTAAATAGCTGAAAAACCACTTGGTTTGGTGAATTTTGGCTGAAAATGTTGTGCCGTGTGTATGCATATATATATATATATATACACACTGCTCAAAAAAATGAAAGGAACGCTTTGAAAACACATCAGATCTCAACGGGCAAAAATCTCATGCTGGATATCTATACTGGTATGGACGGGGTAATGTGTTAGGAATGAAAGGATGGCACATCATTTGATGGAAATGGAAATTATCCACCTACAGAGGGCTGAATTCAAAGACACCCCGAAAATCAAAGTGAAAAATTATGCAGCAGGCTGATCCATTTTGCTGAAATTTCATTGCAACAACTCAAAATGGTCCTCAGTAGTCTGTATGGCCCCCAAGAGCGTGTATGCATGCCTGACAACATCAGGGCATGCGCCTAATGAGACGACGGATGGTGTCCTGGGGTATTTCCTCCCAGATCTGGACCAGAGCAACACTGAGCTCCTAAACAGACTGAGGTGTAACCTGGCGACACCGGAGGGACCGAAATATAATGTCCCAGAGGTGTTCTTTTGGATTTAGGTCAGGTGAGCGTGGGGGGCCATTCAATGGTATCAATTTCTTCATCCTCCAGGAACTGGCTGCATGCTCTAGCCACATGAGGCTGGCATTGTCATGCACCAGGAGGAACCCAGGACCTACTGCACCAGTGTAGGGTCTGACAATGGGTCCAAATTTTTCTACGAATAAAAGACTAATTTTTACTTTGAGAATTTCTTCTCATCCAATTGCTATATGCATTGCCAGCACCTGTTGCTTCAACTCTGAGGAGAGGTTTATATCCACTGATCTACCTTGAGCGGTAATCGCCTATCTCAATGCTAAACAACAGACTGCAATAGCAGAAGTTGCCCAAAGGGTGGCGGTAAAGAGATGAAAAACCATGTGGTTTGGTGAATGTTGGCTGAAAATGTTGTGCCGTCTGTATGCAGAACAAGTTCACGGCCAACAACCTTCGGACCAAAATCCACAGTGTGTACGAGGTGTGTACTTGCACCTACAGGTAAGCCTAGATTAAGGCTTACCTGTAGGTGCAAGAAACATCTCCTTAACCTACACGGTTAATGGGGTTTTCCACCTTTTTTTTACGTTTATTAAAAGTCAGCAGCTACAAAAAGTGTAGATGCTGGCTTTTAATAAACTGACACTTACCTGCTCCACGGCTCCAGTGACGCGCCGGCCGGGGCTCCGCTTCTCGCCCCCCCTCGCCGGCCGGCTAATTCATTCTTAGTGTGGGCACCCGGCAGTGACAGCTCGGGGATTTGTGTGTGGAAACACACAAATCCCTGTGCTGTCAGGGAAGAGGAAACATATCGTGTGTTCCTACTAGGTAGGAAAAACGATATGTCTCCTCTCCTAGTCACTCCTATCCCTGCACATTTAGAACACACTGAGGGAACACACATTTAACCCCTTGATCGCCCCCTAGTGTTATCCCCTTCCCTGCCAGTGACATTTAAACAGTAATCAGTGCGTTTTCATAGCACTAATCGCTGTATAATTGTCAATGGCCCCAAAAAAGTGTCAAGTGTCCGATCTGTCTGTCGCAATGTCACAGTACCACTAAAAATCGCAGATCAAAAAAAATACCATAAATCTTTCCCATAGTTTGTAGACGCTATGGGCCAGATTCAGGTACATTTGCGGCGGTCTAACGTATCCCATTTACATTACACCGCCGCAAGTTTTAAGCGCAAGTGCTTGATTCACAAAGCACTTGCCTGTAAACTTGTGGCGGCGTATCGTAAATGCGTCCGGCGCAAGCCCGCCTAATTCAAATGGGGCGTGTATCATTTAAATTAGGCGCGTTCCCGCGCCGAACGTACTGCGCATGCTCCGTTTTGAAATTTCCCGCCGTGCTTTGCACAAAATGACGTCGCACCAACGTAATCTTTTGAACGGCGACGTGCGTTACGTCCATTCCTATTCACGGACGACTTACGCCAAAAAAAATAAATAATTTGACGCGGGAACGACGGCCATACTTTAACATGGGCAGTCTAAATATAAGCCATGAAATAGCAGCCGTAACTATCCGCCGGGAAAAGCCGACAAGCGACGACGTAAGAGAATGCGACAAACGCACGTACCTTCGTGGATCGCCGTAAACAGCTAATTAGCATACCCGACGTGGAAAACAACGCAAACTCCACCCAGCGGGCGCCGAAGTATTGCACCTACGATCCGAAGTCGTACGCCTGTCGGATCGAAGCCAGAAGCTGTCGTATCTTGGTTTGAGGATTCAAACTAAAGATAAGACGCGGCAAATTTGAAAGTACGCCGGCGTATCAGTAGATCTGCCGGCGTACTTGTTCTGAGAATCTGGCCCTATAACTTTTGCGCAAACCAATCAGTATATGCTTATTGCAATTTTTTACCAAAATTTGCAGAAGAATATATATTGGCTTAACCACTTCCCGACCGCCGCATGTAAATGTACGTCCACAGAATGGCACGCACAGGCAAATGGGCGTACATGTATGTCCTTGCCTTCTAGCGGGTGGGGGGTCCGATCGGGCCCCCCCCCCCCCGCTACATGCGGCGGTCGGATTCCCGCGGGGAGCTGAAGAACGGGGAGAGCCGTATGTAAACACAGCTTCCCCGTGCTTCACTGTGGCGGCTGCATCGATCGAGTGATCCCTTATGTAGGGAGACTCGATCGATGACATCAGTCCTACAGCCACACCCCCCTACAGTTGTAAACACACACTAAGTGAACACTAACTCCTACAGCGCCCCCTGGCCCAGATTCAAGAAGCACTTGCGCCCGGGCAACCATAGTTGCGCGGCGCAAGTGCTTACTTGCTCCGGTGTAACGAGTGCTCCTGATTCAGGAACCTTGTTACACCGAATGCAGCCTAGGATGTGACAAACATAAGCCTCCTTATGCCTTCACATCCCAGGCTGCATTCTTGCGTTGGCCGCTAGGGGGCGCGGCCTTTGTGATCGGCGTGTAGTATGCAAATTGCATACTACCACCGATTCACAAAAGTTGCGCGGGCCCTTCTCACGCAAGGTACGGAGTTTCCGTACGGCGCCTTTAGCATAAGGTTGCTCCTGCTATAGCAGGCACAGCCAATGCTAAAGTAAAGCTGCGCCTCCCGCTCGCGACGTTCAAATTTAACGTCGTTTACGTAAGTGAACCGTGAATGGCGCTGGACGCCATTCACGTTCACTTACAAGCAAATGACGTCCTTGCGACGTCATTTGCCGCAATGCACGTCGGGAAAGTTTCCCGACGGAGCATGCGCTGTTCGCTCGGCGCGGGAGCGCGCCTAATTTAAATGATTCCCGCCCCCGGCAGGATCATTTACATTAGGCAGCCTTGCGCCCGGCTGCTTAGCATATTGCCCGCGCAATTTACGGAGCAACTGCTCCGTGAATCGCGGGCAAAGCGCAATATTTGCGTGGGCGCAGAGAAAAAAATTTGCTCTTTGCCCACGCAAATATTGCGCGATTCTACTTGAATCTGGGCCCCTGTGTTTAACTCCCAAACTGCAACTGTCATTTTCACAATAAACAATGCAATTTAAATGCATTTTTTGCTGTGAAAATGACAATGGTCCCAAAAGTGTGTCAAAATTGTCCGAAGTGTCCGCCATAATGTCGCAGTCACGAAAAAAATCGCTGATCGCCACCATTAGTAGTAAAAAAAAAATAATTAATAAAAATGCAATAAAACTATCCCCTATTTTGTAAACGCTATAAATTTTGCGCAAACCAACCGATAAACGCTTATTGCGATTTTTTTTACCAAAAATGAGTAGAAGAATACGTATCGGCCTAAACTGAGGAAAAAAAATATTTTATATATGTTTTTGGGGGATATTTATTATAGCAAAAAGTAAAAAATATTGATTTTTTTTCAAAATTGTCGCTCTATTTTTGTTTATAGTGCAAAAAATAAAAACCGCAGAGGTGATCAAATACCACCAAAAGAAATCTCTATTTGTGGGGAAAAAGTACGCCAATTTTGTTTGGGAGCCACGTCGCACGACCTGTTAAAGCGACGCAGTGCCGAATCGCAAAACCTGGCCTGGGCATTTAGCTGCCTAAAGGTCCGGGGCTTAAGTGGTTAAACTGATAAAGAAATTAGTTATTTTTTTTTTTTTCTTTTTATATTTGGGGATATTTATTATAGCAAAAAGTAAAAAATATTGTTTTTTTTTTTGTTTTTTTTAATTGTCGCTCTTTTTTTGTTTTATAGCGCAAAAATAAAAAACCACAGAGATGATCAAATACCACCAAAAGGAAGCTCTCTTTATGTGAAAAAAGAACGCAAATTTTGTTTGGGTACAACATCGCACGACCGTGGAAATGTCACTTAAAGCGACGCAGTGCCAAATTGTAAAAAGTGTTCTGGTCAGGAAGGGGGTAAAACCTTCCGGGGCTGAAGTGGTTAAAAACCCCATGCCACTTTGGCTCGAGCTCTTGTTTGTTCCATATTAATAAAATAAATCTCAAATCAAATCGGCCAGCTGCAGCATTTGTATTACTTGGCAAATACAAGTGTTTGCTATTTGATGTGTGTATGGCCTGCTAAGAGGGATCAGAGCTCTGGGGTCACATTCTTGGTGGACCTGAGAGTCTCGGGAGGTTCCTGTGTCTGATCCACCAAACTCGTATTCAGGTATTAGCTTGACCTCAATTTGCTCCAAACTGGAGTTCAGTATTTGGAATGACCTAAGAATCTTTAGCTATTTCTACACCTGCTCTACACTAGAGTTTAGGATTTAGTTTGGCCTCTGAAGTTTTCTGTAGCTTTCTAAGATTTTGAAATTTAATCAGACCTGAAAGCTTCTGGGGGTTCCTGGATTAGTTACAAATAAGGATTCAGGATTTAAAGATGTTGTAAAGCAGGCCCGGATCCAGGAGCGCAGTGACTCAGAGTAGGGCCCCCATGACTGGGTTATCAGTGAAAATTAACCATTGGCTGTGAGGGGTTGAGGGGGAGGAGAGAGGAGGTCATAAAAGGGGCTATTCCCGCCCCTGGGCAAGCACAGCGAGCTGAAAAGTTCAGAGCAACAGGTATGTCTGACCTTGCTGCTATTTGGGCCCAGCTGCAGGCTGAAGCAGCTGCCCATGGACCTGACTGGCTGCGGGATCAACTGCGGCCCATACTGGGGGTTGCTCCCGCACCAGCGAACGAGGGGGGACGCGCGTCGGCACGAGCTCGCAGGTCTAGGCCTCCGGAGCGCTTTTCTCCGGATTCTTCCCCAAGAGCCCAGCGTCACTTTGGGAATCCCGATCCTCGGGCCCCTCCGGGCCCCCCCGCGAAGCGTGCGGCCAAGAATTCTGGGGGGGGTCCGGGAGGAATCCCCAGCGCGGACGGGGTTCTGCGGGCAGCCGCTCCGCCAGTCCTGGGGTGGCCGCGGCACCCGCGCGGCGAGTGGAGTCTGAAGTTGCGGGCCCCGCCCCTCGCGTTGTTACGCGGGGGTCGGCGCCTCTGCGGGGGAGACCTAGGAGCACGACCGCCAGGCCAGACACCTCCGCTGCCGGCGGCCTGTCTCAAGATGTGGCGGTGGCGGCAGTGAACTGCGTGGTAGCGGTCGACGGGGCTGGGGTCCCACCCCCTGGCCCACGGAAGGCGACGGCGAAAACGGCGAACGGGTCTGGCGGGCGGTCGGACGCCAGGCCTGCGGCCGCCAGGGATCCTTCCCCTGGTGAGTTGTCGGAAGTGTCGGATGAGCCTGCTACGCTCCGGTCCGAAGGGGAGCTTTCGGAGTCTGATGAGGAACCACCCCCCCGGCGGGGGGCAGCTGCGGTGGAGGTGATCGGGTCGGCTAGTGGTTCTAACCCTAGGCAGCCGGGTAAGTCAAATTCACCTTATTCTCCTGCTGTGCATTTGAATGTGGGGGGCAGAGTGGCCCGGTGTATTTCTGGGGGGTAGGGGTGCCCGGTGTATTTCTGTCGGCGGGGGGGGCGGGTCCCCGCCCCCTGGCAATGTGTCAGGCGGGGGGGTGGCGGCTTTTGGCGGGGGGATTTGCGGGTTTCTTGGCGTGCATGAAAGAACTGGTGGGCAGGTTTGAGAGCGCGGGGGGGGCGGCGCCAGGTCCGGCGGCGGCATGGGCGGCTTCCGCGGGGGGGGGGGGCCGAGTGTGGTGGTGGCTCCGGCGGCGCCGGCGGCTCCGCTGGTGGTGGCAAGCTTGCCCCCGCCGGTGGTAGCCCCCGCGGCCCCGGCCGCTACAGCAACCTCAACGGCTCCACAGGCTGGGGACTCGGTGACTCCCCCAGTGGTGCCGCCTGTGGTGGCTCAGGCCAGTGTGGTGGCTCCAACGACAGCAGGGGATGGAAAAGGGGCCGGGGACACTGCTGCCAGGCAGGAAATTATCCGCTTGGCAGATGCGGCGAAATGTGAGATATATCTTTGCTATGAAGCATCTCTAGGGACTCATCTCAAGTCTGAAGTCAGGGAAAAGATCTGGAAGGGTGAGTATGTGGAGATTTTTTCTTTGCTCCCGTTAGAAAAATTTAATTTGGATAGGGGGAAACCGGACGAATCCAAGAAAGAGGAAGAGGAGAGGCGCAGGTACCGGCTGATCCCGCGTACGTTCGCCAATTGGTTACAGGCATTTAGCATACTGGCATGTGTAGTGGGGGAAAAGAAGCCGGAATGTTGTTCAGGTCTGTTTATTTACCAGAATGCCATTGGGGAGGCTCACAGGGTGTATGGGGGCTCGGCGTGGCTTAGGTACGACGAACAGTTTAGGCAGAGGATGGCGGTCCGGCCTGACCTGCGTTGGAATCAAAAAGACATGAACTTGTGGTTATGCTTGATGACAGCGGCCAGGGCTCCAGGGCAGTTATTTCCAGGGGGGGCCGGGGGTTCCAGTTCCCAGGGGCAACCGGCCGGCAGAGCAAAAGGGGTGTGTTGGCAATTTAATGCGGGCTCTTGCAAGTTCGGGGGTGCCTGTCGGTACAAAAACGAGTGCTCGGGCTGCGGTGGCTCCCACCCGCAGTCCAAGTGTTTTAAGCAGAGCAGGGGCCGTATCGGGGAGTTTGCTCACAAGAGGGACGACGCCGGTGAAGGTGGAAAACATGCGGCCGTTTCTCGGCAGATATCCGGATAGAAGGGCGGCGGCTATGTTGGAGAGGGGTTTTTCAGTGGGGTTTTTGATTCCGTGTGAGCTGGGGGTTGTTCCCCCGGTGCCACGAAATTTACGGTCTGCGTTACTTCATCCGGACGTGGTTTCGGAGAAACTGAGAAAGGAGGTGGCTCTGGGGCGCATGGCAGGTCCTTTTGGGGTAGCACCTTTGGCGGACTTGGTGGTCTCTCCGCTGGGGGTGGTGCCCAAAAAAGAACCTAACAAGTTCAGGCTAATACACCATCTGTCGTTTCCGAAGGGTGGGTCGGTCAATGATGCCATTGATCCGGAGGCTTGTTCGGTCAGTTACACATCGTTTGATGCGGCGGTGCACTGGGTTAGGCGATATGGGCAAGGGGCGTTAATGGCAAAGACGGATGTGGAGGCGGCATTTCGGCTGCTGCCGGTTCACCCGGACAGCTTTAGGCTGTTGGGATGCCACTGGGAAGGACAGTTCTACGTTGACCGGTGCCTTCCCATGGGGTGTTCTATCTCCTGTGCGTTCTTTGAAACGTTTAGCTCTTTTTTGGAATGGGTGGTGCGGGACGTGTCGGGAGTGAATTCGGTTATCCATTATCTGGATGACTTTCTGTGCGTAGGGCCGGCTTCTTCCAGGGTGGCGTCAGTGCTCCTGGCCACCCTGGAACACGTGGCGGAGAGTTTTGGGGTTCCGCTGGCCCCTGAGAAGACAGAGGGGCCGCGCACGGTCATGACTTTTCTAGGGATCACTTTGGATTCCGAAGTCATGGAATGCAGGTTGCCAGAAGATAAGGTAGTGGCGCTTAAGGCTGAAGTAAAGGGCATGGTAGGGGTGCGCAAAGTTCGACTTAAGGAGCTCCAGTCATTGCTGTGGAAGCTGAACTTTGCGTGCCGCATTTTGCCAATGGGGCGGGTTTTTTGTCGGCGGCTGTCGGCTAGCACAGCGGGGGTGGTGGCTCCTACACATTTCGTTAGCTTACAAAAAATACACAGAGAGGACCTACGGGTATGGCATTCATTTTTGGAGGAGTTTAATGGGAGGGCTTTATGGATGACAGGCCCTGTCAGCAATTTTGACTTAGAGTTATACACGGATGCTGCGGGGTCCACAGGCTTCGGAGCCTTTTTCCGGGGGAAGGTGGAGCGCGGGCCCGTGGCCGGTCAGCTGGGTGGAAGCAGGGTTTACAAGGAACCTGGTCCTGCTGGAATTGTTTCCAGTAGTGCTGGCGGTGGAACTGTGGGGGGCAGAGTTTAGGGATAAAAAGGTGAGATTTCACTGTGACAACCTGGGAGTGGTGCAGGCGATTAACCGGGTGTCGGCATCCTCGCCACCGGTGGTGCGATTGCTGCAACACCTGGTGCTGAGATGTCTGCAAAGGAATGTATTTATTCATGCAGTTCATATACCGGGAGTGGAGAACGTCATTGCTGACGCCTTATCTCGTTTTCAGTGGGACAGGTTCCGAGAGTTGGTGCCGGGATCGGAACAACACGGAGTGCCTTGTCCAGAGGAGCTGTGGAGGATTGCGTTGGCGTGATCTCTGGTTGGCTCAGAAAGTCAGTGAGTGAAGCCACATGGGTGGCGTACAGTAAGGTATGGCAAGAGTGGGAGTCTTTGGCTACCTGGGCGGCGATTGATCCTTGTGGGCCGGACGTGCGAGGTTTGTTATTTTATTGGGTGGCTAGATGCATGGAGGATGGGGTGTCAGTATCGGTACTAAATCAGAAGATGGCGGGTTTGGCGTTCCTGTTCAAGTTGCGGGGTTGCCAAGATTTCACCAAGGTTTTTTGGGTTAGGCAGGCGCTCAAGGGGTATAGGAAAGCTTGTATGACCCGGGATGTTAGGCGCCCGGTTTCGTTCTCGGTGCTGCAAGGTTTGGTGGGGCAGTTGCCGGGTATTTGTTCCTCGGAGTACGAGTCAGCGTTATTTAAGGTGGCGTTCATATTGGCGTTCTTTGGGGCCTTCAGGATAGGGGAGTTGGTGAGCCCATCGAAGAAGAGGCCCGGCGGCCTGAGTTATCAAGAGGTAAGTTGTGGGCGAGACAGGGTGTCGCTTTGGCTGCGCAAGTCAAAAACGGATCAGATGGGAAAGGGACGAGAGGTTCTACTATTTGCCCTGCCGGGGTCTACGCTGTGCCCGGTGGGGGCGGTTCGGGCGTTTCTTGACATGCACCCGGGGGCAGAGGGTTCCTTTTTGATACATGGTGATGGGTCCCCCCTTTCCAGGTACCAATTTGTTACCATTTTTAAAAAAGGGCTCCGTGCGGGGGGAGTGGATGAGAAAAGTTTTTCTTCTCACTCCTTCCGCATTGGTGCGGCAACTGAAGCACATAGATGCGGTTTGGGAGTAGAGGTGGTGAAGCAAATCGGCAGGTGGGAATCTAGGAGATTTAGGAGCTACGTCCGCCCTCATCTGTTGGATAGTTAATCCCTGATAGGGAGGAGGGGGGGGGGACAAGTGCATGGTGTGTATCATGTTTGAAATTTGGGGGTCAGTGTGTTGGTGTGCTGTGAGTTACCCGGTTCTTTCTTGTATATCTTTCTTTCAGATGGTACCCCGGCCTTGGTGTGGATCCTGGGCCACTCATATGTAGTATGGGGAGCAAGGCGGGCTGATGTTAGGCCGGATGGTCGGCAACTGGGCTTCCCAAGGGAGGAAGCCTGTGTGCGCTGGCTGGGGGTCCCGGGGATGCTTTGGGGCAGAATGGTTCCTGAAGTGCATCGTTTTGCACGGCTGGACCGGCCTCCCGATGTACTATTGTTACATGTCGGAGGTAACGACCTGGGGGTCAGATCGATGCTCGATGTCACCAGGGATATTAAGTTTGATATCCTAAGGTTGAGGACGGAGTTTCCGGGTACGGTTATAGTTTGGTCTGACATTGTTGCTCGGACCGCCTGGAGGTTAGCAAGGTCAGTAAGCAGGATCAACCGGGCCCGAAGGAAGATCAACCGGGATGTGGGCAGGTTCATGGCTCGGAACGGGGGGCTGGTGGTGCGCCACATGGAGCTGGAGGAAGAAACATGGAGGTATTTACGAGGGGATGGGGTGCATCTCACGTCAGTTGGGATAGACATGTGGTTCTTGGGCTTGCAAGACGGGATTCAGAGGGCCATTAGGGTGTGGAGGGGCACCCAAGGATAAGGTTTTACCCTTGGGTGCTGTGGCGTGGTTTTGGTCTCTGCGGGTGAAGGAGGAGCCGGAAAATAAGGGAGTTAAGACCTGTCGGTGACAGAAAAAAGGATGGTGCCCAGATAACGGAGGTTACCTGGAGGGAACGGTATGGTGCACTGCGGTCGGGAGGGTCTCTAAGCACGCATCGGCTTGAGGCCTGACAGAAGGGCACGAGAGACCGCAGTGCAATTGAGGAGTTAATTGTATATATATGTTTATATATATACAGGGTTTGAGTTTGTGTATATATATGTTTATATATATTTATAGTGTTACAGTTACAGGCTTTCGCCTGCAGAGACCAACGTCAGTTAGTTATAGGACAGGTGTGTTGTTTACGTTAAAATTGTTAAATTATTATCTTTAATAAAAATAAGGCTGCTACGGCCTATTATTTTACCCAACAACTGGTGTGGTCTCCATTTAATGGGAAGAAGGTTGGTTTTGGGTAGTAGGGGTAATAATACGGTTTAATTGCACATATGTTATACCATAGTCAAGGAATTTTTATTTTTTTCCCTAAATGGCTTCCTTTACCTTAGTGCAGTCCTCCTCCCCTTTGCTTTTAATAGGTAGATTCACAAAGAGTTAGGCCGGCTTATCTACAGATAAGCCGACCTAACTCTGGGCCAGATTCATGTAGATCAGCGGATCTTTAGATCCACCAGCTCTACCTGTTTTACGATCCGCCGGTGAAATTTAGCGAGGCTAGTGCATGATTCATAAAGCACTTACCTCGCAAATTGCACCGTCGGATCCAACTCCCCCCGGCGGAATGCAAATTCCGCGGCTAGGGGGAGTGTACAATTGAAATCAGGCGCGTTCCCACGCCGATTTAACTGCGCATGCGCCGCCGGCGAAAAAGCCCAGTGCGCATGCTCCAAATGACGTCGCTAGGACGTCATTGTTTTCGGCGGCTAGGTTACTTACGGCCATCCGTATTCCCGACGTACTTACGCAAACGACGTAACAAATTTAAAACTCGGCGCGGGAACGTCGGCCATACTTAACATTAGCTACCCCTCATATTAGCAGGGGTAGCTCTCCGCCGGAAAAAGCCGAACGCAAACGACGTTGAAAAAGAGCGACGGGCGGGCGTACGGACGTGAATCGGCGGTTCTCCTCATTTGCATATGCGACGTTTAAAAAAAAGCGACGACACCTAGCGGCCGGCGGGAGATTACAGCCTAAGATTCGACTGGTGTAAGTCACTTACACCAGTCGGATCTAAGGGAGATCTATGCGGAACTGATTCTTATGAATCAGTCGCATAGCTCCGACCGTGGGATCTCACAGATCCGACCGTCGGCTCTCACAGATACGACGGCGGATCAGGAGATCCGCCGTCGTATCTCTTGATGAATCTGGCCCTCTGAATCTAAGCCGGCCTATGTTTAAGTGTATTCTCTAACAGATATACACTTAAACATATCTAAGATAGGCTGGCTTGCGCCATTCTATCTTAGGTTGCAATGTTTCTTTTGGCCGCTAGATGGCGCTTCCATTGCGGCCGGCCTAGATTATGTAAATGAGGGCATACGCCGATTCAACGACGATTTATGAGCGTACGCCGGGCCTACACCGTTGAGTTACGTCGTTTCCGTACGCGATAGACCGCCTAAAGTTATTCCACCTATGAGGTGGAATAACAATGTTAAGTATGGCCGCCGTTCCCGCCGCGAGGTTCGAATTTTTTACGTCGTTTGCGCAAGTCGTCAGCGAATCGGGATTTACGTCGTTTATGTACGCGTCAAAATCAATAGGCCCGTACGGCCTACTTAGCCGCAATGCACACTGGGAAATGTAGTCACCGGGCGCATGGGCAGTGTAAAAAACTTCAAAAAACGTGAGGTCAAGCCTCATTTCAATACTACACTCCCCCCTCCCAGTCATTTGAATTAGGCGCGCTTACGCCCGCTCGTTTTAGGCTACACCGCCGAAAATTTGAAGGTAAGTGGTTTGAGAATCACTTCTAACCTAAATAATTTATGGCGGTGTAGCCTAAAAAGAGTAGGCTAGGCCGTCCTAATTTTAGGCGCCCCTACGTGAATCTACCCATATATGTCCTTATTTCTTCTGAGAAATCCTCACTTCCTGTTCTTCTGTCTGTAACTACACACCGTAATGCGAGGCTTTCTCACTGGTGTGGAGAAAGCCTCTTGAGGGGGGAGGGGGCGAGCAGGAGAGTCAGGATGCCCACTAACACACAGCTCCTTTCTGTATCTGCAAATTAGAGATAGGTGGATTCAGAAAGACTTAGGCCGGCATATCAGTAGATACGCCGGCCTAAGTCTGAATTTGCACCGGCGCTAATTTAAGCGTATTCTGGAAACCAGATACGCTTAAATTAGGCTCAGATACGAGCGGCGTAAGTGTCTTACACCGTCGTATCCTAAAGTGTAATTTTTAGGCTGACCGCTAGGTGGCGCTTCCATTGCGGTCGGCGTAGAATATGTAAATCACTAGATACGCCTATTCATGAACATACGCCGGGCCGATGCAGTACAGATACGCCGTTTACGTAACGCATTATCAGGCCTAAAGTCATTCCATCAAAAGCTGGAATAGTAATGTTAAGTATGGTTGTCGTTCCCACATCGAAATTGGAAAATCTTACGTTGTTTGCGTAAGTCGTCCGTGAATAGGGATTTACGTCATTTACGTCCCCGTCTAAACCAATAGGACTGTGCGGCGTACTTTGCCGCAATGCGCACTGGGATATGTAGGCGGACGGCGCATGCGCCATTCGTAAAATACGTCAATCACGTAAGGTCACCCCCCATTACCATAAAACACACCCCCTCAGCTAAATTTGAATTAGGCGCCATTACGCCCGCCCGATTTACGCTACGCCGCCGTAACTTAGCAGGCAAGTACTTTGTGAATCATGTACTTGCCTCGCTAACTTACGGCGGCCTAGTGTAAACATGATACACTACGCTGCCGCAAAGTAAGGATGGCTTTTCTGAATCCAGCTAAGAGTGTCCTGACTTGCCTGCTCGCCCCCTCCCCCCTCAAGAGGCTTTCTCCACACCAGGGAGAAAGTCTTGCATTACTGTGTGGAGTTACAGACAGAAGAACAGGAAGTGAGTATTTCTCAGAAGAAATAAGCACATTTAAAAGCAAAATGGAAGGATGAGGTAAGTGAAGGAGGACTGCACTAAGGTAAAGGAAGCCATTTAGGGAAAAAAAAATTCCTTTACAACCCCTTTTAAGCAGTGGTCTCCAAACTGTGGCCCGTGGGATGGATGTGGCCCTCTGCTTGCCTTTTCCGTCCCTTTGGACACTATTCTGCCACCAACAATGGGGCATCATTTTTTCCACTGACACCAAAAATGGGGTACTATTTTTCCCTATGATACCAAGAACTGCCCACTGTTCCTCCCCCTAATACCAAATGTGGCAATGCTTACTCCCACGCATACCAGGAAAATTTCCACTCCCGCTGGCCATAGTCCAGCCCTCCTAGAGTCTGAAGGACAATAAACCGGCCATTTGTTTAGAATGTTTGGAGACCCCTGGTCTAGAGCAGTGTTTCTCAACTTTTTTTTTCCAATTGTGACACCCTAATTCTGCACTTCTCAAATTCTTAAAGCACTCAATTCTAAAATGTATAAACAAAACAAATAGTTTTACATACTAGACACTGTAGGCAGGTGCCTACAGATGCCCTTCCTAGAGGGTTGTCAATATAATCATGTTTTACACATTTTTTTCACCCTTTTGCTGCCAGGTCCCTATGTCATTGCTTTTGCTGCAGCCATTGTGGGTTTGTGTGAAAAACTGATAGGCACTCCTTCCTGTCAGATTGAAACATTTGGGTGACTGCACTGCTGTCCAATTTCTTCCACACACCTCCAGTACCAGCATCAAACACCCCCCTCCCCCACTGCAAGCCCCCACCATATATTCTGTATTGTTGTGAACCAGAAAGCGACATGTATGAAGTCACTCCTTGGTCACCAGCCAGGAATAGATGTATTGCAGAGCATCTTTTAGACCATGAATGTCTCCTTAAAGGACCTGTCACCTAAGACTTTATTTCCACTGGCATTTTTACAACCACTTTTTTTAGCCTTTTTTACAGCTTAACCACTTAAGCCCCGGACCATTTTGCAGCTAAATGCCCAGGCCAGGTTTTGCGATTCGGCACTGCGTCGCTTTAACAGACAATTGCGCGGTCATGCTACATGGCTCCCAAACAAAATTGGCGTCCTTTTTTTCCCCACAAATAGAGCTTTCTTTTGGTGGTATTTGATCACCTCTGCGGTTTTTATTTTTTGCGCTATAAACAATAATAGAGCGACAATTTTGAAAAAAAAAACAATATTTTTTACTTTTTCCTATAATAAATATCCCCCAAAAATATATATATAAAAAAAAAAATTTCCTCAGTTTAGGCCGATACGTATTCTTCTACCTATTTTTGGAAATAAAATCGCAATAAGCGATTGGTTTGCACAAAAGTTATAGCGCCTACTAAATAGGGAACAGAATTATTATTTTTTGTATTATTATTTTTTTACTAGTAATGGCAGCGATCTGCGATTTTTATTGGGACTGCGACATTATAGCGGACACTTCGGACACTTTTGACACATTTGTGGGACCATTCACATTTATACAGCGATTAGTGCTATAAATATGCACTGATTACTGTATAAATGTGACTGGCAGGGAAGGGGTTAACACTAGGGGGTGAGGAAGGGGTTAATTGTGTACCCTGCATAGTGTTTCTAACTGTGGGGGGAGGGGGGTGACTGGGGTAGGTGACCGATCTGTGTCCCTATGTACAAGAGACACAGATCGGTCTCCTCTCTCCCTGACAGGACGTGGATCTGTGTGTTTACACACACAGATCCACGTCCTTGTCTGTTTAACCGCCGATCGCGGGTGACTAGCGGACATCGCGGCCACCAGGCACGCGCATCGGCATCTCATTGATGCATTGGGGGTGCGCGCGTGCCCCCCAGACGTCCTCCCGGCAATTGAGAGCCACCTTGTGGCCGTCTTTATACAATAGGCGGGATCTCAAGTGGTTAAAGAACCTGTCACCTAAAAATCATCACATAGGGAACTTTTTTGTCCCCATGTGATGAAATAAAAAATATATATATTTAGAAAACAAAATAAAGTTACACCCAAGCACATAAAATCCCCCCCAAAAACATTTGGAGGCCCCCACCCCCACCCCCAGATATATGCAAGTAGGAATGTAAACACATGCGGGCGCCTACACATGAAAATGTTGATTGCAATACACGTTACATATTGCCGCACATGCCAGAGTGAGAGCAATAATTGTAGCACCAGACCTCTGTAACATTAACTGGTTCCCGACCATGTCACACAGATATACTGCGGCACAATGGCTCTACTGGGCAAAATCCCATACTGGTATGTCCCACCCTTTTTTGGGCACGATCGCTGCCGGCCACGCGCAATCGCGTGCACGAGCGCCAGCACAGGGATCTGTCAGAGGAGAGGAGCCCTATCCTACTAAGTAGGACAAATGATATGTCTCCTCTACTAGTTAATCCTATCTCCATGCAGTTAGAACACACAATGAACCCCTTGATCGCGCCTAGTTTTAACCCATTCACTGCCAGTGACATTTACACAGCAATCAGTGTATTTTTATAGCACTGATCGCTGTATAAATGCCAATGGTCCCGAAAAAGTGTCAAAAGTCTCAGATCTGTCTGTTGCAATGGCGCAGTACCGTTAAAAATTGCAGATCACCGCCATTACTAGTAAAAAATAATAATAATAATAAAAGTGCCATAAATCATTCCCATAGTTTGCAGACGCTATAACCTCTGCACAAACCAATCAATAATAAAGAGGTACAGAAAGCGCAAACACAAAACCCAAATAGCAGCAGCTAAACACTGAGGTCAATAATATCCTTAAATAGTGTACATATAAAAAAGCAGTGCAGCGCTCAAAACTAAAATAAGAAATAAATAAAAATAAAATAAATGGAAAAAACACAATTAAATATATTTAATAGTCCAAAGCAGAGCAGAAGAATCACAAAAGAAGCAGGATTCCTTGAATAGTGAATGGAGTGCTGAGATCAATCACCATATATCCAAAACAAATGTGTCTCCTCCACCAGAAGTGCAAACTGCTCACCTGAACGGATAGACCTCTGAATGAACAGCAGGTCAAACACGCTTTCCCTTAAAATGGGTAATGGTAGAATCACGTATTCACATACGATCAAAATCCTCATACGATGGATGTCTTCCAGGAATGCTCATAAATAGAGTATATTCATATACAAAAAGAAAAAGAAAACACATAGTGCTCTCCATTTGCAAAAGCAACACAATATTTAATATACAATATTACTCACAAACATAGCACTATGTCCTAGTGCACGGAATGGAAGCATACAAAAACAAAGACCAGGCAGGTGGCTGTCCTGACATCACTGCAAAATATCCATGCAGTTAGAACACACTGAGGGAACACACAATTAACTCCTTGATTGCCCCATAGTTTTAACCCATTCACTGTCAGTGACATTTACACAGCAATCAGTGTATTTTTTTTATTGAATCTTTGACTCTTTGTGGAAAAAAAAAAAATATTGAATTGTTTTCAAAATTGTCGCTCTATTTTCGTTTATAGCTAAAAAAAAAACAAAAAACGCAGAGATGATCAAATACCACCAAAAGAAAGCTCTATTTGTGGGGGGGGGGGGGGGGGAAGGACGTCAATTTTGTTTGGGAGCCACGTCGCACGATCGCGCAATTGTCAGTTAAAGCGACGCAGTGCCGAATCGCAAAAAGTGCTCTGGTAAGGAAGGGTGTAAATTCTTCCGGGGCTGAAGTGGTTAAATAATATTTTCATTAGGTGGGTTCAGTAATGATAGGCTACCAGGGGCGGACTGACAACTCATGGGGCCTCCGGGCAATAGAAGATTATGGGGCCCCTGGGCTTACAGATGGCCACCACGCCAGGAGGCAGTGCAGAGGCGGGGCAGCTAAAATCTTGGTATTTTCACATCAAAAGCATGTCGGTTTCGGACATATCAAGGACAGATGTAAAAAAAAACATAGATTTTTACATACTGTCCCTGGTTTTACTGAGCCTGACAACCCTGATGGGGCCCCCTAGTGGCATGGGGCCCTCGGGCAGTGCTCGAGTGACTCAATGGTCAGTCCGCCCCTGTAGGCTACATATTTTCCCCAGTACATGTTTCCTTTAAATTGCTGAAGCAATTGACATTTTTTTTTGTTACTGTTTATTTGTTAAGCAGACAAAATATTAAAAAGAAAATCGAGAAATTGAGTTGTTATGACTATTTGGACGATTTTGTTCTTCTTCCTCCTGCCTATAATACCTCCAGGTCCATATGTCATTGTTTAAGTTTTGTGTTTGTGATGTCTCAGAAATCAATTGCGTCCCTAATAGAATCCTCTGTGACTTTTATTTATATATTGATAAAGCGTCTCAAACAGCTAAGTGCCGTATAACAAGGCTTCAGTTACAACTGCTTAAAAATAGTCAAATGGCAAACAGAGGCATGTTCAATGACTTTTCAATGTCAGAGCCGGTGGGGAGAAAGGATAATAAATACGGGGATATTTCATAATTTAACAGTAGGAATGACAAAACCGGGCGCGTTTGATGGAGCCGGAGAGTAAAAAGAATGAAATGAGAGCCGGCTTTATACATGCTCAGTATTTTACAATATGACATGAATAGCTGGATGAGTCAACTGAAAATACTGTATCACTGTGATGGCAAAAACACTGGAGCCTCAATCTTCAGGACATTGGCAGAGTTTGTTTATGGACCTTTCTTTCTTCTTTCATTCCTTCCAGCAGGGTTATTTTAAGGAGACTGCTACACAGGGCCAGGAATAGGGGGGGGGGGCAGGAGGTGCAGGTGTCCTGGGTGCAGTGTCTATGGGCCACATCCACGTACATTCGCCTATCTTTAGGCGGGCGTAGCGTATCTCAGGAACGCTACCCCGCCGTAACTTAGAAAGGTGAGTACTGTATTCACAAAGAAGTTACGCCTTTAGTTACGGCGGCGTAGCGTATATCGGGTGGCGTAAGCCCGCCTAATTCAAAAGAGGCTGGTTGGGGGCGTGTTCTATGCTAACTATTTGTGACCCCATGTATTTGACGTGAAAGAATCCCAGTGCGCATGCTCCAAATTACGCCGCAAATCGTCAATGCTTTAGACGTGAACGTAACTTACGCACAGCCCTATTCGCGAACGACTTACCGTATTTATCGGCGTATACCACGCACTTTTTTCATGTTTTTTCATGTTCAGGGCAAAATCGTGGGTGCACGATATACGCCGATACCCGCTTTCCCCGCGTCTAATTTTGAATACCGGCATATACCGAGCGCTGTACACTTGTGTATAGTCGGGCAGTCTCGGCTCCTCTCGCGCTCACGTTCTTGACGTACAGGACATGAGCGCGAGAGTAGCTGAGCCTGCCTGACTATACACGAGTGTACTGCGCTCGGTATATGCCGGCGCAGTATTCAAACTCGGTGCGGGAAATCGGGAAACGAGCGGGGAGGACGCCGCAGAAGGATGCCGGACCCGACGAAGAGGACACCCGAAGCCACAGACGGACGCTGGACCCGACGAGGCCGCCGATGGACGCCGCGCAAGACACCAAAACTGTAAGTACAAAAAATATTTTTTCCACAGGAATGCGGGTCCACTTTAGGGGTGCGCGCTATACGCCGGAGCGCACAATACCCCGATAAATGGGGTACGCAAACGACGTAAAACGTAAAAAATTCGCCGGTAAACCGACGTCCATACTTAACATTGCGTACACCTCATATAGCAGGGGTAACTTTATGCCGGAAAAAGCCTGATGTAAAAAAATGCGCCAGGCGGACGTACGTTTGTGAATCAGCGTATCTACCTAATTTGCATATTCCTCACGTAAATCTATGGAAGTGCCACCTAGCGGCCAGCGTAAATATGCAACTAAGATACAGCCGCGTAAGAGGCTTACGCCAGTCCAACCACAAAAAAATAAAATAAACAAACAAAATAAAAAACACAGTAAAATCCTATACACCCAACTCCATACCCACAGTTGATCCAGAGGAAGGCAAAAAACCCCAGCAGAGCATGATCCAATTTGCTACAGCAGGGGAAAAAATTCCTTCCTAATCCCCCGAGAGGCAATCAGATTTACCCCGGATCAACTTTACCTACAAAACTTAGTACTCAGTTATATTCTGTACATTTAGGAAAGAATCCAGACCTTTCTTAAAGAAATCTACTGATCTGGCCAGAACCACCTCTGGAGGGAGTCTATTCCACATTTTCACAGCTCTTAGGCCGCGTACACACGGTCGGTCAAAATCGATGGAAACGGACTGAAGGTCTGTTTCATTGGTCCAAACCGACCGTGTGTGGGCCCCATCGGTCAGGTATCCTTCGGTCCAAAAATGTAGAACTTGCTTTAAAATTCATCCGATGGACGCCTAACCGATAGGTCAAAAACGATGGTTAGTACGCAAAAGCATCGGTTAAAAACCTGCGCCTGCTCAGAATCAAGTCGACGCATGCTTGGAAGCATTGAACTTTGTTTTTTTCAGCACGTCGTTCTGTTTTACGTCACCGCGTTGGACTCGATCGGTTTTTTAACTGATGGTGTGTAGGCACATCAGACCATCAGTCAGCTTCATCGGGTTAACCAATGAGATGCGGTATCCCACCGATTAGGATGGTGTCATTGCTGGCAAATGCCGCCGATTTGATATGGCATGTCAAAACGCAGCAATGTGAACCATGGCTAAACTAAGCACTGCTGTATTAACATAAACCTATGTGGTCTAAAAATACAATATGCATTCTTCAAAAAAATTAAATAAAGTCAAGCCAAGAAAATGAAAGTATTTTGATAGTAGTTTACATTCATGATTGTTAATCCTTTGTGTGCACATGAACAATGAATCTTTTTGTCTTTTCCATTTTTTTAAGACCCGGACCAATATGCAGGTTAACCACTTGCCGCCCGCCAATGACATATTGACGTCGGCAAAGTGGTTGTAGAATCCTGACTGGACGTCATATGACGTCCAGTCAGGATTCTGAGCCGCTGCGCACCCCCGGGGGCACGCATCGCGGCGATCGTTGTTGCAGGGTGTCAGTCTGACACCCCGCAACACCGATCTAGGTAAAGAGTCTCTCACGGAGGCTCTTTACCACGTGATCAGCCGTGTCCAATCACGGCTGATCACGATGTAAACAGGAAAAGCCGGTAATCGGCTTTTCCTCACTCGCGTCTGTCAGACGCGAGTAGAGGAGAGCCGATCGGCTGCTCCTGTGACAGGGGGGTTTGTGCTGATCGATTATCAGCACAGCCCCCCCGAGGATGCCCACTGGACCACCAGGGATGCCCACTGGACCACCAGGGATGCCCACTAGACCACCAGGGATGCAAAAAAAATAAAAAAATGTATGCCACCCTAGACCACCAGGGATGAGAAGGACACAAAAAATGGATGCCAATCAGTGCCGCAATGGATGCCAATCAGTGCCCACAATGGGCATCACTGATTGGCAGGCATTCTTTGGCACTGATTGGCATCCATTAGTACAACACATACGATAGTGCCCATATGTGCCACCTATCAGTGCCCATCCATGCCGACTATCAGTGCTCATAATTGCCGCCTATCAGTGCCCATCCATGCCGATTATCAGTGCCCATCCGTGCCGCCTATCCGTGCCCATCCGTACCACCTATCCCTGCTGCCTATCTGTGCTCATCTGTGCCACCTATCTGTGCCCATCCGTGCTGCCTATCCAAGCCCATCCATGCCGCCTATCAGTGCCCATCTGTGCCGCCCATCAGTGCCGCATATTAGTGCCCATCAATGCCACCACATCAGTGCCACCTCATCGGTGCCCATCAGTGCCGCCTTATCAGTGCCCGTCAGTGCAGTACCATCAGTGCCCATCAGTGAAGGAGAAAACATACTTATTTACTATGTTTTATAACAGAAACAAAAACATTTTTTTTTTTTTTTTTGCAGAAAATAAATATCCCAGAGGTGATCAAATACCCCCAAAAGAAAGCTCTGTGTATTTGTGGGTACAAAATGATAAAAAATTTGTTTGGGTACAGTGTAGCACGACCGCGCAATTGTCATTCAAAGTGCAACAGCGCTGAAAGCTAAAAATTGGTCTGGGCGGGAAGGTGTATAAGTGCCCTGTATGGAAGTGGTTAAGGACCTTGCCCCTTTTTGCGATTCGACACTGTGTCGCTTTAACTGACAATGGCGCGGTCGTGTGCCCAGGCTCTTATGCCACGCAGATTTTAGGCTGCATTCTTGCGTTGGCCGCTAGGGGGCGCTCCCATTGTGATCTGTGTATAGTATGCAAATTGCATACTAACACCGATTCACAACGTTGCGCGAGCCCTGCGTACGCAAATTACGTAGTTTGCGTACGTCGGGTTTCGCGCAAGGTTACACATCCTAATAGCAGGCCCAGCCAATGCTATAGGATACCCACGTTCCCGCGTCGCGATATTTAAAATCTACGTCGTTTGCGTAAGTGAATCGTGAATGGCGTTGGACGCCATTCACGTTCACTTTGAAGCAAATGACGTCCTTGCGACGTCATTTGCCGCAATGCACGTCGGGAAAGTTTCCCGACGGAGCATGCGCTCTACGCTCGGCGCGGGAGCGCGCCTAATTTAAATGATTCTCGCCCCCGGCGGGATCATTTACATTGCGCGCGCTTACGCCGGGCAATTTTGCCGGCGCGCCCTCGCAATTTACGGAGCTACTGCTCCGTGAATCGAGGGCAGCACAAAATATTTGCGGGGGCGCAGGGCAAAATCGTTGCCCTGTGCCTCCGCAAATAAAGCGCAAATGTACCTGAATCTGGGCCAATGTCAGGATCTCAAGAGGTCCAAAAAAAGGTCTTCTGCTTTGGGAAGCAAGTCAGGCCCCGTACACACGTCCGAGGAACTCGACGTGCCAAACACATCGAGTTCCTCGTCGAGTTCAGTGTGGAAGCCGCCGAGGAGCTCGGCGGGCCGACTTTCCTCATTGAACAACGAGGAAATAGAGAACATGTTCTCTTTTCGGCCCGACGAGTTCCTCGACGGGTTCCTCGCTGAAAAGTGTACACACGACCGAGTTTCTCGGCAGAATCCAGCTCCGACCGAGTTTCTGTCTGAATTCTGCCGAGAAACTCGGTCGTGTGTACGGGGCCTCAGTGAGCCCTCTCCACCTCCAGAAAACTATTAGGTGCTCACAATTCAGCAAGCCTAAATGAGATCTATCAAGTGCTTTTATTTAAGGTATATCTCAAAGGATTTGCCATGAACCTTGTGTAACCGCGTCATTAGTCTTCATATACTACAACTTGGAAACAAGCCAGATGTATCCTCCAGGGGCGCTGTAATCTGTCTTATTAGATTTTTCACATGAAACGTTACTAGAAAATTGAACCAAGTTAATTAGCAATGAAAATATTGAAATCGTAAAGAAACACCATTTCTCAGGCAATCATAGTGATGTCCTCTGAGGTCTCCGTTATATTGTGCAATAGAGCGATACAACACAACTTCGGGGTGCCAAGATAAACTACCTTCTGGCAGCAAATATACTGTGGGCCAGATTCAGGAATAATTACGGCGGCGTAACGTATCCCCTTTACGTTACGCCGCCGCAAGTTTTCGGCGTAAGTGCTTGATTCACAAAGCACTTGCCTGTAAACTTGCGGCGGCGTAGCGTAAAGCCGTCTGGCGCAAGCCCGCCTAATTCAAATGCGGCGTGTACCATTTAAATTAGGCGCGTTCCCGCGCCGAACGTTCTGCGCATGCTCCGTTAGGAAATTTCCTGCCGTGCTTTACGCGAAATTACGGCGCCCCAAGGTGTTTTTTGAACGGCGACGTGCGTAACGTACTTTCGTATTCCCGGACGTCTTACGCAAAAAAAATTAAAATTCGACGCGGGAACGACGGCCATACTTTAACATGGCTGGTCTAAATCTAAGCCATGAAATAACAGGCTTAAGATTGCGACGGGAAAAACCGACTAGCGACGACGTACTGTAAGAGAATGCGACGAACGCGCGTACCTTCGTGGATCGCCGTAAACAGCTTATTTGCATACCCGACGCTGGAAAAACGACGCAAACTCCACCCAGCGGCCGCCGGAAAATTACACCTACGATCCGAAGGCGTACAAAGCCGTACGCCTGTCGGATCTATGTCAAAAGCCGTCGTATCTTGGTTTGAGGATTCCAAATCAAGATACGACGCGGCAAATTTGAAAATACGCCGGCGTATCTACTGTATTACTGCTGTGAATCTGGCCCTGTATCTCTAAGGCCGGGTACACACAAGAGGATTTATCCGCGGAAACGGTCCGGGGGACCGTTTCCGCGGATAAATCCTCTGGCGGATTTTGATCTCATGGTTGTACTAACCATGAGATCAAAATCCCCGCGGAATTCCGTCCGCGGTGACGTGTCGCGCCGTCGCCGCGATGATGACGCGGCGACGTGCGCGACGCTGTCAAATAAGGAATTCCACGCATGCGTCGAATCATTACGACGCATGCGGGGGATGGATTTGGACGGATTGATCCGGTGAGTCTGGATTGGGTAGGGCACTGCATCCTGGGAAATGATGACACACATTTCCCAGGAGCATTAGAGGGGGATGATGTCAGGATCCTATGTGATTCCAAAGTCAGATTTCATGGGACTGCATAGCAACAGGCATTTCCAGATGAGTAAAAGATTTTTTCTTTTCTTTTTTTTCTTTTTTAGGTCTAATGAGCACAATAATGAAAAAACAATTTTGGGATGGAAACTCCACTTTAACCACTTCCCGACCGCCGCATGTACATATACGTCGGCAGAATGGCACGGACAGGCACATCAACGTACCTGTACGTGCCTGCCTAGACGTGGGTCGGGGGTCTGATCGGGACCTCCCCCCCCGGTACTTGCCGCGGTCGGATTTCCTCGGGGAGCGATCCGGGACGACGGCGCGGCTATTCGTTTATAGCCGCTCCGTCGCGATCGCTCCCCGGAGCTGAAGAACGGGGAGAGCCGTATGTAAACACGGCTTCCCCCGTGCTTCACTGTGGCGGCTGCATCGATCGAGTGATCCCTTTTATAGGGAGACTCGATCGATGACGTCAGACCTACAGCCACACCCCCCTACAGTTGTAAACACACACTAGGTGTACACTAACTCCTACAGCGCCACCATGTGGTTAACTCCCAAACTGCAACTGTCATTTTCACAATAAACAATGCAATTTAAATGCATTTTTTGCTGTGAAAATGACAATGGTCTCAAAAATGTGTCAAAATTGTCCGAAGTGTCCGCCATAATGTCGCAGTCACGAAAAAAATCGCTGATCGCCGCCATTAGTAGTAAAAAAAAAAAAAAATTATAAAAATGCAATAAAACTATCCCCTATTTTGTAAACGCTATAAATTTTGCGCAAACCAATCGATAAACGCTTATTGCGTTTTTTTTTACCAAAAATAGGTAGACGAATACGTATCGGCCTAAACTGAGGAAAAAAAATGTTAGATATGTTTTTGGGGGATATTTATTATAGCAAAAAGTAAAAAATATTGCATTTTTTTAAAATTGTCGCTCTATTTTTGTTTATAGCGCAAAAAATAAAAACCGCAGAGGTGATCAAATACCACCAAAAAAAAGCTCTATTTGTGGGGGGAAAAGGACGCCAATTTTGTTTGGGAGCCACGTCGCACCACCGCGCAATTGTCTGTTAAAGCGACGCAGTGCCGAATTGTAAAAACCCCTTGGGTCATTTAGCAGCATATTGGTCCGGGGCTTAAGTGGTTAAGTGGTTAAATCCTGTATAATAATTATTATTTTATCTAACTTGCTCAATTCTAGAAAGAAACCATTGAAAACCCCAGCACTATTTTTGTTATAATTACACAGTAGATATAAAGTTATGCAGCCAATGTAAAGCTTTTTTTTCTAGTGAGTCATTCTAATCTATCAATAAAAAAACTTTGTATTGTATCTTACTAGAGCTTCCTGTTCCCGTTTTCCTTCACAAAGCCTTTGTCCTTGAGGTTGTCCTTGCACATTTTAGTTTATTTTGTCTGCGCTGGTGACATAAAATTTCTCTGGGTCTTTATGAACCCAGGATAGTATTTTTTGCAGAATAGAAAGACATTACAATGCCTGGTTTGAAATATAAATGGATAAACATGTTTATTTCCTTGTAACCTTGTATTTGTAGAGGGCTCAGGGATTTGTTACATTTTTACATATTGTTTTCCATATTCCATTTGGATGTAGAAATTTATTGTGATAAATATACCCATAGAGAAATATGTTTAGCGTAGTAACACTTCGACTGTGTTTATTTCTTTTTTTTAATCTCTTTAATATCGGCATACGGTACGCGGCATACTGCATGGCGCTGAACACTTTGTTTGCCTGGTGACTCCATTGCCTTAAGGTTTTTTTCCTCATTCCTAATCCTCCACCTTGTTCTGCGTGTCAATGAGTCATCGTCTAAAATAAGTATGTGAGGAGTTGTTCATCCACATGGGAAGGATTACGTAAAATACCGTAAGTAAAATGAAACAAGCTCATAATTCTTATTTTGTTATTTAAAGTCTATGTGACCCCTAACAATGAATCTCTCTTATCCGGTCCTTTCGGGCCTTTTAAATGTACTACTTTTTATTAGGGTTGTCCCGATACCGATACCGATGCCTAAATAGAATACTTAGACCCCCCCACCCCCCCGCCGCCGCCGCCACTGCCGCTTAGTTAATACAGGCATGGAACATTACAGCTTTCATTTGAATAGTTGTAGTGTTTCCCGCTGCGCCGCGTATAGACACTCCCCCTTGCTCGGAATTGTCCAATCCCGAGCAAGGGGGAGTGTCTATACGCGGCACGGCACACTACAGCTATTCAAATGAAAGCTGTAATGTTCCCCGCCCGTATTAACTTAGCGGCGGCGGCAGCAGCGTATGGGGGACATGGCTGCATCTATGGGGGGGGACATGGCTGCATATATGGGGGATATGGGGGACATGGCTGCATCTATGGGGGGGACATGGCTGCATATATGGGGGATATGCGGGACATGGCTGCATATATGGGGGGGACATGGCTGCATATATGGGGGACATGGCTGCATATATGGGGGGAACATGGCTGCATATATGGGGGACATGGCTGCATCTATGGGGGGGACATGGCTGCATATATGGGGGATATGGGGGACATGGCTGCATATATGGGGGACATGGCTGCATATATGGGGACATGGCTGCATATATGGGGGACATGGCTGCATATATGGGGGACATGGCTGCATATATGGGGGACATGGCTGCAGATATGGGGGACATGGCTGCAGATATGGGGGATATGGGGGACATGGCTGCATATATGGGGGGACATGGCTGCATATGTGGGGGGACATGGCTGCATATGTGGGGGACATGGCTGCATATGTGGGGGGACATGGCTGCATATGTGGGGGGACATGGCTGCATATGTGGGGGGACATGGCTGCATTTGTGGGGGGACATGGCTGCATTTGTGGGGGGACATGGCTGCATTTGGGGACACATTTAAAAAAAAGTATCGGTATTCGGTATCGGCGAGTACTTGAAAAAAAGTATCGGTACTTGTACTCGGTCCTAAAAAAGTGGTATCGGGACAACCCTACTTTTTATATGTACATTGTACTAAACTGTTTTGTTATACCTGTTTGATACGTGCAATGAAAAAGACTGTTGGGCAGGAAGCTGACACATTGCGGACATTGCTGGAGATGTGGCTCTTCCTTAGGCACCCATTACCACATATTTTGGGAGTGCCCTATGATCACACCTTATTGGTCTCAGATTCATGCCCTTTTGGGAAAAGTTCTGGGTAGCCCTGTACCTCATCATCCTATACACCTATACAGCGGCAGTGGTAGGGTCAATCATTAACTCCAGATTGGATTTTGCAAATGCCCTTTACCTCGGACTCCCAAAGTACCAGCTCGCCCAGCTCCAAGTCATCCAAAACATGGCAGCTCGACTGGTAACAGGGAAAAACCCTGGGAACCAATCACCCCGTCCCTGAGATCCCTCCATTGGCTGCCCATAAAGGACCGAGTCACTTTCAAGGCCTTATGCCTAACGCACAAATGTGTACACGGAAGCGCGCCACTATATTTAAGTGAGAAAATAAAACAACAAAACCCAAATCGAGTTCTTAGATCAACTAACCAAAAATTATTACAAATTCCCAAAGCCCGATATAAGACCGAAGGAGAACGACGTTTTTCAGTTCAAGGACCTCGACTATGAAACGCTTTACCAACTAATATCCGAATGGAAATTGATCACTTGGCCTTTAGAAAAAAACTAAAGACACATCTATTCTGAGGGTCAAACTGAAGGAAAATGGATGCCAAGCGCCTTGAGGCGAATCAGTTCGCATTTGTAGCCCTTTATAAGTAATTCACTCACTCACCTCCTCCTAGGATTACCCCTTCCGAAAACACCTACAATAAACCCCTCAGGAAATTGATGGAATTTATCTTATTAGCTGCTAAACGGGCTTTACCCCAGTGTTGGCTTGCCAATAGGGATAAGCTTCGAGTTTGAGTTGAACTCATGTTCGACTCGAACATTGCCTGTTCGCCTATTCGGCGAACAACGAACAATTAGGGGTGTTCGCGGCAAATTCGAAAAGCCGCGGAACACCCTGTTAAAGTCTATGGGAGAAATCTAAAGTGTTAATTTTAAAGGCTAATATGCAATTTATTGTCCTAAAGAGTGTTTGGGGACCTGGGTCCTGTCCCAGGAAACATGTATCAATGCAAAAAAAAAGTTTTAAAAACGGCCGTTTTTTCAGGAGCAGTGAATTTAATAATGCTAAAAGTGAAACAATAAAAGTGTAATATTACTTTAAATTTCGTACCTAGGGGGGGGGGGGTAAAGTCAGCATGTGAAATAGCGCATGTTTCCCGTACATAGAACTGTCCCTGCACAAAGTGTCATTTCTGAAAGAAAAAAGGCATTTAAAACCGGCTTTGCGGCTCTAATGAATTAATTTATGAATTAATTCATAAAAAATAAAAATAAAAAAGCTGGGGGTCCCCCAAAATTCCATTAGCAGGCCCTTCAGGTCTGATATGGATATTAAGGGGAACCCCGCCGTCAATTTAAAAAAAAATGACGTGGGGTTCCCCCCAAATATCCATACCAGACCCTTCAGGTCTGGTGTGGTTTTAAAGGGGAACTCCACCCGAAATTAAAAAAAAAATGGAGTGGAGTTCCCCCAAAAATCCACACCAGACCCTTATCCGAGCACGTTAACCTGGCCAGCTGCAGAAAAGAGGGGGGGACAGAGTGCGCCCCCCCTCTCCTGAACCGCACCAGGCCACATGCCCTCAACATGGGGAGGATGTCCCCATGTTGATGGGGACAAGGGCCTCATCCCCACAACCCTTGCCCGGTGGTTGTGGGGGTCTGCGGGCGGGAGGCTTATCAGAATCTGGAAGACCCCTTTAACAAAGGGGACCCCCAGATCCTGGCCCCCCGCTATGTGAATTGGTAATGGGGTACACTGTACCTCTACCATTTCACGAAGGAAGTGTAAATAGTTAAAAAAAAACACACAGACACCGTAGAAAAAAATCCTTTATCATTAAAAAAAAAATCCAGCGATGTGAATCCACTCTCGGCCCGGCCCCCCGCTCCAACGTTGTCTTCTATCCAGCGACAGATGATCTCTCCAGCGACGGGTGATCAGCGGTCCGGTCCAGCGATGAGAAGATCCATCCGTCCAGAGCGCAGCAGGCAAGCTCCTCTCTCCGCTGGACACAGCCCAGCGGAATGACGCGCTGGAGCTGTGACATTTCTTATATAGGGGAAACGGCCACCCGTAACGTGACCCCGCCCCCTCTGACGCACTCTCGTACGTCACTGGGAATCGCTCATCCGTCGCTGGATAGAAGACCACGTTGGAGCGGGGGGCCGGGCCGGGCCGAGAGTGGATTCACATCGCTGGATTATTATTTATTTATTTTTTTATTAATAAAGGATTTTTTTCTACGGTGTCTGTGTGTTTTTTTTTTAACTATTTACACTTCCTTCGTGAAATGGTAGAGGTACAGTGTACCCTATTACCAATTCACATAGGGGAGGGGCAGGATCTGGGGGTCCCCTTTGTTAAAGGGGTCTTCCAGATTCTGATAAGCCCCCCGCCCGCAGACCCCCACAACCACCGGGCAAGGGTTGTGGGGATGAGGCCCTTGTCCCCATCAACATAGGGACATCCTCCCCATGTTGAGGGCATGTGGCCTGGTGCGGTTCAGGAGAGGGGGGGCCGCACTCTGTCCCCCCCTCTTTTCTGCGGCCGGCCAGGTTAAGGTGCTCGGATAAGGGTCTGGTGTGGATTTTTGGGGGAACTCCACACCATTTTTTTTTTAATTTGGGGTGGAGTTCCCCTTATAAACCACACCAGACCTGAAGGGTCTGGTATGAATATTTGGGGGGAACCCCACGTAATTTTTTTTTAAATTGACAGGGGGGTTCCCCTTAATATCCATATCAGACCTAAAGGGCCTGTTAATGGAATTTGGGGGGACCCCCAGCTTTTTTATTTTAATTTTTTATGAATGAATCATCTCTGTAATTGCCAGAGCCGACAATTCATTAGAGCCGCAAAGCCGGTTTTAAATGCCTTTTTTCCTTTCAGAAATGACACTTTGTGCAGGGACAGTTCTATGTACGGGAAACATGCGCTTTTTCACATGCTGACTTTACACCCCCCCTAGGTACAACATTTTAAGTAATATTACACTTTTATTGTTTCACTTTTAGCATTATTAAATTCACTGCTCCTGAAAAAACGTCTGTTTTTAAAACTTTTTTTGCATTGATACATGTTTCCTGGGACAGGACCCAGGTCCCCAAACACTTTTTAGGACAATAACTTGCATATTAGCCTTTAAAATTAACACTTTAGATTTCAAATGTTCGAGTCCCATAGACTTTAATGGGGTTCTAAAGTTCACACGAACATTTGGTGTGTTCGCAAGTTCTGATGCGAACCGAACAGGGGGGTGTCCGGCTCATCCTTACTTGCCAATACTCCCCCTACTTTTACACAATTTCTGGCAGCCATTACAGATGTTCGTAGGATGGAACGCCTTACAGCTGTAATTGAAGACTCCCTAACTAGTTTTGACGCCATATGGGGGAAATGGGATTCTTCCGAATATAACTCAGAGAACTCACAGGTAACTCTGAGTTCATTTGTTTGAGGAGCAGGATATCTCGATCAAACGAGTAGAAAAGATATCACCCAAGTTATTGTTGACCTTATTTTGATGGTTAGTTGTCTTTCTTTTTCCTATACTATGATATATTTATAATGTCTGATAATCATTGTTCCCCTCTATACAAAATTTGATATAATTATTCTCTATTGGGATTATATCCCCTTTGCTGAATCTTTCATGTGAAAATATATGCTGTTTTTTTTTCTTTGAAAATATTTAATAAATAAACAATTTAAAAAAAAAGTCTGTTGAGCATGCCCAGAAATATTGTGAGCTAATATCCTACTTTGTTTTCTGCCTGTGCTGCACTCGTATCAGTTACATTGTCACCAACTATCTGGACAGCATACCTCACCCATATGTTATGGAGAAGGGAAGTAGAGGAGAGCATATAAGAAAAGGAGAGAAAGGAAGTGCAGAGGATACAAGAAGAGAAGAAAATGTAAAAGGAGAGGAAAGGAGAGGAGCGGTGAGGAGAGGAGAGGAGAAGGGAAGAGAAAATAAGAAGTGAAAGAACAAGGAGAGGAGAGGAAATAAGAAGAGAAGGAAAGGAGAAGATAAGAAAAAGGATAGCAAGGGGAAATAAGAGAAGAGAAGAGAATAGGAAACAAGAAGAGAAGGAAAGGAGAAGGGAAGAGAAGAGAATAGGAAACAAGAAGAGAAGGAAAGGAGAAGAGAAGAAAACAGAGGAGAATGGAAGGGAAGGGGATGGAAACTAAGAAGAGAAGGAAAGAGGAGAGGAGGAAGAGAATGGAAGGAGAAGGTAAGGGAAGAGAAGAGAAGGGGTGATAAGAAGAAGAGAGGAGAAGAGACAAGAAGAGTAGAGAAGAGAAGGGAAGGGCAAATAAGAAGAGAAGGAAAGAGGGGGGAAGAGGAAAGAAGACGAAAAGGGAAGGAGAAGAGAAAAGAAGAGAAGAGAAGGGAAAGGAACAGAAAGTAAGAGTATAACTAGCATGCAATGCTCCTGTTCCATGGTAGCTGCTGATCTCATTTCAGCATCCTGGTTTTGGCTGAACTGTGCTCTCCCTGTCTGACTGCCCACCTGTAGGTTGATTGGTGTAGACACAGCCTCTGGGTGGAGTCCAAACCTGTTTTAAGCCTGTCAAACCCTTTGTGTCATGCTTGTGATAGTGTTTGCAACACTTGACCTTTACCTTCGCCCAATCCCCTCCCTGCTAGTTTGGATTTCCTTGTTATTGGACTTTGGAATAAACTCTGCCTGTCTTTTGACCATGGATTAGACCCTGACTACTCTTTGAACCTTGCCTGCCCTGAAACCAGACTTCCTTTTGACCATTCTACATGTCTGCCAGTACTTGTTTGCTTTGTATAGGTTGGTGTGGTGGCCAGGCATTATAGCATTGTGTATAAGACCTTGGTGCAACTGAGTACCGGCAGGCCTACTTGCCTTTAATGGGAAAGGGGGCTGCTATAGGTGAAGAACACAGAGATAGCTATGGTGCCTGTACAAAACAGATTATAGCGCACACATGCAAAAATTACATTTATCCTGCAAGGCTATTTAAAAACACCTGAACATATTCAAAAATACGGGGGTTTGGTCACACTATATGGTCATATAGTGCTAAGCCCACTTACTGCGACAAAGTACCCTGAATTAGTGGGTCCTATCCTAGTAATAGAATGAAAGAACCTAGTGTCTCAACCTTGGGAGATAAACTCCTCTATGTGGGAGAACTGAAGGGATTCTTCCTATACACTGGTGGCCAGGGCTGGACTGGGACAAAAATTTGGCCCTGGACTTCATCCAGACTGGCCCACTTTGACAGGTCTCTCCCACAGCGGCCGGACAACTCCCGTATCCTCCCCTGGCCACCCAAGCCCCCTCTCCCCCTTCACTAGCCACTAGCCATTCTACTTTATTAGAGAAGAACGGTTGGTACTGGTACTCTTATTGGCAGTACCAGTGGGGAAGTTAGACATTATTTCACCCGGGGCAAAGAATCAGT
Organism: Rana temporaria; assembly: GCF_905171775.1. Lineage (NCBI taxonomy): Eukaryota > Metazoa > Chordata > Amphibia > Anura > Ranidae > Rana > Rana temporaria. Next base: position 404,576,214 of record NC_053493.1, on the reverse strand, counting down.
TTGGTGCCCCCCCTTATGGGACAAGATTAGGCAGAAGTGAGAAGCTCCCAGGCCATAACTGTTGAGTCAGCTGTCTGTCCCCTCCCCCATGCTCCTCTGTCGTCCCCCCTGCTCCTCTGGTCCTCCCCCTGCTTCTTTGTTCCCCCCCAGTTGAGGGCTGTGGGCAGGGAGATGAGGTGAGCGCTGCGGGAAGGTAGAGACAGAGGAGCGGAGGGGGGCGGCGGTCCGCTGTCACTGAAGCCGGCCCACTGAGCCATCGGCCCACCGGGAAACTCCCTGTAGTCCCAATGGGCAGTCCATCCCTGCTGGTGGCCACTAATGTGAGGTAGTGAATAGGGGGAGGGGTGCTCCAGCCCAAGAGACCTGGTCAGAGTCTATACAAAATACAAAAACATACTTGGGGGCACACCCTAAAAATGCTATACATCTAAGATGGTGCTGCTATAAGACCAAAGACAGTACAAAACAGATTATAGCATGTGTGCGCTATAATCTGTTTTGTACTGTCTTTGGTCGTATAGCAGCACCATCTTAGATGTATGTTTTTGTAGCTATAGGCCTAGATTCAGGTACGGCCGATCTACGTTGCGCGGGCGTAGCGTACCGTATTTACGTTACGCCGCCACAACTTAGAGAGGCAAGTGCTGTATTCACAAAGCACTTGCCTCCTAAGTTACGGCGGCGTATCGTAAATGGGCCGGCGTAAGCGCGCGTAATTCAAAGTAGGCTGTAGGGGGCGTGTTGTATTTAAATGAGGCTTGACTCCATGTAGATGCATGGCTGAACGAACGGCGCATGCGCAGTATCACGTCGTATTTATGCCCTAAGATACGTCGGCTCAATGCCTGTGACGTGAATGTAATTTACGCACAGCGCTATTCGCGTACGACTTACGCAAATGACGTAAAAAGATAGGCCTGTTCCAACGTCCATACCTTGCATGGGATGCGCCACCTAGGAAGCAACTTTATCTTTATGCCGGCGTATCTCTAACGTAAACGGCGTAACTAATTGCGACGGGCACACGTACATTCGTGAATCGGCGTATCTAGTCATTTACATATTCTACGCCGAACTCAAGGGAAGCACCACCTAGCGGCCAGCGGAAAAATTGCACCCTAAGATACGACGGCGTAGGAGACTTACGCCGCTCGTATCTTCGCCTAATTTAAGCGTATCTGGTTCCCAGAATACGCTTAAATTTAGGACGGCGTAGATTCAGAGTTATGTTGGCGTATCTACTGATACGCCGGCGTAAAGCTACCTGAATCTGGCTAATAGTGCCTGAACACCAACTCTAGGGGTAGGCGTAGATAAGTGGAAATCTCTAAGTATGGGGAATTCCACCCTTAAGCTGACTATTTACGTCTCGAATTTCAGACAATTCTTGATAAACTTTGTGGCATGTGTGGCCCTCCATGGCATGGTGTGACCAAAGTTTGTTCTTTAATCACAAAAAAGGGAGTCAGGTGGAAAATTCTTGGCCATTCAAGGATTCTGACACCCGCTGGTGCCGGTTGTCAGAATACAGCAGCTGGCACTGCAGATTCATTTATTCATGCTGTGTAGCATGAATGGCAAAGTCAACTCATTTCTCTTGTTTAGCTCACAGATATTTCTTAATATGAATGACCAACTTTAGCTGGGAATCTTTGTCCTCACTTCATGCTCTGGTGCTAACTGGAAGATTTGGCATTTCTCATTGTTTTCTGCCTTGGTGAAAATACACTAGTAATCAGGACAAATAGAGAGGATGAATCTAGCCAGTGGGGACACAGGTGAAAAAAATGGCCACCCCACTCAAAATTTGTGTGATAGGGGAATTGTTCTAATTATACCCCACTTAGCTATATGTTAAATAAAACAATTTTTTTTTTACACACTAAGGGCCAGATTCAGATACATTTACGTTGCTCCACGGCAGCATAACGTATCCCATTTACGTTACACCGCCGCAGGTTTACAGCGTAAGTGCCTGATTCACAAAGCTCTTACCTGTAAACTTGCGGCGGTGTAACGTAAATCCGATCGGCGCAAGCCTGCCTAATTCAAAATTACCCGACGTGCAAATGAGCTCATTTGTCCCACGGTTCCTCAGTTACGGCCGTGAGCTCATTTGAGCTCATTTGTCCCACGATTGCTCAGTTACGGCTGTGCAGGGGGGTTCTTCCCCTCTTTTTTCTCCCTTCGCCATCAGGGAATACGATCATCTGGGATACAGACATTGCCACGGGTGCACCCCACGGGCATTCACTGCACTATCCTCAGGTAAGGATTGCCCCACAGTCCACAGACTCTGCACTAAATCGGTCCATTGCTTTTTATTCTAATTTTGCAATGCATAACTCTGGTTTATATACTTTGTATACATTCATGCATATGGTCCTTTTCTTCCCCTATTTTATGATTTTCTGTATTGTTTTTTTTTTTCTGGTGTATTGTTGCACTGTATCTATAAACCCCCTTTTTTTGACTTGTGATGATATCTTACTGGTATTTTTCTACCTACATAGACTATCACCCTCCACGGGTTCCTGACAAAGCACCCTTTTGGGCGAAACTAGTAGAACCTAAACACGTGGGCTGTGATGAAGACCATTTGCATTCACATACATTTGTAGTATTTTCTCTATGTTCCAGTCTGAATGTTTTTAATATATGTCAAATATTTATTGTCCATTTTCTATTTTATTTTTTTGTAAGAATATTTTTTTTGATATTTAAATGAACTTTTGTCGATATGAGGTTTGATCAGGCCTGCACTTATCCATATATCATAAGATTACTTGTATTTATCCATCATGCATCACTCAAAATCCCACAACCTCTTCCTGTTATAGGATTCACTAGTCATAGCTCAGTGTAGGGTAAAACACATCAGACAGTTTATTAGAACCATAATACAAGTCTTATATACAGTTAAAGAGGAGGTTCCTACCTCCTGCTCATATTACTCTAACAATACACAGAAACATAATTGAACATGAGCTAATTAACTAATCCCTTAAAGCAGCCGATGTGACTCCTTAACTACAATACACATTATCATACATATCAACACAGAACTCCTTCATACAATTGCAGGATTTATTAGCACAAACAACAATGGGTGAAAGGCTCTTAGAAGTTATACTAGACTAATTTACATTATAACAGACAACAGACAGCCAGGTGGCTGGAGTTGACATCAGCATATTCCAACAGTATGTGTCCCAACATTATGAATCAGTCACTATTTCTAATATGACATATACAGGGTTCCCAGAATCTGTGGGTCTTGGGGGGACATGGACCTGAATCCAAAGTAACACCACCTCAAGGGTCCACAGGCATACAAATCACAAAGAGCACCGTTCCCCCAAATGCCAGGGCCCATAATTGGTAGGCTAGAGGCTTGCATTCAGTACCCTCCAAAAGCCTCTGTCCCGGGTGAGTCTGTCACAGTTACCAATCACATTGATGAGCAAATAGTGAAGGACAAGAGGTAGGAGTGAACCAGAACTGGTGACCAAGAATACTGGTCATAGATCACTGCTTTGTAGGAGGTCAGACCTAAAGTCAAGGTATCTGCTAAGCAATGTAACTCATAGATTTTTTTTGTTGTTTTAAATCTTGGGGTTTTAGGTTTATTTCTATAACTAGCCTGTATTATCCCACAACTGCCTAGAAAAGCAGAATGATTTATCCAGAAAGTGTCTTATCTGAGGATCAAGACTGTGAACAGATGAAGCAGGTCATTTCACCACACTGGGCAAATACAATGAAGAAATGACAGAAGTTCCCCCAGATAACCTATAACACATATGTGGCACAGCGGTTTATAACAACATTACGGCCTTATGTGTCTGCAGCTCAGAGAACAGCTGTGACAATCCCTGAAAGTCTTAGACAGAAGTATCTCACTCATCCAGGACAACTAATCACTAGACCATTAACCTCTGCGGTGCTAGCAGCTCATATTCAAGATCAGAAATACCAAAATAAGATTGGCTAAAATATCACAAAATAAATTGTGTAAAAAACAAACCAACAAATGAGTGTATATGAAATAAATTTCAAAATCATTTCAAATAATCTTTAGTGTAACCCATGTGCTAACATATCAAGAAAAGCATGTATGCTATATAATTAAATTTAAAAAATTAATTGAATTCAGTCCAAACTCAAACATAAAGTGAAAACTCAGGGTGATTAACCCCACACACTAGATGACTCCTGAATCGATTGTCCAAAAATAGAAAAAAAAACAATTTCACAGATGTAGGTTGAGAAGAATAGAGATGAAGAGATTCCACCACCGATCGGAGTAAAGTTTGAGCAGAATGTAGGAAATCCACCAAGGAAGGGGTAAGTAATAAACTCTTACCGAATAGCCAAAAAAGTACAGCATAACGATCCACTCAATCCCAGAGAGGGGGGGAGAAACTGCAGCTCTCCACAGTGGTCAGCTGGTCCTCGCCTGGTTGTAAAGATCCCAGTCTTCCTTCAGGAACAAACTCGGCTCACCTCGAGGCTCCAAACACCGATGTGGTACCCAAGAAGGAATAAATACTCGGATAGTGAAGTACCGCAAGAAAACTCTGGGTTTTTATTAAAAATATGTGTATCCAATACACTTCATAGTACTCCACAGGTAAAAAAAAAATGTTAAAAGACAAGATGTAAAAACGAATGTGTGCCCGTGCTTCCGGGGTCTAGTTTCCACGTGATGACGTCAGTGCGTGGCTCTGTGTGAAAACGTGACCCCGGAAGCACGGGCGCACGTTCGTTTTTACATCTTGTCTTTTTTTTTTACCTGTGGAGTACTATGAAGTGTATTGGATACACATATTTTTCATAAAAATCTGGAGTTTTCTTGCAGTACTTCACTATCCGAGTATTTATTCCTTCTTGGGTACCACATTGGTGTTTGGAGCCTCGAGGTGAGCCGAGTTTGTTCCTGAGTTTGACCGTCTGTTCATACAATCAGTCATTTCCCCATGTCAGGCCACCCCCCTTCAGTTAGAACACACCCAGGGAACATACTTAACCCCTTCCTCGCCCCCTAGTGTTAACCCCTTCCCTGCCAGTGCATTTTTATAGTAATCAATGCATTTTTATAGCACTGATCGCTATAAAAATGCCAATGGTCCCAAAAATTTGTCAAAAGTGTCCGAAGTGTCCTCCATAATGTCACAGTACCGAAAAAAATTGCTGATCGCCGCCATTACTAGTAAAAAAAAAATATTAGTAAACATGCCATAAAACTATCCCCTATTTTGTAAACGCTATAACTTTTGCGCAAACCAATCAATAAACGCTTATTGCGATTTTTTTACGAAAAATATGTAGAAGAATACGTATCGACCTAAACTGAGGAAAAAAATAGTTTTTTTATATATTTTTGGGGATATTTATTACAGCAAAAAGTTAAAAATATTCATTTTTTTTTTAAATTGTCACTCTATATTTGTTTATAGCGCAAAAAATAAAAACCGCAGAGGTGATCAAATACCACCAAAAGAAAGCTCTATTTGTGGGGAAATAAGGACGCCAATTTTGTTTGGGAGCCACGTTGCACGACCGTGTAATTGTCAGTTAAAGCGACGCAGTGCCAAATCGCAAAAAGTGGCCCGGTCATTGACCAGCAATATGGTCCGGGGCTGAAGTGGTTAAAGCAGAGGTTCACACAAAAAGTGAACCTCCACTTTTTGGATCCCTCCCCCCTCCGGGTTCTGACTCCCGTAAGGGAATCCAGCCTTGTTACGCCCCCCCCCGCTGTCTTCTGGGAAACACTGTTCCCAGGAGAGTGCGGGGACCAGTGACGGCGTGCCACGATCCTCACGCATGTGCAGTAGGGAATCGAGCAGTGAAGCTTCGCTTCCTGATTTCCTCACCGAGGATGGCGGCGGAAGCAGCCGAGGACCAAGCGGGCGCGCTGGACAGGTAAGTGTCAATTTTTTAAAAGTCAGCAGCTGCCGTATTTGTAGCTGCTGGCTTTTAAAAAAAAAATTGGCGGAACCTCTGCTTTAATTGCAGACTTTCAGCTTTAATTTGAGGATATTTACATCCAAATCAGGTGAACGGTGTAGGAATTACAACAGTTTGTATATGTGCCTTCCACTTTTTAAGGGGCTAAAAGTAATGGGACAAATTAACAATCATAAATCAAACTTTCACTTTTTAATACTTGGTTGCAAATCCTTTGCAGTCAATTACAGCCTGAAGTGTGGAACGCATAGACATCACCAGATGCTGGGTTTCATCCCTGGTGATGCTCTGCCAGGCCTCTACTGTGACTGTCTTCAGTTCCTGCTTGTTCTTGGTGCATTTTCCCTTCAGTTTTGTCTTCAGCAAGTGAAATGCATGCTCTATCGGATTCAGGTCAGGTGATTGACTTGGCCATTGCATAACATTCCACTTCATTCCCTTAAACTCTTTGGTTGCTTTTGCAGTATGCTTCGGGTCATTGTCCATCTGCACTGTGAAGCGCCATCCAATGAGTTCTGAAGCATTTGGCTGAATATGAGCAGATAATAATATTGCCCGAAACACTTCAGAATTCATCCTACTGCTTTTGTCAGCAGTCACATCATCAATAAATACAAGAGAATCAGTTCCATTGGCAGCCAAACATGCCCACGCCATGACATTACCACCACCATGCTTCACAGATGAGATGGTATGCTTTGGATCATGAGCAGTTCCATTCCTTCTCCATACTCTTCTCTTCCCATCACTCTGGTACAAGTTGATCTTGATCTCATCTGTCCATAGGAAATTGTTCCAGAACTTTGAAGGCTTTTTTTATGTTGTTTGGCAAACTCTAATCCGGCCTTCCTGTTTTTAAGGCTCACCAATGGTTTACATCTTGTGGTGAACCCTCTGTATTCACTCTGGTAAAGTCTTCTCTTGATTGTTGACTTTGACACACATACACCTACCTCCCGGAGAGTGTTCTTGATCTGGCCAACCGTTGTGAAGGGTGTTTTCTTCACCAGGGAAAGAATTCTTTGATCATTCACCACAGTTGTTTTCTGTGGTCTTCCAGGTTTTTTGTTGCTTCTGAGCTCACCGGTTCGATCTTTCTTTTTAAGGATGTTCCAAACAGTTGATTTGGTAACACCTAGGGCTAGATTCAGGTAGGGGCGCGCATTGTTACGGCGGCGCAGCGTATCGTATTTACGCTACGCCGCCGTAAGTTAGAGAGGCAAGTGCTGTTTTCACAAAGCACTTGCCTTCTAAGTTACGGCGGCGTAGCGTAAATGGGGCCGGCGTAAGCGCGCGTAATTCAATTGAGGATGAGGGGGCGTGTTTTATGTTAATTCTTGGTGACCCGACGTGATCAACGTTTTTCACGAACTGCGCATGCGCCGTCCGTGGAATTTCCCAGTGTGCATTGCTCCAAAGTACGCCGCAAGGACGTCATTGGTTTAGACTTGAACGTAAATTACGTCCAGGCCTATTCGCGAACGACTTACGCAAACGACGTAAAAAATTCAAAATTTGACGCGGGAACGACGTCCATACTTAACATTGCATACGCCTCCTAATAGCAGGAGCAACCTTACGCTGAAAAAGCCTAACGTAAACGACGTAAAAAAATAGCGCCGGGCGTACGTAAGTTTGTAAATCGGCGTATCTAGGTCATTTGCATATTCTACTCCAAAAACGACGGAAGCGCCACCTAGCGGCCAGCGTAAATATGCACCCTAAGATACGATGGCGTAAGAGACTTACGCCAGTCGGATTTTAGGCTAATGTCGGCGTATCTTGCTTTCTGAATACAGAAAGAAGATACGCCGGCACAGCTTTGAATTTACGTGGCGTATCTATAGATCATTCTGATCTTGATCACCGCGGAGAGGGGACCATTCTGATTTTGAGTGCCTCAGAGTGCCTCAGAGTGCCTCAGAGTGTAGCCGAGTGACATAGCAGGTCCCGCCTTCTGGAGCCTACAGCGCCTATGATGGACGTCCCACTGGTCCAATGCCAGGACCGCGGGACGTATTATGTCTTGTACAGATAAATACTATGGTTAATATTACATTATCATTAGGCACAGTAGGCATTGTGCCCCTTTAGGAGGCAGAGGCAAAGGGCTGTTTTTTCCCAATATAGTATTTGGACACGTTTTTCTTCTAGTAGTGGTGTGCCCAATGCCCATCATCACAGAGATGCAGCCAATCGCCAAAGGAGGAGCCGATAAGGCTAGGTATACAAAATCTCAATATTCTAAGGACTAGTAAAAACAAATTACTGTGTAAAAGTGGTGATCCTAGCTGGACTAGAGTGATATTTTGCATTAGCTTGCATGCTCAGTGGCTCCTGAGGGCTTAGTACCCATTTAACTGCTTCCTGCCTTTCGTATAGAAAAATTACGGGACACGCCGTATCACTGATCACGGTAAAGAGCATATTATGTAGGCTTTGCCATGTGATCAGCTGTGTCCAATCACAGCTGATCACAGTGTAAGCAGGAAATGCTGGTTATTGGCATTCCTCTCCTTGCGCTGACATCGCATGAGGAGATGAAAGCCAGTCTGCACTGACAATCAGGGCACTGATCAACAGTGTCCTGATTATCAGTGCAGCCCCAACAGTGCTCACCAGTGCTGCCAATCGGTGCCCACCAGTGCTGCCAATCAGTGACCATAAATGCCGTCTATCAGTGCTGCCCATCGGTGCCACCTATTAGTGCCTATCAATTTCCCTCGAGTCTGCTGGGGCTGTTGACCTCATATCTAAGATGGTGGCTCCCAGCAGCAGTCCCAGACTTTTTGCATGTCTACAAAAGGAAGTCTTATCAGTGTCCATAAGTGCTGTCTATGAGTGCCCATCCATGCCTCCTCATCAGTGCCCATCAGTGTCACCTCATCAGTGCCACCTTATCAGCGATGTCCATCAGCGCAGCCTCATCAGTGCATATCAGTGAAGGAGAAAATGTCCTTATTTACAACATTTTATAACAGAAAGTAATTTGAACTTTTTTTTTTTTTAAATGTACGGTCTATTTTTGTATGTTTAGAAAAAAATAAAAATAAAAAATGATTAATTACCAAAAGAAAGCTCAATCTGTCCAAAAAAATAATAAACATTTTGTTTGGGTACAGTGTAGCATAACCGCACAGTTGAGTGTGACAGCACTGAAAGCTGAAAATTGGCTTGGGCAGGAAGCGGGTAAAAGTGCCCAGTAGGCAAGTGATTAAAGGAAACCCCCACCCCTGGTGGTGTATGATGGTTTGGGCTAGTTTGTCCTCTTAAAAACCTGGGTTAGAGGAGTGGGAGGACAGGTTGCTGGGAAGGGATAGCCTACAAGCCTATATAGGTTATAGTGGAGTGGAGTTTGGTATAGGCTCCCCTTAGTACAACCCATCTACAACTGAGGAATATGGATCCCTGTGTTACATTTGAATAAAACTGTACGCTTATACTTTTGACTAACGAAAGAAGGAGAGGGCGTACCTATGTATATGAAAGAACTGCACACTCTGTTCTGGTTACAGTCAGGGCCGTTTGAAGGAAGCAAGAAGCAGGGGAGGGGTTGTTATCCCACTTCCTGTCAGTGCGGTCGGGAACAGGAAACTGAATCTCCTGTACCAAGCTGGTTACGGTACCCGGCTGGACTGCACTCCTGCACTCCTGAATTAGGAAAGGAGCTCGGCCATGCTACAGGCTGCAGCATTTATAGGAAACTGCGGCGCGGCAAGGGCCCGCTCTGCTGGGGCCCCAGGCCAGCTCAGGGCCCCAAGCAGTTGCTTGTTTTGCCTGTCTTGTTCCGACGGGCCTGGTTACAGTAAACATTAGACATGTGCATTTCGTTTCGTTATGAATTCGGACAAATTTTTCATTATTCGGAAATTCGTATGCATCCGAATTTCCGAATTACAAAATTAACGAATTTAAACAGATTCGAAAAAACATGAACGAAATTCGAATGGAATTCGAATCGAATTCGAAAACAAATTCAAATTGAATTTGAAAAAATAGAAATCGATTTTCTAAAAACTACAATAAAATAGAATATAAAACAATAAAGCAATAGAATCAAAAAGAATAGAATATAAGTTAATAGAATGTAATAAAATAGAACACGACAGTCTTCCGAAATTTGAATAGTATAAATTTGAATTCTAGAATAGATTGGAAAATAATTACAATTTATGGAATTTATATACAATAGAAAAGAATAGAAAAACAATAGAACAGAATAGAATCAATTATAATATATATTATATTTTATTCTATTCTCTTGCTTTTCTTTTCTATTCCATTCTAATCTTTTCTATTTGAATTTGAATTCATTTTATACGAAATTCAAATTTCTTATTGAATGAAATCGAATTTGAATAGAAAAGATTATAAAAGATTAGTTTCATATTAGAATTTGAAACATTTTTGACCGAATTCCTAAAAAGTCGATCAAATTTGAAAAATGTAATTAGATTAGAAAAAATCTACTGCATTCGAAAGAATTCTACCGCTTTTAAAAAAAATCTACCGAATTAGAAAAAACTACCGCATTTGGAAAAAATCTACTAAATTAGAAAAAACTAACACATTTGATTTTTTTTACATATAAACATTTTCCAAAATTTGAATTTCATATAGAATGAAATCGAATTGGAATAGAAAAGATTAGAATAGAATAGAATAGAAAATAATAGAAAAGTTAATAAACTAGAAAAACAATAGAACAGAATAGAATTATAATATATATTATATTTTATTCTATTCTCTTGTTTGTCTTTTCTATTCCATTCTAATCTTTTCTTTTCGAATTTGAATTCATTTTATGCAAAATTCGAATTTCTTATTGAATGAAATCAAATTTGAATAGAAAAGATTATAAAAGATTAGTTTCATATTAGAATTTGAAAACATTTTGACCGAATTCCTAAAAAGTCCATCAAATTTAAAAAATTTAATTATATATATATATAAACCATCTTCCAAAATTCGAATTTGGTACAGAATGAATTAGAATAGAAAAGATTAGAATAGAATATATTATATTTTTTTTCTATTTTTTCTATTCTCTATTGTTTTTCTATGCTTTTCTTTTCTATTATTTTCTATTCTATTCTAATCTTTTCTATTGGAATTCGATTTCATTCTATACGAAATTCGAATTTCAGAAGATGTTATATATAAATATAGAGATATATTGTTTTTCTATACTATTCTTTTCTATTTTTTTCGATTCTAATTTAATCTTTTCTATTCAAATTCAATTTCATTCTATACGAATTTTGAATTTCAGGAAATGGTTATATATAGTTTTGTTTAAATGTGGTAGCATTATTTCGAATTTGATAGTTTTTTTCGAATTCGGTAGATTTGTTTTCGAATGCGTTAGAATTATTTCGAATGCGGTACAGTTTTTTCGAATGCGGTAGAATTTTTTCGAATACGAAATGAATCCCGAAAACGAATGTAATGAATGCAACAAACTTAACTAAACAAATTTAATTAAATAACGAATCGAAACGAAATTAAACACATTTTTTCATCCTGCACATGTCTAGTAAACATTAAAAATGCTGAGTATGTAGTCAGGAGCATGTGAGTAACCAAGGTGGTGGATTTCCTCCAAGGTCAAAGTGTTTGTTGCCCCATCCCCTTCATGTTGCAGTAGGATGATGGGAGGGATCCTTGCCCAGCATGACTATTGTTGGCAGCAAATCAGAGCCCTGCTAACACACCTTGTAGTGATGCACACATGAGTATATGCAAGCTTATGCGCTTTAATGTATTCTAAAGCCTCGTACACACAATTGGATTTTCCATGGACAAATCGTAGGACTTTTGTCTGAAGGGCGTTGGCCATGAACTCGTCTTGCATACAAACGGCTAATGCTGCGTACACACGATCACTTTTTGTGATGAAATAAAATGACATTTTTAAAAACGTCATTTAAAATGATTGTGTGTGGGCTAAACATCATTTTTTGTCTTCTGAAAAACGACCAAAAAAAAATTCGAACATGCTTCAATTTTTTATGTCATTTTTTAAAATGTCATTTTTTGTGTCGGAAAAAATTATCGTGTGTGGGCAAAAACAACGTTTTAAACCTGCACATGCCCAGAAGCAAGTTATGAGACGGGAGATAAAACTACCATTCATAATGGAGTAAGCACATTCTGATGTGGATAAGGCCCTGATACAACCTCAGGGCTAACTCCATTCTGCCGTTTGATTCAAATTATAAGGTGAAATATGTGGACCAGACAAAAAGATTCACATCTCACCTCTTTCTGCATTCACCAGCAACAGGAAGAGGAAGTCCTCCTCACTATAGTTTTATTAGCCACATGAAATCACAAGGCATACAGTTGATTGGTTCACATTATACAGACACACCCACTAATCCTCCCACTCACCCACGGACCCACCCATTCACCCTCCCCTCACCCACTCCTCCTGTGAACACATGTCCAAGTCCTTTGTTTGATACTAAAGCACAGGGGTTTCTTGATCAACTTTGCAAGGGTTGCCTAGTCCAAACAGATGAATACAAGAAGCAGACAGAAGGAGGAGGAGAAGTTCGTATTTAGCATAAACATCTCTTGTTACAAGATTCAAAGTTCCTTTCAAAAGTCATGCAAGCTCCGAGTGAGGGGAAGGGGGAGGGGTCCTTGTACAAGTCCATATCTGCCTTCTCTCTACGAAAGGACTTGGAATGTGAAGCGAAGGGGGATGCAATAGGGGGAGGGGTGAAGGTCTCAACACATTTGTAACATGAGGGGGAAATGGAGGATGACAGCATCTGCTCTTAATAACATGTCCTTTTGTATTTTTAATGCTGAGTTCATTACTTTAAAACAATATCTGATATAAAATCCTCAAGGAAAATACGCAGTATTGTGACATGACATACCCATACATACATATGCATAATTAGTATAAAAATAAATAAACAGTATAAGGAATATAGGAAAGAGAAACATTTCAGTGATTCTAATCATAACACAAAATAAAATGTTCATTTTAGCACGTCCATCACAATTCATCACGCTGTAACAGACAAAAAAGCACGAATCGTCTTTTACTAACAAGTAACCAGCTAAAAGCAGCCTCAAGGCGAATAGAACTTCCCCTTTAGAGTGCCGTCACTTTGTTCATCATTTTTCAAAAACGATGGTGTGTGGGCAACATCATTTTTAATGATGAAGTTGGAAAAATTTATTTTTTTCATGATAAAAAATGACATTTTTTTTCATCACAAAAAGTGATCGTGTGTACGCGGCATTAGAATTGTCTGCCAACAAACATGAAACTACATGTTTTTTCAGCTCTTTAGTGCCAATGTTGTGTTATGGTTAGCAAATCTTCTGAGCATGCGTGTTTGTACTTTGGATTTTTTCCGATGGACTTGTGTACACAGCATCGGAAAATCCGACAAAACCCCTTTGTTGTCGGAAAATTTTAAAGCATGCTATTCCACATTTGTTGTCGGAAAATCCAACAACAATTGTCCGATTGAAGATACAAATGGTCGGATTTTCTGACAACAGCCTGCCATCACGCATTTCCCATCAGAAAATCTGATCGTGTGTACGGGTCTTAATGGCTAGAATGCACAAACAATTTAGCCAAGAGAATGAGTTTACATGCAAACACTTATAAATGCCATACGCATGTACTGTATTTATCGGGGTATTGCGCGCTCCGGCGTATAGCGCGCACCCCTAAAGTGGACCCGCATTCCTGTGGAAAAAAATGTTTTTTGTACTTACAGTTTTGGTGTCTTGCGCGGCGTCCATCGGCAGCCTCGTCGAGTCTGGCGTCCATCTGCGGCTTCGGGTGTCCTCTTCGTCGGGTCCGGCGTCCTTCTGTGGCATCCTCCCCACTCGTTTCCCGCTTTCCTGCGGCGAATTTGAATACTGCGCCGGCATATACCGAGCACAGTACACTCGTGTATAGTCGGGCAGGCTCGGCTACTCTCGCGCTCACGTCCTGTACGTCCAGGACGTGAGCGCGAGAGGAGCCGAGACTGCCCGACTATACACGAGTGTACTGCGCTCGGTATATGCCGGCGCAGTATTCAAAATTGGACACGGGAAAGCGGGTATCGGCGTATATCGCGCACCCACGATTTTGCCCTGATTTTCAGGGCAAAAAAGTGCACGGTATATGCCGATAAATGCGGTAACTGCCTATAAGCGTGCCTCAATGCAAGTGAGAAAAACGCAAGGTTAGAGACATTTTTTGTGCCAACCTCTGTCAGCACAACTTTATGCTCCCATATGCATGATGCCTTAAAATTAATAAAATTATTTCTCCTGTTGTTTAAACTTTTTCTCTGGTACAGTGAAATCGCTGTAATTAATCTAAATATTAGAAGAGGAAACAAGCGTGCCAAAGGTGAAGAAAAGGCCACTAACCAGATGTCTCAGACAACAAGCAAATGAGTAAAATTAGAGCACCAATTGGCCACAGTAATGAATGTTTTATTTATAACGAAGTCAGAATACTGTGTGCAATACAGAAGAGAGGAGGAGAAAGTCTCCAGAGCCCTGTGTGATTAGGACATCGCCTGAAATGTCACAAGATATTAGCATGTGAATTGTGTCCATTTTAATTAGTTGTCAGCTTTTCTAAAGGGTCGGAAGTGTTATCCTGAATAATGATTGCCTTAGTTTACGGTAAGTTGCATCAGTTTGTGTTAAAAGGACATGCTATTTATTGAGGTACGTATGCAAAGAACTCTTTCCAAAAGAAGAAATGGCTTGTGGGTAATTTTTAGATGTAAGTAAATGTCCCATCCAATGGATGTTTAAAGAAGACTTCCAGGTATGGCAATTTTTATATAGTTACATTGGTACAGCTTGTACCAAAGTATGCCATACCCGTGGGATCCCAGTGGAAGCTGGACATGATTCGTCAAGGGTCTAATCGGAGAAGAACTGGTACTTTTGCCATTACCCAACATAGCCGCACTGTGCATACAGAAAGGTTTCTTCACAGTAAGAGCTGTGAAAATGTGGAATAGACTCCCTGCAGAGGTGGTTCTGGCCAGCTCAGTAAAGTGCTTTAATAAAGGTCTGGATACTTTCCTAAATGTACATAATATAACTGGGTACTATAGGTAAAGTTGATCTGGGGAATATCCAATTGCCTCTTGGGGGGATCAGGAAGGATTTTTTCCCCCTGCTGTAACAAATTGGATCATGCTCTGCTGGGGTTTTTTGCCTTCCTCTGGATCAAGTGTTGGTATAGAATTGGGTATATATGATTGTACGATATTATTATTATTTTATTTATTATGGTTGAACTTGATGGACTTGTGTCTTTTTTCAACCTGACTAACTATGTAACCTTTTGTGCCCTGTACGTGCGCACAGGGTGCAATTATAGGTTTGGGTGCCTATTGGTCTTTAAAAGGTGAGAAGTCCTGCTCAATGATTGATGGATGATCGTTAGCCCCCCTGTGTTCCTGTGCTCCTGTGTATGCTGTATTAGAATTGCCTGTTACCAACCCGGCTTGCCTTTGGCCTGTCTTGTCTATACTCTTGGCTCTGACCTCTGGCTTGTTCTACTGACTCCGCTGTTACCTGATTACCTTGTATGACCCCGGCTTGCTCCTGATCCTGAAACCTGCCTCTCCTCCTGACTGTACATGACTCTTGGCCTGACTCCTGACTCTGCTTCCTGTCTTGCCCTGATGTCAAGATTTGCCTGCTGCTTCTGGGAGACACATGCCCTGCAGTCAATTCTGCTCTAACCTTCCTACCTCAGGTGGTCTTCATCTCAGCTCTCCAGGCTACCAGAGCTGGCAACCCATGCTTCTTTGGGCGCAGCACCTCCTGTCATCACCTTCAAGGGTGCTCTGCACTCAGCCACAAGCGAAGCCCTCTCAGCGACTCGGCCTCAGTCCAGGTATGTGACATGATTGTAGAAAGCACCACTACTACACTAATCTCCATTAGCTTCTTGGTCCCATGCTGAGTGGCTGTCCTGCTGCATTTGTGAACACAGGAGGTCCGCTGTTTGGCACAGGTGTTATTCAGAAATCGATTGTCATTTTCTTAATTAATGAAAATCGTTCTTTTATTGGACAAGGTGGAGATCATGATGACCATGGCCCTGCCTCTCTTCTCTGTAAAATCAGGGAATGCTTTGCATTCATTGAAAAAAAGAAAAGTGTTTTATGAATGGCGTCTGTGACAGACTCACCCGGGACAGAGGCTTTTGGAAGGGACTGAATGCTAGCCTCTTGCCTTGCGATCATGGGCCCTGGCATTTGGGGGAACGGTGCTCTTTGTATGCCTGGGGACCCTTGAGGTGGTGTTACATTGGATTCAGGTCCATGTCCCGCCAAGACACACACACCAATGTAACAAAACATCCCACACTCCGCTTGAGTGCTTTCGTCATATACCGCTTCCTTTCAGTCTGGATATAGATATCAGATATTCCAACTGCTCACAAGCACACAACGAGACGATTGTGTTTGTCTGCTGAACATGGACTGTTTATTAGAACCAGAATACAAGTCTTATATATAGTAAAATTGGAGGTTCCTATATCCTGCTCATATTACTCTAGCAATACACAGAAACATAAATTAACATGAGCTAATTAACTAATCCCATAAAGCAGCTTCTTCATACAATGGCAGGGTCAATTAGCACAAACAACAATGGGTGACAGAGAAGCCATACTAGACTCATTTACATTATAGAAGACAACAGACAGACAGGTGGCTGGAGGTGCAGACCACCACCTATAAAATTGCACGCTCACCTCCCAGAGTTAAAACTCATGAACAGATCTCCCCTCAAGTTCACATGACCTCCTCCATTAAACAATCAATGGCAGGTAATCCAGCTATTTCTTAATTGAAACTCAGCACACTTGCTTCGAGGGAAACAAACGACTCCTCAGCTTTTGCTCAAGATTCCAGGGATTTCAGGACATGTAAATGATAAATAGAGAGACCATAGTGTTCTCTGTATACAAAATGTATTTAAAGCCCCCAAAAACAAATCACACTTACAGGATAAAAAGTTTAAAACCACACGAAAAAAATCTACAGTAGCCCCGCCGTCTTACACACTCACGGTGTCTGGCTAGATGTCAGGTTATCAGCTCCTTCCCTCTATCAACGTGACGTCTAGCCAGACACCGTAAGTGTGTAAGACGGCGCTACTGTGGATTATTACATGTGGTTTTAAAGTTTATATCCTGTAAGTTTGATTTGTTTTTGAGGGCTTTAAATACATTTTGTATACAGAGAACACTATGGTCTCTCTATTTATCATTTACATGCCCTGAAATCCTTGGAATCTTGAGCAAAAGCTGAGAGGTGCTCTTTGTGAGCTGTATGCCTGGAGACCCTTGAGGTGGTGTTCCTTTGTATTCAGGTCCATGTCCCCCCCAAGACACAAAGACTCTGGGAACTCTGTATATGTCATATTAGAAAGAGTGACTGATTCATACTTTTGGGACATATACTGTAAGGAGATGCTAATGTCATCACCTCCAGACACCTGTCTGTCTGTTGTCTTCTATAATGTAAATTAGTCTAGTGTGGCTTCTCTGTCACCCATTGTTGTTTGTGCTAAGTGACCCTGCCATTGTATGAAGGATTTCTGTGTTGATATGCACTGTATAATAATGTGTATTGTAGTTATGGAGTCACAGCAGCTGCTTTATGGGATTAGTTAATTAGCTCATGTTAATTTATGTTTCTGTGTACTGCTAGAGTAATATGAGCAGGATGTAGGAACCTCCTCTTACTGTATATAAGACTTGTATTCTGGTTCTAATAAACAGTCTATGTTCAGCAGACAAACAGGTATTGTCTCATTGTGTGCTTGTGAGCAGTTGGAATATCTGATATCTATATCCAGACTGATAGGAAGCAAAATATGACAAAAGCACTCAAGCAGAGTGTGGGACGTTTCGTTACATTGGTGTGTGTGTCTTGGGGGGGCATGTACCTGAATTCAAAGTAACACCACCTCAAGGGTCCCCAGGCATACACCTCACAAAGAGCACCGTTCCCCCAAATGCCAGGGCCCATGATGGCAAGGCAAGAGGCTAGCATTTAGTCCCCTCCTAAAAGCCTCTGTCCCGGGTGAGTCTGTCACAGCGTCCAACCAAGCAGATGACCTCCTGTGTTCATAGTTCAGCAGAGAGTGGAGTAGCGGTGCCTACTACAGTGATTTTTACCTTCCAACAGGACCCCACAGGTATGGTATAGCTGCACCAGTGTAACTATACAAAAATATCCATATCTGGAATTCTTCTTTGAAATAGGATTGGTGGGGTGTGGCCGAAAGAGGTCAGTATCTTTTTTTTTTACATATGGATAGCTAAGAACAGAATAACTGAAAGAATATCATAAGGATTTTCTTTATAATAAAATGTCAGATCACAAATACACAGGCTAGTACAATTACAATTTCTCCACTTTGACTTCAGGTTCAATAATGCATTTTTTTAAAGCCAATCTCTGGGTACAATCTGAAGCCACCACATCCTTCCCTGAAGCTGGATGTGATTGTGGTGAAGGTGAGGAGGCTTACATGTTGTATTCCAGTGTTATACACTTTTGCCGCGTACAGACGATCAGACATTCCGACAATAAAACCCTGGATTTTTTTTCCGACGGATGTTGGCTCAAACTTTTCTTGCATACACACAGTCACACAAATGTTGTCGGAAATTGCGAACGTCAAGAACGCGTTGACGTACAAGACGTACAATGAGCCGAGAAAAATGAAGTTCAATAGCCAGTGCGGCTCTTCTGCTTGATTCCGACCATGCGTGGAATTTTGTGCATCGGAATTTTTGTTGTCAAAAAATTTGAGAACCAGCTCTCAAATTTCAGTTGTCGGAAATTCCAACAGCAAATGTCCGATGGAGCCTACACACGCTCGGGTTTTCCGACAACAAGCTCACATCGAACAGTTGTTAATTTTCCGACCACGTGTATTTGGCATTAGAGTTGCCCTTTGAGTGGACCTAATTTCAAAAAAAGTTATTGTGTTCTATCTTTTAGGGAACATCTAGAAACATTTAAATGTTGTCCCAGATTCTTCATGAAACATAGCAGTGCACCTCCTATGTCTACACTTTTTTGGAGTGTCAGATGCATTAATCCTCTGCTGGGTGCTGTGGTTCCATCTGCCAGCACCTACATCATTACTCTGATGTTGTGGCCAGTGAGTGAGACCACAGCATGCAGCAGCAAACCAGGCACATTTCCAGGTATATTGAATGTTGAGGGTTTTTATGCTGCCAAAGCTTTTCGAGAGAGTATAGATGGAAGTAATTTTCTGTTGGACTGATAAGAATTGCTTAAAGCAGTGTTCCGCCCCAAAAAATAATACTTAAAAACCGGCAGCTACACATACTGCAGCTGCTGGCTTTTAATAAATGGACACTTATCTGTCTTGGAGTCCAGCGATGTCGGCACCCGCAGCTGATGTTTCCTTTTTGGGTGTGATGGCACTGTCCTCTGCTAGATTACCTCCTTTATCACTGACAGGACCCATCAAGTGCAGATGAACGCATGCAGATCGCCAATTGAACCCCTTCTCTATGGAGTTCTGCAGGGCTCGGCTTTGTCACCCATGCTGTTTAACTGCTATATGCTCCTGCTCGCTGACATCAATGCTACACACAAACTAGCATGCCAGATCTACGCAGATGACACTCAGATCCTGGCTGACGCAGACGAGGGGTCAAATATGCAACTCCAGCGGAGAAATGGGCTCCTTCACATACAAAAATGGATGACTGATAACAAGCTAGGCCAATGTAAAGACCGATGTGATGTTGGTGGGCCCTCAATCAACCACCAATTTTCTCTTGGCCTGGCCCATCTCATTCTGCCCAACCCCAATGCCGGCAAAGCAGGTCAGGAACCTAGGCATCATCTTTGATCCATGCCTGTCATTCATACCTCACGCAAAACTCTGTATATAAAACTACAGCGTCTATATAAAAAGACTTCAGAAAATTAAAGATTTGTTTTCGCACGAAAACTGGCTAATTCTTGTACAGGGCCTTGTGCATTCCAGGTTGGACTGCTCCAACATCTTTTTTCTTGGACTTCCACTGCAGTGGCAAAGAAAATTGCAAGTAATCCAGAATCAAGCAATGTGCCTGGTTTCCGGTTGTGCTAGAACAGACCACATCACTCCTGTGCTGGAAAAACTGCACTGGCTTTCTATTGCCAAGCGAGTATTATTCAAAACAATGTGCTTTATGTATAGGGCACACCGGAAACTGGGCCCAATCTATCTGTCTGAATGGGCCTCTCACTATGTGCCGTCAAGATCACTTCGCTCAGCCAACTTGCATCTCACAGAACCAACAATTAGCAGACTACAATCCACTGGCAACAGACGCCTGGTCACAAAGGGTAATGAGCTGTGGAATTTCCTTCCAGCATCTCTAAGGTCCTTACCCTCCCTCCTGAGTTTCAGGAAGGGTTTAAAAACCCACCTCTTTATTCAGGCCTACGGATAATCTGATAAAGAATAGGAACAATGCAAAACCATGGACTTTGAATGCTCTTTTTCCTCCTCTATATGGAGGGCTAGCCCCCCTGCCCCCTCCCCAATTTTTCTCTGTTTTATGTTACCTTCTTAAAATTCTACACCCTAGGCTCTTTTACCTTTGTATGTGTAGTGCTACCCCCTCAGGAGCCGCTGGTTAGATTGGGACAGCATGTTACAGTATGATGTGTCTAGGGATGATGGTGAGAGTAATAACGGCATGTCCAGACACCAGCGTGACATTTTCTGTGCTTTTATTACTGATCCAACATGACCAATAGTCAACTCGAGGTAGACAGAGAAAGGTTGGTGAAAGGAGAACTTTCAGATTCAGGCTATGGATAAAAGAAGCAGTCCTGCCTCCAATGATAACTCTTGCTTCGTCGCCACTCCAGCGGGAGTGGGTATAGTGCCCCTGTACAGGTCCCTCTCACAGGCCTGGCAGCCAGGGTGTCACTTGGAACCGTTGAGAAGGAACAAGTCTCTGCCACTGACTTGGCTCTAATAGAATTGGAATTAGGAGTGGGACCTCTGCCACAGGCCCTGTACTCAAGAACATGGATGGTAGAGCGAATCCTCTCAGTCAATCATTTTCCTGAATCTCCCTCAGGTAGATTTCCTATATTTGGGATCACCGACTAACAGTTTGCAGCATACAACCTGTCAGTGTCCGGCCACCCAGATCCCTGATGGATTATCCAAGCCTGTTTGAATCACCTGCCTCCGGGTTCACCTCAGACCGACTCCCCATCGAACAGCATAACTTGCTTGGGATCTTCCTCTTGAAGTGTGGAGACCCAGTAAGTCACTGGGGCCCCTTTGCAGCTTTAGAGTCAGGAACTTCGCGTAGCACGTGCGCCCCGGCCTGGTAGGCCATATCGCCGGGGCCCGTGATGTGCGCACACCCTAAAGGTGGGTGCCGCACCTGGACCAGGAACGCGCAAAGCCCCCACAAAATGGTGCCTGCCCCAGAAATACCCTCCCCCAGCATGCCCCGCGAGGGAAACACTCCTCTGATTGGCTGCTGGAGAAAGGTGCCTCCGCCTGGACACCTCTGGCGCCACCAGCTATCCAAAGATGGAACTTTATCCTTGGAACATAGAGTGAACCCACAGGCCAGTCCAGGGCTGGCAGCAGCCCAATTTAAACAGATCGACATGGATGAGAGCAATGTAACTCTCTCATCCCCCATTAAATTTGACATAGCACCTGTACTAAAAGTACACAGGCGCTACACATGGGTAATTAAAGTTTGAATATAGGGTCTCTACGTGCCTAGACGCTCTCCTAAGGGAGCGCATTCGGCGCAGTACAAATCCCATGTCAAATCAAATCAAATACACCCAGTGAAGTGAACAGCCTCAGGTGATACACAGAGATGAAACAAATCTCCCTACATAAGTTTTACATCCATATCTGCTGTTTTCACATTTACAGTATATACTGTTTAGAAAGTTTAGATCATGTTAGGAAGTTTTCTCTTCCTGTTTAACACAGAGTGTGATGTCTGGGCATACAGCCAAGATAGCTAACATTGCTGATTGGAGGAAAGGCACACACCCTCTCTCATCATAGGCAGAGACTCTCAGAGCTGTTTTGTAACTACTACCATATGCAACATGTCTCCAAACAAAAGTGAAGAGTGTCCAGTATCAGCTACTCGGCATTCTCCATAATGTTGGTATGTACAGTCAAGTATTTACTAGAAAGTGGGTTGCTTTCACCAGATGAGGCAATCTCGTACGGTCCCTTCCCTGAAGACACCTATGAAGACACCATCTGTTATATGCCGTTTATTGGGAGATCATTGGAATTGATTAATTTTTCTATTGGGCCTTTTTTTTTTTTGGAGTGTGATGAAGTCTATGATTGCCTTGGACACTTAGGGCCAGATTCACAGAAAAAGTACGCCGGAGTATCTGCTGATACTCCGGCGTACTTTCAAATTTGCCGCGTCGTATCTTTATTTGTAATTCACAACAAAGATACGACGGCTTTTGGCTAAGATCCGACAGGCGTACGGCTTCGTACGCCTTCGTATCTTAGGATGCAATACTTTGGCGACCGCTGGGTGGAGTTTGCGTCGTTTTCCGCGTCGGGTATGCAAATTAGCTGTTTACGGCGATCCACGAAGGTACGCGAGTTCGTCGCATTCTCTTACGTCGTCGCTAGTCGGTTTTTCCCATCGCAATCTTAAGCCTGCTATTTCATGGCTTAGATTTAGACCAGCCATGTTAAAGTATGGCCGTCGTTCCCGCATCGAATTTCAATTTTTTTTTTTTTGCGTAAGACGTCCGAGAATACGAAAGTACGTTACGCACGTCGCCGTTCAAAAAACACGTCGGGGCGCCGTAATTTCGCGCAAAGCACAGCGGGAAATTTTCAAACGGAGCATGTGCAAAACGTTCGGCGCTGGAACGCGCCTCATTTAAATGGTACACGCCCCATTTGAATTAGGCCGCCTTGCGCCGAACGGCTTTACGCTACGCCGCCAAAAGTTTACACGCAAGTGCTTTGTGAATCAAGCACTTACGCTGGAAACTTGCAGCGGCGTAACGTAAACGGGATACGATACGCCGCCGCAAATCTACATGAATCTGGCCCTAATTTTTTATCACGTGTAGATCACTGGATTGTTATCACATTCTTTTTTCTGCACTGGTTGTGCTGTCCTCAGTGCAGTCTGTATCACGTTTATTAGCGCAACCTTTTATTTTTGTCTATTTGTTTAATGTTGTATAACATTTTTTGTTGCTGCTTTGTTTATATACACAATTTTTTTTGAATTAGTAAAAAATTGCACACTGTTTAGTTGCTGTAGGTTTCGAGATCTTCATATTACAATGTGTCTTACTGGTTGTGACCTTTGTAAAAATAGCAAACATTAGAATAGTTTCTACATATCGCAGCGCCTGTACCTTGTATCTGTTCCTGCAGTACAAGCACATGTTTAGCCATTCCCATTGATTATATGTCATTAGCATTGCTTTATAGAATTCCCAATGCATGTGATGGATTGTCTTGCTTCAACCAAGCATCGCACGGACTTTGGATTACTCTACATATTCAAGTTCCTCTCCTGCAGCAATGTCAGCCTCATTACCTTCATTATTCCACACTCATTACTTTAGAGTTTATTTGTTTTTTTTCCTAGCATGCATGATTTATTTCTTATAGTTGGCGCTGCTACAATGCTTGTGTCATTCATTTTTCCTTCACTTAAACATCCTAATGAAACGTTGTTGTTTCCGATATATTTGTCATGTGCATCAAGCAACAGCTAAATACATGCACTACATGCCCAACAATTTTGGACACCCTACAATATAAATTGAGTTCAGGTGTAAATGAAGGGCACTGTTAATGCCACCGCATATAAAGACATTTCAGACACTTTTAGACTTGTGGCAACAGTTTTTAACCACTTCCATACAGGGCATTTACGCACCTTCCCGCCCAAGCCAATTTTCAGCTTTCAGCATTGTCGCACTTTGAATGGCAATTGCGAGGTCATGCTACACTGTACCCAAACAAAATTGGCGTCCTTTTTTCCCCACAAATAGAGCTTTATTTTGGTGGTATTTGATCACCTCTGCGATTTTTTTTGCGCAACAACTAAAAAAGACTGACATTTAAAAAAAAAAAAAAAAAAGTTTTTATTTTTTTCTGTAATTTTTTTTGTAAATAAGTAAGTTTTCTCTTTCAATTATGGGCACTGATGGGCACCGGTGAGGTGGCAATGATGGACACCGATGGGGTAGTACTGATGGGCAGTGATGAGGTGGCACTGATGGGCACTGATAGGCGGCGCTGGTATGCGGCACTGATGGGCACTCATAGGCGGCACTGATAGGCACTCATAGGCGGCACTGGGCACTCATGGGCGGCACTTATGGGTGGCACTGATGGGTACTTATGGGTGGCACAGATGGGCACTGATAGGTGGGCACTGGGCATGGATGGGCACTGATGGGGTGTCACTGATGGACACTGTGGGGTGACACTGAGGGGTGGCACTGATGGATCCATGTTGCCAGTCAATGCCCATTTGTGGGCACTGATTGGGATCTTTTTTTTTTTTACTGCCCTTTTTTTTTTATTTTTACTGCCTTTTTATTTATTTATTTTGCCCTTTTTTTTTTTGCCCTTCCCTGGTGGTCCAGTGTGGGCTTCCCTGGTGGTCCAGTGTGGGCACTCGAGGTGGGGCTGCGCTGATAAACAATCAGCGTGAACCCCCCCTGTCAGGAGAGCCGCCGATCGGCTCTCCTGTACTCGTGCCTATCAGACGCGAGTGAGGAAGAGCCATCAACGGCTCTTCCTGTTTACATTGTGATCAGCCGTCATTGGTCACGGCTGATCATGTGGTAAAGAGCCTCCGCCGGAGGCTCTTTACCGAGATCGGAGATGCAGGGTGTCAGACTGACACCCCACTTCACCTATTGCCGCGCTGCGCGCCCCCACAGGATCCTACAGGATGTCAATAGACGTCCAGTCAGGATTTCAGAACCACTTCCTGGACGTCAATCTGCTATTGACCGGGCGGGAAGTGGTTAAAGGTTTTTGTTCCAATATGACCATGTACCTATGTAGAAAACTATCTCTCCAATTTAAAAGCTGACCTCAATGCTTTGTGTAATTGGGCGAGAAAAGGCCGCGTACACACAATCGGAATTTCCGATGGAATTCTGATGAAGTCTTGCATACACACTGTCATCATGCCACGTACACACGACCGTTTTTCGGGTTCTAAAAAATGATGTTTTTTTTTAATGACCGGGCCGCACAGCAGAAGGTGAGCAACAACCGCTGTCCACACAGGGCTATCACAGACCGCAGTCACGCTCACCACCTACTGTGCAGCCATGCCCGCGTGTCCTCTCCCAGTTCCTTCGTCCCCGGCCGACGATGTCATCCTAGCTGCTCCCGCCTTCTCACATGCTGATAGAATCACATTAGCGGGCAGGGGAGCCAGGAAGAGGACACACGGACAGAGCACAGCCTGCCGAAAAACTGAAAGTGTCATCTCTCCTCTCTCCAACCGCGAGCAGAGAACCGGGGGGGTTCTGCCGAAAACATGACAGTGTCATCTCACCTCTCTTCTCTCCAGCCGCGAGCTGAGAATCGGGCTGCCAAAAAAGTGAAAGTGCTATATCTCCTCTTCTCTCTCCAGCTGCGAGCAGAGAACCGGCGGGGTGGCGAAAACATGAAAGTGTCATCTCTTCTCTCCAGCCACAAGCTGATTACCGAGGGCCCCTGGGGACATTCGGGCCCCTTACATGTGTAATGCCTGTATCTCCCTGATGGTTGCCCTGTAAAGGGGACTGCACTGTAAAGATGCACTGTAATGATTACAGCGCCCTTTTACAGTGCAGTTCCCTTTATATCACAGTGCCCCCCTTGATGTTCCCCCCCCAAAAAAAAATCTTCATCATTTTAGGCCAATATGTATTCTTCTACATATTTTTAGTAAAAAAAATGCAATAAGCATATATTGATTACTTTGCGTCTACAATATGGGATAGATTTACTGTATGTAATGCGTATTATAAATAAATGTTTTACTAGTAATAGCGGTGATCATGGATTTTTAGCAGGGCTGCGACATTGCAGAGTGCAGTTCGGACACTTTTGACACTTTTTTGGGACCACTGACATTTATACAGCCATCAGTGCTATACAAATGCACCGATACTGTAAATGACACTGGCAGGAAAGGGGTTAACACTAGGAGGTGATCAAGAGGTTATATGTGTTCCCAAGGGAGGTGTTTCTAACTGTGGGGGAGTGTGCTGACTGGAGGAGGAGAGAGATCGCTGTTCCTAATCACTAGGAACAGAAGATTTCTCTCTCTCTCTGCTCCCCTGTCAAAATGGGGATCTGTTTGTTTACATAGGGTGGCCGGCAGACATCGCGGACGCCAGCCACACGCATCATCTCCCCCGCCATGCAGCGCGCACGCGGGCCTGCTATAGCTCTTAACCCCCCTGGCGGTATTCCCGAGTCTGGCTCGGGGTAAGATTTTTATACCAAGAGCGGTATCCCCGAGCCAGACTCAGACTCGCCTTGCTGCAGCCAGAGACAAAGTTACTTACCTTGTCCCTGGATCCAGCGATGCGGCCGCGCTGTGTGAGCAAGCGGGTCCTCGCTAGATTCACACAGTGTTCCTGTGTGCCGCCGATCTCCGTTCCCTGCGACGTTACGACGCACAGGGGCGGAGAACGGCGCCAATTTCAAAAAAGTAAACAAACACCTTACGTTCAGTATACTGTAATCTTATAGATTACAGTACTGTATGTAAAAAACACACACCCCTTGTCCCTAGTGGTCTGCCCAGTGTCCTGCATGTTCTTTTATATAATAAAAACCTTTCTTTCTCCCTGCAAACTGTAGATTGTCCATAGCAACCAAAAGTGTCCCTTTATGTCAAAAATGGTTTCAAAGCAGCTAGAAAACAGCGATAATAAATTATAATCACTTGCAGAATTGTGTGATAGCAATTTGTGGGGAAATTCGTCATAAAAATATAAAAGTAATGACAGCGACAATTCTGCAACTGAGCAAATTTCAGTGTTTTCCAGTTGATTACATTATTGAAGAATTTGTATTATAATTATATTATTATTTGTTATAATTATTTATAATTATTTATTATATTATAATTTATAATTTTGTTTTTCAAACTTGTTCATACCCGGGATGTCTACTAGACTCTTGTTTGGTCAGATTAAAGTGAATTATTCCTAATGCCCCGTACACACCATCACTTTATGTGATGAAAAAAAATGACGTTTTTAAAAACGTCACTTTAATTGACTGTGTGTGGGGGAAAACGTTGTTTTATGTCTTGTAAAAAACGACCAAAAAAAATTGAAGCATGCTTCAATTTTATGTGTCGTTTTTCAAAAGTGCACTTTTTACTTCACAGAAATTGACCGTGTGTAGCAAAAAACGTCGTTTTCTAAGACGTTTTTTCATCCACGCATTCCCAGAAGCGAGCTTCAATGGTAAAACGTGGTGAACGTAACCTCACTTTGCAAGATCATTGTGAGAAAACGATGGTGTGTAGGCAACTTCGTCTTTGAAAATTGAAGTTTCAAAAACGTCATTTTTTACTTCACAGAAAGTGTAGTTTTTTTTCATCACATAAAGTGATGGTGTGTACGCGGCATAAGAATTACAGGCCTACAGTATAAAACGCCAAATTTCCTTGCAAAATAATGGTACCGCTTTCAGCACCTAAAATCTGAAATAATCATACCGCTAGGGAGGTTAAAAGAGGCGACGTGCACCTACGGCGATTTGTGGGGACAAGCCGACCTGTCGCTGTATAATGACGGCGGCTGGTCGGCAAGTGGTTAATGTATACCGGTAGAATACATTAATGGGATAAACCTTGAGACTTTCCAACCACTTTAATGCAAAGAATGCATTAAAATAACAAATGCTTAGCCTTTAAAACCACTTTAATACAACTTTAGGTGTGCATTTGTCTGCAGTTATTCTACATCCGACATGTGTGGCCTCCAACAAGGACACATCTGTGGTGTCTTTTCCATGTTGTAAAAAAAAAAATTCCTTCTAGAAAAGGCCAGATGGCAGAAGGAAAGGCGTTCAACTGCCTCCTTTAGCGTTTTCGCACCTATTGTTCAATGACACTTTGCTTATGTGGCCGCATGTTTCTCATAGAGCGTAATCTGTCAGCATCTGCTACGTGATGTCTGTAGTTGGGGAAGCACTTGCAGGTAACTAGCTGCTTAATAAATCATATTAGACCGTGCATGTAGGACAGAAAAGGTCATTACATAAAGAAAAATCTATACATATTCCTGTAGAGGTGATATTTCTGGGTTATGGAACTGCCTGCTCTGGTATTGTTAGTTAAAGATGAGCTCCAAGCTGATTTAAAAAGAACATAATTAAATGCAGTCTAAAGCCTCGTACACATGACCCAACTTTATGGCCATAATTGTCTGACGGACGTGTTGTGTCGGATAATCCGACCATATGTATGCTCCATCAGACAAATATTGGTTGAATTAACGACAACAAAAGTTGACCGTTCATGCTCACCAACTGTTGGGCAAAAAATCTGTTATGTCGGTTTATCCGATTTTGTGGTACACAAGTCCGTCCAACTAAAATCCACGGAAAAGTTGGTTGGAAGTCTGAGCGTGTGTACGAGGCTTAAGGCCCCTTTCACACTAGGCGGATTCCGTCTCAGCGACGGGATGAATTAGAGTGGAGACTGCGAGCCAGGCCTTCTTGTCCAACATCAGCGCCTGATCTCGCAAATGCGCTTCTGAAAGAACGGTCAAACATTCCCATAGACACACTCCTAAACCTTGTGGACAACCTTCCCAGAAGAGTTGAAGCTGTTATAGCTGCAAAGGGTGGGCCAACTCAATATTGAACCCTACAGACTAAAGCCCCGTACACACGGTCCGGATTCTCGTCAGGAAGTAAATCGGTGCTCCCCGGCCGTTGGTAGGGTTGCCACCTGTCCGTTTTTGACCCGGACAGTACGGGATTTGAATCCTGTGTCCGGTTTTGAGTTCATCTCAAAACCGGACAAATCATTAAATCTGGATTGTGGCTTGCTCCATTGCTACCTAATGAGGATAGGATGTAGTGCCCCCAGTGGAGAGCGAAGGCAGTGCTGTGTGTGTCTCTGAACGCACAGTGAGGACAGAGTGTGATCACGGAGGAAACCTCCGGCCGCCTCAGGTTACACTCTTCTTTGTCAGTAACACAGACGGTTATGCTGGCTCAGCTTTGGAGGTAGGGAAGAGATGATCTGATAGTGTATAGCTCTGTGTGTCTATTAGTGGGACAGTGTGTAGTGTCAATGGGGTGGAGGAGGGGCTTTCATTATTCAATGCTCTCCAGGTGTCAGGAGTAGGATGACCACATTTCCAAACTGCCATTCAGGGATACCCCCCCCCCCCTCACCTTCCCCAAAAAAAGAAGAGGGGGGCGGGGGGAAATGTAGTCTCGGGGTTGATGGGAAAATTTGTCAGCGGGTTATTTGTCAGCTGAATGTGCCACTTGCCACCAGATGGCAGTGCCACTTGCCACCCATAGCCTGCCACCAGATGCAGTGCTGCAGCCACTTCCTCTGCATGAGCCACGTGTGTAGAAGGAAAGCAGTGGAGTCACTATCTGGAGAGTGAAGATCACACCAGTCCCTGCTGCTTGCCGCTAGGTTCCCGGAGAAGGAGGAGGTGCCGAGGTGGGTGGGGACAGCAGTACTGCACTAGGCGCAGGCCTCGCTCTCGGTCTCACTGTCTGAGAGTAAATTGTCACTGGTTGCAAGACACCAGGCAGCCCCAGCCCTAGCAACCAGTTCTGGAAATGTAGTTAATAGTTAGTAGGGGGTGACTGTGTCCTCTATTTCATTCCGGGACACTGTCTTGTCCCAGAATGAAGGTGCCCGGGACCAGGGACAGACATGTCAATTGCGGGACAGTCCCGGGCAATCCGGGACACGTGGACACCCTGGTCAGGAGTAGCACAGACCTGTGTCCTGCTGGGGGGGTCTCTGGGCTGTCCTCTGCTATCACTGTCCAGGTCTCCTCTGCCCACACTTCCCCTGACTTGTCCTTAGTATTAGACATGTGCACAGCAAAAATTTTCGTTTATTTCTGTTTCGTTTCTGTTCGTTTATCGTGATTCGTAACGAGTCGTAATTTCGTAAGACGTTAGTTATCGTATTTGTACTCTTTAGTATTTTCGTAACACTCTTTTTTCCGTTTCCGTTTTTTTCTGTTAGTTTATTTTTCGTTGAATCGAGATTCGTATTTTCGTTATATTTTGTATTCTGCCGCGTTCGTATTTTTAAAATGATTTTATTCGTTCCTTCGTTTTTACGTTAGTTTAATTTTCGTTGTTTTGCTATTCGTATTTACAATATATTTTCCATCATGCCGCATTCGTATTTTCTTAAGAAATATATTTTCGTTGCTTTATGATCATTCGCATTTTCGTGTCTAATTTCCTTTGACTGTAAAAACGTACTTTTGTAGATTTTATTGCATTCGTAATTCTGTTAGAATACATTTTACGTTTATTCGACACACTACTCGTCGTCATTTTGTAATTCGTACTTTACTGTGATTGACTTGCCTGTCTTAGTTAGCACACACACCCTGTCTAGAATGAAGTCTGACGTAGAAGAAAACTAAAATATGTCAGATATTACAAATACAAATCTAGAAATTAGATGCACTGCAGTCTAACACAGAAAAAGACACAAGGAGCCAGGAGGTAATGAGAAAGAAGCTCATTGGGGGAAGGAACAAACCTCTTCAGAGGAAAGGGACAGCGCTCAGTGGCTATTGGTCAATGTCCAGAAATATTTCAGTACTAACGAAAGCTAATTTACATTATTTCATATTTTCGTTGTTTTCATTTCAGTTTTCCGAAGATTCGTCATTTATTTTTCGTTAGTTTTGATTTTCGTTTTTTATTCTTTGTTCGGCATTTCCGTTGTTTTCTTTTCGGTCTTCGAATATTAGTAAGTTTGCATTTTCGTTCATTTTGTTTTTCGTAATTATTATTTTTTTTGGGTTCGGTATTTTCGTTGTTTCTATGTTTTCGTTTCTTTCATCTTTCGTATCTTCGTTGTTTTTCATATTCGTTATTTTGAAAATATCGTTATTCGTTATTAACTGCGCTAAACCGTTTGTTCATTCATATGTTAACGAATCAACTAAAATAACGAAAATTGACAGAAAAAAGTATTCGTAATTTAAAAAATTGCACATGCCTACTTAGTATAATCTGAGCTGTGACCTGTCATATGGGGGGCTGTATGAGGTCAGATCTCTGCATGGATTATTCTATGAAGTCTATTCTTCTGCCTTTTATTGCAAGTTCTCCATAGAAGATCACAAGTCATATGACAGCTATGTGTGGTAGTGCCAGTGTGTTTCTGCAGTCAGCAACTCCATGTAGCGCAAGCACGCTTACAACGCATTACACCACATCTGTGTAAATTCTGACAGCACAGCGTGTCGCTTCACATAGTACTCATACCTAAGCATTGTACTGTAACGCACAATATTCACATCTGTACATTGTGCTGCGTCATACAACACTCACACCAATACATTGTACCGCATTGCTATACACTGTGCCACATTGCACTATATTAAAAACATTACATACTTCTCTCACCAAAGTTTCCATTGTCTTAACAGTAGCTTGTTGCTAAGCAGTCTCTGACTATTTTAACCACTTCAACACCAGGCACTTTCACCCCCTTCCTGCCCAGGACAATTTTCTTCCCACAAATAGAGATATCTTTTGGTGGTATTTGATCACCTCTGCGTTTTTTATTTTTTGCTACAGTAAACAAACTAAAAAATACCAATTTAAAAAAAATATATAAAAAATGTTTTTGTTGTTTTGGTTATAAAATTGTGTTTTCTGATGAGTTGACACTGATGAGCGCTGACAGGCGGCTGTGATGGGAACTGACAGGTGGCACTGATGGGCAGCACTGATGATGAGCTACTGACAGGTGTTACTGTAGGGCACCGATTGGCACTCTGGTGTGCACTGATATGGACACCTACAGCCATTTCTGATGGGGCATTGACTGGCAGCTGATGGGCACCATTTTGGCAGCTGTCGTGGCACATCTGATGGGGCTGTGCTGATAATCAATGTGCTGATTATCAGCACAGACCCTCCCTCTGACAGGGAGAGCCGATCGGCACTTCCTGGTTCACACTGTGATCAGTCACAGCCAGGGATGGACTGGCCATTGGGACTACAGGGAGTTTCCCAGTGGGCCAATGGCTCAGTGGGCCGGCTTCAGTGACAGCGGCCTGGGAGTTTCTCACTTCTGCCTAATCTTGTCCCATAAGGGGGGGGGGGCACCAAACTGATTCTTTGCCCTGGGCAAAAATGTCTAGCTTCCCCACTGGCCTATAAGGCCTTGTACACACGACCGAACATGTCTGCTGAAACTGGTCCGCGGACCAGTTTTCGCGGACATGTCCGACCGTGTGTACGGCCTAGCGGACCGGATTCCTGGGCTAGCGGACAGGTTTCCAGCGGACAAATGTTTCTTAGCATGCTAAGAAACATGTCCGCTGGAAGCCTGTTCGTCGGACATGTCCGATGATTAGTACGACTCATCGGACATGTCCGCTGGGCCGAAATCCCTCACATGCGTCGAAGTGATTTGACGCATGCGTGGAAGCATTGAACTTCCTGGGTTGCACACGTCGCCGCGTCATCGTCGCCGCCACGTCACCGCGTTTTCTGTCCGCGGGGATTTTGGTCTGATGGTGTGTACACACATCAGACCAAAATCTGCCAGCAGACATGTCCGATGAAAACGGTCCGCGGACCGTTTTCATCGAACATGTCTGGTCGTGTGTACAAGGCCTAAGAGTACCAGCAGTTCTACTCTAATAAAGTAAAATGGCTAGTGGCTAGTGAAGGGGGAGAGGGGGCTTGGGTGGCCGGTGGGGTGTGGGAGTTGTCCGGCCGCTGTGGGAGAGACCTGTCAAAGTGGGCCAGTCTGGATGAAGTCCAGGGCCAAATTTTTGTCCCAGTCCAGCCCTGGTCACAGCTGATCACCGTGCTGCGCACCGGCATGATGTCCTGCTGGACGTCCAGTCAGGATAACAGAACCACTTCCTGGCCGTCATTCTGCTATAGGCCAGGGGCGGGAAGTGGTTAACTAAGGTCGGCTCAGATAAATTGTTAGCTCTCTGATTATTTTCAATGTACACCAAATCATATTTACTAGAAGAGTTTTTTGTTTTTAAATGATTATGCTGAGATTTATACATGCCTCTGAGACACTGACTTGTGTCACAGCAAAGTAAGATTATTTTATAGACACAAGAACACTTTATTTTTCTGTAACAATGCCATTTCCACTGTTAACAAAATTTGGCCCCACCCACTCTTCGCTGTGGCTCGCTGTATGCGCCACATTACTACTCTCCTTGGGACACCCAAAGGTGTCCTAGATCTTTTACAACCCTATAGTATATACTTCCAAAAAAAATACTGTGCGTCGCTAAAGTGTTCGGGTTTGGCCTGGAGAAAAGGTGGCAACCCTAGCCGTTGGTCCCCTGGACAACAAACTTTGCACACTTGTAGAGTGGGGCTATATGTGTGCCAAGGTACCGGGTCCCCAAAGTCCAGGAGATCAGTCGCAAAAAGGTGACTCGAGTATAAGCCGAGGGGGGCATTTTCAGCACAAAAAAATTTGCTGAAAAACTCGGCTTATACTCGAGTATATACAGTTAGGCCTCGTACACACTGCCGGACCGTTTTCATCGGACATGTCCGCTGGGAGATTTCGGTCTGATGGTTGTACACACCATCAAACCGAAATCCGCGCGGACAGAAAGCGTGGTGACGTGTCCGCACCGTCGCCGTGACGATGACGCGGCGACGTGCGCGACGCTGGAAGGTCAATGCTTCCACACATGCGTCGAAGTGATTCGACGCATGCGAGGGATGGCGGCCGGTCGGACATGTACGGTGAGTCTGTACAGACGACCGAACATGTCCGATGGACAGGATTCCAGCGGACATGTTTCTTAGCATGCTAAGACACATTTGTCTGCTGCAAAACGGTCGGCTGGACAAATGTCCGCTGGAAACCTGTCCGGTCGGCCGTACACACGACTGAACATGTCTGCTGAAACTGGTCTGCGGACCAGTTTCAGCAGACATGTCCGGTCGTGTGTACAAGGCCTGGGGCCCGTACACACAAGAGGATTATCCGCTGGAAACGGTCCTCCGGACCGTTCCCGCGGATAAATCCTCTGGCGGATTTTGATCTGATGGTTGTACTAACCATCAGATCAAAATCCGCGCGGAATCCATCCGCGGTGACGTGGCCGCTCCGTCGCCGCGATGATGACGTGGCTACGTGCGCGACGCTGGAAGGTAAAGACTTCCACGCATGCGTCGAATCATTACGACGCATGCGAGGGATGGGTTCGGACGGATCGATCCGGTGAGTCTGTACAGACCACCGGATCAATCCGCTGGACAGGATTCCAGCGGATAGATTTCTTAGCATGCTAAGAAATTTGTATCCGCTGGAAATCCATCGGCCCGAAAAATATCCGCGGATAAATATCCGCTGGGCCGTACACACCACAGGATCTATCCGCTGGAACTGATCTGCGGATAAATCCCAGCGGATAGATCCTCTTGTGTGTACGGGGCCTCAAGCCCCGTACACACGAGAGGATCGATCCGCTGAAATTGATCCGCGGATCGGTTTCAGCGGATAAATCCGCTGGTGTGTACGATCCAGCGGATATTTATCCGCGGATATATTTCGGGCCGACCGATTTCCAGCGGATAAAAATTTCTTAGCACGCTAAGAAATCTATCCGCTGGAATCGGCTCCAGTGGATCGATCCGGTGGTCTGTACAGACTCACCGGATCGATCCGTCCGAACCCATCCCTCGCATACGTCGTAATGATTCATCGCATGCGTGGAATTCCTTATATGACAGCGTCGCGCACGTCGCCGCGTCATCATCGCGGCGACGGCGCGACACGTCATTGCGATGGGAATTCGGCGCGGATTTCGATCCGATGGTATGTACACTCCATCGGATCAAAATCCTCAGAGGATTTATCCGCGAAAACGGCCCGGAGGACCGTATCCGCGGATAAATCCTCTCGTGTGTACCCGGCATAAGTGTGTGAATCCTTTCTTGGTAAAAGAAATGCGCTGCTTTGAGCATTTCATTGGTTTAATATCACACGTAGGACTTTTTGTTATCTTTGTTATCGGCTTCACATGTCCTTTATTTTACCTCTGCAGCAAAGATGGACACTCAAAGGCTTCAGCGTGGGGTGCACAGAGCCAGTAAAGTGATATACTGCCTCCCTGTGGTCCTCTATTTTATGAATGTTTAGATAAACATTGTGGAATAAGGGAAATAAATGGTGTTCTTGCCAAATGGAAAGGCAGCTCAAAATGTCAAGTGATCAAACAATAACAGAGGGAAACACGCTTCCATAACTTTCCGAGTGAGTAGCATTTGGTCAATAACTCTCTCTATTCTAATGGAAAGGGTCTTGACCTTATCTTTGTTTACATATTGTTTCTTACTGTTCTTTATGTTGCCATCCGTGACATTTGAATCACGTGTTTAACATGCTTTCAGGTTTACACAGAAATGTTCATGTACAAAAAATGCTTAAAGCTGAATTCCAGGTATTACTATGTTTACATAGTTACGTTGATCTAGCTTGAACCAATGTAAGTAGCGTTAGGGCTTTTTTTCAGCAGGAACGCGGGGGAACGCAGTTCCGGCACCTCCAGCTCTGAATGTATGTAATGGTGCTCAGAGGTGGGTAAGGAGTGGAACCAAGGAATGGTGCTCAGAGGTGGGTAGGGGGTGGAACCAAGGAATGGTGCTCGGAGATGGGTAGGGAGTGGAACCAAGGAATGGTGCTCAGAGGTGGGTAGGGGGTGGAACCAAGGAATGGTGCTCAGAGATGGGTAGGGAGTGGAACCAAGGAATGGTGCTCGGAGATGGGTAGGGAGTGGAACCAAGGAATGATGCTCGGAGGTGGGTAGGGGGTGGAGAATAGGAATGGTGATCAGAGGTGGGTAGGGGGTGGAGAAAAGGAATGGTGCTCGGAGGTGGGACCAAAGAATGGTTCCTCGGAGGTGGAACCAAGAAATGGTGCTCAGAGGTAGGTAGGGGGTGAAACTAATGAATGGTGCTTGGAGGTGGGTAGGAGGTGGACACAGGAGGTGACTCAGAAGGAGTTCCTGCACCTATTCTCTGAGAAAAAAAGCCCTGAGTAGCGTATATACTCGAGTATAAGCCGATCTCCCGGAATTTGGGGACCTGGTACTGGCCGACCTTAGCTCCCCTGGACCCCAAACTTGGCACACATATAGCCCCACTCTTCCTCTACAAGTGTTTTCACCACCTCCCCCCCGGTTCTCTGGAGAGAGAAGATATGACACTTTCACTTTTTTGGCACCCCCCCGCGATTCTCAGCTCGCGGCTGGAGAGGGGAGAGGTCAGATGACACTGTCACTTTTTCGGCATGGTTCTGTCTGTGTCCTCTCCTGGCTCCTCCCCTGCCCGCCAATGTGATTATATCACGGGGTGGGGACGAAGGAGCTAGGAGAGGACACACGGGCATGGCCACACAGTAGGTGGTGAGCGTGACAGCCCTGTGTGGACAGCAGTTTTTGCTCACCTCCTCCTCACCTCCTGCTGTGCGGCCCGGTCATTAACTGCTTGAGGATCGCCATGCGACGATATATGTTGACAAAATGGCACTGCTGGGCACAAGGGCGTACATGTACGTCCCCTTTAAGATACCAGCTGGCGGCGCACGCGCGACCCAGTCCTCTTCTCCTTGACCGAGAAGCGCAGACCCGATTGCCGCCGGTGTCCCGCGATCGGGTCACAGAGAGGAAGAGTGGGGAGAGGTGAGTGTAAACAAACCTCTCCTCGTGCTTCCTAGTGAGCCTGTCACTGATCGTCTACTCCCTATCATAGGGAATGATGATCAGTGACGTCACACGCACAGCCCTGCCCCCACAGTAAGAATCACTCCCTCAGGGCACACTTAACCCCTACAGTGCCCCCTCCTGGTTAACCCCTTCACTGCCAGTGTCATTTTTACAGTAACAGTGCATTTTTATAGCACTGTTCGCTGTAAAAATTACAATGGTCCCAAAATGGTGTCAAAAGTGTCCGATGTGTCCGCCATAATGTCGCAGTCACGATAAAAATTGCTGATCACCGCCATTACTAGAAAAAAAAAGCTGAATTCCAGGTATCACTATTTTTACATAGTTACGTTGATCTAGCTTGAACCAATGTAAGTAGCGTATATATACTCGAGTATAAGCCAAGTTTTTCAGCACATTTTTTGTGCTGAAAATGCCCCCCCCCCCCCCCTCGGCTTATACTGGAGTCACCTTTTTGCGCCTGATCTCCCGGAATTTGGGGACCTGGTACTGGCCGGCCGTAGCTTCCCTGGACAAAACCTGGCACATATATAGCCCCAATCTTCTTCTACAAGTGTGCAAAGTTTTTTGTCTATGGAACCTACGGCCGGGGAACACCGATTTTTCAAAGTCGGGCACCCCTTCCATAGACTCCGATGTTAAACGGTCATTTCTCTGGTAACTTTGGGGACCCGGAATTTGGCACACATGTAGCCCCAGTTCTCCTCTATAAGTGTGCGAAGTTTGCTGTCTGGGGGACCTACGGCCGGGGAACACCGATTTTTCAAAGCCGAGCACCCCTTCTATATACTCCCATGTTAAACATAAGTTTAGTCATGGGCACAGTGAAGCATGGGCACAGTGAGGCAGGGGCACATCGAGGCATGCACATGGACACCCTAGGCTTATACTCAAGTCAATACGTTTTCCCATTTTTTTGTGGTTAAATGAGGTGCCTCAGCTAATATTCGGGCCGGCTTATACTCGAGTATATACGGTACTTTATTAACTACTTGACCTCTGGGAGATTTACGCCCCTTCATGACCAGGCCATTTTTTTTGCGATACGGCACTGCGTTACTTTAACTGCCCGGTCATGCGACGCTGTACCCAAATAAAGTTGACGTCCTTTTTTTTCTCCACAAATAGAGCTTTCTTTTGGTGGTATTTGACCACATCTGCGGTTTTTATTTTTTGCGCCATAAACACAAAAAGACCAAAAAATTCTGTTATAAAATATATCCAATAAAAAAAAAATGTAAAATCGAATTTCTTCATCAATTTAGGCCAATATGTATTCTGCTACATATTTTTGGTAAAAACAAAATCCCAATAAATGTATATTGCACAAATGCTATTGCGTCTACAAATGATGGGATATTTTTATGGCATTTTAATTTATTTTTTTATTTTACTAGTAATGGCAGTGGATCAGTGATTTTTAGCGGGACTACGACATTGGGGCGGACAAATCTGACACCTAATTGACACTCTTGACACTTTTTTGGGTACCAGTGACGTTATTATAATTTTTTTGGTTGAACTAGATGGACTTGTATCTTTTTTCAACCTGACTAACTATGGAAAGGGATTTCTCTGTATAGACAGAAAAAAACACTGCGCTAACGTGTAAATAAATTAACAGTGAAAAAAATTAATTTCTGTGAAAAGCTGCCAGTATTAATACTAAAATACCATAGTAAACAAAGAAACAAAAAACAAGATAATACGGCGCTAATATTTAAACCTGTGAAAAATATATATGTGAAATATATCTTAAAAAGTTGAATGCAACATTCATAAAAATAAATGTAAAATAAATGACCAAAAGAATGATCAAAAATTTGATAAAAGAATTGACAATATGGTATTCAATGTGACAAATCCAACCATATAAATAAATGAAGTGACAAAGAAATAGTCCATAACAAATCAGTGCAAATTAAGTCCAATTAAGGTGAGCATCTGTGATTAATCAGGAAAGGGATCCTCCACCAAAAAGGTCACCCAATGTGTGGGAAATGAAATCTCCTTACCAGAGACAAAGACCGGGCTTTCAACGGTCTAATTCAGCATAAGGATGTTTAAAGTCTTCCTTGAAAAGACTATTCCAGACACTGCTATGAATCACCAGTATTGATAACTCCAAAAGATAGAATCCCATTCAAATCCGCAGAGACAAAGACCGGGCTTTCAACGGTCTAATTCAGCATAAGGATGTTTAAAGTCTTCCTTGAAAAGACTATTCCAGACACTGCTATGAATCACCAGTATTGATAACTCCAAAAGATAGAATCCCATTCAAATCCGCTCCAGTTAAACATTGGTGTTCATAAAAACTTTCAATGATATCGGCAATAGTGCAGGCAAACATCAGCAACCCTTCTGGCATCTGTAAAGCAACTGTCTTTACCCCACATGCATTTTGAACATTTCAAACTCATGTATTTCATGCAAAAATGCGGACTGGTAAAGAGGCAGTTATGCTCTGCAAATGTGCGACTCCGCAACCTGCAACGTTAGCCATGTGCCCAGCAGCAACTGTGCACCCCCCAGTTGTGCATTCGGTTAGCCTGAAGCCAACACCCGGATGAGGACTTTATAGAGACAGAGGCTCTCTAGGCTGAGGGAAGTTATATGCAACTTGAATCTCTGAAAAGACTGCAGCTGCAACCAGAGCTTGTGGCTTCTGATAGTAAACTATCAGAAGCCACAAGCTCTGGTTGCAGCTGCAGTCTTTTCAGAGATTCAAGTTGCATATAACTTCCCTCAGCCTAGAGAGCCTCTGTCTCTATAAAGTCCTCATCCGGGTGTTGGCTTCAGGCTAACCGAATGCACAACTGGGGGGTGCACAGTTGCTGCTGGGCACATGGCTAACGTTGCAGGTTGCGGAGTCGCACATTTGCAGAGCATAACTGCCTCTTTACCAGTCCGCATTTTTGCATGAAATACATGAGTTTGAAATGTTCAAAATGCATGTGGGGTAAAGACAGTTGCTTTACAGATGCCAGAAGGGTTGCTGATGTTTGCCTGCACTATTGCCGATATCATTGAAAGTTTTTATGAACACCAATGTTTAACTGGAGCGGATTTGAATGGGATTCTATCTTTTGGAGTTATCAATACTGGTGATTCATAGCAGTGTCTGGAATAGTCTTTTCAAGGAAGACTTTAAACATCCTTATGCTGAATTAGACCGTTGAAAGCCCGGTCTTTGTCTCTGGTAAGGAGATTTCATTTCCCACACATTGGGTGACCTTTTTGGTGGAGGATCCCTTTCCTGATTAATCACAGATGCTCACCTTAATTGGACTTAATTTGCACTGATTTTTTATGGACTATTTCTTTGTCACTTCATTTATTTATATGGTTGGATTTGTCACATTGAATACCATATTGTCAATTCTTTTATCAAATTTTTGATCATTCTTTTGGTCATTTATTTTACATTTATTTTTATGAATGTTGCATTCAACTTTTTAAGATATATTTCACATATATATTTTTCACAGGTTTAAATATTAGCGCCGTATTATCTTGTTTTTTTTTTTTCTGACTAACTATGGGCCCAGATTCACAAAGGAGATACGAGGGAGTATCTCAGATACTCCATCGTATCTCTCAGAGTATCTATGCGGCTGGTTCATAGAATCAGTTACGCATAGATATCCCTTAGATCCGACAGGTATAATTGTTTTACACTGTCGGATCTTAGGATGCAATACTGCGGCCGCCGCTGGGGGGAGTTTGCGTCGTAAACCAGCGTCGGGTATGCAAATTAGTGGCAAAGTTTTCTCGCAAGTGCTTTGTGAATCAGGCACTTGCGATGAAAACTTGCGGCGGTGTAACGTATCTACGATATGTTACGCCGCCGCGATTCTACATGAATCCGGCCCTATGTAACTATATTATAGTGATCAGTACAAAAAATATGCACTGTTACTGTACTTAGCCGGAACACAAGATCTCCATCTTCACCCCTGTCAGAACGGCGATCTGCCTTGTTTACATAGGCAGATTGATGTTCTGCCTCTCTGGGGAACGACTGAGGGTGGTTGCTGATGAGGGTGTCCGCTGATTGTCATCCCCTGTGTCCAATCTGTGTGCAATCGCACCTCCGACGGCGCGCCACCCAGTGGCTATTGCACAAAATTATGTACAGGTATGTGATTTCAGATGCGGCTCTCTAATTAGGCAAATTAGGCTGTCACCTTAGGCCTCGCCCCACAGGGGCCTCGCGGCCACCTAGTTTGCCTAAAGAATTGGTTAGAGAAAATTCTATAAATGGTGAATTTCGTAGAATTTAAAACTCTTAATATGTGCAATTTATACAGTTAATTTTTATCGCTTGAATTATTTTTCCCATTATGGGTGTGAATGGGGCCTCATGTCTCAGATTTGCCTAAGGCCTCACAAAGCCTAGAGCCGCCTCTGTGCGATTTTGTGCAATAGATCCAACCTGCCACAGTAAATATGCGGTCTAAAAAAAAAGAAAAAGTTAAATTCCAGATCAGCCTGCACCCAAATAAAATGTATGTCATTCTTTTCACCACATATAGAGCTTTCTTTTGATGGTATTGAATCACCTTTGTGTTTTAATTTAAGCTATAAAAAAAAATACAAATTTTGAAATAAATAAATAAATAATTTGTTATTTCTGCTATAAAACATATCCAATAATAATATTAAAAAATAAAAAAATCTTCATAAACTTAGGCCAATATGTATTCAGCTACATGTTTTTGATAAAAAAAAAAAGAAAAATATCCCAATAAGCGTATATTAATTGGTTTACGCAAACGTTTTAGCGTCTACAAACTATGGGATATGTTTATAGAATTTAAATTTTTTATACTAGTAATGATGACTTATAATGGAACTGCGATATTGCGGTGGACATTATGGGCCAGATTCTTAAAAGGCTTACGACGGCGCAACGCCATTTGCGCCGTCGTAAGTCCTAATCTGGCCCGGCGTATCTATGCGACTGATTCTTAGAATCAGTTACGCATAGATATCCATTAGATCTGACAGGCGTAAGGCTCTTACGCTGTCAGATCTTAAATGCAATTTTTTTTCCCACCGCTAGGTGTCGCATCGTCGTTTTCCCCGTCGTCTATGCAAATTAGCTATTTACGCGAGATTCCCGAACGTACGCGCGGACGACGCAGTGAATTTACGACGTTTCCGTAAATGTAAACTTGCCCCTGCTATATGAGGGGCAAGTTTACGAAGGTTCGTATGCCATGTTAAGCATGGCGTCGGGTCAGCGTCGTCTTTTTCCGTCGTTTACGTTGTTTTCCTAAGTCGTTCGCGAATACGACTTTACGTCAATGACGCACACGTCGGCGTCAGTGAGCTGGAGCATGCGCACTGGGCTATTTTTACGCCCGGCGCATGCGCAGTTCGATCGGCGCGGGGGCGCGCTTAATTTAAATACAAGCCGCCCCCTTTGAATTACGC
Source organism: Rana temporaria (assembly GCF_905171775.1). Classification (NCBI taxonomy): domain Eukaryota; kingdom Metazoa; phylum Chordata; class Amphibia; order Anura; family Ranidae; genus Rana; species Rana temporaria. Next base: position 404,533,780 of record NC_053493.1, on the reverse strand, counting down.
GCCCTTACGCCAGGCCATTTACACTACGCCGCCGCAAATTACGGAGCAAGTGCTTGGAGAATACGGCACTTGCTCCAGTAATTTGCAGTGGTGTAGTGTAAATGGCTTGCGCTACGTCGCCGCTGATTCTATGAGAATCTGGCCCTATGTCACTATATGATACTTTGCCTGGAACCAGTGATACTAATACAGTGATCAGTGCTAAAAATATGCACTGTCACTGTACTAATGACACTGGCTGGGAAGGGGTTAACATCTAGGGTTATCAAAGGGTTAATTATGTGCCTAGCCAGTGTTTGTGTGTTAAAGTGGGGTTCCGGGCATCATTTTAAATTTTTTTTGCAAGCTAAAATTAAATAGTCCCTAAAGCATATTAATTGCTCCCCAATCATTCCAGAAATCATTGCAAACACTTGCCTTATATCCTCCAGCTCATGTTGTGGATATATCCATCATATTTGTGGGCATGTGAGGCCCAGTTCCTTTTTCTTCCTGGTTTTCAGGGAGAGGTGCATGCTGGGCGATTTTCAGGCACATTAAAGCGGGGGTTCACCCTTAGAGGGCACTTTTTCCCCTTAGATGGATGCTCGTTTTCTCTAGGGGAATCGGCTATTTGTTTTAAAATATGTGCCGTACTTACCGTTTTCGAGATGCATCTTCTCCGTCGCTTCCGGGTATGGGCTGCGGGAATGGGCGTTCCTTCTTGATTGACAGGCTTCCGAGAGGCTTCCGACGGTCGCATCCATCGCGTCACGATTTTCCGAAAGAAGCCGAACGTCGGTGCGCAGGCGCAGTATAGAGCCGCACCGACGTTCGGCTTCTTTCGGCTACTAGTGACGCGATGGATGCGACCGTCGGAAGCCTCTCGGAAGACTGTCAATCAAGAAGGAACGCCCAGTACCGAAGACCCATACCCGGAAGCGACGGAGAAGATGCATCTCGAAAACGGGTAAGTACTGCTCATATTTTAATACAAATAGCCGATTCCCCTAGACCGAACGAGCAGGAAGCTAAGGGGAGAAAAAAAAATTAACAAATGGGTGAACTCCCGCTTTAATGCCCAAAGACTCCTGGGAAATGGGTGTCATCATTTCCCAGGAGGCAATGGGGTCTTAGGACAGGAAGTGAGAATTTCTCAGAAGAAATAAGGACATTTAAAAGCAAAATGGAAGGATGAGGTAAGTGAAGGAGGACTGCACTAAGGTAAAGGAAGCAATTCAGGAAAAACAAAATTGTACCTTTACAACCCCTTTAATGTCCCCTGTCCCTCAAAACTGGGGTAATGCATCAGGTAAATAAGATGGCCACGAGGCCCCTGTGAGTGTGAGGCCTTAGGCGACCGCCTAATTAAAGTGCCACCTCTGGGCAGATGACTTCATCAGTCTGCTGCTACTCCTTCATTTTCCAATTACAGGCTAAAAAGGGACACGGCCTGGGCGAGACTATGCTCCAGGTATGTAAATCTCAAGACTGGATGGACTGAAATACAAGCGGTTAGTCAGCTCAAACAGCTCCCTCCTCTGTTTTCAGGAGTTCAACTTTAAATGGTTTATCCCTTTAGGATAACAATAGCCCTTCATACGGTTGCTCTGATAGATTGCATGTTTTATGTATGTACATTATTCCTAGGAATCTACTAGATGCCATGCGGATTTATGAGAATCCGGTTTATTATATTCACAACGTTCGTTTTTTTCAGTCTCAGCCCTTCTTGTTGACAGAATTGTTTGTAAATGATAAACTTGTAGAGAGATTTATGGTGGGAGAAAGAGGGCACGTGGAGGCGAGAGGAACAGGCGAAAGGTTTATGGGACCATAAATCATAAATAAATAAATGTAGAGTTCATGGAATTCCCCTAGCGCTCTCTGCGCCATACTTCACTATTACCACTAAAAGGAGGTTTAATTGCTCAGAATGACTCATAGCGTTACGATGATTACTATTTCTTTGGCTGAATACGATGATAATGGATCGTGTGCTGTGATGATGTCCATACGGAGGTAGGCTTTCTCATGCAAGCAGATGCTTTATCAGCCAACTTCTGGGTCACCTTTGACCTCATTGGTCATACCCGTCCCCAAGCATCTCTGAGTCTTGCCTTTTAGACATGTGCATTTTGTTTCGTTACAAATTCGGACACATTTTTCATTATTTGGAAATTCGTATGCATCCGAATTTCCAAATTACAAAATTAACGAATTTAAACAAATTTCGAAAAAACGCAAACAAAATTCGAATTCAAATCGAATTTGAAAACAAATTCAAATCGAATTTGAAAAAATAGAAATCGATTTTCTAAAAACTGCAATAAAATAGAATATAAAACAATAAAGCAATAGAATCAAAAATAATAGAATAGAAGTTAATAGAATGTAATAAAATAGAACATGACAGTCTTCCGAAATTCGAATATTATAAATTTGAATTCTAGAATAGATTGAAAAATAATTAAAATTTATGGAAACTAAAATACAAAAGAATAGAAAAACAATAGAACAGAATAGAATCAATTATAATATATATTATATTGTATTCTATTCTCTTGTTTTTCTTTTCTATTCCATTCTAATATTTTCTATTCAAGTTTGAATTCATTTATACAAAATTCAAAAATTTCTTATTGAATGAAATCGAATTTGAATAGAAAAGATTATAAAAGATTAGTTTCATATTAGAATTTGAAAATGTTTTGACCGAATTCCTAAAAAGTCGATCAAATTTGAAAAATGTTATTAGATTAGAAAAAAATCTACTGCATTCGAGAAAAATCTACCGAATTAGAAAAAACGACCGCATTTGAATAAAATCTACTAAATTAGAAAAAACTACCACAATAGATTTTTTTCTACATATAACCATTTTCCAAAATTTGAATTTCATATAGAATGAAATCGAATTGGAATAGAAAATATTAGGATAGAATAGAAAATCATAGGAAAGTTAATAAACTAGAAAAACAATAGAACATAATAAAATAAAATATAATATTTTATTCGCTTTTGTTCTATTGTTTTTCTATGCTTTTCTTTTCTATTATTTTCTATTGGAATTCGATTCCATTCTATACGAAGGTCGAATTTCAGAAGATGTTTTATATATATATATATATATATATATATATATATATATAGAGAGAGAGAGAGAGAGAGAGAGAGAGAGAGAGATAAAATATTTTTTTTCTGTTCTGTGCTATTGTTTTTCTATACTATTCTTTTCTAGTATTCGATTCTATTTTAATCTTTTCTATTCAAATTCGATTTCATTCTATACGAATTTCGAATTTAAGGAATGGTTATATATAGTTTTGTTTAAATGTGGTAGCATTATTTCGAATTTGATAATTTTTTTTTAATTTGGTAGATTTGTTTTCAAATGCGGTAGAATTATTTCAAATACGAAATGAATCCCGAAAACGAATGTAATGAATGCAATGAACTTAACCAAACGAATTTAATTAAATAATGAATCGAAACAAAACACATTTTTTCATCCTGCACACGTCTATTGCCTTTTGTGGCTGTACAGCTGTATGTCCCTTTCAAACTTTAACCACCTCAATAACAGGCACTTACACTCCACCCCCTTCCTGCCCAGGCCATTTTTCAGCGCTGTCACACTTTGAATGACAATTGCGCGGTCATGCTACACTGTGACCATGTGAAATTTGTAGGGCTGTGGAAATTAACTATTAATTCATCGATTAATCTTTAATTATTTTGATCGATCAAAATTATTTTGATTGGTTCTCACTTCTCCGCCGGCTTCCAGGCCTTCAGGGAGTTCTGTCGGACATCCGGTGATGTCACAGACAGCGGCGGGGCTTGCCGTGTCCATCTGAAGGGCTCCTTTGCTGTGCCTTCATATCTGCATGCCGGCGGGACCTTACTATCTGCTAGACATGTGCAGACTGGAATATTTCCTTTCGTTTTTTCGTTTTCGTTTGGAAAATAAATTTATTTAGTTACTCCAAAAAATCGTTTTGATTTATTTCATTTTTCGTTGGGGAATAGCTTTCGTCCGAAAATCCTATAATACTTGGTTTCTGTCGAATGGTCAAAAGAATATTCGCCGGAACGTCGAATCTTTGTTGGTTTCGGTCTAATGGTCAAAAAAGATTCGACGGAACGTCGAATCTTTACGCCGAATCGTACATTTCCGTTCGAATATTCCGCCTACAAGAATTCTAATGTTGTATGACTAGTAATAATGTCGAATCTATTCTCTGTAATGTCGAATCTATTATTTCTAGTGTCGAATCTTTTCTCTATAATGTCGAATCTTTTCCCTATAATGTCGAATCTCTCTATATCGAATTTTTACCGCAACGAAAACGAAAATAAAGCATTTTTTATGTCGGATCTTTCGGTTTTCGTTTCTTGCACTTTCGTTATCGTTTGTTAAAACGATAACGAAAAAAACAGATTTTCGGACGAAAATGCATTCTAACAAAAACGAATGCACATGTCTACTATCTGCCACACGCAAGGGCTGTTACACTTCACTCTATCAACCTGGGATTCTACAGCCATCCACTGGGAGTTGTGATAGTTCCCTTCACGGCACATCTACATGCCGACGGACTGATGTAACCTCTCCTCATCTGGATTCAGCAGTGGTATCGTTGTACACATTTTATACCAGTATCATACTTAGCTACATGTTTTTATGACGCTTTCGCTACCGTTTGGTATTAGGCCCCGTACACACGAGCGGACTGTCCGCTCGAGATTTCTGTCTGATGGTTGTACACACCATCAGACAGAAATCCGCGCGGACACGATACGTGGTAACGTGGCCGCGCCGTCGCCGCGACGATGACGCGGCGACGTGCGTGGCCCTGGAAGGTCATGGCTTCCACGCATGCGTCGAATCACTTTGACGCATGCGAGGGCTTTCGGCCGAGCGGACATGTATGGTGAGTCTGTACAGGCGACCGAACATGTCTGACGGACAGGCTTCCAGCGGACATGTTTCTTAGCATGCTAAGAAACATTTGTCCGCTGGAAACCTGTCCGATCCGCCGGACAATTGTCCGCTCGGCCGTACACACGACCGAACATGTCCGCGGACCAGTTTCAGCGGACATGTTCGGTCGTGTGTACAGGGCCTTACTCGCACTATTTTTACAGTTTATGTAGCTACGTCAATTTTATCTCCAGTGCAATATTTATTTGGTTACCTACTTGAAGACTATAAAAGTTTTAATGCTATTCCCATCAACCGCTGCCTTTGTGTGTTTTTTGTATCCTGCTATCCATTTTTCCAGTGGTTGGGAGCTGCACTGGGAATCAGCCTGCAAGGAGATCAGCTAAAAGTAGTTGGATCTGTATGTGCGTTATAATTAATTGAAATTAGTTGATTAATCGATAAAAAAAAAAATCGATTAATCGAACACAAACATTTTGATCAGTAACAGCCCTAGAAATTTGTATAATTTTCTTGACCTAAATAGAGATTTTTATTTTGGTGGTATTTAACCATTTCATTACTGGACACTTAAACCCCCTTCTTGCCCAGACCAATTTTCAGCTTTCAGCTGACGCATTTTGAATGATAATTGCGCGGTCATACAACACTGTACCCAAATTATATTTTTATAATTTTTTCCCACAAATAGAGCTTTCTTTTGATGGTATTTGATCATCTCTGCAATTTTTATTGTTTGCGCTATAAACAAAAGAAGACAAAAACATTTTTTACTTTTTGTTATAATAATATCCCAATTTGTTTTAAAAAAAATATTATTTATTCCTCAGTTTAGGCCCCGTACAGACGACTGAACATGTCTGCTGAAACAGGTCCGCGGACCAGTTTCAGCAGACATGTTCGGTCGTCTGTACAGCCGAGCGGACAGGATTCCAGCGTACATTTGCCCGCCGGGCCTTTTTCCAGCGGGCAAATATTTCCAAACTTGTTTAGAAACAGCCCGCTGGAATCCTGTCCGTCGGACATGTTCGGTCGTCTGTACAGACCTACCGTACATGTCCGAGCGGTCGCCATCCCTCGCATGCGTCGAATGACTTTGCCGCATGCGTGGAAGCATTGACCTTCCTGCATCGCGCACGTCGCCGCGTCATCGTTGCGGCGACGGCGCGGACACGTCACCGCGCTGTCTGTCTGCGCGGATTGCCTCCGACCGGACATGTCCGATGAAAACGGTCCGCGGACTGTCCGGTCGTGTGTACAAGGCCTTAGGCCGATACGTACTCTTTTACATTTTTCTGTTAAAACAAATATCATAATAAGCGTATATGATGGCTGCATGATGAGGACGTGACGCCGGTGAGGGTGGGAGGAGCCGACTGCTCCATGGCTGCTAGCGGCGTCTGCCGCACCGAGTCTCCATCGAGTACATCGGCGGACCGACGGACACCAGCGTGAGAGGCTGAGTGACCAAAGGACCGAGCGGGAGACTCATCCCCTCCCAAAGACCCGACGAGCGCGGAGAGTGACCGTACCGCCCCACGATCCCCAACAGCCTGTATCGCAACGGATGGCCGAGCGGAGCACAGTGGAACCGATAGCAGGGGCTACATCAAGGTCCCCCCCACGGAACAGCACAGCCCAGCGGCGGTCGGCGAGATGAACTGGGGGATTGGTGAGGCGCTCAGTTGAGCCGAGTCGGGTCGGGCTCCCTGCCCCCCCCCGGACCCCCCCCTCCCTATTCTCAATATTCCCTTGTGAATGACTTTTTGCTATTTGCTGTGTCTGTTCAATCTCGGGAGGATTTCAAGTGCAGTGCACCCTGGGGACCAGCTGCCGCGGATTAGATTCGGGCATGATAGGTTAAAGGAGTGATAAGGCTGTATCCTCTTTTGCTTCGGTGGTTTCATCGTTGTAAGCATTGTTTAGGACTCAGGACATATGAAAAGTTCTATTTTCCTCTTGTGAAAACAATCAGGGGAGGTGTTGCAGGGAACAGTAAAGAGGAGCTCCTGAGGTGTGGTGTGACACCCAGAGTAAATTCGGGCACTGTTTTTTTTTTTTTTCCTTCTTTTTTCTTTGTTGCTTTTTTCTCTCTCCATGTGTCCTGGCGGATATATCTCTTAACACTCAGCTCAGTAGCGACATACCTGGTGCAAGAGCAATAAGAGACTGATTAACTTGAGTAAAACCCTGGTGTATTTTCTATAGGAGTATGTAAGGAGGACTATTAAGACAGTCCCCTTTAAAACGCATCTTTTGCCTTATGATCACTAGTGAAGGGGAGATCTCTAATTCAGGAGATTAAAACTAGTCTGAAACCACACAGAAAGGCGCAGACCCACATCTGGTGAGCAATAAGGCAAAATTGAACATAAGCATTGCTGGCTCTCTCCAGATATCTGAATACCCTATACACTCGATCAACCGTGATAAAACTGTAAGCATAGCGGGCATCTCTTACTGTAAAGATAGACCCCGCAGGCTTAATAGACCGGCTTAAAAGTAGTAAATAAACGGCGAAACAGAGGAGAAATTAACAAGATCGCCCAGGGAAACAGGATCAAATAGGTATGAGGTATACCCCCTTTCTCTACACACCTCTCCCCACAAGGGGGTCAATATAGTTGGCGTTTGGTACGCTGAATACCCCCACGGGCATAGAACCCGAGATAGATAATCAAGGTAGATTACAGACTACTGTGAACAGGGGGAAAAGGAAGGAGAGAAGAAGGGGGGAAGAAAAGGAAGAAAAAAGGGAAAAGGGCCCTGAAGCAGGGGTCTGAGAAAGGAGGAGCAAAAGAAACAAATAGCAATTCTTAAACATCTTCAAACTGGGGAAGAGAATCAGACCCAACAATAAAAGCAGGATGAATAGATCAACTAGGGGCGTTACTTCAAAAACACCTAAAAATAATCCTGGAAACGGTTCAATACAGCAATATATGACTCAAGAAGGGAGTCTCAAAAGCCCAGGGATCACAAAGAGAAATGAAAAAAAGAAGAGTGAGACAAAAAAGGGGGGGAGCAGTGCTGAGAGCTCTAGAGGAGAAACGACAATAGAGAGCGAACAAGAACACAGTAAACTAGTAGAACAAGCCCAAGACACACAACCCCCCACGAAGGCTGAGATGAACACTATGCTACTGAGGATGGAAAACATCATAAAAACAGAAATCAACAGAATAAGATTAGACCTAGGAGGGCTTCTTGAAAGAGTAGAAGGGACAGAAAGGAGAATAGAAGAACAGGACCAGGAACTAAACATACTGAAAAAGCAAGTGAAGGCAATGAGTGACAATCAAAGATTGATGGCATATCGGATAGAGGACCAGGAGAATCGCAACAGGAGGCAGAACCTCAGAATCCGTGCGATTGTGGAAGAAAAGGATGAAGATCTCAGAGCAATTATGAATACAATATTTAACCCCCTGCTAGATAAAACAGCAGAAGCGAAGCCCCTCAAGATTGAAAGAGTACACCGTATAGGTAACCCCCAACAGACAGAAAGATACGGCCCAAGAGATGTCATTGTGCGATTCAGGAACTATGTGGACAAAGCGGAAATCTGGGGAAGGCTTAGGGGGAAACCCCCCCTAAGATATAGAGAGACTGAGCTCCAAATATTTCCTGACCTGTCGAGAGAAACGTTGGCAAGGAGAAGGCATTTGAAACCCTTACTAGAGTCGATGCGGGCACAAAATATTAAGTATCAATGGGGTTTTCCTGCATGCCTTATTGGAATAAAGGGGGGTAAAACTGCTCGACTAAGACACCCGGAAGAATTGACGGAATTTTGCTATAAAATGGACTTAACAGTACCTGAGCTACCGGACTGGGTGGATTAGCTTGGTGTTGGTTTCAGCCACATTTGATTGGAGGGGGGGACAACCGGGGGGTGGGAGGGAGGGGGGAGGGGGAGCAGCTAGAGGAGCACTTAGGTACACCACCACTAGGGAGGAGCCGATGGAGAAGACGAGGAGGCAACCAATAGCGGCTCCCAGGCCAGGATTGGGCCAGGGGAGGGGGGGAGGATTGGGGGGGGGCGGACGGGAGGGGGGGGAACATCGGGGGGGGGGAATAGGCCAGGGGGGAGGAGGGAGGGATGGGAGATGGGATGGAGGAGGGAGGGGGTGGGAGAGGGAAGAGTGGGGGGGTGGGGGGAGGCAGGGAGACCATCTGACCGACATCACAAGAAATTATTTCAAACACTTTAAAAAAAAAGAAGAAAAACTTATATGACAGATGTCAAGTTTCTCTCATATAATGTAAAAGGGCTAAATTCCCATATTAAAAGATACAAAATTCTCTGTGAATTAACACAGTATAAAACAGATATTGCCTATCTTCAAGAGACCCATATTACCTGGGAGTCCAATATAAAGCTTTACTCATCAGAATACCCGATATGGTATTACGGGGATACAATCTCATCGCGATCCCGGGGGGTTGCTATTGGATTCGCTCGTAGAATCCGATTCACATTGGTGGATAGACAAACAGACCCGGAGGGGAGATTCCTGTTCCTGAAAATAAAACTTGGAGGAGAGATTTATACCCTAGCTAATGTGTACGCCCCCAATGTAAACTCGGTTAAATATATTAGTAAAATTATGAGAAAACTAAAAGAATTTGAAGAGGGCCACGTGGTTTTGATGGGAGATTTTAATTTCTGCATGAGTCCAAGCCTCGATAGTACGTCCTGTGCACAGGGGACAAATCGTGAGCAACTAAAGATACTGATAAAACAAATGACACAAAATCAAATGGTGGATGTATGGCGGATCCTCAATCCGAAGGCCCGCGACTACACGTTTTTCTCACCTGTGCATGGGACGTACTCGAGGATCGACTATGTCCTCGTCGACCACAGACTTCTGGAGAGGGTGATAGAAGCAGGGTGTGAGATCATGACGTTATCAGATCACGCCCCTATAACCTTAAAAATAAAAACTTCTATACAAAAAGACACACCACCAGAATGGAGATTGGATGAGAGTCTGTTGGGGGACGAGGAGGTAGTGGAGAGGATACAGAAAGAGTTGGAATGTTATTTTCAGGAGAACGACAAGGAGGGTATCTCAAGAGCATCCCTTTGGGAGGCCCACAAAGCATATATAAGAGGAATCTTTATAGTAGAAGGGGCAAGGAAAAATAAAATAAGAACGAGTAAATTAAAAACATTAAGGGAGGAGATATATCGGCTAGAACAGGAGCATAAATCACAGGGGCAAAAGAGGGAAATATTTCATAAGTTGAGTATAAGAAGGGATGAATATAGAGCTCTGGCGGAACAAGAAACTAAGAAATATATAGACCGGACAGAGAGAGAAAGATATGTCTGGGGAAACAAACCTAGTAAAAACTTGGCCAGAATGGTAAGAAAAAAGAAAACTAGGAATTTTATAGAAAAAATCAGAAATAGGAATGGTGACTTAGTACATGCGACTAATAAAATAGCAGAAGTATTCCGGGGCTACTATGAAGAACTTTACGATATTCAACAAAAGATCAGGTGCCCACGCGAAAAAATGGATAAGATTAGGGAAATATTACAGTTAGCCAATCTCCCAAAATTAGAAGAAGAGGAGGTAGAAGGGATGGAAGGTTCAATAACGGAGCAGGAAATAAGGGAGGCCTTAAAAAATACTCCTAAGGGGAAAAGTCCCGGGCCAGATGGCTTTACATCTGCCTACCTACAAAAATTCAGCACCATCTTAATCCCCAGACTCTGCCAATACTTTAATGGCCTTGGAACTGACTATGAAATGAGTAGAGAGGCTTTAACAGCAACGATTACAGTGATCAAAAAAGAGGGAAAGGACAATACGATTTGCTCGGGTTATCGACCGATCTCACTCCTGAACGCAGATACGAAACTCTATGCAAAAATTTTAGCGGAAAGAATGAAGGGAGCGATGACAGCCATTGTCCACCCAGACCAGGTAGGCTTTATACCTGGGAGGGAGGGAAAAGACAATGGTGTGAGGGCGCTCCTTCTCCTTGAGCAGATCAAAGAAAGTGGGACCCCTGGTCTATTCCTGTCGGTTGATGCTGAAAAAGCTTTCGACAGGGTAGACTGGGGATTCCTGATACAAACTCTAGAATTCATAGGAATAGGGCCAGGGATGATAAGGAGGATCAAAACCCTATATTTCCACCCGTGTGCAAGGATCAAAATTAACGGATCCTTATCCGCACCTTTTGAGATGAAAAATGGGACTAGGCAAGGATGCCCCCTATCCCCCCTCCTCTTTGTCCTATCATTGGAACCCCTTCTGGCAATGGTCCGACAAAACCCAGAAATCTATGGGGTAGAAGTAGGTGAAGACGAGCACAAACTGTCAGCCTTCGCAGATGATTTATTATTCTATATAAGCAGCCCAAGAGTCACTCTCCCAAAGTTAATAGATACCTTAAAACAATATGGTGAGGTCTCAAACTTTAAAATGAATACAACAAAAACTGAGATTTTGAATATTAATATCCATAAAGACGAAGAACTATATTTGCGGAAGAAATACAATTTCTCCTGGCAAAGAGAGATAAAGTATCTGGGTATAAAAATGGCAAATACTTTGAAAAAAATATATAGAATAAACTTTATCCCCCTTCTTGACGAAATTAAAAGAGAAATTAAAACTATATATAATAGACCAATATCGTGGTTTGGGAGGATAAATGTGGTAAAAATGGTACTTATCCCCAAAATTTTGTACAAATTCCAAATGGTCCCAATTTATCTGCCTCCGTCATATATCAAAATAATTAACTCCCTTCTAATGAAATACATATGGAACAATAAAAAACACAGAATCTCTGCACAAACTCTAAAACGAACCAAGAAAAAAGGTGGCCTGGCTGTACCTGACATTAGATTATATTATAACGCTTCGGTCCTCACACGGGTCATAGAATGGGCTAAAGAGTCACAGGATAAAAGGTGGATAAGTATAGAATGCACTTTAGCGAGGGCACAATTAGGGAGATTAATCTGGAACCCCCCACATTGTAGAACCCTACACACGTCAACACACGCAATCACACATAATGCTTTAAGGATATGGGATCGATTACACAAACAATTAAAAACTAAATTCAACTCACCCCTTATAGATTTGAAAGAAAACAAATATTTTGCACCCGGGACTAAAGAGGTAGGTGGTAATTGGATTAAAAATAGAACACAGTTAAAAGACATAACATTAAAGGGCAAAATTATGACCCTTCACGAAATTAGGATTGTAATGGAGGCACTCAGCGAGTGGAGGTACCTGCAGTTGGTGTCATTCGTTAAGTGCCTCCCACACCCATTGAGGTCACGAGAGGAGTACACTACACTGGAACATATGTGCAGCACCGAAAGCTCAAAAGGAAATATTTCCAAAGTATATAAATATTTGCAGAAAATAGACGAGTCGGATACGCTAAATTATATACAAAAATGGGAGAGAGACCTAGGAGTTCCCAGGGGGAAGACGACCATAGGGAGAATCCTTAATTTGACTCATACTTCGGCGGTTGATGTAAAAACCGCCGAGATGAACTTCAAGTGTCTGACAGGATGGTACACTACCCCAGATAAAATGGCCAAATTCGGAGTAGGAGAGTCAGAGGAATGTTGGAGAGGATGTGAGGCAAGAGGAACGATGGCCCACCTGTGGTGGGACTGTGTAAAAATCAAAACGTTCTGGGGAAAAGTTTTGGCTTTGATAAAAGAGATAACTAAAAAAGAACTGGAAGATAACCCTTGGGTAGTCCTCTTTCATGGGGGAGATACGCCAGTCAACGAATATAGGGGATCACTAATTCCGCATTTGTTGAACTCTGCGAAACGATTGATACCCCTAAAATGGAGAAACCCGGTAAGCCCGCAAATATGGGAGTGGATCGACTCTGTAGAGGGCACTTATAGGAGGGAGAAAGTAAAATACGGTGTCGAAAAGAACAAGGCAGGAAATAAGGATATCTGGGAAACATGGACTGAATTCAAAAAATCTCGGAAATACGCAGAAAATATGAGAGCGGAATAAGAATGCAGCAGTACAGGAAATAAAAATACTAGGTGGAGTCGGGGGATGGTCCGGGAGGGGTAGGAAGGGTAGTTGGGGGGGGGGGGGGGTAAAGGTGGGGTGCTGCGCCACGTCAACACGTAAGGATAGCATGTTGGACCTTGTTTATATGAGGAACGCTCTAGTCCGTCTAAATTGTTAAAGAGATGAAAGAAGTTATGTCAAAAAAAAAAAAAAAAAAAAAAAAAAAATTTTTTTTTTTTTTTAACTATATGCAAAAGCAGAATAACAAATATAGAATCAAGCAAAAAAAAAAAAAAAAAAAAAAAAAAAACCACAAATGATGCTATACCCGAAATAGAGACGGAATTATGAATAAAATCATGAGCAGGTCTCTTGCTGTGGTTATGTCTGACGTGGAAAAAAAAAAAAAAAAAAAAAAAAAAAAAAAATAATAAGCGTATATTGATTGGTTTGCGCAAAAGTTATAGCGCCTACAAAATAGGGGATAGATTTATGATTTTCTTTTTTTTTTACTAGTAATGGCGGCGATCTGCTATTTTTTTTTTTTGTCAGGCCTGCGATATTGCGGCGGACATATTGGACACTTTTGACACTATTTTGGGACCATTCACATTTATACAGCGATCAGTGCTATAAAAATGAATTGATTACTGTATAAATGTGACTGGCAGGGAAGGGGTTAACACTAGGGGGTGAAGAAGGGGTTAAATGTATTCCCTGGGTGTGATTCTTAGGCCCCTTTCACATTGGAGCGGGAGCCGCGGTGGCGGTATAGCGCCGCTAAAAATAGCGGCGCTAAACCGCCGGGATTGCCGCGGGAATCGGCCGCTAGCAGTGCGGTATTAACCCCCACTAGCGGCCAATAAAAGGTTAATACCGCCCGCAATGCGCCTCTGCAGAGGCGCATTGCGGGCGGTATTGCCACGTTTTCCCATTGTTTTAAACTGGAAGGAGCGGTGAAGGAGAGGTATACATGCCCCTCTTCTCACCGCTCCAAAGATGCTGCTGACAGGAGATTTTTTCTCTCCCGCCAGCGCATCGCCTCAGTGTGAAAGCCCTCCGGCTTATAAATTGAGTCTGCAGTGAAGGAGTTTTTCAGGCGGTATAGCAGCGCTATTTTTAGCGCTGTACCGCCTAAAAAGGCACGCGCATCGGCATCTCAGTGATGCGCCGGCCACAGTTTTTTCCCGCTGCGCGCCCCCAGCGGCGCGTGCGGGGAATGCAAATAAAAGTTGAGAGCCGCGCTGTGGACGTCTTTCGTCTACAGCGCGGGTCTCAAGTGGTTAATAAATTCTGGGTTTTTTATTTTTTCCGAAAATAAAAGGACCGGAAATTTTGAAAACAATAATAACTTTTTTCTTAGTTTCTGTGTATAAGTAATTGTTCTCCTTCACTGATGGGCACTGATAGGCTGCAGCGATGAGGTGGCACTTATGGGCTTTGATGATGTGGCCCCTTTTGGGCACTGATTAGGTGGCAGTGATGAGGAGGCACTAATATGCCGCACTTATGGGCACTGATAGGTGGCACTGATGAGCACTGATAGGTGGCACTGATGGGTGGCACAGGTGGGCACAGATAGGCGGCACTGGTGGGCACAGATAGGTGGCATGAATAGGCTGCACTGATGAGCGGCACTGGTGGACATTGATGGGTGACACATTGATGGGCAGCAGTGATAGGCATTGATGGGCAGCACTGATTGCCAGCACTTACTGGTGCAAGACCAATCACAGAGATCACACAGAACTAAGCAAGGCATTGGGAATGACAGCCCTGTTTACTACTGTAACTGTGATTGCTGTGATTGTTCACAGTGATCACATGGTACCAGCCCTGGGCTGCCCACAGCAGCCTGGTACTGTGATCAGTGATCACAGTGATCAGCCTGGTACTGTGATCAGCCCTAGAAGGTTTGTGCAGTGTGCGCTTCTGGGAGGACGTATGGATACGTCCTCCCAGAACTAGAGGACATCTGCCTGGCCGTTTATAGACATTGGCCTGGCAGAAAGTGGTTAACGCATTCCATAATGTGCTTCAACGCACCACAACAAATTGCTTAAAGTGGTTGTAAACCCGTTACAACCACTTTTACCTACAAGTAAGCCTAGATTAAGGCTTACCTGTAGGTGCTCGAAATATCTCCTAAACCTCCACGGTTTAGAAGATATTTACAGGAAAGATGATCGTGCCGTTCCTAAAGGAGCTAATGCCATTACTGGTGGCTCTGTGCAGTGACATCATCGTGGCTCCGGCCAATCACAGCACCAGAGCTGCGATACCCGGAAGTAACCCCCGGGAGAGATGTCGGCTGCCCAGGCAGTGTATGAGGATGGCTGCAGGGGCTTTGATCGGAGGTGAGTATTACATAATGAGCTAGTATGCTATGCATACTAGCTCATTATGCCTTTGTCTTGCAGGTTTTTTTTTGGTTTAGTTTTTTTTTTGGTAGGCTTTACTTCCTCTTTAACCAAAAGTGGAACTTCCGCTTTAAGCACTCCTTGCCCCCTTAAATGCCACATTTGGCATGTAAGTTTTTTCGGGGGGAGTGGGGGCTTCAGTAGGAGTGGGACTTCCTGTCCCACTTCCTCCTTCAGCCCAGGGACCGCCTTGGCAACTCCTCCTCTCGCCTTAGGCGGCCCCTCCCTTTAGGCGATCTCCTGGGATACGTGACAGGTCCCAGGAGATCGCCTGCCCACTCAGTGAGTGCCCGGCCATAAAGCCGAAAGCTGTCACGGCCGGGTGCCCACACTATGAATAGAGGTGCCGGCCGGAGAGGGGGGAAGAAAAGCGGAGCTCCGGGCGGCCGCATCGTTGGACCGTGGAGCAGGTAAGTGTCTGTTTATTAAAAGTCAGCAGCTACACTTTTTGTAGCTGCTGACTTTTAATAAACACTAAAAGGCTGGAACTCCGCTTTAAAGGGGTTGTAAAGGTATTTTCCCCTAAATATCTTCCTTTACCTTAGTGCAGTCCTCCTTCACTTACCTCATCATTCCATTTTTCTTTTAAATGTCCTCATTTCCTGTTCTTCTGTCTGTAACTCCACACAGTAATGCAAGGCTTTCTCCCTGGTGTGGAGTGTCGTGCTCGCCTCCTCCCTTGGACTACAGGAGAGTCAGGACGCCCACTAACACACAGCTCCTTTCTCTATCTGCAACGTAGAGAGCGTCATGGCTCTCCCGTAGTCCAAGGGAGGGGGCGAGCCTGACACTCCACACCAGGGAGAAATCCTCACATTACTGTGTGGAGTTACAGACAGAAGAACAGGAAGTGAGGATTTCTCAGAAGAAATAAGGACATTTAAAAGCAAAATGGAAGGATGAGGTAAGTGAAGGAGGACTGCACTAAGGTAAAGGAAGATATTTAGGAAAAAAAATTGTACCTTTACAACCCCTTTAACGCTGCTGTGTTTAGGCAGTGTTAAGAGCCCTGACTCAGGAGTGGGGCCATCAGCGTCCCTAACAACCAGTGAATATTGGTGACACCACCCCTTGTGACATCAATGACCCAGCATGCCCTCAGTCAATGACGTCACAAGGGGGCGGGTTCACCAGGTGACATCACTGGATGGCCCCCGCCCCTTAGTTATTAAAGATCAGCATCTGGGGGCCACCTTGTTAAAGAGGGCTTCCAGATTCCGATAAGCTCCCTGCTCGCAGACCCCCGCAAGAGGCTCTTGTCCTTTAATTTTTTTTCCCATCATGGGTGTGAGTGGGGCCCCATGTCAAGTTTTGCCTAAGGCCTCGCAAAGCAGGGAGAAAGCCTTGAATTACTGTGCGGAGTTACAGACAGAAGAACAGGAAGTGAGGATTTCTCAGAAGAAATAAGGACATTTAAAAGCAAAATGGAAGGATGAGGTAAGTGAAGGAGGACTGCACTAAGGTAAAGGAAGCTATTTAGGGAAAAACATTGTACCTTTACAACCCCTTTAAGTGTGAATAGCCCCTTAAAAAAAAAAAAAAAATTAACCACTTAAGGACCGCCTCCTGTAAATATATGTCAGCAGAATGGCACGGCTGGGCAGATGCACGTACCGGCATGTCCTGTACATCTACCCAGCCGCTGGGGTCCCGCGATCGGTCCCCGGAACTGAAGAACGGAGAGAGCCGCATGTAGACACGGCTTCCCTGTGCTTCACTGTGGCGGCTGCATCGATCGTGTGATCCCTTTTATAGGGAGACACAATCGATGACGTCACTCCTACAGCCACACCCCCCTACAGTTGTAAACACGCACTAGGTGAAACATAACCCCTTCAGCGCCCCCTGTGGTTAACACCCAAACTGCAACTGTCATTTTCACAATAAACAATGCAATTTAAATGCATTTTTTGCTGTGAAAATGACGATGGTCCCAAAAATGTGTCAAAATTGTCCAAAGTGTCCGCCATAATGTCGCAGTCATGAAAAAAATCTCTGATCGCCGCCATTATTATTAAAAAAAAAAATGCAATAAAACTATCCCCTATTTTGTAAACGCTATAAATTTTGCGCAAACCAACCAATAAACGCTTATTGCGATTTTTTTTACCAAAAATATGTAGACGAATACGTATCGGTCTAAACTGAGGAAAACATTATTTTTTTATATTTTTTGGGGGATATTTATTATAGCAAAAAGTAAAAAATATTGCATTTTTTTCAAAATTGTCGCTGTATTTTTGTTTATAGCGCCAAAAATAAAAACCGCAGAGGTGATCAAATACCACCCAAAGAAAGCTCTATTTGTGGGAAGAAAAGGATGCCAATTGTGTTTGGGAGCCACGTTGCACGACCGCGCAATTGTCAGTTAAAGCGACGCAGTGCCGAATCGCAAAAAGGGGCCTGGTCCTTTACCTGCATTTTGGTCCGGGGCTTAAGTGGTTAAGAAAAGGTATCCATACATTGTGGTGTGCTGCATTGCTAAAAAAGGTCATGTGCATTTTTTAATGGTGCACAAATGGACTGCCTTAGTGTAATGCCCATTAATTCATGCCGCAATGAATTAACGGGCAGATGAACCCCACAACAGATCACTTAAGTGTGACTGGTTCCTAAAAAATATATAAAAACTATGGGCCAGATTCACAGAGCAGATACGACGGCGTATCTCCTGATACGCCGTCGTATCTGTTGTTCTATCTATGCGACTGATTCATAGAATCAGTTACGCATAGATATCCCTAAGATCCGACAGGTGTAATTGTTTACACTGTCGGATCTTAGGATGCAATACCGCGGCCGCCGCTGGGGGGAGTTTGCATCGTAAACCAGCGTCGGGTATGCAAATTAGGAGTTACGACGATCCACGCCGGTTTTTCGCGTTCGCTACGTCGCCGCTAGTCTAGTTTCCCGTCGCAAAGTTAGTCGTTTTTTTTTGGTGCCTTTACTTTACACAGCAATCGTATTGCTGTATAAAGTATGGCCGTCGTTCCCGCGTCGAAATGTAAAAAATAACGTCGTTTGCGTAAGCCGTCCGGGAATACGGAATTACTCTACGCGCGTCGCCGTTCGAAAAAATGACGTCACTTCGCGCAAAGCGCGGCGGGAGTTCGGAAACGGAGCATGCGCGGTAGGTCCGGCGCGGGAGCGCGCCTAATTTAAATGGCACACGCCCATTTGAATTGGCCCGCCTTGCGCCGGAGGCTTCCGGCGTAGGTTTTCATCGCAAGTGCTTGGTGAATCAGGCACTTGCGATGAAAAATTGCGGCGGTGTAACGTATCAACGATACGTTACGCCGCCGCTCTTCTATGTGAATCTGGCCCTATATTCCCTTATTAAATATTGGCCACAAAATGAAAATACTACTTATTATTGGTTTAATATCTAGATTACATTTGAAAACCTTCATGACAGCCAAAGTCTCCCGTGAAAGCGAAGAAGAGACCCAGACTGTCTGGAAAGCGTAAAAAAGTAATTTATTTGGTTACCAATGGAATATATTATTTAACTCTTTGTTTCGATTTTCACCGTAAGTAAAAACAATAAAAAGGTCACGGAATATATATCAGTATCAAGACAAGGCACTTATTTGTGATTGCTGTAATCATGATTGTAACGCTGTGGAAATGGAGAAGGTGTGAAATTGGTTATTGATGTGTCTTCTGAGCGGAGGAATTTCTCAAGAGCCCCATCTACAATGTGTCCAGTGTTTTCATATGTCATAATAAGATGGATTCTGGATATTGTGTGCTCCATGGAAGGAGAAGGTTTGAGTGAGACACGAGCTGTAGACCAGATGGATGTGGAGAGAATTTGAGTTATGAGATTTCTAGCCTTAGGTGAGGTTTGTTTAACTGGGAACATGGGAACAGAGGGGCGCCAGACTGAGTGCAGTATAAATCGTATATTTAATAAAAACAAGTAGTAACTCACAGGTTAAATTAAATGAGTTGTACAACGCTAGCAGGCCAACACAGGACCGATCCTAGGCAGGGTGCACAGGGTGCATTGCACCCAGGCGCCTGCAGAGGTGGGGGCGCCGAACATCTAACAGACTCCAACAGAAGCCCTCTCTGGCCCATATTCTGGCTAAATGTCCGCGGGCTGCGCGTAAGGAATTTACACTCCGCCGCCCCAACCTACAGGAGCAAGTGCTGTATTCCCCAAACACTTGCTCCGTAGTTTGGGGCAGCGGAGTGTAAATGCCCCGGCGTAGCCACGCGTATCTCCAAGGGGGCGGCTTCTATTCAAATTAAGCGCGCCCCTGATTCTAAGTAACTGCGCATGCGCCGGGCTTAAAAAAGCCCAGTGCGCATGCTCCAGTACTCGGCGTAAAACGTCAATGACGCCGACGTGTGCGTCATTGACGTAAAGTCGTATTCAAGAACGACTTACAGAAACGACCTAGCCGATGGAAAAACACGACGCGGACCCGACGCCATCCGTAACATGGCCTACGTGGGACTTGCGGAAACTTACTCCTCATATAGCAGGAGTAAGTTTCCGCTTACGCAAACGACGTTAGCAACGGGTACGCGACGCGAAATCGTTCGGGAATCGGCGTAGCAGGCTCATTTGCATAAGCAAATGAGTCCTTCACGTACATGCCATCTAGCGGCGGGCGGCGTACTTACATTTAAGATCCGACAGTGTAAGTGACTTACACATGGCGGATCTTACGTGTATCTATGCGAAAATGATTCTAAGAATCAGTCGCATAGATACACGGGCCAAAAAAGGGAGATACGATGGAGTATCCTGAGATACTCCATCGTAACTTCTCTCAGAATATGGCCCTCTGTGTCCATCACAGAGGCTCCCCTCCAGGTCTCAATAAAGTACTCTGCTTCTCTTCCTATATTTTGTTTATTGTTAAGAGATCATGTAAGGATCCCAGGTTAATGAAGACTTTGTGGGGGAGCATCTCTGTGGTTGAGTCGTTGCCATAGAAACATTTGTAAAGGGGAGGAGTTAGTAAAATGACGACGAGCATGTGGGGGTGCCAGAAATATTTCTGCACCCAGGCGTCTGTGACCCTAGGATTGGCCCTGGGCCAACACTTTTACACCGTTTCTGGACTTGTACACCTATTTGGGGCTATTGGGAGCAAATAATTCAATACCGTATACACTCGAGTATAAGCCAAGGTACCTAATTTTATCACAAAAAAATGGGAAAACGTATTGACTTGAGTATAAGTCTAGGGTGAGAATGCAGCAGCCACTGTAAGCGGAAAAGAGGGTCAACTACCCATTTGCACGCCTCACTGTGCCCATTGCAACCTCACTGTGCCCATCTTCACTGTGCCCGTCGTCACTGTGCTTGTTGTCACTGTGCCCATCATCACTGTGCCTGTCATCAATGTGCCCATGGTCACTGTGCCCATCATCACTGTGCCCATTGTCACTGTGCCCGTCATCACTGTACCTCCTCCTGGTCTCTTCCGTGATATGCGTCTCTCAGCTGACACAGTTCCGCCTATCACAAACGTTCTCTCATCCTCAGACTCAGTTTCCCAGCAAACACTGTGTTCAGTGTTCTGCCAATCACGGACGTCCTCTTGTCCGAGGATGAAAAGGCGTACGTAATTGGCAGAACACTGACCACAGTGTCTGATGGGATGGGTGAGGATGAGAGAACGTTCGTGATAGGCGTTTCTCAGCAGACAGAGTTCCGCCTATCACAGGAGGGACCAGGAGGAGACCGCAAGTTTTAAACAATGGACGCCCGCAGCCTCTCAATATTTCCAGGTAAACTGACTCAAGGGTGGCATTTTCAGCCCAAAAAAAGGGCTGAAAATCTTGGCTTATACTCGAGTATATACGACACATCAATGGCATCACATCCACAAGACTGCCTAAAGATCCGCTGATTTGTCTGTTTAGCTGCTCTCCTGGGAAAACTGGGAAACCATTATCCTTGACCCCATGGATGCATCTCTGCCTTCTAACCACCAGGAGGATCCTCCTACGGTCCTGGACCTCCACTCACAGTCCATCACTCTCCATGGTAAAGAAAGCTGAAAACACTCCTCTACCTGGAAAAACTGGATACTATGCTGCAAAACCTTGGCACCACCAAGCGCTTCTTCACCCGTTGGAAAGTTTTCATAGAATACTTTCTCATCGACGGAAATACAACTCATGGTCACCTTTCAATACACCTCTTGGTATGCCAAGGATAACCTTACCAACTCATTGGGCAAACTAAAACTACCGGACTCTGAACCCAATCTGGGCAGTGAACCCCCTTACACTTGAGGAATGCGGAGTGCTCTCTGCACCCATCCCTTACCAGGCTCATCATCAATCCTTACTTTTGTCTTGAAACTTTAGTTATATACTCACTGGTTATGAGCCATTATTGGGTGTATATAGATAGATAGGTATATATATATATATATATATATATATATATATATATATATATATATATATATATATATATATATATACAGTATATACAGTATATATATATATATATATATATATATATATATATATATATATATATATATATATATATATATATATAGCGCTAACATACAATGGTTATTGATGAAGTTACCCCTTTCTCCAAAGTCTGTACCTTATTTGGCTTTGTATACATTCTAGCCTGTTATACTTATAGCCCCCTGCTCCAGATGAGCAGGCGCTGCCTCAAATTTAATGGGGGTCTGAGCTATTATTTGGCTCAGACCAGAGTGATTAAAGGCAATTTAGCCTCTGTTCTAGCCATGGCTGTGCTGGGAGTGATCCACCATTGATCGCCTGGGGTTGTTATTACCACCCCAGGCCAAGGGTGACAGCAGTCAGGTCATGGTACATCGAGTGTCCCCTTTAGCAACTAATTAGTGGGAGTGGTTACCCCACTGTGCATGCTGGGGAGGGGTACTTAAGGGACAGACGCCATTGGTGCGGGGTCTGTTCGTGCCTCGTGGTCCGCCTGGCCGGAGGTGCGTGTTGTGAATCCTGGTTCTGGGACCACGTTGGCCCGGGGCTGCGGCTTTGTCTGGTGGGCCCAGTTGTCTGGCCCACACCGCAGAGGTGATCCTGTGCTGTCCATCCTGCGGGAGGAAGGAGACCAGAGGGGGGGAACTATCCTGGTAAGGACCATGCAAAAGGCTTGTACCTTAGGAGAAGACCTGAAAGCTTCATTCAAGGATGCACCGTACACCGAGAGGCCTGACAGTGTCGCCTGTCGGATATAAAGGTTCTAGTAAGAAAAGCTAAAGAGATCCGGGTGCTGAATCCTGTGCCAGAGGATTCCGGACCAAAACCTCTCACGAGAAAGGAAGGTCTGTGGCAGAGACTTTACTTTATTTTGTGCGCCATCCCAGCTGCTAGGCCGGTGAGAGGGACCTATCCGGGTGAGCAATACCCACTCTGGCTGGCGACGAGAACTGTTTGCTGGAAACAGGAGTGTTTCCTTACTTTGTGACTATGCACCTGAACCTACCTACCCTTTCACCCCTTACTCCTCTTTTCTACTAAAGTTCTCCAAAATAAACCCAAAGAGAAAAGAGGTACATTGTGTGAGGACATTAAAATTCTTCGGACTCTCCTTTCACCCTGGACAGCGAGAATAGAGGTAACGTGCCACCCAAAATATAACCAGCAGCTCCTTCGGGGGTAGCGCTACATACTGTATTTATTTTGAATACTGATGTACTAGAATAAACCCAAATAAAAAAATTAAGAATAGAAAAATACAATTAAAATAAACAATATAAAAAAAATTAAAGCATGCTCGCGCTATGAACCGAACGCATATGTAGGTCGCGCCCACATATGTAAACAACGTTCAAACCACACATGAAATTTATCGCCGCAAGCATTTTGGGCGAGAGCAATAATTCTAGTGCTCTGTAACTGAAAACTGGTAACATTTTAAAGTGTCGCCTATGGGGATTTGTAAATACCGAAGTTTGGCGCCATTCCACAAGTGTGCACAATTTCAAAGCATGACATGTTAGGTATCTTTTTATTCGGCGTAACATCATCTTTGACATTTCAAAAATTGGTCTCATTTTACTTTTTTTTATGCATGAAACTGTTTTTTTTTTCCCAAAAAAAGTGTTTGAAAAATGACAATGTGCAAATACCATGCGAGGTAAAAAGTTGCAACGATATATATAATGTTTGGGGTTCTGAGTAATTGTCATTACAGTCGGGATCCACCCAGATGCCTGGACCAGCAGTTGGCTCAGCCACTACATCCCAGCACTCCAATGAGCGCTGTAGGGGCAGAGCAGAACGCCGGTGACTGACAGTCACTGCTCTGCTCAAGGGCGGAGGGAGAGAACTAAACAATAAGTGGTGTTTGATCGCTCAGTTCTGGTGGTAGAGATGGGGGGGGGGGGGGGACAGCTGCAGCTGGTATTGGTGCTGAGGCCATTTAGGGAAGTATGATGTTATATTTTTCTGTATTACCGCACTTCTCTTTTAAATATTGGCCACAGAATGAAAATAACGCCTATGGGCCCCACACTGTTTAACCTCTTCAGCCCCGGAAGATTTCCCCCCATTTTTTGCAATATGGAATTTTAACTGACAACTGCGCGGTCGTGCGACGCTGTACCCAAGCAAAATTTACGGCCTTTTTCCCCACAAATGCAACTTTCTTTTGGTGGTATTTTATCACTTCTGCAGTTTTTATTTTTTTTGCTATAAACAAAAAAAAAGATCGACATTTTGGGGAAAAAAAAACATATTTTTTAGTTTTTGCTATAATAAATATCCAAAAAACAAAATAAAAAAATAAAAATAAATTCTTCATCAGTTTAGGCCAATATTCTACATATTTTTGATAACAAAAATGCAATAAGCGTATATTGATTGTTTTTTGTAAAAGTTATTGCGTCTACAAAATAGGGGATACATTTATGGCATTTTTATTATTATTTTTTTTACTAGTAATGGCAGTGATCAGCGATTTTTACCGGGACTGCGACATGGCGGCAGACCGGACACTTTTTACACTTTTTTGGGAACAGTGATAAGTAATATAAAAATGCACTGATTACTGTATAAATGTCACTGGCAGGGAAGGGTTAACTCTAGGGGGCAATCAAGGGGGTTAAATGTGTTCCCCGGGAGGTGTTTCTAAATGTGGGGGGGTGGGACTGACAGGGAGTAGAGAGAGATTGCTGTTCCTAATCACTAGGAACATAAGAACACTCTGTACTTCCCTGTCAGAATGTGGATCTGTTTGTTTACACTGACAGATCGACGTTCTGGCTCTCTGTGAAGCGATCGCGGGTGGCCAGCAGACATCATGGCCGTCAGCCACACGCATCAGACAGCGGGCACCCACACCTGCTATAGCTGTAAAAAGGGACCGATGTACAGCTACAATAATTTGCGGGAACGAGCCGACCTGCCGCTGTATAATGACGGCGGCTGGTCGTCAAGAGGTTAAGGGCCCCCTGACAAAGGATCAAAATAATATAATAATATTGATTTGATCTTGAAAGAAAATTAACGAGATGTCCTTAAATTGTTTACAAAACATAGAAAAAATGTGTCATGGATATGCAATAATGTCTGGTGCCTTACCTTCCCCTCATGTGTCCATTAGAGGCCTGACTCTCTTCTGGCTGCCTTTTTATCATCTCTCCTCCCTGTATGGCCCCAGCCTAGGCCATCCCAGGAAGTCTATATTAACTGTTGCACTGCAGGTCTGCTTTGTTTGTTATCTTGCTCCTGTCTGCCGTGTGCTACGTTTACTTTTCTGTGTACCGATTTTGGCTTGTCTCTGACTACTCCTGTTTGCCTGTGACCTTGACCTTTTGGCCTGTCCGTTGGTTACCCTTGTCTGCCTGTTGCCATGACCTCGGCTTACCCATCACCATCCCTTGTGTCCTCAGTGACTGCATCCCCTCTCTCCCTACGGAGCGTGACCTGGGGGACCCCAGGGGGCGCAATCTGGGTTCACTTGCAGCAAAGGCCATCCTCACCACTAGAGGCTCTAGTGAACACCTGCTGAACCTTAGACTCCGCGCCCTGGGGTATCTTGGGTTCACGTTTCCTGTCCATCCGCAGCAGTCTGCTATTGGGTTCACTACCTTGCGGTGCACCCCTGTCTCCATCAGGGTGCATTTGTCACCTGGCCACAGGTGACCTGACAAAATGAATTCCCTTTGAGGAAGTTTGTCACTAGATTGATGGGTTCTCTGTTAATGAGAAGCTAGCCAGCATCCTGCTGGACACACAAAATAAATACTCCCAGATTTGAACCCTGTGGCTACAATATGCCCATCTGTCACTGTCCATGGAGAGCCATACCTCATTATAATTAGTGTTGCTCACGAATATTCGCATTGCGAATATTCGACTCGAATATAGCATATTCGAGAAATCGCGCTATATTTCGAATTTCGCCGTGAATATTCGCAATTCCGAATATTCGCATTTTTTCAATTTGATTTTTAAAACAGATCACATCCTATCGACGTCTAAAAGCATTGCTGGTATGATTAGAGACCCTGGGCCGAGTAGCTAAGCTGAGGCGATCCTTTTATGTTGCCAAATTGAAAAAAAAAAAATTGCGATTTTTCGCTATTGCGAATGCGAAAATGATTGCGAATTTTCGATAACTGTGGTAGGAGAACTCTGATTGTCTCTGATGCAAAAGGGGGGGGCTTTGTGTATGTGTATGTTATGAATATTTGTATGTTTGATATTATTATTGTTTGTAAGAAGGAAAAAATTGCGCATACCTTAAAAAAGGGGAGAATACAGCAGCAACTCAAAAATGTTATACAACATAAATTAATACAAGACAGAAAATGGAGTCGCTCTACAAGAATAAAAAATATGTCTAGTGACAAGACATGTGGGCAAATTATAAAATAAGCAAGCGCAAATAACTTGTGAAATACACAGTAAAACAAATATATAAAGAAATATAGTCCCAATAATAGAAAAATAATCTTTCATAAAAATGTCTTTGATATGTGAAGTGAAAAAAAGTCCAAAGCATGCAGCATGAACGTGTTCAATCTTCAAGGTGTTTGATTGACAAATGGCTGTGACAGATGGATAGAGTAAAGAATCACCACCAATGCAAAACACTTTTTATTTTCTATTGTAAAATATCAAGAATATTCTGAGCCAATCAGAGTGCTCCTTCTGCATTTGCCGAATATTCGCAATTATTTTGTATTGTAAAATATCAAGAATATTCTGAGCCAATCAGAGTGCTCCTTCTGCATTTGCCGAATATTCGCAATTATTTTGTATTGTAAAATATCAAGAATATTCTGAGCCAATCAGAGTGCTCCTTCTGCATTTGCCGAATATTCGCAATTATTTTGTATTGTAAAATATCAAGAATATTCTGAGCCAATCAGAGTGCTCCTTCCGCATTTGCCGAATATTCGCAATTATTTTGTATTGTAAAATATCACGAATATTCTGAGCCAATCAGAGTGCTCCTACAGCATTTGTCGAAATTGCGCAATAAATATCGCATTCGCATGTTGCGATATTTCGATAAAATATCACGAATATTCTGAGCCAATCAGAGCGCTCCTCCAGCATTTCTCGAAATTGCGCAATAAATATCGCATTCGCATGTTGCGATATTTCGATAAAATATCACGAATATTCTGAGCCAATCAGAGTGCTCCTACCGCAGTTATCAAAAAATCGCAATTATTTTCGCATTCGCAATAGCGAAAAATCGCAATCATTTACTTTCGATAAAATATCACGAATATTCGAATTTAGCGAATATATCTCGAATATTCGAATATATATTCGAGATATATCGCGAAATCGAATATGGCATATTCTGCTCAACACTAATTATAATAGTCCAGCTTTGGGATGCTGGTTTTGGGCATTCCTGACGCTCACTCCCCTCACCTTCAACCCACCTCTCTTTCCCACCTTCCTACTGTGAACATCTTTTTTTCCTCTTTCCTATTATCTTGTTGCAGATCATGCCGTTTATTCATACTTGATGTTTTGGACCTTTATTCTTATTTTATATGTATTGACTGTTGCAACTCCCTTCTCATTGGCCTGCCTCTCCATAATCTATCCCCTCTTCAGTCTATCATGAATGCTGTTGCCAGACTTATCCACCTTACCAACCGCTCAGTGTTGCCACCCCTCTCCTCCAATCCCTACACTGGCTCCTGATCGCCCACAAATTAAATTCAAAATACTAACCACAACATACGAAGCCATTCACAACTCTGCCCCGAGCTACATCACCAATCTCGTCTCCAAATATCCCCCAAACCGTCCTCTCCACTCAAGACTTTCAACTCTCAAGCTCCCTTGTCTCCTCCTCCCATGCTCGTGTCCAGGATTACTCCAGAGCCTCTCCCATAGGCATGTGCAAAAGGGAAAATTTTGTTTCGTTTCGTTTCGTTTTAATTCGTTATTTAATTAATTTCGTTAAGTTAGGTTCGTTACATGTGTTAAATTCGTTTTCGGAACTTGTTCGTTTTCGACCGAATTTCGAAAAATCCGGTCGAATTCGAAAATTCTCTCTTCGAATATAATTTCGAAATTCGATCGGAATTCGAAAAAAAAAAAAAACCGAATTCCAAATCGAAAACCCGCGGACGAAATTCGATCGGAATTCCAAAAAAAAAAAAAATTTTTTTTTTCGAATTCCAAATCGAAAACCCGCGGATGAAATTCGATCGGAATTCCAAAAAAAAAAAAAATTCGAATTCCGATCGAATTTCGTCCGCGGGTTTACGATTTGGAATCGAAAACGTTCGTTCGGATTCGGTAAATTCATTAATATTGCAATTCGGGAATTCGTATGCATCCGAATGTCCGAATAATTAAAAATTTGTCCGAATTTCGATTCGGAACGAAACGAAATGCACATGCCTACTCTCCCATCCTCTAGAACTCACTACTTCAACCTGTCTGCCTATACCCTACTCTGGCTATCTTCAGGCAGGTCCGTCTTAAATGTTGATTGGACCCTGGGCAAAAAATTTCCTGGGGCCCCCCTCATGCAATTTTGTTCTCCACCTGCTCTGAGACATACAATAAATATCAGCTAGACTTAAAATCAGTTTACTGAATCAGATCAGGCAGTTGTTGTTGGTTGCCAGATGTTACAGCATATCATTACAGCACATGATTTCTTCTTGTTGATTGGTTGCTAGAGATTACTGTACAGCAATACTGATCACTGATTGGTTGCTAGAGGTTACAGCACATCATCTCTTCACTGCAGAGGGGCATGATATACATATGAATGCCCCTGACCTCAGCTATTTACATATGAATGCTGCTGCTATTTACATATGAATGACGGTTATTTACATGAAAACACAGGGTCTGCAGGTGAGTCATCTGTACACAACAATAGGGCATAGCTGGGCACCAATAGTATCAGCACTTCACACTGAGATATCCGGACACAGCACAGGACTAAAACTTCAAGGGACAAGGGAATTTAAACTGGGAAAAAGAAAGGGGAGGGAGGAGCACCTAAGTGTAGTATTCATTTAAACTGGGATAGTTGGCAAGTATGAGGCAGCTGCTTTGGGCCCCACAACAATGACAGGGCCCAGGGCAGCTTCCCCTTTTGCCCTGCCTTAAAGACGGCCCTGCCTTCAGGTGATCCCTGAAAACTCATCTCTTCAGGGAAGCCTATCACTTCTCCAACTGATCTTTTACCACTTCCATCAGCTCATTCCCATAGTTACAACCTTTTGTACCACCTGCCCCACCCTATTGGATTGTAAGCTCTTCTGAGCTCTTAATCCTCTTGTATTGTATTATAACTGTATTGTCTCCCTTCATATTGTAAAGCGATGCATAAACTGTTGGCGCTATATAAATCCTGTATAATATAATAATAATAATACAGTTGTTTTGATCAAACTAAAATGTATTCTCTGTGTTAGAAAACATATTTTAATTTTATATCTATAAACAGAAGGGAACCCACTAAGGGGTGCCGCAAATTAAAGGCATGAATTTACGCTTCACTTTGCATGATGAAGGGTGATAAATAATTCTGTACTCATCAGTGTGCTCAAGGCAGTTTAATGCATATGAAAACATGAGTAGAGGCGTAGAGTATTTTATCACATGGGAAATCTCATGTAAGAGATGTGAAATTACCATGCAGTCAGCTTTTGACTAATGGAAGTCCCTATTCTGCTTTGCATCTTTGATGAATAGACTCCTTTAATTCTGCATTACATTCACACCCCATACTGGTAGTTATGGAGTTCCAGATAAAGGCTCCCTTCGCCATTTCATCACTCACATTTCTTTGCCATTTACTGATGAGAGCTAATTATGTATTTCAGAAAATTCATTCAGCGAGAAAGTTTTCATTACTTTTGATACCAAAGTGATAAAAACAGTATGGGGCCAAACATTTGAGGACAGGTGTCCACACCTACGTGAGCTTGTTGAACATCCCATTCCAAAAGTATAGGCGTTAAAACGTATTGTGACAGGAAGTCAGGTAAATCTGTGGGTGTTGTCACAGACGGGACATACATTTCTGCCTTCTTTAGACAATACACCAATCATTATTGGGCGTCAGCTGCAGAAATAGCCAGGAAGGCTAAGGGCCATCGGAAGACTCCAGCTGTTCAGAGTGAGGCAATGAAAGGCCTCTATAAGAAGTCCAAAGGATTACCACTAATTGGCTGCAACATCCTGAGTCTGTGTGAGTAGGAGAGCAGTGCCAGAAAGCCTTGTGTGAAGGTGAGAAGAGGATTGATTTTTCTGTGTGATAAAAATCAATGGAGTATTGTTTTGTGCTATATGTCCAGCACTGTCTACCCAGCAGTAGGCTGTGTTAGACCTCATCGATACGTTCCTGTGTGGAAGGTAGACGCCCAGAGTGGCTAGGATTTATTTTATGTTTGATTTTGTTTATGCTGTTTGAATGCTTGCAATTGTTTTCCAGCAAGATGGAAAAAAAAATCAGAAACTTTGTTTTCAACCATCTTCGACTGCCAGTCTGTAGAAATTCAGTGTGTGGTGAACCTATCCAAGGGGTCACACACCCCGCTACCGAGCAAACCCCTCACAGTATCTAAACCTAAAAGAAACATTTATATACACAAAGGCCCGGATTCACAATGCACTTGCGCAGACGTATCTCGAGATACGCCTCGTAAGTGCAAATATGCGCCGTCGTATCTATGCGCCGGACTCAGAAACTAAAATATGCCAGAAAAATAGGCTTCATCCGACCGACATAACTTGCCTACGCCGGTGTAGATTGGGCGCATATTTACGCTGGACGTATTTGGCGCTCCCATTGATTTTCTATTCACATATGCAAATGAGGGAGATACACCGATTCATGAACGTCCGTCCGTCCGACGCAGTGCGTGTAAAGTCATACGTCCGGCGTAAAGTTATGCCCCATAAAGGAGGTGTAACTCAGCAGCATCCATGCAAAAGGGCTGTGCCAGGGAACACCAGCCGACGTATTTTACGACGTTTACGTAGGACTTGAATATGACTAGGCGTAGGTTACGTTCACGTCGTAGGCAGTGATCCGACGTATCTTAGGCAGTTGTTCTGACGTGATTGTGAGCATGCGCACTGAGATGCGCCCACGGGACGGCGCATGCGCAGTTGGCAATATGTATTTGTCTGGCGCTCGGCCCATCATTTGCATGGGGTCATGCCTCATTAGCATAGCTCGCGCCCACTTCCACTTACGCCTTGGAAACCCAGCGCAGATTTGGAAGCACTGGCTTTGTGAATTCAGTGCTTGCCTCTCTGCGCTGCGTCAGCGTATCGTAAAGGAGATACGCTACGGCGGCATAAATATGCGCCAGTGTCTGTGAATCCGGGCCTATAGGTTCAAAAGTATTGTGATGCCTGCCTTTACACGCACATGGACTTTAATGGCATCCCAGTCATTATGTCACGTACACACGGTCGGACTTTTGACCGGGCAAAACTCTGTCTCCGACGGAAAAACAGAGGAGACGGATAGAGAACCTGCTCTCTATTAAAGTCCGTCGGAAATTCCAACGGAAAAAGTCAGATGGGACATACACACGGTCGGAATATCCGTTGAAAAGCTCCCATCTGACTTTCCATTGGAAATTCCGACCGTGTGTATGCGGCATTGGTCTGTAGGGTTCATTATTAAGTTGGCCCACCCTTTGCAGCTATAACAGCTCAACTCTTCTGGGAAGGCTGTCCACAAGGTTTAGGAGTGTGTCATTAAGAATTTTTGACCATGTTTCCAGAAATGCACAGATTCATGACCTCTACCCAATAGAACACCTTTGGGATGAATTAGAGAGCAGACTTTGAGCCAGGCCTTCCTGTCCACATCAGTGCCTGACCTCACAAATGCGCTTCTGTAATTTTTTGTAAATGAACCCTAAATCCTAACTTGGATTATTGTTCAAATAATTTAATAATTGTCCCCCTGCTGATGAAAAATATCTTGCCCATCTAGGGTGTAGGCTAACCACAGAGTAATATTTACCTTACAGTAGAACTAAACTCAACTCTACTTGTTTCCACGCCTGCACAAACATCTTCACCCAGTCCTCTTCCAAGTTTTGGATCCTCCATTTTTATTAGCCGGGCTGGAATGAAGTCACTTCCATGCATGCGCATGGGGATCTATTCATTCAGACTGAGCATTGAGTTGCAAATGTCCACCTCAGTGTACATTCCAAGAGAGAGGTCCCCAATCCCCGGTCCGTGGATTAGTGGGTGGGCAGCATGTGAGTGAGCCAAAACAACCTGCATGCTACCCTCCAACCACCAGAGGGTGCCCGATTCCCTTCTCCCAGCGCCACTTCACCCTTCCTTCTCTGTGGTCAAGTCGGCAAAAGACGGGAAGAAGTGGAAGAGAGATGAGGAGAAGGGAGTAAAGAAGGAGAAGGGGAGGAAGGAGAGCCAGACCTGGCAGAAGATTGTCATAGAGCACTGGGGAGACCCATACACTGCTACGGTCTATCGGAGAGACAGAGAAAGAGAACCATGTCATGGGGGCCTTTATTTATACTGAGTTGACTTCAAAGGAAAGACTGCAAACTCCACCCCCACCCTGTCTGTGCCAAGCTGCACCCCCATCACTGCCGATCCATGTCAGGGTTGTCTTCCATGGTCTTCAGGAGGTCCCTGGTTACAGGAAGATTGGGGACCGCTGTTCTGAAGAAAATTGCAAAGTAAGTTTGACCGATTTCCCAAAGTCATCCTACACTCCACCTCCGAAGCCAGGCACAAGGTAGGTGTAGAGGTCGGTCTTATCTCCAATAAGTGACACTAATCCCAGATAGAAAGGCGCACACTCAAAATATGTCCTCTCTAAAACATAACTTTTATTAGCACAACTGGTAAAATTACATCTAGAGAAGCTTATGTGATTTGACAAAGAGCCTTAAAGGGGTTGTAAAGGAAAAAAAATAAGCATCCTTTACCTGCAGATATTCCTCTTTTCACTTCCTGATTGTTTGTTTTTGCTCAGAAGTTGCTCTATTTCTTCTCTGTTCTGTTCACTTCCTGCTTGTCTGATTTTACTGACCACCGTGAAGGGAGGCTTTACTGCGGTGGTCAGTAACATGCTCACCCCCTCCTGGGAACTACATCTATGTGGCAGGATGCTCTCTACGTGTTAGAGACTTCAAGGAGGTGTGAATTACTGGGCGTGCCGCAATTCATACTGGGAAATGTAGTTCTTACATGAAAGAGCGCTGCAAACCAGGAAGTGAATGAGAGAACAGAAACTAGAACTCCGGAGGTGATATAGATGAAGAAATTTAATAGGTATTTACTCGTTTTTTAACAGAATCATTACACTATTCTGTCTACCTTGCAGACATTGGGCCAGATCCACATACAAATAGATCGGCGCAGCGTATGTGAGATACGCTACGCCGCTGTAACTTACTTTTGGCTGCTTTGAATCCTCAAAGAATTTGCGCCCTAAGTTACGGCGGCGTAGTGTATCTCTGGCGGCGGAATTCAAATCGGCGATTAGGGGGCGGGTTTCATTTAAATGAAGCGCGTCCCCACGCCGAATGAACTGCGCATGCCGGTCCCGAAATTTCCCGGCGTGCATTGCGCTAAATGACATCGCTAGGACATCATTTTTTTAACTTAGACGGGACTTACGTACATTCCGATTCACGGAAGACTTACGCAAAAAAAAAAAAATTAAAATTTCGACGCGGGAACGACGGCCATACTTAACATGGCAAATCTAACTATACGCCGGAAAAAGCCGACTAGAGACGATGTAAGAGAATGCGATGGTCGCGCGTACGTTCATGGATCCGCCGGCGTACTCTCACTGTGGATCTGGCCCATTAATTTTAGGCAAAACATTTTTTCCTTTACAACTCCTTTAAGCTGTCCACATGTGGATTGAAATTTGTCCAGTTCAGCAGGGACCAGCCAAATTTCAATCCATGTCCGGGCAGGGAGGTTGTACAGCAGTTGATCTACTGCTTGACTGCTGTACAACTGCCCTGTTGGGTGGCCCTGTGGCTCAGTCGGCACCACAGGCTACAGCCAGCATTAAAAAAAAGTAAAAACACACCGGCACACAACAAGTAGATGGTTGTACCACAATAGCAGGAAGTTCTGTATAGTACTTAATATTACTATACAGTATTTTTTGTCCAGAATAATTAATAATAAATGGCGATAAAAAATTATTTAGGTGGCAGCCTTCCCCAGGTAAGAAATTACAGAAAATGAAACGGAAGGGAGGTGCACCTAAGTGTAGTATTAAAAAGCACAATTTATTGCACAAGCTGAATAACACAAGATATAAGTAAACACACAGAGGTTCTTTAAATGAATCGTCATCCTCTAGGGCTGCCGCTGTGCTATATTCTGTCTGGGGTCCAGGTAGCTGTGGCGGGGAGAGCTGGGATGGAGGAAGCGTCCAAGAAGTCCAAGCTGCCTGACGTGGACTGCACAGGAGAAAGTGATGTCACCGCAAGGGCAGACGCAAATGGTGGAGAGCAGGGGCGGCCCGTTCATTAAGGGCGCAGAGGCGCCACCCCCTCTGGTCATTGCCACCCCTCATCCATGCGTATTCAGGACACTGGTGCACTGATTCCAATGCAGGGGGGCTGTTTTTTTGAAGCACCGATTAGAGCCAGAGGCTCTAATAGGCTTCAATATAGGGTGGGCTTGGTTCGCAGCGAGTGCGCCTCCCGGCCAATCAGGAAGCTGGTTTTGACACTGTTCACCCAATTGGCTGAAAGGACAGGCAATCCTATTGGATGCCTAGGAGGGGAGGAGCTGGAAAAAGCCATGGAGGAGAGGAGCCGGAGACACTGCACCACGCTGCCTGTTATCAGAGAGCTCCGATATCAGGGAGCAGTAGATCAGTGTCCTGTCACAATGCAGAACAGGGGAATTCCTTGTTTACACAGGCATCTCCCTGTTCTGCAGCTCCGTGACACGATCACGGGACACTGGCGGACATCGCGTCCGCGGGTCCCGTGGGAACGGTCACGGAACTCGCGGCAGATTCAAAGCAATGTACCTGTACATTGCTTTGCACAGCCGTGCCATTCGGCCAATGTATATGTGAAGGAGGCAGTCGGCAAGCGGTTAACCTCCCTGGCGGTATGATTATTATGTCTGGAATTTTGTACCAAAAGCAGTACAATTATTTTGCATGGAAATTTGGCATTTTATATCGTAGGCCTGCAATTCTTAGGAATAGCTCACTTAAATCTTTCCAAACAAGCGTCTAGTAGACATCCCGGGTATGATAAAGTTTGAAACACAAAATCATAAATTAACCACTTCCCACCCGGCCTATAGCCGATTTACGTCCGGGAAGTGGTTGTGAAATCCTGACAGGACGTTCACGAACGTCCTGCAGGATTTCATGCCGCGCGCGCCCGTGGGGGCGCGCAGCGCGGTGATCGGTGATGCGGGGTGTCAGTCTGACACCCTGCATCTCAGATCTCGGTAAAGAGCCTCCGGCGGAGACTCTTTACCACGTGATCAGCCGTGTCCAATCACGGCTGATCACGATGTAAACAGGAAGAGCCGTCGATGGCTCTTCCTCACTGTCTATCAGCGCAGCCCCCCCTCGGATCGCCACATGGACCACCAGGGAAGCCCACCCTGGACCACCATGGTGGGCCAAACAAAAACAAAAAAAAGCCTGAAAAAATAAAAAAAAAAAGTAAAAAAAAATAAAAAAATAAAGCATTAAAAAAAAAGATGCCAATCAGTGCCCACAAATGGGCACTGACTGGCAACCTGGGTAAATCACCTGTGCTGCCCCACAGTGTCCATCAGTGCCACCCCAGTGTCCAGTGCCACCCCACAGTGCCCATCCATGCCCAGTGACCACCTATCAGTGCCCATCTGTGCCACCCATAAGTATCCATCAGTGCCACCCATAAGTGCCGCCCATGAGTGCCCATCTGTGCCGCCCATGAGTGCCCATCAGTGCCGCCTATGTGTGCCCATCAGTGCCGCCTATGAGTGCCCATCAGTGCCGCCTATGTGTGCCCATCAGTGCCGCCTATGTGTGCCCATCAGTGCCGCCTATGTGTTCCCATCAGTGCCGCCTATGAGTGCCCATCAGTGCTGCATACCAGCGCCGCCAATCAGTGCCACCTCATCTGTGCCCGTCAGTACTACCTCATCGATGTCCATCAGTGCCATCTCATCTGTGCCCATCAGTGCCACCATATCAGTGCCCGTAATTAAAAGAGAAAAACGTATTTACAAAAAAATTAACAGAAAAAAATAAAAACATAATTTTTTTCCAAATTTTCAGTCTTTTTTTAGTTGTTGCGCAATAAAAAAAAATCGCAGAGGTGATCAAATACCACCAAAAGGAAGCTCTATTTGTGGGTAAAAAAGGACGCCAATTTTGTTTGGGTACAGTGTAGCACGACCGCGCAATTGTCATTCAAAGTGCGACAGTGCTGAAAGCTGAAAATTGGCTTGGGCAGGAAGGTGCGTAAGTGCCCTGTATGGAAGTGGTTAAATTATAATATAATATAATAAATAACTACAAATAATTGAAACAAATAATAATATAATTGTGATAAAAATGAATCAATAATGTAATCAAATCAAAAACACTGAAATTTGCTCAGTTGCAGAATTGTCGCTGTCATTATTTTTATTGTTTGATGACGAATTTCCCCACAAATCGCTATCGCTCAATTCTGCAAGTGATTCTAATTTATTATCGCTGTTTTCTACAATACGACATGGTGCCGACATCTTGCACTCGCTGGAATAGAAAAAGCACATTCCAGTGAGCGCGTCATAGAAGTGACGGGGATCCGACTTGGATTCCCGCCAATTCAAGCCGCGGCATTTGGTATGAATCATGAGGGGGAACTCCACGCCAAATTTTAAATAAAAAAAACGGCATGGGTTCCCCCCCAGGGGTATACCAGGCCCTTAGGTCTGGTATGTATTGTAAAAACGGCGTGGAGGTCCCCCCACAATGCATACCAGACCCGTATCAATGCACGCCACCCGGCCGGTCAGGAAAGGAGTGGGGACGAGCAAGCACCCCCCCCTCCTGAGCCGTACCAGGTCGCATGCCCTCAACATGGGGGGGTTGGGTGCTCTGGGGCAGGGGGGCGCCCTGCGGCCCCCCCACCCCAAAGTACCCTGTCCCCATGTTAATAAGGACAGGGCCTCTTCCTGACAACCCTGGCCGTTGATTGTCGGGGTCTGCGGGCGGGGGGCTTATCGGAATCTGGGAGCCCCCTTTAATAAGGGGGCCCCCAGATACCGGCCCCCCACCCTATGTGAATGAATATGGGGTACATCGTACCCCTACCCATTCACCTGGAGGCAAAGTGTCAATAAAATAAACACACAACACAGGGTTTTAAAATAATTTATTAGTCAGCTCTGGGGGGTCTTCTCCGCTCTCCATCTTCTCCGCTGTCGTCTCGGCGCTCCCCGGTTCTTCTCCCGCTCGCTGTCCAGTGCCTTCTTCAGGGCTGGCCGCCGCTATTTTCTTTTTAGCTCTCTTACTAGTGGCGGCGCAGCCCGCTCTTCTTTGCCATCTTTGCCGTCTTCTGCCTTCTTCTTTTCTTCTTATGTGGATGCGACGCTTCCTCCCGCTGTAATGCCGGGTGTGCGGCTCGCACCGATTTATAAAGGCCTCTTACGGGACCCACGAAGCATGATGGGACTGTGACGCCATAAGAGGCCTATATAAATTGGTGGGAGCCGCGCACCCGACATTACAGCAGGAGGAAGCGTCACGTCCACATAAGAAGAAAAGAAGAAGGCAGAAGACGGCAAATAAGAGTGGGCTGCGCCACCGCTAGTAAGAGAGCTAAAAAGAAGATAACGGCGGCCAGCCCCGAAGAAGGCACCGGAGAGCGAGCGGGAGAAGAACCGGGGAGCGCCGAGACGACAGCGGAGAAGATGGAAGAAGACCCCCCGGAGAGTGGAGAAGACCCCCCCCCCGGAGAGCGGAGAAGACCCCCCAGAGCTGACTAATAAATTATTTTAAAACCCTGTGTTGTGTGTTTATTTTATTGACACTTTGCCTCCAGGTGAATGGGTAGGGGTACGATGTACCCCTACCCATGAGGACTCCTGAGGAAGTCACATGATAGTGACGAATGCGCATGAGTCCACTGAGAGGTATCGGAGGTGACGTTGGCGACAGATTGCCCCTCTTTTTTACATGCTCAATTGTATTTTGGATTATGTGAGTACCCCTGTCTATTTTCTTTGAGAATTAAAATTTTTAAAACGGTATCACACCATCGATGCTTTATTTCTTTGGGGCGAGAAACTGACCAATCTGGGACGAGAACCCCAAGGAGGACCTGCCGTTGTTGGATCAGAGCCCATCGAGTGAACCATCTAATGTGGTTGGATCTATATGCTGTTACCTTACAGCAGTAAGGTAAGGGGACATCCTTACTTACCCTAAAAGGATCACTGGATACCCATTTTCCTCTCACTCCATATTGCGGACCTACACTTGCACTTTTGCTTTCTTGGACTTTTGAAATTTTACTTATATTTTTTGCTAATATTTTTCAAACTCTGTTGATGGACTGTTTATCACCAATATAGGAGTGTCACTTAGCACAGTTACCTGAAAATTTTTTTTTGCACCATTACTTATAGTGTATTTCATCACATTAAGAGGAACCTGTGTAGTTATATGATTTGCACCATTACTGTTATTGTTCACTGATCATTTATATTTATTTTTATGCTGATGCCATTTGGGCTATATTGCTCCTCATTTCAATTACACCTACTTTCATTCCCCTCCCCCACCTGTTTATTCACTTATCCATTCACCACTGATTAGCGCAGCACTACCCTCCCCATTTTCAAGGGGTACGATGTACCCCATATTCATTCACCTAGGGTGGGGGGCCGGTATCTGGGGGCCCCCTTATTAAAGGGGGCTCCCAGATTCCGATAAGCCCCCCGCCCGCAGACCCCGACAACCAATGGCCAGGGTTGTCAGGAAGAGGCCCTGTCCTTATCAACATGGGGACAGGGTACTTTGGGCCTGGTACGGCTCATCCCCACTTCTTTCCTGACTGGCCGGGCGGCGTGCATGCCCCTGGGGGGGAACCTATGCCTTTTTTTATTTAAAATTTGGCGTGGAGTTCCCCCTCATGATTCATACCAAACGTCGCGGCTAGAATTGGCGGGAATCCAAGTCGCATCCCCGTCGCTTCTATGGCGGATTTTTCCCATCGCGACGAGTCGGCTCGGCGCTGGCTCCCGCGATGGGGCTTGTAGGTGGTCAATCTCGCCGAGAAAGGGAGCGAGATTGACACAATATCGCTGTCACCTACAGTAGCTAGTCTAAAAGCACTTTTTGGTTGCTATGGACAATCTCCAGTTTCCAGGCAGAAAGAACGGTTTTTATTATATAAAACTGCATGCAGAACATTAGGCAGACCACTAGGGACAAAGGGGGTGTGTATTTATTTCATACATAATCTGTAAGATTACAGTATACTGTATGTGTATTGTGCTTTACACTTTTTGAATTTGGCGCCGAACTCCGTCCCTGTGGGTCGTAACGTCGGAGGGAACAGAGCTCAGCGGCACTGTGAATCGATCAAGGAGACACAGCGGAGGAGCCGCACACACACAGCGGGGACACATTGCAGGATCCTGGGACAATGTAAGTAACTTCCCCCTGTATCCTGCAATGCGATCCCGAGTCTGGCTCGGGGTTACCGCTTTTGGTTTAAAAAAATCCCCCCCCGAGCCAGACTCGGGATTACCGCTAAGGAGGTTAAAGTGATGGGTCCTGGGCCCCCTACAGGAGTGCCGGGGGTACCCCCTTATCAACGGCCCTGTACACACACATAGATTGAACTCCATTGGACTTGTGTCTTTTTTCAACCTTACAATAATTATACTTGTGTCTGCCAATTCTTAGTCATCACTTCTAATGCGGGTTCACTTTCTTGTAATATACATCCAGAACCACTGCTCCTATTCTTATAACTGGATGTGTATACGTTTACATTATTAATTCTTATTTTAGGGGGCAGGCTTTATTTTCTTTATTTTCTTGAGCGGTTGAATGCATATCATTATGTACATTAAAAGAGAGAAGGTGCTGCTAAGATGAGATGAAATATTGATGCAAATTTCTTTCCTGTAATAATGTACCGTAAGTGGGAAATGTCTAATATTACTCCTCTTTGTTTAAATATAATATGGAAGTTCGCAGCATCAGTAAGCCTATGAAAGAGCGAGCTAACTGGCTGCTCTTAATCACACCTCGTCAAATATCCCCCGAGAGATGATTGAGATGTTATCATATTATGCATTTCGCTGACAATACAACTGTCTGATTAGGCTCATTATGTGCAAATGGCATCGTGTTTGATTATGGATGACAATAAGTGACATATGTCTGATTACCCGGACCCTTAGCTATGTTCTATCTGAACTTGACATGGAAAGGCCATCATTTACTTCTAATTACTATTTGGAGTGTTCTTTTAGCCAACTCTTCAATACCAATTGCAACAGGATTTTTGGGCAATGTGTATTGGAAAAAAAAAAAAAAAAAAAAGTTAAAGGCGCACTACCATTTAAATGTAAATTAAAGGAACACTAAAGAGAATTTTTACTTTTTTTAAAAAACAAACATGTTATACTTACCCCCACTGTGCAGCTTGTTTTGCACAGAGTGGCCCCCCGAAAATGGTCTTCTGGGGTCCCTCGGCGGCTGTCTCGGCTCCCCCCCGCAAAAACTTTCCACCTTCGTGCAAGTTTTCTCACATGGTGGTTAGTTCTTGCGGGCGCGCTCCCGTGATACAGCCGGGGGCTATAGCCGCTCACTGTATCACTCGGCCCCGCCCGGGGCGCTCCACGTCATTGTATATGATTGACAGCAATGCCAGCCAATGGCTGCGCTGCTTTCAATCAACCAATGAATGAGCCGAGAAGCCAGTGTGTTCACGGCGCGGGACGGGAATTTCACAGGGGTCAGGTAAGTAAACAGGGGCTCGGGGGAGGGGGGGTGCGCTAATGCTCTAATGTACCTTTACAACCCCTTTAAATGCAAACCGAGAGAACCAGTGCAAAGGGCCAATGGTGAAAAAAGCAGAGCACTAGAGTTTTTGTTTTTTTTTGAGTGTAGAGCGCTAGTGTTTTATTTTATTTTTTGGTTTGTCCTGTCTAAATGGAACCCTTCAGTATGAAGATATGGGGCTCGGGGGGGGGGGGGGGGGGCGCTAATGCTATAATGTACCTTTCCAACCCCTTTAGATGCAAACCGAGAGAACCAGTGCAAAGGGCCAATGGTGAGAAAAGCAGAGAACTAGAGTTTTTTTTTCTTTGAGCGTAGAGAGCTAGTGTTTTCTTTTCTTTTTGTTTTGTCCTGTCTAAATGGAACCCTTCAGTATGAAGACATGGGGGTTAATATACTAAAGGCAAATAGGCTGTTTCGCTTTGCAAGGGAAGCTGCAATTTGCATGGAAATTTGCGCATAGAGAGCTAGTGTTTTCTTTTCTTTTTTTGGTTTGTCCTGCCTAAATGGAACCCTTCAGTATGATGATATGGGGGTGTTAATTTACTAAAGGCAAATAGGCTGTTTCGCTTTGCAAGGAAACTGCACTTTGCAGGGAAATTTGCACCAGGGCTTAGTAAATGTAGTTAAGGTTCACTTTACAAAGACTGCCTCAATTCTTGGATGTGTACTGAGTGGCGTGTGGACTGCGCCCAGGCACGCGAGGTAACACCACTGTGTACAGTAATAATATACAGAGTTCCTCTGTGAGATGTTCTGTCCCATGACACTACACACTTGTACCTGATGCATGTGTTGCATTCTGGTGGACATGCACAGCCAATGCCCACTCCACCAGTCCAGTTTACCTCCGGGACCTTGCTTCCATTAACAGAATGAAGTCCCTCTGAGTACATAGTGGGTCCCATGCATATTCCCATACCTTTAGTTCCCATACCTAGTGATCCGGCCTTAGATAATGCTGGTCTGCTCCTGGTGACCGGAGGAGACGGACAGCTAAGGAGTCAGAGCATTGACCCCTTCGCTACCAGAGGACCTGTTACCTAACCAGGTACCATGCCAATGACTGGTTGCTGTAGCTGTTCTTCCTTATGGTTACCCATGGCAACTTCCTCTGAGTACTTGCCTTGCGAGTTAACATTTTGTACCGGTGTTACACATACCCTGTAGTGCTTTAACAGACCCAGGTTCTTTAGGAATATGCCAAGACCCTACATGTACCCATTTGAATAACATCAGACCAAGCTTTTGGCAGTTGAACAACTTTACTGTAGACTTGGCACAACATGTAAAAAAGGACTTTTCCTAACTCTTCCTAACTGTGGCTGCCCCAGTGTACCTGCAGAGGAGTAGTCCATAAATGGTAGAATGGAGATGTCCATGGCTATGGGTGTCCCGGTAAATTGGCGCTCCAATGGTGGACAACAGGTCCCCACAGACTTCAGCAAAGCTTCCGTTTTTTATCAAGCCCTCAATCCCCCTTAAGACTTGAACCTCTTCCCTTTTATAAATTAAAGGGAGGGAAGCTGGACCCCAGGAAAAGCCTGAAAACATGCTCAGGGAAGGTGGCAAAAACATTACCCCTTACCCCTGACCTGGGCAGCCAAATAACTAACATGTAATACAGCAGGCCACCTGCCTACAAGCATCTGGAGCAACAGTTAATCTCACTTGATGGACTTTTTGAAACATTTATTGGTTAAGAGCATCAAATACATTCAATGCATTTCAGGGGGAAAAAAGCCTTCACTTCCTTCAGGGCTTGAGAAGTCAATATTAATCACTAGCCGACCGCCGCATGTAGATTTACTTCGGCAGAATGGTACAGCTGCGCAAAGGGACGTACCTGTACCTCGAGCTCTGTGATCGTGCTCGTGGGACCCATGGACTCGATGTCCGCCGGTGTCCCACGATCGTGTCCCGTAAACAAGGCATTTCCCTGTTCTGCCTAGTA
Organism: Rana temporaria; assembly: GCF_905171775.1. Taxonomy (NCBI): domain Eukaryota; kingdom Metazoa; phylum Chordata; class Amphibia; order Anura; family Ranidae; genus Rana; species Rana temporaria. Next base: position 404,490,972 of record NC_053493.1, on the reverse strand, counting down.
ACAGGACAGTGATCTACTGCTTCCTGTCATTGGGAGCAGTGATCACTGTCATGTCAGTGGTAGCCCAGCCCCCCCCCACAGTTAGAATCACTCCCTAGGACACACTGAACCCCTAGTGTTTAACCCCTTCCCTGCCAGTGTCATTTACACAGTAATCAGTGCACTTTTATAGCACTGATCACTGTATAAATGACAATGGTCCCAAAATAGCATCAAAAGTGTCCGATGTGTCCGCCATAATGTTGCAGTCACAATAAAAATCGCAAATCGCCGGCATTACTAGTAAAACATTTTTTTAATAAAAATGCCATAAATCTATCCCCTATTTTGTAGACTCTATAACGTTTGTGCAAATCAATCATAATACGCATATTGCGATTTTGTTTTTAACAAAAATATGTAGAAGAATACGTATCGGCCTAAATTGAGGAAAAAAAATAAGGGCCAAATCCACAAAGCAGATGCGCCGACTTAACTCAAGATTTCTAATTTTACACGGCGCGTATCTTTGCGCCTGATCCTCAAAACGAGATACGCATGAAATTCCGGTATTTCCGTCCTACCTAAAATAATTACACCGGCGCTTCTTTGTGCGCAAATTACGCTAGACACGCCGCTATATTTGATAGGCAAAGATGCAAATGAGGGAGATAGGGCGATCCACAAAATTAAGTGTGTGCGGCGTAGATTACGACCTGTGCGCTTCTGTTAGTTTCCCGGAGCAATTTGACACTTTATAAAAGCAGCCCTAATTTTACACATGCCGTGTAAAGGTCAGCTAAAGCAGTACCATGAAGGAAGAGCTGACCACACACACTTGCTGGACTACAATCTGTATGCCACCATGCCAGGGGCATCCATGCCCCTATCTATAATAGTGACTTTAGTAACCCAGGGTACCCCCTCTTCTGAGGGAACAGCAGTCAGGAGACGCCTCGCAGAATGCATATTTGCAGAGTAAACGCACATTAATGATGTCACAATGAGAATGCATGAATGCACGCCACTGTGGTCCCTAGCACAGACACATCACATGCACATCGAATTGGATTAGATCCAAGTCCCCCCCCCTTTGGTACTTGGGAGCAGCAACGCCACGCCACGGCTCCAATTATGTCACTGTGCATTCATACACCATTCAGGAACCTGGGATCACTTCTCCCTGGTCCTGGGGATCCCTTCTCCACCAAAACTGAGGGTGACACCCTTATTTTATCAGGAATGCCACCCCCCCACATTCACACATCATTCACACACATAAATCAAATCATAAGTACAGAATACCAAATGAAATAATAAAAATAAACAAAAAAAACATAAAAATAAAAAAACAAAAGTATCCCTGCTAATTACTTATCGGCGGCGATTGCTACGCCTTGGCTGGCCACGGGCACGGCCACGGGGCACGGCCACGCCCTCGCGGAGGATGTCCATTGGGGGGGGGTGTGAGCTGGGGAAGAAGGAGCCTCCTGGGGGGGGGGAGGGGAAGGAGGAGCCTCCTGGGGGGGTGAACAGGGGAAGGAGGAGCCTCCTGGGGGGGTGAGCAGGGGAAGGAGGAGCCTCCCCTGCTGGCCTGCCCTCCAAGGACACTGCAATTCTACTGAGACAGGCAGTGAGGGCAGCCGCATTGGCCTGGCCAGACCTAGTATTGTCCTGCACAGCCTGGGTCAGGGCAGTCACCTCCCGGGCCACGCCTGTTGTGGCGGTCTGTAGGTCGTTCATGCATGTAATGACCGCCACTGAGTTGGTGGCCACATCACTGACTGCCTTCATCATTACACCCAGGCTGTGCTCCATCTGGGTCATTTTTTGGAGCATTTTATCCAGAGTGCGGGTCTGCCGGGCATTGTCCCTCAGCAGACTGACCGGCAGACGCTCGGCCACCTCCATGGTGTCCTGGGTCGCCATCCTGCCTGAGGCTTGTGGCCTGGGAGGAGGGGATAGAGTGACCCTTGTGGGTGGAGACCTGTTGGGGGAGAAGTGGGAGGGGCTACCCCTGATGGTGGCCTGACTGGTGCCAGCCTCTGTGGTAGCCTCAGGGGAAGACTCAAAGGTCATCATATCAGAGGCCAACAGGACTTCCCGGCCAATCTGAATATTTTCTTACTCCTCCCCCTCATACTCCTCCCCCTCATCCTCCTCCCCCTCAACCTCCTCATGAGGGGAGGTTTGGCCACTCCCCTCCCCTGGGGAATCCTGCCCTTCTTGGGAGTCATCAGCAGCCTGTCTTGGGGGTGGTGCAGCAGCCTGGCCTGATGGGCCAGCAACCTCCTGGCCTGATGGGCCTGCAACCTCCTGGCCTGATGGGCCTGCAACCTCCTGGCCATCTGTGGAGGACACAAAACAATCACAGGTTTGAGGATCCACACACTTGGCACATCTTCCCTTCCCCCACCCACACATGCTAATCACCAGAGAGAAAAAACAAAAACGTACCTGTGCTCACAGGAACATCTGACTGATAGCCAGGCAGGCCCACCACCTGCTGTGTGTGGAAACACTGGGCCACTGCCCATTCCTCCTCCGTCAGTCTGACTGGGCAGGGTCCCCCTCCTCCAGTGCCCCTGGTATGGGCGTCCATCTTTGCCATCTTATTGCGGACGACGCTCCTAAGGTCGTTAATTTTTTGTCTGTATGCCAGCGGGGGTCTTGGCCCCCCCCCCCCCCCCGCCGCATTGACCTGATCCGTTATCCGTTTAAGGAGCTCCTTCCTCCTGGCCGGGGGGGTGTTCCGGCTCTCAGGGCCATGCAGATATCGCCCATATCGCACGATGCCCCGAGCAAGAATTTGCTTCTCTCCCAGGGTGAAATTAAGCTTCCTGCGCTTGGGGGCCATCACAGACACCATCCAGCACCAAGAAACTCACCCAAAAAACAATCACCAATACACACCCAACAAGCAGACAAAAATACACACCCAAAAAACAGACAAAAATATACACCCAACAAACAGACAGAAATATACACCCAAACCACAGACAAAAATCTAAACACACAAGCAGACAGCTACTATAAATTTTAAATAAAACACGAACAAAAAACAAACAAAATACAAGCACAAAAAAAAAAACTGCAAAAACAATAACAAACAAATTAACAAAATACACTTAACAAAAACAAACACCAACTAGACTCTCCAACTCCTCAAGCACTTTTCTCACAAACACAACTTAACAACACACCAACAAACGTTAAGAGCAGAAGCAAATTGCTCATGGAAGGGAACACAGGGAAATACTTTTGCAAGGGAAGTGTGTTTGACTGGGGCTATTTAAGCACAGGTCGATCCTCAAACTATGTACACTTGGCCTTTTACCTATCTCACTGATTGCGCCCAGCAAAGTTCTGCACATGCGCAGTGAGCAGCAGATTTGTGCGCGCATGCGCAGTACGGCCGGCCCTTCATTTGCATGGGGTCACGGCTCATTACAATGAAGCACGCCCACTTCCTTCCCACTTGCCATAACCCCGCCTTACGCCTCAGAATTTAAGTTACGCTGGCGCAATTTTGTGCGCAAATGCGCTGTGGATACGGCACTTACGACACCAACTTAGGGCGCCGTAACTTAAATGACATAAGTTTTCAGAAACTTAATTTGCGCCGCTGGCTGTGGATTTGGCCCTGTGTTTTTATATATTTTTGGGGATATTTATTATAGCAAAAAGTAAAAAATATTGTTTTTTTTTTTCAAAATTGTCGCTCTATTTTTGTTTAGAGCACAAAAAATAAAAACCGCAGAGGTGATCAAATACCACCAAAAGAAATCTCTATTTGTGGGAAAAAAAGGACGTACATTTTTTTTGGGTACAACGTCTCATGACGCATTAAGGTGAAAAAACACAAACCTTTACAACCCTTTTTAAGATACATATAGACAAGTGTAGGATACACATGAAACGTAATAACCAGAAACCGATCAGTTAGACAAAGTGTGGCGTAGGTAAGGTGGAGGATCGCTTTTCTATTTTCCCCTCCCCCTCTCCTCTCCCCGTGTCATGTCAGTCGGTCAACCAGGGGGAGAGGTAATTTAAAGATTTGTTCCAGGTCGGGGCGATGAAGACAAAATGCCCATATGTGTGTGATTTGAAGGGCACCTGATAGTTACGCTAGCTTAGCTTGAAAGTTGTGTAACAGACAAAGAGGGGGAGAAGGAATGAGAGGAAGAGGGGAAGAGGAAAAGAGGGGTAGGGCCAGAAAAGAGAGGAAGCTAAAAAAAAGGGGGGGAATTAAGAGTGGGCCCATTCCCCGCAGCTTCCATTATCCAAAGGGTGGTCCAGGCCAAGTACCGGTGGTTACCGACTGCCCTCAAAGAACATAGTAACAATAGCGTTCGGTAGTTTTAACGTGGGTCCAGCATGCCCATATGGTTGAGAATTTGTTGATCCTTTTTTAGGAGATATGATATAATCCCTCCATCTCCTCTCTTTTAGATAGTGTTGCAAACTATTCTTTAACCGTTGGAATGTGTGTGGAGCGCCAATGTATAGGGATGCATAATCTAGCCGCATTCACCATATGCATGGCCAGCGATTTGAAATAGTCATTTTTGGACAGGGACAAAGGCCCAGATTCACAGCCGAGATACGACGGAGTGTCTCAGATACTCCGTCGTATCTCTCAGGCCCCATACTCACGACCAAACATGTCTGCTGAAACTGGTCCGCGGGCCAGTTTCAGCAGACATTTTTGGTCGTGTGTGGGCGCGAGCGGGCCGAATTCCAGCAAACATTTGCCCGCCGGGCCTTTTCCCAGCGGACAAATATTCCTGGACTTGTTTTAAAACAGTCCGCTGGAATCCTGCCCGCTCGGACATGTACGGTCGTCAGTACAGACCTACCGTACATGTCCAGGCGCCCGCCGTCCCTCGCATGCGTCGAATGACTTTGACGCATGCGTGGAAGCATTTTAAAGGCAGGCCGCCCACGTCGCCGCGTCATTGTCGCGGCGACACCGCGTCATCGGCGCGGCGACACCGCGGACACGCCCCGCGTATTGTTTACGCGCGGACTTCTGTACGATGGTGTGTACAACCATAGTACAGAAGCCCTCTGGCAGACATGTACGGTGAAAACGGTCCGACGGACCGCTTTCACCGTACATGTTTGTCCGTGTGTACCCGGCCTCAGAGTGTCTATGCGACTGATTCATAGAATCAGTTACGCATAGATATCCCTTAGATCCGACAGGTGTAATTGTTTTACACTGTCGGATCTTAGGATGCAATACCGCGGCTGCCGCTGGGGGGAGTTTGCGTCGTAAACCAGCGTCGGGTATGCAAATTAGTAGTTACGGCGATCCACGACGGTTTTTCGCGTTCGCTACGTCGCTGCTAGTCTAGTTTCCTGTCACAAAGTTAGTCGTCGTTTTTGGTGCCCTAACTTTACACAGCACACGTATGTGCTGTATAAAGTATGGCCATCGTTCCCGCGTCGAAATTTGAAAATGTTTCCTTCTTGCGTAAGACGTCCGGGAATACGGAAGTACGCTACGCATGTCGCCGTTCGAAAAAAGGACGTCACTTCGCGCAAAGCATGGCGGGAAAGGAAATTCAAAAGGGAGCATGCGCAGTAGGTCCGGCGTGGGAGCGCGCCTAATTTAAATGGCACACGCCCCTTTGAATTACGCGGGCTTACGCCGGAGGCCGCCGGTGGAAGTTTTCTTGCAAGTGCTTTGTGAATCAGGCACTCTACGATACGTTACGCCGCCGCACTTCTACGTGAATCTGGGCCCAATTTAGCACATTGTTAGTTGGGTGAATCTGAATTGCTCATTATATTCCATTGTTTCCAATCCACAGAAGACTATAAAAAACACATTTTCTTGTTGAAAAATTGATCAATTCAGGGAGGGGACTTAGACCACATTGTCACATGGCATGGATTCCTCCTCTTCATCTTGAAGAAGCCTGAAGGGATGACAGGGACCCAAGAGCACTAATCCTGTTCTCTTTTTTTTTTGTCCTTTCTGTAGGGTTTTTGTTTGTCTGTTTTTTCTTTACTTGTAACAGGTTTCTCATGTAGTTCATTAAAGTGGATGTAAAGCCACTCTCATCCTTTCTAGACTCCTGCCATAGTGCTGATCTATAAGGATATAGATGTCTCCTGCATGTATCCTTACCTGTCAAATGTCTCCCCTCTGTCTGTTATAAGAACTGAACAACTGCAGATTCTGTGGGTGGGTCTGTTGTCTGGAGCTCGGTGGGTGGAGTCGGGATGTCAGTAGACTTCCCGCCCTCCTCTACACTCCCCTTGTCAACATGCATTTTTTTCCTATGTATTCCTTACACTAAATTCTGCTCTGATCACTAACATCCAGTCAAAATCCAGAAAAGTAACCGCATTACTTCAGAAAAGGAGTGGAGGTGGGAATTAAAAAATAATGCCTGTCTCCAGGCTAGTGCATGAGATATGTAAATAACCTGTCACTCACAGCAAGGGGGCGGAACGGACTCTGTAAGTCCGTTTTACTTCACTGAACAATAAAAGAGGATTGCTCAGAGCTGAATTAACTCTGTGTGGCAAGACTGGGCACAGATGATAGGAAATCTTATACTCTACATTGTGACATCAAAAAATAAATAAAACATTGTGGGTTTACATCCACTTTAACCACTTAAGACCCGGACCATTATGCAGGTAAAGGACCAGGCCCCTTTTTGCGATTCAGCACTGTGTCGCTTTAACTGCCAATTGCGTGGTCGTGCGACGTGACTCCCAAATAAAAATTGGCATCCTTTTTTTTCCCACAAATAGAGCTTTCTTTTGGTGGTATTTGATCACCTCTGCGGTTTTTATTTTTTGCGCTATAAACAAAAATAGAGCGACATTTTTTAAAAAAAAAAAAATATTTTTTACTTTTTGCTATAATAAATATCCCCAAAAAAAGATATAAAAAAACGTATTTTTTTTTCTCAGTTTAGATACGCATTCTACTAAATTTTTTGGTAAAAAAAATCGCAATAAGCATTTAACAATTGGTTTGCGCAAAATGTATAGTGGTTACAAAATAGGGGATAGTTTTATGGCATTTTTATTAATATTTTTTTTTTTACTACTAATGGCGGCGATCAGCGATTTTTTTCGTGATTGCGACATTATGGCGGACACATTGGACAATGTTGACACATTTTTGGGACCATTGTCATTTTGACAGCAAAAAGTGCTATAAAAATGCATTGATTATTGTGGAAATGACAATTGCAGTTTAGGAGTTAACCACTAGGGGGCGCTGTAGGGGTTAAGTGTGACCTCATGTGTGTTTCTAACTGTAGGGGGCGGGGCTGGACTTGTGACGTCACTGATCGTCTTTTCCTATATCAGGGAACAGACGATCAGTGACACTGCCACAGTGAAGAACGGGGAAGCTGTGTTTACACACACCTCTCCCCGTTCTTCAGCTCCCGTGACCGATCGCGGGACTCCGGCGGCGATCGGGTCCGCGGGTCCCACGGCCGCGGTCACGAAGCTTCGGACCCACGGCTGGGCACTTAAAGAGGACATACAGGTACGTGCTTGTGCCCAGCCGTGCCATTCTACGTTAGGCGGTCCTTAAGTGGTTAAGTTGAAGTTTAAAGAGATGAGAGATACAATGAGCATCCTTGTTAAGGTATACCATATTGCTCTCAACTCTAGTATCTTGAGACATTTTGTATATGACTAGGCATGTGCAATTTTTTTAGTTACGAATACGTTTTCCGTCAATTTTCGTTATTTTAGTTGATTCGTTAACATACGAATGAACGAACGGTTTAGCGCAATTAATAACGAATAACGATATTTTCAAAATAACGAATATGAAAAACAACGAAGATACGAAAGAAGAAAGAAACGAAAACATAGAAACAACGAAAATACCGAACCCAAAAAAAATAATCATTACGAAAAACAAAATAAACGAAAATGCAAACTTACTAATATTCGAAGACCGAAAAGAAAACAACCGAAATGCCGAACAAAGACTAAAAAACAAAAATCAAAACTAACGAAAAATAAATTACGAATATTCGGAAAACTGAAATGAAAACAACGAAAATACAAAATAATGTAAATTGACTTTCGTTAGTACTGAAATATTTCTGGACATTGACCAATAGCCACTGAGCGCTGTCCCTTTCCTCTGAAGAGGTTTGTTCCTTCCCCCAATGAGCTTCTTTCTCATTACCTCCTGGCTCCTTGTGTCTTTTTCTGTGTTAGACTGCAGTGCATCTAATTTCTAGATTTGTATTTGTAATATCTGACATATTTTAGTTTTCTTCTACGTCAGACTTCATTCTAGACAGGGTGTGTGTGCTAACTAAGACAGTCAAGTCAATCACAGTAAAGTACGAATTACAAAATGACGACGAGTAGTGTGTCGAATAAACGTAAAATGTATTCTAACAGAATTACGAATGCAATAAAATCTACAAAAGTACGTTTTTACAATCAAAGGAAATTAGACACGAAAATACGAATGATCATAAAGCAACGGAAATATATTTCTTACGAAAATACGAATGCGGCATGATGGAAAATATAATGTAAATACGAATAGCAAAACAACGAAAATTAAACCAACGTAAAAACGAAGAAACAAATAAAATCATTTTAAAAATACGAACGCGGCAGAATACAAAATATAACGAAAATACGAATCTCGATTCAACGAAAAATAAACTAACAGAAAAAAACGGAAACGGAAAAAAGAGTGTTACGAAAATACTAAAGAGTACGAATACGATAACTAACGTCTTACGAAATTACGACTCGTTACGAATCACGATAAACGAACAGAAACGAAACAGAAATAGACGATTTTTTTTGCTGTGCACATGTGTATATATGACAATGCTTATCTCATGCAAACAATATTTTGCCTTGAAAATTTGATATGTGCAATTTTCAATACAAATTATTGGAAAAGAAAAATGGATCAATTGACACAACACGGAGGCACATGTTTCTCCCAACTGCCACATGACGTCGCATCTACAGTAAGTAAGAAAAAGTCTGTTACTTAACCACTTCCCGACCTCTGCATGTAAATGTACGTCCACAATATGGCACGTACAGGCACATGGGCGTTAATGTACGTCCTTGCCTATTAGCGGGTGGGGGGTCCGATCGGGACCCCCCCGCTACATGCGGCGGTCGGGTTCGCTCGGGGAGCGATCCGGGACCACGGCGCGGCTATTTGTTTATAGCCGCTCCATCGCGATCGCTCCCCGGAGCTGAAGAACGGGGAGAGCCGTATGTAAACACGGCTTCCCCGTGCTTCACTATGGCGGCGCATCGATCGTGTCATCCCCTTTATAGGGGAGACACAATCGATGACGTCAGTCCTACAGCCACACCCCCCTACAGTTCTAAACACACACTAGGTGAACCCTAACTCCTACAGCGCCCCCTGTGGTTAACTCCCAAACTGCAACTGTCATTTTCACAATAAAGAATGCAATTTAAATGCATTTTTTGCTGTGAAAATTACAATGGTCCCAAAAATGTGTCAAAATTGTCCGAAGTGTCCGCCATAATGTCGCAGTCACGAAAAAAATCGCTGATCGCCGCCATTAGTAGTAAAAAAAAAGAAAAATAATAAAAATGCAATAAAACTATCCCCTATTTTGTAAACGCTATAAATTTTGCGCAAACCAATCGATAAACGCTTATTGCGATTTTTTTTACTAAAAATATGTAGAAGAATACGTATCGGCCTAAACTGAGGGAAAAAAATGTTTTTATATATGTTTTTGGGGGATATTTATTATAGCAAAAAGTAAAAAATATAGATTTTTTTTCAAAATTGTCACTCTATTTTTGTTTATAGCGCAAAAACTAAAAACCGCAGAGGTGATCAAAGACCACCAAAAGAAAGTTCTATTTGTGGGGAAAAAAAGGACGCCAATTTTGTTTGGGAGCCACGTCGCACGACCGCGCAATTGTCTGTTAAAGCGACGCAGTCCCGAACTGTAAAAACACCTTGGGTCTTTAGGCTGCATATTGGTCCGGGGCTTAAGTGGTTAAAAGACATCGCGATGGCTGACTTATATATTCTTGAAGCAAACACGAGGCTCTGAGTCACGATCTGCCTCTTTAATGTCACCCTTTTCAGTCTCTCTCCACATCGAGTTGACTTTATCACATCAGTTGAAGCTCTGTACACCTGAGTACAAACATAACTTTTTACCGTGATTTGATCAAACACATCAGAGCTCGGCGGAAGCGGGAAGCTTCTTAAGAAATATTATTTCAAACAGAATCTTTGGCTATGTCTGTCCAGCCGAAGAAACCCGAGGACTGAATGAACACTTCCACATCGGCTTTCATATTACCTCTGCTCAGTTGACTTGTCAAACAAACCTTGTGTTTTTTTTTACAGTCATACAGAAGGGAACGTGCTTTGAGTCGGCAAAGGTTTTCTGTTTTATCATATCGAAGCAAAGAGACGAGACGAACCATGATGCAAAAATTAAAATTGGCACCCAGGAGAATTATTTTTTTAATATGTTTTTGAATTCTTGTAAAAAAAATAAAAATATTTTCATTTTAATTTCACTTGTAAATTTTTACAGATACATTGAATATTTTACATGTTCTGGGAATTCACCTCAAAAGCAAAAAAAAAAAGGTAGATGCATTGCAAAGGTTTAATTAAAGCGGGGGTTCACCCCAAAAAAAATAAATAATATTACATCTAGCAGAGCCAGCATAGTAAGGGCATTTACTTTTTTTTCTCCGTACATACCTTTATATTCTGTTTTTGTCCAGGGCTTCCGGGTTCCGATGACTGCGGGACTGGGCATTCCTATCCTTCCGTTCGATGATTGACGGCTTGTGAAACAGGTGACCTGTCGCACAACGCGCGTCACCAGATGTCAGGAAATAGCCGAGCTGCGAGTCGGCACTATACGGCGCTTGCGCAGTCAGCTCTACACGGCGGGCGCAGGCGCCGTATAGTGCCGACTCGCAGCTCGGCTATTTCACAAGCCGTCAATCATCGAACCGAAGGGTAGGAACGCCCAGTCCCGCAGTCATCGGAAACCCTGAGGCAGGGATAGGAACGCCCAGTCCCGGAGTCATCAGAACGCGGAAGCCCTGGACCAAATCAGAATATAAAGGTAAGTACGGAGAAAAAAAAAAAAACTGCCGAAAGTATATGCCCTTTCTATACTGGCTCTAATGTTAAAAAAACGTTTTTAGGGTGAACCTCCACTTATATTAATTTAAAGTGTGCTTTAAATTCTACAGTACAGGACTGATTATGTACATAATTCTGACCCAACAGCTCCTGTGATCTGAGTGAGAAGCAGAGGTGTGGGGCATGGAGTGTAACCACTGAGCACCAGGGCAGGACTTAGGGTGGTGGGGGCCCCTGGGCTTAATACTCAAAGGGGTCCCCTGGAGCAGAGAAGGGGGGGTGACCACCGACCGATCATAGTTGTTGAGAGCGGGGGGGGCAGTGCGCCGACCGATCATACTTGTTGGGGGGACAGCCGCTGGACGGACTTCTTACCTCTTCCCTTCAGTAATTTTGGGGCCCCATACACAGTTGCAGTGAAGGGGCCCCCTGGAGCATCGGAGTTGTTGAGCGGGGGGGGCTGGGGGCTGCCGAGAATTACATCCATCCACCGAAGTTGTTGAGCGGGGAGTGCTGCGAAATTGCGGGAATGGATTGTTTGCGAACAGGGGATTACCGCAAAATTGTGGGATAAGATTGCCACGAAATTTCGGGAGGGGGTTGCCGCAATTGCCGTGAACGGGGGGTTGCCGCGATTGAGCCCGGGGCCCCCTATTGGGCGAGGCCCATGGGCTTGAGCCCAGTCAAGTCCAATGGTCTGGCCCTGCTGAGCACCAATGCTTGGGGACTCTAGCCTATCACCCCAGCATTTAGGAATATACTAACTGCCACTGACCTTTTTACTGTTTTAAAAAAGTGCAAATTAGTCTGCTTTAATATAAATAACTAATAGATACACCTTAAAAAAAAAACTTAGTGGTTATATATATATATATATATATATATATATATATATATATATATATATATATATACATACGGTGCCTTGAAGAAGTATTCATACCCCTTTAAATTTGCCACAATTTGTCATGTAACAACCAAAAACATAAATGCATTTTATTGGAATTTTATGTGATAGTCCAACACAAATTAGCACATAATTGTGAAGTTGAAAGAAAATGATAAATAGTTTTCAACATCTTTTACAAAAAAATAACTGAAAAGTGTGGCGTGCATTTGTATTCAACCCCCTTAAGGCCGGGTTCACACTGGTCCGACAAACGCTCCGACATTGGGAGCTCATGTCGCATGGCGTGTGAAAATCAATGTTTCCCTATGGGAGCCGTCTTAACTGATCCGTCAAAAGTCGGTCCGACTTTGATCCTACATTACTCTATTGAATATCATTGAAGTCAGATCAAAGTCGGAATGCCGTCTTGCATGATCCAACTTTGGCATGCGACTTGTGCTTTGCTGATCTTGAGGAGGAACTCCACGCCAAATTTTAAATAAAAAAATCGGCATGGGTTCCCCCTCCAAGAACATACTAGGCCCTTGGGTCTGGCACAGATTTTAAGGGGAACCCCCTACACAAAAAAAACGGCGCGGGGCCCCCCAAAATCCACACCAGACCCTTATCCGAGCACGTAGCCCGGCCGGTCAGGAAAAGGGGTGGGGACGAGCGAGCGCCCCCCCCTCCTGAGCCGTACCAGGCCGCATGCCCTCAACATGGGGGGGTGAGTGCTTTGGGGCAGGGGGGCACCCTGCGGCCCCCCACCCCAAAGCACCCTGTCCCCATGTTGATGAGGCCGTTGGTTGCTGTAGTCTGCGGGCAGGGGGCTTATCGGAATCTGGGAGTACCCCTACCCATTCACCTGGGGTAAACGTTTCAAGAAAAAAACAACACTACACAGGTTTTTTAAAGTAATTTATTAGGCAGCTCCGGAGGTTTTTTTCCGACTTCAGGGGTCTCTTCCGACTTCTACCTTCTGCCAGGCACCACCGCTGTCTTCTTCCAGCTCTTTTACCAGCGGGGGCCCAGTCTTCTCCCTTCTTCCGACTTCGGGGGGTCTTCTTCCGACTTAGGGGGGTCTTCTTCCGACTTTGGGGGGTCTTCTTCCGACTTTGGGGGTCTTCCGACTTCTCCTCTTTCTTCTCCCACTCTCCGGTTCTTCCTCCCTTCTGCCAGGCACCACCGTTGTCTTCTTTTAGCTCTTTTACCAGCGGGGGCGCGGTCTTGTGCGTCGCCTTCTTCCCTCTTCTCTTCTTCGAAATGGGAATGGTTGGTGATATTAACTTCCTGTTTGTGGCACATTAGTATATGTGAGGGGGGAACTTTCCAAGATGGGTGGTGACCATGGCGGCCATTTTAAAGTCGGCCATTTTGCATCCAACTTTTTGTTTTTTCAATAGAAAGAGGCTCATGTGACACATCAAACTTATTGGGAATTTCACAAGAAAAACAATAGTGTGCTTGGTTTTAACATAACTTTATTCTTTCATGAGTTATTTACAAGTTTCTGACCACTTATAAAATGTGTTCAATGTGCTCTCCAGTGACATGCGGCGAGTGCTACGCTGTGGGCTCTTGCTTAATGAAGCTAAGACAGCCACTGATGTTTCTTTATTAGTGACAGATTTAATGCATCCACATTTTGGCAAAATCCAACACTGAACCAGTTTGACGAAACTTAGCAAGCAGTTTGCTAACTGTAGCATGGGAGATGGGTGGTCTCGTAGGCTGTCTGGCATTGAAATCTGCTGCAATGACCCGGTTACTGCATTCACCAGACATCAACACAATTTCTATCCGCTCTGCACGTGTTAACCTTGGCGACATGTCAATGGCTGTAAACAATGAGAAACTTGTAAATAACTCATGAAAGAATAAAGTTATGTTAAAACCAAGCAATCCATTGTTTTTCTTGTGAATTTCCCAATAAGTTTGATGTGTCACATGACCCTCTTCCTATTGAAAAAAACAAAAGTTGGATTCAAAATGGCCGACTTCAAAATGGCCGTCACGGTCACCACCCATCTTGAAAATTTTCCCCCCTCACATATACTAATGTGCCACAAACAGAAAGTTAATATCACCAACCATTCCCATTTTATTAAGGTGTATCCATATAAATGGACCACCCTGTACTTTATGTATGTGACCATGCAGGGCAGGGTTTCTGAACCAGGGCCAGGGTTCCTCCAAAGGATGGTAGGGGTTCCTTGAGCAATGAGCAATTTTTGCCTCTCAGATACGTTCCCAGTGACACCAGTGATGTTTTTAGCCATCTGTAAGGGGGTAACTCTTCCCAATGACCATCACACTAATGCATCATGAGTTGCAGATATTGTTAAGAAAATGTCAACTAGATTTGATCCTCATGGAAAGATATGATTGCTTCTTCTTGGTTATTTATTTTTAAAGGGTTGATCAAGCATGCCTTTTTAAACCAAGATGACTGAATGTAGGAGGTCAAGTGATCCTCATGATTACATTTTCCCAAATTATGTTTGATTACACTCACTCAAGCTGTCTATTGCTGTCTAAGAGAGCCAAGACCTTGCAGCAAAGGCTTATTTTTTTTTTTTTATTTGTATTTTTAAGTGTGCGTCAAGGCTTATGATTAATGCACATAACTAGAAGCGAATGTTAACCAGATTTTAATTCACACAGGAATACATTTGCACATATTTCCAGTAGCAGAATCATTCAATAAGATAAAAGGAAAGAAAAATTGGAGGTTGGTTAAATCATATTAAATGTAATACATATAAAGGAAGCATTAAGACCATTGTAGACTAAGTGAAGGAAAATTATAGAAGAAAAACACCAAAGAAATGTATTGTCTAGACATTTCAGCTATTGCCTTTAGAGTGGAGTAGATTTCTTTTGAAGGTAGAATAAGGCCCCGTACAGACGAGAGGATATCCGTTGGAAACGGTCCGCCGGACCGTTTCCAGCGGACATTTCTGCTCCCGATTTTGATCTGATGGGTGTACACACCATCAGATCAAAATCCCCACGGAAAACATACGCGGTGACGTGCCGCGCCGTCGCGGCGACGATGACGCGGCGACGTGCGCGACCCTGGAAGGTAAATACTTCCACGCATGTGTCGAATCACTTTGACGCATGCGAGGGATGGGGATCGCTTGGACTTATCCGGTGAGTCTGTACAGACGACCGGATCAGTCCAACGGACAGGTTTCCAGCGGATAGATTTCTTAGCATGCTAAGAAATTTTTATCCGCTTGAAAACCGTCGGCTGGAGAAATCTCCGCCGAAAAATGTCCGCTAGGCCATACACACGACCGGATTTGTCTGCTGGAACTGATCCGCGGATAAATCCCAACGGACAGATCCGGTCGTGTGTACGAGGCCTTACTGTTAAAGCTCATCTCTAGGTCTAAGGCCTCGTACACACGACTGGTTTCCTCGGCAGAATCTATCAAGAAGCTTGGTTGCAGAGTTATTTTGCCGAGGAAACCGGTCATGTGTACATTTTTCATCGAGGAAACTGTCGAGGAACTCGACGAGCCAAAAAGAGAGCAAGTTCTCTATTTCCTCGACGGGAGTCTCAAATTGGCTCGTCGAGTTCCTCGTCGGGCTGGTTTCCGAAGAGAAACTCGAGCGTGTGTATGCTAAGGAACCCACACTTGCTCCTAATAAAGTATGAGACGGGAGTAAAAGTAGCATTTGTAATGGAGATAACACATTTTTAAAGCTGTAACAGACTGAAAAGTGAAAATAGTCTCTTACCAAACTTTTACTTAACACGCAAACACATGAGATCAGAAAAACCAGCCCCGAGTTGTGCCAGTGGAATCGAACTTCCCCTGCCGTCCTATGTGTTTGAGAACGAGGAGATTTGGTCTTGACTGTGTGTACGCAAAGCAAGCTTGTCGAGTTCCTCGACATGCCTAACAAGGAACTCGTCGAGGAAAATTATGTGTTTCGCCCGACTAATTCCTCGGTCGTGCGTACGAGGCCTAACATTTTTTTGCATATCCACCAAAATACATCTCATTCCAGCACCTTATTCAGCAGTAAAGCCTGCTGATCCAGTGCCACAGGCCCAGATTCAGTGTGGGCGCACATTACGCCGCCGTAGCGCGTACGCCACGCCAGCGTAGCGCAGAGAGGCAAGCATTGAATTCAGCAAGTCAGTGCTCCCAACGCTACGCCAGCGTGGCGTGGAATTCGAAGGCGTACGCCGGTGTAGGTAGAAGTGGGCGTGACCCATGCAAATGAGGCGTGACCCCATGCAAATGATGGGCCGAGCGTAGTAACAACTGCCTAAACTACGCCGGATCACTGCATACGACGTGAGCGTAACCTACACCCAGCCAGACACATGTCCATCGTAAAATACGCCAGCTTGTGTTCCCTGGTGCAGACCTTTGCATGTCTGCTGCTGGGTTGCACCTCCTTTATGGGGCATAACTGCATGCCGGACGTACAACTTATGTGCACCTCTCGTAGCCTGCGTCGGGCGCACGCAGGTTCGTGAATCGCCGTATTTCCCTCATTTGCATGTTTGAATGGCTAATCAATGGGAGCGGCACCATGCTCCCAGCCTAAATGTGTGCCCACTCTACACCAGCGTAAGCAAGATACGTCGGCGGGGTGTGCCTGGTTTTAGGCGCATATCTGTTTGTGGGTCTTGCGCACAGATACGACGACGCACATTTGCACTTATGTCGGCGTAACTTGTTATACGTCGGCGTAAGTGCTTTGTGAATCTGGGCCACAGTCTGTGTGCCTACTGGTCCCCTCGTGGTGACATCATCCAACCGCTGCATTCTTCTGGAGCCCAAGAGAGCCCTGCTGCTGGACAGCTAATGGAGTCTTTGTACCGGGGAAGCAATGAGAACATCCAAGAAAGCACTAGCCCACTCTGCGGTGGGGAACATAGAATATTTGGAATGCATCAAGCCACATGACCATAGATTTAGTAAAAGGTTTTTTTTTAGGTACCGTATATACTCGAGTATAAGCCGAGTTTTTCAGCACATTATTTTGTGCTGAAAATGCCCCCCTCGGCTTATAATTGAGTCATCTTTTTGCGCCTGATCTTCCAAACTTTGGGGACCCGATACCGACACACATGTAGCCCCACTTTTCCTCTACAAGTGTACAAAGTTTGTTGTCCAGAGGACCTACGGCCGGGGAGCACCGATTTTTCAAAGCCGGGGACCCCTTCCATAGACTCCCATGTTAAACGGTCATTTCTCTGGTGATTTTAGGGACCTGGTACTGGCCGGTTGTAGGTCCCCTGGACCTGAAACTCCATATACTCCCATGTTAAACGTCAGTCTAGTCATTGGCTCAGTGAGGCATGGGCACAGTGAGGCATGCACATGGGCAAAGTGAGGCACAGCGAGGCATGCAGATGGACACCATAGGCTTATACTCAAGTTAATACGTTTTCCCATTTTTTGTGGTAAAATTAGGTGCCTCGGCTTATATTCGGGTCGGCTTATACTCGAGTATATACAGTAGTTTATTTTAACTTGGTGATGAGATAAAAGAGGATAGGGATTAAAGCATAGTGTGTGTGTGTGTGTGTGTGTGTGTGTGTGTGTGTGTGTGCGTGTGGGAGGGGGGGTTCTATTTCTGAAGATCAGTTTTTAAATACCATTTACTTGTGCTGCCAACCAGTGCCCACCAGTGCTGCCAACCAGTGCCAGTGTTGCCAATCAGTGCCCATTAGTGCCTTCTATCAGTGCCCATCAGTGTCGCCTATCAGTGCCCACAAGTGCTATCTATCAGTGCAGCCTCATCAGTGCCTCCTCATCAGCAGTGCACATCAGTGCTGCCTTATCAGTGCCCATCAGTGCCACCTCATCAGTGCCCATCAATTCTGCCTCATCAGAGCACATCAGTGAAGGAAAAAATTACCCATTTACAACATTTTATAATAAAACTAAGAAAAACCTTTTCTTTTTTTTTTTTTTCCAAAAGTTTGTTTAGCAAAAAATAAAAAACCCAGTGCCGAAAAAATACCACCAAAAGAAAGCTCTATCTGTCTCAAAATAATCATAAAATGTTGTTTTGTTACATTGTTGCATGACCGCTCAATTGTCATTCAAAATGTCACAGCATTGAAAGCTGAAAACTGGTCTGGGCAGGAAGGGGGTAAAAATGCCCAGTAGGCAAGTGGTTAATAACTAATGTCGCGTACACACGACTGTTTTTCATTTTAATTTTTTTTTTTAAATGTCATTAAAAACAATCGTGTGTAGGCTCCAGAGCATTTTTCATGACGTGAAAAATGGACATTCAAAATTTAGAACCTGCTCTATTTTTTCGCGTTTGGTCGTGTGTACGCGGCATAAGTTTGTAAAACTTTTCAGAATTTTCAGATAGAGAGGGGGACCTAAACCCAACACAACAATCAAAGCAATACCATAATCAGTGTAATAGAAAATAAATACAAAAATTCTTGAATATCAGTCATAAACAGAAGAACATAAATGTGCAATGAATAAATGGATAAGTGAATGACAACCTAGTGACCTAAATTATTAAATCTTGAATACTGCAAATAATTAGTGTGAGTAACCATGACAAGATCTATTAGTGTGTAAGAAATTACCTAATGCTTAACTCCCAGGCAGTGTTGCCAACGTCTGTATTTTTACGGACAGTTCGTAAAAACTGGCATTCCCCCCCCCCCCTTCGTAAATGTCCGTGGTTGCGGGAATGTGCCAGTAAAAATAGCCAAGATCAGGATGGAGGCAGGGGGAGATGGAGGCAGGGGGAGATTGGAGGCAGGGGGAGATTGGAGGCAAGGGGTGTTGGTGGCACCGCAGAGGGTGGGGGATGGAGACAGGGGTTGTTGGTGGCACCGCAGAGGGGGATGGAGGCAGGGGACAATGGAGGCAGGGGGTGATTGGAGGCAGGGGGCCTGGGGAGATTGGAGGCACGGGGAGATTGTGACACCGCAGAGGGAGATGGAGGCAGGGGGTGGTGTGACTAAATAATTTGCCCTTATTATATCGAAAATAACAAAAATATGTTTTTTTACTTTAATATCTACCTTAAATCACATTGCTATTTGCCAAGCGTACTTGTTTGTAGCCTAAATACTGACATTTGCACCTACAAATGTACCGTATTTATCGGCGTATACCGCGCACTATTTTGCCCTTAAAATCAGGGCAAAATTGTGGGTGCGCGATATACGCCGATACCCGCTTTCCCGCGCGGAGTTTGAATACTGCGCCGACATATACCGAGCGCAGTACACTCGTGTATAGTCGGGCAGTCTCTGCTACACTCGCGCTCACATCCTGTACGTCCAGGACGTCAGCGCGAGCATTGCTGACTATACGCGAGTGTACTGCGCTCGGTATATGCCGGCGCAGTATTCAAACTCGGCGCGGGAAAGCGGGAAACGAGCGAGGAGGACGCCGCAGAAGGACGCCGGACCCGACGAAGAGGACACCCGAAGCCGCAGACGGACGCCGGACCCGACGAGGCCGCCGATGGACGCTGTGCAAGACACCAAACTGTAAGTACAAAAATCTTTTTTTCACAGGAATTTCGGGGCAACTTTAGGGGTGCGCGCTATACGCGAGAGCACGCTATACCCCAATAAATACGGTAATTTAGTAACTTTTGTGAAATGCCATTAAAACTTGGCTGCGCCCGTAAATTTTGGGTGTCGTGCCAGTAAATTTCAATCTGGTAGGTTGGCAACACTGCTCCCTGGGCACCCATTCCAAGATGGTCAAGGCTGCTTGGATAAAAGAGGCTCCATAAAAGCCCTCGCAAAGAACTGGAATTCAGCAACTACATTTTTGAGCCTTTTATAGATCTCCATCCTTAGAGGACCCCAAAGCTGGATAGACAATAGGAAGCACCCACATCGCACTGTAGAAGAGAGAAGACTCTGGACTGCAATGTCATGTGATAATGGATTTAAAATGGCTGTAACCCCCTTACATATACCAGCTGAAGTGACTAGGCTCAGGTCATACACAGAGATGAAGCAAACCCTCCTCTACATCCATACAAAGTCCAGAATGTATGCATAATTTCTGAGTTTCATAAAACGGGGCAGGATCTGATGTCACACACTGCACAACACAGAGCAGGAAACTGAGTGTAATCTGAGATCTAAGTGAGAGCACTTAAACCCCTCTACACAGTTTCATAGGGTAACATGCACAGCTGAGGCTGTCAATCACCTGCTGTATGATGAAGTGGGGGTGGGAGGCGGGGAAGTTTCCCAGGATTGTCTGGTGTTGGCATATAGACTGTCAGAAGTGACTCATGCAGATAGCAAGGGAATGAGAGAGCAGATACAAATCACACTAGGTGCTTTGGATAGAGGCAGTACACGCTTTGTTTATTTTTCATTTTAAGTAAAAGGGACATTTAGGTAAGGTTTATAAAATTCTGCATGGGGTGGAGAAGGGGTTGTGTGGAGTGAGCAGCAATTTGGAGATTACCACTTCCGGACCGCCTACCATCTTTTTTACGTTGGTACTTTGAAGAGGAATAACGTTGTTATGGCAGCATCTAGCTACCATAACCCCAGTATCCTCTTTAAGAGTGGGCGGTCCGCTTCAAGATAAAAGTGGTCTCTGCGCTGGATTCACCGCAAGGTCACTTTTATCGGTGGTGGGAGAGGGGTATTGTTACTTTGGCAGTGTGGGCAGGTGCCAAGTCCTGCTGGAAGATTAAATCAGCATTTCCATAAAGCTGGTCAGCATGAAGTGCTCTAGAATTTCCTGGTAGAGGGTTGTGTTGACTTTGGATTTGATAAAACACAGTGGACCAACATCAGCAGATGACATGGCTCCCCAAATCATCACTGACTGTGGAAACTTCACACTGGACCTCATGTACAGTAACTTGGATTCTGTGCCTCTCCACTCTTCCTCCAGACTCTGGGACCTTGATTTCCAAATGAAATGCAATATTTACTTTCATCCAAAAAGAGGACTTTGGACCACTAAGCAACAGTTTGGTCCTTTTTCTCCTTAGCCCAGATAAGACACGTCTGACCAGAAAAATGTGTATATCCAGGGCGCTCCAAGCATTTGAATCCTGACAGATAAAGTCTGTGTTGGAGAGGGTAGCAAATCTTCACACACAGGTCACTGGCTGAAGAAGGAACCAATGAGCTGTTCCGAAACACGTCCCGCCTCTATGACACACTTCCTGTCCACTTCCTGTTTGTGTTCCATGCTGGTTTCTGTCTCGCTTCCTCTGACATCATCCCGAGGCTCCAGCGTGATTGTGTCCTCTGAACATTCACAGCACAAGTCGGCTGTTATCTCGTGGACTTCCCTGGAAAATTTACCATCACAGACTGGGACTGCCCTGCCACTGAAACATCTCCTGGACACACTTACCTGCTACATGCCTGTTTCATCCACTTTCTTGTAAGCGTTCTTAACCCCTTTAGGGGATATTAGAAGTTGTATACTTCTGCACTTAGGGGCGCCTTGTTTGTTTTTCTGAAGCCACTTCTGATGTTGTCTCTGGTTCAGGAGTGGCTTGAAACAAGGAATGAGACAATTGTAGCCCATGTCCTGGATACATGTATGTGTGTTGATTCTTGAAGCACTGACACCAGCCATAGTCCACTCCTTGTGAATTTCCCCCAAATTGAATGGCCTGTGTTTCACAATCCTCTCAAGACCGTGGTTATTCCTGTTGCTTATCCAACTTGGTCTACAACAATTTTTCGATCCACTCAACTTTCCACTAATATGCTTGGATACAGCACTCTTTGAACAGCCAGCTTTTGTGACCTACTCTTCCTGTGAAGGCTGTCAATAACTGTCTAATGGGCAACTGTCAAGTTAGCAGTCCTCCGCATGATTGTGTAATCTACTGAACCAGACTGAGAGACCATTTAAAGGCTCAGGAATTCTTTACAGGTGTTTTACGTTAATTAGCTGATTAGACTGTGATACCACGAGTCTACAATATTAAATTTTTTCACAATATTCAAATTTTATGAGATACTGAATTTTGGGTTTTCACTAGCTGTAAGCCATAATCATCAACATTAAAAGAAAGAAATGCTTAAAATATATCACTCTGTGTGTGTGTAAAAAATCAAAATAACATATGAGTTACACTTTTTGAATTGAATTACTGAAATTAACTTTTTGATGATATTACATTTTTTTTGGGTGCACCTGTATATATAAAGACATGTGGACCGCTGGGACTAATAATGGGGTCTGGCTAGCACATAAGATATGGACCTAGAAATTGAGGTTTCATCACACTTAAAGCTTTACAAAGCATCTGAGCACCAGGACTCAGAACAGAACTTATTAAAATAAAAAGTTGTTTTCAATAGACATTCACAAAGGAAAAAGTTGTTTAGTTTCGGATTCATTCATTAAGTTAATCATTTTATTTCATCATATTAGTTATGTTAGAATGCATCGTTTTCAGAATTAAATTTTGTGTATTCGGAATCATTTCATATATTCAGATTAATTTTGTATGTTTGGATTTGTTTCGTATATTCAGATTCATTTTGTATATATTCAAATTCATTTAGTATGTTCAGATTTGTTTTATATACTTGTTCCGAATCGATTTGTATTTTGGAAGATGCCTATTTCACTTATTTTGGTTTATGTGCTCTGTTTGGGTTGGATGGAGGTGGATCCATCAGAATCTCTGAATCATAACATAACAAATGGAACTTATTTTGGTTTCATATGTTGTGATTCCGAGATACTTCTGAAAGATCCAACCCAAACTGAATAAACAGGAATCGTCATCTTTTTTTCCCTTTTATACCTTACTGTATTTATTGCAATATGTTTCCATTTCATATGTAGTTTATTATTTACAGTATAATCAAGATACATGTTTTTTTTTTTATTATTTTTAAATATCTTTATTGAAACAAGGTATTATAGAAAACATCTCCAATTGGGAGCACATTCACAATTATTAACAAGTACACTTTCTTACTTTTAAATCGTACACATTTTAATGTTTATACAATACTTATTTTATCCTGCTTATATACAAACAACACACTTAAACAAAAAAAACTAAAACTGTTTTTAATCAAGATGTGTTAAAAACAAAAAACAAATCCATATAAATTTTGGATAATTTTTGTGTCGTTATGTTATTTTGCATACTTCAAACCTTAAAGGGGTTGTAAAGGTAAAAAAAAAAAATCCTAAATATCTTCCTTTACCTTAGTGCAGTCCTCCTTCTCGTACCTCATCCTTCCATTTTGCTTTTAAATGTCCTTATTTCTTCTGAGAAATCCTCACTTCCTGTTCTTCTGTCAGTAATGCGAGGCTTTCTCCCTGGTGTGGAGTGTCGTGCTCGAGCAGGAGAATCAGGACGCCCACTAACACACAGCTTCTTTCTCTATCTGCAACATAGAGAGTGTCCTGACCAGTGGCGGCTGGTGCTTAAAATTTTTGGGGGGGCGCAAACGAAAAAAAAAATTTGCAGCCTCACTGTGCCCATCAAATGCAGCCACTGTGCCATCAATTGTCACCACTGTGCCATGCCATCAAACGCAGCCACTGTGCCCTTTAATTGTCACCACTGTGCCCTTTAATTGTCGCCGCTGTGCCAATTGTCACCACTGTTGTCGCCACTGTGCCCATTAATGCCGTTGTGCCAATTGTCCCCATTGTCCCCACTGTGCCTATTGTCGCCACTGTGCCCATTGATGTCACTGACTGTGCCCTTCGTCTCCGCTGTGCCCATACCACATTATATTAAGTCAAATTTCAGTAGCAATTGTTTTGGCCTCATCACAACATTTTCAGGAAGTAGCTGCGCTGTTATGAACACTGTGGAGACACAATACAAAGGATGCATTTACAAGTCTCTTGAAGCCAGTATGAGCATTAATTGTTTGGTTGTTGTGTCTGTTCAGAGCCCCATTAAATGTTATTAGCTTTTAAGTAAGATCTGAAAGTACATATATTTTTAAAAGCTGTACAGTGGAACATAACTCACTTTTGCCCCATACTGAAAATTTGGCGTCTTAAAAAATGGTACACTGACAGTTGGGGACTCCTGCACAAACTTTGATGAGCACCTTTGGCTTGGATTATGCTGCAGGCAGGTAAAGTGCCCCCCCCGCCCGGAACTTACCTTTACTGGAGTCAGCCATCCACGTCCCTCGATGTCTTCTACCACCCTCAATGACTGACAGGCGTCTCAGCCAATCAGGTTACTGGTAGCCAGAACCGGCCAACCTGATTGGCTGAGACGCCTGTCAGTCTTATCCAAGGAGCGCATCCACCTTGCGTTCTTTGGTTAAGCTTCCGGGACCCTTGCTTTTGCAAGAAGTACCTATATTACACTCAATCTCTGTAATATATTCTATTCTTCTATTATCAAATCACTCAGAGCCCCCTCCGTATACACGGAAATGGGAAAAAGAGTTCCAAGAGCCTGTAACCTTATCGGAATGGCAAAAAAGCTTTATTTTGACCCATAAGGGGTCGATAGTCACAAAAACGCAAGAGAAGGCATATAAATTGATGAGTAGATGGTACAGGTGCCCGTCTTCTATGCATCAAATTAACCAGGATATATCTGATATATGCTGGCGTTGCCATAAGTCAAAGGGAAATATGTTCCATATCTGATGGGAATGTCCCCCGGTGAGAAGGTTCTGGAAACATATTTTTGACTTATATGAAAAAATAGTGGATATAAATACCCAAGCATCACCCAGGGTGGCTCTCCTAACCATGATTCCAGGAACCTTAAAAACAGCAAAAAAGGATGTACTTATACATTTCCTTGCTGCAGCCAGAGCAGTTATTCCACGACACTGGAAATCGACAACAGTACCTTCCCTGGGGGAATGGGCAATTGAAATGGACTCTACTAAAGATCTAGAAGGTATGATGGCACGGGAAGTGGGGAGAGAAGAACAATTCTCTCGAACATGGTCCGTTTGGTCCAAGTTTAGACAGTCAACTGAGTTCCTAGTCTGGGTTAAAGGGAACCCAACCAATGTTTAGCCATACTGGAGTGATTTTAATTATTAAAGCCTTCATAATTTTTTCCCCCCCGCCATCTTCCTTTTCTCTTTATCCAACTTTTTTTCTTTTTTTTTTTTTCCTTTTCCCTTTCTTTTTCCCTTTCCTTTTTCTTTTCCTTTTTTAGTTTTCTTTATATAAGACTGTATGAAAAAGATATGTATTGAGGATATGTAAGAAGATGTAAAGTATTATATTAGTTTATGCAGACAGTCTCCATATAAATGTATTTGTTGTGTACAAAGTAAAACCCCTGTAATACCTTATGAAAATAATAATAAAATAATATTGTACCCAAGCTTCCGGGACCCGAGGGCTGTACTCGGAAAGCCTATCAGAGCCGCTGGCTCTGAAAGGCACTTCCGTAGAGCCAACCAGCTGCCGTTATTCAGATGGCCGGACATGAGCGCCGACCATCTGAATAGAACAGCGGCTGCGGCGATAATAACATAGATTCGTGCAATGCATGAATCTATGTTATTAGACTCAGTGGCGGTGAGAGCGGGGCGGCGCTCCAGCGCCCTCTATGGACGAACCGCCACTGGTCCTGACTCTCCTGTGGTCCAAGGAAGGGGGGAAGCACAACACTCAACACCAGGGAGAAAGCCTTGCATTACTGTGTGGAGTTACAGACAGAAGAACAGGAAGTGAGGGTTTCTCAGAAGAAATAAGGACATTTAAAAGCAAAATGGAAGGATGAGGTAAGTGAAGGAGGACTGCACTAAGGTAAAGGAAGCTATTTAGGAAAAAAATTGTACCTTTACAACCCCTTTAATGTTTGTATAATAATTATTTTATTCAACATATATACAAATAACACACTTAAACAAATTAAACAAAACAAAAATAAATAAAAAAATATAAAAAAAAATGTTTTTTAATCAAGATAAATGTTAAAAACAAAAAACAGATCCAAATCAATTTGGATCATTTGTTGTGTCGTTATGTTATTTTGGATGCTTCAAACCTTAACAAAAGGTCAGAATGAAATGAATAAATGCAAATCAATTTGTTGTTTCATTATAATTTATTTCGGATTTGTTGATACATCTGAATCTCCAAAGGAAAATTTTGTCTGAATTTCAATCCATAACAAAACTAGTCGCACATGTCTAGTTCTCAACATGTCAGTCCTCAACCTTGCAGCCCATGTAGAAATGGTTGTTGCCTTTCTACAATTTCATTAGAGTTGTTTTATCGTTAGGTTCAGGGCTCAAGTCCTGCGGGAACGCGTGGGAACGGAGTTCCTGCACTTTTTTCACAGCAGGAACTCCATTCCCTTTGCAGGACTAGAGCAGCCGAGAGCAGCCGAGCCGCCCGAGCCAATCCTTCACTAAGCAGCGATGCCCAGCTCGAGTCACTGTCAGGGGCAGGCGAACCTTAGTAATCCTTTATGTTACTGGCCGCTTCCTGTATATGGATTTATCGGGATCCATTGCAGAGGTCTCCTGGGACCAATGACAAAAGCTCCCAGGAGACATTGTGGCTTTGAGGAAGTGACGGAATACCCGCACACTATCCAATGAATCCATATACAGGAACCGGGCAGTAACATAAAGGATTACTAAGGTACAGTGGATCGAAAAAAAAACATGCGGTTTAGTAATTATGCATATGAGCGTATCATTTTTTTTTTTGGTGGGGGAGTGGATCTTGGGTGGGAGTTCCCACACTTTTTTCCCCCAGGACTTGACCCCTGGTTAGGTTTATACGTCAATAATGCTTAAAAGAGTTCCTTTTCAATCACATAACAAATGTACTATCAATTCCTTCTTTGGGAAATGTCAAGTTCCAAATGTCGTATACAGACATTACAGTCCTAATAAGTATGTTATGAGAATAAGAGGAAACCATAATCCGGGGATTTATGTGGGATTTTAAGAAAAGCGCACATTTCATAATATGACTGTTCATCTAGCCAGTGACTGCTGTTTCTGCAATAATTACTAAGACTTAAGAAAATAGAATATTATTATATAGCCTACATTATCACAGGATCCTGGCTGCCACGATTGGCATATGTGTGTGAACATTATTAGCTTCAATCATCATTTGCAACACATTCCCACTCAAAAACAAGCCTGTTTGACAAAAGCTGATTGCATGGCGAGACTTGCACTTCTGAAAAACACTGTAGCCATAGTAACTAAGTAGCGGTTTTACTTCCATATGTCTCTCTACCTTTGACTTTTCGGCGCGTTAGACTGATTTTACTAATCATCTGGGAGACAATCCAATAGAGCTACATTAAAAATAGAAAAAGGCATGGTAGAAAATAACGACATTGACACATATTTTAAAGAAGTTCTCCAAAGAACAATCTACTCAAAGCTTTATGTGATTTACAGCTTTGGAGTCTCTGAAGATGCTGGCTTCCCAGCCACCATGCTGATGCAATGCCTTAAAGCATGTCTGAACCCAAGAACAAAAATGTAACGTATTGCAGTTTACCTTTTCTACTTTTTTCTTTATTCACACTTTTTTTTTCTAGATTTTCACATGGTGATCCTGGCAGGAACTTACCTTTTGCCCAAGGCGATAACCTTAAGCCTTGTGCACACTGCTCGTTTTTTTGTGATCAACCCAGCGGGTTGAACAAAAAAAAAAGGTTACAGTTCAGGTCAACAATCCAATGTTAGTACAGCAAAGTCAGCTTGAGAAAGGAGCATGGCTTGCCGTTATACCCGCAGTGTGCATGCTCACAAAACGCGTTGCATAGCGTGTGACGTCAACCCCGTTGCCATCCTTCCTACTGCGCGTCACGCCTCGCTTTCAGTCTCTTCATCGCAGCCAGCTTCCTTACACCAGTGTCGGCATGTAAAGGACCTAGGAAGCAGGAACATCACAGCCTTGACTTACCTATTGCTGGGATCACATCCCGATTTGCCTTACACTATCTACTCTAATATGAGTTGCCTTTTTTATGTATTGCTTGAAGTGTTATTAAAACGTCTACACTTAGCGGCACCTCTCTTCTTGTTTTTTTTGCAGTGTGCTTTGGAACTTGGTTTCTGTTCCTATGTACTGGCAGCCCTGAGTGTTCTGGACTTTTTATCCCCACTAACTATTAAATATTACATGGACTAATACAGACTGTGCCTTATAATAACAGATTTCAAATTGTACATAGGACATTGATGGTAATGAGTCCTCGCGCCTTTACTTGTGTTTTTAGTAAAGTGATCTCCCCTGCTGAGCTATTAAGTTATGACGAGGTGGCCCCTCACCAGAACACTCTGGTCAGCGCTCTCAGCCATTGGCTGAGAGCACTGATCGGGAGCTGGTCGGCATACCTTTTTTTATTAGCCTTTGACAGAAACCGGCCAAACGGTTTGCTTCTGTCGGAACGGCTGCCGTACACACTGACCGAATATCGGATGGTTTCTATTGAACCGGCCGATGCAGGCTGACATGCGGCCCATGTGTACTAGGCTTTACTGTATTTAGGAGGAGCAGCCTTGCCACCCTAGCAAGGAAGTGTGTTAGGACAATGTATCATTATATCTTATTTCCCTTATATGCTGCTACTAACCAAGTTCCTTCTGGATAGGGTTTGGACAAGCCCAGAGCACAGTGGCATCGCTAGGGGGTGGCTTTTGGGGCTATAGCCCTGAATCTGGGACCCATAGTCTCGAGTCTCTCAGAGGTGGCCTCTATGCAGCGAGTGCGGCGGGCAGCACCGGAGAGCGGGCAGGCCGCAAGGGAGAGCCGGGCGGGTGAGAGAGCAGAGAGATGAAATCATCTCTCACGCCCATCCTTCTTGTTTGCTGTTCCGCTCTCACTGTGCAGCCACGGGCAGCAGAGAAATTACATAATTTTTCACTGCCCACCCTCTCTCTGGTGACCCTGAAGTAAGGAGCGGCTCTCTGGGGACTCTGAGGTAAGGAAGGGCTCTCTGGGAACCCTGATGTAAGTAGGAGGGCTCTCTGGGAACCCTGATGTAAGTAGGATGGCTCTTTGGGGACCCTGATGTAAGTAGGAGGGCTCTCTGGGGACCCTGATGTAAGTGGGGAAGGCTCTCTGGGGACCCTGATGTAAGGAAGGGGCCTTGTTTAGCAAGTGGGACCATCACACCCTGCACTCACAGTCTTTCCTCAGTCATCTGGGCTGAGTGACCCTGGATATTCTTACAGCCAGAAAGACTAAGGACATCTTCTGTCAAAAAAATAAATATATTAAGAGGACAGCTCCTGATTGAAGGTTTCAGCCAGAGATTCTTTTTTATGGGGTCCAGAAAGATACTTTAAAAAAATACCCCAAGTTGGGTTTTATTTCTCTCAGAGATACAACTATCACTTGGCATTTGCAGCACGCTGAAATCAATATGATGTTAATGAGATAACTGGCAACAAACACTTAAACCTCTTAGTAGCAAGGGAATTTAATCACCAGTATGGCCATAGTCTTAAATTAACAGATTAAAGGGAAATTTTAGCAACTAGGGCTGTGTTTACTTTAACCCTTCCTGCTTTTCAGATCTGCCTTCCTTATCTCTTTCTGTGATTCCATCCTTGGTTTATCACTGATGTTATATTTCTTTCTTGCTTATTGTGGTGTACTGTAGCATTGACTTTTTTTTTTTTTTTTTATCTTTCAATATGTTTATTGATTTTTTGTAAGAAGAACAAGTGAAAACAAATGACACATCAGCCTGCAAGGCTTTTGCACAAAACTACAATGATATATATACGAAATCTTATACATCAAGTGCCAATGTGTTTATATCTTGGTTCGAATACCAGGTTATGAACATCTAGTTTATCATAAAGAAGCAAGGATGTTGCCTATACCTGAAGCAGATGAGCGCCACCCGTGAGCCTTGGCCCAGAGAAACGTGTTTAAATACAGAAGACCGAGTGGACTATAAGCCATGTCTCTCGCACTCGAGATGGTAACAACATACCACCACCGTGGGATAAATCTGTGAATGTGAAGCAGGGCTTTTTTTCAGCTGGAACTTGGTGGAACTCAGTTCCACCACCTCTGGTTTAGGCCCTCTGCTCCCTGCTTAACACTATCACTTGTAAACACAGAAATCTGGCTTCTGTGTTTACAACTGACAGCTTGTCTCCCAATGGCTCCCATGGATCTGATCTCCTGAGTGGCCCCCACTAAATGCAGGATGGGGACAAGGGAGATTCAGGTGCCTGGGGTACAGTGCGGATGTCAACACACTGGATGATCTCCCCCAAGTGAGAGAGAGGAAGACAACTACAGTGTGTGAGGAGGTACTAAGGCCTAATACAGAAACAAAAGTAAGACATGTGGAATATGGTGGAGCTTTTAAGGAGGTGGGGAGAATATGTGGGGCAGAAGAGTGTGTGTGTGTGTGGGGGGGGTATTGCATGCAGAGGTCAGAGCTGAAAAGAGTTGAAATTTGGATGTGGATGGGGGGATGCAGAGGTAAGCAACTGTGGAAAAAAGGCTGAACTCTGCACTCTGTATGCAGTGCATCCCAGAACACTGCACTGTAACCCCCCTTTCCCGAACTCGGCACTCTGTATGTAATGCACTCTTTTAAGGCCCTCCCACTCTTAGTGACATTTGAACACACCCATTATTTAATGCGGTTTGGAGGGTGTGGGGGGAGAGGTCTTTTGAGGGAGTCATGTTAGGCCACGTACACACAATCGGTCAAAACCGATGAAAACGGACTGAATGACCGTTTCATCGGTCAAAACCGATTGTGTGTAGGCCCCATCGGTCAGTTAACCTTCGGTCAAAAAATTTAGAACTTGCTTTAAAATTTAAACGATGGACGCCTAACCGATAGGTCAAAACCGATCGTTAGTATGCAAAAGCATCGGTTAAAAACCCGAGCATGCTCAGAATCAAGTCGACGCATGCTTGGAAGCATTGAACTTCGTTTTTTTCAGCACGTCGTTGTGTTTTACGTCACCGCGTTCTGACACGATCGGTTATTTAACCTATGGTGTGTAGGCGTGATGGACCATCAGTCAGCTTCATCAGTTAACCTAAGACAACGGTCCTTCAGACCATTGTCCTCTGACTATCCTATCGTGTGTACGAGGCCTGAGAGTTCCTGTACCTATTTTCTGAAAAAACAGCCCTGGTGTGAAGTATCCCCCCATAGCACAACAGCAAAGGCCACCCCCCCCCCCGGATGTTTCTAAGGCAGCTAGCGTTCCACGACTCAAGACAGGAGGGCCTCAATTGCATAAAAGCTAGAGGAGTCCATAGGATCGCTCAGTTCAAACCTTGGTCTAATTAGAGCGTGTATCCAACCAGTCACGTTGGATAGCTGTCTGCTCTATGTAGAGGGGGCAAAAGTGACCCCCCTTACAGAGGGACATATATATATATATATATATATATATATATATATATATATATATATATATATATAAATAAATAAAAAGAAAAACAAGAGAAGTGAAGGAGGTATAAAAGTCTGAGATATCGAGATATCCCTGAGAGAGTGGAGGAAAGAGAGAAGAAAAAAAAAAGGAGACAAAGAGAAGATAGGATCCAGGAAGGTTCTAGGAGTCTGATGTAATGCCCGGACGTAGCATTTACTTTTATTTTTTATTATTACACTTTACATTATCACTTTGGAAAGTGTGCAGCATGGCTTTTTTTATTATTATTTTTTTTTTTCAGATAAAGCCTTTTGTTGAAAAAAATTAACTCTAGATTGTCTTCTGGTTGCTCCTGGTTGCCATAGTATTACTCATTATCCCTGTCCACCGGCACCTGTGTTAGTTTGTTTTGTGCACATTTACAGATATGCTTCAATTTAAAGAGTATAAGTTGGCTTAAAGTTAAAAATGAATGCTGTATTAGCAGCCATGTCCAGTGCATACCATTGTGTTAAATAAATAGTAGGACAAAAACTCTCACATGCTAATTGTGAGATGAGAGGGTACGTGTAGCAGGTTTTATGTTGGAAAGACCAAGAGAATGCTCAAGGGCAGTGATAAAAGGTCATGCATATGATGTAAATACAGGAAACTTATGGTCTATGTAGCATAGACATGTCAATATGTAAAATGATGGGCATTCTAACACCAATACATTTAGGGCCAGATCCACGTACCGGATAGTAATTTTAGTCCGGCGTAGCGTATAATATTAACGCTACGCCGCCGCAACTTTAAGAGGCAAGTGCTACGGACTTCCGGTTCCGGCACCGTATGTAGGGGAAGCAAGCTCCGGAGGCTCCGCACCCACCGCTCGGATATTCAGCATATAAAATTCCCAACACAGCCCCGGATTGCGGTGACCTGCATCCCTGCTCACTCTACGGGCCTCAGTGGATGGAACAATACCTCACACAAGCCCGAGCGGCACGGGGCTCGGGCACAACTGAACCAGCCGTGGAGAGCACGGCCCTGGGCAACATGGCCGCTGCAGAGAACGCACGTGGCGCTCCTTCACTGCAAGGTAACCATCAGCCAAGCTTACCCAGCAACCTGCCGGACAGCGGAATCCACCCAGAGGGAATGGACACTTCACTCCCTGCTATATCTGACCAAGCCAGCACGCACGAACGAATCGCTAAAGCTGTGGCGGCGCTGCTTTCACCTACCATCACAGCGGCGGTCGACAGGGCGGTCGCAGAGGGCATACAGCAGCTCCGGAAGGAGATAGGAGAACACTCTGCGAGGCTGGAAATGGTGGAACACAGGGTGTCCTCAATAGAAGAAGACCAACACTCCATGGAGACCGTCCTGGAACGATTCACACAAGACCAGCAGCACCTCCATGATCGCATGGAGGACCTCGAGAATCGCTCCAGGAGAAATAATTTGCGAATAATCGGCCTTCCTGAATCCCACAAACAGAGTTCTTTGATGGACATCTGCTCGGCGGCTCTACCGCAGATTCTAGGCCTTAACCATAGATGTGTTGTGAGGAGAGCGCATCGCATCGGCGCCCAGTCTGAGGATCACACCCGCCCCAGCCCTGTTATTGCCAGATACTTAAACTACGCTGACCGCACGGATCTGCTACAGGCCTTCCGTAAGTCCCGCTCGATAGAGTTTGAGGGCCACAAAATTTTATTATTTGCTGATTATTCGGCGGAAGTGTCACGCAAACGAAAGGACTTCCAGTCTATTTGTGCTGAACTTTATAAGAACGGAGTCTGCTTCACGCTAGCCTACCCGGCTGTTCTGCGCCTGCAAGCTCCAGATGGAAAACAGCATACATTTCAGTCCGCAGAGAAAGCCAGAGCATTTCTTCACTCTTTATCTACCGAGCGTGAACCCACAGCCACATATGCAGATCGAGTGAAACAAGGCCCTAGAGATCAGAGGAGCCCACGCAAAGAACCTCCGAAGCGCCTCAAACAAACACAGCCATCCGACCATCAGGAATCTGATTGATGATTTTCTACCCCTGCCTTGATCCCAGTGACACCTTTCAACCCCTTGATACTGTGCACTTTCCCCAGGAGCCGTAGCCGTTAGAGCTCTAGGGCTGCATCATTGTACACCACCACCCATAGGTGTATGTCAAGGGAGTCTCAATCTATACGGAGTGGTGTGGAGATTACATACCTCCACAGCTGGTAATGTTAATGTCATTGTTGGTTTAGTTCTATTGATTTTATTGTTTTATTGTTTTATCGTTTTATTAGCTTACTAACGCAGTCTGTCTTTTCACAAATATTTGCCCTGTTTATAACGAGGCCCGGCCAATATGGCTGCTAATGAGACGATTGTTGGTTGTTATAACTTTGTATAGCATTCTCCTAACGAGCAGTCACTATGTACTCCCACCGCAGGGTCGCCCGCAACCGCCACCAAGTTTTACCTGACCTAGGGCCGAATAACGGTAAATATACCGGTCCCTCCCAATGAGGCTTTGTTGGGACAATTGTCTTCTCTACTAGCGGTGTGGCGGTACATCCGGTGTGGGGATTACATATGGAAAAAAGCGAAGTCAATAATATGATTTGTGGTTATTTTTCTGTTAATTTCTTCTATCTTTCCCTTTCTGTCTCTCTTGACACTTTTCTTTTTCCTATGAGAGGATGGTCCTACCACTGTAAGCTCAAGAACCGAAGGTACGTTGTAACATGCCTATCTGAAGTCATCTTACAGAGACCGGGTAAGAGTTATACAAATTCACACACCTTTAACCCCTTTATATATTTCACATGACCCATTTGCAAATAATATCCTGGAATGTCAAGGGGCTTAGGTCACCGACAAAACGTATGAAAATCCTCAGACACCTTAAAAGACTAAAAGTAGATGTTGCTCTACTACAGGAGACCCACCTAGAGGGCAAAGATTTTTTTCGAATGAAAAAATTATGGGTAGGGGAAGTGTTAGGATCGGCTTCGGTCAAACGTAAGGCAGGCACGCTCATTTTAATACATAAGGACTTGGTATATGAATTAATTTCTGTTACCAATGAAACAGACGGGAGACGTACTTCCATACATCTTAAACTCCCATCGGGTGATCTACGGATCTCTAACATTTATGCCCCCAACTCTCCAGACCAGGACTATTTTACAAAATTGACATCTCAGCTATAGTGTTGCTCACGAATATTCGCATTGCGAATATTCGACTCGAATATAGCATATTCGAGAAATCGCACTATATTTCGAATTTCGCGGTGAATATTCGCAATTCCGAATATTCGCATTTTTTCAATTTGATTTTTAAAACAGATCACATCCTATCGAAGTCTAAAAGCATTGCTGGTATGATTAGAGACCCTGGGCCGAGTAGCTAAGCTGAGGCGATCCTTTTATGTTGCCAAATTGAAAAAAAAAAAATTGCGATTTTTCGCTATTGCGAATGCGAAAATGATTGCGAATTTTCGATAACTGTGGTAGGAGAACTCTGATTGTCTCTGATGCAAAAGGGGGGGGCTTTGTGTATGTGTATGTTATGAATATTTGTATGTTTGATATTATTTTTTTTTGTAAGAAGGAAAAAATTGCGCATACCTTAAAAAAGGGGAGAATACAGCAGCAACTCAAAAATGTTATACAACATAAATTAATACAAGACAGAAAATGGAGTCGCTCTACAAGAATAAAAAATATGTCTAGTGACAAGACATGTGGGCAAATTATAAAATAAGCAAGCGCAAATAACTTGTGAAATACACAGTGAAACAAATATATAAAGAAATATAGTCCCAATAATAGAAAAATAATCTTTCATAAAAATGTCTTTGATATGTGAAGTGAAAAAAAGTCCAAAGCATGCAGCATGAACGTGTTCAATCTTCAAGGTGTTTGATTGACAAACGGCTGTGACAGATGGATAGAGTAAAGAATCACCACCAATGCAAAACACTTTTTATTTTCTATTGTAAAATATCAAGAATATTCTGAGCCAATCAGAGTGCTCCTTCCGCATTTGCCGAATATTCGCAATTATTTTGTATTGTAAAATATCAAGAATATTCTGAGCCAATCAGAGTGCTCCTTCCGCATTTGCCGAATATTCGCAATTATTTTGTATTGTAAAATATCAAGAATATTCTGAGCCAATCAGAGTGCTCCTTCTGCATTTGCCGAATATTCGCAATTATTTTGTATTGTAAAATATCAAGAATATTCTGAGCCAATCAGAGTGCTCCTTCTGCATTTGCCGAATATTCGCAATTATTTTGTATTGTAAAATATCAAGAATATTCTGAGCCAATCAGAGTGCTCCTTCCGCATTTGCCGAATATTCGCAATTATTTTGTATTGTAAAATATCACGAATATTCTGAGCCAATCAGAGTGCTCCTACAGCATTTGTCGAAATTGCGCAATAAATATCGCATTCGCATGTTGCGATATTTTGATAAAATATCACGAATATTCTGAGCCAATCAGAGCGCTCCTCCAGCATTTCTCGAAATTGCGCAATAAATATCGCATTCGCATGTTGCGATATTTCGATAAAATATCACGAATATTCTGAGCCAATCAGAGCGCTCCTCCAGCATTTCTCGAAATTGCGCAATAAATATCGCATTCGCATGTTGCGATATTTCGATAAAATATCACGAATATTCTGAGCCAATCAGAGTGCTCCTACCGCAGTTATCAAAAAATCGCAATTATTTTCGCATTCGCAATAGCGAAAAATCGCAATCATTTAATTTCGATAAAATATCACGAATATTCGAATTTAGCGAATATATCTCGAATATTCGAATATATATTCGAGATATATCGCGAAATCGAATATGGCATATTCTGCTCAACACTACTCAGCTACACCCACATGACTCTATTCCCCACCTAGTGGGGGGGGACTTCAACTCAACGCTTAATGACCAGGAGGACAGATCTCAACCTAGACCCAGACCTCGAGCATCTCACTCGTTTCGCCCCACCCCTTTTTGTCGCATGGCCCAGGCACTAAATTTGATTGACGCATGGAAAATGCAACACCCTATAGATACGGGTTTTACATTTTTCTCGCCGGTACATAAATCCTTTGCCAGGTTAGACTATTTTTTGTGCACGCAAACGCTCCTACCACGCATATATGATACGGTCATACATGATCTAGCGATCTCTGACCATTCTCCGATTTCGATCTCGCTTAACTTCTGTCGACCGGCTTCATCTGTCATACAGTGGAGATTTCCAGCTTTTTTGGCTCACAATGACGACCTCAAGGCAAGGCTTAGCTCGGCGTGGGAGGAATACTCACAGGACAATATCCAACATTTAGACAACCCAAATTTATTTTGGGAGGCGGGTAAATCTTATCTAAGGGGTAGGATCATATCGTACGCAGCAGGGTACAAAAAAATGCACAAAAGCAATACATAGAAGCTAGCAACCAACTACGTAAGGCACAACAGACCCTGAATGACTGTCGCACAGACGACAATCTTAAGACATGGTTGGCAGCCAAAGAACAATTTGATAGCTGGGCAGAAAAGGTAGAACGGACGAAACAATCGGCGACACAATTACTTTTCCACAAATTTGGGAACAAAGCTGGGAAACTTCTTGCCAGATTCACTAAAAGCCCCTACACACCGACACACATCGACAAGTTAAGGAACCCCGACGGCTCCCTATCCACAACACCCGAAGATGTCAATAGAACACTAGAAAATTTCTACAGCAAATTATACAGTGCAGAACAAATAGATATGAATCTAGCAGAAACCTTGTTAAAAGACACCAAACTCCCACTGATAGACCCAGGTCATCTAGAACAATTAAATGCGCCCATTACTTCTGAAGAAATAAAACGCGCTATAGGGGGTCTTTCCAATGGAAAGGCACCCGGCCCGGACGGGTACACATCCGAATTTTACAAACTGTTAGGCCCAGACCTCATACCTGCTCTCCATTCGGTTTATAACCACATATGGGTAGGAGGCCCTTATCTTCCCACAGGTCACCTGGCCAATATTAAACTCATTGCGAAAAAAGGAAAAGACCCACTAGATCCAGGATCCTTTCACCCCATATCCCTGCTAAATGTTGACTCCAAATTAATGTCCAAGATAGTAGCCACCAGATTAGGAGATATAATGCCATCCCTTATACACAGCGCTCAATCGGGATTCACAAAAGGAAGATCTGCGGCAGCCAACAATACAATACAGTAATAGTCACCCTCGATGCCGAGAAAGCTTTTGACAACGTAAGTTTCAAGTGGCTTTCTCTGGTCATGCAACGCTTTGGTCTAAATGGGTCGTTCTATTCCTTCATACATAGTATGTACTCAGCCCCCTCTGCCACGGTCACTGCGGCAGGTATACAATCCTCGCCTTTTCGCCTACATAGGGGGACAAGACAGGTTTGCCCTCTATCCCCCCTACTTTTTAACCTCGCCATAGAGCCCCTCTCACGCCTCCTCTCTTCGTCCCCTCTTCTACACGGCCTACCCATAGGACAGGAGGACTTGAGAGTGGCTCTATTTGCAGACGACATACTAATATTTTCCTCATCCCCCCTCACAGACATCCCAGCCATACAACATATTTTTGAAGACTTCCGCAAATGCTCGGGACTCAAAATTAACTTTTCAAAGAGCGAGATCCTTTCGCTAGGCACTGCTCCCCTCCAACACACTCTCGCTCCTTCCTCTCTTAGAACAGCTGACACTCATATTACATACCTCGGCTTGAAGATTGGTAAAATACCGTCCTCTCTCTACACACTGAACTACCCTCCTTTGATTGATAGAATAGTAGGTGAACTTGAAACTTGGAGGGACCTACCTCTCTCGCTCTTTGGGAGATGCGCACTATTTAAAATGGTCAGCTTTGCCCACTTACTTTACCCCCTACAAACGCTACCCTTATTGCTGAAACATAAAGATGTACAACTAATAAATAAAGCAATAACTAAATTTATTTGGAAAAAAAGCAAGGCCGCGGATAGCCCTGACCAAACTATTTCTCCCTAAGGGTGAGGGGGGCCTGGGCCTACCCAATATAAGGATGTATAACTTGGCTTGCCTACTGAGAGTTGGGTTGGATTGGATACTGGGTTCGTCAAAATACTCTAATTTCAACCTGGAATCCTCACTGGTTAAGCCTTATGATCTGGCAGCTGTGCTTCATAGCTCACTCCAGAAATTGCCAGCGACGATCAAATACAATTTACTTTTTAAAGACACTTTGGTGGCCTGGCGGGAAACCAGAAAGAAACTGGGCTTATCCCTCTTATTTTCTAATCACCTCCCGATCTGTGGCAATCCTATGTTTACACCCAGTCTTCAATACGAACCCTTCGCTAAATGGAAAGACAAGGGGTTGGTGGGGATCCACTTCCTATTTCAAGATGTAACAGGTACTATCAAGTCATTCTCTCAATTATCGCTTGAGTTTCACCTTCCCCAAAACCATTATTTCCCATACATGCAATATGTAGATTATATCAACAAGGTCTGCCCAAAAAAGGCTGTCCGTCTCCAAATTTCGTTCATTGATGTCCTTGTTAAGAGTAAGAATTACTCAATTTCGGCTATCTACGCTCCCCTGCTTGCTAAACTCTCAACCCCTCTGCAAAATACGTCCATGTCCTCCTGGGTCAAAGACCTGCCAGGTCTGCTGGAAATAGATGATATCATACGTGGTCACAATCTCACTAGGTCTGTCATTCAGTGCGAATCTTGGAGAGAGACTCAGTTCAAGATCATGCACAGGGCATACTACCCTTTTTCTACGTCAAAATCGCCTGAAATAGGCCCTGCATGTCCATGGTGCTTGACAAACAAACCGACCTTACTCCATAGACTTTGGAACTGTTCACCAATTGTCATTTTCTGGTCCTCAGTCATTCGCTTTGTAACCACAGTAACACAATTCTGCCCCATGTTGGAGCCAACGCTTTTACTTTTTGGATGCCCTCCTCACACGGAACCGTACTCCTCCACTTACATCCGGCTGCCCCAAAGCACCAGATACTGGATACTTCTAGCCCTACTCACAGCCCGCAGGACTATTCTGCAACATTGGATCGCCTCATCCCCTCCCTCCATCTCAGTCGTGATAAAGGAGTTGAAATCGCTGTTACTCAAGGAAAACTTGGACATGTTCTCTACCCCCTCACACTCCAAAGTCAAATTTGAACAAAGATGGTCGGCTTTCATTACGCACTACCTATCTACTTCAGAACAGTGGGCCAGATCCACAAAAACTTGGCGCAACTTAAAAAATCCCATTTAAGTTACACTGCCTTAAAATTTCTACCTAAGTGCCCGATCCACAAAGCACTTATCTAGAAATTTCAGGCCGTGTAACTAAAATTCCGCCGGCGCAAGGCGTTCCTATTCAAATGGGGCGAGTCCCATTTAAATGAGGCGCGCTCCCGCGCCGGCCGTACTGCGCATGCGCAAAGTTACGTTACGCCGAGTTTTGTGGATCGCGCCGGCTTAAAAAAGTTGCGTCGGGAAAAAAAAAAAAATTGACAGCGTCGCTCGGCATGCATTCCTGAGGGAGAACTCCATGCCAATTTTCAAAGAAAAAACCGGCATGGGTTCACCCCCCAGGAGCATACCAGGCCCTTAGGTCTGGTATGGGTTGTAAGAAGACCCCCCTACGCCGAAAAATCGACGTAGGGGGTCCCCCTACAATCCATACCAGACCCGTATCCAAAGCACGCTACCCGGCCAGTCAGGAAAGGGAGTGGGGACGAGCGAGCGCCCCCCCCTCCTGAGCCGTGCCAGGCCGCATGCCCTCAACATGGGGGGGTTGGGTGCTCTGGGGCAGGGGGGCGCACTGCGGGCCCCCCCACCCCAGAGCACCCTGTCCCCATGTTGATGAGGACAGGACCTCTTCCCGACAACCCTTGCCGTTGGTTGTCGGGGTCTGCGGGCGGGGGCTTATCGGAATCTGGGAGTCCCCTCAAATAAGGGGGCCCCCAGATACCGGCCCCCCACCCTAAGTGAATGGATATGGGGTACATCGTACCCCTACCCATTCACCTGGAGGCAAAAAGTAAAAGTTAGTAAACACACAACACAAGGGTTTTTAAAATAATTTATTATTCTGCTCCGGAGGCCCCCCCTGTCTTCTTTATTAGCTCTATTACCAGGGGGGGCTTCTTCTTCCACTCTCCGGGGGTCTTCTCCGCTCTCCGGGGGGGGTTTCTTCTTCCGCTCTCCGGGGGGGCTTCTCCGCTCTCCGGGGGTCTTCTTCTATCTTCGCCGCTCTCCGCTGTTGACTCGGCGAACCCTGGTTCTTCTGCAGATGTCCGGTGCCTTCTTCTTCAGCGCTGGCTGCCTGCTATCTTTGTGTGTTAGCTCAATTACGAGCAGGCAGCCATCGCGGTCTTTTGTGACGTCAGGTTCTTCTCTTCTGTTCTTCTCCCCTCTTCCGATGTTGACTCGTCGCATCTTGTCACTGTAATGATGGAAGCGCGCCTTGCATCCCATTTATATAGGCATCACCGTCCCATCATGCCCCGGCAGGTACCCAGCGGCGGATGCGGTACTGCATCCTAAGATTCGGCAGTGTAATTCAATTACACATGCCGGATCTTCTGCCTAACTTTGGAAAACTGCTTCTGTGGATCAGTTCCAAAGTTAGGACAAGGGATACGATGGAGTAACAGCAGTTACTCCGTCGTATCTCTTTTGTGGATCTGGCCCAAAATGCCTTGTCTTCTGGTTCTTTTGCCTTCCTGGACCCCGACCTCACGTGTAAACCCCTTACCCAAGGGTTAATAGCTTAATCATACGACCTCCCCTCCCTCCCCCCCTCCCACACTACCCTATTATTGTCTAGTTAGACACGTATATATCTTGTAAAATGTGATATTGACCTAGCTGCATTGTTACAACCACACACAATGACCTCTTCTCCTCCTTTTCCCTCTCTTTACTTCTTCTTCTTTATCTTTGTCTTTATCTATCTCTATCTCCACCTTTTTATGGAGGACCGTCCTCTGGTTATAAAACAGTTATAAAACAGCTGACATTCTCGCATTTTAACATGTTCTAAATTACCTGTCTTTGTAAGATAGCAATGTCCACCATTGTAATGTCGTTAATTGCCATTGGATTGGACACTGTGTCTCTGTTTTTCTTTATTCCTTTTGTATTCTGTAAACTCAATAAAATATTTTGAAAAAAAAAAAAAAAGGGGGCAAGTGCTGTATTCACAAAGCACTTGCCTCTAAAGTTACGACGGCGTAGCGTAAACCTGCCGGCGTAAGGGCGCGGAATTCAAATGTTAAAGATGTGGGCGTGTTTTATGTTAAGTTAAGAAGAAGAGAGGGAGGAGCAGGGGGGAAGGAGCAGGAGGAAGGGCCCCCCCCCCCCCCTCAAGGTCTCATAAGTCCAGCATCATGCAACATGTCCATTGTTCCCACCTTATATTACATTTGTTTTGTGTAATGTTGAGTGTACTTGTAAGTGTGTCGATAATCAGGATCCAGTCCTGTTCGACATAGACAGTGGACATGGACTGATTGAGACTCTGTAAAGGGCTGTGGGAAAGGTAGTGCAAGAAAAGAAACCTAACCTTGTTTATACTGGGCCGGATTCAGATACAATGGCGTATCTGTCCGGCCCGCGTAACTTATCTCCGATATGTTATGCCGCTCTAACTTTGGGCGCAAGTTCTTTATTCAGAAAGAACTTGCGCCCTTAGTTACAGCGGCGTAACTTATGTATTGCGGCATAAGGCCACGTTATTCAAATGGGGATGTAGGGGGCGTGTTTTATTAAAATGTGTCTTGACCCCGCGTTTTTTACGTTTTGTTTGAACGGCGCATGCGCCGTCCGTAAAATATCCCAGTGTGCATTGCTCTAAATGAAGTTGCAAGGACGTCATTGGTTTCGACGTGACCATAAATTACGTCCAGCCGTATTCGCGAACGACTTACGCAAACAACGTAAAATTTCAAAACTCGGCGCGGGAACGATGGCCATACTTAACATTAGCTACCCCTCATATAGCAGGGGTAACTATACACCGGAAAAATCCGAACGCAAACGACGTAAAAAAAAAACGCCGGGCGGTCGTTCGTTTCTGAATGAAAATGAATGAATGAAAAAATGTATATATGTTTTTGGGGGATATTTATTATAGCAAAAAGTAAAAAATATTGCATTTTTTTCAAAATTGTCACTCTATTTTTGTTTATAGCGCAAAAAATAAAAACCACCAAAAGAAAGCTCGCCTTTGCTGTATTTCCCCTGCCCCTCTATTCTTCGATCGCTGCCCTTGTGAAATAATCGGACGGGCTCTTTAAAAAAGATAGAACTTTTCATCATTTTCTTTGGCTTGCTATAGATTTAGCATGGCTTGGTTCTGTGGCTGGAAATGTGGTTGGTGGTTATCAGCTTAACAGAATTACTGACAATGAAAGGTCAAACAGCAATCTGTACACTCATTGACCTTTACATAAATCCATTCAACAAAAAGAAGTCTCATAGCAGTCAGTACATTACACATATTGACAGATGAAGTCTAGCCAAACATTTGTCGGCTCATATTTTTTATAGGAGTTTTCTTTGTAGATGATACAACCTGGGCTGGTTTGGGTTTAATCCATGGTCATTTAACCAATTTAATAGGCAGCTCTTGATAACCATGTCGTTGAAACACATGTCCAGGATCTGTTCACCTGCACTCAACATCATTAGGCTAGGTTCACACTGCTGCTATTTCAAAATCGCGGTAAAATCGTGATTTTACCGCGATTTCGCGGCTGCGATTTTGGCCGCGATTTAAGAATCATCTGTGCAGGGTTCAATGTAAACCGCTGGCCAAAATCGCAAAAAGTAGTACAGGAACTACTTTTTGAAATCGGTGCAGCGCCGCAGATGCGGCGTCGCACCGATTAGGACGATGCCATTGCCGACAATTGCCGGCAAATGCCGCCGATTTGAGATGCGATTTGACATGTGAAATCGCATCTCAAATCGTACCCAGTGTGAACCTGGGCTCACACTCACAGGCCACTCTATTGGGTACACCTGTTCAATAGCTTGGTAACACAAATTGCTAATCAGCCAACAGTGGCGCTTGGTGCTCAAAATTTTTGTGGGGCGCAAACAAACTGAACAAAAAAACATCAATTGCAGCCACTGTGCCCATCAAACGCAGACACTATGCCCATCAAACGCAGCAACTGTGCCCATCAAATGCAGCCACTCTGGCATCAATTGCCATCACTGTGCTCATCAAACACAGCCACTGTACCCATAAATTGCTGCCACTGTGCCATCAAATGCAGCAACCACACTCATCAATTGCTGACACTGTGCCCATCAATTGCTGCCAGTGTTTCCATAAATTGCTGACACTGTGCCCATCAACTGCCGCTACTGTGCCCATCAACTGCTGCCAGTGTGCCCATCAACTGCCGCTACTGTGCCCACCAATTGCTGCAAGTGTGCCCTATCAATTGCCACTACTGTGCCCACCAATTGCTGCCAGTATGCCCATCAATTGCCACTACTGTGCCCATCAAATGCTGGAGTTGCCTATCTATAAAATTCCATGTAACTTTTGGTAGAGCACGCATATATTATCCCCTTCACGACGAGCATGCGCATATATGCGGCCTCGGCTTTAGGGTGTTATACCGGGATGATGCCTGGTATCAGTGGCGGCTGGTGCTCAAAATTTTTGGGGGGGGGCGCAAACGGAAAAAAAAATTTGCAGCCTCACTGTGCCCATCAAATGCAGCCACTGTGCCATGCCATCAAACACAGCCACTGTGCCATTAATTGTCACCACTGTGCCATGCCATCAAATGCAGCCACTGTGCCATCAATTGTCACCACTGTGCCCTTTAATTGTCACCACTGTGCCCTTTAATTGTCGCCGCTGTGCCAATTGTCCCCACTGTGCCCATTGTCCCCACTGTGCCTATTGTCACCACTGTTGATGTCACTGTGCACTTTAATTGTCGCCACTGTGCCCATTAATGCCGCTGTGCCAATTGTCCCCATTGTCCCCACTGTGCCTATTGTCGCCACTGTGCCCATTGATGTCACTGACTGTGCCCTTCGTCGCCGCTGTGCCCATACCACATTTTATTAAGTCAAATTTCAGTAGCAATTGTTTTGTCCTCATCACAACATTTTCAGGAAGTAGCTGCGCTGTTATGAACACTGTGGAGACACAATAAGGCCCCATACACACGAGAGGATTTATCCGTGGATACGGTCCAGCGGACCGTTTCCACGCATAAATCCTCTCGAGGATTTGCGCGGATTTTGATGCGATGGAGTGTACTCACCATCGAATCGAAATCCGCGCCGAAATCCTCTGGTGATGACGTGTCGCGGCGTCGCCGCGATGATGACGCTGCGACGTGCGCGACGCAGTCAGATAAGGAATTCCACGCATGCGTCGAATCATTACGACGCATGCGGGGGATCCCTTTGGACGGATTGATCCGGTGAGTCTGTACAGACCAGCGGATCAAT
Organism: Rana temporaria; assembly: GCF_905171775.1. Taxonomy (NCBI): domain Eukaryota; kingdom Metazoa; phylum Chordata; class Amphibia; order Anura; family Ranidae; genus Rana; species Rana temporaria. The sequence continues at coordinate 404,446,117 of NC_053493.1, read as the reverse complement.
CCGTTGGGATGGATTCCAGCGGATAGATTTGAAGACATGTCTTCAAATATTTATCTGATGGAAATCCATCGCATGGGAGAAAAATCCGCGGAAACAGATCCGCTGGATTGTACACACCATAGGATCTATCCGCTGAAACCCATTCGCTGGGATTTTTCAGCGGATGGATTCTATCGTGTGTATGGGGCCAAAGGATGCATTTACAAGTCTCTTGAAGCCAGTATGAGCATTAATTGTTTGGTTGTTGTGTCTGTTCAGAGCCCCATTAAATGTTATTAGCTTTTAGGTAAGATCTGAAAGGACATATACTTTTAAAAGCTGTACAGTGGAACATAACTCACTTTTACCCCACACTGAAAATGTGGCGTCTTAAAAAATGGTACACTGACAGTTGGGGACTCCTGCACAAACTTTGATGAGCACCTTTGGCTTGGATTATGCTGCAGGCAGGTAAAGGCCCTTTCGGACAAAGATCCACAGATTTGTACGATGGAAGTCCGATCGTGTGTACGAGACTTTAGTCATGAAAGGGATAAACTATTATATTGTTGCTGATATTTATAACATGGTCCTTTTAACCACTTGAGGACCGCCTAACGGCAATATACGTCGGCAGAATGGCACGACTGGGCACAGGCACATACAGGTACGTTGGCCTTTAAGTGCCCAGCCGTGGGTCGTGCGTGCGCTGCCAGCGGCGCGCTCGCGACCCGATCCGATGCTCTATGAACCGCTTATTGCGATTTTTTTACCAAAAATATGTAGAAGAATACGTATCGGCCTAAACTGAGGGGAAAAAAAATGTTTTTTGATATTTTTTTGCAGATATTTATTATAGCAAAAAGTAAAAAATATAATTTTTTTTCAAAATTGTCGCTCTATTTTTGTTTATAGCGCAAAAAATAAAAACCGCAGAGGTGATCAAATACCACCAAAAGAAAGCTCTATTTGTGGGAAGAAAAGGACGCCAATTTTGTTTGGGAGCCACGTCGCACGACCGCGCAATTGTCAGTTAAAGCGACCCAGTACCGAATCACAAAAAGGGACCAGGTCCTTTACCTCCATAATGGTCCCGGACTATAGGGCCAGATTCACAGCGGAGATACGACGGAGTATCTCTGATACACCGTCGTATCTCTCAGAGTATCTATGCGACTGATTCATAGAATCAGTTACGCATAGATAGCCCTTAGATCCGACAGGTGTAATTGTTTTACACTGTCGGATCTTAGGATGCAATACCGCGGCCGCCATTGGGGGGAGTTTGTGTCGTAAACCAGCATCGGGTATGCAAATTAGTAGTTACGTGATCCACGACGGTTTTTCGCGTTCGCTAAGTCGCTGCTAGTCTAGTTTCCTGTCGCAAAGTTAGTCGTCGTTTTAGGTGCCCTAACTTTACACAGCACACGTATGTGCTGTATAAAGTATGGCCGTCGTTCCCGCGTCGAAATTTAAAAATTGTTCCTTCTTGCGTAAGACATCCGGGAATACGAAAGTACGCTACGCACGTCGCCGTTCGAAAAAAATGACGTCACTTCGCGCAAAGCACGGCGGGAAATTCAAAAGGGAGCATGCGCAGTAGGTCCGGCGCGGGAGCGCGCCTAATTTAAATGGCACACGCCCCTTTGAATTACGCGGGCTTACGCCGAGTTTTCTCGCAAGTGCTTTGTGAATCAGGCACTTGCGATGAAAACTTGCAGGGGTGTAACGTATCTACGATACGTTACGCCGCCGCGATTCTACGTGAATCTGGGCCTAAGTGCTTAAGAAATGCGTAAATCAAAGTGGAAATCTGATACAATGCTGTCCAACCTATGTTAAGACTGTAAATGGGCGTAAAAAAAGGTATTTTTTTTATCATGTCCAGACTTGCCAGCAGACATCCCGTGTTTTATTACAACGTGACAACTTGTCCCTCTAACAGGGAATGATTAAATCTATATTGTGTGCGCGCGGCATGTTTCTCAGGCTAACAATACCGTTTTTTTTTTCTTCCCGTCGTGACATCACTAGATCACTTACATTAGTTTTGTCATTTTATGCCAAGCTGTCCTTTCACAGCCTTTAGATTTACGATGTACGTATTACTTTTTTAATCTTTTTGACAGGAAGTGTAATCACTGCTGAATTCAGCGAGGCAGGGGATGGGAAGGAAACACCCAGGCAGCTATTCTGAGAAGAAATTGATCAATTTCCTCATTTAATTAAAAAAAATAACTGTAGATGCCGGGGAAACAAAATAGTTTGAAGAACATTTTCGTAAGGCTAACAAAATGTTTCTTAGAGAGGATCAGTAAGTGATGAAAAGTCTCAGCCAGTGACTTGAGCTATTAATTGTTGTCTCAGTTATTAGGATGGCGAGTTTGTGCCGCAAAGGTCTCAGCTGTGGCAATTTGGTTGTAAGAAAATTCCCTTTCGATAAGAGGGATCTTGTTGTGATAGAATTATTTTCAGTGGAGTAACATTCTTTTATCCTTATAATATTAGGATTAGGGGTTAGATTTACCATTTACTGAGTTAGGACAGGTTCTCATAGTACTGCGTTGCAATAGCGCACATCTATTACAATGTGCTTTAACTTGTGTTGTGTTTCGGTCACACAATAATTTTTGCAAATTCTTTCTTTTTTTTCAGTAAGAAAATTTTATAAAGAACAAATGGTAGTTTAACATGTCTACATGAGGAGGTATACAAGGCAAGAAAAAAATAAAATAAAGACTGGTAGTCAAGTTTTTACATGAGCAGCCTATCCCCGACGACGTCCTGTTGATGACGAACCACGTAGGTGTGGCCTAGCTGAGTGACGTCATCACGAACTGTACGGAGAAACGCGACGGAGACAAGCAGACGAAGGAAGCGTAGAGGAGACGACGCTCCCCTCATGTTTTATTGCGCTCTTACTTCTACATAATTGTAAGTGCACTACTATTTCTTTTTAAATCCGATATCAAGCGGTTTTACACTATGTGGTCCCCCTGTTTTTTTTTTCATTTCATGGGAGCCCGAATGGCTACTGTCCTATTGAAGCTTTTTTGAAGTACACAGGATTTGGAATTGCCGTTTACACCTTCAACACTTAGAGATAGTCTCATTGGGAAGACTTTAAACGTCCCTGAGCCCCATGTGATCGTTGAAATACGATCTATCGATCTGGTAAGGAGACTACATCTCAATATTTGGGTGCTTTTTCCGGTGGAGGATCTCTGTCTCACCCTTATTTACTTATCAGCTTCACATGAACTTTTTTTCATTCATTCGATTGAATAAGGATTGTATTTATGGACTTTTATTACATTTCACCAATATCATATTGTGACAGGAAGTCAGGTAAATCTGTGTGTGTTGTCACAGATGGGACATACATTTCTGCCTTGTTTAGACAATACACAAATTGTTATTAGGCGTCGGCTGGAAAATGTAGCCAGGAAAGGTTTGAGGCCGTTGGAAGACTCCAGCTGTTCAGAATGAGGCAATTAAGGCTTCTATAAGTAATCCAGGCAATTACCACTAATTTGCTGCATGCTGAGGCTTTCTGAGTGAAAGAGAGCAGAGCTGAAGGTCTTCTGAGGAGGTGCAGAGACCATTGATTTTTCTGTGTGATAAAAATCAAAAGACTATTGTTTTCTGCTGTACGACCAGCACTGTCTGCCCAGCGCTAGGCTGAGCCAGACTCCATAGATAGGTTCCTGTGTGGAAGGTACCTGTGTGGAAGGTAGACGCCCAGAGTGGCTAGGGTTTATTTTATGTTTGATTTTGTTTATGCTGTTTGGATGCTTGCAATTGTTTTCCAGCAAGATGGAAAAATAAACCAAAAACGTTGTTTTCAACCCATCCAAGGGGTCACACACCCCACTGCCGAGCTAACCCCCTACAATATCTATAATTTTATTGTTGAGCACTGAATTTTATTATATTTATTTCTTCACGGTTTCACTAATAATTTTCAATTATTTATTGGTTGTCACTATCCATATAGATCAACATTACCTATTGGTATATTGATTATTTGGGTTTTCTGAGCGCCGTATTTTCTTTGTTTTTTCTGTTGTATTTACTTTGGTATCCTGAGTATTAATACTGGCAAAATAAATACATTCACGTATATTTTCTTGGTTTATTTATTGTGTTAGCGCAGTGTTTTTTTCTTCCTCTTGTAGGAAGGAGAATTTTTCCAAGTTTTACATGAGTCATGTTGACAGCCAGGGAGCGCTATATCATTCTGAACACAATATAACAAGGGTGAATAAGAGTGATTGATGTGTCCTCTGTTGCATCCGGCACCTCATCCCTATGAGTTATATGATAGGGTTATGAAAGGGAATGGGATGGATTATAACGGTGCCTTAAACAAGTCACAAAAAGTGTAGTCAAATCAGTAGATAAATATTAGCATTTTATTAAAAATACAAAAATAGTATTAAAAACATTAACAGTAGACTAGAATTGACATGGGTTGTTACAAAATCCCGACATGTTTCGGCAAAACGTTGCCTTCCTCAGGGGTATGAATCAATCAATGTATTTTGTACAATCTATTAACCACTTCCCAACGGCCGTACGACTTTATACGGCCGCAGGGTGGTTCTACTTCTCTGACTGGCCGTGTTTTTACGGCCTGCGCGCGCAGTCGCCGGCGCACGCGCGCCTGCCGCATCGCTGAGATGCTGATGCGAGTGCCTGGCGGCCGTGATGTCCGCCAGGCACTCGGGATCGATGGCTACAGGGACAAGACGTGGAGCTCTGTGTGTAAACACAGATATCCATGTCCTGTCAGGGGAGAGAGGAGACCGATCTGTGTCCCTTGTACATAGGGACACAGATCGGTCACCTCCCCCAGTCACCCCCCTCCCCCCACAGTTAGAACACAATTCAGGGTACACATTTAACCCCTTCCTCACCCCCTAGTGTTAACCCCTTCAATGCCAGTCACATTTATACAGTAATTAGTGCATATTTATAGCACTGATCGCTGTATAAATGTGAATGGCGCCAAAAATGTGTCAAAAGTGTCCGATGTCTCCGCCATAATGTCGCAGTCACAAAAAAAATGCTGATCGCCGCCATTAGTAGTAAAAAAAAATTATAAAAAATAAGAATTCTGTCCCCTATTTTGTAAGCGCAATAACTTTTGCGCAAACCAGACGCTTCTTGCGATTTTTTTTACCAAAAATATGTAGAAGAATACGTATCGCCTAGACTGGGAAAAAAAAGTTTTTAAAAAAAAAATTGGGCTATTTATTACAGCAACAAGTAAAAAATATTGTTTTTTTTTCAAAAGTGTCGCTCTATTTTTGTTTATAGCCCAAAAAATAAAAAAACGCAGAGGCGATCAAATACCACCAAAAGAATGCTCTATTTGTGGGGAAAAAAGGACGTCAATTTTGTTTGGAAACCACGTCGTACGACAGCGCAATTGTCAGTTAAAGTGACGCAGTGCTACAAGCTGAAGTTTCACCTGGTCAGGAAAGGGTATATGTGCCCAGTAAGGAAGCGGTTAAAAGATACATGCAGGTAATTAGTTCAGAGAATATGAAAAAATGAATGTCTCAAAACAGGGTTGCATTCTCAGAAAATAAATGAACAAATATGGATCCAATATGTGGAAAATAACCATTGTGAAGGAGCTAAGATAGACGCTGTACCTACCCCGGGTCCACACAGGAAGCAGAGCCAGATGCAGCAAACCGCAAAGTCACCCAAAACAACATTCAGACCTTAGTGTGGTTGCAGGGGGCTAGTATTGAATACTGAAAAAAAAAAAAAAAAGGACTAATTAGGGATTGAAAGGACCACAAAGTAATAACCTGTGGTAACCTATCCCCAAGCAGGGGCTAACATAGCCTCCATACGTACCTGGATTTAACCAGTGGTGAAAAGTGGCAGCAGTTTAGTCAATGGAAGGATTGCTCAGTCTTATAGCACAATCCAAGGATTATAAAGGCAAATAGGAATGAAACCTAGAAAATATGAATAGAGTCCATTCAGAAGAAGGTCCTAAGTTACCAAGGATGACAATCAAGTCAACCGAGAAAAATGTAAGAGTGACACCAAAAAAATATAAAGTAGCGAATAAAAGTTACCTTTTTACCAGACAACACCAAATGTCAGCGCCCAACAGGCTCAGCAGCAAACAAATGCTGACTGAGCCTGTTTAAATAGCCCCCCAGCTGATCAGTGATTCTCATCACTGAACAGCTGCGGACAAATGAATGGCCACTGCGCATGCGTGCACGCCGTCGCGCACCTACAATCCCCACAATGCTGTGCGGCGTGACGTCAGCCGCTGGCCATCAATAGGCAGCCCAGCAGCCAGACACACGCCGACAGGAGAGGGCAAGCATTGGGCGTGTTTTTAATATTATTTTTGTATATTCAATAAAATGCTTATATTTATCTACTGATTTGACTACACTTTTTGTGACTTGTTTAAGGCACCGTTATAATCCCTCCCATTCCCTTTCATAACCCTATAATATAACAAGGGTGTCAAACTCAGTTTCATTTTGGGCTGCAACACGGTTGCTCAATTGTACTGTTAGGCCCCATACACACGAGAGGATTTATCCGCGGATACGGTCCAGCGTACCGTATCTGCGGATAAATCCTCTCGAGGATTTGCGCGGATTTTCATGCGATGGAGTGTACTCACCATCGAATCGAAATCCGCGCCAAAATCCTCTGGCGATGACGTGTCGCGCCGTCGCCGCGATTATGACGCGGCGACGTGCGCGACGCTGTCATATAAGGAATTCCACACATGCGTCGAATCATTACGACGCATGCGGGGGATCCCTTCGGACGGATGGATCCGGTGAGTCTGTACAGACCAGCGGATCCATCCGTTGGGATGGATTCCAGCGGATAGATTTGATAGCATGTCATCAAATATTTATCTGCTGGAAATCCATCCCAGGGGATAAATATCAGCGGAAACAGATCCGCTGGAGTGTACACACCATAGGATCTATCCGCTGAAACCCATTCGCCTGGATTTTTCAGCGGATGGATTCTATCGTGTGTATGGGGCCTAAGGCTATATACATTTATCCATGGCTTTTTTTCTCACAGAATAGGTGCAGAAATTCAACCGTGCCCCACCCCCCCACAGAAATGCATTGGAGGGTGGGTGTGGCCAACAGTAGGAGGATCTTAAGGGGGTAATAAATACCAGGAGTGCGTTATGTGTGGAGTTATTCCACTTCATCATTTGTGGTGATACGTCACATGCATGGTTCACATACATGTGCTCACCCTGTGTCCACATTTGTATTTACCGGTAGGTGCATGGCACCTTTCTTATTATGAAATTTTATTATGTATTACTTTTTTTTCATCTAATTTTATTGCTAGAAAAAGGGGGCTAACAATCCCCATATGTGGTAGCATGGGCATGGGAAAGGTCCTCTTTATGGCGACATCAGGGGTCTATTAGGCTCGGTTCACACTCCCGTGAACTGAAAGTCACGCGATATATAGTGCAACTTTGCCAGGAGACTTGAGTGTGACTTGAAGCAACTTTGAAGCAAATTCAGGGAATGCCTGGGTAATCTTCCTGTTATTTGGAAAAAATGTGTGTGTTACCGGCGCCAAGATGGCATCAAGATTCTTATTAAGTCTTGCTGCAATACAAAGTGCAACCTTAAAGGTTGGGTTTAGATTTGTGTATTTGTGAAGTGAATTGCGCTAACTTATATTTATATAAACCTTTTACCACGACTGATCCTGTGAACTTGTTACTCAAAAAACAAAAAGTATATACATGTGTCTATGGTTGTTAATTAATGTGCAAACAATCAACAAATAATGTGCAATAAATACCAATACAGTGCCCTTTGCTAAACTATAACATATGGATTTCTCAATCCATCAAAAAAAAATGTGAAATAAATCCCCCGAAAAAAATATACTACTATTACAATCCACAGATTGAATGTGCTCCAAGAAAGCAAGAAAAATGTATTGTATATGAAAAAAATATATAAAAAGTAAAAAGATATATATATGTGCTAAGAAAGTCCTTAACCACTTCCATACCAGGCACTTACGTACCTTCCCGCCCAAGCCAATTTTCAGCTTTCAGCACTGTCGCACTTTGAATGACAATTGCGCGGTCATGCTACATTGTACCCAAACAAAATTGGCGTCCTTTTTTACCCTCAAATAGAGCTTTCTTTTGGTGGTATTTGATCACCTCTGCGATTTTTTTTTTGCGCAACAACTAAAAAAAGACCGAAAATTTTGAAAAAAATTAAGTTTTTATTTTTTTTTCTGTAATTTTTTTGTAAATAAGTAAGTTTTCTCTTTCAATTACGGGCACTGATATGGTGGCACTGATGGGCACAGATGAGATGGCACTGATGGACATCGACGAGGTAGTACTGGCGGGCACAGATGAGGTGGCACTGATTGGCGGCGCTGGTATGCGGCACTGATGGGCACACATAGGCGGCACTCATGGGCACTCATGGGCGGCACTGTTGGGCACTCATGGGCGGCACTGATGGGCACTCATGGGCGGCACTGATGGGCACTGTGGGGTGGCACTGATGGGCACTGTGGGGTGGCACTGATGGACACTGTGGGGTGGCACTGATGGACACTGTGGGGTGGCACTGATGGACACTGTGGGGCGGCACTGATGGACACTGTGGGGCGGCACTGATTTACTTGTTGCCAGTCAGTGCCCATTTGTGGGCACTGATTGGCATCTTTTTTTTTTGCATCCTTTTTTTTCCCAGACTCTTTATTTTTTTATTTTTTCAGACTTTTTTTTTGACTTTTTTTTTTGTACTTTTTTTTTTGACTTTTTTTTTTTGACTTTTTTTTTTTGAAAATGGTGGTGGGCATCCCTGGTGGTCCATGTGGCGATCCGAGGGGGGGCTGCGCTGATAAACAATCAGCGCGAACCCCCCCTGTCAGGAGAGCCGCCGATCGGCTCTCCTCTACTCGCGTCTGTCAGACGCGAGTGAGGAAGAGCCATCGACGGCTCTTCCTGTTTACATCGTGATCAGCCGTGGTTGGACACGGCTGATCACGTGGTAAAGAGTCTCTGTGAGAGACTCTTTACCGAGATCGGTGTTGCGGGGTGTCAATCTGTCATTGGCGGGCGGCAAGTGGTTAATAGATAATTTCTTGCAGTGAGGCCCAGCTATGTTTCCACCTTCACCGCAAATAGTGTTTACACCGTCACCGGATAAAATGGCCACTCACCAGATGGACCCAGAAATCTGCCTTTGGTTCATATGGATAACCAATCCCTCTCTCAGGATTATCAGCAATCACTCCCAATGGTTTGGCTGTAGTCTTGTTCTATATCCACTCATGTGACATATAAAAGACTATTATGGTGTAGTATATCAAAGAATTTATTATGATTAAAACATATAGTTATTCCACTCACATATAAAAGTGCCTGGGAGCCGGCACTGAGCTGATCCAGCCGTAAATAGGAGTATACAAATGTACGAGTATGTCCTGGTCCGCACGTGTGATGCCTCACTTTGTTGCTTGCGTTCCTAGCCTCGGTATACTCAGACTGGACATGACGAGCTGGCAATGGTCCTGCAGCCTCTATGCATTTCGCAACTTAATGCGTCATCAGGAAGCTGCCTCATTGGTGCTTGTCAATCTTTTTATACCCCCCTGTGCTACTTGTTATCCTATCATATGCTTCATACAACAGGAAGCACCAAATCCGCCATTTTGACTACTGGTAATTCCGTGACTACTGCAACTCACTGCAAAAAGTAAAAAATATTATTTTTTTTCAAAATTGTCGCTCTATTTTTGTTTATAGCGCAAAAACTGAAAACCGCAGAGGTGTTCAAATACCACCAAAATAAAGTTCTATGTGTGGGAAAAAAAAGGACGCCAATTTTGTTTGGGAGCCACGTCGCACGACCGTGCAATTGTCTGTTAAAACGACGCAGTGCCAGCTTCCAGGATGACGTGGTGCACGTGACGCACGCACGTTGAGGGAGGAGCAGTCCGCGCCACGGATCGGTCCTCACGACGGGGGATGGAGGAAGCCGAAGGTTCTGAGGGTGCTTCGGCGGCAGCGGGAACGGCGCAGAGTAGAAGACTGCAGAGATGCTAGACCGCCGACCGTTCCCTCTGCGAGGACGCTCTCCCCCGCCGTTTTAGGCGAGGCCCCCCCTCTCTCCCTCACTCTCCCCTCCGCTCTCTGAAGGAAGCGATGTACCGAGCGGCACAGACAGGAGGTAACAGGTGCCGTTTTTTGTAGCATCGCATGGTGGGTGATTTTGGCTCTCGGCCCCTCGTGGATCACGGCTCCTCACCAGGTCTTTATGGAGCACAGGAAAACATTCAGGTAATATTTATGCCAGTGTTTTCTTTCTGTCCTATGGAAGCACATTTATAGGAAAATTAACCCAGGTGGACAATCAGAAATATCCAGGTAATGGTAAGAACCTTATTTTTGTCAGCGCTTGTCATTGGGGTTGTCTTTTTTTTTTTTTTTTTTTTCTCTCTCTACCTCCTCTCAAATGTGAAAGTCATCCGGACCAGCCTGGTAGTGTAAATATCTTATAAATACTTATACATGGAAATGAAATCCAGCCAAGTGAAATTATAAACTATTTGTATCCATGCCTCTATGGGCTGACAGCCTTATAGACTGCTGACATTCACTCTGGTAGATAAGCATAAAAGCATCAGCCATCTCAGCCATCTCATAGACATTGCACCTGCCCCCACAAATCAAATCTATAAACTGGATGGGGTATGATCTGAAGCAAAGTTTAAAATTTCAGGGGGTGGATGTAATATTCTCTATATCGTCGGACTGGCTGGATGCGAACCCAGGGCTGGATGGTGTTTGACGCCCCTGTTCAAAGAGCCAACCGAACCAGGCCCACAAGCTATTAGGCTGCATATATTGTGGCCCGGGTCGAAGGGTGCTAGAGGTCTGAGATCCTGCATTTATAAAAACATCTGCTAAGCACGGGGGGGTCGGGAGGAAGCTATTGGCGGCCAACACTTTAGGCGCTGACTAAACTATAAAGAAAAAGAAAAGGGAAAAAAGGAGGGGGGAGAAAATACAGCCCACACCATAGGATGGTTGCTGCGTAAAAACCACAAGACACCCCGCAGGGGAAAAATCCCAAGAAAAGTCTCAAATTCAAACAGGGAGAGCACAGCTCTTATAACCAAGGACGAGCAACCCTTCTTTTCAAAATCCTGTCTTAGCGCTAACGGGAGAATCCTTGGCCCATTTCTTGTTTCTTTTTCTATGGAAATACCTGGTGTCAAATTTCCACCAAGACTTAATTAACACCCCCAAAACAGTGCAAAATTGCCCCCTAGGGAGTTATAAAAACTCTCATAAAAAAAATAAAAAAATAATAAAAGGGGGAGGGGGAGAAGCTCCCCATCTTCTGATCAAACTGGGGAAACGCTTCAGAGCGATAAAAAAATCTAACATGAACAGATCAACTAGGGGGGCGGCCCCGAAAATCCCTAAAGAAACCTCCGCCAGTACGATTAGACACTATATGACGCCGGAAGGAAGTTCTAAGAGCCCAGGTCTGATTAAAAAAACAGAAAAAAACGGGACAAATAAAAAGGGAATAGGGGGGGCGGAAACCCCAAGTGCGGATTCCTCAACAGAACTGGATCATGCAGTCAGCCAAATGGAAGACACTAGTTTGGAGTCTCACATTCCCACAAAGGGGGAAATGGATGTTATGTTAAGGAGGTTGGAGAATGTAATAAGAGAGGAAATTAGCACCCTAAGAACTGACTTATTTCATACGCTAGAACGGGTAGAGGAAGCAGAGAAAAAAATAGAAAAGCAGGATCTCGAATTAAAAGAATTAAAAATTCAACATCTGAATATGAAACAAAACCAGAGGTTACTGCAATACCGCCTTGAAGACCTCGAGAATCGTAACAGAAGGCAAAACCTTAGGATACGATCGGTAAAGGAAGAGAGGGGCGAAGACCTGAGGAAAATTCTCAATGATTTGCTCCTTCCCCTCCTTAACAATGGCTCGGAAGGCCCCCTCAAAATAGAAAGGGTACATCGAGTGGGAAAGACAAGGGAGGGGGGAGGAAACTGGCACAGGGACATAATTGCCAGGTTCAGACACTTCGAAGACAAAGAGGAAATCTGGCAAAAACTGAGAAGAAAGCCCCCCTTATCCTATGACGGGACGGAGATCCAGATCTTAACGGACTTGGCCTGGGAAACCCTGTCTAGAAGAAGGCATTTAAAACCCTTATTGGAACAAATGCGGAAATCTAATATAAACTATCAATGGGGGTTCCCGGCCTGCTTGATAGGGTATAGAGAGGGCATATCAGCTAAACTAACATTTCCTGAAGACTTGGTGGGGTTCTGCCGCAAACTGGATATACAGGAGATTGAGTTACCCGGATGGGTTGAATAGTGATCAGAAAATAGCCGCCCCTTGGGGTGGCCTTGAGAGAATGGCATAGAGGGGAGGAGAGGGGGAGGGGATGGAGGGGGGGCGATCGAAGAGGGGAACAAGAAGGGAAGATCCGTATCCCCACACATACAAGAGCGATCCCCTGGGAAATTCCAGGAGACAATGTGTGGGAGGGGCGCTGAGTGCTACACCTCATCCAAAAGAACCGACGGGTAGGGGAAACCGAGGATCCCCACGGTTCAGAGGCGATGTACTGGCCTAGGCAAGGGGGGGGGAGGGTGGGACGGTGGGGTGGGTTTGGAAGGGGAGAGAATACTCTCCCCCTTCAAAATAGGGAGGGAATAGGGAATATGGCTCCCAGGGGATCTATTAGAAAGTTCAGCACGTCCATGGATCGATCCAGCAATAGGAAATGACTGAAACAAAATTCTTATCCTATAATGTCAAGGGTCTAAATTCAGCTGTCAAAAGATTAAAGGTTTTGGCTGAGATTGAGCATCTCAGAGCAGATGTGGTATTTATTCAAGAATCTCACTTGACCATAGACGCAAACATTAAATTATACTCCCCGGCGTACCCTACTTGGTTTTATGGTGACTCCATCTCTAAACGAGCAAGGGGTGTGGCTATCGGGTTTACAAGGGGCTTTGGATTTACGCTTGAGGCGAGGCTGACGGATCCCGAAGGGAGATTTTTATTTCTCAAAATAAAGTTCGAAAATGTAATCTATACTCTAGCAAATATATATGCACCAAATGTACACCCAACCCAATACTTAGGCAAAATCTTGGGAAAATTGAATAATTTTGCTGAGGGACACATAATACTGATGGGTGATTTAAATTTTGTATTTAACCCGACAGAAGACAGTACGTTCCGTGGGAAGGCGACAAAAAATGAGCATTTGCAGAGAATCAAACAGAAGTTACACGAACGCCAACTAGTGGACGTTTGGCGGATTTTTCATCCAAAAGAATACGATTACACATTTTTCTCCCCTCCCCACGGAACGTACTCTAGAATAGACTACATCTTGGCGGACCACGGGCTGCTGGACTCTATCACAGAGACTGAAATTGGAATCATGACGGTGTCAGACCATGCTCCAATAACAATGAAAATTTCATTATCCACACAAAAGAGGCAGCGGCCGGTGTGGCGCCTCGATGATAGCCTGATTCGAGACGTTGGAGGGGCTAGAAGAGTGGAGGCCGAACTAAAACAATTCTTTCATATCAACGATACAGCGGAGATTTCCAGCGCAACCCTTTGGGAAACGCACAAAGCGTACATTAGAGGAATTTTAATTGCCGAGGGTGCTAAAAAAAAAAAAGAAAGGAAAAGTAAAGCCAACTCCCTGAGGAAAGAGATAGAGACACTAGAAAGTAAACATAAAGAGCAAAGACTAAAAGAGACCTACCTTAATCTAACCCTGAAAAGAGATGCACTTAAGGAAATTATGGAGCAGGAAGCAAGGTACAAACTAAACTGCATCGCTAAGGAGAGGTATATATGGGGTAATAAACCAAGTAAGCTACTAGCCAAAATGGCCCAAAAAAAGAAAACTAGGAATTACATTGAAAAAATTAAGGGGAAAAATGGGAACATGGTTTATGCAACTCCCGAAATCGCAGATAGTTTCAAAAATTATTATGAGGAATTATACACAATAAAACACCTAGGAATGCAGGAAGGGGAAAGGGAGGAAGAGACTAGAGACTTTCTTGAAAAGGCAGGACTTCCTAGATTGGAGGAGACGGAGAGTCTGGATATGGATCGCCCCATAACCGAGGCAGAAATTAAAATAGCACTAAATACCACTACAGGCGGAAAAAGCCCGGGCCCGGACGGGTTCTCAACCATGTACTATAAGAGATTTAGCAATATACTGATTCCAAGGTTGTGCAAATACTTCAATGGGTTAGGCTCCGAATTCGAAGCCAGCAGAGAAGCAACAGCGGCCGTGATCACGTTAATTTTGAAAGAAGGGAAAGACAGCACTCTCTGTTCCGGATACAGGCCTATCTCGCTGTTAAATTCAGACATTAAGTTGTTTGCCAAAATCCTTGCAGGACGCCTGAAGGGGGTTATGCACTCTTTGGTGCACCCCGACCAGGTAGGATTTATATCCAACAGAGAAGGCAAAGACAATAGCCTAAGGGCAATTCTCCTGCTTCAGACCATTAGACAGAATAAATCCCCCGGCCTACTCCTGTCAGTGGATGCTGAGAAAGCTTTTGACAGGGTAGACTGGGGGCTTATGACGGAGACCCTCACTGCCATGGGAATAGGATATAGGATGTCCCGTTGGATTAAAACACTGTACCTCCATCCTACCGCAAAAATTAAAACAAACGGAACGCTATCGGAATCATTCGAAATGAAAAATGGAACAAGGCAGGGGTGCCCCCTGTCACCCCTTCTCTTCATACTATCATTGGAGCCATTGCTGGCTACTATCCGTAAGGATCCTGATATTAGGGGAGTAGGAGTAGACGGGGAGGAACATAAATTATCGGCCTTTGCCGATGATATATTATTTTATGTAACCAACCCGGCCAAATCCATTTCAAAGCTCACTAAAGTATTGAAACAATACGGGAATATTTCTAACTTTAAAATAAATATAAACAAATCAGAAATTTTGAATATTAATTTAAATAAAAGTGAGGTAGGACTAGTAAAAGAAGTCTGTGCCTTTCCCTGGACTAAAGAACTAAAGTACCTAGGTATTAAACTTGCCAATACAGTACAGAAGATGTATAAAATAAACTATGTTCCCTTACTAAATGAGATTAAGAACGAATTAAAAAACACGGCAAATAAACCCATATCATGGATCGGACGTATAAATATGCTGAAGATGGTCGTAGTCCCAAAGATTCTTTATAAATTTTTATTGGTACCAATCGCCCTTCCACAGCAATTTCTGAGCATCCTGAATACCTTGCTATTAAACTATGTATGGAAAAACAAGAAGCATAGGATCTCTCTCTCCACTCTAAAACAGGGAAAGCGGCATGGCGGGTTGGGTGTTCCGGACATCAAAAGTTACTATAAAGCAGCGGTCCTATCGCGGGCGGTTGAATGGGCCCGTGATAGACCAGATAAAAGATGGGTGCAAATCGAGAAAGCGTTAACTAGCAAATATTTGAATAATATCATATGGATCCCTATACAACACAGAGCACTAGATCACAAAACACATGATATAACAAGACACACACTAAGATTATGGGACAGAACTCAGGCACAACTAGAGGGGAAATTTAACTCCCCACTAATGAATTTAAAAGAAAATCCTTATTTTGCACCTGGGGAAAACAAAATTGGAGGAAACTGGATTAGGAAAGACACAGTGCACTTAGGAGATATCATTAAAGACGGAGAGATAATGACCTACGGAGATTTGAAATCCAAAACGGACTATTGGAATCTCGATAGGTGGCATTATTCCCAGCTGCATCACTTTGTGCGGCACCTCCCCCGCCCATTACGGACGGAGGCGGAGCTCACCCCACTTGAGAGGATCTGCAAATCCAAGAATTCAAAGGGCACTATCACTAAACTCTACGGGATATTGGTCAAGATAGGGTCTCGGGGAGAAGCACCCTTTATAGATAAATGGGAAAGAGAGTTAGGTATCACGAGAGGGACAAACACTTTTCAGAGGATTATCCAATTAACTCACTCATCTGCTATAGATGTCCGTACAGCCGAAGCAAATTACAAGTGCCTTTCAGGGTGGTATATCACCCCTGATAAAGCTAACAAATTTAAAGCAAGCCAGCCTGCTGAGTGCTGGCGGGGTTGCTCAGAAATAGGCACGATGGCCCACTTATGGTGGCTATGCCCAAAAATTCAAAGCTATTGGGACACAATATTGACCCAAATAAAGGTTATAACGGGGGAGGAGATAAAGAACGACCCCTGGGTCGTGCTCTTTCACGGCAGTCTTGAAGGGGTAAAAAAATACAAGCAGTCTTTACTACCCCATCTCTTAAACGCAGCGAAGAGACTCATTCCCAAAAAGTGGCAGGAGAAGGAAAGCCCCCATGTCTGGAATTGGATAGACGAAGTAGAGGAAACGTACAGGTTAGAAGAACTAAGGGATAGTCACCTGGAAAGAAATGGGGAATATAGGGAGAAATGGGCAAAATGGAAGGAATACAAAAAAACATGGAGCTACGCTGAAAGAGTGAGGGTCTGTTAGGAACAGGAAAGGTGTAGGTGGGCATCAACCCACATGCACCTCCTGCTCGCCCTTCCAATGACTACTTTCAGAGGGATATACAAAAATAGTTCCCTTTGCTGAACTTCTCAGGAGATATCTCAGAGGAGAATAGGACGAGATCCCTGGGAGCCATGGGGGGGGGGAGGGCGTTAACAATTGTAAAAATTCTTTTTCTGTTAAATATTATCGGGTTCCGACCAGCAGGGTGTAGGATTAATGTCTTCTTGAACTATTGGTTGGCCGACTTAGAATCCGTAATACTTACGAATAAGGAAAAAAAAAAAAAAAAAAAAAAAAAAAAAAAAAAAAAAAAAAAAATTGCAGAATAAATACCACATATGATGCAAACCACAACTTGAGACGTAAGAAGCATCAAATCATGAGCTGGTCTCTAAAATTTGGTAAATGAAAGCTGAGGTGGTAAAAAAAAAAAAAAAAAAAAAAAAAAAAAAAAAAAAAAACGACGCAGTGCCGAATCGCAAAACCTGGCCGGGTCCTTTAGCTCCCTAAAGGTCCGGGTCTTAAGTGGTTAACCACTTGCCACTCACCATTAGCTTAACAAAACAGCATTATTTCGAAATGGTACTCTAATAACATACAGTCTTTGATTTCAGCAATATGTGTAGTTAGAATTCGCTGGAGTTCAATTTGAATTTCAGTCCAAATTTCCGAAATTTGGACAAATTTCATTATGTTATTCGGAGCATTCGGTAAAATTTGTTTATATTGTAATTCGGGTATTCGAATATGTCTGGATCTCCGAATAACAAAACATTTGGCCAAATATTAATTTGGAGCCAAACGAACCACACATGTCTAGTCGTGAAACCCGTTTGCCAATTGGCCAAAGCATCAGGCGATCCTATTGGATGTCTAGCGCTTTGGCGGAAGAGGAGACACAAGCTTGAGGAGCGGGCACCAGAGCCGCCACTGCTCGAGCTCTAGGAGAGGACACCACAGCCCCGCCACATGAGTGGGTAAGTGCCGGACTGTCCAGCGGGGGGGCGTTGTTTGCTTGCCACCCCCAAAACAGAACCCACCAGCCGCCACTGCTGTATAGCCACCCCAACCACTTTATATGACGACGGGGAGTCAGCTAATTAACCACTTGCCGCCCGCCAATGGCAGATTGACGGCGGCAAAGTGGTTTCAATATCCTAAGTGGACGTCATATGACGTCCTCAGGATATTGAGCCGCTGTGCGCCCCCGGGGGCACGCATCACGGCGATCGTTGTTGCAGGGTGTCAGTCTGACACCCCGAAACACCGATCTAGGTAAAGAGTCTCTCGCGGAGACTCTTTACCACGTGATCAGCCGCGTCCAATCACGGCTGATCACGATGTAAACAGGAAAAGCCGGTAATCAGACGCAAGGAAGAGGAGATCCGATCGGCTGCTCCTCTGACAGGGGGGGTTTGTGCTGATCAATTATCAGCACAGCCCCCCCCCCCCGAGGATGCCCACTGGACCACCAGGGATGCCCAGTGGACCACCAGGATGCAAAACAAAAAAACACAGGTATGCCACACCAGGGATGACAATGACACAATAATGGATGCCAATCAGTGCCCGCAATGGATGCCAATCAGTGCCCACAATGGGCATCACTGATTGGCAGGCATTGTTTGGCACTGATTGGCATCCATTAGTACAACACATACGATAGTGCCACCTATCAGTGCCCATCTATGCCCATCCGTGCCACCTATCAGTGCCCATCCATGCCGCCTATCAGTTTCCATCCATCCTGCCTATCAGTGCCCATCCATGCCACCTTTCCGTGCCCATCCATGCCGCCTATCGGTGCCCATCCGTGCCGCATATCCGTGCCCATCTGTGCCGCCTATCAGTGCCCATATGTGCCGCCTATCAGTGCCGCCTATCCATGCCGCCTATCCATGCCGCTTATCAGTGCCCATCCGTGTCGCACATCAGTGCTGCATATTAGTGCCCATCAATGCCACCACATCAGTGCCACCTCATTGGTGCCCATCAGTGCCTCCTTATCATTGCCTGTCAGTGCAGTACCATCAGTGCCCATCAGTGAAGGAGAAAATGTAATTATTTCACAATGTTTTATAACCGAAACCAAAAAAACATATTTTTTTCAAAATTTTCGGTAATTTTTAAAAAAAAATTTGCAGAAAATAAAAATCCCAGAGGTGATCAAAAGAAAGCGCTATTTGTGGGAACAAAATGATAAAAATTTTGTTTGGGTACAGTGCAGCATGACCACGTAATTGTCATTCAAAGTGCAACAGCACTGAAAGCTAAAAATTGGCCTGGGTGGGAAGGTGTATAAGTGCCCGGTATGGAAGTGGTTAAAAGGGCAACAAGCTCCCAGCTGCTATCAAGTTAACTGACACCTACTGCTAACTTTGGTCTGGACACTTTGGGCCAGATTCTCAAAAGGCTTACGACGGCGCAACGCCATTTGCGCCGTCGTAAGTCCTAATCTGGGCCATCGTATCTATGTGACTGATTCTTAGAATCAGTTACGCATAGATATCCATTAGATCTGACAGGCGTAAGGCTCTTACGCTGTCAGATCTTAGATGCAATTTTTTTTCCCGCCGCTAGGTGTCGCCAACGTTGTTTTTCCCGTCGTCTATGCAAATTAGCTATTTATGCGAGATTCCCGAACGTACGCGCGGTCGACGCAGTGAAATTGCGACGTTTCCGTAGCATTTGCGACACGTAAAGTTGCCCCTGCTATATGAGGGGCAACCAATGTTAAGTATGGCCGTCGTTCCCGCGTCGAAATTTTAAAATGTGTGTAGTTTGCGTAAGTTGTCCGTGAATGGCGCTGGACGCCATTTACGTTAACGTCGAAACCAATGACGTCCTTGCGACGTTATTTAGCACAATGCACGTCGGGAAATTTTAGGGACGGCGCATGCGCAGTATGATCGGCACGGGAACGCGCTTAATTTAAATGATCCACGCCCCCTACCTGGATCATTTGAATTAGGCGGGCTTGCGCCGGAGGATTTACGCTACGCCGCCGCAACTTTACAGGCAAGTGCTTTGTGAATCAAGCACTTGCCCGTAAAACTTGCGGCCGCGTAGCGTAAACGAGATACGTTACGCCCACATAGTTTTATGCCAGTATACGAGAATCTGGCCCCTAGGTTCCATTGAACTCTAGTCAAAAAGGGGTTACTCCATAGTTATATAGTAATACCTAAAGACTATACTGTATGAATGGGTAAAGTCTTACAAAGCCACATACAGCAATCCATATTCATTCAAATCTTTTTTTTCTTCTAATTATATTTTTTATAGAAATTGTTCAGCCTTTGTGTAGAGTTTGCGAAGCAGATGCAGCACCAAAAAAACAGGAACAGATGTAGCTGTAAAATCAGATTCATGTTAATATCTCTTTTTTTTTTCAATTTTTGACACAGTGTTTCCTGGTGTGAAATGCTTGGCCTTTAAATAGCTTATTTTATCTCACAGGAATGCTGTGAAACTAAATTAGCCTTTTACATTTTTCTATATAATCCAAACCTGACAGTCCGCCCATTCAGTAGACCATATACGTTGCCAGGAGCAATAGGAAGGACATATGCTAGAACAGTGAAGGGCCTCGGAAAGATGGTCAGCAGACTGGTAGGCAGGTCATTTGCAGGCAAGCAGAGTCCAAGTTCTAGACAGGTAAATGGGGGAAAAAAGAGAAACGATTTTTAAACTGATAATTTAAGATAAGCACAGACAAGCTGGTTATGAACACAGTCCAAACAGTTCACAGGAACATGTAAAGCACTGACAGCCAGGCCTCTATCCAGCATGAGCCAACAGACAAATCTGTTGATCAGGTGCAGGCTTGAAGCAGTGGCCTCGCTATAAAGCAGTGGCGGCTGGTGCTCAAATTTTTTTTTTGGGGGGGGGGGGGCGCAAATGCAGCCACTGTGCCATCAATTGTCACCACTGTGCCATGCCATCAAACACAGCCACTGTGCCATCAATTGTCACCACTGTGCCAATTGTCGCCACTGTGCCAATTGTCGCCACTGTGCCCTTTAATTATCGCCACTGTGCCCATTGTTGCCACTGTGCATGTCACAGTGCCCTTTAATTGTTGCCATTGTGCCCATTGTCACCACTGTGCCCTTTGTCACCACTGTGCCCATTGATGCCACTGTGCCCATTGATGCCACTGTGCCCATTGATGCCACTGTGCCCATTGTTGCCACTGTGCATGTCACTGTGCCCTTTAATTGTTGCCACTGTGCCCATTGTCACCACTGTGCCCTTTGTCACCACTGTGCCCTTTGTCACCACTGTGCCAATTGATGCCACTGTGCCCTTTGTCGCCACTGTGCCCATTGATGCCACTGTGCCCTTTGTTGCCACTGTGCCCATTGATGCCACTGTGCCCATTGATGCCACTGTGCCCTTTGTCACCACTGTGCCCATTGATGCCACTGTGCCCTTTGTCACCACTGTGCCCATTGATGCCACTGTGCCCTTTGTCGCCTCTGTGCCCATTGTCGCCGCTGTGCCCTGTAAAATGCACTTACCTTACTCCTTCCACGTCCCTCGATGTCCTCTTCTCCCGCCTTGGTGACGCTTCAGCCAATCAGGTTACCGATAACCAGAATTGGAAAACCTGATTGGCTGAGACGGCCATCAGTCTTATTCAAGGGATGCACCCCTCGTGCGTTCCAAGGATAAGACATCCAGGAGCCGAGGGCTGTACTCGGAAAGCCTATCAGAGCCAGCGGCTCTGATAGACACTTCCGCACAGCCAACCAGCTGCCGTTATTCAGGTGGCCGGCGCTCAAGTTCCGGACATCTGAATAGACCAGCAGCAGCTGGCAACAATAACATACATTCATGCAATGCATGAATGTATATTATTAGACTCAGTGGCGGGTGAGAGCCAGAGGGGGCGGCGCTCCAGCGACCTCTATGGACGAACCGCCACTGCTATAAAGTCGATTAATAAAGACGGGTGTGCACAGTAGAGACCTGAGCTGCAGTACCAGGTAACAACCAGCAGATGGCAGGGATCAAGACTAATCATTATAAAAAGGTGGATATGTGTAGTTTTGTCATCCCACATCTCAACAGGCTTCTCTTCTAGCTTTTTTTGTTTCTTAGATCAGTGGTTCTCAACCCTGGGCCAGATTCAGGTAGATCCGTGCAATATTTGCGTGGGCAAAGGGCAACGATTTTTGCTCTGCGCCCACGCAAATATTTTGATATGCCCGCGATTCACGGAGCAGCAGCTCCGTAAATTGCGCGGGCGCTATGCTAAATAGCCCGGCGTAAGGGCGCCTAATGTAAATGATCCCGCCGGGGGCGGGAATCATTTAAATTAGGCGCGCTCCCGCGCCGAGCGAACAGCGCATGCTCCGTCGGGAAACTTTCCCGACGTGCATTGCGGCAAATGACGTCGCAAGGACGTCATTTGCTTCTAAGTGAACGTGAATGGCGTCCAGCGCCATTCACGAATCACTTACGTAAACGACGTGAAATTTAAATTTCACGAGCGGGAAGGGCGGCTATACTTTAGCATTGGCTGCCCCTGCTATAGCAGGAGCAACCTTGCGCTAAAGTCGCCGTACGGAAACTCCGTACCTTGCGTGCGCAGGGCCCGCGCAACTTTTGTGAATCGGTGGTAGTATGCAATTTGCATACTATACGCCGATCACAATGGCCGCGCCCCCTAGCGGACAACGCAAGAATGCAGCCTGAGATATGAAGGCATAAGGAGGCTTATGCCTGTCATATCCTAGGCTGCAGTCCGCGTAGCGATGTTCCTGAATCAGGGGCATTCGCTACGCGGGAGCAAAACAGCTATTGCGCCACGCAACCTATGGTTGCGCGGGCGCAATAGCTTCTTGAATCTGGCCCCCTGAATTCAAGTACTCCCAACAGACCATGCTTTGGGAATTTCTCTAATGCCCCATACACACGATCGGAAATTCCGACAGCAAAAGTCCAATGTGAGCTTTTGAATGAAAATTCCGACCTTGTATATGCTCCATCGGACTTTTGCTGTCAGGATTTCCGCCCCCCAAAAAATTGAAAGCTGGTTCTCAAATTTTCTGACTATTGGAAATTTCGACCGGCTGTAGCAATTCCGACAAGCAAAAGTCTGACGCATGCTCGAAAACAATTTGATGCATGCTCGGAAGCATTGAACTTCATTTTCATGGCTCGTCGTAGTGTTGTATGTCACCGTGTTCTTAACAGACGAAAGTTCAGAGATCTTTGTGGTCGTGTGTATGCAAGCCAAGCTTGAGCGGAATTCCGTCGGAAAAACCATCCAACGTTTTTCCGATGGAAAATCCGATCGTGTGTACGCGGCATTAAATAGCTGTCCCAAATAACAAGCCATTGACTTTATCATGCACAGGTGCTTTAAATCAAAGGAAAACCTGCAAACATGGCCTGTTGGGGGTACTTAAAGGGGTTGTAAAGGTACAATTTTCTTTTCCCTAAATAGCTTCCTTTACCTTAGTGCAGTCCTTCTTCACTTACCTCATCCTTCCATTTTGCTTTTAAATGTCCCTATTTCTTCTGAGAAATCCTCACTTCCTGTTCTTCTGTCTGTAACTCCACACAGTAATGCAAGGCTTTCTCCCTGGTGTGGAGTGTCGTGCTCGCCCCCTCCCTTGGGCTACAGGAGAGTCAGGAGGCCCTCTAACACACAGCTCTTTTCTCTATCTGCAACATAGAGAGCATCCTGACTCTCCTGTAGTCCAAGGGAGGGGGCGAGCACGACACTCAACACCAGGGAGAAAGACTTGCATTACTGTGTGGAGTTACAGACAGAAGAACAGGAAGTGCGTAATTCACAAAACACTTACCTCCAAACTTGCGGCGACGGATAATAAATCCCCCGGCGGAATTCAAATTCCGTGGCTAGGGGGAGTGTACTATTTAAATCAGGCGCGTTCCCGCGCCGATTTAAATGCGCATGTGCTGTCCGAGAATTTTCCCGGCGTGCATTGCTCCCAATCACGTCGCTAGGACGTCAGTGGTTTCGGCGTGAGCGTAACTTGCGACGCGCGGGTTTGTGAATCGGCGTACGCAAACGACGTAAAAAAAAAATCGACGCGGGAACGACGGCCATACTTAACATTAGCTACCCCTCATATAGCAGGGGTAACTATCCGCCGGAAAAAGCCGAACGCAAACAACATAAAAAAAAAGCGAATATATTGCATATCAAAAATGTAGTATTCTATCCAGCCAGCAGATAGAGCTGTAGCATCCTTTTCGGATCATTAGTGGGGTTTCATTTCAGCTGTGTTGAAAACCGCTTTTAGTGTGCAGAACCTCAATGATCATCAAAGCAGGAACTTCTTCCTTCTCTGATAGGCAAGCTCGAAGATTCAAAAGGAGCCACAATGCAAGGTTTTTGGTGGTGCTGTCTGTTTACCTAAAGCTTAGTACATACGGGCCGAATGTTGGGCAGTATTGGCCGGTTCAATAGAAACTGGCAACATTCGGCTTGTGTGTTCTGCAGTCGGTCCGAAGGGGCATGGCCGAAAAAGGTCTGCTGATCGCCTCCCAATGGCTGAGAGGGCCTGACTGGAGTGTTCTGGTGGGGGGGGGGGGGGGTGCCACCTGTCAAAACACAATGGTACAGCAGGGGAGATTGCTGTACTAACATTGCATAGTAAGTTCAATGTGTACTAGGCTATAGCCATACTGTTCTGGAAATCCATCGATTCTATTCTGCTGGTTCAAAATTCATGCTCTCAGTCAATTTATATATATATTGTGACAGGAAGCCAGGTAAATCTGGGGGTGTTGTCACAGACGGGAGATACATTTCTGCCTTGTTTATAAAATTCACCAATTACTATCAGGTGTCGGCTGCAGAGGTAGCCAGAAAAGTTTAAGGACGTTGGATAGCTTCAGCTGTTCAGAATGAGGAAATTAACGCCTCTATAAATTGTCCAGAGGATTACTACTCAATGCTGCATCCTGAGGCTTGTTGAGTTAAGGAGAGAAGTGAGCTGAGGAAGACTTCTGAAGGTGAAGTGGTTGTTAATATCTTTGCTGTGTGATAAGAAAGTCAAAAAGACTATTGTTTTCTGCTGGAAGGCCAGCAGTGTCTGCCCAGCAGTAGGCTGTGCCAGACTCCATAGGTAGGTTCCTGTGTTGTGAAGGTAGACGGCCCAAGTGGCCAGGGTTTATTTTATGTTTTATTTTGTTTATGCTGTTTGGATGCTTGCACTTGTTTCCAGCAATATGGAAGAATAAACCATAACCCTTGTTTTTCAACCACCCACGGCTGCCTCTCTGTATAATTCAGTGTGTAGTGAACCCACTCAGGAGGTCACACACCCCGCTACCGAGCTAACCCCTTACAATATATATATATATATATATATATATATATATATATATATATATATATATATATATATATATATATACTGTGGGTATGAAATTCATGGTTCCAGTCAATTTATATATAATCTGTGGGTTTGAAATCCATAGTACCATTCAATTTATATATATTCTGCAGGTTTGAAATCCATAGTACCATTCAATTTATGTGCACATTTGCCCATGAGAATTTATATACTATAATGCACTGCATGGTCTTTGAACTATGGCCAATAGGTTTTGAAGAGCAAATAATGGTGCTTTGGTTGAGCCAACTCCCTCACTAGTGGGGGTACAGGGTAGCAATAGTGCCAGTGAATTAGAACTGTTGTATGTAGGGCATAAGAATAGCTTACAAACTGCATAGTGAGAGATTAGGGTCAGTTAAGAAACAGTACTTATAAAAAAAAGAGACTGTACTTGTATTTTGATTGTTGCCCATTTGGACAAATGACCTGTCATCACTGAAGACCCCCGTTGTTTGGGACTATACCATGCCTGTTTTTACTGCAAAAATGTGAGTTGCTATTACCAGTGTTGTAAGTAACAGCGTTTAAATAAACGCCGTTACCTAACGATGCCTCTTTTGAGGGTAAAAAGTAATCTACCTGATTACTCTTCCCCTCTGGGCAACGCCGTTCCCATTACTTGGGCGGCGTTACCGCAATTACATCTACCGCCACTAGATGGCAGCAGAGTAATTGCTTGTGTGCGACCATGTGATGCATTCACTTCCTTGTCAGGCAAAGTGATCTCTGCCCAACAGGAGCTTCCTAGTCCCGCCCGGCGTGATGTTATTCACAGGGTGGGAGGCAGATGAAAAAGCAGAGGAGAGTGCTGTTGCAAAGACCTGCGAGGAGCCAGTGATGCCCAACAGTGCAAGTAAGTTTGCAGTGGCTTTGCTGTGTTAACTGCCTGTGCCTGCCCTGAAGTAATTAACTCTTTTGGGGGTGGGGGATTAATTTACAATGGTATTTTTATTATGCAACATGGAGGGTGTTAATGTACTGCCTCTGGTCACTGATGCATTGGTGACCAGTGGCAGGTAATTAACCCCTTTGTGCTGCATTAGTGACACCAGCGTCAGTGTTTATTAACCCTTATATGGTGCAGCATGAAAGGGTTCATAAACACTGATGCTGGTGTCACTAATGCAGCACAAAGGGGTTAAGTGCCACTGGTCACCAATGCATCAGTGACCAATGGTGTATTCCATACTGCCCAACTCCCATACACTCCGCACCCCTCTCATGTACATACCACCCACCTCATACACTCCGCACCCCTCTTATTTACATACCATCCACCTATGTACACTCTGCACCCCTCTCATGTACATACCACCCACCTCCATACATTCCGCACCCCTCTCATCTACATACCACCCACCTCCATATACGCTGCACCCCTGTATACTATACTGTATATAGTGTTTTTATTCTTCAATCAGTTAATATAAACATCTTTGATATTAAAGATGTTATAGAACGTAATTGCATTGTAGAATATTAAAAAAAAAGTCACAGTTACTTTGCTGAGTAACTAATTACTTTTTCAATGTAGTAACTGAGTCACTAATGCAATTACTTTTTCGAAGAAGTAATTTGTATCTGTAACTAATTACTTTTTTAAAGGAAGATGAGCAACACTGGCTATTACTAAACTCTTGATTTATTAAAACTTGTTATACAGTCTGCACCCACAGGCGCCTCCTCCTTGTTTTTTTGGAATGGTGTAAGGCTGAGGCACACAAGTTAACAACATAGACTGGACTGGGAGAGCGGCAATTTTTTTACGCATACTACACACTACTTAAGAGAACAATTTGGTTGGTATTTTGAAACTGGGTTAGTGATGTAGCTGGGGGCCGAATTATGGATGGCTTTGTAAGTTGTTGTTAGTATATTGAAATTAATTTGTTGGGTGAGCGGAAGCCCGTGAAGATTATCAGAGAAGGGTAGCAGATACTGAGCGGCTGGTAAGGTGGATGAGTCTGTAAGCATCATTCATGGTGGACTGAGGAGGGGGTGGACTATGTAGGAGTCAGGAGTTGCAGTAGTCAAGGTGAGAGATGACCAGGGAGTAAGGATGAGCCAAAAACCCCCCTGTTCGGTTCGCATCAGAACTAGCGAACACACCAAATGATCTTGTGAACTTTAGAACCCCGTTAAAGTCTATGGGACTCGAACATTTGAAATCTAAAGTGTTAATTTTAAAGGCTAATATGCAAGTTATTGTCCTAAAAAGTGTTTGGGGACCTGGGTCCTGTCCCAGGAAACATGTATCAATGCAAAAAAAAGTTTTAAAAACGGCAGTTTTTTCAGCAGTGAATTTAATAATGCTAAAAGTGAAACAATAAAAGTGTAATATTACTTTAAATTTCGTACCTAGGGGGGGTGTAAAGTCAGCATGTGAAAAAGCGCATGTTTCCCGTACATAGAACTGTCCCTGCACAAAGTGTCATTTCTGAAAGAAAAAAAGGCATTTAAAACCGGCTTTGCGGCTCTAATGAATTGTCGGCTCTGGCAATTACAGAGATGATTCATTCATAAAAAAAAAGCTGGGGGTCCCCCCGAATTCCATTAACAGGCCCTTCAGGTCTGATATGGATATTAAGGGGAACCCCGCCGTCAATTTAAAAAAAAAATTACGTGGGGTTCTCCCCAAATATCCATACCAGACCCTTCAGGTCTGGTGTGGATTTTAAGGGGAACTCCACCCCAATTTAAAAATGGCGTGGAGTTCCCCCAAAAATCCACACCAGACCCTTATCTGAGCACGTTAACCACTTACCCCCCGGACCATATTGCTGCCCAAAGACCAGAGTACTTTTTGCGATTCGGGACTGCGTCGCTTTAACAGACAATTGCGCGGTCGTGCAACGTGGCTCCCAAACAAAATTGGCGTCCTTTTTTTCCCACAAATAGAGCTTTCTTTTGGTGGTATTTGATCACCTCTGCGTTTTTTATTTTTTGCGCTATAAACAAAAATAGAACGACAATTTTGAAAAAAATGAATATTTTTTACTTTTTGCTGTAATAAATATCCCCCAAAAATATATAAAAAAACATTTTTTTTCCTCAGTTTAGGCCGATACGTATTCTTCTACATATTTTTCGTAAAAAAAAATCGCAATAAGCGTTTATTGATTGGTTTGTGCAAAAGTTATAGCGTTTACAAAATAGGGGGTATTTTTATGGCATTTTTATTAATATTTTTTTTTACTAGTAATGGCGGCGATCAGCGATTTTTTTTTCGGTATTGCGACATTATGGCGGACACTTCGGACATTTTTGACACATTTTTGGGACCATTGGCATTTTTATAGCGATCAGTGCTATAAAAATGCATTAGATTACTATAAAAATGCCACTGGCAGTGAAGGGGTTAACACTAGGGGGCGGGGAAGGGGTTAAGTATGCCTGGGTGTGTTCTTACTGTGGGGGGGGGGGTGGCCTCACTAGGGGAAACACTGATCTTCTGTTCATACATTGTATGAACAGAAAATCAGCATTTCCCCTGCTGACAGGAACGAGAGCTGTGTGTTTACACACACAGCTCCCGTTCCCCGCTCTGTACCGAGCGATCGCGTGTGCCCGGCGGCCTAGGAGAGCCACCTTGTGGACGTATTATGACGGTGCGGCGACGGCAAGTGGTTAACCTGGCCGGCCGCAGAAAAGAGGGGGGGACAGAGTGCGGCCCCCCTCTCCTGAACCGCACCAGGCCACATGCCCTCAACATGGGGAGGATGTCCCCATGTTGATGGGGACAAGGGCCTCATCCCCACAACCCTTGCCCGATGGTTGTGGGGGTCTGTGGGTGGGGGGCTTATCAGAATCTGGAAGACCCCTTTAACAAAGGGGACCCCCAGATCCTGCCCCCCCTATGTGAATTGGTAATGGGGTAGTGTAAATAGTTTAAAAAAAACACACACAGACACCGTAGAAAAAAATCCTTTATTAAAAAAAAATCCAGCGATGTGAATTCATTCTCGGCCCGGCCCCCCGCTCCAACGTTGTCTTTCCAGTGACAGATGATCTCTCCAGCGACTGGTGATCAGCGGTCTGGTCCAGCGATGAGAAAATCCATCCGTCCAGACCGCAGCAGACGAGCTCCTCTCTCTGCTGGACACAGCCCAGCGGAATGACGCGCTGGAGCTCTGACATTTCTTATATAGGGGAAGCGGCCACCCGTCATGTGACCCCGCCCCCTCTGACGCACCCTACGGTGTCTGTGTGTTTTTTTTAACTATTTACAATTTCCTTCGTGAAATGGTAGAGGTACAGTGTACCCCATTACCAATTCACATAGGGGGGGCAGGATCTGGGGGTCCCCTTTGTTAAAGGGGTCTTCCAGATTCTGATAAGCCCCCCGCCCGCAGACCCCCACAACCACCGGGCAAGGGTTGTGGGGATGAGGCCCTTGTCCCCATCAACATGGGGACATCCTCCCCATGTTGAGGGCATGTAGCCTGGTGCGGTTCAGGAGAGGGGGGCCGCACTCTGTCCCCCTCTCTTTTCTGCGGCCGGCCAGGTTAACGTGCTCGGATAAGGGTCTGGTGTGGATTTTTGGGGAAACTCCACGCCATTTTTTTTTAAATTTGGGGTGGAGTTCCCCTTAAAATCCACACCAGACATGAAGGGTCTGGTATGGATATTTGGGGGGTTCCCCTTAATATTCATATCAGACCTGAATGGCCTGTTAATGGAATTTGGAGGGACCCCCAGCTTTTTTTTTTTTTTTTTTTTATGAATGAATCATCTCTGTAATTGCCAGAGCCGACAATTCATTAGAGCCGCAAAGCCTGTTTTAAATGCCTTTTTCTCTTATCGTCCATGGACGGACACAGCTCCTTAAATCTTGACAAGTGGGTTATGTTCCCTGTTTACAGGAGAGGACTAGGCAGAAACATGTTAAATAGTTAAATACATGTTACATTAACAGAGTTGAACAGCCCCGCCCAGGGGGCGGTCCCTCCAGACATAACCCTCCTCACTGCAGCTTGCAGCCTCAGTTTCGTTCTGCCTAGCAAAGGAGAAGGACGTATGGCTCCCTTTGGGCCCAGCACCCTGAGGAGAAATTGTATTTTATTTTATTTTATTTTACTTTACTTTTTCTTGAAGAATCTTCTTTCAACTGTCGGCTGAGAGACAGGCTGGATAATATAGATCCTTGTAGTCTACTCAGTCCGACCAGCAAGCGTGGGCACACCTATGCAAAGAGGCTTGGTCTGCCACGCCATACCCCATGACTCCTGGGGTGGCCGGCGAGCTTTGCTCCGAGGTCCACATATGACTGGGCTGTGGTGCTGTCTCACTCACAGTGGACCGGGCAGACAGCTACCTCCATTCCGGTGGTAGTTCTGTCAGGAATGCGTCAGCGAGTCCTCGCTTGGACGGGTAAGTACAGTCCCTCCTGCTTCGGTGGGTTGGTACGGCTGGGCATTCCTGGGGTTCGGGGGTCCCTTCCCCTTACTTCCCTGCTCCTTTCCCTTGCTGCATTGCTAACATTGCCGCTGTCAGGGGGGAGGGGGCCTTCCTGAGGGGACTGTGTTATCTGGCCTGTGCTTTTTCTTTTTTGTATTGGGCTTTCCTGTGAGGTAAAAAGCCCTGTGATGAGCACAGATGTTTATGATTATACTTCAGAAGACGCTGACTGATTGGTGACACCTGTAACGGTTTTGCTTTTTATGCTGTATCTGTGTCTTATTCTTAGATTAAAAAAGCCCTAGGAGGCTTTTCCTGTTTAAACACAGGTCCCTGCAAAAGTTACCTCACAGGCAGCGCTGGGCAGTCTCTTCCTGAGGGAGTCCCCTGGTTACCCCTGGTCATCGCAGCAAGTGGGTGAGAGGCCCTGAATAGGGCTCTAGGAGCTTTTGTCTATTTGTATGGACAGGTGTGCATATTATAATACACACTATATGTAAATATTGGAGTCAGTATCTGAGTCCTTCCCCACATGCTGGTGGTGGCAGCAGGTGTTAGCACCTGGGATTCCCACAGAGTTTTTATTGTTAGTCCTGGACACAGTTTGTGCCAGGGTGGGGGTGGACTGCGGGCGGGCGGTAAAAGAGTGCCCCCTTCCCCCGTTATCCCCTGGGGAATGCTCTGTTATGGAGCCATGGACCAGGTACCTAGTTAAAAAAAAAAAAAAAAAGGCAGAATAAGGCATTTATGGGTGCGCTTTTTACTGCTGCAAGGGACTCTTGCATAGTGCAGCTGGGTTTCTGCCGAGGGCTCGGTCTTTTTTGGATCACACAAATCAGACCGCTGTGTAGGTTTTTTCCTTCTGTGCGTGCCCTTCTTTGATAATTTCTGAGATGCGGAATGAGAAAAGCCGCTGAGGGCTTTTGTAGTCCCTCACCGCCGGGCGGGAACCCCCGCTTGTATGGATCTGACTGATAGAAGATCCGAAGTACTGACCCGTTCCATGTTTACCATGCTGGGGTCTGGCTTGCGGGCCTATTGTGGCCACTACACTGGGGTCTCAGTCGACGCTGGCGCCATTTTTTGGGAGGTTTTTCAATTACATTGAAAACTCCCATTGGCGCCCATTTTGTCGTAGCCGCGCTATGGCGCAGCTTACATTGTGCCGGCCATTTTCCTGTGGCCGCGTTCTGAACGCTCGGCGGCCATCCTGGAGTAGTCCTGACCCCTAGTGCTGTATACAACTCACAGAGTGAGCATTTTGCACCAGACAGTGGAGGAGCACCGACTCTCTCCTGAGGTTATAAGCCTAGCGGACCAGCTGGTCCAGGGCCTCATATAGGTCTGTGATGCTTCATTGAATGCTGCGCCCTTGTTATCCAGGGCGTCTGTTTCAGAATGGTTTTATGCACACGGTGGTGTAGTGCTTAACTCCATTACTTGGCAGCAAAAGAGTCATTGGTTCGAATCCGCACACTGACGCCAATCTGCCTGGAGCTTGCATTGTCGCTCCCTGTGTCTGCGTGGGTTTCCTCCGGGTACTCCGGTTTCCTCCAAAGACATGTGTGCATACACCTACATAATATACATACACACTATGTGTGTGTATTATTTAGGGGCAACCCTCCCAGGCCGTCAAAGGCCCAGCTGGGGGACTAATCTGTCCCTGGGTGCATAAGCCGATCACGCCGGCACCCAAATCCTGCCAATGTATATAGCCTTCCCTCCCTGTCTCTAGGTGGGAGGGGCGGCTTGCAGGTTCACAATTCAGTGAAACCTCCCTGCTCTCCGACTAGTGGGTCTGCGAGGTGGTCTCTTCGGAGTACTAGATAGGGTTTCCTCCTATCCACAGAACAAAGTTCTGTCCTTGTGTCTTCCTCTCCCGGCCCGTCGGTCTGCCTTGGGCAGTGTGGGATTTGCTAAGCTGCGAGGTAATTTTACCTTTCCTGCAGGACGAGAGTTTTGGGGTTTTCTATGGGCCTCAGGCCCTAAATACCTTTGTGAACGTCGGGTAGTTCCGCATGGAATCCATTTGTTCGGTGGTAGCTGCGCTTCATCCGGGGGATGTCCTGACGTCCTCGGACATCAGGGACGCATACATGCATGTCCCGTTTTGCACATGTCACAGTGTTTTTTTCTGTGCTTCGTGATGAGAGAAGAGTCTCTGTCAGCCTGTGGCCCTCCCTTTTGATCTGGCGTCAGCACCATGGGTTTTCAGCTAGGAGCTCGCACTTATTTGAATTTTGTTGGAACAGCGAGGCTTTGCCTCATTGGCTACTTGGACGACTTTCTTCTGAGAGCAGCTTCTGTCTCCGACCTAGTGGATGGGTTATTCCCATTCAGACCCTCCGAAGATTCGGGTGGATGTTAAACGTTTAGGCCAGAAAGTGTAGCTCAGTGGCAGCAAGCCTGCCCTCCATGTGTGCGACCCAGGGTTCAAATCATGGGCATGCTAGGTTCCGACTCAGCGTTGGAGTATCTAGTGTTGATCCAGACTCCTCAGTGGCAAAGGTCCTTCTTCCCCTGGAGAAATTGCAGACTCTTCAGTCTGCGGTGAAGGTATTGGCATCACGAAATCGGTCTTCTCTCCGGGCGCCTGATGGTTCGGGGTCTGTGGGTAGCCTCCTTCAAGGTGGTACTGTATGCCCAGTTCCACACCCTGGTTTTCCAGGGGAACTACTGTCCAGGTGGTAAAAATCTCTTGTCTCTGAAATCATTAGATTCCTGTGCGCCACCTAGTCAGAGTCTCTCTGAGTTGGTGACAGAGATTCCCGACTCTTCGGTCCGGGAAGTTGTTCCTTCCTTCCAGTGGTCGGTGTTTACGACGGATGCCAGCTCACGGGTTGTGAACCTGGAGGTTCACAAAACTGGGGGGTCCAGTCGGCCCTGAGTCGCTGGACTTGTGTGGACCTATGACCACACCTCCTTGAATGTGTCTGGTCTCGGTAGCTACCCAGGGTCGGGCCTGGCTAGTGCCTGGTGGGAGACCGCCTGGGAATACCAGGTGCTGTCTACTGTTCATTGTCCTACTATTTTAGGCGATCAGGCTATGCTTCTCCTTGTGGTCGACCGATCTGGTTTCAGCTGGACAATGCCACGGCCGTGGCTTCAGTCTACCATCAGGTATGCCGGCAGGTGGACTACTGGAGTCGCCAGATGCTGGACCAGGGCGACTGGTCTTTGTGCTTGGGGTGTTTCGGCTCCCTTGCAGGAGGTGAGCCTCACATGGCATGGATCTCCTGGCAGCTTGTCTCTGCCGCAAGGGTGTCAAAGTTAGTGGCCAGGTCTAGTGATCTTGTACAGACGCGTCAGTCGCGCTGGTGGCCCTGTGTTGTCTGTATCGGTGATTTTTTGCCATTCCTCCATAGTAGTTGCTTCCTCGGCCGCTCCACAGAGTGGATGCTGAGGAGATCCCAATGATTCTAATCGCTCCAGATTGACCTCGGCGTCCTTGGTACGCTGATATCGTGTGCCTGGTAGCGGAGGCACCCTGGCGATTGCCAGGGCAGGAGGTTCCTGTCTCAAGGTCCCATACTTCCTCCTGTTGTACAGTCACTGACTTGCTCAACATGGTTATTGGAAGCCAGACTTTAGGTGACCAGGGTCTGTCTGACTCGGTCATCTCAACAGGGCACCGTAGTCTTCTTCCGGAGGATCTACCGTCGCACCTCTCTTGGTGCGAAGGGATGGAGTGACGTCCACGGGCGTACTCTCGGTGTCCAGGGTCCTGCTGTTTTTAAAGCTTGGATTGGATCTAAAAATTGCTTAAAGCACCGTTTGGGGGCAGATTTCAGCCTTGGCTGTGTTCTTTTAGTGGCCTTTTTGCGGCCCGTTCCCTGGTGGGTCCCCTTTTTTGTGTGCAAGGGGTTTGTCATATACTTTCCCCTCTTGGCCCATCTCTTCCCCCATGAGTTTTGACTCTGGTCCTCTCGGTTCTTCAGGAACCTTCCTTTTGGAAACATCAGAGAGATTTTCTCTTGACACTATCTCAGAAGGTGGCCCCTTTAGTGGCCTTTACCTCTGTTAGAGGGGTTTCTGAGTTGGCGGTCTTGTCTTGCAAGCCGCCATGCTTGATCCCCCATAAGGATTAGGTGATGGTGCGCCCGCGACCTTCCCTTCTTCCGAAGGAGGTTTCGGCCTTTCATACTTTAGGCGTGGTACGCGCTTTGCGGGTATACCAGCCTACTACGGCTCCATTTCAGAGCTTCTCACTCTCTTTTGTGTCGGTGTCTGGTCCACAAAAGGGCCTGGCGGTCTCGTCGACCACCATTTCTCGGTGGATCAGGCAGGCCGTCATACAGGCCTATGCTCCTAAGGGGTGGGCCCCCCTTTCCGGTCACGGCACTTTCGAGCAGGGCAATTGGTGCTTCCTGGTTTTTTTTTTCTGACATCATGCGTCGGTCTCACAGGTGTGCGAGGCGGCGATTTGCTCGTCCATTCGCGCTTTTTCCAGAATTTACATGGTTGCTGTGAGTGCATCTTATGATGTTTTTTTCAGCCGCTAGTTTTTGCCGGCGGCTGTTTAAAGTTGCACCTCCTCCGTTGAGGAGCTCTGCTTGTTTTGGGGTGAAGTTAAAATTGTTTTTACTGATATATTTCCCACCCCTCGTTTTTTGACACTGCTTGGGGACGTCCCACTTGTCAAGATTTAAGGAGCTGTGTCCGTCCATGGACGATAAGAGAAAATAGGATTTTTTGTACTCACCGTAAAATCCTTTTCTCTGAAGTCCATGGACGGACACAGCTCCCAACCCTCCTTTTTAGGTTTGTACTGCTTGTTACGAACTGAGGCTGCAAGCTGCAGTGAGGAGGGTTATGTCTGGAGGGACCGCCCCCTGGGCGGGGCTGTTCAACTCTGTTAATGTAACATGTATTTAACTATTTAACATGTTTCTGCCTAGTCCTCTCCTGTAAACAGGGAACATAACCCACTTGTCAAGATTTAAGGAGCTGTGTCAGTCCATGAACTTCAGAGAAAAGGATTTTACGGTGAGTACAAAAAATCCTATTTTTTCTTTCAGAAATGACACTGTGCAGGGACAGTTCTATGTACGGGAAACATGCGCTTTTTCACATGCTGACTTTACACCCCCCCTAGGTACGAAATTTAAAGTAATATTACACTTTTATTGTTTCACTTTTAGCATGATTAAATTCACTGCTCCTGAAAAAACAGCAGTTTTTAAAACTTTTTTTTGCATTGATACATGTTTTCTGGGACAGGACCCAGGTCCCCAAACACTTTTTAGGACAATAAATTGCATATTAGCCTTTAAAATTAACACTTTAGATTTCTCCCATAGACTTTAACAGGGTGTTCCGCGGCTTTTCGAATTTGCCGCGAACACCCCTAATTGTTCGTTGTTCGCCAAACAGGCGAACAGGCAATGTTCGAGTCGAACATGAGTTCGACTCGAACTCGAAGCTCATCCCTACCAGGGAGTTAATTAGAAGCTTTATAGTGTCATTGGTTAGGAAGGGGCATATTTTAGAGATGTTGCGTAGGTTGAGGCAGCAAGCTTTGGACAGTGATTGGATGTGGGGTACTTGTACTCGGGCATATGCACCCGATGCTTCATCCGATACTTGTACTGCCGGCGGTGATCAGTGCGTGGGGAAGTTACAAGCACCGATCACCGCTGTATAGATTTAAAATTAATTTCTCTGCTTCTCTACACCCCTCTCCCACGCAGCTGCTTTAAAATCAGCGGTAATCGGTGCTTGTAACTCCCCCACTCACCACTGACTGTCCCGTGTCCTCCTCCAGCCCCCCCTCCATTTTGCTGCAGTCTGTCTCCCTCCCTCCATGTATCCCGCCATGTATGCCGCCGTGTATCCCGTGTATCCTGTGTATGCTGCCGTGTATCCCGTGTATGCCGCAGTGTATCCCGTGTATCCCGCTGTGTTTCTCTCCCATTTTGTGCTCCTCCTCCACCCCCTAGAAATGTCAGGATGGAGAACGGGGTAGGAGCCGGTAAATCCGGCTCCTTACTGCTCCGAATGGATAGAGTCAGTGATCACTGACTCTGTCTATTTACATAACTGAAACATTGTAACCTGGGTTTACAAATGTTTCAGTTTATGAATGAAGAGAAGACACTGTCTTCTCTCCTTTCATTTTCAGCGCAGCTGATGCTGCTGAGAAAGGGACAGGGGAACATGTGTCCCTAGTCCCTTTCTCTGTCTCAGAGGGGAGATGTCAGAGGTCTGTTAAGACCCCTGATATCTCACCAAAGCCCCCCCAACAGGGCTGAAAAAATAAATAAAAAATAAAGAATAAAAAAACAAAAGAATAAAAAAAAATGATTGTAGAAAATAAAAAAAATTAAGAAAAAACACACTGACACCCCCCTTAAAAAAAGAAAGCATTATAAATAAAAAAAATGAACAAAAAAAATAAAAAAATAAATTGTTAAAGATAAAAAATAAAAAAAATACCGACACATGTGCCACTGTCACATGAGATTAAAAAAAAGTATCGGTATTCGGTATCGGCGAGTACTTGAAAAAAAGTATCGGTACTTGTACTCGGTCTTAAAAAAGTGGTATCGGGACAACCCTAGTCGAAAGGATTGACATTTTTAGGACTTGATATGATAATTTAATACAGGTACTCTAGTCTACATATATAGCATCATCAATTTACACAGTGCTTTACATATTTATTATACATTTACATCAGTCCCTGTCCTCAAGGAGTTTACAGGTCCCTAACTCATATTCCTACTAGGGCCAATAAACCTACCAGAATGTCTCTGGTGTGTGGGAGGAAACCCACACAGGCACAGGGGGAACATGCAGGGCTGCTGATAGGCCAGTGCAACTGGCCCTGCTGTACCGTGCCCGGCCAGCTGGGGGGGCCCGGGCAACCTGAAAAGATAACTAATTAATGTAAAAAAAATAAATCCTCAGCCATCCTTTCGACTGACCAACACCCCCCCCTTTACCTTTTACGTTTTGCAGCACTGTCTGCAGCACATTATGGCATGGGTAGCGCTGTCTACAGCACATTATGGCATAATGCATGTGCTACCTGCAGACAGTGCCACTCGTGCCGCCAATGCCATAATGTGCTGCAGATAGTGCCACCCATCCCATAACGCATGTGCTGCCTGCAGAGACAGTGCCACCCATGCTACCAACTGCATTATGCTATTGGCAGCATGAGTGGCACTGTCTGCAGTACATTATGGTATTGGCGGCATGGATGGCACTGTCTGCAGTGATAAATATCACTTAAAGACAAATCTGCACTTTGTTTAATGGCAGAGTCTAGGGAGTGTCTGAAGGAGGGACCAGGGGTGGGGTTGAAGGGGGCCCCGTCAAGTAGACTGTACAGGGCCTCATGATTTCTATCAGCGGCCCTGGGAATATACAAACACCAGGCAGGTAGTGCTGTGGTTAGGATTTAAACCAATGACCCTAGTGCTGCTAGGCAGAAGTGCTAACCACGTAGCCACCCGATTAGGCTTCGCTTTAACTTTAAACCGATGTGCAGCATAGACAAAGAGCACATGAAGTTATCAAGATTTCTTAAAGAATTAACAGGTAATTGTTTGCACTTTATGAACTGATATAACAAAATACTTTCAATGGTGTATTTACAGTAACAAACCAAATAGGAGCAAATAAGTGAAGTTCATTGTTAGGCCTCGTACACACGACAGAGATTCTCGGCAGAATTCGCCGAGAAACTCGGTCAAAACCCGGATTCTGCCGAGAATCTCTGTCGTCTGTACAGTTTTGGCTCGATGGAGCCGCCGAGGAGCTCGACGAGAAAATAGAGAACATGTTCTCTATTTTCTCGTTGGCCGCGTTGTTCTATAGGAGAAGGCGGCCCGCCGAGCTCTTCGGCGGCTTCATCCCAAAACGAGACGAGGAACTCGACGTGCCAAGCACGTCGAGTTTCTCTGTCGTGTGTACGAGGCCTGAGGGTTTACATACCTTTTAGACAGATTTATAACTGCAAAATGGCCAACAAATCAATACCGACCCTGGATTCTAAACCTGTGCAGCTACAGACCAATGCATCTCTGACCCATTCCAACTATTACCCACCATGATTAGACTGCCAGGAACAAACTGCCCTGAAAGAACGCTCAACAAACAGAACCATAAATAACCGTTAAAATGAATCCAACTCTCAAGTGTTCCCGTTTTTTGTAGTAAAACATCTAATTCACTAAAACAAGTTGTCAGATCACATTTTGAAACAATCCACAGAGGAAATGCAAGCGCAATATGAGGCTCATAACTTTTTTCTACGCTCAATGTCATAAAAATTGATCAGATCACTTTTAAGGGAAGAAATCAATGAAAGTGTAATTCAGCCGTGCTCCAAAAATATGTTAAGAACAGTTAAAAAAACGAGGAATGTGATGCGACCTGATACTTATTGTGCTATTATTAATAGCTTCCCGGGCACGGCGGAAACATAGGTTCTCCAGCAGTTTGTCATGTCAAATGATATTCTGGACATCGACTGGTTATGTTTCAGACATTTAAGAATTTAATGCCTTGGGATATATGCTTAGGAATGACCTTTTCTTCCTTATTTATATAAGTTTCTCATAAAACAGGAAGGACAGGGAAAAAGAGAAAAGCCCTGTACACACGGCCCAGAATCTCGTCAGGAAAATTTTTTTGTTTTTCCTGATGAGATTCTTGGCAAGAATCTCTTGCCGCCCGAGTGTACAGACACTCCATTCAAAAGAACTGCCATTCTTTTGAATGGCACGAACGCGGTGACGTCATCGACTAGGACGAGCATGCATTTGTCACATTTGATGCCATCGCTGCCATCTTGCTACACCCTACCTATGCCATTGGAAGCTACCTCGCATGCGTCTAAGTCATTTTGAGTATGTGCGAGTTTCCACAGCGACAGGTTAGTATACAGACACTTGGGTATCTCGGCAGGAAAACACTGCCGAGAATCACAACGAGAAAATAGAGAGCAGTTTCTCTACTTTTCTCGTCGAGATTCCAGGCATTTTTCTTGACGAGAAACCTCAAAGCCTCGCACTCGGCAAGAAAGCTCTGCCAGTAGTTTTCTTGCCGAGAAAACCATGCGTGTGTACGAGGCTAAAGACTATATAAGGAAGAGAGAAGGTAATGAGAGGTGGCAGGATCATCAACAGGTGAGTCACTGTGGAGAGATAGGAGCTGGCAATTAACCGACAACTGAGCGACAAGCTCAGAGAAGGAAGGGCTGAGCCCAGCCTTGACAGTAGCATAACAATAGCTTTTTCCCAGGAGCTTAAAGAATCACCACGCCATGTAGACGAGACTCCAGAAAATATAAAATATATGGGTAACGGATACAAAAGTGAAAGTATTGAGGTCCATAAATGCAAGAGATCCCAACTCTACATTACTGTGCCGCCTAATTGCCCGGGCATTCCAAAATTTTGATTTTCCGAAATGTTGAATTTCCAAAATTTTTAAATTCTGAAAATTTGAATTTCTGAATTTTCAAAAATTCAAAATTTTGGAAATTCTGAATTTCAGAAATGTGAAAATGTGAAAATTCGGAACTATGGAAATTCTGAATATTCAGAGATTTGAATATTTGGAAATTCTAAATTTCGGGAAATCAGAAATCTAAATTTCGAAAATTCTAAATTTCGGAAATTCAACATTTCGGAAATTCTAAAATTTCACAAATTTGGAAATATAGCAAAATTTGAAAATATAGCAAATTTGAAAATATAGCAAATTTGAAATTCTAAATTTTGAAAATTTGAACTTAAAAATTTTGAAAAATTGGGAAATTCAAAGAGATCCATAAATAAAAATGCAAATCTGTAAATTCTAAAGAATGAGAATCCGATAATTCGAAAATTTGAAAATTTGAAAATCAAAAATTTGAAAATTCGAAAATTCTAAATTTAGAAATTAAAAAATCAGAAAATTCGGAAATTCGAAAATTAGAATTTCCGAATTTTTGACTTCCGAATTTTTCTAATTTCCAAATTTCTGAATTCCGAATTTTCTAATTTACCTAATTTCTGAAAAAAAGTAAAAAAACAAATAAAACAAACAAATGTGTGGCCGTATCAAACAAAGGCTAATGCTAATAACATTTAATAAAACTTAACTCAGGGATAAAATACTCGAAACTTCCACCTCACACCTGTATGCGTAACGTCCTCTAATGAGCTTCTTCAGTACTATGGTGGAATAATGTCAGGTGCCTACTGTATGCATACAGAAAAATAACCCCAAGACCTGAAGTGACAACATAGCAACATATGTTGTGGATCCAATCCCAAATTCCTGGTGTGCTTCTGGCCTATTTCTACACTTTTTTTATTTGCTTGAAAGGCTTTAAAAATGGGGGAAAATAAAGTGAAAAGCACCAGCTCATCAGATTTCAAGAGATTTGTTTATTTCTGTTATATATGTTTCATAGATGGAAACTTCTCTGTCCTTTTGATATTTGTTTTTCCTGTCAACTGAGCTTGTACATCAAGTGTATCTTTCTTTATAACTACAACAATAACACGTTAGTTAACAGTCTATAAATATTTGACAGCTGCATGGGCATTCATCTACACTGGGCTATATTTGATGCGTCTCTTACATATTCATAGATTGGGATAATTCCCTAAATTCTACCAGATTTGTTACTTGTATGCCAAAATCAGCAAGTTTTAAAGCAGAGCTCCAAACAAGAATAGTTAGATAAAATTATTAGCCAATTAAAAGAAGAAAAAACAACCCATACAAACTATAAAATATAGCTTTTGCTGCATCATTCACCTTCAATGCAGAGTTGTCTCTCACAGCATTATTTTCCCCCACAACAGCACCAAAATGAAAAAAAAAATGAATGGGGGTCCCCCCAAATTCCACACCAGGCCCTTCAGGTCTGGCATAGATATTAAGGTGAACCCTGCGCCAGACCCTATGGATTTTAAGGGGAACCCCATGCCAAAATAAAAATGGCGTGGGGGTCCCCCAAAAGTCCATACCAGACCTTTATCCGAGCACGCAACCCGGCAGGCCGCAGGAAAAGAGGGGGGACGAGAGAGCGCCCCCCTCCTTAACCGTACCAGGCCACATGCCCTCAACATGGGGAAGATGTCCCCATGTTGATGGGGACAAGGGCCTCATCCCCACAACCCTTGCCCGGTGGTTGTGGGGGTCTGCGGGCAGGGGGCTTATTGGAATCTGGAAGGCGAACCCCAGATCATGGCCCCCCTATGTGAATTGTAAGGGGGTACATTGTACCCCTGCCAATGTACCCCGTTACCAATTAACATAAAGGGGGCCAGGATCTGGGAGTCCCCTTTTTTAAGGCAAGGGTTGTGGGGATAAGGCCCTTGTCCACATCAACATGGGGACATCTTCCCCATGTTGAGGGCATATGGCCTGGTACGATTCAGTAGGGGGGCGCTCTCTCATCCCCCCTCCTTTTCTGCAGCCTGCGTGCTTGGATAAGTGTCTGGTATGGAATGTTGATGGGGACAAGGGCCTCATCCCCACAACCCTTGCCTGGTGGTTGTGGGGGTCTGAGGGCAGGGGGCTTATTGGAATCTGGAAGGGGACCCCCAGATCATGGCCCCCCTATGTGAATTGTAACGGGGTACATTGTTCCCCCAGCCATTTCACAAAAAAAGTGTCAACAATGATAAAAAACACACATACACAGTTTGCTGGAAAAAAATTCCAGCAATGTAATTCTTCCTCAACCCGCTGAGGACCTGCATGCGTGGGTGACCTCGCCCTCCTCTGACGCAACGGGGATTTCCGGTGGTTTCCGCGTGGAAACCCGTAAATGTCACTGTTAGTGGATTGTCACGGGGTGGCACCGCCCTCGGCTATTTAAGAGCTGTCACGGCGGGTCTCGCTTCATTCGGTGGGCGTCTCCCATGGAGGCGGAATTGAACATGGTGGCGTGTATCGCCGGGTCGTTGAAGGATTACATCACTGGAATTATTTTTTTCTTTTTTATTAAAGGACTTGTCCCAAGCTGTGTCTGTGTTTTTTTTACCATTTATGTCACTTTTTTGGGTGAAATGGTAGGGTTACAATGTACCCTGTTACCAATTAACATAAGGGGGCCAGGATCTGGGAGTCCCCTTTGTTAAGGCAAGGGTTGTGGCCCCTCTTTTCATGCAGCCTGCCAGGTTGCGTGCTTGGATAAGTGTCTGGTATGGAATGTTGATGGGGACAAGGGCCTCATCCCCACAACCCTTGCCCGGTGGTTGTGGGGGTCTGAGGGCGGGGGGCTTATTGGAATCTAAAAGGGGACCCCCAGATCATGGCCCCCCTATGTGAATTGTAACGTGGTACATTGTACCCCTGCGATTTCACAAAAAAATGTCAACAATGGTAAAAAACACACATACACAGTTTGGGACAAGTCCTTTATTAAAAAAAGAAAAAAAATTCCAGCAATGTAATTCTTCCTCGACCCGCTGTGGACCCGTATGCGTGGGTGACCTCGCCCTCCTCTGACGCAACGGGGATTTCCAGTGGTTTCCGCGTGGAACCCCGTAAATGTCACTGTTAGTGGATTGTCACGGGGTGGCCCCGCTCTCGGCTATTTAAGAGCTGTCACGATGGGTCTCGCTTCATTCGGCGGGCGTCTCCCACGGAGGCGGAATTGAGCGTGGTGGCATATATCGCCGGGTCGTTGAAGGATTACATCACTGGAACTATTTTTTTCTTTTTTATTAAAGGGCTTGTCCCAAGCTGTGTCTGTTTTTTTTTACCATGTATGTCACTTTTTTGGGTGAAATGGTAGGGTTACAATGTACCCTGTTACCAAATCACATAAGGGGGGCCAGGATCTGGGGGTCCCCTTTGTTAAGGCATCCTCCCCATGTTGAGGGCATATGGCCTGGTACGGTTCAGTAGGGGGGCGCTCTCTCGTCCCCCCTCTTTTCCTGCAGCCTGCCAGGTTGCGTGCTTGAATAAGGGTCTTGTATGGAATTTGGGGACTCCCCACGCAATTTTTTAATTTTTTTTTAAGTTTGGGGACCCCACGCTGTTTTTTTCAATTACTTTTATCTGTTATGCCGGGACCCGACAATTTATTATAGCAGCTAGTAATTTTAAATTACTTTTTTTCCTTTTAGAAATGTAATTTTGTGCAGGGACTGTTCTAAACACGGGAAAAATGCGCCACTTTACAGGCATACTATATACAGGTACGAAACTTAAAGGAATATTTCACTTTTATTGTTTCACTTTAAGCATTATTAAAATCACTGCTCTCAAAATAACGTCCGTTTTTAAAACTTTTTGTTGCATTGATACATGTCCCCTGGGGCAAGATCCGGGTCCTCAAAGACTTTTTATGACAATAACTTGCATATTAACCTTTAAAATTAGCACTTTTGATTTTTCAAATTTGTGTCCCATAGACTTTAATGGTGTTCTTGTGTTCAAACAAATTTTTTGCCTATTTGCATGTTCTGCTGCAAACCGAACCGAGGGGTGTTCATCCCTAGTGGGCACCCTTTCCCAGGGTCTATTGCCATTTTTCTCAAAATGTCCAGACCCCTTGCTTGGAATGGGGGACTTTGTAGAAGTTATGAAAATATATAGAAAAAAACTGTGCTAGAAACCAGATAATGTGAAAAAGCTGCCAGCACTCAAACAAAGTTAAACAGCATATAGGATAAAATAGTGCAGCGCTAAACTATCAGAGGTGAATAATAATTATACTGAAGATACCACTATATAAATTAAATAGTGAATATACTGAAGATACCACAATGCAAGTAATGGTAATCAAAAAATGAAAAATAGGGAAAAAATATCTAATAATATATAAAGAGCCAATTAGGCTTATATGAACAATACAAAAGTTCATATAAATAGGTAGATTCAGTTAGAGTCAGGCCGACTTATCAGTAGATAAGTCGACCTAACTCAG
This sequence comes from Rana temporaria, assembly GCF_905171775.1. NCBI lineage: Eukaryota > Metazoa > Chordata > Amphibia > Anura > Ranidae > Rana > Rana temporaria. The sequence goes on along the minus strand of NC_053493.1, from coordinate 404,401,801 downwards.
AATCTACGCCGACCTATGTTTAAGCGTATGCTCAAACAGAGATACGCTTAAACATATCTAAGATACGACGGCTTGCGCCGTCCTATCTTAGGTTGCAATATTTTGGATGGTCGCTAGGTGGCGCTTCCATTGCGGCCGGCGTAGAATATGTAAATGAGTTTATACGCCGATTCACGAACGTACGCCCGGCCGCCACAGTTGATTTACGCCGTTTCCATAGCCCATTACAGGCCTAAAGTTATTCTATCTATTAGGTGGAATAACAATGTTCAAGTATGGCCGCCGTTCCCGCTGTGAGATTCAAATTTTTAACGTCGTTTGCGTAAGTCGTCCGCGAATCGGGATTTACGTTGTTTACGTCCACGTCAAAATCAATAGGCCCGTGTGGCGTACGTAACCGCAATGCACACTGGGAAATGTAGTCGCCCGGCGCATGCGGAGTGAAAAAAAATGTCAAAAACGTGAGGTCAAGCCGCATTCCCATCAAACACGCCCCCCTCCAAGTCATTTGAATTTGGCGCCCTTACGCCCGCCCGCTTTAGGCTACGCCGCCGTATATTAGCAGGCAAGTATATTAAGAATCATTACTAGCCTAGCTAATTTACGGCGGCGTAGCCTAAACAGGCTAAGCTACGCCGCCGTAACTTTGCACTATTGTACCTGAATCTACCTAAAAATGAACACAATGTGACGTGATCCTTCCCAATGGATGGCACAGGATACAGGAGTAACAAGTTGACTGCTGAGATACTCAAATTCCTCAAGCAATAGACAAATGGGGTACTCTTACTGCAACTGGTGGACTCATCTGTTATATAACAGTGGGTCAGACAGGCTTGGGGTCTCAAGGACCTGGATCAATGTAGGAGGATCTCTGTGGTTGCTGGAGGGTCTAGATCAATCCTGTAGAAAGTAATCCAGTACCCTGGAACATGGAAATAGCACTCCTTCCACTAGCAAATGAATGTCAATATAGATCCGTACAAGCTCCCTAGGTTTGGCAATGATCAGAAGTTTGTCTTGGGCTGGGCTAAGAGGGTTTTTGAGAAGGCAGAAGCTTCCCCTTCAGCCCCCCGTATGAAGCACAGGTGTGAGCTTAGAGAATTATGTGGGAGTATTGGAGTCAGAGAAGAGGAAGGACTCTTTATGGCTGCTAAGATGCAGGATAACCATGTTGAAACACCTTCATATGCACAACTTTTTTATTGGGACTTTCTTCTTATTTCGCATTGTGTGTTGAAGATAATCCTGTTGCTTTTCCTCCTTTCTGAAATCATTTGTGTCTATTTTGTGGAGAAATAAAACAGACTTTAGTTTTCCCAAAAGTCGTATTCCTGATGACTGATTTCCCCTGATCCCTATAATAAATTGAGTCCTTAACTGTAAATCAGGTGATGAAAATCTCAAAGAAAAAAAATCAATATCTTGAAAAATGTTTTTCCTGGAAAAATCTGAGGCTCTTAAAATGTTTGAAGCTTTTCTATTGTGTTATTATGTCTGATCATAACAGTTGAATACGAGATGTCGAACATTGTCTATCATAGCACAGTCTCATTCATCAGGCCACGTGCACGTGCACGAGTACACGACAACACACTTACATACATACATACAAAATATGGCATAATCATAACAACATGATATTTTTTTTCTGTGCTATATTCCCATTAATGTTTTACATAACGTACATTGATCTATCTCCTCCACTTCATCAAACATACATTTTTTTTGCTGATTTTTGAAAAAAAAAAAAAAATTAAATATATTCAAACCAGAATTCAGGGAGAAGGTAAACAAACATCTTATTAGCAGAAAATGTCTACTGTACCTAATGGTTAATTCATAGGATGCATTATTCAACACCCCCACCTCACCGAGATCCGATTTCCCTGGTATAAAAGCACATCTGGCAGATCTTATTTGTAATGAACTTTATGTCTCATCTCGTACAAACAATGCAGGGATCTCATTCTCTCTTGTCAGGAAAACTGGGTAAATAATTAAGTAGGACTGCACAGAGAATCATTAGATTATTTTTTTTTATTTTTTGTAAAACTGCTCAAGTGAGAATTCCATACATTAGTGACAACAAAAAATAAAGTTCTTATGAGTCTACTGGGTTATCTTAGCACATTAAAGTTACTTTGTTGCTGCATTACAAAAATGTTAAAACATATGACCTGCAAAAGAAGAGACTTAATTGTCACTTGTGATACCACCTGTTCATCGTAATTACGCACTGTTCAAGAACTTCAGCCAACTGGAGAATCTCCACATTGGACACTGACCTCCACATCATTACTGTGTCCTGTAGTGACATTGGGGCTAGAGGGAGGAACCACAGAGAGCAACAAAGGGCTGAGGCGTCTGGAACACCTGGAAGTGTCAAATATAAAGTTGCCATAGCAAGGAAAGAGAATGAAGATCAGATGAATGGTTTGAGGAACAATGATTATTTAGGGTCCTTTAAGGGATGACTCAACCCCTGTTCAGGAGGTCCTTTTCACACATCCTATTGAGATAGGGGATATATATAACTAAGCCCCGGACAAGTCAGTTATGACAAAACGCATCAGGTGTAGCCTGTGCTCGTGACATCACATTCTTACATCCAGGAAGTACAGGTAGCCCTCACCTAATGACCAGGTTCTGTTCCAATGACCAGGTCGTTAAAGAATATGTTAAACGATGAGCCACAAGTAATCAATATTTTAAGCATTTTTAACTACTGTACTGTACTCAGGACAGCCATTAGGGGGGTACTTCCAGTACACAAGTAAGGAGCCCAGGCATCCGAGGGGCCTGGACAACAGGTCACAACCCGGGCCATCTTTAACAGGAGGAAGCTGCCGTCAAAATGGACCAGCTGGCAGGATGCAGGGGAGGGTGAAAAGGTGGGTGGATCCTGTGTGTGTGGGTTGGGGCCCGTTGTCAGGCACTGTGCAGGTGTGGTGAGGTCAGCTGCCAGGCCCACATAGAGAAGAACATCAGGGGGAGGAGCCTCTGCTTTTTTGTGCATGCAGGTCAGGGGCCGTTGTCACAGTCAGGCAGACTTTGCTCATATACCAGTGTGTGCCAAGCTGTGCGGGATTTGTGAGGCCGGTTGGTGCCAGCAGAGGGCCCCATGGAGGAGGAGGTCAAGGGAGAAGAACCCTTCTCTTTCTTGCAGCTGCCGCCGGAGATCCTGGTGGAGATGGGACATGGGTTCATCTACCCCTCCTGACACTGCTGAACAGGTGAGATCTGGGAAGACTGATGCTTTCTTAGGTGTATGTGACACTGCTCACGACCTTTGACACTGCCTCCCACCTGTCCCGCTGTCCCCCACCTGAGATACTGCCTCTAATCTGTGATGCTGCCCCCCACCTTTCCCACTGCCCCCACCTGTCCCGCTGCCCCCTTCCATGGCACACCCCCCTCCTGTCCTGCTGCCCCCCTCCTGTCCCACTGCCCATTTTCCATTACACTTACCCCTCCAGTTCTGCTGCTCCGGCTGCCCCCTCCTGTCACGCTGCTCTTCCCTTGTGACACTCCCCCTCTAAACCCACTGCCTCCCACCTGTCCCCCTCCCCCCCTTCTGTGGTAGGAGAAGATGAGACTGGAGGAGAAGGAGGAAATGGAATGGAGGAGATGGGACTGGAGAAGGAAGACATGGGATGGCCAGTGGGCGGATTCGGTGGGACAGCCAGTGGAAGGGCCCTGGGGAATGTTGGCAGTCCGGCCCCGGGGGGCCTGGGCCTAAAGCTGTGTAAGGTACCCCACAATTTCTGATGGCTGCCCTGACTGTACTTTATTGTGAAAAAAAGGTCTAAACACAAAGCTCCAGCATTCTGTCCATTCATTCTGGTAAGCGTGCATGCCTTTCTTTACAGTGGTGGATCACTGGATAATTGGATGTTTCACTGAATGTGTAAGCGACGTCCGCCGTCGCCGACAGCGTTCCACGCTGGAACGCATTCGGCGACCGTGCACTGACGTCACTTCCCGGCACCACGTGCGTCCCAGCGTGGAACGCGGAAGTGCCGTGTATAATCGGCACTGTTCTCCATGCACCTGTTTTTGCCCCTATATATTTACTGCGCTGCTGGTGTATGGCGTTCTTTTATTGCCTACCGTAGCCGATCCACGCTACCATCAAACTACTGGTAATTACTACCCCCTATGCAGAAAACGACCACAGCCTGGATCCACGCTACCATCATTACTTTATTTGCTGTGGGGACACCCAAAGATATCCATGTGCAGGAGACTCTCAATACCTAATTCCATTACTGGCAACAATACTCTGCTACTACTGAGAAGGCTCGGTATTGCATATTCTAAATATTGTAAGTGAACCCTGCTCAAGTTTAAACTACCAGCTTGCTTGAGATTAGCTATTGAGGGTTCATATTACTATTGTGCGATATCTTAAAGGGACATACATTCCTAAACCATTTAATCATTGCCTCTCTTGAGCATATGTTATCCTAATACAGTATGTTCTTATGCTACGTGCTTGACATTTGTTAATTATAGCAAACGTGCTTCTGGCCTGAATATGAAACATGTTTGCTTATACCTTTTTTAAATTAGGGGTTGTAGGTATGTGGTAATACCTCCTCCCTTAGAAGCTCAATGCATTCCTTTCTGTGTGAGATATAATGTAGTGAACCCCCAAACACTTTTTTCTCAGATTAGAGTGACACCTGGGGTCCAGTACTGAAAATCACATTACATTGAGAAGTGCATTGAATCCTTTAAAAATATCTTAACCGCAGTTGTGGTTCACTCTCATTCATCATAGTTTGTGACAGACTGCTGTGTGGTGACTCTCTCACTGAAGAGGACATTTGCCTTCCCCTAGTCAAAGCACATCCCCCACTGTGAGTAAGCACAACCAAGGCACACAGTTAACCCTTTGGTCTCCCCTGATGTTAACTCCTTCCCTGTCAGTGTCATTAGTACAGTGACAGTGCATTTTACTGATCACTGTATAAGACCCCTTTTACACTGGGGCCCCGACCGTGTTAGAGCTAAAGCACCGCTCAATTTAACGTGGTCTAGCTTCACTTTTTCGGCTACTAGCGGGGAACTTTTAGCCCCAAAAAAGGGGTTTCAAAGCTCAAGCGCACCGCCCCTGTGTGAAAAGACATGCTATTTCTAGCACCTGAAAACTACCCCAGTGTGAAAGGGGCCTTAGGCCTCATACACACAACGAGTTCCTTGTCAGGCTTGTCGAGATTCTTGTCCAGCTTTCTTTGCGTACACATTGTCAAGACAAAATCTTGTCGTTCTCAAACGCGGTGATGTACAACACGTACAACTGCACTATAAAGGGGAAGTTCCATTCCACTGGCACAACCCTTGGGGCTGCTTTTGCTAATCTCATGTTACTGCGTGTTAAGTAAAAGTTTGGTAAGAGACGATTCCCGCTTTTCAGTCTGTTACAGCGTGACGAATGTGCTATCTCCATTACGAACCCTACTTTTACCGAAGGTGCGCTCCCGTCTCATACTTTATTCTGAGCATGCGCGGGTTTCTAAGCATACACACGAACGTGTTTCTTGTCGTAAACCAGCCCGACGAGGAACACAACGAGGAAATTGAGACTCCCGACGAGGAAAAAGAGAACTTGTTCTCTTTTTTTCTCGTCGAGTACCACAACAGTTTTCTCGACGAAAAACATACACACAACCGTTTTCCTTGGCAAAAAAGCTCTGCCAGCATTTTTCTTGATGGATTCTGTCGAGGAAAACGGTTGTGTGTACGAGGCCTTAGTGTCACTGGTCCCAAAAAACTGTCAAAATTGTCAGTTAGGTGTCCGATTTGACTGCTGAAATATCGAAGTCTGGCTTTATGTCACTGATCATCGCTAGTAAACTAGTAAAAAATAAAATATCCCATCGTTTTTAAACAATATAATTTTTGTGCAAAACAATCAAATTTACGCTTATTGTAATTTTTATTTTTTTGCTAAAAACATGTAGCCGAATACATATTGGCCTAAATTGATGAAGAAATTAGATTTTTTTACATTTTTTATTGGGTATGTTTTAGGGCCAGTTCACACCAGACGCAGTTCCGTGTGCATTTTTTTTGCACAAAATGCATGCACAGTGTTTTCCATGTATTCCAATGGCTCTAGTTTCTAGTTTTCTGCACCAGAAACTGACCGGAAACTGACTGCATGGTGTGAACTAGAGCCAACTAGAGCCATTGGAATACATGAAAAACACTGTGAGCCAGATCCACGTAGCCTGGTGCATTGTTGCGTCCGGCGTAGCGTGTATCTGATACACTACGCCGCCGTAACTTACAGCGTATTTTCCTTATCCAGAAAGAATTTGCGCCGTAAGTTACGGTGGCGTAGTGTAACTTTGGCGGCGTAAGGGCGCGCAATTCAAATGGATGTGATGGGGGCATGTTTTATGTAAATACGTCTTGACCCAACGTAAATGACGTTTTTTTTTAACAGCGCATGCGCCGTCCGTGGGGGCTCCCAGTGCGCATGCTTGAAATTAACCCGCAACAAGCCATTGCTTACGACGTGAACGTCATTCTACGCAAAGCCCTATTCGCGAACGACTTACGCAAACAGCGTAAAAAATTCAAAATTCGACGCGGGAACGACGGCCATACTTAACATAGGATACGCCTCATATAGCAGGGGTAACTATACGCCGAAAAAAGCCTTACGGAAACGACGTAAAAAATGTGCCAGCCGGACGTACGTTCGTGGATCGACGTATCTAGCTAATTTGCATACTCAACGCGGAAATCGACGGAAACACCACCTAGCGGCCAGTGTAAATATGCACCTTAGATCCGACGGCGTACTAAGACGTACGCCAGTCGGATCTAGCACAGCTTCAGGCGTATCTTGTTTTGTGGATACAAAACAAAGATAAGCCAGAGTAAAAAAAAAGTTACGCGGCTTATCAATAGATCCGCCGTCGTAACTTCTTCGTGGATCTGCCCCTGTGTATGCATTTTGTGCAAAAAAAATGCACACGGAACTGCGTCTGGTGTGAACTGGCCCTTATAGCAGAAATTTTATAGTGCAAAAAATAAAAATTACAGAGGTCTATATACCCTATATACATATACCCTATGCACAAATTAGTTGTGATGATATGTACGGTTTTACTAACACATGTCAAAGTTGCAAAATTGTGCAAAGGCATTAACATTTGTTTTAACCTTAGGCGTGAAGCGGTTAAGGCAAAGACCAAGATATTTTAATTTGGCATTTCTGTATTTCAATTTTAAGACTTACCACCCTCCTCCCTACGACTCCGGAACTCCAGATGTGAAATATTCCCCCTGGTATTCTTGACTCCCTTCAGTCATTATAATACATGATCAAATGACAAAACTGCCAGGTTTGGAATTCAGCACACATTGAGCTGCATAACAGTATAACGTATTTAAAAATAGTGCACAGAACCTGATAATCTGAAAGTCTACTGATCATGTTCTTCCTGAGTCAAAGTAAAAAAGATTCGAACTTTAAAAGCTGTGCCTAAAAAATAAAAGGAAGCAGAGGACAGTGACCTACTGTAGTCATCAGTATTGCTTTTAGTCTGCCTGCATCTGATCTTCCCCCCCTTACCAATCTATCATACCTTATTCTGCACCGTGTCTCGGTGTGGAGGCAGCCAATTCATTGTGGTAGAGCATTAGAGCTTTTCTTACTTAAAGTGTAAGTAAACCCCCATATCGTTTTCAGCCAAGGAAGCGGCCATCTTTGTCTCTGTTTAATCTACAGCTGCCATGATACTGCACATGTGATCAGTTATGACACCAGCCATTAGACATGTGCACACTGAATTATTTTGTTTCGGAATTTCCTTTTCGTCCGAAAAAAAAATATCTATTTAGTTACTCACAAAATTTGATTTTATTTATTTTGATTCGTTAAAAAAATGCATTCATCCGAAAATCAGAATTAATTAAGGTCGAATCTGTCATTGAAGGCTTATGGTGTCTGTCGAATGTTCTAAAAAGATTAGATGGAGCAGCTAAACTGTACGACGCCGCAATCGTACATTTCCAGTCGAATGCTCCGCCCACAAGCTATAGAAGAATTGTAATGTTGTATGACACTAGTAATAATTATATTTGTAAATTATTATTACTAGTCAACCAACATTCGACTTCTTCTATGGCCTATGGGCGGAGCATTTGACCGGAAATGTACGATTGCGGCTTCGTACAGTTTAGCTGCTTGTCGAATCTTCTTAGAACAGATAACATAAGCCTTCAATGACAGATTGAACATTTGTATGTTTTTCGCTGCTTTGTCAAATCTTTGTCGTTCATGTCGAATGGTCTATCCCAACACTGTCTCTAAATTGTCGAATCTTTCCTCTCTATGTAGAATAATCTCGGACTAATAGAGTTAGGTTAGGAACATTCGACCCCAGGTTCGATAGGCACAGATCGCTATTGTCACCGCCATGTTGAATCTCCTATCTATATCGAACTGTTGTAGCAACTAAAATGAAAATGAAGCATTTTTTTATGTCGGATCTTTCGGATTCTGCGCGTTCGTTTAATTTATTAAAACGATAATGAAAATTTCCATGAAATTTGGACGAAAATGCATTCGGATGAAAACTAATACACATGTCTACCAGCCATTGGATGATTTGACGGGTTGGTTAAAGTGGTTGTAAACCCTCCCACACCACTTTACTGTTTTGTTACCCTCATAAAAAACATTGATTATTGCTGGCAAATGTCTCCTTTCCTGTTTAGTTTTGCTATAATCCATCCTGTTAGGTTTACCGACGTCACTGGCACTTGCGCAATCCTTCCCCTCATTCACGGCACGCTCTGTGTGTGACCCGTCCATTGACAGGGTGCCGTGAATGGGATTTCCTCTCCCAGCAGCACAGTGCTGACTGCCCTCTCCTCGCGAGAATACAGAGTTTCTCCTGCATCCTGGAACTCCCCATGTGATGTGACATCACATGGGGAGTAAACCTACTGCATCTGAGAGCACGATCAGGAGAGGAGACCTCGAGCAGGACTGACAGGCATGCATATACCCAGAACGGGTATATATAAAAGCACACAAACAACGCAATATGATGGGTATGAGTGGCGGTGCAGTAATGTCAGGCGAGAAACAGGAAAGGGTGGAAATTATATTCTACACAGACTCAAGATGACAGTACTAAAGATGGCGGCGCCTTATCCCGGTGGACAACATTTTTAAAAGTTTGAAAATAAAGTAAGTAATAGGCTATTCTAACTTGATTAGTCCATGTAATGCTTGCTAAAAGGTAATTAAATTGAAATAGATGAAAAGCACCATAAGGACTGCAGAGTTTACTTCCTCTTAAAGAGCACAATCAATGAGAGTGTTACATTTCTGGCACGCGCCGGAAATTAAACTGTTTTATGGATGGGTTTACTTACGCTTTAAGTCAGAAGTATCCCTCCCCCACCCCCATCACTATTGGTGTGATGATTGGTGGGGCAATATTCAAGAATTAGCAGAAAAGATGAAGGACACACAGATCCACAGAATGAATGATGCAGAAGCAGGGAGATCTTTGCATTGTAGCTCTTCAATTACAGCTTCCCCTCCAGCAAGGTGAACAGTGATCAGCACATTAGTAAACTCATCAAATCTCACTCAGAGTCTTAGGAAAGTAGCAGTCAGAAGCAAGCAGCAGCAGTGCCTTAGATGATCTCACCTTGCAGATACACAGCTATGAGGTTACAGGACACAAGTGCCTAGGCACACTTGAATATCAGAAAGTGCAGTGCTAATTTTCAGGAGGGGTTCAAGATGATTTCAGGTCCACTTTAAAATCAGCGCAGGCTTTTTTTTGGGGCTGAGGGTGGGATTGTGTGGCTTACCAGTGCCCATCAATGCTGACCACTAAACACATCTGCCTGACACACTGACATTTACACTGACCTGCGTGACCTACATACACTGACCCACATACACTGACCTGACTGACCTACATACACTGACCTGCCTGACCTACATATACTGACCTACATACACTGACCTACCTCAACTCAGCCGTGGTGTGTGGCGCAAGTGCGCCTACTGCCCATCATCACAGATGCAGCCAGTCACCAGAGGAGGAGCCGAGGAGGAGAAGAGAGCCGAGGGGTGAGCGGGGTTGTGGCGCGGCAGCCGCATTGTAATTCCCTCCATCTGGAGCTTGCAGTGCCTATAATGGATGTCACATGTCCCGCAGTCCCGGCATTGGACTAGTGGGACATCCATCATAGGCGCCAGACTATTTGCAGGCCATACCAATGCCATTGACATTATATGTCTTTCTTGAAGGAAAGTTTTCACGGCTTTTGCCCTATGGCAAGATGCATTATCATCCTGAAAAATTATGTCATCATCAACAAACATCTTTTCAATTGATGGAATAAGAAAAGTGTCCAAAATCTCAATATAAACTTGTGCATTTTTTTGTAGATTTAATGACTGTCATCTCCCCTGTACCTTTACCTGACATGCTGCCCCATATCATCAATAATTGTGGAAATTTGCATGTTTTTTCAGTCAGTCATCTTCATACATTTCATTGGAAAGGTACCAAAAGTTCCAACATCATCACCCTGCCCAATGCAAATTCGTAATTCATCGCTGAATATCACTTTCATCCCGTCAGACACAGTCCGTGATTGACACCATGGTGGATGTTAGAGACCTTGGGCCAGATCCTCAAAAGAGATACGGCGGAGTAACTGCTGTTACTCCATCGTATCCCTTGTCCTAACTTTGGAACTGATCCACAGAAGCAGTTTTCCAAAGATAGGCAGAAGATCCGGCCCCCCCACCCCAGAGCACCCTGTCCCCATGTTGATGAGGACAGGACATTCTTCCCGACAACCCTTGCCGTCAGTTGTCGGGGTATGCGGGCGGTAGGTACCATCATGCTCCGGTAGGTACCCATGTGGTACCCACGTGGTGGGTGCACGTGGGTAGGCACCCACCACGTGGGTACCTGCCGGAGCATGATGGGACGGTGATGCCTATATAAATGGGATGCAAGGCGCGCTTCCATCATTTCAGCGACAAGAGGCGACGAGGCAACATCGGAAGAGGGGAGAAGAACAGAAGAGAAGACCCTGACGTCACAGAAGACCGCGCCGGCTGCCTGTTAGAAATTGAGCTAACACACAAAGATAGCAGGCAGCCAGCGCTGAAGAAGAAGGCACCGGACAGCTGGAGAAGAACCGGGGTTCGCCGAGTCAACAGCGGAAGAGGGGAGAAGATAGAAGAAGACCCCCGGAGAGCGGAGAAGCCCCCCCCCCGGAGAGCGGAAGAAGAAACCCCCCCCGGAGAGTGGAAGAAGACCCCCGGAGAGTGGAAGAAGACCCCCTGGAGAGTGGAAGAAGAAGCCCCCCCTGCTAATAGAGCTAATAAAGAAGACAGGGGGGGCATCCGGAGCAGAATAATAAATTATTTTAAAAACCCTTGTGTTGTGTGTTTACTAACTTTAACTTTTTGCCTACAGGTGAATGGATAGGGGTACGATGTACCCCATATCCATTCACTTAGGGTGGGGGGCCGGTATCTGGGGGCCCCCTTATTTGAGGGGACTCCCAGATTCCGATAAGCCCCCGCCCGCAGACCCCCGACAACCAACGGCAAGGGTTGTCGGGAAGAGGTCCTGTCCTCATCAACATGGGGACAGGGTGCTCTGAGGTGGGGGGGCCCGCAGTGCGCCCCCCTGCCCCAGAGCACCCAACCCCCCCATGTTGAGGGCATGCGGCCTGGCACGGCTCAGGAGGGGGGGGGGGACGCTCGCTCGTCCCCACTCCTTTCCTGACCGGCCGTGTAGCGTGCTTTGGATACGGGTCTGGTATGGATTGTAGGGGGACCCCCTACGTCGATTTTTCGGCGTAGGGAGGTCTCCTTACAACCCATACCAGACCTAAGGGCCTGGTATGCTCCTGGGGGGTGAACCCATGCCGTTTTTTTCTTTGAAAATTGGCATGGAGTTCTCCCTCAGGAATGCATGCCGAGCGACGCTGTCATTTTTTTATTTTTTTCCCGACGCAACTTTTTTAAGCCGGCGCGATCCTCAAAACTCGGCGTAACGTAACTTCGCACATGCGCAGTACAGCCGGCGCGGGAGCGCGCCTCATTTAAATGGGACTCGCCCCATTTGAATAGGAACGCCTTGCGCCGGCGGAATTTTAGTTACACGGCCTGAAATTTCTAGATAAGTGCTTTTTGGATCGGGCACTTAGGTAGAAATTTTATGGCAGTGTAACTTAAATGGGATTTTTTAAGTTACGCCAGGTTTTTGTGGATCTGGCCCCTTGTTCTCCTCCAGCTTCCGTTTAAGGTGGAGGAGCTCAATAGGGTTTAGGTCTGGAGGCATGCTTGGCCAGTCCATCACCTTTACCCTCAGCTTCTTTAGCAAGGCAGTGGTTGTCTTGGAGGTGTGTTTGGGGTCGTATCATGTTGGAATACTGCCCTGCGGCCCAGTCTCTGAAGGGAGGGGATCATGCTCTGCTTCAGTATGTCACAGTACATGTTGGCATTCATGGTTCCCTCAATGAACTGTAGCTCCCCAGTGCCGGCAGCACTCATCCAGCCCAGACCACGATACCCACCACCACGCTTGACTGTAGGCAAGACACACTTGCCTTTGTTCTCCTCACCTGGTTACCGCCACACACGCTTGTCACCATCTGAACCAAATAAGTTTATCTTGGTCTCATCAGACCACAGGGCATGGTTCCAGTAATCCATGTCCTTAGTCTGCTTGTCTTCAGAAAACTGTTTGCAATGCTGGCAGCACTCATACGCTATTTCCCAAAGACAACCTCTGGATATGACACTGAGCATGTGCACTCAACTCCTTTGGTTGACCATGACGAGGCCTGTTCTGAGTGGAACCTGTCCTGTTAAAGCACTGAATGGTCTTAGCCACCGTGCTGCAGCTCAGCAACAATTCTTTTCTTTTAGATCCTCAGAGAGTTCTTTGCCATGAGGTGCCATGTTGAACTTCCAGTGACCAGTATGAGTAAGTGAGAGCGATAACACCAAATTTAACACACCTGCTCCCCATTCATACCTGAGACCTTGTAACACTAACGAGTCACATGACACCGGGGAGGGAAAATGGCTAATTGGGCCCAATTTGTTGCCTGTAGTAAAGTGTAATTTCTTCATTGTTGTCACATGAAAATATAGAATAAAATATTTCCAAAATTTGAGGGGTGCACTCACTTTTGTGAGATACTGTATAAGCTGTAGATAGATATACACACACTATATATACATGCACATATATATATATATATATATATATATATATATATATATATATATATATATATATATATATATATATATATATATATTGTAAGGGGTTAGCTCGGTAGTGGGGTGTGTGACCCCCTGGATGGGTTCACTACACACGGAACTATACAGACAGGCAGTCGAAGGCGGTTGAAAACAAAGATTTGGGTTTATTCTTCCATCTTGCTGGAAACAAGTGCAAGCATCCAAACAGCATAAACAAAATCAAACATAAAATAAACCCTGGCCACTTGGGGTGTCTACCTTCCACACAGGAACCTATCTATGGAGTCTAGCACAGCCTACTGCTGGGTAGACACTGCTGATCCTACATCAGAAAACAATAGTCTCTTTTTGATTTTTATCACACAAAAAAATCAACAGCACCTCACCTCTTCAGAAGTATTTCTGCTACTGCTCTTCTTCACTCAGAAAGCCTCAGGATGCAGCAATCAGTAATAATCCTCTGGATTACTTATAGAGGCCTTAATTGCCTCATTCTGAACAGCTGAAGTTTTTCAACGCCCTAAAACCTTTCTGGCTACTTCTGCAGCCGACACCCGATAATAATTGGCGTATTGTCCAAACAAGGCAGAAATGTATCTCCCGTCTGTGACAACACCCACAGATTTACCTGACTTGATGTCACAATATATATATATATATATATATATATATATATATATATATATATACACATATACACATACACACACTATATATACATATATACATTAATATATGTGTGTATGTATATATAGGGCCTGATTTACTAAGCTATGTGCGCTGCGCTGGTTCATGCATTAATTAGTACTCCGGGTGGAGGCTTAATCAGGCGCATGAACCAGCGTAGCAGCCGGCGCATTGAAACTAATATGTAAAGCCGCGCCGAACTCCCTATAGAAGTCTATGGGAGAAATCAAAAGTGTTCATTTTAAAGGCTAATCTGCAAGTTTTGTCCTAAAAAGTGTTTGGGGACCTCAGTCCTGCCCCAGGGAACATGTATCAATGATTTTTTTATTTTTTAAAACGGCCGTTTTTTCGGGAGCAGTGAAATTAATAATTCTTAAAGTGAAACAATAAAAGTGAAATATTCCTTTAAATTTCGTACCTAGGGGGGGTGTAATGTCAGCATGTGAAATAGCGCATTTTTCCCGCACTTAGAACTCCCCCTGCACAAAGTGACATTCTGAAGGAAAAAAGTCATTTAAAAATTCACACGCGGCTATAATGAATTGTCGGCTCTGACAATTCTAAAGGGATTCATTCATAAAACAAACAAAAAAATGTGTAGGGGTTCCCCCAAATTAAATTACCAGGCCCTTCAGGTCTGGAATGGATATTAAGGGGAACCCCGCCGTAAAAACCAAAAAAAAAAAAGACGTGCGGTTCTCGGCAAATATCCATTCCAGACCCTTCAGGTCTGGTGTGGATTTTAAGGGGAACTCCACCCCAAATTGAAAAAAAAAATGGCGTGGAGTCCCCCTAAAAATCCACACCAGACCCTTATCCGAGCACGTTGACCTGGCCGGCCGCAGAAAAGAGGGGGGGACAGAGTGCGGCCCCCCCCCCTCTCCTGAACCGCACCAGGCCACATGCCCTCAACATGGGGAGGATGTCCCCATGTTGATGGGGACAAGGGTCTCATCCCCACAACCCTTGCCCGGTGGTTGTGGGGGTATGCGGGCGGGAGGTTTATCAGAATCTGGAAGACCCCTTTAACAAAGGGGACCCCCAGATCCTGACCCCCCCCCTGTGTGAAATGGTAATGGGGTACATTGTACCTCTACCATTTCACCCCAAAAAAAATGTCAAAGTGATAAAAATGACAGTAGCCGGTTTTTGACAAATCTTTTAATAAAGTCTTCTTTTCTTCTTTCCTTCGGGGTTCTTCCGCTGCTTCATTCTTCTCGTCCACATCTTGCCCGACGTCTTCTTCTATCTTCTCCGTCCGTCCTTCCGCCTTCTGGTCCCGCATCTTGCCCGTTGTCTTGTCCTGTCGCCTCCTCGTCCGCATCTTGGGTCTTCTGCGGTCTTCTTCTCGGTCCGCCGCCTTCTCGTCCCCTGCGTTTGAATTGTAATTGGCCGCCGTTTTCCCGCTCCTGGGACCCGCCCCCCTCTGACGCCACAAGTAAACTCCTTAGAAGGTCATGTGCGTCAGAGGGGGGCGGGGTCGCAGAGCGTCACACAGCGGGGGAATTCAATTTCAATCGCGCCGCCCGGAGAAGAAGTTCCCGCCGTGTCACACTCATGTGACCCCGCCCCCCTCTGACGCACATGACCTTCTAAGGAGTTTACTTGTGGCGTCAGAGGGGGGCGGGTCCCAGGAGCGGGAAAACGGCGGCCAATTACAATTCAAACGCAGGGGACGAGAAGGCGGCGGACCGAGAAGAAGACCGCAGAAGACCCAAGATGCGGACGAGGAGGCGACAGGACAAGACAACGGGCAAGATGCGGGACCAGAAGGCGGAAGGACGGACGGAGAAGATAGAAGAAGACGTCGGGCAAGATGTGGACGAGAAGAATGAAGCAGCGGAAGAACCCCGAAGGAAAGAAGAAAAGAAGACTTTATTAAAAGATTTGTCAAAAACCGGCTACTGTCATTTTTATCACTTTGACATTTTTTTTGGGGTGAAATGGTAGAGGTACAATGTACCCCATTACCATTTCACACAGGGGGGGGGTCAGGATCTGGGGGTCCCCTTTGTTAAAGGGGTCTTCCAGATTCTGATAAACCTCCCGCCCGCATACCCCCACAACCACCGGGCAAGGGTTGTGGGGATGAGACCCTTGTCCCCATCAACATGGGGACATCCTCCCCATGTTGAGGGCATGTGGCCTGGTGCGGTTCAGGAGAGGGGGGGGGGCCGCACTCTGTCCCCCCCTCTTTTCTGCGGCCGGCCAGGTCAACGTGCTCGGATAAGGGTCTGGTGTGGATTTTTAGGGGGACTCCACGCCATTTTTTTTTTCAATTTGGGGTGGAGTTCCCCTTAAAATCCACACCAGACCTGAAGGGTCTGGAATGGATATTTGCCGGGAACCGCACGTCTTTTTTTTGGGGGGTTTTTACGGCGGGGTTCCCCTTAATATCCATTCCAGACCTGAAGGGCATGGTAATTTAATTTGGAGGGACCCCCTTTTTTTTAATGAGCAATGACTCTATTCTTTATAGCCATGAGTACTTTAACCACTTGCCCACCGGGTTAATTCTGGCACTTCTCTCCTTCATGTGAAAATCACAATTTTTTGGCTAGAAAATTAATCAGAACCCCCAAACATTATATATTTTTTTTTAGCAGACATCCTAGGGAATAAAATGGCAGTCATTGCAATACTTTTTGTCACACCGTATTTGCGCAGCGGTCTTACAAGCGCACTTTTTTTGGATAAAAATCACTTTTTTGAATTAAAAAATAGGACAACAATACATTTTGCCCAATTTTTTTCTATATTGTGAAAGATAATGTTACGCCGAGTAAAATGATACCCAACATGTCACGCTTAAAAATTGCGCCCGCTCGTGGCATGGCGTCAAACTTTTACCCTTTAAAAAACTCGATAGGCGACGTTTAAAAAATTCTACAGGTTGCATTTTTTGAGTTGCAGAGTAGGTCTAGGGCTAGAATTATTGCTCTCACTCTAACGATCGCGGCGATACCTCACTTGTGTGGTTTGAATACTGTTTTCATATGCGGGCGCTACTCGCGTATGCGTTTGCTTCTGTGCGCGAGCTCGTCGCGACGGGGCGCTTTAAATTTTTTTTTTGGGGTTTTCTTATTTATTTTTATTTAGTTTTATAATGTTTTACACTGAAATAAAAAAATAAAAAAAAAATGATCAGTTTTCTTCCTATTACAAGGAATGTAAACATCCCTTGTAATAGGACTAGTGTGTGACAGGTCCTCTTTATGGAGAGAGGCGGGGTCAATAAGGCTGGAAAGCATGGTATTGAAAAAAAAAAAAAAAGATCTCATGCTTTCAGCTGCAATCATGTTCGTTCACCACAGTGGTGTAGTGTATAGCACTTTGACCTAGCAGCAAAAGAGTCGTTGGTTCGAATCCCGCCCGTGACAGCATCTGCATGGAGTTTGCATGTTCTCCCTGTGCCTGCGTGGGTTTCCTCCCACAATATAAAAACACGCTGTAAATCGGTTCCGGTCTAAATAAGCCCTAATATGCAGTAGTATATTAAGGTTTGGTTCTGCCCTAGGCCTGACTACATATCTGCACCTCCTAATAGAAAAATGACCAACCCCTTCCTGTCAAGGTCACACCCTGTTTTTGTATAACCCCGCCCAGTAATTTTCAGGGGACCCACACACTAGTTCTGGGGGGGCACTGGATTCCCTTAACCACTTCCATACCAGGCACTTACGCACCTTCCCGCCCAAGCCAATTTTCAGCTTTCAACACTGTCGCACTTTGAATGGCAATTGCGCGGTCATACAACACTGTACCCAAACAAAATTGGCGTCCTTTTTTCCCCACAAATAGAGCTTTCTTTTGTTGTTATTTGATCACCTCTGCGTTTTTTTTTTGCGCAACAACTAAAAAAAGACTGCAAATTTTGAAACAAAAAAACCTTTTTCTTTTTTTAGGTTAATTTTTTTGTAAATAAGTTTTTCTCTTTCAATTACGGGCACTGATATGGCGGCACTGATGGGCCCCGATGAGATGGCACTGATGGACATCGATGAGGTAGTACTGACGGCACAGATGAGGTGGCATTGATTGGCGGCGCTGCTATGCGGCACTGATGGGCACTCATAGGCGGCACTGATGGGCACTCATGGGCGGCACAGATGGGCGGCACTTATGGGTGGCACTGATGGATACTTATGGGCGGCACTTATGGGTGGCACTGATGGATACTTATGGGTGGCACAGGTGGGCACTGATAGGTGGGCACTGTGCATGGATGGGCACTGTGGGGTGGCACTGATTTTCCCAGTCAGTGCCCATTTGTGGGCACTGATTGGCATCTTTTTTCTTATTTTTTAATGCTTTTTGTTTTTTTGTTCTATATTTTTTTTGTTTTTGCACACCCTGGTGGTCCAGGGTGGGCATCCCTGGTGGTCCAGTGTGGTGATCCGAGGGGGGGCTGCGCTGATAAACAATCAGCGCGAACGCCCCCTGTCAGGAGAGCCGCCGATCGGCTCTCCTATACTGGCGTCTGTAAGACGCGAGTGAGGAAGAGCCATCGATGGCTCTTCCTGTTTACATCGTGATCAGCCGTGATTGGACACGGCTGATCACGTGGTAAAGAGTCTCCGTCTCCGTGAGAGACTCTTTACCGAGATCGGAGATGCAGGGTGTCAGACTGACACCCCGCATCACCGATCGCCGCGCTGCGTGCCCCCACAGGCGCGTGCGGCATGAAATCCTGCAGGACGTCCTGTCAGGATTGTGTAACCACTTCCCGGACGTAAATCGGCCATAGGCTGGGCGGGAAGTGGTTAATTTGCATAGTTTTTCTCTCACTTCCTGTTTGGCTATGGGGCAGGAAGTGAAGGCAAATCTCCCCAATTGGACACAGATAATACAAAATAAACTGACAGGGCCTATAACCCTCCCTCACTCTATCCAAAATGAAAGAAAATAAAACTTGTTGATTATAGTTCTTGTCAGGGGCGGACTGACCATTGAGTCACTTGGGCACTGCCCGAGGGCCCCATGCCACTAGGGGGCCCCATCCGGGTTGCCAGGCTCAGTAAAACCAGGGACAGTATGTAAAAATCTGTTTTTTTTTTAGATCTGTCCCTGATATGTCCGAAAATGACATGCTTTTAATGTGAATATCCCAAGATTTTAGCTGCCCGCCTCTGCACTACCTCCTGGCGTGGTGGTCATCTGTAAGCCAGAGGGGCCCCATAATCTTCTATTGCCCGGGGGCCCCATGAGTTGTCAGTCCGCCCCTGGTTCTAGTTTAAGCACAAATTTCATAGAGTTTTATTGAGAGCCCTAAGAAAATATAACCATGCCAATAGGCCAGGATAGAGCGTTGCTAATATGTAGGAATGTGTGTGTTAGAGCACCCCACCCAATGTTAACTAAAAAATTATTAATTTGCAAATAAGTATTATCTGCTCATTTTTTGGGGGATGTCTGCACCCCTGATAGTGACAACATTTGTGAGGTGTCTTCACCCTTTCTAATTCATTCACTTCCTGTCACATAGCCAAACAGGAAGTGAGGGTAAAACCTTACTAATATATTTTCTTGTGGACACAGAGATCAATCTAAATAGTTTCCCATTATGTAAATTGCACTCTAGCATTTTGCTGTGTACACCCCAAATTATTAGGGATCTTGGACTTTGGGGTCCATTTACTAAAGGCAAATCCACTCCTACAAGTGCAAAGCAAGGAAGAAAACAAAACAACTTTGCTTCTACAGGATTGGATGTTAAAACCATCAGTGCTTCCTCTCAGATTTTCAGCAACTATGCTTGTACTGCAGAGTGGCTTTGCCTTTACTAAACCCCAAACTAAATAATCATTTGGGGCAGGGATCCTCAAACTACGGCCCTCCAGCTGTTGTAGAACTACACATCCCATGAGGCCTTGTAATGCACTGACATTCACAGACATGACTAGGCATGATGGGAATTGTAGTTCCTGAACAACTGGAGGGCCGTAGTTTGAAGACCCATGATTTGGGGTGTACACAGCAGTGCTGGAGTGCAATTTGCTTAATGGGGACACTAGTTAGATTGACCGGTGTCCCCAAGAAATGACACTGGTAGGGTTTTAACCTCACTTCCTGTTCAGCTGTGTGACAGGAAGTGAAGCCAATTTTAAGAAAAGGGACACAAAGCTCAACACAAAAATAAAAAAACACAAAGCAGGGGTTCTAACACTCACTTGGCTTCCCTCAAACACCCACAATTTGAATAGGATTGCCTTGCGCTAGATTTAAGCACAGTGCTGTAAATCAGCACGTCAAGCCTGTCCACCAAAAGCAAACCCCCCCCCCCCCCCCACAGGCCATGTTTGCAGGTTTTCCTTCATCTTGCACATGTGCTTTAAAATAGTCTGGACAGCAATTCTTGATAAGAGAAATCCCCAAAACATGTCCTGTCGGGGGTACTTGAGGGCTGAGGACCACTGCAGAATAAATAAAATACTTACCAGTTTTTGTCTTTAAAGTCAGGGAGAATAAACATGGCAAACATTTCATGATTACACACCAGGAAAGAAGCTTAGACAAAAATCACACATAATTTGTTAGGCCCAAACCTAGTTCAGCTGCAGCTGTCAACATATGTAGCATGAAAAAGTAACAAAAGACAAACTTAACAATTTTAAAGTAATTTTTATTGGTCAACAAAACAAGGAAAGCAAAAAAAGACAAACAAACAAAAATACATTTCAAAATACTAATTAACCATAGCTTTACACATTTTTCATAAAATAAGGCCACATAGACAAATACATCAAAGTGAACATTATTTAAAAATAAACCAAAACCATTGGCAAAATAAAACAAAACCCATGCAACAAACCACATTTGTGTTTAGCAACAGCATTTCTGCCAGCCTGCCCCTTCTGAGGGCAGCTGAGGACTGATCGATCCAAGCTTTTTATAACAGTGCTAGTAATGAAGCAATTGAAATCACATGAACAAATTGCAGTCTCTAGTTTGGGTGAGCTTGTAATTGGGCACACCTGCAATTAACCCAAACCACGCTCTATGAGCATCCAAGGAGTGTTTTTCACCTTTTAAAAAGAAAGGATATTTTTTTTCTAAGTGTTTGAGCATGCTCAGTTCATCACACATGTAGGAACCAAGCTGCAATGGAATGAGAGCTTTTTTTTTTTGTTTCCCCTGATCTGATGCTTTCCAGCCTGAAGGGGAGGTGTTAAAGACAGAAGTAAACACGCACATTTAATAATCTATTTGTGTGAAAAAAAAGGTTGCCAATTTTGTTTGGGAGCCACGTCGCACGACTGCGCAATTGTCAGTTAAAGCGACGCCGCGCCGAATCACAAAAACTTGCCCGGTCATTGACCAGAAATATGGTCCGGGCTCAAGTGGTTAAAAATTAACAAAACACAAAAGTGAGCCCAATTTTTGGGGATAATGTGAAAGATGATGTTACACTGAGTAAATAGATACCTTACATGTCACGCTTTACTATTGGAAACACTCCTGCAATGGGGCCAAAATGAATTCCGTGAATATCCCCATAGGCGACCTTTTATTTTTTTTTCCAGGTTACCAGTTTATAGTTACAAAGAAAGTCTAGTGGTAAAAGTATTGCTCTCGCTCTAACGCACGCGTCAATACCTCACATGTGTGGTTTGAACGATGTTTATATATGTGGGCGGGACTTGCGTAAGTCCCGCCCACATATGTAAAAATTATTTTTACTTTTTGCTATAATAAATATCCCCAAAAATATATATTCAAAAAACTAAAAAACCCCTCAGTTTAGGCCGATACGTATTCTACATCTTTTTGGTTCCAAAAAATCGCAAATAGCGTTTAGTGTTTGGTTTTTGCAAAAGGTATAGCGTCTACAAATTTTTTTTTTTTTTGTTTTAACTAGTTATTGGGGCGATCAGCGATTTTTATCGGTACTGCGACATTATGGCGGACACATCGAACACTTTTTTGGAACCATTGGCATTTTTCTAGCAATCAGTGCTGTAAAAAATGCATTGCTTACTCAAAAAATGCCACTGGCAGGGAAGGGGTTAACACTAGGTGCGAGGGAGGGGTTAAATATGTTCCCTGGGTGTGTTCTAACTGTAGGGGGGGGGGATGGGACTGACATGTGTAAATGACAGATCGCTGTTCATGAAGGGGAACTCCAGACCCCCCCAAAAAAAATAAGGTGGGTTCCCTCCAGGTGCATACCAGGCTCTTAGGCTTGGTCTGGAACATAAGGGGTTAAACCGGGGCCCAAAAAAATAGCGTGCCCCCCCCCCCCCAAGATCCAAACCAAGCCCTTATCCCAGGCACGCAGTCTGGTCAGACAGGAATGGGGGTGGGGACGAGCGAGCGCCCCCCTCCCTCCTGAGCCATACCAGACCACATGCCCTCAACATGGGGGAGTGTGTGCTGTGGGGGAGGGGGGCACTGCCCCCCCACCCCAAAGCACTCTTGCCCCCATGTCGATAGGGACAAGAGCCTCTTCCCGACAACCCTGGCCGTTGGTTGTCGGGGTATGCGGGCGGAGAGCTTATCAGAATCTGAGAGACCACTTTAATAAAGGGGTCCCCAGATTCCGGCCCCCCACCCTATGTGAATGAGTATGGGGTACATCGTACCTCTACCCATTCACATGGGGGAAATGTAAAGTAAAAAAAACACACCACACAGAATAAAATATTTTATTAATCTGCTCCGGAGCCCCCCCTTTCTTCTTTAGCTCTCTTAGAAGGGGGGGTTTCTTCTCTCCCGATCTTCCGCCGGGACCCTGGGCTTCGGTGATTTCTGCCGGGGGAGGGCGCCATCCCTCGGTCCTCTCCGGAGCCTTCCGCCGGATGCCCCCACCCCATTTAAGCTCTTTTTCATTAGGGAGGGGCATCCGGACTTCGGGGTCTTCTGCCGGGGGATGGCGCCTATCCCCCGGTCTTTCCGGTGCCTTCCGCCAGGGTTCCGGTCTTCCTGGTCTTCTGCCGGGGGTGCGCCAACTCCCCGGTCTTTTCTCTTCTGTCTTCTCTGCTCCCTCTTCTGCCTGGCTCCCCCGCGGAGCCAGGGCTTTCTTCCGTCTTCTTTCTTCTCTCTTCCTTCTTCTGCCTGTCTCCTCCGGGAGCCCAGGGCTTGTCTCCGCTGTCTTCTTCCTTCTCTTCCAGTTGACACGACGAGGTTCCGCGCTGACATGCCGTGTCAGCGGCGGGCATGGACTTATATAGGGTAATGCCACCATGTGACCTCAACCCATGTGACATCACATTCCCTGGGCATGATGGGAATGTGATGTCACATGGGTTGAGGTCACATGGTGGCATTGCCCTATATAAGTCCATGCCCACTGCTCAGACGGCATTCCAGCGCCGGACCTCGTCGTGTCAACATCCAATGGAAGAGAAGGGAGAAGACAGCGGAGACAAGCCCTGGGCTCCCGGAGGAGACAGGCAGAAGAAGGAAGGGAGAAGAAAGAAGACGGAAGAAAGCCCTGGCTCCGCGGGGGAGCCAGGCAGAAGAGGGAGCAGAGAAGACAGAAGAGAAAAGACCGGGGAGTTGGCGCACCCCCGGCAGAAGACCAGGAAGACCGGAACCCTGGCGGAAGGCACCGGAAAGACCGGGGGATAGGCGCCATCCCCCGGCAGAAGACCCCGAAGTCCGGATGCCCCTCCCTAATGAAAAAGAGCTTAAATGGGGTGGGGGCATCCGGCGGAAGGCTCCGGAGAGGACCGAGGGATGGCGCCCTCCCCCGGCAGAAATCACCGAAGCCCAGGGTCCCGGCGGAAGATCGGGAGAGAAGAAACCCCCCCTTCTAAGAGAGCTAAAGAAGAAAGGGGGGGCTCCGGAGCAGATTAATAAAATATTTTATTCTGTGTGGTGTTTTTTTTTTACTTTACATTTCCCCCATGTGAATGGGTAGAGGTACGATGTACCCCATACTCATTCACATAGGGTGGGGGGCCGGCATCTGGGGGCCCCCTTATTAAAGGGAGCTCACAGATTCCGATTAGCCCCGCCCGCATACCCCGACAACCAATGGCAAGGGTTGTCGGGAAGAGGCTCTTGTCCCTATCGACATGGGGGCAAGAGTGCCGTGGGGTGGGGGGGGCAGTGCCCCCCTCCCCCACAGCACACACTCCCCCATGTTGAGGGCATGCGGTCTGGTACGGCTCAGGAGGGGGGGGGCCGCTCGCTCGTCCCCTCCCCCATTCCTGTCCGGGCCAGACTGCATGCTTGGGATGAGGGCTTGGTTTGGATCTGGGGGGGACCCCCGCGCCGAATCGGCGCGGGTTTAACCCCTCACGTTCCGGACCAAGCCTAAGAGCCTAATGTAGCCCTGGAGGGGGACCCGCGCCGATTTCAAGTTTGAAATTTGGCGCCGAGTTCCCCTTCAGGGCTGAAAACAGCTCGGAGATTCCCGTGCGCCGCGTCACGCAGCGCATTCACGGGTACGCCGCTTGGTATTTACCAAGATTTTCACGGCGTACTGACAAGGCGCACGGGAATCCCTGACTTTTCTCTCTGCGCATGCCCAGTATGCAAATGAACCTCCCGAGGTTCAGGCGCACTGTGCAAGCGTACGGGGATCTGTTTTCAAAAAACACTTTCCCTTTCAATTCGGCCCGCCAAACACTTCAAAACACATGTCACTTCACTTCCCCTGCATCCCCCCACCTCCCCCCTTAATAAACTCCCGCCCAAACCCCCGCAATTTATAGTTTAATGTGCCGTGCGCCAGGTCTGTACTGGTGCACAATGCACCCTCTCCTGGGCGCACGGAGCACATTAGTAACTAGGGAAATACACTGCACTAGCAGCGTATTTCTTTAGTAAATGGCAAAACGGCTGCTACTCCTGCTTTTACTCCATGAGTCATGGAGTAAAGGCTTGGTAAATCAGGCCCATAGTGTGTGTATATCTATATACAGCTTATACAGTATCTCACAAAAGTGAGTGCAACCCTCAAATTTTGTAAATATTTTATATTTACATATATATATATATATATATATATATATATATATACACAAACATCACGTTAAAAGTTGCACCCTGTTTAAGGGATTGATATTGGGTAAAAACTCAACTCGACTCCTCTAAAATGTTTCATGGATTCTGAACAAATGTCATTCATTGTTTCCCATAATCCGCACATTATCACTGGCATGTAGCACTTGTTTTTCTCCTCGTATTTTGTTTTTCTAAAAATGACGCATTTTAACATTTATATTTAAGCTGCATCTGTAGGACACATTTTCACCTTTGTGCGAACGTCAGCCTACGTACAGTACAGTGGCACACACATTTTACATTTCCTCCTAACAGGAAGAACCTAATGCACATTGAAAGACATTTATAATATTTTACTGCTCGACAAGAAAAAATAAATAAAAAAGTTCCCGAGAGATTGTACAGCAGCTATCAGTCTGAGATATATTTAGGCAGAGACAGAATGTATCTATAAGGATTTACTGTTCGGGGAAAATAAAGTATAAGGATGCTGTATGTAAGGATTACACACACAAAAATATACACTAAATATGAATATTTGAATATATTTATAATTTCCCCATCTGAAAAGGCAGGATCACTGCAGAATTCTGATTGTCCAAAACTGCCGGATGGACTGTCTCCATACCCTTCCAGGTAAGGTCAGAATGCCTAAATGCCTAGGCAAAATACATAAATAAATAAATAAATAAATAACACAGTAATATTTAGCTTTAACCACTTGCCGACCGCTGTACGCCGATATACGTCGGCAGAATGGCAGTAGTAGGCAAACTGGTGTACAGGTATGTTCCCTTTAAGAATTTGTGCGTGACGCACTCCCCGTGACCGTTCCGCGGGACCCGCGGACTCGATGTCCACCGGTGTCTCCGCGATCGGGTCATGGATCGGCAGAACGGGGAGATGCCGATCCGTGTAAACAAGGCATTTCCCTGTTCTGCCTAGTGACAGGACACTGATCTTCTTCTCCCTGTCATCAGGAGCAGTGATCACTGTCATGTAAGAGTAAGCTCCGTCCCCATACAGTTAGAATCACTCCCTAGGACACACTTAACCCCTTCCTTGCCCCTTAGTGGTTAACCCCTTACCTGCCAGTGACATTTACACAGTAATCAGAGCATTTTTATAGCACTGATCACTGTATAAATGTGAATGGTCCCAAAATAGCGTCAAAAGTGTCCGATGTGTCCACCATAATGTCACAGTCAAGATGAAAGTCGTCGATCGCCGCCATTACTAGTAAAAATAAAAATACTAATAAAAATGCCATAAAACTGAAGAAATTTGAATCCATCTCAGTTCTTCCTTTCCATCTCCAGGGTATCCTATGGTCCAACAACATTCTCTACCGCAGACTTCTAAAACATAATACTATAGTGGCCCATCTTTTTCAACTCTGGCTAAAAATAAAAGATACTTATCTGCTATCCTCGACCATCTCTCCACTTACCTCCTTTTTAGGCGATCCTAGACTTAATTTGGCCTATGTCAACAGACTGCTTTTCTCATTATGGATAGACAATAATCTCACCACACTGACCTCACTACAATCCAAGTGGATCTTTAAATCTTTTGCAGTATTACAGAAAGATTATAACCTCCCTTCATCAGAAAAAAATTACCTGCTAATTAAATCCTTCTACACTCAACATTTTTCACTTTCCACCCCCTCCACCAACACACTATTTGAAAGGATCTGCATAACTTCATCCAGAAACAAAAGGTATGATCTCCCGTTTATATCACTACCTCAATAACCTCAATCTACAGGAAAAATCGATCCCGATGCTTCATTGGGAAGAGGATCTTGGCTGTTCCATACCATCAGATGCATGGAACTCTATGTCAGAGAACCTCCGCAAATGTAAAAAAGCTATTTCCTTTAGAGAATCTCCAATGAAATTATTTTCCAGATGGTACCTCACTCCTTCCAAGATTTATTTTTTCTACCCCTCAGTATCTCCGAACTGCTTTAGAGGTTGCTTAATGCAAGGTACTTTATTACACACATTTTGGAGCTGCCCTCTTCTGGACCAAATCTGGAGTGCAGCGGTAACTAGATTTGAGAGGTCCTCAGGATATAAAATTACCCTCACCCCTCAAATATGCATCCTATATGCCAAAATACCTGGTGTCCCTATCCCTTGCACCAGACTGTTCCATTCCATGTGTAGCTCCATCCAATGGATGATTGCACTTAACTGGAGATCCAGTAATGTTCTTTGGTCGCAGGTATTGGAGAGAATGGAAATACTTAAACTTTCTGAAAGAGTCTACCATACTCTTAATGACAGCCTTCACATTTATGATACTAAATGGTCAAATTGGATCATCCCGTAATAGTGACAGCCCCATATGTATGATATACAGTACAGACCAAAAGTTTGGACACACCTTCTCATTCAAAGAGTTTTCTTTATTTTCATGACTATGAAAATTGTAGATTCACACTAAAAAATTGTAGATTAAAAACTATGAACTATAACACATGTGGAATTATACATAACAAAAAAGTGTGAAACAACTGAAAATATATTTCATATTCTAGGTTCTTCAAAGTAGCCACCTTTTGCTTTGATTACTGCTTTGCACACTCTTGGTATTCTCTTGATGAGCTTCAAGAGGTAGTCACCTGGCGCAGCACTCCATCACTCTCCTTCTTGGTCAAATAGCCCTTACACAGCCTGGAGGTGTGTTTGGGGTCATTGTCCTGTTGAAAAATAAATGATGGTCCAACTAAACGCAAACCGGATGGAATAGCATGCCGCTGCAAGATGCTGTGGTAGCCATGCTGGTTCAGTATGCCTTCAATTTTGATTAAATCCCCAACAGTGTCACCAGCAAAGCACCCCCACACCATCACACCTCCTCCTCCATGCTTCACGGTGGGAACCAGGCATGTAGAGTCCATCCGTTCACCTTTTCTGCGTCGCACAAAGACACGGGGGTTGGAACCAAAGATCTCAAGTTTGGACTCATCAGACCAAAGCACAGATTTCCACTGGTCTAATGTCCATTCCTTGTGTTCTTTAGCCCAAACAAGTCTCTTCTGCTTGTTGCCTTTCTTTAGCAGTGAAAGCGAGGAGTCCCCCGGTGTGGGGCTTTTAAGGCAACAGTAATTAAAGTAAGGATAATATATACAAAATAATTTTATTATTCAAGTAGAAAAAAACAGCATAATGATTAAAAACAAATAACGTCAATAATAGACGTTGAAAAGATGATCCACAGAGTGACAACCAGGCCTATTCTGGCACTTCTCTCCTTCATGTACAAATCACAATTGTTTGCTAGAAAATTAATCAGAACCCCCAAACATTTAGCAGACACCCTAGGGAATAAAATGGTGGTCTTCGCAACTTTTTTCTCCCACGGTATTTGCGCATTAATTTTTCAAACGCTTTTCTTTGGGAAAAATGGATTAAAAAATAACAAAACAGTAAAGTTAGCCCAATTTTTTTGTATAATGTGAAACATGATGTTACGCCAAGTAAATAGACACCTAACATGTTACACTTTAAAATTGCGCACACTCATGGAATGGCGCCAAACTTCGGTACTTAAAAATCTCCATAGGCGACGCTTTAATTTTTTTTACAGGTTACTATTTTCGAGTTACAGAGGAGGTCCAGTGCTAGAATTGTTGCACGCGACGATACCTCACATGTGGGGTTCCGTGATTCCAACACGCTCAACTTTATTATTGATTGAAATGTGAGCATGATTTATTTATTTATATGGTTCACAGTGTTAATATTTACAGTATTACAGTGGAGGTTCACCCAAAAAGTTAATTTTTAACATTAGATTGAGGTTCGTTTTGTCAAGGGGAATCGGGTGTTTTTTTTTAAATCGAAGCAGTACTTACCGTTTTAGAGAGCGATCTTCTCCGCCGCTTCCGGGTATGGTCTTCGGGACTGGGCGTTCCCATTTGATTGACAGGCTTCCGACAGGCTTCCGACGGTCGCATACATCGCGTCACGATTTTCCGAAAGTAGCCGAACGTCGGTGTGCAGGCGCCGCATAGAGCCGCACCGACGTTCGGCTTCTTTCGGCTACTCGTGACGCGATGTATGCGACCGTCGGAAGCCGGTCGGAAGCCTGTCAATCAAATAGGAACGCCCAGTCCCGAAGCCCATACCCGGAAGCGGCGGAGAAGATCTATCTCTAAAACGGTAAGTACTGCTTCGATTTTAAAAAAACACCCGATTCCCCTTGACAAAATGAGCATCTAATGTTAAAAAAAAAAATTCGGGTGAACTCCCGCTTTAAGCCCCATACACACAATCAGACTTCAAACAAACTTTTCCTTGGATTTTTGTCTGAAGGGAGTTGGCCAGGCACACCCAGAGCATACACACGCTCTGACTTTTTTGCAAACTTTCCTAAAACTTTCCCAACATCACGTGTTTTTTTCAGCTCTTTTCTGCTCTTTACCGCCACCCTTTGGTCAACTTCTGCTATTGTTGGTCGATTTTAACATTGTTTCTGGGCATGCGTATTTGCACTTTGTACAAAAGTCCGATGGCTTGCTGTACTGTTGGACTAGGCACCATCAGACTTTTGTTGCCGAAAAGTTTGTCCGTTTGCAGAGCGAACTTTTGTCCAATGAAAAAGTTTGTCGGATGGAGCATACACACAGTCGGATTTTTTGGAAAACTTGATCATTTTGAAGTTTGTTGGCAAAAAGTCCAACCGGGTGTATGGGCCTTTACACCATTTTAAGTATTTTTTTTTTTTTAGTTATATGGAGAGGGGGAACATCAAGGGTTGTTGATCCACTGACCTACCTAGAATGGAATGATATGCAATTTTTATTTGATTATTTGGTGAAGGCTGCACAAGTGGAGCACTTTATCAATAGTGGTGCACCGATGTTGGTCTATTCACATGTGCACAATATACAGTAGATATGTTTGTTTCCATTCATTTATTTATAAAACATGACACTATATGAGTTTCTTCGGAGTTTCACATATGATGAGTTGACAATATTGGGAAGCAAATGTGAATAATAGAGAAGAAGACACACAGTTGGTGATTTTTGGTCACAGTTTATTGGACCCATTTGGTATAAGTGGATTGGAAATCTGGTAAGAGGCTTGGAAAGTCAACTGCAGGATAATAATCACCCTTTATAGTTGTTCCGGAAGCCCTGGACATTCTCTTGAATTTTTGAACTGAGTACGCCAGGGGGCATTTGTGTACTGTTCGCTGGAGACGTTGGAAGCATCTGGGAAGTTCAGGGATTCCAAGCTGCCTGGTGTGGACTGCACAGAAGGAAGTGACATCACTGGATGGGCGGACCTCGATGGTGGAGAGAACTGAGAGTCTCGAGGTCCCCCATCCAGTGACGTAATTTCCTCCTGAGTCCAGCGTCTCCAGCATCCCGCCTTACAGACATCTGGACCCCAGGAGTTAAAACCGGACAGCAGGCACCCCTCGAGGACTACCTTTATAAGAACAGACATGCTCAAACTATCTTCATTCCGCTAAGTGCAATACCTTTGTGAATTAAATGTGTCTTTGGGCCAGATCCACAGCTCAAGTACGCCGACGTATCTACTGATATGTCGGCGTACTTTCAAATTTCCCGCGTCATATCTTTAGTTTGAATCCTCAAACCAAGATACGACGGCTTCTGGGTTCGATCCGACAGGCGTACGGCTTCGTACGCCTTCGGATCGTAGGTGCAATAATTCGGCGCTCCCGCTGGGTGGAGTTCACGTCGTTTTCCGCCTCGGGTATGCAAATTACCGATTTATGACGATCCACGAACGTACGCGCGGCCGTCGCATTTTCTAACGTCGTCTGTAGTCGGCTTTTTCCGGCGTATAGTTAAAGCTGGTATTTTGCGGCGTATAGATAGACTTGCCATGTTAAATATGGCCGTTGTTCCCGCGTCGAAATTTGAATTTTTTTTTTTTCCGCGTAAGTAGCCTGTGAATAGGGATGGACGTAACTCACGTCTAAGTTCAAAAAATGACGTCGTTGCGACACCATTTCGCGCAAAGCACCGCAGGAAATTTCTGGACGACGCATGCGCAGTTCATTCGGCGCAGGGACGCGCTTCATTTAAATGAAACCCGCCCCCCGATCGACGATTTGAATTCCGCCGCCAGAAATACACTACGCCGCCGTAACTTACGGCGCAAAATCTTTGTGGATTTGAAAGTACGCCAGGTAAGGCGGCGTAGCGTATCTCTGATACGCGGCGCAAGTGTAAATGTATGTGGATCTGGCCCTTTAATACTACACTTGGGTAATTAGCGATTTACGATGATCCACGAAACTCATTTGTTCACACAGAGTTTCAGGATACACTTTAGGGATGGCTGCCACCTGAAATATCACCTATTGACCCTCAGTTGTCATAGACAACATATATCCTATAAAAAGGACTACCATGTTTACCCACTGCAAATCTATCATTGTCATGCGCTGGTTTGTTTGTACTTTTCAATCTTGTCATTGGTGACTCTTGTCAATGATATGATCTTTGTAAATATTCTGTAGCCATCTGTGAATGTTGGCCAGCCTGCACCCCTCCTTCATCAAGAACTCAATGACCGACAGTTGCTTCTACTTGGAATCCATTATTTACCTCTGTAACCTGGACTGTAGCTGATAACTGCTGTGAAACTTTTTGTGTTGTATTATCATTCTGCAGTGTGGACAGGGTTAAACTGAATACTCATCAATGCAGAAGTGCAGCAGCCATCTTTAAGTAGAGTACTTTGCAATGTTTATCTATGGAGTATCTCCAATGCAGGGGGGCAGACATCTTGGCTGGGGCTTTTTTGGACACCCGCTTCTGTTAGCCACAAGGGTACATCCTGGGTTGTGATACAAACAGTACAATCATGGTTGTTCTACCTTTCCTTTTCCTGTGTAAAAACCGAGGAGAAAAAAACATTTATTACGGTTGCCTTCTCCTTATCATTTGTAACCAACTTCCCGTCATCATCCTCTATGGGGCCTATGTGCTCTGACCTCGCTTTTTTACTATTCATATATATAAACAAATTCTTGGGATTTTTTTTTTTTACTCTACTCTGCTATGTGTCTCTCCTAGTCTTTTTTTAGCTGCCCTGATTGTGTTCTTACACTTCTTATTGCAATCCTTGTAGTGTTGGAATGCTGACAATGACCCCTCAACTTTTATATTTTTTAAAGGTCATTTTCTTTAATATGACTTTTTATGCTATGGTTTACCCATCCAGGTTTAACCTTTATTCTTCTTTATTTATTCTTCTAGATGTGTTTCCTATTGGAATACACTGGATAATACCTTTATTTACTATATGTTCCTAAAGCACTCCCATTTTTCCTCCCTCACTGTTCAACGTTTTAATGATTTGGTCCTATTTAATATCTTAAAGAATTAAGCGCATGTTTAGAAAAGTTGTTGCGTTTGAAAATAGTGCACTAATGCCGCGTACACACGATCAGTCCATCCGATGAGAATGGACCAATGGACTGTTTTCATTGGTTAACAGATGAAGCTGACTGATGGTCCGTCGCGCCTACACACCATCGGTTAAATAACTGATCGTGTCAGAACGCGATGATGTAAAACACAACGACGTGCTGAAAAAAATGAAGTTCAATGCTTCCAAGCATACGTCGACTTGATTCTGAGCATGCGTCGATTTTTAACCAATGGTCGTGCCTACTAACGATTGGTTTTGACCTATCGGTTAGGAATCCATTGGTTAAATTTAAAGCAAGTTTGCTTTTTTTTAACCGATGGTTAAATAACCAATGGTGCCCACACAAGATCGGTTTTGACCGATGAAAACGGTCCATCAGACCATGCTCATCGGTTTAACCGATAGTGTGTACGCGGCATTAAAGTACTCCAAGTCACCCTCAGTACTCCAAGTTACTCCCAGTATTTCATGTTACTACAAAGTTACTCCAAGTCACTACAAAATTACTCCCAGTACTGCAAGTTAATAAAAAAAAAATAACTTCCAGTAATGCAAGTTACTACAAAAATTATTTCCAGTACTCCAAGTTACTACAAAAAGTGCTCCCAGTAACTACAAAAATGACTCCAAATTACTCCCAGTAATCTAAGGGCCAGATCCACAGCCAGCCGCCGTAACTTAAATATTCCCATTTAAGTTACACTGCCGGAAAATTTCTACCCAAGTGCCCGATCCACAAAGCACTTACCTAGAAATTTTCGGCTGTGTAACTTAAATCCGGCCGGCGCAAGGCGTTCCTATTCAAATGGGGCGAGTCCCATTTAAATTTGGTGCGCTCCCGCGCCGGCCGTACTGCGCATGCTCACAACGTCATTTTCCCGACGCGCTTTGCGCGATTTTACGTTGCCCCGGGTTTTTAGAATCGCGACGGGTGTAAAAAAAAAATACGAGTTGCGTGGGAAAAAAAAAATTGAAAAAAAAAAAGATGGCGACGCGGGATAGAAGGGTCTACTTTTACAAGGCCTAAACAGTTTAGGCCTTGTTAAAGCAGCCCTAATTTTACGATTGCAAACTAATACTTACGGAGAAAAAACGAAGCTGAAAAGCTTCGTGGATCTCCGTAAGTGCTAATTTGCATACCCGAAGCGGCATTTCGACTCGAAATGGTCCCAGCGGCGAATGTGGTACTGCATCATAAGATCCGACAGTGTAAGTCCCTTACACATGTCGGATCTTCTGCCTATCTATTGGAAACTGATTCTGTGGATCAGTTCCAAAGATAGAAACAGGGATAGGACGGCGTATCAGTAGATACGCCGTCGTATCCCTTTTGTGGATCTGGCCCTAAGTTACTACAAAGTTACTCCAAGTTACTACAAAATGACTCCTAGCACAGCATGCCTTTCTCATTGTGCTCCACACAGCGTGCCTCTCTCGGTGTGCTTCACCCGTGTTCTCCCTTGCCAAGCTAGCAACCTCCTATCAATGGAGTTATGAGTTAAGCTGTCTGTGGATGGTGCCAATTCAGCAGGTGACCATACTGTCTAGGCAGACTGGGTCTATGGAGGTATATCAATGCTTAAAGTGATATTTAAAACATAATCATTTGTTTTCTCTTCCTGTTGTGTCACTGGGACAGGTAAAATGAGAAATCTTCCCAGCGGAGACACAAAAACCTTCCAAAGGTCCTAACTTTTCAAAAAAAACTTTTAGCTAGAAATACGCTTTAAAATTGCAGAATTGTTGAATTCATTTGCCCAATTTAAATTGGATTTCCTTTTTCTATATATTATTATTTTATTTTTTTTAAACAAGACACTTGTCAGGTGTGTTTATTTTTCTCGGTCTACCATGTCCAGATGGCATGCTTCAGGGTATGATACAGAAGGGAGCCATAACCAACCTCCATTTGTTTTAAGATTCACATTTCTCGCATTTTCAGTAAGCTCTTCCCCAGTGCTCCTCGGCACAAGCTATTAACCAATCACCTGACTCCTTTGCACCTCGCTCTTCCGGTGCTGCGTTAGTGAGCAAGATGTTTTATTTAGATGTTTGAGATTATCAGTACTTACTAAGACGTACAGCAGGCCCCACGGAGGGAATTGAATTGTTTATACAAAGGATTTACACGCCTTGTAAAATATCTCGCTGTCTTGCTAAGGCAGATGGCTGATTCTGGCAAAATATATTAAATACTTTCTTGGGTCCAATTATTACAATAAGCAAACAATCCATAATTTTCGCATGGCGCTGAAAGATTGAAAACACGCATTATGCATGTATATGTTGCTAATTAAATTTGATCTGAAATTAGGTGGAGCCATTCATCCTTGGCTTTTTCTTTTATTGCACAAACTCTAACTGAAAGGAGTCATTTATAGGATGTTGGTTGTCTTAAAAACAATACGAATACAAATAAACAGCTAGAGATATCTACATAACACCGCAATTGAACTCAAATTAGAAATTCCATTTGATCCAGCCCTGGCCTATTGTGGCACTTCTCTCCTACGTGTAAAAATCATCATTATTTTCTTGCTGGAAAACTACTCCTAACCCCTAAACATTATGGGGCAGATCCATGTACAACGGCATTATTACGCCGGGCGTAGCGTATCTAAGATACACTACGCCGCCGTAACTTACTTTTTTTTTTTAAATCCACAAAGAATAACGCGCCGTAAGTTACGGCGGCGTAGTGTATCTTTGGTGGCGTAATGGCACGGCATTCAAATCTCTGTGATGGGGGCGTGTTTTATGTAAATACGTTGTGACCCGACGTAAACAACGTTTTTTTTTTAACTGCGCATGCGCCGTCCGTGGGGGTATCCCAGTGCGCATGCTCGAAATTAACCCGGAACAAGCCAATGCTTCCGACGGTGACGTCATTCTACGCAAATCCCTATTCGCGAATGACTTACGTAAACGACGTAAAAATTTCAAATTTCTACGCGGGAACGACGGCCATACTTAACATTGAGTACGCCTCATAACAGTAGCTTTAACTATATGCTAGAAAAAGCCGAACGCAAAAGACGTAAAAAAATGCGCCGGCCGGACGTACGTTCGTGGATCGCCGTAACTAGCTAATTTGCATACTCGACGCGGAATTCGACGGAAACGCCACCTAGCGGCCGCCGGAAGATTGCATCTTAGATCCAACGGCGTACTAAGACGTACGCCTGTCGGATCGACCCAAGATGCCATCGTATCTTGTTTTGAAGATAAAAAACAAAGATACGACACGGGAAATTTAAAAATTACGCCGGCGTAATTCTTTTGTGGATCTACCCCTATATATATATATATATATATATTTAGCAGAGCCCCTAGGGAATAAAACAGTGGTCGTTTTTTGTCACACGGTATTTGCGTATTCATTTTTCAAATTGTGTTTTTTTGGAAAAAGACTTTATGAATGAATAAAAAAATAAATAAAACACTAAAGTTAGCCCGAATTTTTGGAATAATGTGAAAGATGATGTTACTCCGAGTAAATAGCAATTGCTTATCCGTGCAAGCACGTGGGGATGGGGGAGCGGCTCCTTACTATTATTTTTTTTTGTTATTGTTTATTTGATTTGTATATTTTTATTTTTACACTTTCCCTTAAAAAAAAAAAAAAAAAACTGATTACCGTATATATTCGAGTATAAGCCGACCCGAATATAAGCCGAGGCACCTAATTTTACCACAAAAAAATGGGTAAACTTATTGACTCGAATATAAGCTTAGGGTGTCCATCTGCATGCCTCACTGCACCTCATTTTGCCTCGCTGTGTCCATGTGCATGCCTCACTGTGCCTATGCCTCACTGTTCCCATGCCTCACTGTGTCCATGCCTCACTGTGCCTATGCTCCACTGTGCCCATGCCGCACTGTGTCTGTGCCTCACTGTGCCCATGCCTCACTGTGCCCATGTCTCACTGTGCCCATGCCTCAATGTATGAACAGAAGATCAGTCATTTCCCTCAGTGAGGCCCCATACACACGAGAGGATTTATCCGCAGATACGGTCCAGCGGACCGTATCCGCGGATAAATCCTCTCAAAGATTTCAGAGGATTTCTATGCGATGGCGTGTACACACCATCGCATTGAAATCCGCGCTGAAATCCTCTGCCGATGACGTGTCGCGCCGTCGCCGCTATTATGACGCGGCGACGGGCGCGACGCTGTCATATAAGGAATTCCACGCATGCGTCAAGTCATTACGACGCGTGCGGGGAATCCCTTTAGACGGATGGATCCGGTAAGTCTGTACAGACGAGCGGATCCATCCGTTGGAATGGATTCAAGCAGATGGATTTGTTGAGCATGTCAGCAAATATCCATCTGCTGGAAATCCATCCCAGGGGAGATTTATCTGCGGATAAATATCCCACGGAGTGTACACACCATAGAATCTATCCGCTGAAACCCGTTTGCACGGATTTATCTGCGGATAGATTCTATGGTGTGTATGGGGCCTCAGTCCACTGTAGGGGGGCTACAGTAAGAACACACCCAGGGAACATACTTAACCCCTTCCCCGCCCCTAGTGTTAACCCCTTCACTGCCAGTGGCATTTTTATAGTAATTTTTATAGTAATCCAATGCATTTTTATAGCACTGATCGCTATAAAAATGCCAATGGTTCCAAAAATGTGTCAAAAGTGTCCGAAGTGTCCGCCATAATGTCGCAGTACCGAAAAAAAATCGCTGATCGCCGCCATTACTAGTAAAATAATAAAAATGCCATAAAAATACCCCCTTTTTTGCAAACGCAATAACTTTTGCGCAAACCAATCAATAAACGCTTATTGCAATTTTTTCTTACGAAAAATAGGTAGAAGAATACGTATCGGCCTAAACTGAGGAAAACATGTTTTTTTATATATTTTTGGGGGGATATTTATCACAGTAAAAAGTAAAAAATATTCATTCTTTTTTCAAAATTGTAGCTCTATTTTTGTTTATAGCGCAAAAACTAAAAACCGCAGAGGTGATCAAATACCACCAAAATAAAGCTCTATTTGTGGGGGAAAAGGGACGTCAATTTTGTTTGGGAGCCACGTCGCACGACCGCGCAATTGTCAGTTTAAGCGACGCAGTGCCGAATCGCAAAAAGTGCTCTGGTCTTTGACCAGCAATATGGTCCGGGGGGTAAGTGGTTAAGTTGCATCAAAAGTTTCACCAAAGTAGTGCAGGCATTGTCATGCGACGTGATGTGTCTAAATTTGCTGGACAACTTTGTACAGTGAGACTTTGATGCCAAACATATTGAAAGATAGATTTTGGGTTGACCTACGTTGTTATGTCCAGCACACGTACGCAAAAGTTTTTCTTTCTTTTTTTTTTTTCAAAGTCAGCCTCTGTAAAGTTACGTCTATTATCTACGTTAGTTTAAGGTCACTTTAGCATTCTACAAAATCCCTAAAATTGAGCTATTTAGATAAATGTCCGCTTGTCAGTGAAATGACAGTCGGTAAATGGAAAACGCATCTGCTCGCTGTGTTAAGCCAAACACATGACACGCTCTTCCTCTGATCCCAAAAGCTGTTTACATTTAATGGTACTGCGGCTCAAAATGTGTTTCTCCAAAAAAACAAACAAATTAAAAAATCTCCCAAAATACAATGTTTTAGGCTTCTATGTAGTCAAACAGACATAAAACACAAGGTCTCGAAGCACGAACATCTCCCAGGCTGGCTTTGTGAGCAAATGTAGATAATGAAACAAAATAAATCTCGTAACCGGTTCCTGACCGGCTCACGCGGGTTTACTGCGGCACAATGGCTCTCCTGGGCGAAATCCTGTATATATACGGGTTTGCCTTTAAGACTCAGACGCAGCAATCACGTGCACGAGCGCCATCACAGGGATTTGTGAGTGTAAACACACAAATCCCTGTGCTGTCAGAGGAGAGGAGACATGTCATGTGTTCCTACTAAGTAGGGACAACGATATCTCTCCTCCCCTAGTCAGTCCTATCCCTACTACAGTTAGAACACGCTGAGGGAATACACAGTTAACCCCTTGATCGCAGCCATTGTTCTACATGCTGGGTGTTTGGTATGCTCCTGCACCTTTAAGGAGGGGTGGAACCCCTTCAGTCTACCTGCCCTCATCTATCCATCAGAATGCATGTGCAGGGACATGTGGGGACACTCATTGTTTAGTGTTAGGACCACAGATTACAGGGTGCCTTGGGGCGGCTCTGTGGCTCACGCATGCGCTTGCAAATGTGTGCGGACAAAACCCCTGTTTTTAACGCATACTGTTAGACAGGTTAATTGGCTGTTCTGCGAGCTGGTCGGTAAGTAGGCTTGGTTTTTCCCTGGGCATTCCCCAGGTTTTGTTGTTAACCCCTTGATCGCCCCCTAGTGTTAACCCCTTCCCTGCCAGTGACATTTACACAGTAATCAGTGCATTTTTTATAGCACTGAACGTTGTATAAATGTCAATAGTCCCAAAAATGTGTCAAAAGTGTCCGACCTGT
Source organism: Rana temporaria (assembly GCF_905171775.1). Taxonomy (NCBI): domain Eukaryota; kingdom Metazoa; phylum Chordata; class Amphibia; order Anura; family Ranidae; genus Rana; species Rana temporaria. Next base: position 404,362,957 of record NC_053493.1, on the reverse strand, counting down.
CCGTCGCTCTTTTTTTGTTTATAGTGCAAAAAAATAAAAACCACAGAGGAAAACTATTTGTGGGGAAAAAAAGTACGTCAATTTAGTTTGGGAGCCACGTCACACGCGCAATTGTCAGTTAAAGTGCCAAATTGTAAAAAGTGTTCTGGTCAGGAAGGAGGTAAAATCTTCCGGGGCTGAAGTAGCCCCGGAGGCCCTTTTTGTTTTTTATTATTATTAATTTGCAGGAATTAGCAGGACACATGTTTGCATTAGCAAATCTAATTTTTGGTACAAATTCCTTATTTAACCACTAGAGAGCCGCGCTATAGACGAAAGACGTCCACAGCGCGGCTCTCAACTGCCGGGTGGACGTTCCTGGACGTCCTTTTATGTGCATTCCCCACGCGCGCCGCTGGAGGCGCGCAGCGGGGAAACACTGTGCCCGGCACATCGTTGGGAAGCCGATGTGTGTGCCTGGCGGCCGCGATGTCCGCCAGATACCCGCGATCGGCGGTGACAGCAGGGACGTGGAGCTCTGTGTGTGAACACAGAGCTCCACGTCCTGTCAGGGAGAGAGGAGACCGATCTGTGTCCCTTGTACATAGGGACACAGCATCGGTCACCTCCCCCAGTCACCCCCCTCCCCCCACACAGTTAGAACACACCCAGGGAATACATTTAACCCCTTCCTCACCCCCTAGTGTTAACCCCTTCCCTGCCAGTCACATTTATACAGTAATCCGTGCATTGTTATAGCACTGTTCGCTGTATAAATGTGAATGGTCCCAAAATTGTGTCAAAAGTGTCCGATACTTCCGCCACAATATCGCAGGCTTGACAAAAAAAATCCCAGATAGCCGCCATTACTAGTAAAAAATAAATCATAAATCTATCCCCCATTTTGTAGGCACTATAACTTTTGCGCAAACCAATCAATATACGCTTATTGCATTTTTTTTAACAAAAATATGTAGAAGAATACGTATCGGCCTAAACCGAGGAAAAAAATATAAAAAAAAAAAAATTGGGATATTATTATAACAAAAAGTTAAAAATATTGGGCCGGATTCAGAAACGAGATACGACGGCGTATCTCCTGATACACCGCCGTATCTCCGAGTCCGGCCATGGTATCTATGCGACTGATTCATAGAATCAGGTTACGCATAGATATCCCTAAGATCCGACAGGTGTAAGTGACTTATACCGTCGGATCTTAGGCTGCAATTCCAGGCCGGCCTCTAGGTGGCGCTTCCGTATTATTACGCGAGGAATATGCAAATGCGGATTTATGCCAAAAACGAACGACCGCCCGGCGCTTTTTTTTTTACGCCGTTTGCGTTCGGCTTTTTCCGGCGTATAGTTACCCCTGCTATATGAGGGTTAGCTAATGTTAATAATGGCCGTCGTTCCCGCGCCGAGTTTTAAAATGTTTACGTCGTTTGCGGCTGGACGTAATTTACGTTCACGACGAAAGCATGACGAGTTGTCGACGTCATTTGGAGCATGCGCACTGGGATTCAGTCGCGGCCGACGCATGGGCCGTTCGTTCGGCGCGGGGACGCGCAACATTTAAATGATACACGCCCCCTACCCGCCAAATTTGAATTCCGCCGGGTGGATTCACGCTACGCCGCCGCAACTTTACAGGCAAGTGCTTTGTGAATACAGCACTTGCCTGAAAAACTTGCGCCGGCGTAACGTAAATGAGTTACGTTACGCCAGCAGAAAGATCGGCTGATCTTTCTGAATCTGGCCCATTGTGGTTTTTTTCCAAATTTTCTGTCTTGAGATGATCAAATACCACCAAAAGAAAACTCTATTTGTGGGGAAAAAATAATAAAAATATAATTTGGGTACAGTGTTGTATGACCGCGCAATTGTCATTCAAAATGCGTCAGCGCTAAAAGCTGAAAATTGGTCTGGGCACGAAGGGGGTTTAGGTGCCCAGTAATGAAGTGGTTAAATAGGGTCAGCTTTGTTTTCTTTGGACACAACACTTGAGTCAGCACCGAAAATAATAGCTTGGACACCACATAGACTTTGACATTGGAAAGCCTTGGCCTTGATAATAGTACCCAACCATATTCATTTACATTCTACTATCGGCTGTCTTGGGTAATTCTATATATGCCTGAAATGTAATAAAATTGTATGTATCCTAGCTATCCATCACTCTTCTTTACTAATGTAGACTCAACGTTGGGTCATGTTACTTTATTTGTGATGTTCCACTTTTTTTTAAAAGCTCAATAAAATGTATTGAACAGGAAAAAGAAAATTCTTCTTGCCATAAGCAGCAGTCTGTGATAAGAAAGACAAGCGAAGTTCCTGAATTACACTGTATGGGCAAAACTTTACTGTCATCTGGCCCTCACCACAATATGAGCTTGCTGAATATCCAATTTCTAAACCATGGCCATTAATATGGTCTGCGGCTATAACAGGCTCCATTCTTCTGGGAAAGCTTTCCACAGGACTTTGCCCTCCTTAGGCCAAAAGGGCATTTTTAAGATCAGATACTGATGTTGGATGAGAGGACATTGCAATCCATCTCAAAGAGGTTCAGTAGGGTTGAGGTCAGGGCTCTGTGCAGGACAGTCAAGTTCCTCCACACAACACTGGTCCAACTTGTTCGGTAGGGTTGAGGTCCGGACTCTATGAGACCACCTAAAGCAGTATTAACCACTTAAGACCCGAAGGTTTAGGCAGCTAAAGGACCCGGACAGTTATTGCGATTTGGCACTGCGTCGCTTTAACTGACAATTGCGCGGTCATGCGAAGTGGCTCCCAAACAAAATTGGCGTCCTTTTTTTCCCACAAATATTTTATTTTTTGCGCTATAAACAAAAATAGAGCGACAATTTTGAAAAAAATGCAATATTTTTTACTTTTTGCTATAATAAATATCCCCGATACGTATTCTTCTACCTAATTTTGGTAAAAAAAAATCGCAATAAGCGTTTATCGGTTGGTTTGCACAAAATTTATAGCGTTTACAAAATAGGGGATAGTTTTATTGCATTTTTATTATTTTTTTTTTTTTACTACTAATGGCGGTGATCAGAGATTTTTTTCGTGACTGCGACATTATGGCGGACACTTCGGACAATTTTGACACATTTTTGGGACCATTGTCATTTTCACAGCAAAAAATGCATTTAAAATGCATTGTTTACTGTGAAAATGACAATTGCAGTTTGGGAGTTAACCACAAGGGGGCGCTGAAGGGGTTATGTGTAACCTCATCTGTGTTTCTAACTGTAGGGGGGTGTGGCTGTAGGTGTGACATCATTGACTGTGGTTCCCTATATAAGGGAACACACGATCGATGACGGCGCCACAGTGAAGAACAGGGAAGCTGTGTTTACACACAGCTGTCCCCGTTCTTCAGCTCCGGGGACCAATCTCGGGACTCCAGCAGCGATCGGTTCCGCGGGTCCCGCGGTCACGGTCACAGAGCTTCGGACCAGGTCGCGGGCGCGCGCCCACGACCCACGGCTGGGCACTTAAAGAGGACGTACCTGTACGTGCTTGTGCCAAGCCGTGCATTCTGCCAACGTATATCTGCAGGAGGCGGTCCTTAAGTGGTTAAAGGAACACTAAATAGATTTTTATTTTTTTTAAATAATAAACATGTTATACTTACCTCCACTGTGCAGCTCGTTTTGCACAGAGTGGCCCCAAACCTGGTCTTTTGGGGTCCCTCGGCGGCTGACTCCGCTCCCCCCTCAAGAACTTTCCACTTTAATGCGAGCTCTCTCGCATGGTGGTAAGTTCTTGCAGGCGCGCTCCCGTGATACAGACGGCGGCCATAGCCGCTCACTGTATCACTTGGCCCTGCCCTCAGGCGTTCCGCGCAGGGATGGACTTGCCATTGGGACTACCGGTGTTTCCCGGTGGGCCGATGGCTCAGTGGGCTCCTCTGTCTCTCCCTCCCCGCATCGCTCACCTCCTCTCCCTCCCCGCAGTGCTCACCTGGGGGCGAACAGAGAAGCAGGGGGAGGACCAGAGGAGCAGGGGGGACGACAGAGGAGCATGGGGGGGGCAGAAGGAGCACGGGGGAGGGGACAGAAAGCTGACTCAACAGCTATGGCTTGGGAGTTTCTCACTTCTGCCTAATCGTGTCCCATGGGGGGGGGCACCGAACAAATTATTTGCCCCGGGTGAAAAAATGTCTAGCTTCCCCACTGGTACTGCCTATAGTAGTACCAGTACCAGCCGTTCTACTCTAATAAAGTAGAACGGCAAGTGAAGGGGGAGAGGGGGCTTGGGTGGCCGGGGGGTGGGGGGCGTTTAGTTGTTCGGCCACCATGGGAGAGACCTGTCAAAGTGGGCCAGTCTGGATGAAGTCCAGGGCCAAATTTTGGTCCCAGTCCAGCCCTGGTTCCGCGTCACTGGATATGACTGGATATGATTGACAGCAGCGCGAGCCAATGGCTGTGCTGCTTTCAATCAACCAATGAATGAGCCGAAAAGCCGACCGAGAAGCCAGTGTGTTCACAACGTGGGACTTTCAAAGGGGTCAGGTAAGTAAACAGGGGCGGGGGTGCGCTAATGCTTGGATGTTTTTTCACTTTAATGCATAGAATGCATTGAGGTGAAAAAATATGTACTTTTACAACCCCTTTAAAGTGGATTAAACCCACTCATAAACCCACTCATAAACCAACTCATGAAATTTGAGCTGGGCACATATATCTGCAGTGTTTTGTTATCTCTCTTCAATGAGCCAAGTCCCATAGCTCTCTCTTGAACAGTTCCTCTGTTATCAGCCTGATAACTCCTGACAAATTCTCGGACACTTTAGACAAAAGCAGCCTGAATCTTCAGTTCGGGGAGGTTGCTAAAATAGATTAGCAGGCAGCAGGTCCTATTACAAAACACCTCTGAGAGTCTCTGCCTATGATGAGAGGGGGTGTGAACCTTTCCTTCAATCAGCAATGTTAGCTATCTTGGCTGTATGCCCAGACATCACACTCTGTGTTAAACAAGAGCAGAAAAAACACGTGTTTTGGTGAATGTTGGCTTAAAAAGTTCTGCCGTGTGTATGCAGAACAAGTTCACGGCCAACGCCCATTAGGAGCAAAATTCACGGCAAAGTCAGATGGAAGTCAGATCATGTGTATGAGGCTTGATTATTATTTGTTACTCTAAAGGCCCGTACACACGATTGAATATTCTGAAAATTGTCCGGACGGACGTGTTTTGTTGGACAATCCGACCATCTGTATGCTCCATCATTCAATTGTTCAATTGAAAACAAATGTTGGCTGTGCATGCTCTCAAATTTTCCGACAACAAATGTGTCCCTTCGGAATATCCGATCGTGTATACACAAATCTGCCTGACTAAAATCCAAAGTACAAACACGCATGCTCTGAACCAATGCTAAACATCAGACAACAATAGCAGGAGTTGCCCAAAGGGTGGCTGTAAAGAGCTGAAAACCACGTGGTTTGGTGTATGTTGGCTGAAAATGTTCTGCCGTTTGTATGCAGAACAAGTTCATGGCTAACGCCCTTCAGACAAAAATCCACGGATTTGTCCGATGGAAGTCCGATCGTGTGTATGAGGCGTAAAAAAAAATCCTTTTTATGGTTGATTGCATAGTTTAGACATGTGCATTCGTTTTCGTCCGATTGCATTTTCGTCCGAATTTTGGATATTTTCGCAATTTTTTTAACAAACGAAAACCAACACGCAGAATCCGAAATCCGAAAGATCCGACATAAAAAAAGTGCTTTATTTTCATTGCTACAACAGTTCAGGAGATTCAACATGACGCTGACAATAGCAATCTGTGTTTATCGAACCTGCGGTGGAATGTGCCTAACCTAACTCTATTAGTCCAAGATTATTCTACATAGAGAGAAAAGATTCGACATTATAGAGACAGTGGGGCAGATTCAGATAGAGATACGACGGCATATCTCCTGATACGCCGTCGTATCTCTGAGTTCCGTTGGTCGGATCTATGCGCCGGATTCATAGAATCAGGTTCCCGCATAGATCTCCCTAAGATCCGACAGGTGTAAGTGACTTACACCGTCGGATCTTAGGCTGCAATCTCACGCTGGCCGCTAGGTGGCGCTTCCGTTTGTATACGCGAGGAATATGCAAATGAGGAGTTACGCCGATTCAGAAACGAACGACCGCCTGGCACTTTTTTTTTACATCGTTTGCGTTCGGCTTTTTCCGGCGTATAGTTACCCCTGCTATATGCGGCGTATCCTATGTTAAGTATGGCCGTCGTTCCCGGATCGAATTTTGAATTTTTTACATCGTTTGAGTAAGTCGTTCACGAATACGGATGGACGTAATTTACGTTCACGTCAAAACCATTGACGTCCTAGCGATGTCATTTGGAGCAATGCACGCTGGGAAATATAGCGGACGGCGCATGCGCAGTTCGTTCGGCGCGGGGACGTGCCTGATTTAAATTTGACACGCCCCCTAGCCGCGGAATTTGAATTCCACCAGGGGGATTTACGATACGCCGCTGCAACTTTAGAGGCAAGTGCTTTCTGAATAAAGCACTTGCCTCAAAAACTTGCGGCGGCGTAACGTAAATCAGATAGGTTACGCGGATCTAAAGATCCGCTGACCTATCTGAATCTGGCCCAGTGTTGGGGTAGACCATTCGACATGAACACCGAAGATTCAACGAAGCAGCGAAAAACATACAAACGTCCAATCTGTCATTGAAGGCTTATGGTGTCTGTCGAAAGTTCTAAGAAGATTCGACAAGCAGCTAAACTGTTTGACGCCGCAATCGTACATTTCCAGTCCAATGCTCCGCCCATAGGCTATTGAAGAATTTGAATGTTGGTTGACTAGTAATAATAATTTATAAATATAATTATTACTAGTCATACAACATTAGAATTCTTCTATAGCTTGTAGGCGGAACATTGGACCGGAAACGTACGATCGCGGCCTTGTACAGATTAGCTGCTCCATCGAATCCTCTTAAAACATTCGACAAACACCATAAGCCTTCGATGACAGATTCGACCTTAATTCATTCGGATTTTCGGGCGAATGCATTTTTTAATGAAACAAAATAAATAAAAACAAATTAAAGCAGTAAACACTGTATATACGGGGGGCGTGGCCTGACATAGCATGGAGCAGGATGTGCAGGCATTGAGCTCCGTCCAAATATTCCTTTTTCTACACATTCTGAGCTCCAGCACCATCCTGAACCTGCCTGGCGGGACCCCCTGAGGATCCTGCACCCTGTGGACGCAAATCCCTTATCCTCGGATCGTACGGCGGCATCCGCGGAGCCGCGATCCTGATCGCGGGTGCGGCATTCAGGAAAGTCCGCGGCTTGGGCCTAGTTGTGGAGGTCGGTGGCCATCTTGCTCCACCCGGCCTGCCGCTTGTTGCTGCCTCCCGGCCCTCCCTGCTTCCAGGTATTATCCTCCAAGGACCCACAGAGACCCCCTGAGGACCCCGCACACCCGCAGCCTCTGACCACCCAGCCGCAGCATTTAGGAAAGGCCGCGGCTTCGGCCTAGTGCTGAAAGTCGGCAGCCATCTTGCTTCACCCGGCCTGCTGCCTGTACTGCTTCCGGGCCCTCTTGCTCCCAGGTAATACCCTGAAGGGACCCCCTGAGGACCCTGCACACCCGCAGAGGAGGATCCATCAGCCTCTGACCGTACGGCCGCAGCGTTTGGAAGAGTGCTGGGAGTCGGCAGCCATCTTGCTTCACCCGGCCTGCTGACTAGTGATTCTTCCCGGTCTACCTACCCTCCAGAATAGCCGGACCTGTCTGCTTCGGGGGGGAGGGATCACAGCGAATACCTGCCATGACTCCGCCAAAACGCCCAAGACCACCCTGGCGAAATTGGACCAGTATCGCCGCCAGGAGGAGGAGAGTGTTGGGAGAGATGGTGGGGCCACATGCACCGTGCAGGCCATTGCGGGAAAAACTTGGCTTATACTCGAGTATATACAATAAATACATTTATTTTTCGGACGAAAACAAAACTCCGAACCAAAAAATGTCAGTGTGCACACGTCTATAGTCTATTATTATGCCTTTGTATACCTGCACTGTCTTGATGGCTTTGTATTGATGTCATATATTTTCAATAAACAGTTTGCAAACAGAAAAAAAAAAAGCTTATAGGGATTCTAACTCTTCCCAACTAAAATCAAAAGAAAAAAAAAAGATTTTGGATACTCTTTGTAAAGCAGTCACCCTAAAATGCAAGGTTCTGCAAATTGTCTAGGTAAGAGGGGAAGAAAATAAATTATTTCACATGAACATACAATTTAATGCAAAATAGATGCTTTTAAAGCTTAAATAACCACTTCATACTACAGAATTCCATATTACCAAGATAACAATTTCACAACTAGGCGGTATGTACAGAATGACTGTGATTTGAATGCTTTGATGAGAAAACGATCATGTGATAGAATAACAAACACGGCTATTATCACTCGTTCAGCTTAGTGAATTGCCCCTCCGTTGGATGAAAAATACTTGACATATTTAAACAAATTGAAAAATCACAGCCTTGCATTTTAATGAGAAAATCACATGTCTGGCAAGTTGTTCTCTGTGGTCCATGCAGTTCCAAGTCATGCTCTTTAGCCCGCAGGTATCCAGGGGATTCTGGCAAAGGTCTAGCACGAGACCTGCCAAGGAATGACATGACCCGACAGGGGTTGGCGCAGTCAGACTGCAAACTTACAGCTTTGCTGACACAAGAATAATGACAGAGGGAAAGAGAAGGTCGGTTAGCTGATAGGAAAGAATAATAATAACATAGAATGCAAAAAAATGGAACAAAGAACATGCTTAAATCTTGTAGTACAGGTTTAGGGTACTACTAGATAGGCTGAAAGGGACCCTATAGTACACTAAACGGAAAAAAAAAAAATCCTTATTATTGTATCACCCTCCTGTAACAGCTTACTAGAGAGGCTCAGTGAAAGAGAAGTCCGGCTAACAGGCGTGCATCTGCGCACAAGCACGGGCACACCAGTGTGTGCACAAAGAGGGACTTGTATTGGCGCGTGCATGCACGGGCACGCCCTTTGGAAAAAATAACTGAAATCAGTCGCTTCCTATAACCATCAATAAGCTTCTTACACCTCTCACCCGGAATTTTGGACCACTCTTCCTTTGCAAACTGCTCCAGGTCTCTCTTATTGGAAGGTCGCCTTTTCCCAATAGCAATTCTAAGATCTCTCCACAGGTGTTCAATGGGATTTAGATCTGGACTTATTGCTGGCCACTTTAGAATTCTCCAGCGCTTTGTTATCATCCATTTCTGGTGTTTTTTGACGTATGTTTGGGGTCATTGTCCTGCTGGAAGACCCAAGATCTCGGACGCAAACCCATCTTTCTGACACTGGGCTCTACAGTGCGACCCAAAATCCTTTGGTAATCCTCAGATTTCATGATGCCTTGCACACATTCAAGGCACCCAGTGCCAGAGGCAGAAAAACAACCCCAAAACATCATTGAACCTCCACCATATTTCACAGTAGGTACTGTAGTGTTCTTTTCTTTGTAGGCCTCATTCCGTTTTCGGTAAATGGTAGAGTGGTGTGCTTTACCAAAAAGCTCTATCTTGGTCTCATCTGTCCACAAGACATTTTCCTAGAATGATTTTGGCTTACTCAAGTACATTTTGGCAAACTGTAGTCTTGCTTTTTTTTTTTCTGTTCAAATTTTTTATTGCAAAAATAAAGAGTACAGAGTAAAAAGAAAATAAACATTTTCCGCTTAAAACAATTGCGGAGATACAATGGTATATGGTAGTATCATTGTGTACATACATTACCGGGAGGACCTCCCGGAATTACTTAACAAAGGATTAAGTGCAACTCAGTGAGAGAAGGTGCTATACTAGGGTTATGTGGGGACATAATGGTTAAAGACAAATAAACCTAGGATAACAAAGCACACGTTTCTATACCATAAGGTGACATAAAACAATAATCCGTACTCAACACATTTAAGGGTAGAGAACTGAAGGCTAATGGGGGGTCACGGGTAACCGTATCACCCTAGTGCATAAGACGGTAGTTTTCAATATAAGGGGGGGAGCCCAGGAAAACCAGGGCAGGGAAGGGGAGACGTAGAAACGGGAGATGAAAGAAAAGATGGTGAAAGGAGGATAAAGTAAAGAAAAAAAAAAAAAGAAAGCGTGTGTCGACGCGGGCGGGTGCACCCCCAGTGGGCCATTGTGTCAGTTAATGAGAACATCACGACAATCATGGGATAGGGAAGGTGGCTACAAAGTCAGGAGGGAGAAAAAATTCCACCCATGGAGACCATATTTTATCATGCTGTGGGATCCGGTCCAGAACAATTGCTTCGGTCTTGCTGTGGATCATTGCTTGGGTCACTCTGTGTTTAACTTCGGCTATATGTAGTTTGGAGGTTTTCCAGGCCTTGGCTATTGTTTGTTTAGCAGCAGTGGTCAGTTGTAATAGGAGGCGAATTTGAGCTCTGGTATAATTACCATTGATGTGGTTCAATAAGGCCAAAGCTGGGTCAGGGAGGAGGGTGTCGTGTAAAAGGGTGGAGGCCATAAGGAATATCTACTTCCAGAACTGTTGCGCAATGGGGCATGACCACCAGATATGTTCATGGGTACCCCTTTCTCCACAACCTCGGAAACATACTGGAGAATACAAAGGTGAAAATTTAGCTATCCTAGCCGGGACCAGGTACCACCGCATGAGGACTTTATAGTTGGCTTCCATGGCCACCACATTCTGTGTGGAGGACTTAGTACGGGCCCAGATATTTGCCCAGTCCTCTGGTTCCAGAGCTATTTGTAGGTCCTTGGACCACTGTGCAGCATATAGAGGGAGTACAGAGGGCGGGGTCGTAAGATGACTGTAGATCCGTGAGATAATGCCGGGAGCATGTGGATCTGAGTTACATATGTTCTCATAGAAGGACATACCGTCAAATGAGGAACAAGCACCCACTACTGAACGAGTGAAGTGGGATATTTGGAGGTAGTGGAAGTATTCGACAGAGGGTAGCTGAACTTGGGACTGGAGCTCTGAAAAAGTTTTCAAAGTGGTTTTATTCATTATATCGCTTATCCGACATATTCCCGTTTGGGACCAAAACCGGAAGGATTCCGTTTCTACAAAAGCAGGATAAAAAAGTGGGTGGCCAAAAAACGAAAGTAAAGGGGCATGGGCGGAAACTAAATGGAAAGGGGAACGTAAAGAGTCCCAAAGTCTGAGCGAGTGACGCGTGACCGGGTTTGTGATGGAGGTGCGGGCCGACGATGGTAACCATAGCAAGTTATGGACCAATAGGGGAAAAATATCGATGGCTTCCAAACCAACCCATATGGGGATTTCAGTGGATGCATGAAGCAAAGTGATTTGGGCTAGCTGGGAAGCCTGATAATAACGAAGGAAATTGGGAATCCCCAGTCCCCCGCTAAGCCTGTTGCGGAGAAGAATGGATCTGGAAACCCGTGGTTTAATAGGGCCCCAAATATATTGGAAGACCCGGGATTGAATAACTCTATGATAATATGATGGGACAGCTATCGGGAGGACTCTGTAAAGATAAAGTAATTTAGGGAGCAGGGACATCTTAACGGCAGCAACTCTGCCCATCCAGGACACACACAGGGGTTTCCAAGATTCTAGTAAAGACGATAACTGTGTCAACATGGGGAGGTAGTTGGACCGAAAAAGGAAAGGCTTTATGCCTAAATATGGCAGGGAGACAGTGGACCAGGTGAATGGGAAATATTCTTGGAGGTGAGCAACCTCATCATCAGGGAGAGACACATTGAGAGCCCGCGATTTAGATTGATTAACTTCTAGACCTGAGATTTTAGCAAATTTATCGAGAATTCGTAGTAGACTAGGGAGGGTTAGACGGGGGGAAGTTACAAATAGGAGAGCGTCGTCTGCAAATAGACAAATCTTGTGAGAGGTAGAGGCAATTTCTAGTCCCTTAATTTCAGGGCTGGATCTAATCAGGGCAGCCAGTGGCTCTATTGCCAAGGCAAAGAGTAGAGGGGATAGGGGGCAGCCTTGCCTAGTGCCCCTACCAATTTGGAAGCTATCAGAGCGGAACCCCGAGTATTTGACATATGCCTGTGGGTGGCTATAAAGGGAGCCCATCCACTGTAAAAAATGTGGGCCGAAACCCCATCGGGAAAGTATAACATTTAGATAGGGCCATGAAACTGTGTCAAAAGCTTTCCTGATGTCGAGGGACAACAGGTGCATGGGAATTTTACGGCTTCTAGCAACATGTTGAAGCAGGACCACTCTACGGATGTTATCGCTAGCTTGGCGGCGGGGAATAAAACCCACCTGGTCTTTGTGTATCATTCCTCCTATGATGGGATTAAGACGTAAGGCCATAATCTTGGCTAATATCTTGATATCTAAATTGAGTAGCGAGATAGGTCTAAAATTGGACCAGATTGTATTGTCTGAGTTGGGTTTGGGTATCATCGCTATAATGGCTGTCAAAGTGTCTCGGCCAAACGAATGCTGCTGCAGGATTGCATTGAAGGCTTTAGAGAGAAGTGGGGCCAAGGTAACAACAAATTTTTTATAGTAATTGCTCGAGAGTCCGTCTGGACCAGGTCTCTTATGGGGCTTAAGGGTCTTTATAGCCGAGATGACCTCCTCTACCATTATAGATTTATCCAAAAGCTCACGGTTGGAATCCGACAAAACTGGCAAGGAGATGTCTTGGAACAAAGCTTCAGCTTCAGCCGATGAGAAAGAAGATTGGGCCTTGTACAATTCTTCTAGTTTCCGACGGAAAATCGCTAGAACCTTAACAGGGTTGCTAGTAAATGAGTTCTTATCCGTACGAAGCCGGATAGGGACATGGGTTTTATCTGGACGGCGGAGGCGTAGTGCCAGGAAGGTGTCAGGTTTGTTGGCCTTGGTATAAATGGTGTGGGCGGACCTGCGGATGGCCTTATCTGCCGACTCGGCCAGCAACAGGTCCAAGTCCACCTTGGCCCTTTCCATAGCTATCCTATGGGGCTCAGAGGGGGAGGATTGAAACCGGAGGAAGCATTGATGAAAGTCGTGTTCTCATTGGGCTAGCTGTAATTTCCTATCACGATTTAAGTGGGTCGACACGGAGATACACTTACCCCTAATTACTGGCTTGTGCGCTTCCCACAGGAGAACAGGGGAAATTTCAGGTGTAGAGTTGTGCTTAAGATATTCTGTCAAAGCAATCTGGATATCAAAACAATAGGACTGGTTAGTAAGGTGGGCTTCATTCATACACCAGGTGCGATCCTTAGAGCGTGGGATCAGGGACGAGACTGAGGTTAATACTGCACAGTGGTCAGACCAGGTAATAGGCTGGACAGTGGAGCTAAGCAAAATAGGAGAGGAGGCAACCGATACAAAAATATGGTCAATCCTAGAAAATGACTTATGGGGGTAAGAATAAAATGTGTAGTTTTTCTTGGTTGGATTACATTCCCGCCATGAGTCAAGTAAGGAGGCCTGTTGAAGAAGTTTCCGAAAACGCAGAGAGGGAGAGTATTGATCAGGAGCATAAGGGGATTTGTCTAGGTGAGGCTGTAGTATCAGATTTGAGTCACCGCATAAGAACAGAGTGCCCTTGCAATTAGAACGTAGGACCTGAAACAGGTGTGAAAAAAAGGGAATTGGGTTGGTATTTGGGGCATAATAAGAAACAAGAGTGACCTCTACTTCTTGGAGCAAACCAATCAATATAATGTAGCGGCCTTCAGGGTCTTTTATTTCTGAGGTCACTGTAAAGGGGAGTGAGTGATGTAGGGCAATAAGGACACCTCTGTGTTTTGTACTAGCTGAGGCAGTAAACACCTGAGGGTATTTAGGGCTGAAATATTTTGGAGTATTGCGGTCAGAAAAATGAGTTTCCTGGAGGGCCACTATGTCAGCCTTCAAGGAGGCAAATGTATGAAACGCCTTAACTCTCTTGTTTGGAGAATTCAGGCCCTTGACATTCAGGGAAAGAACATTCAGGGGGGCCATTTAAGGCTGAGAAGATTACTATACTGAGGCCTCACCAGGGGACCCCGACCACGCCGACAGGAGAAGAGAAGAAAGAAGAGAATAGAAAGGTGAGATAAGGAGGAGGAAGAAAGGGAAGGGGAGGGTTCGTAGGGCAAACCAGTAAACATCAGGAAGGGTGAGAGTCAAACTCTGTCGCCCGACCAAATAGTGCTCCGATCACCGGCCAGCCAGCCAGCACGGGGGTGGGTGCACCGTAGAAAGGGGGAGCAATGACTGCTCTCCGCCACGAACGGGGGATATAAAGATTGCGTTTCATATGAATACGTGAAAGGAATAACATACAGTAACTTTAAATCACGCATATTCCTAACAACAAAAAGTAAAAAACATAAATGATAACTTACGTAACGTTTTCAGACTAAACTGAGGGTGTGTTTGGTTAACACTTGCAGTGTATATAGCGTCATATAACAGAGGATAAGTACCTGGTCCTAGACCTAGGTATTAAAATACCCCATTCTCTCAGGGGGACACTCAAGGGTGTAGCGGGGTAGGGAAAGGAGCATGGGCGAGGGAGGGTAAGGGAAGGTAAAGGAGGATATGAGATTTTGGGGGCTAGGAGAGAATCTAGGGAAGGTTAAGGTAAGTTGGGAAGGGTGGGGAAAGGAGGGTGGGAGGGGGAAGCATTATTCCTGAGACATAAGTCCCGTGGGGGGACATAATGTAGAGCACATAGTAGGAACCAGAAAGTTCCTGATGGTGAACCAAACAACCAATAATAACTTTAAGACTGGAACTATACCTGTGGTAATAGGGTTGTATTTGTAACACACAAAATGCATAAGTATAGCTTAAAATGAACCTGGTAGGTGAGTGCAAAAATGTGTCATACACACTCCAGGCCACAAAAAGTCGCGGCCCGAGGCGAGCAGACTCAAAACTAAATGGGGAACATGCCTGAATATATATGTATATATAACAAAAAAAACATTTTTAAAGGCATAAAAAAGAAAAAAAAAAAAGAAAAAATGTTAGATAGCAAAAAAAATAGAGGACTGGACCTGAGCAACCCCTGCAGGTTCCACAGGATTGTAGTAGCCTCTCTCCGGGAGAATGGAGTGGAGAACCAATGCTGGCAGACTCTCCTAGCTTCAGCTTGATCTTCCGCGAGTGGAACAGTGCAGGGCAACAAGCATCATCTGAATATTAGTTCAGTTCGGCACTGGGGAAGAAAACAAGATACAATCGAAAAAAAAGAAAAGGAAGGGGAGACCTGCAAGAAAAAAAAATGAAGTTTAAACAAGCCTCTTCAGCGAGGCGAATACAGTTGACGGTCAGGAGCTCCATCTCTATGTGAGCGAGCAGGGGTCCCCTTGCGGACTGAAGAGGGACCCTGCTGTGCTCTCCTCGGGGTGAAGGAGTACGGATGGGTGGCATCACGGGCAGGGGTGCGGGGCAAGTTAGTCTCTGATGACTGAGCAGGGACGGCGAGGTGGAGGGATTCCAAGAGGCGCTGCAAGGATTCAGGCGACGTGCAGGAGTGTTGTTGGCCTTGATGGGTGAATTGCAGGGCGAAGGGAAATCGCCAAGTGTACTTCAAGTGGTGCTGGATGAGAACCTGCAGCTGGGGTTTCATCGCCCGTCTCCTAGCGATGGTGAGGGGAGCCAGATCCGAGAAGAGCTGATAGGTATGGCCCTGGAACAGGAGGGTATCCTTGTTCCGTGCAGCAGCAAGCAATTGTTCCTTCGTGCGAAAGAAATGCAGCTTGATGATAATGTCCCGGGGGGGGGGCCATCTTGTTGGCGGCGGGTTAGGGCCCTATGGATCCTATCGAACTCCAGGCGTTCAATTGGGATGGAGGGTGCAAGCTCTTGGAACAAGGCTGTAGAGAAAGATTGCAGGTCATCTACAGTTTCAGGGATGTTGCGGATACGCAAATTGGACCTGCGCGAGCGGTTCTCGGCGTCCTCCAAACGAGAGAGAAGCGCGGCGTTCTCCTCACGGAGAGCCGCCTGCTCTTGGGCCTGTTCCTGGAGAGTTAGTTCAATGTCATCCACCCGAGATTCGAGGTCTGATGTACGTTGACCAAGCTCTCTGATTTCCCGGGACAGCCTATTGGTGATCTGATCCGAGGTGGTTTTGAGCGCTTTGTGAAGCATGGCCTCCATATATTTAAAGAAGTCCCCTTGTGACATACCTGATGGCGGTATAGTAGATGATTCACCGGGGTGTGCTTCGATGTCTTCATCGTCCTCACTTTCAGCACGGGTGGATCTGTCTGGTGAGGCTGCGAGCTGCTTAGCCAAGGCCTTCGCCGCCATCTTGGACGAGGCGCGGGCCAAGGCCTCCTTAATGGGTTTAGGCTTCGTTTTGCCTCGATGTCCGGTCAGGACCATTCCGGGAGGTGCCTGGTGATTACCGGAGAGGAGTGCTGGGAAGAATGGGGTTGCTGGGCGGTCCAGATCGTTAGTCAGAGCCCGTTGTAGTGGCGGGGAGTGCGGAGCTCTAGAAGGACACGTCTTCCATCACGAGCTTCGCGCATGCGCCCCCTCGTAGTCTTGCTTTTTTATGTCTGTGTCAGCAGTGGGGTCCTCCTGGGTCTCCTGCCGTAGCGTTTCATTTCATTTAAATGTTGATGGACAGTTTGCGCTGACACTGATGCTCCCTGAGCCTGCAGGACAGCTTGAATTTCTTTGGAACTTGTTTGGGGCGGCTTATCCACCATCCGGACTATCCTGCGTTGCAACCTTTCATCAATTTTTCTCTTCTGTCCACACCCAGTGAGATTATCTACAGTGCCATGATTTGCAAATTTCTTGATAATGTTGCGCACTGTGGACGAAGGCAAATCTAGATCTCTGGAGATGGACTTGTAACCTTGAGATTGTTGATATTTTCCCACAATTTTGGTTCTCAAGTCCTCAGACAGTTCTCTTCTCCTCTTTCTGTTGTCCATGCTTAGTGTAACACACACAGACACACAATGCAAAAACTAAGTGAACTTCTCTCCTTTTTATCTGCTTTCAGGTGTGATTTTTATATTGCCCACACCTGTTACTTGCCCCAGATGAGTTTAAAGGAGCATCACATGTTTGAAACAATCTTATTTATCCACAATTTTGAAAGGGTGCCAAGAATTTTGACCAGACCATTTTTGGAGTTTTGTGTGACATTATGTCCAATTTGCTTTTTTTCCTCCTATTTTTGTTTTGTTCCAATACACACAAAGGGAATAAACATGTTTATAGCAAAACATGTGTTACTGCAATACTTTTCTGTGAGAAATACTTGATTTTCTGTAAAAATTTCTGGGGTGCCAACAATTTCGGCCATGACTGTAGTTGTATATAAAATGCACTTTTTATCTATCAAAAAGTGTTTCCCAGTGCTAAACTTTTCATCTGATTGTTGCATTTGTAAATTCCAAAAGCCAATCTAAAGGAATAGTAGTGGTTAAAAAAAGAACTTGTGGGTTTAACCAATCATGTTTTTTTTGTACAATTCTCTTTTAAGGGGGTGTGGCAAGGAGATGTGTCCTATGCCTCTATACTTTTGCTGATAGGTGTCCCTCATCCCCATCTCAAAAAGTTGGGAGTATTTATGTATAGGTATTTATGAGACAGACGCCATTGGTCTGAGTTCTTCTTCAAGTGCGGCACCCACCTCTAGGGTGACTGCATCACGGCGCCCTGGCAAAATGGCCTTCCAGGCCGGGGTGCGCATGCCACGCGATGTTCCTGGTTCTGGCCCTGCCTTGGTCCGGAACATTTGAGCTGTGGCTGGGCCCCAGTAATCGACTGGGTCCCCAATCCAGAAAAGTATCCCAAGCGAGGAAGCTGTTCGGTGGGGAGTCTATCTGAGGAGAGCCAAGAGAGGATAGCAATCCAATTGGGTCTCGACAAACCACCGGGCATTGAGGTAACCGGACACTGAAAGGCTGGACGTGGTCACCTATCAGTCGGTAACCTGTAAACTAACTGAAGGAGATCCAGGTGCAAAATCTATTAAGGAGGATCATCTCCGCCATCGTAATTATAAGGCCCCGTTACACACGAGGGGACATGTCCGATGAAAACGGTCCGCGGAGCCTTTTTCATCGGACATGTCCGCTCGGAGATTTCGGTCTGATGGCTGTACACACCATCAAACCGAAATCCCTGCGGACAGAGAACACGGTGATGTAGACGACACCGACGTTCTCTATCGCGCAAGTTCAATGCTTTCACGCATGCGTCGAATCAATTCGACGCATGCGCGGGATTTCTGTCCGCTGGTTAGATGTACTAACCAGTGGACATGTCTGACGGACAGCTCTCCAGCGGACAAGTTTCTTAGCATGCTAAGAAACTTTTGTCCGCTGGATATCTGTCCGCTAGCCTGTACACACTATCGGATCTGTCCTCTAAAACTGGTCCGCGGACCAGTTTCAGCGGACATGTCCGGTCGTGTGTACGAGGCCTAAGGAGGGTCTGTGGCAGAGACTTTTCCTTTAAATTCCAAGTGATACTCTGGCTGCCAGGTCAGTGAGAGAGACCTGTCCAGGTACGCTACAGTATACCCACTCCGGCTAGAGTGGCGAAGAAAGTCAAGTGTCGTTGGAAGCAGGATTGTTTCCCTATTGCAACGCCTGAGTCTGCTATTTCTCCTTCTACTTCTTCTCTACTCTTCACCTCAAGTTTTATTGTTTTTACCCGGCTGGGTAATAAAGAGCACAGAAAAAGACACCTGTCATGGACATTCCGTTACTGCTACATTCACCATACACCCCTAGATGGCGGAGGAGCCATGAGGTAACATGCCACCCAAAGCAAACCAGCAGCTCCTTCGGGGGTAGTGCTACACTAGATTTGAACACATTCTTTCATAACAAAGGGTTAGGACTAGGGATGAGCCGAACACCCCCCTGTTCGGTTCGCACCAGAACTTGCGAACACACCAAATGTTCGTGTGAACTTTAGAACCCTATTAAAGTATATGGGACTCGAACGTTTGAAATTTAAAGTGATAATTTTAAAGGCTAATATGCAAGTTATTGTCCTAAAAAGTGTTTGGAGACCTGGGTCCTGTCCCAGGGGACATGTATCAATGCAAAAAAAAAGTTTTAAAAACTGACGTTTTTTTAGGAGCAGCGATTTTAATAATGCTAAAAGTGAAACAATAAAAGTTAAATATTCCTTTAAATTTCGTACCTAGGGGGGTGTAAAGTCAGCATGTGAAATAGTGCATGTTTCCCATACTTAGAACTGTCACTGCACAAAGTGTCATTTCTGAAAGAAAAAAATACATTTAAAACCGGACTTGCAGCTATAATGAACTGTTGGCTCAGGCAATTCAGAGAGGATTCATTAATTAAAAAAAAAAAAAAAATAGCGTGGGGGTCCCCCCAAATTCAATTACCAGGCCCTTCAGGTCTGGTATGGATATTAAGGGGAACCCGCCATCAATTTAAAAAAAAAATGAGGTGGGGTTCCCCCCAAATATCAATTCCAGACCCTTCAGGTCTGGTGTGGATTTTAAGGGGAACTCCACCCCAAATTTAAAAAAAAATATGGCGTGGAGTTCCCGCAAAAATCCACACCAGACCCCTTATCCGAGCACGTAACCTGGCCTGCCGCAGAAAAGAGGGGGGGACAGAGTGTGGCCCCCCCTCTCCTGAACCGTACCAGGCCACATGCCCTCAACATGGGGAGGATGTCCCCATGTTGATGGGGACAAGGGCCTCATCCCCACAACCCTTGCCCGGTGGTTGTGGGGGTCTGCGGGTGGGGGGCTTATCAGAATCTGGAAGACCCCTTTAACAAAGAGGACCCCCAGATCCTGCCCCCCCTATGTGAATTGGTAATGGGGTACATTGTACCTCTACCATTTCACGAAGGAAGTGTAAATAGTTGGAAAAAACACACACACACACACACCGTAGAAAAAAGTCCTTTATTAATAAAAAAAAAAAGAAAGAAAGAAAAGAAATCCAGCGGTGGTAATCCACTCGTTCCTGGCTTCCTGCTCCAACGTTGTCTGTATCCAGCGACAGGTGATCTCCTCTCCGGTCCAGCGATGAGAAGATCATCCGGCATCCAGAGCTCCAGAGCACAGCATCGGAGGCCGCCTCTCTCCGCCGGACACAGCCCAGCGGAATGATGCGGCTGGAGCTATGACATTTCTTATATAGGGGAGGCGGGGCCACCCGTCACGTGACTCCGCCCCCTCTGACGCAAGGGGGAAGACTGGGCTTCCCCAGCGAAGTAGCAGAGGGTGCGTCAGAGAGGGACGGGATCACGTGTGTTAGTGGGCGTCCTGACTCCAAGGGAGGGGGCGAGCACGACACTCCACAACAGGGAGAAAGCCTTGCATTACTGTGTGGAGTTACAGACAGAAGAACAGGAAGTGAGGATTTCTCAGAAGAAATAAGGACATTTAAAAGCAAAATGGAAGGATGAGGTAAGTGAAGGAGGACTGCACTAAGGTAAAGGAAGCTATTTAGGAAAAAAAATTGTACCTTTAAAGTCAGAATAGCCATGTCAGTTAGAAAAGAGAAACCCAAAACAAGTGAAAAGATGTGCGTTGTCCTTCCTTAGCCAAGCCTTGCCGTAATGTGCATTTAAAAGCCTCTAATTGAAAAGGAGAACTCTTGACATTTCCCTAATGATGTGAAAAGGTTGGACATTAATGGCGCCCTCATCAATCAAATGGAAATCATATACTGCATATAATTCAATGGCATCAGCAGGACAGTGGGCGCCTATGAAAAACCTACAATAAAAAGAAGTCAAGGGTTTTCCTGGAGCTTGAAAGGCAAGCAGGTAATCGTAACAACACCAAGGACACTTCGGAAACTGTAGCTTCACGTACGGCCTGGACTTCTGGAGGCCATTTATCAAAAATGGAATATATTGCAGCTTACTGGGTCCAACCAGAGCCGTCTGCTATCAGGTACGCCAAGGACACAACAGACAAAGGGGACTTTTTTTTTATATGGCAAATGAGCAAAATACAAAAATTAAGTTTGTTTCAATGTTTTTATTGAGTTTATAACTTTTATGTACAAGTCCGGGAAGAGGAACCGAGATATCTGTGCTGGCCATGCGAGAAAGACTATTGACAATCCGTGACGCAGGGGGGTCGGCAGCCCTGATTTTGCTAGACCTCTCCGCAGCATTCGACACTGTCGACTATGATATACTGTTGGACAGATTAAAAAATCTTTTTGGTCTTAACGGGGTGGTCCTGAGCTGGATACGCTCGTTTCTCCATGAGAGAACACAATGTGTCAAGATGGGAACACACCGGTCTACCCCAAGACCTTTGACATGCGGAGTTCCACAGGGGAGTGCTCTATCGCCACTCCTCTTTAACTGCTATGTTCGTCCTCTTGCTGACATCATCCAGAACAATAACTTGGAGTGCCAGCTTTATGCCGATGACACACAAATTCTGGTTGATTCAGCAAGAGGACCTCAGCAGCCAGTTCAGTTGGCGAAATGCTTGGTAGAAATACAGGACTGGATGGCTGGCAATAGGCTTGGACTGAACGCAGCTAAAACTGAAGTTCTATTAATTGGTCCTACTAGCCCCCTATTGCTGGCTGCTTGGCCTCTGTCTTTCGGACCCACACCCAGTCCAGCTAAGCAGGTAAAAAACCTAGGAGTCATAATTGATGACACCCTCTCGTTTGTGCCCCACTTTAGAAACATCCTGCGGAATGCCAATTACCATCTAAGGCTCCTCAGAAAAGTAAAACATCTATTCACGCAAAATAACAGGTCACTACTTGCCCAGGCTTTTATCCATTCCCGGTTAGATGGGGCAAACGTATTCCTATTGGGTGCCCCGCAGAAATGGGCCCATAAGCTCCAGGTGGTTCAGAACCACACTGCTCGCTTTGTACTCGGTCTAGCGAGACAAGACCATATTAGCCTGGCCAGGAGATCACTTCATTGGCTCCCTATCGAGCAGAGAGTGATCTTTAAAACGCTCTGTATCTTTTTTCGTGCATACTGGGGACAGGGTCCCAAGTACTTACACAGTTTGGCGGTGCACTATGAACCCTCGCGCCTATTAAGATCCAAGACCCAACATTTAGCCACAGTTATTCCATCTAAACTTTCTTCCATGGGAGGCAAACGACTCCAGAGTAGGGGTGCCATGCTGTGGAATGCCCTCTCCTTGGAACTTAAGATGACACCTAACCTGCTCCTCTTCAGAAAAAAACTAAAGACGGAGCTGTTCGTCCAGGCCTATGGATAAATGTATATTCTTTTCTCTCTCACAGTCCGCCCCCTCATTGAAGGGGCCACCTGCCTCTCTAATAACTATGATGTCTTCTACCCCATCCTCTAGTATCCCCACTGTTCCTTTTTTCTTTTATATTTTTTCTCATACACTTCACGGCTCTTTCCTCTTGCTCCCCTAAGGGCTGGATACCCTTTCCTTTCACCGCCCTCTCTTCTCTTTTCTCTCTCTTCCTCACCACGGATTGATTCAAAGTTACATCTAACCAGCGGCGCTTAGAAGCTCACTTCACAGTGGGCATTTGGCGCCTAATTAAGCTCAAAAATCAATCAATCAATCAATCAATCAATATTGCAGAACGTTGTGATAATGTAACCTACAAAGTAATGTGCCATAAGTGGAGTATATTATTGGGGAAAAGGAAGACAAATAACCAAAGTATATAGTAGTGTTGGGTTAGGTCTATTTAAACCACTTCAGCCCCAGAAGATTTGGCTGCCCAATGACCGGGCCATTTTTTGCGATACGGCACTGCATCACTTTAACTGACAATTGCGCGGTTGTGCGATGTGGCACTCAAAACAAAATTTACGTCCTTTTTTTCCCCCACAAATAGATCTTTCTTTTGGTGGTATTTGATCACCTCTGAAGTTTACATTTTTTGCGCTTCATACAAAAAAAGAGCGACATTTAAAAAAGAAAACACAATGGGGGTTATTTACGAAAGGCAAATCCACTTTGCACTACAAGTGCACACTACTAGCTGGATTCAGGAAGAAGTGCCTAACGTTAGGCAGGCGTAGCGTATCTCATATACGCTACGCCGCCGTAAGTTAGAGAGGTAAGTGCTGTATTCACAAAGCACTTGCGTCCTACGTTACGGCGGCGTAGCGTAAATGTGCCGGCATAAGCGCGCCTAATTCAAATTGTGAAGAGGTGGGCGTGTTTTATGTAAATAAAGCATGACCCCACGTAAATGACGTTTTGAACGAACGGCGCATGCGCCGTCCGTAGACGTATCCCAGTGCGCATGCTCCAAATTACGCAGCAAAGACTTATTGGTTTCGACGTGAACATAAATTACGCCCATTCGCGGATGAGTTACGCAAACAACGTAAAAATTTAAAGATTTGACGCCGTTCCGACGTCCATACTTAACATTGGCTGCGCCATCTTTTTGGTGGAATATCTTTAGGCCTGAAAACACCTTACGTAAACGGCGTATCTTTACTGCGACGGGCAAGCGTACGTTCGTGAATAGGCGTATCTCGCTGATTTACGCATTCTAGGCGTAAATCAGCGTACACGCCCCTAACGGCTGGCGGAAATAGACAGCTAAGATACGACGGCCCAGGCGGTCGTATCTTAGCTAGATTTAAGTGTATCTCAATTTGATAATACACTTAAAGATACGACGGCGCAGATTCAGAGTTACGACGGCGTATCTACTGATACACCGGCGTAACTCTACCTGAATCTGGCTATACAAGTGCAAAGTGCACTTGAAATTGCACTGAAAGTGCACTTGGAAGTGCAGTCGCTGCAGATCTGTGGGGAAGATCTGAAATGAGGGGAAGCTCTGCTGATTTTATTATCCAATCATGTGCAAGCTAAAATGCTGTTTTTTTTATTTTCCTTGCATGTCCCCCTCGGATTTACAGCGACTGCACTTCCAAGTGCACTTTCTCGTGGGGCTTTCCTAACACACAGCTGAGTGAACTGCGAGCGCCCAGCATGGCGCTCGCTGTTCACCTTTTTTGATGCTTAAAAAAATACTTAAACTATAATTTGGGTACAACGTCGCACGACCGCACAATTCTCATTCAAAGTATGACAGCGCTGAAAGCTGAAAATTGAACTGGGCAATAAGGGGGTGAAAATGCCCGGAATTGAAGTGGTTAACCACTTAAGGACCCCTTCACGCCAATATATGTCGGCAGAATGGCATGGCTGGGCACAATCACGTACCTGTACATGTCTCTTTAAGCCCAGCCGTGGGGTCGCGCATCTCAGGCGCGCGCACGCGACCCGGTCCGAAGCTCCGTGACCGCGCCCGTGGGACCCGCGCACCCGATCGCCGCCGGTGTCCTGCGATTGGTCACCGGAGCTGAAGAACGGGGAGAGGTGTGTGTAAACCTACCTTCCCCGTTCTTCATTGTGGCAGTGTCAGTGATCGTCTGTTCCCTGATATAGGGAAAGGCGATCAATGATGTCACACGTTCAGCCCGCCCCCTACAGTTAGAAACACATATGAGGCCACACTTAACCACTTCAACGCCCCCTAGTGGTTAACTCCCAAACTGCAATTGTAATTTTCACAGTAAACAATGCATTTTTATAGCTGTTTTTGCTGTGAAAATGACAATGGTCCCAAAAATGTTTCAAAATTGTCCGACGTGTCCACTATAATGTCGCAGTCACGGAAAAATTGCTGATCGCCGCCATTAGTAGTAAAAAAACAAATTATTAATAAAAATGCAATAAAACTATCCCCTATTTGGTAAACGCTACAAATTTTGCGCAAACCAATCGATAAACGCTTATTGCAATTTTTTTTACCAAAAATATGTAGAAGAATACGTATCGGCCTAAACTGAGGAAAAAAAAACGTTTTTTTTTATATCTTTTTGGGGGATATTTATTATAGCAAAAAGTAAAAATATTGAATTTTTTTCAAAATTGTCGCTCTATTTTTGTTTATAGCGCAAAAAATAAAAACCGCAGAGGTGATCAAATACCACCAAAAGAAAGCTCTATTTGTGGGGAAAAAAGGACGCCAATTTTGTTTGGGAGCCACATCGCACGACCGCGCAATTGTTGCTTAAAGCGACGCAGTGCCAAATCGCAAAAAGGGGCAAGGTCCTTAACCTACATAATGGTCCGGGTCTTAAGCGGTTAAAAAGCTAAAACACAAAAAAAATCTAAAAAAGTAGCAAACCAAAATACAAAAGCAAGACTATCTAGTTATGCAAATCTAAGTAAGTCTAAGTAGGTTTGGTAAAGCCAGTATTGGCAGCAGACATCAGCAGACATCAGATTATATCCAGTGTTGTAATAATACAAGTTGCCATTCCTAAACTTTAGGACATTTCCCAAAATGTCAGCAGGCAGTCTGTGTGAAATTGTAGTTTTGGCAGATGCTGTTTAACAGTCAGCTTTTCTGTTTTTCCTGGAGATGTTTCAGAACTCTCATTAGCAATCCAAATGACTTTATTTAAAAATACACAACGATGATTCCTATTCCTATTCCTATATAGCCAAATGAATAAGGCCAAACGTTTACTGGTACCTTGACCATCACACCTACCTATTCTGCCACAGTTATGTGGGCACCCATCCCAATTATTGCCAAAGATAACATATGTCAACAGTCTACGCTACAACGGCGTAACCAGGACGTTTTCTAGTGAGGAGTGC
The DNA here is from genome assembly GCF_905171775.1 of Rana temporaria. Taxonomy (NCBI): domain Eukaryota; kingdom Metazoa; phylum Chordata; class Amphibia; order Anura; family Ranidae; genus Rana; species Rana temporaria. The sequence continues at coordinate 404,337,332 of NC_053493.1, read as the reverse complement.
GTTCCACCGCTCTTAAGCCTCGTACACACGGTCGGACATCCGACAAACTTTCCCTTGGATTTTTGTCCGAAGTGAGTTGTCCGGACACACCCATAGCATACACACGCTCTGACTTTTCTGCAAACTTTTCTAAAACGTTCCCAACATCACGTGGTTTTTCTGCTCTTTTCTGCTCTTTACCGCCACCCTTTGGTTAACTTCTGCTATTGTTGGTTGATTTTAACATTGGTTCTGAGCATGCGTATTTGCACTTTGTACGAAAGTCCGATGGCTTGCTGTACACACGGTCGGACTAGGCACTGTAACGGTCACCACCGTTTACGACCTTCCATCGATCAACCACGACAGCTTATCTGACACTCCAACCAACAGGACCCGATCCATCCCATTTCCCAGAATAACCGAGACACACAGCTCTGGGTTCTGGTTTCAAAATGTATGAACACTTTTAATGGTAACTTTCAGTGTTATATACAGCTACAAGGCATGTTTCAGTAATCACAGGAACAAAGAACTCTCCACCCCCTCATCACACACTGGGGGCTTCCATACAGATTTTAGAGAGACACTTTGGCACCGGTCTATAATTAACATGACCTAATTACTACACCTGAGAAGTCACATTCCTTTATCAATAGAATTCAAACAAAATACCATCACACAATGAGTTCCCCTCAATCCACATCTTTAAACAGACGGTCCGGCTCCGACAGAAAGGTATTCACACCTGATCATCAATAGGCTTTAAACAGTGTTATCACACAATGAACAGTCTTTCAGGAGCCAGCCTCATTTAACAACTCAATAGCCTGGACTAAGCATTGAAAGAGTCATTCTATTGACCAGTAGGGTCAGAATAAACCAACACTGGTAATATCTCAAGATCCCCTGCAATACATGAATTATCAGTAATGTCCCATCTCATGTAATTTAGGATATAATTTCTCAGTCACCCTATGGCCCTATTGGACATAAGGTGACCCTAGACATAAGACTCCTTGTTGACGCCGGCACAGGAGCACCCCTCATCCTTCCAAAGTCTCTGTTTGTCACGGGTCATTCCGTTACAGGCACCATCGGACTTTTGTTTGTCCGTTTGCAGACCAAACTTTTTGTCCAATGAAACCCGAAAAAGTTGGTCCAATGGAGCGTACACACGATCGGACTAAATAGAAAACTTGCAGACTTTTAAGTTTGTTGGCCGAAAGTCCGACCGTGTGTACGGGCCTTAAGGCTGATATCCAGGAAGGGCCTCTACAGCGCTGTGCAGGCACCAACAAGCGCGGCTTTCCCGGGTATTGTAGAACAGCGGTGATCACACCTCTTTATATGTTCATTATCAAGAATTTGAAATGTACACAGATCAGAAGCAGGGTATTATGTATAAGGGGTTATTTCATTAAAACGTTATTGCACTATTTTTTGGTGTTTTTGTGTTTTATATGAACCAACATTGGGAATTAACCCCTGCTGCTTTCTGAGGTGGTGACGGAGCTCTAAAGGAAAAAGGAATTAATTTTCAAGGCTTTTTTGATTCATTGTTTTGGTGAGTTTGAACCCCAGAGGGGAGAGTGCCACTGTCGGTAAAGGTTTGGAGGTGGTGAAGGGTGCACTACCCATTTAACCCTAGAAGCACTAACCACTTTAGGACTATTTCTGCCACGTCATCATTCACCTATTTATTTACTTATTTATATGTGACTGGACATTTATCCACATATAGTGCTGTTTGCCAGTTGATCATTCATTTGATTTCAGAAATAGTTTTTTTGTTATATTTCTTATTTGAATAGAAAAACAATACAAGACTTTAGAGTGCCATTGTTGGTGTAAGTCGTGTTATAACACCCACGAGGAACGCTATAAATGATGATACAGAATTCCGGATTTTTTTTATATTTTTACAACTCCAAAAAAATATCATGTAGGGTTCCTATTTGTCATTCACATTAGTGTTGAGCAGAATATGCCATATTCGATTTCGCGATATATCTCGAATATATATTCGAATATTCGAGATATATTCGCTAAATTCGAATATTCGTGATATTTTATCGAAATTAAATGATTGCGATTTTTCGCTATTGCGAATGCGAAAATAATTGCGATTTTTTGATAACTGCGGTAGGAGCACTCTGATTGGCTCAGAATATTCGTGATATTTTATCGAAATATCGCAACATGCGAATGCGATATTTATTGCGCAATTTCGAGAAATGCTGGAGGAGCGCTCTGATTGGCTCAGAATATTCGTGATATTTTATCGAAATATCGCAACATGCGAATGCGATATTTACTGCGCAATTTCGACAAATGCTGTAGGAGCACTCTGATTGGCTCAGAATATTCGTGATATTTTACAATACAAAATAATTGCGAATATTCGGCAAATGCGGAAGGAGCACTCTGATTGGCTCAGAATATTCTTGATATTTTACAATACAAAATAATTGCGAATATTCGGCAAATGCGGAAGGAGCACTCTGATTGGCTCATAATATTCTTGATATTTTACAATACAAAATAATTGCGAATATTCGGCAAATGCAGAAGGAGCACTCTGATTGGCTCAGAATATTCTTGATATTTTACAATACAAAATAATTGCGAATATTCGGCAAATGCAGAAGGAGCACTCTGATTGGCTCAGAATATTCTTGATATTTTACAATAGAAAATAAAAAGTGTTTTGCATTGGTGGTGATTCTTTACTCTATCCATCTGTCACAGCCATTTGTCAATCAAACACCTTGAAGATTGAACACGTTCATGCTGCATGCTTTGGACTTTTTTTCACTTCACATATCAAAGAAATTTTTATGAAAGATTATTTTTCTATTATTGGGACTATATTTCTTTATATATTTGTTTCACTGTGTATTTCACAAGTTATTTGCGCTTGCTTATTTTATAATTTGCCCACATGTCTTGTCACTAGACATATTTTTTATTCTTGTAGAGCGACTCTTATTTGTCATTTTATGTGATTTTATGACTGGACTTGTCACATTGTCACATTGCATCGTTGTTTCCTTTAGGCTGCATTCACACCTGAGCGACAAAACGCCCGACGCCGGACGCTTCTGCCGCTAGAGGGGAGAATTCCCATTGCTGTCTATGGAGATGGTTCACATCTCATAGACGCCGAACGCCTGTCGCCTGAAAAAAAGTCCCGGACCCTTTTTTTCAGGCGACAGTGGCGTTTTCCCATTGACAGCAATGGGAAGACTCTTCAAAAAAAAAAAAAAAAATTTAAAGTTTCACACCCGCGGCAAAATACGCCGCTACCGCCGAACGCGGCTGTTGCTCAGGTGTGAATGGGGTCTTAGGGCCAATTCACATCACATGCAGTCCAGTGCGGTTTTTTTTCTGCATCGAAAACGCATGGAATGTAGGTTATATGGTTTTTAAGGACATACAGTCAGGTCCATAAATATTGGGACGTCAACACAATTCTAATCTTTTTGGCGCTATACACCACCACAATGGATTTGAAATGAAATGAAACAAGATGTGCTTTAACTGCAGACTTTCAGTTTTAATTTGAGGGTATTTACATCCAAATCAGGTGAACGGTGTAGGAATTACAACAGTTTGTATATGTGCCTCCAACCTCTTAAGGGACCAAAAGTAATGGGACAGATTAACAATCATAATTACAACTTTCACTTTTTGATACGTGGTTGCAAATCCTTTGAACGCCTGTCGCAACCAAAAGTCCTTTGTAAAATCCGGACACCCCTGCCACTTAACCACTTAAGGACCCCCTACCGACGATATACGTTGGCAGAATGGCACTGCTGGGCACATCCACGTACATGTACGTGGCTCTTTAAGCCCAGCCGTGGGGTCGCGCGCACGCCTCGGCGCATGCACACGACCCGGTCCGAAGCTCCGTGACCGCGGGACTTGCAGACCCGATTGCCGCTGGAGTCCCGCGATCGGTCCCCGGAGCTGAAGAACGGGGAGAGTTGTGTGTAAACACAGCTTCCCCGTTCTTCACTGTGGCGGCGTCATCGATCGTGTGTTCCCTTTTATAGGGAATCGCAATCTATGATGTCACACCTACAGCCACACCCCCCTACAGTTGTAAACACACATGAGGTGACACATAACCCCTCCAGCGCCCCCTTGTGGTAAACTCCCAAACTGCAACTGTCATTTTCACAGTAAACAATGCATTTTTTGCTGTGAAAATGACAATGGTCCCAAAATTTTTCGCCATAATGTCGCAGTCACGAAAAAAATCGCTGATCGCCGCCATTAGTAGTAAAAAAAAAAAATTCAGAAAAATGCAATAAAACTATCCCCTTTTTTGTAAACGCTATAAATTTTGCGCAAACCAATCAACAAACGCTTATTGCGATTTTTTTTTTACCAAAAATAGGTAGAAGAATACGTATCGGCCTAAACTGAGGAAAAAAAAAAATGTTTTATATATTTTTGGGGGATATTTATTACAGCAAAAAGTAAAAAATATTGCATTTTTTTCAAAATTGTTGCTCTATTTTTGTTTATAGCGCAAAAAATAAAAACCGCAGAGGTGATCAAATACCCCCAAAAGAAAGCTCTATTTGTGTGAAAAAAGGACGCCAATTTTGTTTGGGAGCCACGTCGCACGACCGCGCAATTGTCAGTTAAAGCGACGCAGTGCCGAATCGCAAAAACTGACCATTTAGTTTACCTGCATAATGGTCCGGGTCTTAAGTGGTTAATACTAAAGTATGGATTGTGAGGGCAGAAAAACAGTTCTTCTGAATAGAGCAGATCCTCTAGTCTTGGATAACAGGAAATAATTCCCTATATATTTTGTGAGGGGAATGTGTGGGAATAAAAAAATGATATAAATTTCACTGAGATCTTGATATGTTTCATTACAGGATTTAATTGTATACCCTGTTCTTGGGGTGAAGACCCCTGATGTCTCCATTGAGAGGACCTTGTCACTACTGTCACATAAGGAGCTTGTCAGTACATACATATATACATGGTTAGGAAACATGTTAAAGAGGAACTAACCCCCCCCCCCCAAAAAAAAAAAACCGAATCCTGCAAGAGAAAGGCCTAATGAGCTAGTATGCATAGCATACTAGTTCATTATGTGGCACTTACCTGAAATCAAAGCCCCCGAAATGCTCCTCGTTCCCTGCCGCTGCCATGTTCCCTCGCAGATTTTTCCAATTTTTGCCGCTCTGGCGCTGTGATTGGCCCGGAGCGGCGATGCCGTCACTCCCGCACATGTGCGTGGGACCAGCAGATCCCTGCGCAGGGCCGGCCCTACCATGGGACCCGATGGTACCATTGTACCAGGCAGCACTTTCAGGGGGGCAGCAAATTTCCTGCCAGCACGCCATCCCATTCCGCCAGCTCCACTCTCCACTCCACTGTGGGGCTAATTGCCGCCCGACCGCTCCTCCCGTTCCGCTCTCCACTCCACTGTGGGGTTAATTGCATGAATAGAGCCATAACAGGTCCTTTTTATACTCCTATATACATGAATAGAGCCATGATAGGTCCACTTTAGTTATCATGATATAAAATAATGGATGTGGGGGCATTTTGGTGAGCATAATTTATTTTGGGGGGGGCAGCATTTCATTCTTGGTACCAGGCAGCACAATGTCTTGGGCCGGCACTGTCCCTGCGCATGCATGGGAATACGGCATTTAGTGGTATCTGTGGAAGTGGGGATTGCAGAGTGAATTTGGAGCTTCTCCCCCCTCTGAAAACATTGTCTGGGTGTGTTTTCTGTAATCTAAGTGGAGTGTTTAGTTCTGGTCAGACTACATTTCACAGGCCCCGGTGTGTCTTATGGAACGGGCCTTGGTACGTCACGAGATCAGCAGTGTGACTCAACCTCTTCTTTTCCCTTCGCTATCTAAACACAAATGATGATTATAGACGGGTGCCTTACCTCTGCCGGGCAGGATGTTTGGAAATCGTGATCTTTTCAGGGGTGGTTGTCGCGGAGCATCAGGCTTTTTTGGTGGTTCCTGGTGGAGAAAATTAGATAAAAATGTATTAAATACAGAAACGTCTACACATATTACTAATATATAGAGATCAGATGGAAGAGACATGGGTTAAAAAAATTGTTTAGAGTGGGACCTAGGAAATGCTGCAAACTTAGGACCCCAGTCATGAACAGCCACAGTTCTAACCGATGAACCATTATAGTGACCACCCTACTGTCCCAATCTTTTTAGAGTACTTACCATCATTACGACCTTCGGGGTGACCGGTGTCTTCTTCTTATGAATAGGGTTGAGCGAACCCGAACTGTAAAGTTCGGGTTCGGTACGGACTTTGGGTTTTTCCCGAACCCGGACCCGAACCCGAATAGTTGGAAAAAGTCCGGGTTCGGGTTCGGAGTTCGGGTATGTTTTGGCGCGCTGCACAGCAGCCAATCGCCATTCGTGTTACTACTGTGACTGGGAACTGATCACAGCCATGCCTACTTATGGCATGGCTGTGATTGGCCAGTGCAGCATGTGACCCATCATGTGACCAGTCTCTATATTAGATAGAGGCACACAGCACAGATCGTCACTCTGCTTCACTCATGATAGGGAAAGGCTGCTGGAATCTGCTGCTTAGGGAAAGTCTTAGGCCCCATACACACGAGAGGATCCATCCGCTGAAAAATCTCTGCGGATCGTTTTCAGCGGATGGATCCCCTGGTGTGTATGCTCCAGCGGATCTTTATCCGCGGATATTTCCGAATTCCAGCAGATAAAAATTTGTTGACATGCCAACAAATCTATCCACTGGAATCGGATCCCACGGATCGATCCGCTGGTCTGTACAGACTCACCGGATCGATCCGTCCTAGAGGATCCCCCGCATGTGTCGTAATGATTGGACGCATGCGTGGAATTCCTTATATGACTGCGTCGCGCACGTCGCCACGTCATCATCGCGGCGACGGCGCGACACGTCATCGCCAGAGGATTTCGGCGCGGATTTCGATTCGATGGTGAGTACACTCCATCGGATGGAAATCCGCGCAAATCCTCGAGAGGATTTATCCGCGGATACGGTCCGCTGGACCGTATCCGCGGATAAATCCTCTCGTGTGTATGGGGCCTTAGGTGTATCTGGCTCGTTTTCACTGTATTTCACTTATGTGAGGGAAAGGTTGCTGAATCTGCTCAGGGAAAGTGTTAGGTCTATGCTGTTATACTGCTCCAGAAATATCAAGAAGCACACTTTATTTCTTTGATATCTGCATCATCTTATGGCATCTGGCTCGTTGTCACTGCTTCACTTATGTGAGGGAAAGGTTGCTGAATCATAGGGACAGTTTTAGGTGTATGTTGCTCCAGAAATATCAACAAGCACTCTATTCCTGTGACATCTGCTGTGCTTCATATAGTTTAGGAATTTTGTTCAACTATAGTGGCAGTTTGCAATCTATAGGTGACTGAATATTTCAACAGCAGTACACCTGCCACACCACCTGTGCACCTGTGATATACTGTGTTTCTGTCAAGTACATAGTCAGGGAGAGTTTGCTGAAATATTTTTTCTATGGTGGCAGTCAGCACTCTATAGGTGACTGAGTATTTCAACAGTCATTATATTTTTTTATATAATTTTTTTTTATGTTATTTTTAGTTATTTCCCTATCCACATTTATTTCCAGAGTACTTGCCATGCTCTTCCCGACATTTTGCTGCCATTTGCAGCCCTCCAGCCCTTTCCCTTAGTTTTTTAGAGACATTTTTGTAGTCAAAAGTCCGGGTCCCCATTGACTTCAATGGGGTTCGGGTTCGGGTCAAAGTCCGGGTTCGGGTTCGGTCCCGAACCCGAACTTTTTTTTCAAAGTCCGGGTTCGGGTCCAAACCCGAACATCCAGGTGTCCGCTCAACTCTACTTATGAATCTTCTTCCTCATATACTGGATGATATTTTGGAAGAAACCCTTCTTCTTCTGCAGAGTTTGGATGTCTTCCACCTGCTTGTCCCTGTTACAAAAAGAAGAGATGAGTTTAGACTTTACTATGGTACTTTATCATAGCTGACATTTTTATAAAACTTCACACCTAACGCCTATGTGATGGGTAGTGTATCCACATTTCCAAACTGCCATTCAGGGACAACCGCCCCCCCCCCCCCCCTTCCCAAAAACCTGCTTGTGCTCTAACGAATCACAGCACAGTGATTGGACACAAGAGGTGGGATTTATGATTTCTCCAATCACGAACAGGGGGCGGGGATTGTGCTTCTCCAGGCATTCATGGCCAGGACTAGTACTGTCAGTGAGTAAAGCAGTGATGTGGTGGCCTTTTTTGAGGGCATCAGATTGGCCCGGGGAGTGGCTGTGTCAGCTTCATTCCCGGGACACTGTATTGTCCTGGAATGAAGGTGCCCGGGACAGACCTGCAAAATGCGGGACTGTCCCGGGCAATCTGGGACACGTGGTCACCCTAGTGATGGGCACCAATTGTATGGAGATTCGTAAAGGAATTGCCCTGCCTCTGTTTACTGACTGGGTCACAGGAAGCCTTTTTTGTGAGGCTAAAACCCATGAACCAAATGGAATAGGCAAGACCGCCTATCACACAGGTCACTCTGGTTGGCACAGGTGCTTTATTTTCTTAGTTTAATTAAAGAGGAGACCTTCACCCGAAAAGGACACTAAAGCTGGGAATACACATATAGAAATTTCAGTCTGTGTGTACCCCTCTCTGCTCAACAGAAGCCGATCATTAGACGGGATGGAGGGGGAATCACCACTGTCAGAATACAATAGTGCAGCAGGGGAGATCCCTTCATTCACATTGCTTGAGTCAATGCAGGAATCTGAGTTTTTTTTTTATTTTTAACCCGCTAGTTGAACCGCAAAGAAATCTCAAAGTGTATACCTAGCTTAATCATTACCCCCCCCCCCCCCCACAACCTTTTACACAAAAAAGGTACTCTCTCCCACTTTCTCATTCCACACCTAGGTGACAATGAGGTACCCTCGGCCCGCCCAGATCACATGTAGACTCCTGGGATACACATCACACATCCCAGGGGGCTACAGGACCAGTCTCCCTGCAGGCCTTGATATTGCGCATGCTCAGTAGGAGCACCGGCTGTGAGTGAACAACCTGCTTCCAAATGCAAGATGGCAGTGCGGAAGATCTGATTTCCCCAAACAATCAAATTTTGTTTCCTGATACTTACTTTGCGAAAAGTCGACGTAGGAGTGGCGTATTTTGTTTCGTTCTTGGTACAGCAGGAGGATTTGGTGTCTTCCTCTTCTCTCTGATAATGAAAACAACAAGGTACAGTAAGTACAGAAGTAAAATACAATAATAAATATAGTGATATAATAGTAATACTTATGCTCCCGGTGACTTGTCGGTATGGTTCCTCTATCGAGATGGTTCTTGTAAGGACTGCGCAGGCGCAATCCTTGCCGACGGAAATCTCCAAACCTCTGCCTGCATCCAGGCTCAATCCTTAACATCCCCGTGGATTGGAGAATGTTAAAAAAGAGCCAGGAGGTCGAGCGAGCGCAGCGAGACGTCCGAGTGAAGCAAGGACGTGAGGTCAACTGGCCACTTACTTTAAATTCCACGTCGCCCTGGAGGTTCGGTGATTTCAGTCGGCAAGGATTGCGAAATTTGTTGTGCCAAATACTCTGCGCTTCTGTGACCCGCCGGAGCTCTCTTCCCTACAATTATATTACAGAAACACACATAGGGCCAGATTCTCAAAGGCGTTACGACGGCGCAACACCATTAGCGCCGTCGTAACACCTCATCTGGCCCCGGGTATCTATGCGACTGATTCTCAGAATCAGTTGCGCATAGGTACCCATTAGATCTGACATGCGTAAGGCTGTTACGCTGTCAGATCTTAAATGTATTTTTTTTTCCCGCCGCTAGGTGTCGCATCGTCGCTTTTCCCCGTCGTCTATGCAAATGAGGTAAGTACGGCGATTCCCGAACATACGCGAGGTCGACGCAGCGAATTAACGTCGTTTGCGTAGCGTACCCGATGCGTAAGGTTGCCCCTGCTAATTAGCAGGCGCAACCAATGTTAACGATGGCCGTCGTTCCCGCGTCGAATTCAATAAAAATTACGTCGTTTGCGTAAGATGTCCGTGAATGGCGCTGGACGCCATTTACGTATACATCTAGGCAAATGACGTCGGGGCGACGTCATTTAGCGCAATGCACGTCGGGTAATTTACCCGACGGAGCATGCGCAGTACGCTCGGCGCGGGAGCGCGCCTAATTTAAATGGTGCCCGCCCCATTTGAATTGGGCGGGCTTGCGACGAGCAATCTAACGCTACACCGCCGCAAGTTTACAGGTAAGTGTTCTGAGAATCAGGATGTAAACCTGTAGACCTGCGGCGGTGTAACGTAGATCTCATATATTCCGCTGCCCAGGAGCAGCGCGAATGTATGAGAATCTGGCCCATATTGTACATTATATACTACTGTAATAGAGTGGATTATAGGATTTTACAAGCATTTTAAACTAGGGCTTATTTTCAGGGTAGGGCTTATATTGCAGCCCTCCTTGAAAATAACGCTAGGTCTTATTTTTGGGGGGAAACACGGTAGGAGGTTGGTATAAATAGCTCAATCTCAGTGTTTGCTGATGACACAAAATATATGCAGGGCAATAACAACACAGCAGGATACAGAAACTTTACAAGAGGACCTGAATAAATGAATGAAGTGGGCTACTACATGGCAAATGATGTTTAACATTGGCAAATGTAAGGCAATGCACTTGGGGGGGGGGGGGGGTATAAATGCAAGTTACTCTTTAGAGGGAGAACCCCTGGGGGATTCCAGAACGAAGAAGAATCTAGGAGTCGTAGTAGAAGACAGACGGAGCAATAGCATGCATTGTCAAGCTACGGCTATCAAATCTGGCAGAATATTAGCATGCATTAACCACTTCAGCCTCAGAAGAATTTACCCCCATTCATGACCAGAGCACTTTTTGCGATTCGTCCCTGCCGTCGCTTTAACTGAAAATTGCGCAGTCGTGCAACGTGGCTCCCAAACAAAATTGACATCCTTTTTCCCCCACAAATAGAGATTTCTTTTGGTGGTATTGGATCGCCTCTGCGAACATATCGGACACTTTTGACACGTTTTTGGGACCATTCACACTTATACAGCGATTAGTGCTATGAAACTGCACTGATTACTGTGTAAATGTGACTGGCAGGGAAGGGGTTAAAAACTAGGGGGCGCTGAAGGGGTTAAATATGTTCCCTGGGAGTGATTCTTACTGTAGGGGGAGGGGACTTGCAAGGGGAGGAGACTGATCTGTGTTCCTCTGTAATGGGAACACCCCTAGACTGCCGGGAAGCCCAGGACGTCACATGACTGTAGAGAGACGAAAGGTTCCTGCGGACATCATATGACTGTACGCCGGGCAAAAAGTGAAATTTTTAGTGACTGGATCTCGTTAAATTTGAATTCATTAGCCCTGCCCTAGGTAGACATCTGTGTGTTGCAGGAATGTGCACAAAATTGTGTGCATTCTAGAAATGCACAAAAACAAACACAGCCTTTTTGCAGGTGTGCAGTGGTTCCATTAAGTCCTATGACCCGTACACACGATCCAAAAATCATTAGTACAAAGCTTTCTAGAGCTGATCAGGACAGTTCATCAGATAATATCTCATTGGGCAAGCACAAACATTTTTCTCGTATGATACCAGATCGTACGATTTTTGATCAGTACAGTTGTCGTCCAAAAACACAATACAAATACACTACAACACATGACATCACTTCCAATTTTGTATTCTGTTGTACGAAATTTTTTGTAAACTTTAGTAAACTCCCCATTTTTGATATGCGACTAGCATGCAAAAAAAACAAACAAAAAACAGACGACCAATCTTTTGATTTTCAGATCATGTGTAGGGGCCATAAATGACACAACCACACACCTTACTTCTGCGCTCATTCACCTGCAGCGAAACATATGGTAACAAAGTATCATGCGTTTTGGTGTAGCATAATTATTGAAAAGGTTATACAGGGTTTACATCTATTTCTACCTATTTTTTTTTTTATTTGTTATGTACTACTAAAAAAAAAGTTTTTGCCGCATGCCGCTTAAGTGTTTGGGTTTGGGTTTGGCTTGAAGCAAAGGTGGCAACTAGTGTTGAGCAGAATATGCCATATTCGATTTCGCGATATATCTCGAATATATATTCGAATATTCGAGATATATTCGCTAAATTCGAATATTCGTGATATTTTATCGAAATTAATTGAATGCGATTTTTCGCTATTGCGAATGCGAAAATAATTGCGATTTTTTTAATAACTGCGGTAGGAGCGCTCTGATTGGCTTAGAATATTTGTGATATTTTATCGAAATATCGCAACATGCGAATGCGATATTTATTGCGGAATTTCGAGATATGCTGGAGGAGCGCTCTGATTGGCTTAGAATATTCGTGATATTTTATCGAAATATCGCAACATGCGAATGCGATATTTATTGCGGAATTTCGAGATATGCTGGAGGAGCGCTCTGATTGGCTCAGAATATTCGTGATATTTTATCGAAATATCGCAACATGCGAATGCGATATTTATTGCGCAATTTCGAGATATGCTGGAGGAGCGCTCTGATTGGCTCAGAATATTCGTGATATTTTATCGAAATATCGCAACATGCGAATGCGATATTTATTGCGCAATTTCGAGATATGCTGGAGGAGCGCTCTGATTGGCTCAGAATATTCCTGATATTTTATCGAAATATCGCAACATGCGAATGCGAAATTTATTGCAGATATTTCGAAAACTGCTGTAGCAGCACTCTGAAATCGAATATGTATGATATTTTAACCAAAATACATATTGCGATTGCGATTTTTCGATCGCGCATGCGCAATTGCGCGAACAACACGCGACCATTTCCTGGAGCCTTGCCAGTTTCCAACTTATGATCGCAGCGCAATCACACAGCAACATGGTTGGAAGCAATTTCACTAAGTCTGAGGAAAAGTTGCTGATTTGTGTAAGTATTTTGACCACTGTTATTTCATCATCTTCAACTGCATTTTAGTCTAGTTTAAAAGTTAGTATATATGATCAGATATTAGTATTTCACAAAAAATGTGTCTCCTGCTTTTACAAAACTACAAGTCCCAGCATGCCTGGACAGCTGCAGACACCCTGGTTGGCAAATGTGTATTTAGGCACTTTTCCTTGTTATTTAGCATAATGAATTTAACATTTTATTGGACATAGGACGTATGCGAACGTCCTGACTTCAGTGTCCTCAAGGCCCAAGGACGTTCGAATACATATTGCCCTTTAGATGTTGCAGAACTACAACTTCCAGCATGCCTGGGAATGCTGGCACTTCTAGTATTGTAAGTTCTGCAGGCCCCCATTTTTCAGGCCTTTATGCACGGGTCTCTAAACTGTGGCACCCTAGATGCAGCAAAAGTAAAATTCTTAGCATGCACTGACAGACCGTGGCTGATGGGAGTAGTAGTTTTGCAACAGCTGGAGGTGGACTGGTCTTGAAACCCAGAGTTAGGTAACAAACCCGTAGTGTTTTGCAACCATTCTGCCTCCAGCTGGTTATTTTCTGTTGAAAAGCCTGTGGCGTGCAAAACACAACCCAAAAACTCCACCCGGTGCAAGGAAAAATTTGCACACACCTAAAGAGTGACATCACAAAAAACTGCGACGGTTGCATACGTCAGTGGTCCTCCGAAAAGGTCCCGTCTCTGACCCCCCGGGGCGTTAGGCTCCTAGGCTCCTGACAGGGAAAAGAGTTACTGTGGTCCATACAGCCGAAGCCATATGGACCCATCTCGGTCCAAGCAGCGCAATCAACACGCGAACAACACGCGACCATTTCCTGGAGCCTTGCCAGTTTCCAACTTATGATCGCAGCGCAATATTACAGCAACATGGTTGGAAGCAATTTCACTAAGTCTGAGGAAAAGTTGCTGATTTGTGTAAGTATTTTGACCACTGTTATTTCATCATCTTCAACTGCATTTAAGTCTAGTTTAAAAGTTAGTATATATGATCAGATATTAGTATTTAACCAAAAATGTGTCTCCTGCTTTTACAAAACTACAAGTCCCAGCCCAGCCCAGCATTTTAGTCTAGTTTAAAAGTTAGTATATATGATCATATATTAGTATTTCACAAAAAATGTGTCTCCTGCTTTTACAAAACTACAAGTCCCAGCATGCCTGGACAGCTGCAGACACCCTGGTTGGCAAATGTGTATTTAGGCACTTTTCCTTGTTATTTAGCATAATGAATTTAAAAATTTTTTGGACATAGGACGTATGCGAACGTCCTGACTTCAGTGTCCTCAAGGCCCAAGGACGTTCGAATACACATTGCCCTTTAGATGTTGCAGAACTACAACTTCCAGCATGCCTGGGAATGCTGGCACTTCTAGTATTGTAAGTTCTGCAGGCCCCCATTTTTCAGGCCTTTATGCACGGGTCTCTAAACTGTGGCACCCTAGATGCAGCAAAAGTAAAATTCTTAGCATGCACTGACAGACCGTGGCTGATGGGAGTAGTAGTTTTGCAACAGCTGGAGGTGGACTGGTCTTGAAACCCAGAGTTAAGTAACAAACACGTAGTGTTTTGCAACCATTCTGCCTCCAGCTGTTTTTTTCCTGTTGAAAAGCCTGTGGCGTGCAAAACACAACCCAAAAACTCCACCCGGATGCAGTGAAAAATGTGCACACACCTAAAGAGTGACATCACAAAAAACTGCGACGGGTACATACGTCAGTGGTCCTCCGAAAAAGGTCCCGTCTCTGACCCCCCGGGGCGTTAGGCTCCTGACAGGGAAAAGAGTTAGCAACGCATATCTCCCCTATACGTGTATCCTGTGTTGTTAATAATATATTCATAATTATGCAAATGATAATGGCTGCTATATTTATGCAAAAAAGGTGGCGACCGAAATGGCAGGATATAAAATCTTTCATGTTACCCCTGTCATTGATTAATAAGGCGAGAATGCTTCCAATTGTTGAATAGCATACATTTACGTCATATATCCATAAGGCTGTCAACAGAAGTATTACAATATACTTTGTTCTTCATCTTGCAGAAGTTCCTGGAAACAGGATACGATGAGCTGCGGAGGCAGCCAGAGAAAAGGGCTGTGGTCAGCGCCCTAATCGCTGACTTTGGCGGCCAACATGACCACAAGGCAATTGTTAAGAAGTGGTCTGACCTGAAGAGGCGCCAAATGGTTCAGGTCAGACGTCTTCGGGCTAAATATCATCCAGGTAAGTTATTGTTGACAGTTATGTTTTTTTTTTAAAAAGTGTATTTTGTGCGTGAACTCGAAAGAGAGAGGAGCCGGCCTGCAGGAGTTGGGAGGCCTCCCCCAGAGGCAATCTGCCACCTTTCTCCATGCCCCGGTTGGCAATGGCGGGTGTGAGGGGGTCCTCCCAACCCAACCTCGCATAGCACACCCACCAGGGGCGGGGCTGAGACCACCAAACTCAATTCACAGGTAGCCGAGAGCGGGATCCGAACCCCTAGCTGCAGAGGTGAATCAGTTGTCAGTGCAGTGGCAATCGCGTGGAGCCACCGCAGCTCCTTTGGTGACAGTTATGTAAGGTCATATGTAATTCATGTAAGGTCAGATGTTGTTAACCAAGATGCCATGTTGTGCTAACATATATCACCACCAGCCAAGGTATTCATAGTACTGTTGAAAAAAGACATGGGACAGCAGACAGGAACACAGAAGTTATGTGGGAACATAATTTTCCCATTGCTTTGCATGGGACTTTAAAGAAAAACCCCGACCATGGCAAGTGGGGGTGGGTAAGGTTTAAACCACCTATCCTATGTTTGTGGCTGACATATAAGTAACCTGTGTGCCAAGTTTCATATAAATATCTTTAGCCGTTTGTACGTGATGCTGGAACATACATACATACATACATACATACATACATACATACATTTATGCACAAACACACACGTTGAGTTTTATATATATAGATTACCACTAAATTCCTGTGTTAGGCGTGGGGTTGTTATAGTAATCCCGTGTGCTCCATCAGGCCCTTTTTTTAACATGAGATGGTCTGAACAAAACAAAGTAGACAAAAACAGCTCATTTTAACATGGTTGCATCCCAGCTCACGCTCAGTCCCCTGTAGTGCCCACAAGACCCTTTAATATAACATTGTCCCATTCGTTAACTGTCTATATAAATCAATTTGTATTCATATACAATACAGCAGAGTACACAGAATTTGCATACGTCATTAGAAAACATTTTTATAATATATGAACATTGTGTTATTATAGGAGCTCCAATGCCAGTTGTCCGCGCCAAGCGCAGAAGGCGCCAGGCCGATGAGGAGGAGGAGGAGGATGCGGCAGAGGAGGATGCGGCAGAGGAGGAGATGCATGAGGAGGAGCAGCCAGGGCCCTCCCACTCCCCAACCCCAGCTCCTGTTGAGGAGCAAGCTGAGGAGCTTCCCCCCCCCCACCACCCCAACTTCTCAAGCAGAAGAGCAGGAGGAAGAGAGCGGTCCTGTGAGCCTCATTCAGGAAGGTAAATATGTGCACAATGATTAATAACATTTCAACAACAAAATGTAGATATAAAAATGGACAACATATAAAGCGCACCTGTCAGATTGTAGAACCATAATATGGTATTGATGCTAGAAGTATACAGGTAGTGCATAATTATTAGGCAAGTTGTATTTTTTGAGCATTCATTTTATTATTGAACAACAACCATGTTCTCAATGAACCCCAAAAACTCATTAATATCAAAGCTGAATTTTTTTGGAAGTAGTTTTTAGTTTGTTTTTAGTGTTAGTTATTTTCGGGGGATATCTGTGTGTGCAGGTGACTACTATTACTGTGCAGAATTATTAGGCAACTTAACCAAAAAATAAATAGATACCCATTTCAATGATTTATTTTTAACAGTGAAACCAATATAACATCTCAACATTCACAAATACACATTTCTGACATTTAAAAACAAAACAAAAACAAATCAGTGACCAATATAGCCACCTTTCTTTGCAAGGACACTCAAAAGCCTGACATCCATGGATTCTGTCAGTGTTTTGATCTGTTCACCATCAACATTGCGTGCAGCAGCAACCACAGCCTCCCAGACACTGTTCAGAGAGGTGTACTGTTTTCCCTCCTTGTAAATCCCACATTTGATGATGGACCACAGGTTCTCAATGGGGTTCAGATCAGGTGAACAAGGAGGCCATGTCATTACTTTTTTTTATTTAATACCCTTTCTTGCCAGCCACGCTGTGGAGTACTTTGACACGTGTGATGGAGCATTGTCCTGCATGAAAATCATGTTTTTCTTGAAGGATGGTGACTTTTTCCTGTACCACTGCTTGAAGAAGGTCTCTTCCATAATCTGGCAGTAGGACTGGGAGTTGAGCTTGACTCCATCCTCAATCCGAAAAGGCCCCACAAGCTCATCTTTGATGATACCAGCCCAAACCAGTACTCCACCACCACCTTGCTGGCGTCTGAGTTGGACTGGAGCTCCCTGCCCTTTACCAATCCAGCCACGGGCTCTTCCATCTGGCCCATCAAGACTCACTCTCATTTCAGCAGTCCATAAAACCTTAGAAAAATCTTTCTTGAGATATTTATTGGCACAGTCTTGACGTTGCAGCTTGTGTGTCTTGTTCAGTGGTCATCGTCTTTCAGCCTTTCTTACCTTGGCCATGTCTCTGGGTATTGCACACCTTGTGCTTTTGGGCACCCCAGTGATGTTGCAGCTCTGAAATATGGCCAATCTTGTGGCAAGTGGCATCTTGGCAGCTGCACGCTTAACTTTTCTCAGTTCATGGGCAGTTATTTTGCACCTTTGTTTTTCCACACGCTTCTTTTGTTTGATGATCACGCTTCAGAAGCTTTGCAACTTTAAGAGTGCTGCATCCCTCTGCTAGATATCTCTCTATTTTGGACTTTTCAGAGTCTGTCAAATCCTTCTTTTGGCCAATTTTGCCAAAGAAAAGGAAATTGACTAATAATTATGCACACCTGATATAGAGTGTTGATGTCATTAGACCACACACCTTCTCATTACAGAGATGTACATTACCTAATATGCCTAATCTGTAGTAGGCTTTCGAGCCTATACAGCTTGGAGTAAGACAACATGCATAAAGAGGATGATGTGGTCCAAATACTCATTTGCCTAATAATTCTGCACTCCCGGGATGTGTTAGACACATAACAAGTGTATACACATGATAATGATTGATTAATAAGCAAAAAAAAATATTTATTTATTTGGTAACGTTATTTGAAATCCAAATGTTTTTTTATTATATCCTAAAAGCATCAAGAGATCTGAGGAGGCAAAATATACTCATCGAAAAGACGCACCAGAAGATCCTTCAGAACCAGCGGAAGATGAGCTACCTCACCCAACAAAATGCTCTGCTAGAGCAGCAGCTATCGGGTCAGATTGCGGAAATGCACCGCATTCAGAAACGGATTGAGAGCTATATTTAAATTTATTTTTGTATTAAAAAAACTTATTTTTTGGAAATGTTTCATTTCTTTTTGAGATAGAGTTGTAGGTTTTTCAACACATCTAACTTCACATCAAACAAATCAACATCAACACATTTAACTTCATAATAAGCAAAAACATTTTATACTATTATTTTATTTAACATTAACCTAGGACAAACTAAAGCACACGACACAGACACGACGAACACAAAATAAACTGTTGAAAAATGAACATAACAAAAGCAACAATATATATATATATATATACAAAGAGAGAGAGAGGGAGAGCAAGAAAGAGAGAGAATGCAGATGAGCTCTTGCAGTCAGCCCAATGGTTGCAGTATAAATGCCGCAAAACAGGGTTTAACATAAGGTTCATTGTTATAGTTACACTTGCTGTTTAGATCCGGTCTGGTAGTCCGGTCTGGTAGCTTGTAGCGGAGGCTGTTGGTGGATCCGCTGTGCCAGAAAGGTCATGAAGCTTTACTCAGCATGGAGGCAGCAGCAGGAGTATTAAAATATAATATAACTAGACAATGCATTTCCTGAGGAAAATGCGAGTGGGAATGCTGAATAGCTTAATTGGTGAGCCCCTTGCCAAAGACATTCACCATAACCACTACACTATCTTTAGGACACACAGCTTCTTTCTCTATCTGCAAAGTATAGAGTATGCTGACTTCCTGGTCGCCCCTCCCCCCTCAATAGGTTTCCCCTCCCCCCCAGGTCAGTGAGGAGGAATATTGCACTGAGGTCAGGAAAGTTATTTATGGAAAGAAATAACATTACAAACGCTTTTAATTCACAGATCTAATACATGATTTAAGCCTCCAAACAAAGCTTAATAAATCCTCAAACGTACATGCAATTGATACAACGACTACACCGTTTGAAATACACGGCCCTTGTAAACGCATCGATATGAAATTTATGTAGATAAACTTAAAAATGTGGCCATGTCTGCGATTTAGAAAAGAGCGTCTTTGTGAGTTCTGCAGCAACATTTTTTAGATAATTTCACATGAGAGTCTATGAGACATAATTTCTGGCTGTTGCTCCAATAATTAAAACTAAAATACGTATCGCAGAATTGGTCACATTGCCATAAACCAGACAAGCATAGCTACGTTTTGATATAAAAATTGTGTATGAAAAGTAGATCTTGTGGGCGTGAGACCAATTTGTTTCCCCTTTTTGTAAAGATATTTTTAATTACAAAGATCTCCAATGTTAAGGTCACATGACAGACTCTAAATCCCCTCCATAGGATTACATTATAACCTATTGCATTTTTGTGAAAAATTCGCAAAACGTAAATTGCGTTTTCACCAAAAAATTGTAAACGATAACGATCTGAAAAGTCATAGCCGGATAGCTAAATATTTTGTGACCGCTTTAAAGTTTTTTCAGTGTCTGTAAGTGAAAGTATGAAGTAGCTGAAACTTTTGGCATGGCATGTGAATTCAAAGGGGAAAAGGATGTTCTCATTGACTTCAATGTTTAAAAAAAGGGTCTAAAAGCTTAAAATTTATAAAAGTGTAAAAAGTAGAAAAAAACTTGAAGAAGTCCCATCATTAGCTGAACGAGACGAACATTTTTACAGTTGAATGGTCTCAATAGCTGAAAGTATGCCGAAGTTACGCAGAACCAAAAAACGTAAGGAATAATAAGATTACTAAATTTACGGATATCAATACTGGAAATGTTTATTAAAGCATTCACACTAATTAAGATTAATACATTTACGGGTATCCATACTAGGAATGCTTATTAAAGCATTCCCACTAAGTATCACACAGGCATGATTTACAAGCAGTAGTGGTAATAGTAATACATAGCATAAAAACACTTGGGGAATACTTTACAGCATCAGTAGTGGTCATAGTAGTCAATAGTGTACCAAAAAATTGGGACACAGGTGTCTTGACTGAGCTGTAATAGTAGTAGTAGACATTGACAATACAGTGTCAAATCACTCGGGCAAGAGGTGCCATGATGAACAGCAGTCTTAATAAGAGTATATAGGGTGTGAAATAACTGCTGACATAGGTGTCTTGACTGGGCAGCAGAAGCAGCAGTAGTAGTATTAACAGTAGTAGTTGATACAGAGTCATATCACATGGGCAGGAGGTGCCATGATGAACAGCAGTAGGAATAGGAGTATATAGAGTGTCAAATAACTGCTGACATAGGTGTCTTGACTGGGCAGCAGCAGCAGAAGCAGCAGTAGTATTAACAGTAGTAGTTGATACAGAGTCATATCACATGGGCAGGAGGTGCCATGATGAACAGCAGTAGGAATAGGAGTATATAGAGTGTCAAATAACTGCTGACATAGGTGTCTTGACTGGGCAGCAGCAGCAGAAGCAGCAGTAGTATTAACAGTAGTAGTTGATACAGAGTCATATCACATGGGCAGGAGGTGCCATCATGAACAGCAGTAGGAATAGGAGTATATAGAGTGTCAAATAACTGCTGACATAGGTGTATTGACTGGGCAGCAGCAGCAGAAGCAGCAGTAGTATTAACAGTAGTAGTTGATACAGAGTCATATCACATGGGCAGGAGGTGCCATGATGAACAGCAGTAGGAATAGGAGTATATAGAGTGTGAAATAACTGCTGACATAGGTGTCTTGACTGGGCAGCAGCAGCAGAAGCAGCAGTAGTATTAACAGTAGTAGTTGATACAGAGTCATATCACATGGGCAGGAGGTGCCATGATGAACAGCAGTAGGAATAGGAGTATATAGAGTGTCAAATAACTGCTGACATAGGTGTCTTGACTGGGCAGCAGCAGCAGAAGCAGCAGTAGTATTAACAGTAGTAGTTGATACAGAGTCATATCACATGGGCAGGAGGTGCCATCATGAACAGCAGTAGGAATAGGAGTATATAGAGTGTCAAATAACTGCTGACATAGGTGTCTTGACTGGGCAGCAGCAGCAGCAGAAGCAGCAGCAGTAGTATTAACAGTAGTAGTTGATACAGAGTCATATCACATGGGCAGGAGGTGCCATGATGAACAGCAGTAGGAATAGGAGTATATAGAGTGTCAAATAACTGCTGACATAGGTGTATTGACTGGGCAGCAGCAGCAGAAGCAGCAGTAGTATTAACAGTAGTAGTTGATACAGAGTCATATCACATGGGCAGGAGGTGCCATCATGAACAGCAGTAGGAATAGGAGTATATAGAGTGTCAAATAACTGCTGACATAGGTGTATTGACTGGGCAGCAGCAGCAGAAGCAGCAGTAGTATTAACAGTAGTAGTTGATACAGAGTCATATCACATGGGCAGGAGGTGCCATCATGAACAGCAGTAGGAATAGGAGTATATAGAGTGTCAAATAACTGCTGACATAGGTGTCTTGACTGGGCAGCAGCAGCAGCAGAAGCAGCAGCAGTAGTATTAACAGTAGTAGTTGATACAGAGTCATATCACATGGGCAGGAGGTGCCATGATGAACAGCAGTAGGAATAGGAGTATATAGAGTGTCAAATAACTGCTGACATAGGTGTATTGACTGGGCAGCAGCAGCAGAAGCAGCAGTAGTATTAACAGTAGTAGTTGATACAGAGTCATATCACATGGGCAGGAGGTGCCATCATGAACAGCAGTAGGAATAGGAGTATATAGAGTGTCAAATAACTGCTGACATAGGTGTCTTGACTGGGCAGCAGCAGCAGCAGAAGCAGCAGCAGTAGTATTAACAGTAGTAGTTGATACAGAGTCATATCACATGGGCAGGAGGTGCCATGATGAACAGCAGTAGGAATAGGAGTATATAGAGTGTCAAATAACTGCTGACATAGGTGTATTGACTGGGCAGCAGCAGCAGAAGCAGCAGTAGTATTAACAGTAGTAGTTGATACAGAGTCATATCACATGGGCAGGAGGTGCCATCATGAACAGCAGTAGGAATAGGAGTATATAGAGTGTCAAATAACTGCTGACATAGGTGTCTTGACTGGGCAGCAGCAGCAGCAGAAGCAGCAGCAGTAGTATTAACAGTAGTAGTTGATACAGAGTCATATCACATGGGCAGGAGTTGCCATGATGTACAGCAGTCTTAATAAGAGTATATAGGGTGTGAAATAACTGCTGACATAATTGTCTTGACTGATCCAAAGGAGTCATGGGAGAAAATCATGTGGTCAGATGAGACTATAATATAATTTTTTGATCATAATTTCACTAACCGTGTTCGGAGGAAGAATAATGATGAGTACCATGCCAAGAACGCCATCCCTAATGTGAAGCATGGGGGTGGTAGCATCATGCTTTGGTGGTGTTTTTCTGCACATGGGACAGGGTGACTGTACTGTATTAAGGAGAGGATGACCGGGGCCATGTATTGCAAGATTTTGGGCAACAACCTCCTTCCCTGAGTTAGAGCTTTGAAGATGGGTCGAGGCTGGGTCTTCCAACATGAGAATGACCCAAAGCACACAGCCAGGATAACCAAGGATTGGCTCTGTAAGGAGCATATCAAGGTTCTGGCGTGGCCTAGCCAGTCTCCAGACCTAAACCCAATAGAGAATCTTTGGAGGGAGCTCAAACTCCGTGTTTCTCAGCGATAGCCCAGAAACATGACTGATGTAGAGAAGATCTGTGTGGAGGAGTGGGCCAAAATCCCTCCTCCAGTGTGTGCAAAGTTGGTGTAAAACTACAAGAAATGTTTGACCGCTGTAATTGCAAAGAAAGCCTACTGTACCAAATATTAACATTGATTTTCTCTGATGTTGAAATAGTTATATTCAGCACTGTAAATACATCAGGTCCGGGGCTTCATCAGGGAATGCATGGCAAGGGACCCTTCAGCGCCCTGAACCGACGACGGGTGCCAGAAAGTCACCGCCGATCCAGGACTCATTCATCTTTATGAATGTGAGTCTGTCCACGGAGTCTGTGGACAGACGGGTCCTCTTGTCCGTGACCACCCCACCTGCCGCGCTGAATGTCCGCTCAGATAGTACGCTGGAGGGGGGGCAAGACAATAACTCCAGCGCATACTGAGCGAGCTCGCGGCAGGTGTCCAATCTGGCAACCCAGTACTCCATGGGGTCGTCGGTGCTCATACTGTCAGAAGCACCGACGGACGCCATGTAGTCTGCCACCATGTGGGCCAGCCGCTGGTGGTGACTGCTGCTGCTGCTGCTGGTGGTGGTACTGGGTCGCTCGGTTTGGAAGAACATCCTCATCTCTTCCATTAGGTCCCCTGCTCGGCTGCAGCTGGGTGCAGCCACCTGCTGGGTGAGATGAGGGGGGACAACTGGAGGCCGGGGAGTTGCCTGCTCCAACCGTCTGACAATGGCTGCCTGCAGTTCCTCCATCCGGTGCTGCCTCCGGCTGGCTGGGATGAACTGCTCCAGTTTCCCCTTGCACCTGGGATCCAAAAGGGTGGCCATCCAGAAATCATCCCTCGTCTTGATGGTCTTAACCCGGGGGTCCCTCCTGAGGCATCTCAGCATGTGGGCAGCCATGGGGAAGAGCACAGCCCGCTGTGACTCCTCAATGCTGGCCAGGTGAATGAGGTGCGACTCTTCATCCCTGAGGCGCTGCTGGTCAAACTCAGACATGCCCAACCCCCGGACTATCGGTGCCCCCAACACCGGCTCTCCCTCCTGACCAGGCCCTGACTCCGGGACGACACCAGCAACCACCTCCTCCTCCTCTTCATCATCATCCTCCTCCTCCTCCTCCTCCTCCTGGTCCTGGCCCTGGTCTCGGTGGAGCATTGCTGACTCCTCCTGCTCCACCAAGGCACTCTCCCCAGCCTCGAGCAGGCGATCTAGTGTCCTCTCCAGCATGAACAGTATTGGCAGCACGCTATTGAGGCCAATTTGCTCACTGCTGACCATCTTGGTCGCCTGCTCGAAGGAGGACAACACTTGGCAGACCTGGTTTATCTGCCCCCACTGCGCACAGGCGATGAAAGGGAGTTGTGGTGAAGCCCTCTCAGTGCCTAGTTCCATCAGGTACTCCCTCACCGCCCTTTGCTGCTCCCACAACCTCTTCAGCATGTGGAGGGTGGAGTTCCACCGCGTCACACTGTCCACAATCAGCCTGTGAAGGGGCAGATTGTACTTCCGCTGCAATTTGGACAGGGACGCGGTAGCGGTTGGGGAGCGCCTGAAGTGGCTGGCAATCCTACGCGCCTTTGCCACAATGTCACTCAACCCTGGATAAGTGCGCAGGAACTTCTGCACCACCAGGTTGAGGACATGTGCCAGACAGGGCACGTGCGTCAGACTGCCAGCATGGAGGGCGGCGAGTAGGTTGCTGCCGTTATCGCAGACAACCATACCTGGCTGGAGCCTTCGGGGTGTCAGCCACTTCTGGACCTGAGCTTGAAGTGCTTTCAGCACTTCTTCTGCAGTGTGTCTCCGGTCCCCTAAACTAACAAGCTGGAGCACGACCTGACAGCGCACGTGCCCCACACTTGAGTAGCTACGGGGGCGCTTGCTGGGAGGCTCAGCAGCTGCGGAGACAGTGGCTTGAGGGAGACCAGCAGTTCTCCCCTGGACACCCCGGGGCGGCACCACAAGATCGGTTGCCGACGATCCCTCACCGACGCCTCGGAGGGAAACCCAATGGGCCGTGAAGCTGATGTAGCGTCCCTGCCCATGCCTGCTGGTCCAGCCATCCATTGTCAGATGAACCCTGTCGCTGACAGCGTGATCCAGCGACAGGGTTACATTCTGCACAATGTGCTGGTGTAGGGCAGGGACACCAGTCCTGGCAAAGAAATGGCGGCTGGGGACACGCCATTGGGGTTGGGCCTGCTCCAACATCTGCCTGAAGGGGTTGCTGTCAACTATGTTGAAGGGCAGCAGATGTTGGGCAATAACCCTTGCCAGGAGCCCATTGAGGGAACGCACACGTCGGTCTCCAGGGGGGAAGGGAGTGGTGCGGTCAAAGGCGTCTGAAATCGACGCCTGGCGCCGGACGGCAGTGCGGGACACAGACGTGGAGGGTGCTGTGGAAGTAGAGGTCTGGCTGCCGGTACCAGTACCTCTACTAGAGGGAGCGGGGGGGCATGACCTGCTGGAAACAGATGAAGATGTGGCAGGGGCTGCTGTACCCTGCTCACTTGTGGTGGTGGCGCTGCTACCACCACCACGCTTCATCTCGTCATACAACGCCCAGTGGTTTATCCTCAGGTGCTGGTTCAGGGCTGTGGTACCCACCCGAGCCAAACACTTCCCTCTCTTCACCCTCACTTTACAAATCCGGCAGATGGCCACGGTAGGGTTGTCTGCCACCAGGGTAAAGAAATTCCAGACAGGTGACTTCAGCACCGCCCTCCTGTCAGATGGGGTGACGCTTACTTGCACCTGCTGGGATTCGGTGCGCACAGGTGGAGCTGCCTGCTGCTGCTGCTGCTGCTGCTGCTCCTCCTCCTGACACCTCCTGCTGCCATCACCAGTGGAGACCCTGACGATGGTCTCCCTGGTGGTGACCTGGCGCACCGTTTCACCAGGGTGCCTACCTTCCCCGTCGTCACTGACGTAGTGAGCCGACGCGTCAGATGGCAACCATGATGGGTCACCCTCTTCGCCCCCAGAGATGTCAGACCAAGGGCTGAGATGTGTTGGTCTGAGGGAACCACGTGACATGGAGCCTCTAGCCTGGCTCCGCTGTCCCCTCACCCACGCCTGGGTCTGACTAGGTGCTGCTGTTTCCTGCACCAAAACAGCAGCACCAGTTTGAAGGGATGTCTCTGGGATACTGCCAGCAGGTATCCCATCCTCCTCATCCATCCCTTCAAAAAGGTCCTGACCATCAGGACAGAGCTGGAGGTCTGCCTGATGCATGGCCTCCCCCAAGAGATCCCTATCACTGTCGCTGTCGAACAGTAAGATGCTGGACTCTTGGGGGCTGGGGGGGGTAGTACAGGCAACGGTGTAATGGTGGTACTACTGTGAGTCGGGACCGACGACTCAGTGGCACTGCTGTGCCCCATGTAGTCCACCACTACTTGAGCCTGAGATGGCAATATCGGGCGGCTGCCCGATGGGAAGAACTCCCGGATCAGGCGTACTCCCCTTGCACCCGATCCTCTACCACTAGTAGGGGCACGAGAGGTACCCCGTGCTGGCAGCGATCCAGCACTGGGAGTAACTCCCCTACCCCTGCTGCCACGGCCACGGATGCCGCTCATTATTGCTGATATGTGTGTGGGGGGGTAAACTTTATTGGGGGGGGAAAATGTGAACAAAATGTGTTTTTGTGTTTTTTTTACAAGACAGGCACGCAGACAAAGACGTACACAGACAGCTACTAAACTATAAGAAAAGTAGTACACCAGACAAGGACTACAAAATTAAAGAAAAAAAAAAAAGCACTAAACAAACACTAACTTTTTTTTTTTTTTTTTTTTTTAAACACAAAACACAGACACTAAACACACACTAAGCTAAGCTAGATGAAATAAATGTACACTAACAGTGTGTACACTTACTACACAAAATTTAACTAAACTGAACACAAAACTTAGCTTTTATAAAAGCTCTTTAGGGAAAACTAAACAAAATTTGAACTGAGATGCCTATCAAATATCACTGAACAGCGAACCTGCAAGATCTAACAGTAACACAAGATGAACAAAACTTAGCTTTTAGAAAAGCTCTTTTATAAAGCTCAGCAAAATGTGTTCTGAAATCTCTTGCAAATATAACTGAACAGGGAGGATTGCAGGATCAAACAGTAACACAAATGAAAAAAACAGCACAAAACAGCACAAAACGTAGCTTTGAAAAAAGCTCTTGGGTCTATTGCTTTGAAAAAAGCAGTTGATATACTGGAAAAGATCCACTGGAATCACTAAATAGCAATGCTGGTGATGATCTAAATCAATCAAGAACAAAGACACAGGAAACCAGGAACACAGAAACAGCCTCCACACTCTATAGCCAGCTTCTGAATCTGCAATGAAATGGTGCTGGGAGTGAGCTTATATAATGTCCATGCAGGCAGGTTCCTATTGGTTGCTAACCTGTGACGAGTGTGGAAGGAGAACTCTGATTGGCTCTGATGCAAAAGGGCGGAGCAAATAATCGCGCAATATTCCTATTGCCGAATATTCGCATTGCGAATATTCGGCAATATAAAATGATCGCTTCAGCTACTCGGCCCAATGGCTCTAATCATACCAGCAATGCTTTCAGACGTCTATGGAGATCACTAGGATGTGATCTGTTTTAAAAATGAAACTGTAAAAATCGCTCTGATGCGGAAGATCGGGGCGAGGAAAATAATCGCGCGATATTGCGTTTGCCGAATAATCGCATTGCGATCTTTCTGGAAAATTCAATGAACGCTTCAGCTACTCGGCCCAGGGTCTCTAATGATACCAGCAATGCTTTTAGACGTCGATGGAGATATCTAGGATGTGATCTGATTAAAAAAAAAAATAGTAAAAAATCGAATATTTGGAATTGCGAATATTCACCGCGAATTTCGAAATATAGCGCGATTTCTCGAATATGCTATATTCGAGTCGAATATTCGCAATGCGAATATTCGTGAGCAACACTAGTGGCAACCCTAATCTCAGCTCTTTGCTTTTCTATGCCATTTCTTTATGTAGCACCCTGGGGTTTAGGCAGGGTTGCTTCTCACAAATTTACTTGCCAGGAGTAGTTATCCTGGTTGATTGTTAGAGATCTATTGATTTCTCCCTAAGTTTGGCCTTGTTGCACTTTTCTTATCTACCACTAGTTGGCCGGGTACTTGGTGGTACTGGATATGAGAAGGGCAACCCAAGGTCAGGTTATGGGTATGTGGGGTGTTTCAGCCAATGAGCAGGGGTTTTCTTGAATGGCATGTTGGCAGAGCCTATATATTTGGGTGGAGTCAGGTTTTCTGTGCCACCTGGGCGGCTGTTTGGGTGGACGTGTGTCCCAGACTGTTAGGCCAGAGATTGGGCCTATCCCAGGGGCGTCAGGCTGCTAGGCTGTCTGAGGGCCTATCCAGAAGCAAGAGAGCAGTGCAGGGTTGGGATTGCGGCTTGCAATCCAACCAAAAGTGACGGGTCTGCCAGGCAGAGAACCTGTCGTGGTCGGAGATAGAAGGGAAGCAGTCGCCACTAAGGGACCAATGACCTTATTACCAGGGACCACAGTGAGTAACTGAAGCAAGTACCGGAGAAGTATTCTCACTGAATGGGGACATTGGAGAATCAGAAAACTTCAGGCGGTGATCAAGTCAGGGACCCAACCAGCGGAGGTGACGCATACAGAGCAGCCTTGTGTGTCAAGCCGGGGACTGAGCAGGCCAGTGGGGTGAAGCTTGAAAAGTATCAGGAGTGCCACGCTAGGGACCCAGCAGAGACGCTTGAAGAAGATACCACCGTGAAGATTGGAGGAGCTCAAGGAATTCAGTGGCAGTGAATGAGTGGGTCTAGTGAGAGACCGGGAGCTCAGTGGGCTGAAGAACTACAAGGAGAAGTTGTAGTGAAGGCAGGGGCGGACTGACCATAGGGCAATTCGGGCACGGACTGAGGGCCTGTGGCCAGTAGGGGGCCCCATGACAGCTTCCACGATCTACCCATCAATCACAGCTAGCTGACGGGTAGATCGGGTCCCGAATCCCTGCGAAGAGACTGCAGTAAACAGACATCTGATGATGCGCTCCTCCCCGCCGGCCCCTCCTTCCCTCCCATCCAGGTGAAGCTTTCCCCCCCAGGCCGTCCCGACTTGTATGCAAAACGGCCGCGTTCCTCGCTGCCGTCTTTTTTTTTTCTGTAATGAAATCGGCCAGATGCACGGCCGCATTCTGGGATTTGTAGGCGGCAGGCCACACAAATACCCTGTGATTGGCCCAACAGGGTCATGTGCGGCAGCACACTGTGGAATTTTGGGACTTGTAGTCATGATGCGAGGCCCAGAATTCCACAGCGTGCGGCCGCACATGACCCTGTTCGGCCAATCACAGGGCATGTGTGTTGCAAGCGGCAATGGATCGGCGTAGCTGGTCGTGACCACTTGCTGGAGTCCCGCCTTTGCTGTGTGTTACTTTCAGAGGTCTCTCAGTCTCATCTACCCCCCTCTCTGTCAGCGCTCCTCCCCCAGCCCCCTCTCTGTCAGCCCCCCCCCCCTTTGTCAGCCACCCTTCCTCTGTCAACAGTGAAGGTGAAGGGACTGTTATGCTTTGTGTTAGGAAGTGTTGTCATAGGAGACAGCATTCCTGCACGTGCAGATGTGGCTTCTTGCTGGAGGCCTTTCCCTGCACGGCTGTCCTCCTATTGAAGTATGAGGCCCCGTACACACGACCGTTTTTTTTAGCAGAATTCAACAAGAAACTCGATGGGAGACGTATTCTTCCGAGAAAACCGGTCGTGTGTACACTTTTCGCCGAGAAACCCGTTGGGAAACTCGTCGAGCCAAAAAGAGAGCATGTTCTCTATTTCCTCGTTGGGCAATGGGAACATTTGGCTCGACGCGTTTTCTGACAGCCGAACAAGGAACTTGACGAGCAAAACGATGTGTTTTGCCCGTCGAGTTTCTCGGCCGTGTGTACGGGGCCTCAGAGTCTGCTAATTGAACTTGCAACTACTCAAGGATGTCCTGGCCCTAACCCTCTTTCCCCCCAAAAAATACAAAAAGGACTGTTAAGAGAAATAAAACCTTTTTTTACATCCAAGAAGTATCTGGCGCCCAATAACTTTATCTATCTTGCACCCACTATGCCTCACAACCCACCACATACAGAAGTATGTTAGCTATCTCTGGCCCTGGAGGTTCTCATTAGACTGAAGGAGGCCGGAGACCTTGAGACCTTGCTACATTACTGTGGCGTTTTTTATCGCCAGTTGTGTCTGCAGCTCTTATTCTTCTACACCTGGGATTTGGCTTATTTAGTCTGAGTTCTACGGCTCCTTCTCATCCAGGCAGTTTATTTTTCTCCATATTACAGCGTGTGTTCTTGTACAATTCTATTTTTGTGTCTTTATAGCTTTTTTTGTCCCCTTGCCATGTCCCATTTGTTTCACAATTTTCTGTTTTTGTTATCACTTTTTTGTATATTCATACTGTCACAATAAATATTTACTTCTGTTCCTGTCTTCCCTTATGTAATTGCAATTCTGGTCACTCTTCACTTGCACAGGATTACTGCAGAGAAATTCCTGGCAATCTGTTTGTTCTTCGCCTTGTCCTTGCATGTTCATTTTAGCTTCAGCATTCTGATTTGTTCCCTGGTTTTGTTACTTTGCTTCCGATGCCAGCCTCTGTTCACTTCACCTATAGCAGCCAGCTTTTCAGGATGCTTTATAGGTGTGCACTGGTAGAACTTAACCACTTAAGGACCTTGCCTGTTTTTCAGATTTGGTGTTTACAAGATTAAAACATTTTTTTTGCTAGAAAATTACTTAAAACCCCCAAACATTCTATATATTTTTTTCTAACACCCTAGAAAATAAAATGGCGGTCATTGCAATACTTTTTGTCACACCGTATTTGCGCAGCGCTCTTACAAGCGCACTTTTTTTGGAAAAAAACACTTTTTGAATTAAAAAATAAGACAACAGTAAAGTTAGCCCAATTTTTTTTTTAGATTGTAAAAGATAATGTTACGCTGAGTAAAATGATACCCAACATGTCACGCTTCAAAATGGCGCCCGCTCGTGGAATGGCGTCAAACTTTTAACCTTAAAAATCTCCATAGGCGACGTTTAAAAAATTCTATAGGTTGCATCTTTTGAGTGAGGCCACGTACACACGAACGAACATGTCCGCTGAAACTGGTCCGCAGACCAGTTTCAGCGGACATGTTCGGTCGTGTGTACGGCCGACCGGACAATTTTCCGGCGGATCGGACAGGTTTCCAGCGGACAAATGTTTCTTAGCCTGTCCGTCGGACATGTTTGGTCGTCTGTACAGACTCACCGGACATGTCCGCTCGGCCGAAAGCCCTCGCATGCGTCGAAGTGATTCGATGCATGCGTGGAAGCATTGACCTTCCAGGGTCGCGCACCACGTCACGCGGGATCCTGTCCTTCGGGGATTTTGGTTTGATGGTGTGTACAACCATCAGACCAAAATCCGGCAGCGGACATGTCCGATGAAAACGGTCCGGCGGACCGTTTTCATCGGACAGTCCGTCCGTGTGTATGGGGCCTAACAGAGGAGGTCTAGGGCTAGAATTATTGCTCTCTCTCTAACGATCGTGTGATACCTCACTTGTGTGGTTTGAACACCGTTTTCATATGTGTTCGCTTCTGCGCGCGAGCTCGGCGAGACGGGGTGCTTTAAAAAAAATATATGTTTTCTTTTTTTATTATTATTATTATTATTATTTATTAATTATTAATTTATTTATTTATTTTTATTTATTTAAAAAAGAAATACACGGGGGCGTGGCTTGGCACGTGAGCCGGATGGACGTCTGAGCATGGAGCTCCGGACTAACGGGGAGACCAGCGGCACAATCCGACTCTGACACAGGCTCTCTACACCGACTATCCATCGCTTATGTCCCGCGGCACATCAGCCATGACCGGGAAGAGACAGAAGTCGCAGAATCCTCACCGCCTGACGGACTTTTTCGCTCCGGCCGGAGGACGCGCCAGGCAAGATGGCGCTGAGGCCTACTCGGCGCAACGGACCTCCTGTGGAGCCCGGACCTCGCCGCGAGCTTCACCACAAGGTACCGGTCCTGCACAAAGAGCATCGGACGATGCATCCTCATCCCCTCCACCTACCCCATCCTCCTGCAGCCCAGCAAAGTCCAAGCCTAGGCTGGATGGCGGGGGATTGGGCCGGTCCACGAGCCCGACAGCCAGCCAGGCCTCTGACTCAGGGGAGGACACCAGGGAGTTGCCGGAGTCCATCGTGTCATTCCCCACACAAAACCAACCCGTGATGGACACTGTCCTCAAGGATATGTTAGTACCCTACAATCAGATATGGCAACTTATATGCATCGCTTAACGGGGGATATACAGGAGGTGGGGAACAGAGTGAATCATATTGAATCCAAAATGGAGGAATATGCTACTACTATAAATGAGTTGGTTGATGCCAATGAGGACAGGGAGGCAGATAATGAATGGATCAAGGCGAAGTTGGCAGACATGGAAGACAGGTCCAGAAGGAACAATCTTAAAATTAGGGGGATCCCTGAATCGGTCCAACAAAATGACCTGAACCATTATGTCACTTCTATGTTTAAAGACATGCTGCCGGATCTCTCTGATCTGAATGTCACTATTGACCGCATTCACCGCTTGCCAAAACCATCGCACTTGTCAGAGCAGGTTCCGAGAGATGTATTGCTACGCTTACATTTTTTTCATGTCAAGGACAAGCTCATGGTCAATATGAGGAAACGGGAACAAATCCCGGAGCAATATCAGAATATACAATTCTATGCCGATCTATCCCAATATACGTTACAAAAGAGGAAAAATCTAACCTCTGTCACAAAAATCTTACGTAACCACAAAATTATATACAGATGGGGGTACCCAACAAAACTGTCAGTGACCAAGGATAACCGTACCTACATAATAACAACGTTAGAAAAAGGCCTTGACCTCCTTAGGGACTGGGGGCTCCTCCCCGCTGACCATGAACAACAGGCCTTGACCAGCACACCGCACCACGTGGAGTCGGGCTGGAAACAGGTTACCTCCAGGAACGCAAAAACCCACGCTTGATACAGTCTGTGGAAATTTTTCAATTACTACTATGTCTTCCACTTGTCATCGAGTTGCCGCCATTGACATTGTTACCCCACTTTTACGCAGCAGGTAGCTGCCCACAGTGACTTGTCGCCTTCTATGGCTCACACCCTGGGCTCAGGGTTATTGTTGTGCTGTTTTGTTCATGTTGCTTTCTATTTTCTTCTTTTTTCTTTTTTTGTTTCGTTTTTCTCTATTATTGAGGTTACCCAGATCACAATCAGTTTCTCTAGTAGTCGACGGATGGAAATACACCACAGCACCCGGATTAATGATGATATGGATCTGCTCTGCCAGTCAATTCGACACTTCATCCATACTGATTATATAGAATGGAAGCCTTCTGACAGTGAGTACTTTTTGCTGAACTTGAGTTACAACTGGACAGCTGTACAGACCACTTACTGCACCGAACTTTTGAATTGTTATTCAACTTGCTGAGCATTCCTTTTTTATGAACGATATGCCACTTAGAGTTATGTCTATGAACGTCAAGGGTCTGAACCACCCGGTAAAAAGGAAATCAATGTGGGCAGAAGCTGTCTTGCACAGGGGTGACGTTCTGTGTGCCCAAGAAACACACTTTAGCAGCACGGCTCCACCCAAATGTTCACATAAGTGCTTCCCCCATGTGTTCATGGCCAATGCAGACTCTAAGACGAAGGGGGTACTAATTGCCATAAGGGACTCAGTGGCCTTCTCTCTGCACTCCCAGATCCAGGACCCGCTGGGAAGATTTCTCATACTCCTATGCGAAATGGACTCTGTTCCTTATACCATAGTGACAGCTTATTCACCAAATACTCACCAGATCCGTTTTTTCAACAAGTTGATGAAGAAGGTTCTCAAGGTACAAAGGGGACATTTGATAGTTTGCGGTGATTTTAATATCACCCCTGACCCCAAGATGGACTCTACTTCCCAGTCTACTCGTTACCAACCCTCCTTGCTTCCTTGCATGCAGGGCCAGGGTGTATATGATGCCTGGCGCTGTCTGCATGGATCCAAGAGGGACTTCACCTACTTTTCTCCCCCTCATAAGGTCTACACCAGGATTGACCTTTTTATGGTAGACCAGCAGGTACTGTTAAAAACTAAATCTGTGGACATTAATACTATAACATGGTCTGACCATGCATCCATTGTTTTAACTATTGACAATGCAAGTCCTCCCCAGAGGAGTTCAATATGGAGGCTCAACACCTTTCTTCTACAGCATCGTGATACAAGAGGGGTGTTTGAATCTAACCTGTCTTCCTATTTCTCTGATAATGCTGGTTCGGTTGATAATCCATTCATATTGTGGAATGCCCATAAGGCTTACATGCGGGGTATTGGGATTCAGGTAGGGGCGCGGTTCAAGAGGCAGAGGCAACAGCGTGTTATCGAGTTGACTGACCAAATAGCTAAACTAGAATTAATAAACAAAAAAAATACGTCCCTCACCGTTTCTGACCAACTATCAAAACTCAGGTATGACCTTAGACTATTACTGTTAGAGAATTTCGAAAGGGCAACCAAAAAACTTAAGATGACATATTACTCTACAGGTAATAAAGCGGGGAAATTATTAGCACAAACCCTCAAAGGACATAGGTACAGAAGTAAGATACCCTTTATTCACCATCCACAATCTCAACAAAAAGAATACCATCCTCAAAAAATTGCTGATGCTTTTAGTCATTACTACAACACTCTATACAATCTAAAAGATGATCCCTCTACCTTCCAACCAACACCGGAAATTATTAACAGTTTCCTCAGTAAAAGGGGAGTGAGTAATTGACTCACTCCCCTTAAATAAATCCCCAGGTCCGGATGGTTTTGGTGGAGAATATTACAAGACGTTCAAATCGGCCCTGTCCCCTTACTTATTAAAGGTGTTTCACTCTGCTGCTGCCTCGGCCTCTTTCCCCCCAGAAATGTTAGAGGCCCTGATCATTACTCTGCCTAAGCCTGGGAAGGAGCCCACCTGCCCGGCAAACTTTCGACCGATTTCTTTATTAAACACTGACATTAAGATTTACGCAAAATTATTGGCATTGAGGCTGGTGGACATTCTGCCTGTGTTGATACATCCTGATCAAACTGGATTCACTAAACACAGGCAGACATCCGACGCTACTCGTCGCATGATTAACATTATACATCTAGCCCAGGTGCGGCGAAGGCCTTCTCTGCTCCTTTCTTTGGACGCAGAGAAGGCCTTTGATAGAGTCCACTGGCTGTATTTGACCAAGGCACTTGAGGCTTTTGGATTTCGGGATGAGATCCTCTCGGCTATCCTGGCTCTCTATTCCAGGCCCTCCGCCAGAGTCTTTATGTCGGGTGTTCTCTCTACACCTTTCACTATTTTAAACGGCACGAGACAGGGTTGCCCCCTGTCCCCCTTGATCTTCAATTTAGTAATGGAGCCCTTTGCAGTATATATTAGATCCCACCCGGACATAACCAGGTTCGAAATAGGCACTCAAAAACACTCAATCAGTCTCTTCGCAGACGACATTATTATGATCATGACAAAGGTGGGTTCCTCCCTGGCTGCAACTTCTGAAGCACTAAAACTGTTTAACCATGTCTCGTACTATAAGGTCAATGAGAGCAAGTCCTTTATCCTGGGGTTGGGAGTTGATCCTGAAACTCACTCTGGACTTCAATCCCGTTATCCTTTCAAGTGGGTGGACAAGGGTATAAAATATTTAGGCATTATGTTAACCGCTCGGGTAGAGGACTAGTGTTGCTCACGAATATTCGTATTGCGAATATTCGGGTCGAATATGGCATATTCGAGTATTCGCGATATATTTCGAATTTCGCTGTGAATATTCGCAATTCCGAATATTCGCATTTTTTCAATTTGATTTTTAAAACAGATCACATCCTATCGACGTCTAAAAGCATTGCTGGTATGATTAGAGACCCTGGGCCGAGTAGCTAAGCTGAGGCGATCCTTTTATGTTGCCAAATTGAAAAAAAAAAATTGCGATTTTTCGCTATTGCGAATGCGAAAATGATTGCGAATTTTCGATAACTGTGGTAGGAGAACTCTGATTGTCTCTGATGCAAAAGGGGGGGGGGCTTTGTGTATGTGTATGTTATGAATATTTGTATGTTTGATATTATTATTTTTTGTAAGAAGGAAAAAATTGCGCATACCTTAAAAAAAGGGGAGAATACAGCAGCAACTCAAAAATGTTATACAACATAATTTAATACAAGACAGAAAATGGAGTCGCTCTACAAGAATAAAAAATATGTCTAGTGACAAGACATGTGGGCAAATTATAAAATAAGCAAGCGCAAATAACTTGTGAAATACACAGTGAAACAAATATATAAAGAAATATAGTCCCAATAATAGAAAAATAATCTTTCATAAAAATGTCTTTGATATGTGAAGTGAAAAAACGTCCAAAGCATGCTGCATGAACGTGTTCAATCTTCAAGGTGTTTGATTGACAAACGGCTGTGACAGATGGATAGAGTAAAGAATCACCACCAATGCAAAACACTTTTTATTTTCTATTGTAAAATATCAAGAATATTCTGAGCCAATCAGAGTGCTCCTTCCGCATTTGCCGAATATTCGCAATTATTTTGTATTGTAAAATATCAAGAATATTCTGAGCCAATCAGAGTGCTCCTTCCGCATTTGCCGAATATTCGCAATTATTTTGTATTGTAAAATATCAAGAATATTCTGAGCCAATCAGAGTGCTCCTTCCGCATTTGCCGAATATTCGCAATTATTTTGTATTGTAAAATATCACGAATATTCTGAGCCAATCAGAGTGCTCCTACAGCATTTGTCGAAATTGCGCAATAAATATCGCATTCGCATGTTGCGATATTTCGATAAAATATCACGAATATTCTGAGCCAATCAGAGTGCTCCTACCGCAGTTATCAAAAAATCGCAATTATTTTCGCATTCGCAATAGCGAAAAATCGCAATCATTTAATTTCGATAAAATATCACGAATATTCGAATTTAGCGAATATATCTCGAATATTCGAATATATATTCGAGATATATCGCGAAATCGAATATGGCATATTCTGCTCAACACTATAGAGGACCTGGTTGGTGCCAACTACACCCCATTCCTCGCTACACTAAGTAACAAATTACAAGACCTTTCCTGGAAAGAATCTACTTGGTCTGGGCGTCTAGCTGCATTTAAAATGCTGATCTTGCCCCAATTTATCTACTTGTTCAGGAACCTTCCTATTTCTGTCCCAAACAAATTTTTTTAAACTGCTCAATCCCTTGTCGGTAAATATTTGTGGCAGGGAAAGAGAGCTAGGTGTGCGGCACACAAACTATTGAAGTCTAGGGCGACGGGGGGAGTAGGTCATGTCTCCCTAAGAGATTACCATAGAGCTGCTATATTGGCTCAACTGAAACATTGGTTCCCTGGTGGGACGGTTACCAGATGGCTGGAGTTGGAAGCTGCACAATGCTCCCACTACACCTTATTTGACTTATTGATCTCATGTAGGAATCTCGGCACCACTCTTCCAGACCTGTCGCCCACTACAGTGGCCTCGGTGAGTACATGGAAGGAGTTCCTGACGGAGCCTATGACAACTTCTACCCTAAGGACCATCCATCTTAATATCTCGGGCCTTCATTTAACTATCCCTAATCTTAATGTTGGAACTTGGGAAACGAAGGGTCTGATGAGAGTTGAAGACTTGAGAGTAGGCCCGGCAACCAAGTCCTTCCGATCTCTTCAGATCGAGTTTGGACTGCAGAATAGGGACCAATATGCTTATTCCCAAATATCCCACCTACTAGCCACCCCCCTTAAATCATCTATCAGGGTTCCGTGGCGTGTGTATCTTTATCTATCTAATGCTAGCTCGTCTATTAAGGGGATATCTTTATTTTATAATCTACTAGGACAGAAGTCAGAATTTAGCAAAACTCCATCCATGAGAACCTGGGAACTTGACCTGAGGCACTCTTATTCCTTGTCCCAATGGAAGTTAGCTGTCATGTCTCACTACCAAGCCACAAGGAGTGCTAACCTTTGGGAATTATCTCAAAAAATACTACTTAGGTGGTATCTAACACCTACGAGATTAGCGGGCTTCTCAAAGACGCTGTCACCTTTGTGTTGGAGGCAGTGTGGGGAAAAAGGATCTTTACTGCACATATTGGGCAAATGCCCCAAGCTGACGACCTACTGGACAGAGGTCTTTGACCTCATTGGTCAATTGATAGGATCTAGGGTTCCCTTTGACCTAGGGTTTGCAGTTCTTTCATTAGGTATTGAGTCCATGTCACACTCGCATAGGCGTATAATATCCCAAATACTACTGAGCGCGAGACTAGAATTAATGAGACGTTGGAGGTCAGTGGAACTGCCTACTATGAAGGAGGTGATTAGAACTACTAACCTACATATCACATACGAATCCATGTTTATGGCCTCTCAAAACAATCTGGAACGTTGGCGGCAGGTCTGGAACCCATGGGTAGATTGGTATAAACTGAATGCCGTTTGACATTGATAATGGACCTCTATGTTTAACAATACCTATCCGTCGTAACATAAACACCTTTCCCTCTCTTTATCTCTCTTTTAATTTCTTTCTACCTTTTTGTTCTTTTTTTCCTCTTCTACTTATGCTTGATATGAGTTCTAGAGTTTATGATGTTTGAAACGAGAGGGGGATGGCGGGGCCCTGGGGGGGTGGGGCTCCCCCTCCATAGACGCAGTGTGATCCCTTGGGGGCATCGGAGGGGGGGGCCCCTGCTCTTGGGGGTCTCGGTGTCCTCTCATCTGAAGCAGAGTCAAGGATAGATGTGTTTATAACCATAAATATGACAATCGAATTATTGAACTCAGCTAAACTATTCTTCTTCCCTGTCAATATTTTGATAGTGTTACATGTATTTCATGTTTTCTTACGTTACAACTGTTTTAGCGTGAATTAGTACCAAATCTGTAAGGTACAATAATACTCATTTCGATACGTTGCACCTACTACTGTTGAACAACTTGTACCCAGTGACTGGAGTTTATACTGGAACTCTATGTATTGTATGTACAAATACACTGTGGGCCTGATTTACTAAGCTATGTGCGCTGCGCTGGTTCATGCATTAATTAGTACTCCGGGTGGAGGCTTAATCAGGCGCATGAACCAGCGTAGCAGCCGGCGCATTGAAACTAATATGTAAAGCCGCGCCGAACTCCCTATAGAAGTCTATGGGAGAAATCAAAAGTGTTCATTTTAAAGGCTAATCTGCAAGTTTTGTCCTAAAAAGTGTTTGGGGACCTCAGTCCTGCCCCAGGGAACATGTATCAATGCTTTTTTTATTTTTTAAAACGGCCGTTTTTTCGGGAGCAGTGAAATTAATAATTCTTAAAGTGAAACAATAAAAGTGAAATATTCCTTTAAATTTCGTACCTAGGGGGGGTGTAATGTCAGCATGTGAAATAGCGCATTTTTCCCGCACTTAGAACTCCCCCTGCACAAAGTGACATTCTGAAGGAAAAAAGTCATTTAAAAATTCACACGCGGCTATAATGAATTGTCGGCTCTGACAATTCTAAAGGGATTCATTCATAAAACAAACAAAAAAATGTGTAGGGGTTCCCCCAAATTAAATTACCAGGCCCTTCAGGTCTGGAATGGATATTAAGGGGAACCCCGCCGTAAAAACCCCCAAAAAAAAAGACGTGCGGTTCCCGGCAAATATCCATTCCAGACCCTTCAGGTCTGGTGTGGATTTTAAGGGGAACTCCACCCCAAATTGAAAAAAAAAATGGCGTGGAGTCCCCCTAAAAATCCACACCAGACCCTTATCCGAGCACGTTGACCTGGCCGGCCGCAGAAAAGAGGGGGGGACAGAGTGCGGCCCCCCCCCTCTCCTGAACCGCACCAGGCCACATGCCCTCAACATGGGGAGGATGTCCCCATGTTGATGGGGACAAGGGTCTCATCCCCACAACCCTTGCCCGGTGGTTGTGGGGGTATGCGGGCGGGAGGTTTATCAGAATCTGGAAGACCCCTTTAACAAAGGGGACCCCCAGATCCTGACCCCCCCCCTGTGTGAAATGGTAATGGGGTACATTGTACCTCTACCATTTCACCCCAAAAAAAATGTCAAAGTGATAAAAATGACAGTAGCCGGTTTTTGACAAATCTTTTAATAAAGTCTTCTTTTCTTCTTTCCTTCGGGGTTCTTCCGCTGCTTCTTCTCGTCCACATCTTGCCCGACGTCTTCTTCTATCTTCTCAGTCCGT
Organism: Rana temporaria; assembly: GCF_905171775.1. Taxonomy (NCBI): domain Eukaryota; kingdom Metazoa; phylum Chordata; class Amphibia; order Anura; family Ranidae; genus Rana; species Rana temporaria. Next base: position 404,296,868 of record NC_053493.1, on the reverse strand, counting down.
CCTTCCGCCTTCTGGTCCCGCATCTTGCCCGTTGTCTTCTCCGTCCGCCTCCTCGTCCGCATCTTGGGTCTTCTGCGGTCTTCTTCTCGGTCCGCCGCCTTCTCGTCCCCTGCGTTTGAATTGTAATTGGCCGCCGTTTTCCCGCTCCTGGGACCCGCCCCCCTCTGACGCCACAAGTAAACTCCTTAGAAGGTCATGTGCGTCAGAGGGGGGCGGGGTCACATGAGTGTGACACGGCGGGAACTTCTTCTCCGGGCGGCGCGATTGAAATTGAATTCCCCCGCTGTGTGACGCTCTGCGACCCCGCCCCCCTCTGACGCACATGACCTTCTAAGGAGTTTACTTGTGGCGTCAGAGGGGGGCGGGTCCCAGGAGCGGGAAAACGGCGGCCAATTACAATTCAAACGCAGGGGACGAGAAGGCGGCGGACCGAGAAGAAGACCGCAGAAGACCCAAGATGCGGACGAGGAGGCGGACGGAGAAGACAACGGGCAAGATGCGGGACCAGAAGGCGGAAGGACGGACTGAGAAGATAGAAGAAGACGTCGGGCAAGATGTGGACGAGAAGAAGCAGCGGAAGAACCCCGAAGGAAAGAAGAAAAGAAGACTTTATTAAAAGATTTGTCAAAAACCGGCTACTGTCATTTTTATCACTTTGACATTTTTTTTGGGGTGAAATGGTAGAGGTACAATGTACCCCATTACCATTTCACACAGGGGGGGGGTCAGGATCTGGGGGTCCCCTTTGTTAAAGGGGTCTTCCAGATTCTGATAAACCTCCCGCCCGCATACCCCCACAACCACCGGGCAAGGGTTGTGGGGATGAGACCCTTGTCCCCATCAACATGGGGACATCCTCCCCATGTTGAGGGCATGTGGCCTGGTGCGGTTCAGGAGAGGGGGGGGGCCGCACTCTGTCCCCCCCTCTTTTCTGCGGCCGGCCAGGTCAACGTGCTCGGATAAGGGTCTGGTGTGGATTTTTAGGGGGACTCCACGCCATTTTTTTTTTCAATTTGGGGTGGAGTTCCCCTTAAAATCCACACCAGACCTGAAGGGTCTGGAATGGATATTTGCCGGGAACCGCACGTCTTTTTTTTTGGGGGTTTTTACGGCGGGGTTCCCCTTAATATCCATTCCAGACCTGAAGGGCCTGGTAATTTAATTTGGAGGGACCCCCTTTTTTTTTTTTTTTTTTTAATGAGCAATGACTCTATTCTTTATAGCCATGAGTACTTTAACCACTTGCCCACCGGGTTAATTCTGGCACTTCTCTCCTTCATGTGAAAATCACAATTTTTTGGCTAGAAAATTAATCAGAACCCCCAAACATTATATATTTTTTTTTAGCAGACATCCTAGGGAATAAAATGGCAGTCATTGCAATACTTTTTGTCACACCGTATTTGCGCAGCGGTCTTACAAGCGCACTTTTTTTGGATAAAAATCACTTTTTTGAATTAAAAAATAAGACAACAATACATTTTGCCCAATTTTTTTCTATATTGTGAAAGATAATGTTACGCCGAGTAAAATGATACCCAACATGTCACGCTTAAAAATTGCGCCCGCTCGTGGCATGGCGTCAAACTTTTACCCTTTAAAAAACTCGATAGGCGACGTTTAAAAAATTCTACAGGTTGCATTTTTTGAGTTGCAGAGTAGGTCTAGGGCTAGAATTATTGCTCTCACTCTAACGATCGCGGCGATACCTCACTTGTGTGGTTTGAATACTGTTTTCATATGCGGGCGCTACTCGCGTATGCGTTTGCTTCTGTGCGCGAGCTCGTCGCGACGGGGCGCTTTAAAATTTTTTTTTGGGGTTTTCTTATTTATTTTTATTTAGTTTTATAATGTTTTACACTGAAATAAAAAAAAAAAAAAAAAATGATCAGTTTTCTTCCTATTACAAGGAATGTAAACATCCCTTGTAATAGGACTAGTGTGTGACAGGTCCTCTTTATGGAGAGAGGCGGGGTCAATAAGGCTGGAAAGCATGGTATTGAAAAAAAAAAAAATAGATCTCATGCTTTCAGCTGCAATCATGTTCGTTCACCACAGTGGTGTAGTGTATAGCACTTTGACCTAGCAGCAAAAGAGTCGTTGGTTCGAATCCCGCCCGTGACAGCATCTGCATGGAGTTTGCATGTTCTCCCTGTGCCTGCGTGGGTTTCCTCCCACAATATAAAAACACGCTATAAATCGGTTCCGGTCTAAATAAGCCCTAATATGCAGTAGTATATTAAGGTTTGGTTCTGCCCTAGGCCTGACTACATATCTGCACCTCCTAATAGAAAAATGACCCACCCCTTCCTGTCAAGGTCACACCCTGTTTTTGTATAACCCCGCCCAGTAATTTTCAGGGGACCCACACACTAGTTCTGGGGGGGCACTGGATTCCCTTAACCACTTCCATACCAGGCACTTACGCACCTTCCCGCCCAAGCCAATTTTCAGCTTTCAACACTGTCGCACTTTGAATGGCAATTGCGCGGTCATACAACACTGTACCCAAACAAAATTGGCGTCCTTTTTTCCCCACAAATAGAGCTTTCTTTTGTTGTTATTTGATCACCTCTGCGTTTTTTTTTTGCGCAACAACTAAAAAAAGACTGCAAATTTTGAAACAAAAAAACCTTTTTCTTTTTTTAGGTTAATTTTTTTGTAAATAAGTTTTTCTCTTTCAATTACGGGCACTGATATGGCGGCACTGATGGGCCCCGATGAGATGGCACTGATGGACATCGATGAGGTAGTACTGACGGCACAGATGAGGTGGCATTGATTGGCGGCGCTGCTATGCGGCACTGATGGGCACTCATAGGCGGCACTGATGGGCGGCACAGATGGGCGGCACTTATGGGTGGCACTGATGGATACTTATGGGCGGCACTTATGGGTGGCACTGATGGATACTTATGGGTGGCACAGGTGGGCACTGATAGGTGGGCACTGTGCATGGATGGGCACTGTGGGGTGGCACTGATTTTCCCAGTCAGTGCCCATTTGTGGGCACTGATTGGCATCTTTTTTCTTATTTTTTAATGCTTTTTGTTTTTTTGTTCTATAATTTTTTTTTTTTTGCACACCCTGGTGGTCCAGGGTGGGCATCCCTGGTGGTCCAGTGTGGTGATCCGAGGGGGGGCTGCGCTGATAAACAATCAGCGCGAACGCCCCCTGTCAGGAGAGCCGCCGATCGGCTCTCCTATACTCGCGTCTGTAAGACGCGAGTGAGGAAGAGCCATCGATGGCTCTTCCTGTTTACATCGTGATCAGCCGTGATTGGACACGGCTGATCACGTGGTAAAGAGTCTCCGTCTCCGTGAGAGACTCTTTACCGAGATCGGAGATGCAGGGTGTCAGACTGACACCCCGCATCACCGATCGCCGCGCTGCGTGCCCCCACAGGCGCGTGCGGCATGAAATCCTGCAGGACGTCCTGTCAGGATTGTGTAACCACTTCCCGGACGTAAATCGGCCATAGGCTGGGCGGGAAGTGGTTAATTTGCATAGTTTTTCTCTCACTTCCTGTTTGGCTATGGGGCAGGAAGTGAAGGCAAATCTCCCCAATTGGACACAGATAATCCAAAATAAACTGACAGGGCCTATAACCCTCCCTCACTCTATCCAAAATGAAAGAAAATAAAACTTGTTGATTATAGTTCTTGTCAGGGGCGGACTGACCATTGAGTCACTCGGGCACTGCCCGAGGGCCCCATGCCACTAGGGGGCCCCATCCGGGTTGCCAGGCTCAGTAAAACCAGGGACAGTATGTAAAAATCTGTGTTTTTTTTAGATCTGTCCCTGATATGTCCGAAAATGACATGCTTTTAATGTGAATATCCCAAGATTTTAGCTGCCCGCCTCTGCACTACCTCCTGGCGTGGTGGTCATCTGTAAGCCAGAGGGGCCCCATAATCTTCTATTGCCCGGGGGCCCCATGAGTTGTCAGTCCGCCCCTGGTTCTAGTTTAAGCACAAATTTCATAGAGTTTTATTGAGAGCCCTAAGAAAATATAACCATGCCAATAGGCCAGGATAGAGCGTTGCTAATATGTAGGAATGTGTGTTAGAGCACCCCACCCAATGTTAACTAAAAAATTATTAATTTGCAAATAAGTATTATCTGCTCATTTTTTTGGGGATGTCTGCACCCCTGATAGTGACAACATTTGTGAGGTGTCTTCACCCTTTCTAATTCATTCACTTCCTGTCACATAGCCAAACAGGAAGTGAGGGTAAAACCTTACTAATATATTTTCTTGTGGACACAGATCAATCTAAATAGTTTCCCATTATGTAAATTGCACTCTAGCATTTTGCTGTGTACACCCCAAATTATTAGGGATCTTGGACTTTGGGGTCCATTTACTAAAGGCTAATCCACTCCTACAAGTGCAAAGCAAGGAAGAAAACAAAACAACTTTGCTTCTACAGGATTGGATGTTAAAACCATCAGTGCTTCCTCTCAGATTTTCAGCAACTATGCTTGTACTGCAGAGTGGCTTTGCCTTTACTAAACCCCAAACTAAATAATCATTTGGGGCAGGGATCCTCAAACTACGGCCCTCCAGCTGTTGTAGAACTACACATCCCATGAGGCCTTGTAATGCACTGACATTCACAGACATGACTAGGCATGATGGGAATTGTAGTTCCTGAACAACTGGAGGGCCGTAGTTTGAAGACCCATGATTTGGGGTGTACACAGCAGTGCTGGAGTGCAATTTGCTTAATGGGGACACTAGTTAGATTGACCGGTGTCCCCAAGAAATGACACTGGTAGGGTTTTAACCTCACTTCCTGTTCAGCTGTGTGACAGGAAGTGAAGCCAATTTTAAGAAAAGGGACACAAAGCTCAACACAAAAATAAAAAAACACAAAGCAGGGGTTCTAACACTCACTTGGCTTCCCTCAAACACCCACAATTTGAATAGGATTGCCTTGCGCTAGATTTAAGCACAGTGCTGTAAATCAGCACGTCAAGCCTGTCCACCAATAGCAAACCCCCCCCCCCACAGGCCATGTTTGCAGGTTTTCCTTCATCTTGCACATGTGCTTTAAAATAGTCTGGACAGCAATTCTTGATAAGAGAAATCCCCAAAACATGTCCTGTCGGGGGTACTTGAGGGCTGAGGACCACTGCAGAATAAATAAAATACTTACCAGTTTTTGTCTTTAAAGTCAGGGAGAATAAACATGGCAAACATTTCATGATTACACACCAGGAAAGAAGCTTAGACAAAAATCACACATAATTTGTTAGGCCCAAACCTAGTTCAGCTGCAGCTGTCAACATATGTAGCATGAAAAAGTAACAAAAGACAAACTTAACAATTTTAAAGTAATTTTTATTGGTCAACAAAACAAGGAAAGCAAAAAAAGACAAACAAAAATACATTTCAAAATTCTAATTAACCATAGCTTTACACATTTTTCATAAAATAAGGCCACATAGACAAATACATCAAAGTGAACATTATTTAAAAATAAACCAAAACCATTGGCAAAATAAAACAAAACCCATGCAACAAACCACATTTGTGTTTAGCAACAGCATTTCTGCCAGCCTGCCCCTTCTGAGGGCAACTGAGGAATGATCGATCCAAGCTTTTTATAACAGTGCTAGTAATGAATCAATTGAAATCACATGAACAAATTGCAGTCTCTAGTTTGGGTGAGCTTGTAATTGGGCACACCTGCAATTAACCCAAACCACGCTCTATGAGCATCCAATGAGTGTTTTTCACCTTTTAAAAAGAAAGGATATTTTTTTTCTAAGTGTTTGAGCATGCTCAGTTCATCACACATGTAGGAACCAAGCTGCAATGGAATGAGAGCTTTTTTTTTTTGTTTCCCCTGATCTGATGCTTTCCAGCCTGAAGGGGAGGTGTTAAAGACAGAAGTAAACACGCACATTTAATAATCTATTTGTGTGAAAAAAAAGGTTGCCAATTTAGTTTGGGAGCCACGTCGCACGACTGCGCAATTGTCAGTTAAAGCGACGCCGCGCCGAATCACAAAAACTTGCCCGGTCATTGACCAGAAATATGGTCCGGGCTCAAGTGGTTAAAAATTAACAAAACACAAAAGTGAGCCCAATTTTTGGGGATAATGTGAAAGATGATGTTACACTGAGTAAATAGATACCTTACATGTCACGCTTTACTATTGGAAACACTCCTGCAATGGGGCCAAAATGAATTCCGTGAATATCCCCATAGGCGACCTTTTATTTTTTTTTCCAGGTTACCAGTTTATAGTTACAAAGAAAGTCTAGTGGTAAAAGTATTGCTCTCGCTCTAACGCACGCGTCAATACCTCACATGTGTGGTTTGAACGATGTTTATATATGTGGGCGGGACTTGCGTAAGTCCCGCCCACATATGTAAAAATTCTTTTTACTTTTTGCTATAATAAATATCCCCAAAAATATATATTCAAAAAACTAAAAAACCCCTCAGTTTAGGCCGATACGTATTCTACATCTTTTTGGTTCCAAAAAATCGCAAATAGCGTTTAGTGTTTGGTTTTTGCAAAAGGTATAGCGTCTACAAATTTTTTTTTTTTGTTGTTTTAACTAGTTATTGGGGCGATCAGCGATTTTTATCGGTACTGCGACATTATGGCGGACACATCGAACACTTTTTTGGAACCATTGGCATTTTTCAGCGATCAGTGCTGTAAAAAATGCATTGCTTACTCAAAAAATGCCACTGGCAGGGAAGGGGTTAACACTAGGTGCGAGGGAGGGGTTAAATATGTTCCCTGGGTGTGTTCTAACTGTAGGGGGGGGGGATGGGACTGACATGTGTAAATGACAGATCGCTGTTCATGAAGGGGAACTCCAGACCCCCCCAAAAAAAATAAGGTGGGTTCCCTCCAGGTGCATACCAGGCTCTTAGGCTTGGTCTGGAACATAAGGGGTTAAACCGGGGCCCAAAAAAATAGCGTGCCCCCCCCCCCCCCCAAGATCCAAACCAAGCCCTTATCCCAGGCACGCAGTCTGGTCAGACAGGAATGGGGGTGGGGACGAGCGAGCGCCCCCCTCCCTCCTGAGCCATACCAGACCACATGCCCTCAACATGGGGGAGTGTGTGCTGTGGGGGAGGGGGGCACTGCCCCCCCACCCCAAAGCACTCTTGCCCCCATGTCGATAGGGACAAGAGCCTCTTCCCGACAACCCTGGCCGTTGGTTGTCGGGGTATGCGGGCGGAGAGCTTATCAGAATCTGAGAGACCCCTTTAATAAAGGGGTCCCCAGATTCCGGCCCCCCACCCTATGTGAATGAGTATGGGGTACATCGTACCTCTACCCATTCACATGGGGGAAATGTAAAGTAAAAAAAAAACACCACACAGAATAAAATATTTTATTAATCTGCTCCGGAGCCCCCCCTTTCTTCTTTAGCTCTCTTAGAAGGGGGGGTTTCTTCTCTCCCGATCTTCCGCCGGGACCCTGGGCTTCGGTGATTTCTGCCGGGGGAGGGCGCCATCCCTCGGTCCTCTCCGGAGCCTTCCGCCGGATGCCCCCACCCCATTTAAGCTCTTTTTCATTAGGGAGGGGCATCCGGACTTCGGGGTCTTCTGCCGGGGGATGGCGCCTATCCCCCGGTCTTTCCGGTGCCTTCCGCCAGGGTTCCGGTCTTCCTGGTCTTCTGCCGGGGGTGCGCCAACTCCCCGGTCTTTTCTCTTCTGTCTTCTCTGCTCCCTCTTCTGCCTGGCTCCCCCGCGGAGCCAGGGCTTTCTTCCGTCTTCTTTCTTCTCTCTTCCTTCTTCTGCCTGTCTCCTCCGGGAGCACAGGGCTTGTCTCCGCTGTCTTCTTCCTTCTCTTCCATTCGATGTTGACACGACGAGGTTCCGCGCTGACATGCCGTGTCAGCGGCGGGCATGGACTTATATAGGGTAATGCCACCATGTGACCTCAACCCATGTGACATCACATTCCCTGGGCATGATGGGAATGTGATGTCACATGGGTTGAGGTCACATGGTGGCATTGCCCTATATAAGTCCATGCCCACTGCTCAGACGGCATTCCAGCGCCGGACCTCGTCGTGTCAACATCCAATGGAAGAGAAGGGAGAGGACAGCGCAGACAAGCCCTGGGCTCCCGGAGGAGACAGGCAGAAGAAGGAAGAGAGAAGAAAGAAGACGGAAGAAAGCCCTGGTTCCGCGGGGGAGCCAGGCAGAAGAGGGAGCAGAGAAGACAGAAGAGAAAAGACCGGGGAGTTGGCGCACCCCCGGCAGAAGACCAGGAAGACCGGAACCCTGGCGGAAGGCACCGGAAAGACCGGGGGATAGGCGCCATCCCCCGGCAGAAGACCCCGAAGTCCGGATGCCCCTCCCTAATGAAAAAGAGCTTTAATGGGGTGGGGGCATCCGGCGGAAGGCTCCGGAGAGGACCGAGGGATGGCGCCCTCCCCCGGCAGAAATCACCGAAGCCCAGGGTCCCGGCGGAAGATCGGGAGAGAAGAAACCCCCCCTTCTAAGAGAGCTAAAGAAGAAAGGGGGGGCTCCGGAGCAGATTAATAAAATATTTTATTCTGTGTGGTGTTTTTTTTTTACTTTACATTTCCCCCATGTGAATGGGTAGAGGTACGATGTACCCCATACTCATTCACATAGGGTGGGGGGCCGGCATCTGGGGGCCCCCTTATTAAAGGGAGCTCACAGATTCCGATTAGCCCCGCCCGCATACCCCGACAACCAATGGCAAGGGTTGTCGGGAAGAGGCTCTTGTCCCTATCGACATGGGGGCAAGAGTGCTTTGGGGTGGGGGGGCAGTGCCCCCTCCCCCACAGCACACACTCCCCCATGTTGAGGGCATGCGGTCTGGTACGGCTCAGGAGGGGGGGGGGCGCTCGCTCGTCCCCTCCCCCATTCCTGTCCGGGCCAGACTGCATGCTTGGGATGAGGGCTTGGTTTGGATCTGGGGGGGACCCCCGCGCCGAATCGGCGCGGGTTTAACCCCTCACGTTCCGGACCAAGCCTAAGAGCCTAATGTAGCCCTGAAGGGGGACCCGCGCCGATTTCAAGTTTGAAATTTGGCGCCGAGTTCCCCTTCAGGGCTGAAAACAGCTCGGAGATTCCCGTGCGCCGCGTCACGCAGCGCATTCACGGGTACGCCGCTTGGTATTTACCAAGATTTTCACGGCGTACTGACAGGGCGCACGGGAATCCCTGACTTTTCTCTCTGCGCATGCCCAGTATGCAAATGAACCTCCCGAGGTTCAGGCGCACTGTGCAAGCGTACGGGGATCTGTTTTCAAAAAACACTTTCCCTTTCAATTCGGCCCGCCAAACACTTCAAAACACATGTCACTTCACTTCCCCTGCATCCCCCCACCTCCCCCCTTAATAAACTCCCGCCCAAACCCCCGCAATTTACAGTTTAATGTGCCGTGCGCCAGGTCTGTACTGGTGCACAATGCACCCTCTCCTGGGCGCACGGAGCACATTAGTAACTAGGGAAATACACTGCACTAGCAGCGTATTTCTTTAGTAAATGGCCAAACGGCTGCTACTCCTGCTTTTACTCCATGAGTCATGGAGTAAAGGCTTGGTAAATCAGGCCCTATACCTTTATATACCAATAAAAATTTATTGAAGATAAAAAAAAAATACACAAAAAAAAAAAGAGTCACTTTTATTCCTATTACAAGGAATGTAAACATCCCTTGTAATAGAAAAAAGCATGACAGGTCCTCTTAAATATGAGATCTGGGGTCAAAAATCTCATATTTAGACTAAAATGCAAAAAGAAAAAAATTATAAGAAAATGTCAATTTAATGCCGCGTACACACCATCACTTTTTGCTACGTCACTTTAAATGACCGTGTGTGGGGGAAAACGTTGTTTTATGTCTTGTGAAAAACGACAAAAAAAAATTGAAGCATGCTTCAATTTTATGTGTCGTTTTTCGAAACGTCGTTTTTTACTTCACAGAAATTGACCGTGTGTAGTAAAAAAATGACGTTTAAAACAACGTTTTTACACCCGCGCATGCCCAGAAGCTAATTATGAAGCGAGCTTCAATGGAAAAACGTGGTGAACATAACCTCGCTTTGCTAGAGCATTGTGAAAAAATGATGGTGTGCAGGACCCGATCGCCTCCGCCGCTGCCGACGGCTCTGGTAAAGCGGCGGAGGGCATGGGTGAGCTTTACCAGAGACTTTTTTCTCCGTCGGGGGTTCCATACAAACGTAATTTCCGAATTGTTTTACATCGAAAAAAAAAGAGAAAATGTTCTCTTTCTAAGTCCTTCGGAATTTCCGATGGAAAAACTCTGATGGGGCACACACACGGTCGGAATATCCGATGAAAAAATTCCGTCTGACTTTTTCCATCAGAAATTACGATCGTATGTACAAGGCATTAGACTAACCTATCTATCCCTGTAAAGAAGAAATTCTATACATACCTTTTCTGAAGTCGGTCTGGTCCCACGCTGAGCTGTCAGCGGCATCTTTTCTATGTAGGCGGGTGCAGAAGAGGAAGCGGACAACGGAAGCCCCATAGTAACTCTTTGGGATGATGTAATTACCCAGGAATTTCCCAGCCGGCTGTCTCCTGTACAGAGCTTCCGCCACTGGAGACCGTACCGAATCGGCTGCTGAAAAGGTATGTATAGCGATTTTTGCTTTACAGGGCTAGATAAGTTTGTTTTAGATTGTGGCTGCGAGTAAATTTAGAGATTTTAGTTTTAGGCTGAGCTTCCATTTTAACCACTATGACGTTGGAGAAGTGGTTCTGTTACCCTGACCGGACATCATATGACGTGATCAGGATAACAAGCCGGCGCGCGCCCGCGGGGGCCTGCATCACAGCGATCGGAGGTGCTGTGTGTCAGTTTGAGACACCGCATTTCTGATCGTGGTATTGAGCCTCTGACGGAGGGTTCTTACCATGTGATCGGCTGTGACCATTTACAGTCGATCATCGCGTGAACCAGGAAGTGCCGGTAAATGGCTTTTCTCAGTTCGCGCTGACAGGGAGAGCCTCAGATCAGAGGGAGGGTGTGCGCTGATAATCAGCACATTGATTATCAGTGCAGCCCCCATCAGTGGTTCCCATCAGCTGCCAATCACTGCTCATCAGCTGCCAGCCTGTGCCCCATGTCAGTGCCCATCAAAGTGACAATCAGGGCCCCATCAGTAATGCATGTCAGTGCCCTTCAGATAACACTCAGCAATGCCTGTCAGTAGCTCCTCATCTGTGCTGCCTATCCAGTACCATCTTCCAGTACCCATCAGTGCCGCCTATCAGTGCCCATCAGTTTTTGTTCTTCAAAAATGTTGGTCTTTTTTAGTTTGTTTAGCAAAAAACAAAAAACCCAGTGGTGATCAAATACCACAAAAAAAAATCTATTTGTGGGAAGAAAATGATAAAAACATAGTTTGGGTACAGTGTTGCATGCCTGTGCAATTGTCATTCAAAGTGTGACAGCGCTAAAAGCTGAAAATTGTCCTGGGCAGAAAGTGGGGGGGGGGGGGGCGTGCCTGGTATTGAAGTGGTTAAAGAGGAACTTCACCTCTTCTCCGTGGTTCATTTTATTATTGCCTTGTCCATTGCATTGAGCTGAACTCATCCACTCAGCAAATCCAGCACTATCCTGCCGTGATCCACTGATCCCTACTGCATGCTGGCTATAGCACTGCTATCTTTATTTTTGATGTCATCAAGGGGCGGGCTTTCTCTTCCAGATCTTTGCATATATATATAGATCCTGTTCCCTTAAAGCATGCAGGGTTTGGTCTTGGCTACTTCCTGACTACGGCTTCTCTCTACTGAACTTCCGGTGTGATCTCAGATTGCCTCCTGACCACGACTCTGTCTGCTACCCTGCTTCCTGTCTGCCTCCTTAGCTACCGACCTGGCCAACCACGTTTCCAACCTGCTGTGTGTTTCAGTGTCCTGGTCAGCTGTCTTTCAGTCTACCTCTTCTTTGGGACCTTCCAATCGGTCTGTACGAGTACATCAGTCAAGCCTGCCTCCAGAAAGGAGGTTCCATCGACTTGACTTCCGATACCCATGCCACTCTGTGCCCTCTCATTCTTTTTGCTACCCTCCATGGGTGTCTGGACCAAAGGTGTAAGGGAAGCCCTCTTCTCATCTTGGCCTCCAACCAGGTACCTGATACTGCCTAGGCTGTTATCTTGTCCTGCCCTAACTTCTAGTTTGACCTTCACCTTGACTACCTATTCTGGTTCTCAGCTCTTCACTTCCAATTATTTTTGTGGTTTCCTTAGTACTAGGAATCTCCAGTCCCCCTATCCACAACAATCAGGACCATGCTGATCATTACAGAAGACATAAAGGGGTAGATTCAGAAAGAATTTACGCCGACGTATCTATAGATATGCCGCGTAAATTCAAATCTGCGCCGGCGTATCTTCTTTCTGTATTCAGAAAGCAAGATACGCCGACATTAGCCTAAGATCCGACTGGCGTAAGTCTCTTACGCCATCGTATCTTAGGGTGCATTCTCACGCTGGCCGCTAGGTGGCGCTTCCGTCGTTTTCGGCGTCGAGTATGCAAATTACCTAGATACGGCGATTCACAAACGTACGTGCGCCCGGCGGTAGTTTTTTTCCGTCGTTTGCGTAACCACGTCGAAACCAATACGTCGTTGCGGCGTACTTGGGAGCAATGCACACTGGGATTTGTACACGGACGGCGCATGCGCCATTCGTACAAAACGTCAATCACGTCAGGTCATCAGACATTGACATAAAACACGCCCCCCTTCCACATTTGAATTACGCGCGCTTACGCTGGCCCCATTTACGCTACACCGCCGCAACTTACGGAGCAAGTGCTTTGTGAATACTGCACTTGCTCCTGTAAGTTGCGGCGGCGTAGCGTAAATACGATACGCTGCGTCGCTGTAAGATCAAGCGCAGCTACCTGAATCTAGCCCAAAGAGTACACAATCAAATTCAAGTGTATTTTGGCTGGATGCCTTTAAGACTTTAATCAGCTTTTCAATATCAAGCTTCCAGTACTGAAGAACAGGAAGAAAACTTTTTTTTTTGCGTGCTGTAAGCTGTGACATTTCTGTGTAGGCAGTGTAAATGTTCAAGTCATGAAGAATTTGAATAGCTATTACAGAACAGCTATTTCAGGAAAAAAGAAAATGCCAAAGGACAGTTCAAAAATATAGTTATGGAAACAAAAGATATATATTTTTATAAAAAAAAAAAAGTAATGATAAGTAAACTAAAACAAAACTGACCAACCAACAAAGTTTGTCTCTTCACCACAAATGGTGATCAAAACCTCAGGTAGTGGTCAAGGGTACCCCTATTTGCAAGAAAATAAAGTTGAAAAAAGTATATGTTTCTGTGAAGTAGAGAGACACACAGAACAAAAAAAACAAACAAATCCAGGGCAGTGTTTTGTTTTTAAAATGAATCTGATTGGTTCTGGGAAGTTTTAGACACACAGTAATGACAGCTTAGACCACCGTGAGAAAGCTCCCAGTATGATGGTTATAAGGAGCCAGACAAGAAGGAAGTGTGGAGATCACAGCAGAATTACAGCAACTTCAAAGCAAAAACGAACAATGAGGACATGAAACCAGTACTGCAGTAAGGTAAAGGAAGCTATTTAGATAAAAAAAAAAAAATTCCTTTAGTGACCTTTTAAGGTTGAATCTGTCATTGAAGGCTTATGGTGTCTGTCAAATGTTCTAAGAAGATTCGACGGAATCTTAAAAAAAAAAAAAGATTTGACGGAGCAACGAAACTGTACGATGCCGCAATGGTACATTTCTGGTCGAATGCTCCGCCTACAAGCAATAGAAGAATTCTAATGTTGTATGACACTAGTAATAATTATATTTATTAATTATTATTACTAGTCAACCAACATTAGAATTCTTTCATAGCCTATGGGCGGAGCATTTCACCATAAATGTCCGCTTGCTGCGATCGTATGTTTTTAGCTACTTCGTCGAATCTTCATGTCTCTCTATGTCGAATCTTTTCTCTCTATGTCGAATATTTTCTCTCTAATGTAGAATTGTTTCTCTCTATGTCGACTCTTCTTCATGTCTCTATAATATCGAATCTTTTCTCTCAATGTCAAATCTTTTCTCTTTATGTAGAATAATATTGGACTAATAGAGTTAGGCACATGTCGGATCTTTTGGTTTTGGTTTTCTTTGCTTTCGTTATCGTTTGTTAAAATGATAACGAAAATACCAAAAATTCGGACGGAAATGCATTCGGACGAAAACGAATGCACATGTCTAGAAAACAGTCCATCGGTCTCTTTTCAGTGGACAAACCGATCGTGTGTACGTGACTTTAGTGTGTTTATCCATGGACTGATTGCCAATACATTGGACAGAGGAGCACTGGATAGTTTGTGTAATTTTTACACATTTCTTTGTTTAACAAAGATGATTTAAGTGACTTTGAACATGGCATGGTTGTTGGTTCCAGACAGTCTGGTCTGACTGAGTATTTCAAAGACCGCTGATCTACTGGGATTTTCAATCACAACCATCTCTCAGGTTTACAGAGATGATCCAAAAAAGAGAAAACATCCAGTGAGTGGAAGTTGTGTGGAGGAAAATGCCTTGTTGTGGTCAGAGGAGAATGGGCAAACTGGTTTGAGATGATAGAAAGGCAACAGTAACCCCTCATTACAACCAAGGTATGCAGAATACCATCTCTGAATGCTCAACACATCGAACCTTGAAACAGAGGAGCTACAGCAGCAGAAGACAACACCGGGTGTCACTCTAGTCAGATAAGATCAGGAAACTGAGGCTACAGTTCACACAGGATCACCAAAATTGGACAATTGAAGATTGGAAAAAGTTTCCTGGTCTGATGAGTCTCAATTTCAGCTGAGGCCCCGTACACACGTCCGAGAAATTTGACGGGCAAAACACATCGTTTTGCTCGTCAAGTTCCTTGTGAAGCCGCCGAGGATCTCAGCGAGCCAAGTTTCCCCGTTGACTAACGAGGAAATAGAGAACATATTCTCTATTTGGCCCGACGAGATCCTCGTCGGTTTCCGCGGCCGAAAGTGTACACACGACCGAGTTTCTCGGCAGAATACAGCTCCGATCGAGTTTCTGGCTGAATTCTGCCGAGAAACTCGGTCATGTGTACGGGGCCTGAGACATTCAGATGGTAGAGTCAGAATGTGGCGTAAACAACATGAAAGCATGGATCCATCCTGCCTTGTATCACCGGTTCAGGTTGGTGGTGGTGTAATGGCGTGGGGGATATTTTCTTGGCACACTTTGGGCTCCTTAGTACCAATTGATTATTGTTTAAACATTCACGACCTACCTGAGTATTGTTGCTAACCATGTCTATCCCTTTATGGCTACAGTGTCCCCTTCTTCTGATGGCTCCTTCCAGCAGGATAATGCACCATGTCACAAAGCTCCAATCATCTCACCACTGGACAATGAGGTCACTGTACTCCAATGGCCTCCTCAGTCACCACATCTCATCCAATAGAGCACCTTTGGGATGTGGTGGAACTAGAAATTTGTATCACGGATGTGCAGCCGGCAAATCTGCAGCAACTGTGTGATGCCATCATTGACCTGTTGGGGTCAGAATAAACCACTTGTAATATTTCAAGATATCCTGCAATACATGAATAATCATTATTGTCCCATCTCATGTAATTCATGATATCATTTCTCAGTCATCCTATGCCCCTATTGGACATAGGATGACCCTAGACCGAAGAGTCATTAGTGAAGCTGGCACAGGAGTACCCCGCATCCTTCAAGTCTCTGGGTATAACAGGCCATTCCGTTACAGTCACTATGGAGCAAAATCTCTGAGGAATGTTTCCAAACACCTTGTTGACTCTATGCCATGAAGAATGAAGGCAGTTCTGAAGGGAAAAGGAGATCGAACACGGTACTAGCAAGGTGTACCTAAAAAAGCGAGCGTATATTTTGAACTTTGATACTTGTTTTTTGCAAAAATAAAGAATTGACAAAAAAAATATGCATACCGATAGTACTTTTCTTTACTTACTACCTACAGCAGCAAAAACTGAGCTTCAAATAAATACGAGTTGCGGGTTAAACTGCACAATGGACACAATTTGTATCTGAGCTTCTGAGCCTCCAGCACAATAAAGCACTTTGCTTACGAAACAGCCTAATGTGTCCATTCTACTTATGTCTAATGCCTGTGAACACATTCTAATGGCGCTATTAAATATTATGTCTGCATTCACTAAATTATTCAAAGACTTTGCAATTTAGTATGTGGCTTCACCCAAGTGTCACTTACATATACCTAAATTTATAGATATGGCTTTACTGATGAGCAAACATCGGTTGTTCGATTGGGAAGATTAACACCTTCGTGTCACGGACGGCTCTATATTTTATTTTATATTGCTGCTGCAGAGATAAATAAACTTAATGGGCAACAATTTTCACTGGCGCTGCACCTTTCCATTTTGCTTTCCAACATTTATGAGGTTATTTTGCGAACTGATTAAGCTTTTGCTATAAAAATAATCAGGGTGTACCTTGTATGCACTCTTATTATTTCCTGTTTTTATTGCCCCTCGCTCAACTCTGTATATAATGCATTGTAATGACTTATATCAATCCCTGCTCCTGAAGAGCTTACAATCTAAAGTGTGTACTGAGAATATCACAATTCATAAGCCATAAAGTTAATCTCCATTGATCCCTTTGGCAAAGCAGCACTTTTCAATGTATACCATACAAAGATCCTTAGTAATACTAGCGAGATACACCCTGTGAAGGTTACTCGAACTGGAAAGTGCTTAACCCCCAGTTCATATAGGAGGTCATCAGACAGGGGCATCGGGATGGCCAGGCTTGTGGGGCTGGAGCACCGAAAAGCCAAGAGTCTATGGAATGATGCATTGTATTGTTGGCCCTGAGCACCGCTGATTGCGGCTGCGGCCAAAAGTGGCCGACTCCGAGTGCGGCTGAAAGTGTCCGAGTGCGGATGAAAGTGTCCGAGTGCGGCTGCGGCCGAGTGTGGCCGAGTGCGGCCGAAAGTGGCCGAGTGCGGCTGTGGCCGAGTGCCATAGGTCCCGCCTTCTGGAGCCTGCAGCGCCAATGCCAGGACCATGGAACGTGTAATGTGACGTCCATCATACCCTGCAGTCTCCAGAAGGTGGGAATTTTAAATGCAGCTGCCGAACAATATCCCTGCTTGGGCAGGGCGGCTCTCCTCTCCTCCTCTCCCCCTCGGCTCGGCAGCTCCTCTCTGACAGTGACAAGTGACTGACTGCCTGCTCCCTGCTATGACCGCACACCACGGCTGAGCTCAGGTAAGTCAGTGTGTGTATGTATGCCATTGTCAGTAGGTCAGTGTGTGTAGGTCATGCAGGTCACTGGTCAGTGTATGTAGGCCAGATAGGTCAGTGTATGTAGGTCAGTGTATGTAGGTCAGTGTAGGTAGGTCAGTGTAGGTAGGTCAGTGTAGGTAAGTCAGTGTATGTAGTCACTAGTGTTGAGCGGAATACGCCATATTCGATTTCGCGATATATCACGAATATATAGCCGAATATTCGTGAAATATTCGCTAAAATCGAATATTCGTGATATTTTATCAAAAAAAAAAATGTGCGAAATTTCGCTAATGCGAATGCGAAATTGATTGCGAATTTTTGATAACTGTGGTAGGAGAATTCTGATTGTCTCTGATGCAAAAGAAGGGCGGAGAAAGTATTAGCGAATATTCGGAAATCGAATATTCGGAATATTTTATAAAAAAAAAAAATGTTGTGAAATATTTTGACAACTGTGGTAGGAGAACTCTGATTGGCTCTGATGCAAAAGAAGGGCGGAGAAAGTATTCGCGAATATTCGGAAATCGAAAATTGGTGATATTTTATCGAAATTTCGCTAATGCGAATGCGAAATTGATTGCGAGATTTTGACAACTGTGGTAGGAGAACTCTGATTGGCTCTGATGCAAAAGAAGGGCGGAGAAAGTATTCGCGAATATTCTGAAATCGAATATTCGCGATTGCGAATATTCGGCAACATAAAATGATCGCCTCAGCTTAGCTACTCGGCCCAGGGTCTCTAATCATACCAGCAATGCTTTTAGACGTCGATAGGATGTGATCTGTTTTAAAAATAAATTTGAAAAAATACGAATATTCGGAATAGAGAATATTGGCCGCGAAATTCGAGTTATTCGCGAATATTCGAATATGCCATATTCGTAACGAATATTCGCAATGCGAATATTCGTGAGCAACACTAGTAGTCACCACCATCAGTGTATGTAGGTCAGTGTATGTAGGTCAGTGTATGTAGGTCAGGTAGGTCAGTGTATGTAGGTCACCACCATCAGTGTATGTAGGTCAGGCAGGTCAGTGTCAGGCAGGTCAGTGGTCAGCATTGATGGGCACTGGTAAGTCACACAACCCTACTGCCCAGCCCCCAAAAAACGCTGCGCCACATACAACACCAACACCCCCCCCCCCCCCTTGGACTTCAGAAGACCCTGGTCTTTTTGCCACCTAGCAAAGCCCCTGTCATCAGATGTATGAGGATTCCACATTCACCACACCACGTGATTGCGCTCCCTTAGGTATTGCACTCATCAGTAAGGATGAGCCGAACACCCCCTGATTCGGTTCGCACCAGAACATGTGAACAGGCAAGACGTTTGTTCGAACACGCAAACACAGTTAAAGTCTATGGGACACGAACATATATGCAAGTTATTGCCATAAAAAGGGTTTGGGGACCTGGGTGCTGCCCCAGGGGACATGTATCAATGCAAAATGCACAGCGGGGGAATTCAATTTCAATCGCGCCGCCCGGAGAAGAAGTTCCCGCCGTGTCACACTCATGTGACCCCGCCCCCCTCTGACGCACATGACCTTCTAAGGAGTTTACTTGTGGCGTCAGAGGGGGGCGGGTCCCAGGAGCGGGAAGACGGCGGCCAAATCAAATTCAAACGCTGGGTCCGGAGAAGACACAAGATGCGGACGAGAAGGCTGGCGGACCGAGAAGAAGACCGCAGAAGACACAAGATGCGGACGAGGAGGCTGGCGGACGGACGGAGAAGAAGACAGGACAAGACAACGGGCAAGATGCGGGACCAGAAGGCTGAAGGACGGACGGAGAAGATAGAAGAAGACGTCGGGCAAGATGTGGACGAGAAGAAAGAAGCAGCGGAAGAAACCCGAAGGAAAGAAGAAAAGAAGATTTTATTAAAAGATTTGTCAAAAACCGGCTACTGTCATTTTTAACACTTTGACATTTTTTTTGGGGTGAAATGGTAGAGGTACAATGTACCCCATTACCATTTCACACAGGGGGGGGGTCAGGATCTGGGGGTCCCCTTTGTTAAAGGGGTCTTCCAGATTCTGATAAACCTCCCGCCCGCATACCCCCACAACCACCGGGCAAGGGTTGTGGGGATGAGACCCTTGTCCCCATCAACATGGGGACATCCTCCCCATGTTGAGGGCATGTGGCCTGGTGCGGTTCAGGAGAGGGGGGGGGGGCGCACTCTGTCCCCCCCTCTTTTCTGCGGCCGGCCAGGTCAACGTGCTCGGATAAGGGTCTGGTGTGGATTTTTAGGGGGACTCCACGCCATTTTTTTTCTCAATTTGGGGTGGAGTTCCCCTTAAAATCCACACCAGACCTGAAGGGTCTGGTATGGATATTTGGGGGGACCCCACGCCATTTTTGGGGGGGGGGGTTTTACGGCGGGGTTCCCCTTAATATCCATTCCAGACCTGAAGGGCCTGGTAATTTAATTTGGAGGGACCCCCTTTTTTTTTTTTTTTTTTTTTTTTTTAATGAGCAATGACTGTATTCTTTATAGCCATGAGTACTTTAAACTTCCTTTTTTTTGTTTCACTTCAGAAATGACATCTTGTACAGGGACAGTTCTAAGCACGGGAAACATGCGTGTACCCCCCTCCCCCCCTGTATGAAATTTAAAGGAATATTTCACTTTTATTATTTCACTTTAACCACTTCCATACCGCGCCTATTCTGGCACTTCTCTCCTTCATGTAAAAATTATATTTTGTTCCTGGGAAATTAATCAGGACCCCCAAACATTATATATAATTTTTTAGCAGACACCCTAGGGAATAAAGTTAGCGGTCATTTTTTATTTGATTTCCAACGGTATTTGCGCAATAATTTTTCAAACGACTTTTTTTTGGCCCAAAAAAAAAACACGGTTCATGAATTAAAAAAAAAAAAAAAAGTAAAGTTAGCCCAATTTTTATGGATAATGTTAAAGATGATGTTACACCGAGTAAATAGATACCTAACTTGTCACGCTTTAATATTGTACACACTCATGGAATGGCGCCAAACTTCGGGACATAAAAATATCCATAGGCGATGCTTGTTTTTTTTTTTTTACAGGTGACCAGTTCAGAGTTACAGAGGAGGTCTAGGGCTAGAATTATTGCTCTCGCTCTAACGCACGCGTCAATACCTCACATGTGTGGTTTGAATGGTGTTTACATATGTGGGCGGGACTTACATGCATATTTGCTTCTGAGTGCGAGCTTCTAGGGACAGGGGCGTTATTTTATTTATTTGTTTGTTTTTTTTACCTCATATTTTTATTCTTGCACTTTTTTGACACTTTTTTTGATTTTGGATCACTTTTCTTCCTATTACAAGGAATGTAAACATCCCTTGTAATAGGACTAGTGTGTGACAGGTCCTCTTTATGGAGAGAGGCGGGGTCAATAAGGCTGGAAAGCATGGTATTGAAAAAAAAAATAAAAGTTCTCATGCTTTCAGCTGCAATCATATTCGTTCAGCACAGTGGTGTAGTGTATAGCACTTTGACCTAGCAGCAAAAGAGTCGTTGGTTCGAATCCCGCCCGTGACAGCATCTGCATGGAGTTTGCATGTTCTCCCTGTGCCTGCGTGGGTTTCCTCCCACAATATAAAAACACGCTGTAAATCAGATCCGGTCTAAATAAGCCCTAATATGCAGTAGTATATTTAGGTTTTGTTCTGCCCTAGGCCTGACTACATATCTGCACCTCCTAATAGAAAAATGACCCACCCCTTCCTGTCAAAGCCACACCCTGTTTTTGTATGACCCGCCCAGTAATTTTCAGGGGACCCACACACTAGTTCTGGGGGGGCACTGGATTCCCTTAACCACTTCCGTACCAGGCACTTACGCACCTTCCCGCCCAAGCCAATTTTCAGCTTTCAACACTGTCGCACTTTGAATGGCAATTGCGCGGTCATACAACACTGTACCCAAACAAAATTGGCGTCCTTTTTCCCCCACAAATAGAGCTTTCTTTTTTTGTTATTTGATCACCTTGAGCAACAACTAAAAAAATACTGCAAATTTTAAAACAAAAAAACGTTTTTATTTTTTTAGGTTAATTTTTTTGTAAATAAGTTTTTCTCTTTCAATTACGGGCACTGATATGGCGGCACTGATGGGCACCGATGAGATGGCACTGATGGACATCGATGAGGTAGTACTGACGGGCACAGATGAGGTGGCATTGATTGGCGGCGCTGCTATGCGGCACTGATGGGCACTCATAGGCGGCACTGATGGGCACTCATGGGCGGCACAGATGGGCACTCATGGGCGGCACTTATGGGTGGCACTGATGGATACTTATGGGCGGCACTTATGGGTGGCACTGATGGATACTTATGGGTGGCACAGGTGGGCACAGATAGGTGGGCACTGTGGGGTGGCACTGATGGACACTGTGGGGTGGCACTGATGGACACTGTGGGGTGGCACTGATTTTCCCAGGTTGCCAGTCAGTGCCCATTTGTGGGCACTGATTGGCATCTTTTTTCTTTTTTTTTAATGCTTTTTTTTTTTTTTTTCTATATATTTTTTTTTTTTGCACACCCTGGTGGTCCAGGGTGGGCATCCCTGGTGGTCCAGGGTGGGCATCCCTGGTGGTCCAGGGTGGGCATCCCTGGTGGTCCAGTGTGGTGATCCGAGGGGGGGCTGCGCTGATAAACAATCAGCGCGAACGCCCCCTGTCAGGAGAGCCGCCGATCGGCTCTCCTATACTCGCGTCTGTCTCCGTGAGAGACTCTTTACCGAGATCGGAGATGCAGGGTGTCAGACTGACACCCCGCATCACCGATCGCCGCGCTGCGTGCCCCCACAGGCGCGCGCGGCATGAAATCCTGCAGGACGTCCTGTCAGGACTGTGTAACCACTTCCCGGACGTAAATCGGCCATAGGCTGGGCGGGAAGTGGTTAATTTGCATAGTTTTTCTCTCACTTCCTGTTTGGCTATGGGGCAGGAAGTGAAGGCAAATCTCCCCAATTGGACACAGATAATACAAAATAAACTGACAGGGCCTATAACCCTTCCTCACTATCCAAAATTAAAGAAAATAAAACTTGTTGATTATAGTTCTTGTCAGGGGCGGACTGACCATTGAGTCACTCGTGCACTGCCCGAGGGCCCCATGCCACTAGGGGGCCCCATCCGGGTTGCCAGGCTCAGTAAAACCAGGGACAGTATGTAAAAATCTGTGTTTTTTTTAGATCTGTCCCTGATATGTCCGAAAATGACATGCTTTTAATGTGAATATCCCAAGATTTTAGCTGCCCGCCTCTGCACTACCTCCTGGCGTGGTGGCCATCTGTAAGCCAGAGGGGCCCCATAATCTTCTATTGCCCAGGGGCCCCATGAGTTGTCAGTCCGCCCCTGGTTCTAGTTTAAGCACAAATTTCATAGAGTTTTATTGAGAGCCCTAAGAAAATATAACCATGCCAATAGGCCAGGATAGAGCGTTGCTAATATGTAGGAATGTGTGTGTTAGAGCACCCCACCCAATGTTAACTAAAAAATTATTAATTTGCAAATAAGTATTATCTGCTAATTTTTTTGGGGATGTCTGCACCCCTGATAGTGACAACATTTGTGAGGTGTCTTCACCCTTTCTAATTCATTCACTTCCTGTCACATAGCCAAACAGGAAGTGAGGGTAAAACCTTACTAATATATTTTCTTGGGGACACAGAGATCAATCTAAATAGTTTCCCATTATGTAAATTGCACTCTAGCATTTTGCTGTGTACACCCCCAAATTATTAGGGATCTTGGACTTTGGGGTCCATTTACTAAAGGCAAATCCACTCCTACAAGTGCAAAGCAAGGAAGAAAACAAAACAACTTTGCTTCTACAGGATTGGATGTTAAAACCATCAGTGCTTCCTCTCTTATTTTCAGCAACTATGCTTGTACTGCAGAGTGGCTTTGCCTTTACTAAACCCCAAACTAAATAATCATTTGGGGCAGGGATCCTCAAACTACGGCCCTCCAGCTGTTGTAGAACTACACATCCCATGAGGCCTTGTAATGCACTGACATTCACAGACATGACGGGAATTGTAGTTCCTGAACAACTGGAGGGCCGTAGTTTGAAGACCCATGATTTGGGGTGTACACAACAGTGCTGGAGTGCAATTTGCTTAATGGGGACACTAGTTAGATTGACCTGTGTCCCCAAGAAATGACACTGGTAGGGTTTTAACCTCACTTCCTGTTCAGCTGTGTGACAGGAAGTGAAGCCAATTTTAAGAAAAGGGACACAAAGCTCAACACAAAAATAAAAAAACACAAAGCAGGGGTTCTAACACTCACTTGGCTTCCCTCAAACAACCACAATTTGAATAGGATTGCCTTGCGCTAGATTTAAGCACAGTGCTGTAAATCAGCACGTCAAGCCTGTCCACCAATAGCAAACCCCCCCCAGGCCATGTTTGCAGGTTTTCCTTCATCTTGTACATGTGCTTTAAAAGACAGTCTGGACAGCAATTCTTGATAAGAGAAATCCACAAAACATGTCCTGTCGGGGGTACTTGAGGGCTGAGGACCACTGCAGAAAAAATAAAATAATTACCAGTTTTCTCTTTAAAGTCATGGAGAATAAACATGGCAAACATTTCATGATTACACACCAGGAAAGAAGCTTAGACACACATAATTTGTTAGGCCCAAACCGATTTCAGCTGCAGCTGTCAACATATGTAGCATGAAAAAGTAACAAAAGACAAACTTAACAATTTTAAAATAATTTTTATTGGTCAACAAAACAAGGAAAGCGAAAAAAGACAAACAAACAAACACAAACAAATACATTTCAAAATTCTAACTAACCATAGCTTCACACATTTTTCATAAAATAAGGCCACATAGACAAATACATCAAAGTGAACATCATTTAAAAATAAACCAAAACCATTGGCAAAATAAAACAAAACCCATGCAACAAACCACATTTGTGTTTAGCAACAGCATTTCTGCCAGCCTGCCCCTTCTGAGGGCAGCTGAGGACTGATCGATCCAAGCTTTTTATAACAATGCTAGTAATGAAGCAATTGAAATCACATGAACAAATTGCAGTCTCTAGTTTGGGTGAGCTTGTAATTGGGCACACCTGCAATTAACCCAAACCACGCTCTATGAGCATCCAAGGAGTGTTTTTCACCTTTTAAAAAGAAAGGATATTTTTTTTCTAAGTGTTTGAGCATGCTCAGTTCATCACACATGTAGGAACCAAGCTGCAATGGAATGAGAGCTTTTTTTTTTTTTGGTTCCCCTGATCTGATGCTTTCCAGCCTGAAGGGGAGGTGTAAAGAAGTAAACACGCACATTTAATAATCTATTTGTGGGCAAAAAAAGGTTGCCAATTTTGTTTGGGAGCCACGTCGCACGACTGCGCAATTGTCAGTTAAAGCGACGCCGTGCCGAATCACAAAAACTTGCCCGGTCATTGACCAGAAATATGGTCCGGGCTCAAGTGGTTAAAAATTAACAAAACACAAAAGTGATCCCAATTTTTGGGGATAATGTGAAAGATGATGTTACACTGAGTAAATAGATACCTTACATGTCACGCTTTACTATTGGAAACACTCCTGCAATGGGGCCAAAATGAATTCCGTGAATATCCCCATAGGCGACCTTTTTCTTTTTTTTCCAGGTTACCAGTTTATAGTTACAAAGAAGGTCTAGTGGTAAAAGTATTGCTCTCGCTCTAACGCATGCGTCAATACCTCACATGTGTGGTTTGAACGATGTTTATATATGTGGGCGGGACTTGCGTAAGTCCCGCCCACATATGTAAAAATTATTTTTACTTTTTGCTATAATAAATATCCCCAAAAATATATATTGTAAAAAATAAAAAAAACCTCAGTTTAGGCCGATACGTATTCTACATCTTTTTGGTTCCAAAAAATCGCAAATAGCGTTTAGTGTTTGGTTTTTGCAAAAGTTATAGCGTCTACATAATTTTTTTTTTTTTTGTTTTAACTAGTAGTGTTGAGCAGAATATGCCATATTCGATTTCGCGATATATCTCGAATATATATTCGAATATTCGAGATATATTCGCTAAATTCGAATATTCGTGATATTTTATCGAAAGTAAATAATTGCGATTTTTCGCTATTGCGAATGCGAAAATAATTGCGATTTTTTGATAACTGCGGTAGGAGCACTCTGATTGGCTCAGAATATTCGTGATATTTTATCGAAATATCGCAACATGCGAATGCGATATTTATTGCGCAATTTCGAGAAATGCTGGAGGAGCGCTCTGATTGGCTCAGAATATTCGTGATATTTTATCGAAATATCGCAACATGCGAATGCGATATTTATTGCGCAATTTCGACAAATGCTGTAGGAGCACTCTGATTGGCTCAGAATATTCGTGATATTTTACAATACAAAATAATTGCGAATATTCGGCAAATGCGGAAGGAGCACTCTGATTGGCTCAGAATATTCTTGATATTTTACAATACAAAATAATTGCGAATATTCGGCAAATGCAGAAGGAGCACTCTGATTGGCTCAGAATATTCTTGATATTTTACAATACAAAATAATTGCGAATATTCGGCAAATGCGGAAGGAGCACTCTGATTGGCTCAGAATATTCTTGATATTTTACAATACAAAATAATTGCGAATATTCGGCAAATGCGGAAGGAGCACTCTGATTGGCTCAGAATATTCGTGATATTTTACAATAGAAAATAAAAAGTGTTTTGCATTGGTGGTGATTCTTTACTCTATCCATCTGTCACAGCCATTTGTCAATCAAACACCTTGAAGATTGAACACGTTCATGCTGCATGCTTTGGACTTTTTTTCACTTCACATATCAAAGACATTTTTATGAAAGATTATTTTTCTATTATTGGGACTATATTTCTTTATATATTTGTTTCACTGTGTATTTCACAAGTTATTTGCGCTTGCTTATTTTATAATTTGCCCACATGTCTTGTCACTAGACATATTTTTTATTCTTGTAGAGCGACTCCATTTTCTGTCTTGTATTAATTTATGTTGTATAACATTTTTAAATTGCTGCTGTATTCTCCCCTTTTTTAAGGTATGCGCAATTTTTTCCTTCTTACAAAAAATAATAATATCAAACATACAAATATTCATAACATACACATACACAAAGCCCCCCCCTTTTGCATCAGAGACAATCAGAGTTCTCCTACCACAGTTATCGAAAATTCGCAATCATTTTCGCATTCGCAATAGCGAAAAATCGCAATTTTTTTTTTTTCAATTTGGCAACATAAAAGGATCGCCTCAGCTTAGCTACTCGGCCCAGGGTCCCTAATCATACCAGCAATGCTTTTAGACGTCGATAGGATGTGATCTGTTTTAAAAATCAAATTGAAAAAATGCGAATATTCGGAATTGCGAATATTCACCGCGAAATTCGAAATATAGCGCAATTTCTCGAATATGCTATATTCGAGTCGAATATTCGCAATGCGAATATTCGTGAGCAACACTATTAACTAGTTATTGTTGCGATCAGCGATTTTTATCGGTACTGCGACATTATGGCGGACACATCGAACACTTTTTTGGAACCATTGGCATTTTTCTAGCGATCAGTGCTGTAAAAATGCATTGCTTACTCTAAAAATGCCACTGGCAGGGAAGGGGTTAACACTAGGTGCGAGGGAGGGGTTAAATATGTTCCCTGGGTGTGTTCTAACTGTAGGGGGGGGTGGGACTGACATGTGTAAATGACAGATCGCTGTTCATGAAGGGGAACTCCAGACCCCCCCAAAAAAATAAGGTGGGTTCCCTCCAGGCTCTTAGGCTTGGTCTGGAACATAAGGGGTTAAACCCGCGCAAAAAAAAATAGCGTGGGGTCCCCCCCCAAGATCCAAACCAAGCCCTTATCCCAGGCACGCAGTCTGGTCAGACAGGAATGGGGGTGGGGACGAGCGAGCGCCCCCCTCCCTCCTGAGCCATACCAGACCACATGCCCTCAACATGGGGGAGTGTGTGCTGTGGGGGAGGGGGGCACTGCCCCCCCACCCCAAAGCACTCTTGTCCCCATGTCGATAGGGACAAGAGCCTCTTCCCGACAACCCTGGCCGTTGGTTGTCGGGGTATGCGGGCGGAGGGCTTATCAGAATCTGAGAGACCCCTTTAATAAAGGGGTCCCCAGATTCCGACCCCCCACCCTATGTGAATGAGTATGGGGTACATCGTACCTCTACCCATTCACATGGGGGAAATGTAAAGTAAAATAAAACACCACACAGAATAAAATATTTTATTAATCTGCCTCGGAGCCCCCCCTTTCTTCTTTAGCTCTCTTAGAAGGGGGGGTTTCTTCTCTCCCGATCTTCCGCCGGGACCCTGGGCTTCGGTGATTTCTGCCGGGGGAGGGCGCCATCCCTCGGTCCTCTCCGGAGCCTTCCGCCGGATGCCCCCCACCCCATTTAAGCTCTTTTTCATTAGGGAGGGGCATCCGGACTTCGGGGTCTTCTGCCGGGGGATGGCGCCTATCCCCCGGTCTTTCCGGTGCCTTCCGCCAGGGTTCCGGTCTTCCTGGTCTTCTGCCGGGGGTGCGCCAACTCCCAGGTCTTTTCTCTTCTGTCTTCTCTGCTCCCTCTTCTGCCTGGCTCCCCCGCGGAGCCAGGGCTTTCTTCCGTCTTCTTTCTTCTCTCTTCCTTCTTCTGCCTGTCTCCTCCGGGAGCACAGGGCTTGTCTCCGCTGTCTTCTTCCTTCTTTCCTTCTCTTCCATTGGATGTTGACACGACGAGGTTCCGCGCTGACATGCCGTGTCAGCGGCGGGCATGGACTTATATAGGGTAATGCCACCATGTGACCTCAACCCATGTGACATCACATTCCCTGGGCATGATGGGAATGTGATGTCACATGGGTTGAGGTCACATGGTGGCATTGCCCTATATAAGTCCATGCCCACTGCTCAGACGGCATTCCAGCGTCGGACCTCGTCGTGTCAACATCGAATGGAAGAGAAGGAAGAAGACAGCGGAGACAAGCCCTGTGCTCCCGGAGGAGACAGGCAGAAGAAGGAAGAGAGAAGAAAGAAGACGGAAGAAAGCCCTGGCTCCGCGGGGGAGTCAGGCAGAAGAGGGAGCAGAGAAAAGACCGGGGAGTTGGCGCACCCCCGGCAGAAGACCAGGAAGACCGGAACCCTGGCGGAAGGCACCGGAAAGACCGGGGGATAGGCGCCATCCCCCGGCAGAAGACCCCGAAGTCCGGATGCCCCTCCCTAATGAAAAAGAGCTTAAATGGGGTGGGGGCATCCGGCGGAAGGCTCCGGAGAGGACCGAGGGATGGCGCCCTCCCCCGGCAGAAATCACCGAAGCCCAGGGTCCCGGCGGAAGATCGGGAGAGAAGAAACCCCCCCTTCTAAGAGAGCTAAAGAAGAAAGGGGGGGCTCCGGAGCAGATCAATAAAATATTTTATTCTGTGTGGTGTTTTATTTTACTTTACATTTCCCCCAGGTGAATGGGTAGAGGTACGATGTACCCCATACTCATTCACATAGGGTGGGGGGCCGGCATCTGGGGGCCCCCTTATTAAAGGGAGCTCGCAGATTCCGATTAGCCCCGCCCGCATACCCCGACAACCAATGGCAAGGGTTGTCGGGAAGAGGCTCTTGTCCCTATCGACATGGGGGCAAGAGTGCTGTGGGGTGGGGGGGCAGTGCCCCCCTCCCCCACAGCACACACTCCCCCATGTTGAGGGCATGCGGTCTGGTGCGGCTCAGGAGGGGGGGGGCGCTCGCTCGTCCCCGCCCCCATTCCTGTCCGGGCCAGACTGCACGCTTGGGATGAGGGCTTGGTTTGGATCTGGGGGGGACCCCCGCGCCGAATCGGCGCGGGTTTAACCCCTCACGTTCCGGACCAAGCCTAAGAGCCTAATGTAGCCCTGAAGGGGGACCCGCGCCGATTTCAAGTTTGAAATTTGGCGCCGAGTTCCCCTTCAGGGCTGAAAACAGCTCGGAGATTCCCGTGCGCTGCATCACGCAGCGCATTCACGGGTACGCCGCTTGGTATTTACCAAGATTTTCACGGCGTACTGACAAGGCGCACGGGAATCCATGACTTTTCTATCTGCGCATGCCCAGCATGCAAATGAACCTCCCGAGGTTCAGGCGCACTGTGCAAGCGTACGGGGATCTGTTTTCAAAAAACACTTTCCCTTTCAATTCGGCCCGCCAAACACTTCAAAACACATGTCACTTCACTTCCCCTGCATCCCCCCACCTCCCCCCCTAATAAACTCCCGCCCAAACCCCCGCAATTTACAGTTTAATGTGCCGTGCGCCAGGTCTGTACTGGTGCACAATGCACCCTCTCCTGGGCGCACGGAGCACATTAGTAACTAGGGAAATACACTGCACTAGCAGCGTATTTCTTTAGTAAATGTCAAAACGGCTGCTACTCCTGCTTTTACTCCATGAGTCATGGAGTAAAGGCTTGGTAAATCAGCCCCATTGTAACACAGAGTTCTCCAGGCCATGATTCTCCTGCAGCCCAAAGTCTGTGACACCACACAAACAGTGGAGCCCAGCGTTTTTTTTTCGCCGCATATCCCAGCTGATTCTACTTTATGGAATA
Source organism: Rana temporaria (assembly GCF_905171775.1). Lineage (NCBI taxonomy): Eukaryota > Metazoa > Chordata > Amphibia > Anura > Ranidae > Rana > Rana temporaria. The sequence goes on along the minus strand of NC_053493.1, from coordinate 404,266,957 downwards.
AAGTTTTAACAGATTCACGCTATGAGGATTGTATACTTCCTTATGTCTGAGCCATGGAATTGATTATGACAATAGTGCATGAGTGGTTAACAGGACCAGAGTGTATAAACCAACTGTCTTGGTGATCCAATTGGGGTATCCTTGTAGCTGACTCTCCGGTAGGGTTGAGCAAACCCGAACTGTTTTTTACCCGGACATTTTGCTGAAAGTTCGGGTTCGGCAATGTAATGGTGCGCTGCAGGGCAGCCAATCACCATTTGTTTTACTTGTTTTACCTAGAAGCCATCACAGCCATGCCTACTATTGGCATGGCTGTGATTGGCCAGTGCAGCATGTGACCCAGCATGTGACCCAGCCTCTATATAAGCTAGAGGCACATAGCACAGCTCATCACTCTGCTTTAGCTAGGATAGGGAAAGGCTGCTGCTGATCTGAGGGAGAGATTTAGATAGGACTATCCTGCTTCAGAAATCTACACCAGCACTGCATCTGTCCCTGTGAGATACTCTGCATTAGATAGTTTAGGGCAAGGTTCCTGCTTGTTCTTATATGGAGAGAATTATATAGGAGTCAGTCCTGGTTCACAAATCAAATTGCAGCTGCACTGCATCTCTTCCTGTGAGATACTCTGCATATTGCACCAGCACTGCATTTCTTTCTGTGAGATACTCTGCATTAGATAGTTTAGGGCAAGGTTCCTGCTTGTTCTTATAGGGAGAGAATTATATTGCCATGCTCTTCCTGACATTTTGCTGCCATTTGCAGCCCTCTAGCCAACCCTAACCTTAACCCTAACCCCCTAACCCTAACCCCCTCTCCGGTACTGACCGAATGGGCATAATATATCCAAAAGTGTTTATCGGATAGATTTCTGGTGAGTGCAATACCTAAGGGAGCGGAATCACGTGGTGTGGTGAAGGTGGAATCCTGATACATCTGATGACCTCCTATATGAACTGTGGGTTAAGCACTTTCCAGTTGGAGTAACCGTTACAGGGTGTATCTCCCTAATATTACTAAGGATCTTTGAAAGTCATTGAAAAAAACAGCATGGGTTTCTCCCCTCAGTCCATTACCAGGCCCTTTGGGTCTGGTATGAATATTATGGGGAACCCCAAACCAAAATTAAAAATAAAAATTGCGTGGGGGCCCCCCCAAATTCCATACTAGGCCCTTCAGGTCTGGTATGGATATTTTAAATGGCATAGGGGTCCCCCTCAAAATCCATACCGGGCCCTTCAGGTCTGGTATGGATTTTAAGGGGAACCCTGTGGCAAAATAAAAAAAATGGCATAGGGGTCTCTCCAAAAATCCATGCCAGACCCTTATCCGAGCACGTCTGTACTTTGAGAAGTGCTGCTTTGCCAGAGAGATCAATGGAGATGAACGGTATGGCTTATGAATGATGATGTTTTGTATTATTATAGCAGCTGCTATTTTATTCTTTAATTAGTCCATTTACACAGCAGAAAAATAAATATCTTTCTGGACAGCCGCATTCCAAACAAACATTGCCTTTATTCGTAAAATAAAATAAAACAGCACTACAAGCCACAGCAAACTGGACAACTGACGCCTTTCACACTATTCCTAGTGTTTAGTCATAGCTTGTAGTGTTTAAACTATTATTAAACACTAGGAATAGTGTGAAATGCGTCAGCTGTCCAGTTTGCTGTGGCTTGTAGTGCTGTTTTATTTTATTTTTACGAATAAAGGCAACGTTTTGGAGTGCGACTGTCCATAAAGATATTTATTTCTCTGCCTTGCTAAATGCATTGCCTGCACCTGGGGTTTCTGTGAAGTGGATCATTATCAAGACAGTTCCTGCCTGGAGCGGCTATCCCCCCTTTTCCCTAGTCCATTAACACCTAAGCGCCTGAAAAGTGAGGTTGTTTACTTTAACCACTTAAGGACCGCCAAAGGCCGATATACGTCGGCAGAATGGCACGGCTGGGCACAATCACGTACCTGTAGGTGATTGTTAAATGCCCAGCCGTGGTCCGAAGCTCCGTGACTGCGGCGGCAGGACCCGCGGACCCGATCGCCGCCGGAGTCCTGCGATCAGTCACAGGAGCTGAAGAATGGGGAGAGGTGTGTGTAAACACACCTTTCCCGTTCTTCATAGTTGCGCTGTCATTGATCATCTTTTCCCTCATATAAGGGAAGGCGATCAGTGCCATCACACGTCCATCCCTGCCCCCCCTACAGTTAGGAACACATATGAGGTCACACTTAACCCCTTCAGCGCCCCCTAGTGTTTAACTCCCAAACTGCAATTGTCATTTTCACAGTAACAGTGCATTTTTATAGCACTTTTTGCTGTGAAAATGACAATGATCCCAAAAATGTGTCAAAATTGTCCGATATGTCCGCCATAATGTCACAGTCCCGATAAAAATCGCTGATCGCCGCCATTAGTAGTAAAAAAAAAAAAATATTCATAAAAATGCCAGAAAACTATCCTTTATTTTGTAAACGCTACAAATTTTGTGCAAACCAATCGTTAAACGCTTATTGCGATTATTTTTTACCAAAAACATGTAGAAGAATACGTATCTGACTAAACTGAGGAAAACATTTTTTTTATATCTTTTTTGGTGATATTTATTATAGCAAAAGTAAAAAATATAGATTTTTTCTAAATTGTCGCTATTTTTGTTTATAGCGCAAAAAAATAAAAACCGCAGAGGTGATCAAATACCACCAAAATAAAGCTCTATTTGTGGGAAAAAAAGGACGCCAATTTTGTTTGGGAGCCACGTCGCACGACCGCGCAATTGTCTGTTAAATCGACGCAGTGCCGAATTGCAAAAAGGGGCCTTAACCTGCATATTGGTCCTTAAGTGGTTAAGGGGGTAAAACCCTCTGGAGCTAAACAATCCTGAACACCTGGGGGCAAGATCTGCGATCATGTGTCCACTGTCACAGTGGTCACATGATGGGAAGCCAGTCCCGCATGAAAAAAGAAAAATAAATAAATAAACGCATAAAATGAAAGACATTCATTAAAAAAAAAAAAACATGTATATATCCAATTATAATAAAGGGAAAGGTAAGGGGGTGGCGGCAGGGAAACATGAAATGAGGGTCTGCTTTGATTAATTTGGATGGGGGGCTAATGCTGACTTCATTTTTTTTATTTTTTTAACATCAAGGGCCAGATCCACAAAGGAGTTACGCTGGCATATCTATTGATACGCCGCGTAACTTCTATTTTGCTCCGGCGCATCTTTGTTTTGTATCCACAAAACAAGATACGCCTGAAGCTGTGCTAGATCCGACTGGCGTACGTCTTTGTACGCCATCGGATCTAAGGTGCATATTTACGCTGGCCGCTAGGAGGCGTTTTCCGTCGATTTCCGCGGCGAGTATGCAAATTAGCTAGATACGGCGATCCACAAACGTACGTCCGGCCGGCGCATTTTTTGACGTTGTTTCCGTAAGGCTTTTTTTCGGCGTATAGTTACCCCTGCTATATGAGGCGTATCCTATGTTAAGTATGGCCGTCGTTCCTGCGTCAAATTTTGTAAATTTTAAGTCGTTTGCGTAAGTCGTTCGCGAATAGGGCTTTGCGTAGAATGACGTTCACGTCGTAAGCATTGGCTTGTTGCGGGTTTATTTCGAGCATGCGCACTGGGATACCCCCACGGACGGGGCATAAAAAAAAAAACGTAATTTACGTCGGGTCAAGACGTATTAACATAAAACACGCCCCCATCTCATACATTTGAAGTGCGCGCCCTTACGCCAACAAAGTCACACTTCACTGCCGTAACTTACGGCGCAAATTCTTTCAGGATACCGAAGATATGCTCTAAGTTACGGCGGCGTAGTGTATCAGAGATACGCTACGCCGGACGGAAGAATGCGCCGCGCTACGTGGATCTGGCCCCAAGTGTATAGGGTTGTACACAGCAACATCCACTCTATTGGATTGCTGTCATCTATTCAAGAGAGAGGCTTTCTGGCCAATTAACTTTCAATTTCCCCTGCAGACAGCACAAGGATTCCCTTTTAAATAGCCTGCCAATGGATCCCTGTCAGCCATTGGAGTCTGAAGCCCTGTACACACCATCAGTCCATCCAATGAGAACGGTCCTTAGGACCGTTCTCCTCGGTTAACCGATGAAGCCGACTGATGGTCTGATGTGCCTACACACCATAGGTTAAAAAAACGATCGTGTCAGAACGCGGTGACGTAAAACACAACAATGTGCTGAAAAAAACGAAGTTCAAGGCTTCCAAGTATGCGTCGACTTGATTCTGAGCATGCATGGATTTTTAACCAATGCTTTTGCATACTAACCGTCGGTTTTGACCTATCGTTTAGGCGTCCATCGGTTCAATTTTAAAGCAAGTTCTACATTTTTTGACCGAAGGATAACTGACCGATGGGGCCCACACACGGTCGGTTTGGTCCGATGAAAAGGTCCTTCAGTGCCTTTTTCATCGGTTTTGACCGACCGTGTGTACGCGGCCTGAGCGTCGTTCAATTCCTCTCCCGCCCTCATAATTTTGGTGTTAATGACTGTCGTGGTTTTATGAAGAAGGATAATGTTGTTCAGCTTAGACCTGAACAGATTTGATTTATGATATATGGTGTGAAAAAGGGGGGGAACTAATGCGCAAATCAACCTACCCAAGGTAGAAATAAACTATAAATAACAACTAATAACGCAGCTGCCACTACTAAAAATGCTCACGCACTCAAGATAAATGAATTAACAGGTAGGGTGTAGTAGCGCTTGCCCAATAAAACTATTAAAATAAAATGACAATCCAAAGAAGTATAAATGTAAAACCGTCAAGCCACCACCGACTGTAGGTCTAAAGGTTTTCCACTCAAAATGTCCAAAGAAATAACCACCCAATATTTAAAAATCAAATATGGTAAGTGGTAATGCGGTAAGATAACGTGATGGCACTTGCTAGGAACTGTCTAAAATTAGATCAAGAAAGTAGAATCATGTATGAGTATCCAAAATTATCTGTAAGTATATATGTTCCACTTCAAGTCAACCCCGCCCAGCATCAATCAATTGATGTAGAGGGTAAAGAGAGTGAAATATTAATAATAAAAAACTGATTGAGTAGACAAACGTGCCACCAAGAGCATCGTGCTACCAAAAAAATCAATAAATATGATGAGGAATAAAAATATAACGTAGACCAAAAAATATATTAAATTGTGAATAAAGATTCCTAAAATGATGCTACATCAATATAAAGTGCAATGTGCAAAAAGATAATATAATAATTATCAGTGAAAGGAATAATGAAATCCAGTGAGAAATCTAAAAAATAAAAATACAATTCATGCATCAGTGAAAATATAGTCCAAAATAATTTTACAGTGAAATAGTAGCGGTGAAGAAATATGTGTCCCATACAGTAAATCCCTTAAGGGTTTACAATCAAATATACTGTTAGAAAAAAATAAAAAATAAAAAACATGCCAAAGTGACAAATGCACAATTGTGCAAATACAACGAAGTCCAAAGTTCAAAATATATTTCTTTAAAACTTCAATCGCTGATTTCCAAAGTGTATTATGTGCTCCACCAACAATCGATGATTCAGTGCATCAAAATGAGCATGCACACGTGCTTAAAAAAGAAGAAGATAATAGATGCCACTCGTCTCTCAGTGCAAGTGTGGGATAAGCGTTTCCACCAGCCCCTTACCTTAGTAAGGCTTTGAAAAAGCCTAATGTAGTGCTGTTCAGGATGGGACGTGTGCATGCTCATTTTGATGCACTGAATCATCGATTGTTGGTGGAGCACATAATACACTTTGGAAATCAGCGATTGAAGTTTTAAAGAAATATATTTTGAACTTTGGACTTCGTTGTATTTGCACAATTGTGCATTTGTCACTTTGGCATGTTTTTTATTTTTTATTTTTTTCTAACAGTATATTTGATTGTAAACCCTTAAGGGATTTACTGTATGGGACACATATTTCTTCACCGCTACTATTTCACTGTAAAATTATTTTGGACTATATTTTCACTGATGCATGAATTGTATTTTTATTTTTTAGATTTCTCACTGGATTTCATTATTCCTTTCACTGATAATTATTATATTATCTTTTTGCACATTGCACTTTATATTGATGTAGCATCATTTTAGGAATCTTTATTCACAATTTAATATATTTTTTGGTCTACGTTATATTTTTATTCCTCATCATATTTATTGATTTTTTTGGTAGCACGATGCTCTTGGTGGCACGTTTGTCTACTCAATCAGTTTTTTATTATTAATATTTCACTCTCTTTACCCTCTACATCAATTGATTGATGCTGGGCGGGGTTGACTTGAAGTGGAACATATATACTTACAGATAATTTTGGATACTCATACATGATTCTACTTTCTTGATCTAATTTTAGACAGTTCCTAGCAAGTGCCATCACGTTATCTTACCGCATTACCACTTACCATATTTGATTTTTAAATATTGGGTGGTTATTTCTTTGGACATTTTGAGTGGAAAACCTTTAGACCTACAGTCGGTGGTGGCTTGACGGTTTTACATTTATACTTCTTTGGATTGTCATTTTATTTTAATAGTTTTATTGGGCAAGCGCTACTACACCCTACCTGTTAATTCATTTATCTTGAGTGCGTGAGCATTTTTAGTAGTGGCAGCTGCGTTATTAGTTGTTATTTATAGTTTATTTCTACCTTGGGTAGGTTGATTTGCGCATTAGTTCCCCCCCTTTTTCATACTTGTTATTAGATCTACAATACTTGTGCAGCATATCATGGAGGTATTTGGGTTTCTTGAGAATAGGGAATTAGATATGGAAAATATATTTGAGAAACCTGAAGAGAACCCAACAGGGAATATTGGAAATTGTTTCAGAAAGATGGGCCATTTAATGGAGAAGAAAATTAATGCTTGGTGGGACATTGCAACCCATGAGAAATATATAAAGGATAGATTAATCCCAAGGAGATTAAGATGGGATGTACCCATCAATGATGGTTTAATAGATAAGGAGTCCACGGAAGAGTGGTTTCAGTTCTTCAATGATAAAGGCCTAGAGCTTTTAGCTTTTTTGATAAAAAGAAAACAACGCAAAATCAGAACACTTGATCGCACTATCACTGAACTGAAAAGCAATCTGGAAAGTAGTAAGGAACTACCTGAATTTATAGCCCTGTCTAACCAATTACAGCGGGACATGGAACAAAAAGACAAAGAAACAGTAGCTAGGAAGAAAAGAAAATACCAAAGAGATATGAAAGACTATGAGGATGATCTAGTCTATAAATGGCAGAATAAACTAGAAGAGCCTGGGACCTCCTCTAATAGGAGCTCACCTGAACAAGATGCAAGAGATACTATAGCCAATGGAAAAGAAAGCAATCAGAATGTTAATACAACGGAGTTGAACAATGGAACAAACACCCCAAATCATAAACCCAGAAAAAATGGGAATAATAATGGTTGGAAACCCTTCTGGAAAAACAACCGGAATAACCAAAATACCTATAATGCCCCTAGACCCTTCCAACAAATACCTAATAGGGGGAGATCTCGAACACCACCGTGGAGAAATCAAGGGTATCAGGATAGTATTCATTATGAAAACCAAAGACGTGAAGGAAACTATTATCCACAGGAAGAAAGAAGGGCTTATGATCATACATATAATGTGCCTGTATACAATTATTATGACCATCTAAGAAGAGATGATGGTGGAGGGGGAAGAACCCCGAGAGTTTTTGATAATAGGAGAACACCGTATCGCCATTTTTCCTATGGTAGAGATAATAGAAACGCATCCCCTAGGCGTTTTTTAGAGCCGAGACGCCAAGAATCCCCAAGGCGTCATCGGGAGAATGGGGTGCAGAGACAGAGGTATTGGAGCCCGGGACCGAGACCAGGAGAAATGAGGAAAGGAGAACACAGGAACAAAGAGTTTCGGAGGAGTCGGGACAAGGAAGAAAAGCCGAGAAGAACACCTACAAGGACCCAAGAAAATCAATCTGGAAATCACGGAAACCGAGGAGAGGGTGCAGAGCGGGAACAAAAAAACAGAAGAAGAAGAGATTGATAGGGGAAGGAGTCATTAATATTAGCGGAATAGAACTCACCAAAGAAGAACTTAAGGTTTTGGATAAGGGCCTCAAATATGCCCCTAAGAAAAACTTTAACAAATTTGATGCGTATGTAGATATCAACAAATTTGCCAGAAATCTCCACATTAAAAAATACATAATGAACAGACCAGGAGAAGGTGTAACAAGAATCACCACTGAAAACAATGATGTTGTGTTCAGTAATCTAAGGAACAAATCTGTATTCAATCCACCAATCAGTAACGACGGACATATTGAAGCATTCAGGCGAATGGTACTGAAAGATTTACATGATTTGAAGATTAAGAAAATATCTGATCCAGGAGACATCAAAAGTGGGATACGGAAACTGGAAGAAAGGAATGATGTGGTGGTTAGACAAGCTGACAAGGGGGGGGCTATTGTCATTCAATCTAAAGTGGCCTACAAGAAGGAAATCGAGCGCCAACTGAGTGACAAAACTACCTATTTAAAATTACCCGGGAACCCAATAGTACGCTATAAAGATGACTTAGCAAGACTTATCAAGAAAGGAAGGAAGAAAGAACTGCTAAATAAAAAGGAAGCAAAATACCTACAACCAGTGGGATGCAAGATACCAGTACTGTACACACTCCCAAAAATCCACAAATCAAGAGAGGATCCACCAGGAAGACCAATAGTTAATGGCATTAACTCCGTAGGTGCGAGAATAGGAGAGTACATAGATTGGTTTCTGCAACCCATAGTGAAGAAAACGGAAGCCTACCTCAGAGATACAAAACATCTGATCCAGTTGTTGGATACTATTGTACTTGATGGGAGTTCTATATACATGGCCACAGCAGATGTATCATCGCTCTACACGATTATAAACCATAAAGAAGCGATTCAAGCCACCAATTGGGCCATGAATAATCTAAGTGATCTTAAAACCCCACAAAAGAAATTTATCTCCAATTGTTTAGAATACAGTCTAGACCATAATTACTTCTGGTATGACAATAATTACTTCAAACAAATATGTGGGATTGCGATGGGCGCTAAGTATGCCCCCAGTGTGGCAAATTTGTACATGGCCGAATGGGAAGCAGAAGTTTTATATAATAGAAAACCACCCCAGTTACTCTTATACAGACGTTTTATTGATGATATTTTAATTATTTGGTCAGGAGATAGGGAGAGTCTTATATACTTTGGTTTTTATTTGAATTTTAATGAAAAAAACATTAAATTATCATGGGAGATTAGTGATGAGAAAATCAGCTTTCTGGACTTGGAGATCACTAAAGAAGAGTGTAAGTTGATAACAAAAACACATTTTAAAACGGTAGACAGAAATAGCTACCTTCCCCTAGATAGCTGTCATCACACTCCCTGGTTGGAAAATATTCCTAAGGGCCAGTTCCTAAGACTAAGGAGAAACTGCACAAAGACTGACGCATTTCTGGAACAGGCTGACTTTGTCGGCAAGAGATTTATAGAAAAAGGCTACAAACAAGATTTTATTGAGAAAAAAATCAAAGATGTGGTTGCATTAGATAGAGATACGCTTATTCAGGACTCTACTAGAATTAATTCCTTTGCCGGCAAAGTACCACTAATAATGGACTACAGTGTACAGCACAAGCAAATAGAAGCAATCTGCAAGAAATATTGGCATATTGTAAAAGCCGACCGTCATTTATCATCAATATTGCCAGAAAAACCTATGTTTACATATAGGAGGGCACCTACTTTAAGAGACATGATTGCCAAAAATGTTCTCGACCCACCTGAGAAAAAAAGTTTTTCTTTTTTCAATGAGAAAGGATATTATCCATGTAAAAGATGCTTTACATGTAAACACACAAAAGAGAGCAAAAAGAAAAAGGAAAACTTTAAATCCAGTGTCACAGGAAAAGAATATAAAATTAAAGAGTTTATTTCCTGCGATACTGAAGGGGTCGTGTACCTCCTAGAATGCCCATGTAAAATCCAATATGTCGGCAGAACAAAAAGAAAACTTTGGATGAGATTACGTGAACATACACAAAACATTATAAATGCGTTCCCAAAACACAGCCTGTCCCGCCATTATGAGCGTTATCATAATAAAGACCCCTCCTCACTAAAGGTATGGGGCATAGAGAAATATAAACCCCATTGGAGAGGAGATAACAAAGTACAAAAAATTAGTCAGGCGGAATCCCGTTGGATACATGAATTGTGTACTTTAACACCGCATGGGCATAACATTGAGTTTGATCTTAATTGTTTTATATCTAATTTTTAGTGTCTTATCCTTCTCCATTTTATAATGACCTATCTTAGTGTTTTTATGATATTAATATTGCTTTTAGTGATTTTAGTTATCATCATGGTCATTTATCCATACCCACAGTTGATGTGGATACATTATTTTAAAATACCTTTATGGATACATATTCTTATCCCTTGTCAAATTGACTAGTTATTAATTATATTTTAATTATCCTTGGTTCCCACCCTCTTTGATCCTCTTCCCTTATGTGGATATTATCCCAGTGTTATGAAAACATCTTGGACCATTATTCCTGTTCTTACCATTCAGATATCCCAATTTTGATATATATTTCTGTTTACCTATTCCCTTAGCCATCCAGCAGGGGGGTAGAGTTACACTGATTCCTAGCTACCTTTTGCATTATGCCCTTTTCACCACTGGAGGGAGTGCATTCCGTTTTTAACTCATTTTAATTAATTTTACCTGACATTATATGTATACAAATATGAACGATTAAGTCTTTGTCTTCAAAACCCTTATCATTAGCGTTGTTTACTCAAATGTTTAGATCATTTGTCAATTACTGGCCGCCACGGCACTATTTAAGTCACCCCCGCACCAGCCGCTCTCCATCCTATGATTAAGTGACGTTCTGTCAGTCACGATACGCGTGAGGAATCCGGAGAGCTGTTGGTGACGTCATCCGCTCGCGGCCGCAGAGCGGAGACACCCTTGTATCACACACGCTGATGACTCATTCATGTTTGTGAGTGTACTCTTTGTTTTTTTGACGAATAAATTGTAAAAAGTTTTTATGCTATGGGAGCCTTCCTGTTCTTTATTTGAGTGTCAGCGCTGAGATGGTCGAGCGCTCAGGTGCGGAATTTGGAACAGCAAGCTGACTGTGTGAGGTATATCCCATCCTGAACAGCACTACATTAGGCTTTTTCAAAGCCTTACTAAGGTAAGGGGCTGGTGGAAACGCTTATCCCACACTTGCACTGAGAGACGAGTGGCATCTATTATCTTCTTCTTTTTTAAGCACGTGTGCATGCTCATTTTGATGCACTGAATCATCGATTGTTGGTGGAGCACATAATACACTTTGGAAATCAGCGATTGAAGTTTTAAAGAAATATATTTTGAACTTTGGACTTCGTTGTATTTGCACAATTGTGCATTTGTCACTTTGGCATGTTTTTTATTTTTTATTTTTTTCTAACAGTATATTTGATTGTAAACCCTTAAGGGATTTACTGTATGGGACACATATTTCTTCACCGCTACTATTTCACTGTAAAATTATTTTGGACTATATTTTCACTGATGCATGAATTGTATTTTTATTTTTTAGATTTCTCACTGGATTTCATTATTCCTTTCACTGATAATTATTATATTATCTTTTTGCACATTGCACTTTATATTGATGTAGCATCATTTTAGGAATCTTTATTCACAATTTAATATATTTTTTGGTCTACGTTATATTTTTATTCCTCATCATATTTATTGATTTTTTTGGTAGCACGATGCTCTTGGTGGCACGTTTGTCTACTCAATCAGTTTTTTATTATTAATATTTCACTCTCTTTACCCTCTACATCAATTGATTGATGCTGGGCGGGGTTGACTTGAAGTGGAACATATATACTTACAGATAATTTTGGATACTCATACATGATTCTACTTTCTTGATCTAATTTTAGACAGTTCCTAGCAAGTGCCATCACGTTATCTTACCGCATTACCACTTACCATATTTGATTTTTAAATATTGGGTGGTTATTTCTTTGGACATTTTGAGTGGAAAACCTTTAGACCTACAGTCGGTGGTGGCTTGACGGTTTTACATTTATACTTCTTTGGATTGTCATTTTATTTTAATAGTTTTATTGGGCAAGCGCTACTACACCCTACCTGTTAATTTATGATATATGGTGGTTTAGGTAGACCTGAGCTGCAGAAGTAAAGCCTATTATGGCTGGTTATAAGTTAATTGCAGTTGTAATATTTTATTGGGTAACCCCTTTAAATAATTAACTAAAGCATTGGATTTGAAAAAGCCCAATAAACTTTTTTATATCTTCTTTTATGTGTATGTTTATTATGACCTTTTTTTTATCCCATGTGTAGACATTTCCATTTGTATTTCTATATATGAAAAGGAGGTTGGATTCATGTTTTTAAAATCATGTTTCTGTGTATTATTTGTAATTATACAGTGGGGATCAAAAGTTTGAGCACCCCAGGTAAAAATTTGTATCAATGTGCATAACGAAGCCAAGGAAAGATGGAAAAATCTCCAAAAGGCATCAAATTACAGATTAGACATTCTTATAATATGTCAAAAAAAAGTTTGATTTTAATTTCCATCATTTACACTTTCAAAATTACAGAAAACAAAAAAATGGCGTCTGCAAAAGTTTGGGCACCCTGCAGAATTTATAGCATGCACTGCCCCCTTTGCAAAGCTGAGACCTGCCAGTGTCATGGATTGTTCTCAATCATCGTCTGGGAAGACCAGGTGATGCCAATCTCAAAGGTTTTAAATGCCCAGACTCATCTGACCTTGCCCCAACAATCAGCACCATAGGTTCTTCTAAGCAGTTGTCTAGAAAACTGAAAGTGAAAATAGTTGACGCTCACAAAGCTGGAGAAGGCTAAAAGAAGATAGCAAAGCGTTTTCAGATGTCAATATCCTCTGTTGTAATTAAGAAATGGCAGTCAGGAACAGTGGAAGTTAAAGCAAGATCTGGAAGACCAAGAAAAATATCAGACAGAAAAGCTCGCAGGATTGTGAGAAAAGCAATTCAAAGCCCACGTTTGACTGCACGATCCCTCCAGAAAGATCTGGCAGACACTGGAGTTGTGGTACACTATTCCACTATAAAGAGATACTTGTACAAATATGGTCTTCATGGAAGAGTCATCAGAAGAAAACCTCTTCTACGTCCTCACCACAAAAAATCAGCATTTGAACTTTGCAAATGAACATATAGACAAGCCTGATGCATTTTGGAAACAAGTTCTGTGGACCGATGAGGTTAAAATAGAACTTTTTGGCCGGAAAGAGCAAAGGTACGTTTGGAGAAGAAAGGGCACAGAATTGAATGAAAAGAACCTCTGTCCAAATGTTAAGCATGGGGGAGGATCAATCATGCTTTAGGGTTGTATTGCAGCCAGTGGCACAGGGAACATTTCACGAGTAGAAGGAAAAATGGATTCAATAAAATTTCAGCAAATTTCGGATGGTAACTTGATGCCATCTGTGAAAAAGCTGAAGTTAAAGAGAGAATGGCTTCTACAAATGGATAATGATCCTAAACACACCTCAAAATCCACAAAGGATTACATCAGTAGGCGTAAACTGAAGGTTTTGCCATGGTCTTCACAATCTCCTGACCTCAACATAATTGAAAATCTATGGATAGACCTTAAAAGAGCAGTGCGTGACAGACAGTCCAGAAATCTCAAAGAACTGGAAGACTTTTGTAAGGAAGAATGGGCAAAGATACCTCAAACAAGAATTAAAAGACTCTTGGCTGGCTACAAAAAGCGTTTACAAGCTGTGATACTTGCCAAAGGGGGCAGTACAAGATATTAACTCTGCAGGGTGCCCAAACTTTTGCAGACGCCATTTTTTTGTTTTGTGTAATTTTGAAAGTGTAAATGATGGAAATAAAATCTAACTTTTTTTGACATATTATTAGAATGTCTAATCTGTAATTTGATGCCTTTTGGAGATTTTTCCATCTTTCCTTGGCTTCGTTATGCACATTAATACACATTTTTACCTGGGGTGCCCAAACTTTCGATCCCCACTGTATGTGCATTGGAGCGGCCATGTTTGCTCTCTTCATAAACAAGTTATGCTTCCAGGTGGGCCTGAAACAAAAAGAAAAGAAGCAAATGAAGGCCAAGTCTAGATGACTAGGTGAAGAACAATTTTGTATTTTTATACATCTGTGTGTTTTCATGCCCTTTAACCTCTTGCTTACTGGGCACATATACCCCCTTCCTGCCCAGGCGAAATTTCAGCTTTCGTCACTGTCACGCTTTGAATGACAATTGCGCGGTCGTGGGACGTGGCTCCCAAACAAACTTTTTTTCCCCACAAATAGAGCTTTCTTTTGGTGGTATTTGATCACCTGTGCGGTTTTTATTTTTTTCGCTATAAACAAAAATAGAGCGACAATTTTGAAAAAAAAAAACACAATATATTTTACTATTTGCTATAATAAATATCCCATTTAAAAAAAAATATATATATATTTTTTTTCAGTTTAGTCCGATACGTATTCTTCTACATATTTTTGGTAAAAAAAAAAAATCGCAATAAGCGTATAGTAATTGGTTTGCTCAAATGTTATAACGCCTACAAAATAGGGGATATAATTATTACTTTTTTTATTATTATTATTTTTATTTACTAGTAATGGCGGCGATCTGTGATTTTTGTCACGACTGCGATATTACGGCGGACACATCTGACACTTTTGACACATTTTTGGGACCATTCACATTTATACAGCGAACAGTGATATAAATATGCACTGATTACTGTATAAATGTGACTGGAAGGGAAGGGGTTAACACTAGGGGGCGAGGAAGGGGTTAAATGTGTACCCTGGGAGTGATTCTTACTGTGGGGGGGAGGATACTAACTGGGGGAGGTGACCGATGGTTGTCCCTATATATAGACGGCCTCCCGGCAGATTAGAGCCACCTTGCAGCCGTAAATAGTCGGCCGCCAGGTGGCTAGTGATTAAAGTCCCCACCACCCACTATTTTTTGAGGTGAAGAATCAAATGAGAGCAAAAGTCAAATGATTAACCACTTAAGCCCCGGACCATTTTGTTGCTAAATGCCCAGGCCAGGTTTTGCGATTCGGCACTGCGTCGCTTTAACAGACAATTGCGCGGTCGTGCGACGTGGCTCCAAAAACAAAATTGGCGTTCTTTTTTCCCCACAAATAGAGCTTTCTTTTGGTGGTATTTGATCACCTCTGCGGTTTTTATTTTTTGCGCTATAAACAAAAATAGAGCGACAATTTTGAAAAAAATCAATATTTTTTACTTTTTGCTATAATAAATATCCCCCAAAAACATATATAATTTTTTTTTCCCTCAGTTTAGGCCGATACGTATTCTTCTACCTATTTTTGGTAAAAAAAATCGCAATAAGTGTTTATCGAATGGTTTGCGCAAAATTTATAGCGTTTACAAAATAGGGGATAGTTTTTTTGCATTTTTATTAATTATTTTTTTTTTACTACTATTGGCGGCGATCAGCGATTTTTGTTGTGACTGCGACATTATGGCGGACACTTCGGACAATTTTGACACATTTTTGGGACCATTATCATTTTCACAGCAAAAAATGCATTTAAATTGCATTGCTTGTTGTGAAAATGACAGTTGCAGTTTGGGAGTTAACCACGGGGGGCGCTGTAGGAGTTAGGGTTCACCTAGTGTGTGTTTACAACTGTAGGGGGGTGTGGCTGTAGGACTGACGTCATCGATCGAGTCTCCCTATAAAAGGGATCACTCGATCGATGCAGCCGCCACAGTGAAGCACGGGGAGGCCGTGTTTACATACGGCTCTCCCCGCTCTTCAGCTCCGGGGAGTGATCGCGACGGAGCGCCTATAAAAGATTAGCCGCGCCGTCGTCCCGGATCGCTTTCCGCAGGAATCCGCCCACCGCACGCAGCGGAGGGGGTCCCGATCGGACCCCCGACCCGCTAGAAGGCGGGGACGTATATATATACGCCCATCTGCCTGTACGTGCCATTCTGTGGACGTAAATAGGCGTGCGGCGGGCGTTAAGTGGTTAAGTGAGAAAACTGAAATGTATAATAGTGAATATGCAGGTTACAGAGTGGTCCCTTACTTGATTAGTTGGAAGGGAGTTGACTGATGGACTCTAAGGCCGCGTACACACGATCGGTCCAGAACGGTCTGATGGATTTTTCCATCGGTTAACGGATGAAGCTGACTGATGGTCAGTCGCGCCTACACACCATCAGTTAAAAAAACGATCGTGTCAGAATGCGGTGACGTAAAACACAACGACGTGCTGAAAAAAACGAAGTTCAATGCTTCCAAGCATGCGTCAACTTGATTCTGAGCATGCATGGATGGACGTGCCTTCAAACGATCGTTTTTTTCTATCGGTTAGGTATCCATCGGTTAAATTTAAAACAAGATTGCTTTTTTTTAACCTATGGATAAATAACCGATGGGGCCCACACACGATCGGTTTTGACCGATGAAAACGGTCCATCAGACCATTCTCATCGGTTTAACCTATCGTGTGTATGCGGTATTAGGATAGTCCAGATGGCGGAGTATAATGAGTCCAGTTGCATATCTTCATATGATTATGAATATAGGTGTAGTACCTATTGGGTGGCCCATGGGTACACTATATATATATATATATATATATATATATAGACAAACTTGTGTTTTTTTTAGGGCTGTGGAAGATAACTATTAATTCCTTGATTAATCGTTAATTTTTATTTTATTTTGACAGGTGCAGGATTTAATCAGTGCATAAGTAGTCTCATCGTACAAAAAGGAAATGTACACAATATGTAAAATGGCAATGTTACAATGGGGTAGATTCAGGTACCGCTGCGCACTTCTTACGGAGGCGCAGCGTACCGTTTTTACCCTACGCAAATTATCTGCGCTACGCTTCATTCATGAAGCAGTAGCTACGTAATTTGCGGGGGCGCTCCTTAAAACTGCCCGGCGTAAGGGCGCGTAATTTAAATGATCCCGTAGGGGGCGTGGATCATTTAAATTATGCGCGTTCCCGCGCCGAATGTAGTGCGCATGCTCCGTCGGGAAACTTTCCCGACGTGCATTGCGGCAAATGACGTCGCAAGGACGTCATTTGCTTCAAAGTGAACGTAAATGGCGTCCAGCGCCATTCACGATTCACTTACGCAAACAACGTTAAATTTTAAATTTGCGACGCGGGAACGACGGGTATACGTAGCATTGGCTGCCCCTGCTAATAGCAGGAGCAGCCTTACGCGGAACTCGACAAACGGAAACGACGTAAACTGCGTACGCAGGGCTCGCGTAGGGTTGTGAATCGGCGTTAGTATGCAATTTGCATACTATACGCTGACCACTACGGGAACGCCACCTAGCGGCCTGCGTAAGAATGCAGACTACGATACGACGGCATAAGAGCTTTATGCCAGTCATATCTTAGGCTGCAGTCGGCGTATCGAGCTCTCTGAATCAGGAGCACTCGATACGCCGGCGCAACTAAGTAATTGCGCTGCGTAACTATGGTTACGCAGACGCAATTGCTACCTGAATCTACCCCAATGATGATAAAAACAGGAGTAAGAATAATGAAGGATTTCGGAAGCGGTATGAGGATCACATGAGCACTACAGCATATCAAATTGACTCCTTGTGCAGTTTGTCCCTTTCCCAGTCTGAATTCCACTGTACAGAGAAGGCAAAAGACTGATAACAAGTGAAATTCAGTTACTTACGCTACATATTTTAAAAAAATATATAAATGATGATATATCACTTTGAGTTTTATGGAGTCCAGATTTAAGCATTTCGATAACATGGATTTCAATAAAAAGTATTTTCCCTTTTTCCTTTAAAAAAGTCCAATGACATTTGCTGGACAGAAAGGATTACAAATGTCTTCCCACCGTGTGGTGAAACAACTTTTACATTTCTCTGTTTTGAAATCTTGAATCTCTGATTGTCATTCTGTACATTTTTACACCAGCATCTTCTGTTCCCGAAAGTAAAATGTTTTGACAAATAAAAAAAAAAAGAGTTTGGCCGGAGATGACCTTTAAAATAAAGAGAACATTAAAAATATGAGTAAAAAGGGAATGTATATGTATTATTGAAAAAAATAATAAAAAAAATAATATATGAGTAAAAAAGTGATTTTAAAGCAAAATTCAGTTAGAATGAATTAGAAAAAAATATAGGCTGCACTGGTGGGCACTGAAGAGGAGGCACTGAAAAGGCTGTGCTGATATGCCGCACTGATTAGACTGCACTGGTAGGCACTGACAGTTGACGATGATGGGCTTTGATAGGTGGCACTAATGGGCACTGATAGGCAACACTAATGGGCACTGATAGTCAGCACAGATGGGCACTGATGGACTCTAATAGGCGGCACTGATGGGTGGCACTGATAGGGACTGGTAGGCAGGCCCGGATTTCCCACAAGGCCACCGAGGCCAGGCCTCGGGGCGGCAAGGCACAGAGGGGCGGCAGCGGCATGGAGTCCCCCGACGGCCGGAACATACAGTTAAGGGCGGTAAGTTACTTTCTAGCAGGGCTAAATGTAGTGTGGGGAAATCCGCTCGCTCGTTAACAAGTGATTGTGGCGATGTTGCCAAAATCACTTGTAAAATGTGTGCTGCCGTCCCCCCCCCCCCCCCCAACATACCTCTCTCTGCTGGCTCTGTCTTCTGGACTCCGTTCTCCCCTAGCCGCCGATTCCGTCTCCTGTCCCTCCCCCGAAGTAGACAGTGCTCTTCCCATCTCAGCTGTGACAGGAGTTCTAGCGCAGTGCTAGGACTTCTGTTTTGGAGGTGACAGGGTCAATAAGAAGAACCTGTCACCTCCAATTGCTATCACACAGGGAATTGTTTTCTCCTGTGTGATAGCAATAAAGTTAGGTGGAAAAAATAAATAAGAAATAATAATTCAATTAATAAAATAAAAAAGTAATTAAAAAGTAAAGAATAAGAAAAATAATATATATATATATATATATATATATATATATATATATATATATATATATATATATATATATATATACTGTATATATATAAAAAGAAGAAAAGTATACAAAAAAAAGTAAACGACAAGCTATAAATAAAAAAAAAAAAAGTAAAAAAAAAATAGAAACAAAAAATATTTGAACTAACCGTGCTGCCCCTGCCATCCGGGTACCATTCTCCGTTGATTTGAGGGGGGGTACATTGCGGAACCTGGCCTTGGGGCGGCAGGGAGAGCAAATTCGGCCCTGCTAATAGGCAGCACTAATGGGCACTGATTCACACTGAAGGGGCTGCACTGCCCCCTGTCACATATGGCAGTTTACAGCTCTCCTCTCCTCACACTGTGATAACTCGTGAAGAAAGAAATGCCAATAACCCGCAATGATGTGGTCAACCACTTCTTGATCACTGCACGATAGAAGGGTATCTATGAAAAACAGCTAGCTGCCATAACCCCGCTATCCTCTTCTTCAGCGGGCGGTCTAGTTTCTGATAATAGTAGTCTCTGCGGCGGATTCACAGGGCGAAAGCGGCGTCAAAACGTCACTTCCGCCCATAGCTCTTAAAGGGCCATTTTTTGTATTAATTGTACAATGGATGTTTACATTCCTTGTAATAGGAACAAAAGTGTTTTTTTTTTTTAAACAGTGTAAAAATAAAACATAAAAGGTAAAATAAATTAGAAAAAAAAAAGGAAAATGTAAACGCACCCCCGTCCCACTGAGCACACACACGCACAAGTGAATGCATACGTGAGCAGCACCCGCATATAAAATCTGTGTTCAAACCACACATGTGAGGTATCGCCACAATTGGTAGAGCGAGAGCAATAATTCCAGCCCTAGACATTTTTTTATAGGTTGCATGTTTTGAGTTACAGAGGGTAACTCAAAACATGCAACCTATAAAAAAATGTAAACGTTTCCTATGAAGATTTTTAAGGGTAAAAGTTTGTCGCCATTCCACGATTTTGAAGCGTGACATGTTGGGTATCAATTTACTCAGCATAACATTATCTTTCACACTATAAAAAAAAAATTAGGCTAGCTTTAGTGATGTCTTATTTTTTGTTATTAAAAAAGTTTATTTTTTCCCCCAAAAAAGTGCGCTTGTAAGACCGCTAATTCCAATTCTAATTCTGTAGGGTGTTAGAATTTTTTTTATAATGTTTGGGAGTTCTAAGTAATTTTCTAGCAAAAAAAAAATATTTTTAACTTGTAAACAACAAACCTCAGAAAGAGGCTCGGTCCTTGAGTGGTTAAAAGTGACATTTTCTGTTTACAAATAGTGGCAGTAGCAGTACATATGCTAAATGACAGATTCCCATGGGTGGACTGGCCATTGGGACTACAGGGAGTTTCCCGGTGGGCCGATGGCTCAGTGGGCCACTTCAGTGACAGCGGACTGCCGCCCCCTCCGCTCCTCTGTCTCTCCCTTCCCGCAGCGCTCACCTCCTCTCCCTCCCCGCAGCGCTCAACTGGGGGGAACAGAGAAGCAGGGGGAGGAGCAGGGAGGACAACAGAGGAGCATGGGGGAGGGGACAGACAGCTGACTCAACAGCTATGGCCTGGGAGTTTATCACTTCTGCCTAATCTTGTCCCATAAGGAGGAGCACCAAACTAATTCTTTGACCCGGGTGAAATAATGTCTAACTTCCCCACTGGTACTGCCTATAAGAGTACCAGTACCAGCCGTTCTACTCTAATAAAGTAGAATGGCTAGTGGCTAGTGAAGGAGTAGAGGGGGCTTGGGTGGCCGGGGGAGGTGCGGGAGTTGTCCGGCCCTCATGGGAGAGACCTGTCAAAGTGGGCCAGTCTGGATGAAGTCCAGGGCCAAATTTTTGTCCCAGTCCAGCCTTGCAGATTCCTGACAGCTTCGGTTTGTCAACAAATAAGGGGACCTGTCATTTAGCAGAGGCATTACAACTACTACTAAATGACAGATCCCCATCAGCTTCTGTTTGTAAACGAAGGTACTGGGGATCCTGGATGAGGTCATTGACCAAATATGGTCATGACCATAATCAGTCAGTGACATTACCTGGGACCGCACCACTGTGTTTCCATTCCAAAAGCACTAGAGAGCTGTCACTTGCAATAGCATTGTCGTGGTGGTGGGTTTACAGCATTAGGTATCACTCATCATGATTGACATGGATCTACATCATTGAACAACATAATTGGTATTGGATTTACAACATTTCCTCATTTATTTTTTATTTTTTATGTGGGTGTTTTTTGTACCCTA
Organism: Rana temporaria; assembly: GCF_905171775.1. Taxonomy (NCBI): domain Eukaryota; kingdom Metazoa; phylum Chordata; class Amphibia; order Anura; family Ranidae; genus Rana; species Rana temporaria. The sequence continues at coordinate 404,245,592 of NC_053493.1, read as the reverse complement.
ATGTATTTCCTATGTCTACCACGTCATTCAGTGACATAGATTCATCTTATTCATGATGAGAGATCCCTAACAATGTAGACCTGCAGCCACAATGACCCATCACAATAATGTTGCCGCCCTACCACTGCTCCCATCATAATCTACAGCTCCTTGACATGGAATGCTGGGGAACCTGGGTGTCATTGTTGATCAAATACATATTTGCTCAATGACGTCACCCAATAACCCAACTGGCTTATTTACAATTTACAAGTGAAGCTGATTGGAATCTGCCATTTTTTGACAGTAGTGATACCACCACTAAGGCTCCATTCACACCTAGGCGTTTTAACGCCAGAAGCCCGACGCTATTGCAGTCTGAAATACGCTGGAGGGCTGATTTAACATTGTTCTCTATGGAGATGGTTCACATCTCCACGCCGAACGCCGAAACGGCATACGCCTGAAGCTCAAAACAAGTCCCTGACCCTTTTTTTCAGGCGGCTTTGGCGTTCGGCATAGCCGACAATGTGTAAATCACCCCTCCAGCGAAAACCGCGGTAAAAAACGCTGCGTTTTGTGGCGGTAAAAAACGACGCAATTTGTCGCGGCAAATCGCGGTACAAAACGCTGCGCTAAGGTGTGAATGCCTAAATGACAGACTTCCAGCTACAATGCAAAAAACATACAACAAAAGTCCAAATTGCCTCAACTGTTCATCAAATGTTCAATCAAAACTTTCAAAATGTTTCGGGGGTCAAAAGCTTTTCTTTTATAGGGCTCAGTGGGCTTTAACAAGGCCTAGATGGATTCAATGGAATGCAGAATCAAACAGATATTTGGTCGGCGGGTAAATCACTGAAACGGTTATACAGGATATATCTGTTTAGACAGAGGGAGCAAAACGCATTAGTTGCTTTGTGTGAGTATTTGAAGAATAGAGGCAGACTCCTTTTGTATTCTGTCTGGCTCTCCTGTTGTATGTTTTATGGTTTCTGGGTTCCCACTGGAGAGGAAGCTTGTTTTACCTGAGCAGCCTTTCCCGTCAACTATCAGGGCCTGGATCTAAACCTGGAACCTCTGCTATTTCTTGCAGTAAAGCCTCGTACACATGATCAGTCCATCCTTCGGACCGTTCTCATCGGTTAACCAATGAAGCTGACTGATGGTCTGATGTGCCTACACACCATAGGTCAGTGATGGCGAACCTTGGCACCCCAGATGTTTTGGAGCTACATTTCCCATGATGCTCAACTACATGGCAGAGTGCATGAGCATCATGGGAAATGTAGTTCCAAAACATCTGGGGTGTCAAGGTTCGCCATCACTGCCATAGGTTAAATAACCGATCGTGTCAGAACGCAGTGACGTAAAACACAACGACGTGTTGAAAAAAACGAAGTTCAATGCTTCCAAGCATGCGTCGACTTGATTCTGAGCATGCGTGGATTTTTAATCGATGGTCGTGCGTTTGACCTATCGGTTAGGCGTCCATCGGTTAAATTTTAAAGCAAGTTCCTATTTTTTTGACCGAAGGTTAACTAACCAATGGGGCCCACACACGATCGGTTTGGACCGATGAAAGCGGTCCATCAGACCATTCTCATCGGATGGACCGATCGTGTGTACGCGGCCTAACTCTTCTGGAATGCTGCGCAGCTCCCTAGACAATTCCTTGAATGACCCTGCCTTAAACCCTGTTTGTCTTAAACCTTGAACTCTTTACTCCTCCCATGAACTTCATATTAAAGCCACACCTTTGCACTTCCTGTTTGCCAGATTATTGTGCTCTCTTCAGCCAATATCTCACTTTTGTCACTTCTGCTGCCACCGGTATCTTTGGTACCACTCGTTACCGACCGTTGTCTTGTTCCTTGACTACACTTCCGCTTGATCCCAACTTGCAACCACTTGTTACCGACCTTTGACTTGTTTACTGAGTATGCTTCTGTCTATCCCTACCTGCTTTATCTGTTACTGGACCCTGGCTTGTTCCCCTCCAGGTGGTGCGATCGTGAGAGCCGTGACTGGAACTAACACGCAGCAAATACTATCTACACATGCCGCGTGATTGATTTGATTGACAGCAGCGGGAGCCAATGGCTGCATTGCTATCAATCTCGAATGAAGAGCTGCCTCAAGCTGAGGGAAACCATCGAGGGACCATGCCCATGGAGTTTTGTTGCTAAGGTAAGTAAAACGGGGGGCTGGGGGGGCCCGAGAGTGCAAGGTGTTTTTTCACCTTAATGCATAGGATGCATTAAGGTGAAAAAACACAAAGCTTTACAACCCCTTTAAACAATACATGCATTTTTCAAATATAAAGTTCCAAACACCCCTCCCCTCAGAGGAATCACACTTTAGCACCTTCATGCCTCGTACACGCGACCAGTTTTCCTATCGGGAAAACTGCCATGACAGCTTTTGGCCAGGAAAACTGTCCGTGTGTATGCTCCATGGCAGTTTTCCCGACAGGAAAACCGTCGGGAATTATGGCAGGAAAAATGAGAACATGTTTTCTTTTTTCCTGCCGGGATTCCCAGCGTTTTTAACCACTTCAATACCGGGCTTTAAAACCCACCTCCTTCCCGGGCCTATTCTGGCACTTCTTTCCTACATGTACAAATCCTCATTCTTTTGCTAGAAAATTACTCAGAACCCCCAAACATTATATATGTTTTTTTAGCAGACACCCTAGGGAATAAAATGGCGGTCATTGCAACTTTTTATCTTGCACCGTATTTGCGCAATAATTTTTTAAACGGCTTTTTTTTGTAAAAAAAATGGTTTCATAAATTAAAAAATAACAAAACAGTAACGTTAGCCCAATTTTTTGGTAAAATATGAAAGATGATGTTACGCCGAGTAACTAGATACCTAACATGTCACGCTTTAAAATTGCGTACACTCATGGAATGGCGCCAAACTTCGTTACTTTAAAATCTCCATAGGCGACACTTTAAAATTTTTACAGGTTGCCAGTTTAGAGTTACAGAGGAGGTCTAGTACTAGAATTGTTGCACACGCTCTAACGCACGCGGCGACACCTCACATGTGTGGTTTGAACGACGTTTACATACGTGGGCGGGACTTACGTGTGCGTACGCTTCTGAGCGCGAGCTACCGGGGACAGGGGCATTTTAATTTTTTTATTATTATTTTTTCTTTTTTCTTTTACTTATTTCTTTATTTTTTACACATTTTTTTACACTTTTTTTTTTTCAATCCCTTTTATTCCTATTACAAGGAATGTAAACATCCCTTGTAATAGGAATATGTGTGACAGGTCCTCTTTAAGGAGAGGTGCGGGGTCAATAAGACCCCACATCTCTCCTCCAGGCTGGAAAGAATGAGATTGTGAAAAAAAATTCACAGATCTCATTCAAACTAGCCGCAATTGCGGTTTGTTTACTTACGGGGACCCGGGCGTGACGTCATCACATCGCGCCCGGGCCTCCGACGGTCATAGAGATGACTGGTGACCAGATGGTCACCAGTCTTCTCCATGGCAAACATCCGGCGGACGGCGATCATCTCTCCGGGCCCCCGGTGGGACGGGAGAGCCCGGAGAAGCACCGGATGGCGGCGGGAGGGGGGGATGTCCCCTCCCGCCGCCTGTAAGAACGATCTAGCGGTGGAACCGCCGCTATGATCGTTCTTACGGTGCGCAGGATCGCCGCCGCTAAAAAATTATATCTCAATGATGCCTCCGGGTGCAGGCATCATTGAGATATCCCCCCGCAAAGCCCATCACGTCATATGACGTCCACCCAGGATAACAGGTCCCCGTTTTGGACGTCATATGACGGCGTGCGGGTGTCAAGTGGTTAAAGCCGGCAGTTTTTCTATGGGGAAAGCCTGCGGTGGAGCATTCAAACGGACGGGTTTCCCGACCAAAGCTCTCATGGCAGTTTTCCTGCCAGAAAAACCGGCCGTGTGTAGGGGGATAAAGCTACCAAGCAGGTTCTCGGTTTTCCCCTTGGTTTTCCCGGCTGACTTTTTACCGCCGGGAAAACCGATCGTGTGTAAGGGGCATTAGGCGATAGAGTATAATAAACTAGCCATCACTCACCAAGGAAAATGAGCCACAGCCTATGAAGCTTTGTGTTGCAATACTGTTCTTATGCCGCGTACACAAGACCGTTATTCATGTCACGATTAGGGATGAGCCGAACACCCCCCGTTTGGTTCGCACCAGAACCTTCGAACGGACCGAACGTTCGCGCAAACATTTAGAACCCCATTGACGTCTATGGGACTCGAACGTTCGAATTCAAAAGTGCTAATTTTAAAGCCTAATATGCAAGTTATTGTCGTAAAACGTCTTTGAGAACCCGGGTCTTGCCCGAGGGAACATGTATCAATGGAAAAAAAGTAAAAAAAAAATGTTTTTCCATTGATACATGTTCCCTCGGGCAAGACCCGGGTTCTCAAAGACGTTTTCACAGGAAAACTATAGACACCCAGCAGGTACAATATTTAAAGGAATTTTTCATATTTTTTATTTTTTTTTATTTTAGCATTATTAAAATCACTGCTCCTAAATATTGTACCTGCTGGGTGTCTATAGTATGCCTGTGATAACGTCTTTAAATAGCACAATCACCTGCCTGCCAGTAAATTAGGAAGAACTGATCTAGCTAAGCTATACAGTGTATAAATATATGTACAACACCTGGGATGTATATATATCCTCTACATACTGTAACATTAACTGACTAGCCTGCCTGCCTGCTCTATCTACCTGCAAAAAATGACACTCTCTCTGTCTCTCTCTGTTCTCGGTTAACTGCCGCAACACACTACACAAGGCCGCCCTGCAGGCGCCCTTTTATAGTGTGGGGCGTGTACTAAACCCCCTGAGCCATAATTGGCCAAAGCCACCCTGGCTTTGGCAAATTATGGCTTTCCGTTTTTTGCGCTCTGTGATTGGACAAGCATGGGGGTCATAGTGCATGCTTGGCCAATCATCAGCGCGCAATGCCGCAGTGAATTATGGGCCGTGGTGCGTCACTCGAATTTGGCGCGAACCACCCATTTTGTTTGTAATTCGACGAACGATCGAACATACGTTCGACACGAACACGAAGCTCATCCCTAGTCATGAATAAAAACGTTTTTCTCTACGTGATTTGTCGTGATTCCTCTCAAGCCTGCCTTGCATATACACGTTCGTGGAAAAAAAAATGCTTGAGCAAAGCGCGGTGACGTACAACACGTACGACAGCACTATAAAGGGGAAGTTCCATTCGAATGGCGCCACCCTTTGGGCTGCTTTTGCTAATTTCCCCGCCTCATAACTTGCTTCTGAGCATGCACGTTTTTTCTCCCCTGTTAAAGCCTACACACGACCGTTTTTCACAACGTAAAAAAGAATAGCGTGAAAAACAACGAGAAAAAATAGAGCAGTTTCTAAGGGCCAGATTCACGTAGGGGAGCGGCGGCGTAACGTATCGTAGATATGTTACACCGCCGCAAGTTTTCATCGCAAGTGCCTGATTCACCAAGCACTTGCGATGAAAACCTACGCCGGCGGCCTCCGGCGCAAGGCGGGCCAATTCAAATGGGCGTGTGCCATTTAAATTAGGCTCGCTCCCGCGCCGGACCTACTGCACATGCTCAGTTTCGTAATTCCCATCGTGCTTTGCGCGCCGTGACGTCATTTTTTTTGAACGGCGACGCGCGTAGCGTAATTCCGTATTCCCGGACAGCTTACGCAAACGACATTCATTTTTAAATTTCGACGCGGGAACGACTGCCATACTTTATACAGCAATATGATTGCTGTGTAAAGTTAAGGCACCAAAAACGACGACTAACTTTGCGACGGGAAACTAGACTAGCGGCGACGTAGCGAACGCAAAAATCTGTCGTGAATCGCCGTTACTCCTAATTTGCATACCCGACGCTGGTTTACGACGCAAACTCCCCCCAGCGGCGGCCGCGGTACTGCATCCTAAGATCCGACAGTGTAAAACCATTACACCTGTCGGATCTTCTGGCTATCTATGCGTAACTGATTCTATGAATCAGTCGCATAGATAGTCTGAGAGATACGACGTTGTATCAGGAGATACGACGTCATATCTCGTCTGTGAATCTGGCCCTAAATTTTTAACAGGCAATGCTCTGGAGCATACACACGACCGTTTTTCACGACCAATTAAAAAAATGGCATTTTTCTTGTCATGAAAAACGGTCGTGTGTACGCGGCATTACCTTTCAATTCATTCTACTTTTCCATCCAGCTGTGTTCAATTATTATATGCCTCGGCAAAGTATTCACCCATAATTTATAACCTTTATCATTTCTCTACGTTACCTATAGTTCTGACATCTAAAAAACAATTACTGTTTCAATTAGCTTTGAAATTAAACATTTCCATCTATACTTACTTTTCCTGAATTATAATTTTCATAATAGTGTAATAGATCACCCCAGCAATTTAGACTGCCATTTAAGTTCATTTCCATACAGTATATTCCACGTGGTTTTCAATCAATCATCTCAACACGCATGAAATTGAAACACTTTTTTCCCCCCAAAATCAAATTATGTAATTATGTTGTGTTCAGTCATCTAAATTCAATTTATTACCATTTAATGCGTTAGTTGATACTTTTTAATGTGAAAATTATCTTGCCGAATATCAGCTTTTATTAGCTAATGTGAAACTTGACATAGAATCAAGTTGACGTTCAGGAAAAAGAAAAAAAAAAAAGAAGGGGAAAATTGCTGGCTGCTAATTGCTCTTCGTTTTAAAATGATTCGCTGTCAGCCATTGGGAGTCTGGCCATTTTGTAGAGAAAAAAAATACAATTAAGCAGGTAAAGCATGGATTGTTCTGCCTAACAATGGAGAAAAAAAAGGCTTAATTCTTTGGAAACCATAGGAGGGCTTTAAGACCCTCATTAATCTTAATTTAATGCCAGAAGAAAAATGTTTTCATATATTAAATGTGCTACATACTGTTACTACAATCTCTTTATACAGTCCGAATTTTCTATATCTTAAAAGGAATATTTTATATAAAATAACGGATGATGATGTTATTAATTCATAATTCAGTTAAAGTGGAACTATGGGCAAAAAAATGAAATTATATATAAGATGCGGCCGTCACTGCCATTAGCACAGCACTTTCTGTTTAGCAATTTCCATAAAACATGGTTTTATTACATGTTGGCCCGGCCTGTAGATTTGTTAATTTTTCACTTGCAACAGGCCAAGCTGTGATGCATTTACTAGAGTTGGGCAAACCATTTAACACTGGTGGGGTGCTTACAATGGTCATCTTTTATTCGTGCAGTTTAAACATTTTATCCAAAAGTTAAAAAAAAAAGCTGTTACTGTAACTTCTTAACTGCTTAACTACTTAAAGTGGAGTTCCACCCATAAATATAACATCAGTAGTTTTAAAAAAATGTCATTGGTCCTTTAAGAATTTTTTTTTTTTTTTAGATGCCTTCAAAGTGTTGTTGCTAGGCAGAATAGTTAGTCTTCCCACTTCTTGCACCTAGGTGCTTAAGCTTCCTAACCTACACCGCACAGACTCCTGGGAATGTAGTGGGTGTAACTTTCCAGGAGTCTGTGCACTCCCCAGTCTCGAAGAATCATGTGACTTAGGTTTCAGATCAGGTTTCAGCACCTGTACTGTCCATTACACTGCTTGTGCGAGATCTGCAAGGCTGAAATCCAGGAAGTCATACAGTCTGGCTTCATGATGCCCACACTTAAGATGGCCCCAGTCAATTTCTATTTTATAAAGTGTCTAAATGCTGTAACAACCTAACAAAACGGACCTTAGTTTACAGACTAACTTTACTAGAATACATTAAGCTTGTGTATTACAGGGGTATTTATTAGGGCTGCGGAAATTAACGATTAATTGTTCGATTAATCGTTAATTTCTTTGATCGACTAAAATTATTTTGATCGACGATCCGCGGAGTGAGCTCCGCGGTCTCGCCCATAGGAAAGGCCGCGGCTTCGGCCTAGCTCCGGAGCCGCGGCCATCTTGGTCCACCCGGCGGCAGACAAGTAGCGGCGCGCTGACGTCATCATCACCCGCCCGCCTGCTTGCATTATCTCTCCTTGCGCACGTGTCCATCAGCTACTCTGCGGACGGGTCTGTAGGTAAGAGCGGACAACAACCATCCTTTATATTAAAGCATGGGAGCATATGTGTATGTAAAACATGGGAGCATATGTGTATGTAAAACATGGGGGCGAATGTGTATGTAAAGCATGGGGGCAAATGTGTATGTAAAGCATGGGGGAAAATTTGTATGTAAAGCATGGGGGAAAATGTGTATATTCTTGCAGTATGGGGGCAGATGTGTATATTAAATGCATGGGGGCAGATGCTTTAATATACACATCTGCCCCCATGCTTTAATATACACATCTGCCCCCATGCTTTAATATACACATCTGCCCCCATGCTTTAATATACACATCTGCCCCCATGCTGTAATGTACACATCTGCCCCCATGCTTTAATATACACATCTGCCCCCATACTGCAAGAATATACACATCTGCCCCCATGCTGTAATATACACATCTGCCCCCATGCTAGAATATACACATCTGCCCCCATGCTAGAATATACACATCTGCCCCCATGCTAGAATATACACATCTGCCCCCATACTGCAAGAATGTACACATCTGCCGCCATACTGCAAGAATGTACACATCTGCCCCCATGCTGTAATGTACACATCTACCCCCATGCTGTAATGTACACATCTGCCCCCATGCTGTAATGTACACATCTGCCCCGATGCTGTAATGTACACATCTGCCCCCATGCTGTAATGTACACATCTGCCCCCATGCTGTAATGTACACATCTGCCCCCATGCTGTAATGTACACATCTGCCCCCATACTGCAAGAATATACACATCTGCCCCCATACTGCAAGAATATACACATCTGCCCCCATGCTAGAATATACACATCTGCCCCCATACTGCAAGAATGTACACATCTGCCCCCATGCTGTAATGTACACATCTACCCCCATGCTGTAATGTACACATCTACCCCCATGCTGTAATATACACATTTGCCCCCATGCTGTAATGTACACATCTGCCCCCATGCTGTAATGTACACATCTGCCCCATGCTGTAATGTACACATCTGCCCCCATGCTGTAATGTACACATCTGCCCCCATACTGCAAGAATATACACATCTGCCCCATGCTGTAATGTACACATGGGGGCAGATGTGTATATTCTTGCAGTATGGGGGCAGATGTGTATATTACAGCATGGGGGCAAATGTGTGTATATTACAGCATGGGGCAAATGTGTATAATCTTACAGCATGGGGGCAAATGTATTACAGCATGGGGGCAAATGTGTGTATATTACAGCATGGGGCAAATGTGTATAATCTTACAGCATGGGGGCAAATGTATTACAGCATGGGGGAAAATGTGTATATTACAGCATGGGGGCAAATGTGTATATTACAGCATGGGGGCAAATGTGTATATTCTTGCGTTAATTAATCTAAATTAGTCGATTAATCGATAAAAAAAAAAAACGATTAATCGAACACAAAAAATTTAATCAGTAACAGCCCTAGTATTTATATATAAAAAGTGAAATTGTGGCCGGAACTCCGCTTTAAGACCCGGACCAAAATGCAGCTAAAGGACCTTGCCCCTTTTTTGCGATTCGGCACTGCGTCGCTTTAACTAACAATTGCACGGTCGTGCGACGTGGCTCCCAAACAAAATTGGCGTCCTTTTTTTTCCCCACAAATAGAGCTTTCGTTTGGTGGTATTTGATCACCTCTGCGTTTTTTTTTTTTTGCGCTATAAACAAAAATAGAGCGACAATTTTGAAAAAAAATCAATATTTTTTACTTTTTGCTATAATAAATATCCCCCAAAAATATATATAAAAATAAATTATTTTCCTCCGTTTAGGCCGATACGTATTCTTCTACATATTTTTGGTAAAAAAAATCTCAATAAGCGTTTATCGGTTGGTTTTGCGCAAAATTTATAACGTTTACAAAATAGGGGATATTTTTATTGCATTTTTATTATTTATTTATTTTTTACTAGTAATGGCGGCGATCATCGATTTTTGTTGTGACTGCGACATTATGGCAGACACTTCGGACAATTTTGACACATTTTTGGGACCATTGTCATTTTCACAGCAAAAAATGCATTTAAATTGCATTGTTTATTGTGAAAATGACAGTTGCAGTTTGGGAGTTAACCACATGGGGCGCTGATGGGGTTATGTGTGACCTGAAGTGTGTTTACAACTGTAGTGGGGTGTGGCTGTAGGTGTGACGTCATCGATTGTGTCCCCCTATAAAAGGGAACACACGATCGATGCTGCCGCCACAGTGAAGAACGGGGAAGCCATGTTTACACACGGCTCTCCCCGTTCTTCAGCTCCGGGGACCGATCGCGCACTCCAGCAGCGATCGGGTCCGCGAGTCCCACGGTCACGGAGCTTCGGACCGGGTCATGGGCGCGCGCGGCTGGGCTTAAAGAGCAACGTACCTATACGTTGATGTGCCCAGCAGTGCCATTCTGCCGATGTATATCGTGGTTAAGAACCGAAGCACGACTTTTTACGTCAACAGAATGGCACGACTGGGCACATGGACATACAGGTACGTCCCCTTTAAGATGCCCAGCCGTGACCGTGCGGACCCGATCGCTGCAGGTGTTCCGCGATCTAGTCACAGAGAGAAAGAACGGGGAGAGGTGAGTGTTAGGCCTCGTACACACGATAGGTTAAACAGAGGACAACGGTCTGATGGACCGTTTTCATCGGTCAAAACCGATTGTGTGTGGGCCCCATAGGTTATTTAACCATTGGTTTAAAAAAAAGCCAACTTGCTTTAAATTTAACCGATGGATTCCTAACCGATAGGTCAAAACCGATCGTTAGTAGCCACAACCATCAGTTAAAAATCCACGCATGCTCAGAATCAAGTTGACGCATGCTTGGAAGCATTGAACTTAATTTTTTTCCAGCACGTCGTTGTGTTTTACGTCACCGCGTTCTGACACGATTGTTTTTTTTAACTGATGGTGTGTAGGCACGAAGGACCATCAGTCAGCTTCATTGGTTAACCAATGAAAACGGTCCATCAGACCGTTCTCATCGGATGGACTGATTGTGTGTACACGACTTAAAGGGGTTTTCCACCCATTTTGTAAGTTTATTAAAAGTCAGCAGCTACAAAAAGTGTAGCTGCTGGCTTTTAATAAACCGACACGTACCTGCTCCACGGCTCCAGAGACGTGCCGGATGGGGCTCTGCTCCTCGCCCCCCCTCGCCGGCCGGCGTCTTCATGCTCAGTGTGGGCACCCGGCCGTGACAGCTTTCGGCTTCACGGCCGGGCACCCACTGCGCATGCACGAGCGGCACTGCGCATGCGCGAGCAGCGCGGCGAGGGCCGTCTGATTGGACAGGCGATCGCCGAGGACCTGTCACGTGTCCTGGGCGATCGCCTACAGCAGCCCCTTCCTGTAGGTGATTAAGCTTAATCGCCTAGGCGATTAGGCTTAATCGTCTACCCGGAAGGAGGAAGTGGGACAGGAAGTCCCACTCCTCCTGAAGCCCCCACTCCCCCCCAAAAAAATTACATGCCAAATGTGGCATGTAAGGGGGTGAGGAGTGGGTTAAGAGGAAGTTCCAAATTTGGGTGGAACTCCTCTTTAAGGGAATGACGATCAGTGACGTCACATGCACAGCCACACACCCCCCCCCCCACAGTAAGAACACTCCCTTAGAACACATTTAACCCCTTTAGCGCCCCTCCTGGTTAACCCCTTCACTGCCAGTGTCATTTTCACAGTAATCAGTGCATTTTTATAGAACTTTTCGCTGTGAAACTGACAATACTCCCAAAAATGTGTCAAAAGTGTCCGATGTGTCCGCCATAATGTCGCAGTCACGAAAAAAAAAATCGCTGATCGCCGCCATTACTAGTAAAATAAAATTATTAATAAAAATGCCATAAAAATATCCCCTATTTTGTAGACGCTATAACTTTTGCGTAAACCAATCAATTAATGCTTATTGCAATTTTTTGAGATTCTTTTTCTTACCATCATTCCACTCCTCCAGGACAAATATTTTTTTTGTGTTTCTGTGGGAAGCGGACCTACGTTTCCTGCCCACCCCCAGGATACTGACTTTACATATGCTAGGAGGCTTCAGATCAATCTCCATGGCACTGCGTACAGTCAGGGCCGTTTGAAGGAATTTGGGGGCCCCAAGCAAAATGGACATGGAGGCCCCCCAACCCCCCCCATGTTCTTTTTACATCCGCCGGCCCCCTCCTCCCTCCCTATGTTCTTTTTATGCCCCACCCCCTGGGGGCCCCTGTATTGTCACATTCTGCTGCCTATCGTAGAATGCTGCAGAAGTCACGTGGCGGACAACTGCGCATGCGTTCCAACCGTAAGTGCAATGCGTTCCACAGGATTTACGACACTACCCTTCAGTAAAACCATCACAATTTGTCACGGAAGTGACATATTAGCATACACAGAGCGAGGGGAGAGAGAGAGAGAGACAGACACATTCAGAGCGAGAGAGAAATAGAGATACTGAGATACATTCAGAGCGAGAGAGGGATACAGATATAGAGATACTGAGAGAGAACCGGGGCTCAGGGGGGTGATTACCTTCCCTATGTGCATTACTTCCGTTATATACAATATATGTACGCCATCTCTCTCTCGCTCTGAATGTATCTCAGTATCTCTATATCTCTATTTCTCTGTCGCTCTGAATGTGTCTCTCTCTCTCTCTCCCCGCTCCGTGTGACAAATTGTGATGGGTTCACTGGAGTGTAGTGTCGTAAATCCTGTGGAACGCATCGCATTTGCTGTTTGAGCGCATTGCGCATGCGCAGTTGGCCGCCACGTGACTTCCGCAACATTCTGCGATAGGGAGCAGAATATGACAACACACCCCCTCCCCGCCCGCTACATTACATTTTTTTTTTAAATGATAGGTTACAACATGTCAGCTTATATACTGTACTTGTGTGCTCTGTTTGTAGCCAGAACCTTTCCAACACAGCCAGTTTTTAGTATTCTATAGCTCCAGCACAAAAATCAGACAACTACAGACAACTCCAGTGGTAGAGAGCCCCTTAGGGTAACACTCATAGACATCACATGAGATTTGCACAGCAGTGAGGTGCGAATCACATGTGATGTTTGACATTGCAGCAGTGTGAATCAGACATTAATGTGCCCCCTCTTCTACTGTGGTGTTTGAGGGAGATTCACAGCAACCAGGCATGCAGAGAAAGCAGGGACAGGAGGTGTGCAGTCTGTGAGGCTAAAAACGAGCCATTACAGTGACCTCTGTTATCAAGCCCAAGTAGAGGAGGGGGGGAGAGCACGGGGGAGTATCAGAGAGGCACCGTGGAGTGATTGTAAAAACATCAGACAGAGACAGTAGCTGGCTGGAGCGGACTTCACCTCCATTATCAAGCACAGGGAGAGGAAGGAGGAACGCGTGGGAAGGATCAGAGGCATCTGTCAGGGACAGGCTGGATCCCTGTGATATATCAAGTGTACTCACTCACTGCCAGCACGGTTCTTCTACTTGCTGTTATGCCCAAAGGAGTGCGGGAGGGAGAGAGAGAGAGAGAAGTTAGCAGCCAGTGTGCAGCTGCCTGGGAAAGCTTCAGATCACATGGAGACGAGTGAAGACCCCTAAATGCCACTGGGCGCCGGAGGAGGGGCGGGGCCCCAGAGAGTTGTGCAGCAGTAAGCCAGGGCTTCCCTCCTGACAGTGAGTGACATCACTGGTTACTAGACGCCAAGCGGTGCGGCCCTAGTAACCAGTCCAGGAAATGCAGTGGCTGTGCTGGCTGACAGGCTGTGTCCTCCATTGAAACTGTACAGGACCAGGGACAAACATAGGCACCCTAAGCGGCTGCACAGCGGCAAGGTAAGGGCCCGTCCTGCTGGGGCCCCTGGCCAGCTCGGGGCCCCAAGCAGTTGCTTGCTTTGCCTGTTGTGTTCCGACGGGCCTGCGTACAGTATGTGCGCATCATTTGGGGACAGCTACCAGAAAGTGACAGGCAGCTTTCCCGATGACATCAGAAGAGGAATCAGATATTTGAAAATTCGAAAATCGGAACATTTGGAAATCCAAAAATGAGAAAGGAAAATCCGAAAATTTGAAAGAACGAAAATCAAAAATTCGAAAAATTCAAAATAATAACTAACTACCTAATAAAAAAACTAACTATTACATTATAGGTATTGGAATTCTTTCAAATTTGGCTGTTAGTGAACGTAATGAATTCAAATTTATCTGAAGTTACGAATTATCCAAATACAGAATGCTGCATCTAAACAAATAGATCAAAACTAAATAATAATAATATGTTTTTATTATCATTATTATTATTATTGTTATTTATTATTTTTAATGTGTTACGTTTCATTCGTTTAGATGAGACATTCGTTATTTTGGATAGTTTGTAACTTCTGATATATTTGTATTTGTTACGTTCACTAACAGCCAAATTTGAAATTACAATACCTATATTTTAATATGAGCTATGAGTAAGCACTGATTGTAGTGCGAAACGTCAGCTGTATGCCCCTGTCTTTGCTGTGATGTATGGTGTTTGATAACTTTTATCAATAAAAGGCAACCGAGAAGGTTTTTCCAGAGTGCGGCTGTCCAAACATTTCTTTCTACAATTGCTTTGTGCATTGCCGGCACCTGGGTTTCTCTGAGAGGATACGGATTTATCCACATACCAAATTGGAGCGGTGACTATCTTCTATCTTCTCTATATTTTAATAGTTAGAAATAGTTATTATGAGTTAGTTAGTTATTTCAGATTTTTGAGTTTTTATGTTTTTGAATTTTCAGATTTCCGTTCTTTTAAATTTTTGAATTTCCGAAACCCAAAATTTCTGAATTTTCAAATAAAAAAATTTCAAATTTTTCAAATTCCGAATTTTCAAATTTCAGAATTTCCTAATTTTTTGAATTTCCGAAATCCAGAAGTCTAAAATGGGAATGTGACAAGTTGACCAGTGAGAAATCGGAGATGCAACGACACTACATCATGTATTATGAGATGTCCCGTGGCTTGAACATTGAAATGCACAAACAGGCTGAAATTGTCAAAAGGTTAAATGGGATTTGTGCCCAGGTTGTGCCTTATCTCTCCCAAGAGCATCAGCAACGGGTTTTGGGAGCCATTGAGAGAGCAAAGCAAGTGACTGTTCCAGAACTGAATTCCATTATTCACCATGCCACCTTACAACTTCACCATCAGCTACCGACCTGGTAAGCAAAATGGCAATGCTGATGGATTGTCCAGGCATTAGAGGAATGGAACTATGGACTAACTTCGGAGTCAAGCCGTCTGGGGTCTCCTCCTGTGTTAGTCTCCTGCCGAAAGGAAAGACATGTAACGGGAGGGCCGTGGGACCCAGAAGCTCTTACACAGATTGAGCCAGGAAATAAGGGACATATGTTGGATTGTTTTAACATGGGTCTGTAATCCACAATATATTCAAGAATGTCTGCACAAACCAATACAGGTTATTGATTCTGAACCCAACAGGTCAATAGAAGAGTGACTCATTCATGTGGGAACACAGACTGTTAAGGGGGTAATTAAGTCTGCTACTGTCATGTAAACTAACCTTAGTCTGGCTTCTAAAGACCTTTCATTGTGTTATGCTAATTGACACTGTATTGTGTGAATTTCTATTGATGATAGATGTGTATTGTGAGTTAGCACAGTCTAAAGGTCAGATGTCTGACTTATGTCTACTAAAGGAATGTGTATTGTATAGCAGGTGAGAGAAGCCGGAGTCATAATGTCTGACTTGTCAGCTGTAGCTAATTAGCTCATGTGGATTGTGTCAGACCTGGTGCCAGAAAGTCTGACTAAAAGATGTGTATCGGGCTCATTGTATAATGTTGTGGGTGGAGTTCAGTCATTTTTCCTTGGGGTTTCTAACTGTATAAAAGCCTGAGTTTCCCATTAAAGGATCTATTCGTTTGAACCTCAAACAGAGCTGTGTCTTGTTATTGGGGTTCGTCTGCTGGATTGTGAAGTGTCGATAAGATGTCGTGGGTTGGTGGAATGGAATATCGTAAACGGCGTTAACCCCTGACCATTACATCTAATATAAAGACTGATACAGAAATTTTTGTAAACAGGACCTAACTATTGTTAATAAAGCAGTTAAAATAAAAATCAACATTTAAGCCATGGGGTATTATTATCTTGGTCTCATGTATCCAAAAGGACTCCCTCTGACTTAAATATCTCATAAAATTCCCTCCTCTTTAATGATTATTCATCTTTTCAGCCCCCAAAAATGTAAGACCCTTTAGGTTCCTATTGTGAACATCCCTAAAAAGTTTTGATACATTATGTTCCCCTTTTTTTGCCGTAGGACAGGATGGGGTGGTATAGGATGGCATGGGATGGGGGTGGGGTAGGATGGGATGGAATGAGATGGGATGGGGTATGGTGGGGTGAGATAGGATGGGATGGGCTACCTGACATACATGGACCTACCTGACATACACAATGACTTCACCTACCTGACATACACTGACCTCACCTACCTGACATTCATAGACCTACCTGACATACATGGACCTACCTGACATACATGGACCTACCTGACATACACTGACTTCACCTACCTGACATATACTGACCTCACCTACCTGATATACATGGACCTACCTGACATACACTGACTTCACCTACCTGACATACACTGACTTCACCTACCTGACATACACTGACCTCACCTACCTGACATACATGGACCTACCTGACATACACAATGACTTCACCTACCTGACATACATGTAACATGGACCTACCTGACATACACCCATCATGTGTCACGGCAGCCAGCCAGCCAGAAAGGAGAGGAGAGCCGCCCGCCCGAGCCGGTGTGTTGTCATATTCTGCTCCCTAGTGCATGGTGTCGAGGAGGCTTGTAATTGCCGCCTTCTGGAGTCTGCGGCGCCTATGATGGACGTCACATGTCCCGCGGTCCTGGGATTGGATCTCCAGGATGTCCATCATAGGAGCCGGGTGTACCAAGATGGCCGACCGCTCCGGAGCTAGGCCGAAGCCGTGGCCTTTCCTAAGGCCGAGGCAGCGGTGCGCTCCACGGATCACGGATCGGTCATGATCCGTTGCATCACTAGTGACAACTGACAGCCCGTTGCGCGGGCCACATGGCAAGGTCGCGGACCGGATTCGGCCCGCGGGCCTTGTGTTTGCCACCCCTGTTGTAGAGAGAATACTTTCCATCATTATTCTCAGAATATTAGCTATTTTTTCCCCTCTAAACTATTCACAAGCATAACTTTTTTTTTTAGGGCAAAATATTTTACTATTTACAGTAAATATGTTTTCTCATTTTTATTATTATGTTCCTATATTCTGCAAGTTTTCCTTGTAATGACTACTCTGCTTGAATAACCAATGCAGTAGATATAATTGGGCTTGCTGTTATTATATAAAGTATGACTGAAAAGTGGCTTTGTATGCTTGTGTCGTGTTCAATGCGAGCTGAAGTAATTTTTAAAAACATTATTGTAAAGTTGACAATTGTTGGATCCTTGAATACTCTTTGAAATGACGTTGTTATAAAAAAAATAATTATCTGCTGTCAGGACCAACAGGTAATCAAACACATAATAACAAAGTTATATAAAAATATATATTTAAATCCAAAAAATAAAAATGTAAAACTTTGCAACTTACTTGTCCTTAGATGTGGTGGCTGGGTTAGTTTCCGCTTAACCACTTAAGGACCTTGGCTGTTTTTCAGATTTGGCGTTTACAAGACTAAAACTGTTTTTTTTGCTAGAAAATTACTTAAAACCCCCAAACATTTTATATATATTTTTTCTAACACCCTAGAGAATTAAATGGCGGTCATTGCAATACTTTTTGTCACACCGTATTTGCGCAGCGGTCTTACAAGCGCACTTTTTTTGGGAAAAAATTCTCTTTTTTGAATTAAAAAATAAGACAACAGTAAAGTTAGCCCATTTTTTTATATATAATGTGAAAGATAATGTTACGCTGAGTAAAATGTTACCCAACATGTCATGCTTCAAAATTGCGCCCGCTCGTGGAATGGCGTCAAACTTTTACCCTTAAAAATCTCCATAGGCAACGTTTAAAAAATTCTATAGGTTGCATCTTTTGAGCTACAGAGGAGGTCTAGGGCTAGAATTATTGCTCTCGCTCTAACGATCGCGGTGATACCTGACATGTGTGGTTTTAACACCGTTTTCATATGCGGGCGCTACTCATGTATGCTTGAGAAAAAGAGAAAGGAAACAGAACACGTATGCTGTAGATTAGTGTCAGAGGGCCAGATTCACATAGAACTGCGGCTGTGTAACATATCGTAGATACGTTACACCTTCGCAAGTTTTTATTGCAAGTGCAATGCCTGCGCATGCTCCGTTTCCTAACTCCCGCCGTGCTTTGCGCGCCGTTACATCATTTTTTCGAACGGCGACGCGCGTAGCGTACTTCCGTATACCCGGACGTGTTACGCAAACGACGTTAAATTTTAAATTTCGACGCGGTAACGACGGCCATACTTTAGACAGCAATACGATTGCTGACTAAAGTTAGGGCAGGAAAAATAAAGACTAAAATTGCGACAGGAAACTTGACTACGGACGATGTAGCGAAATCCGCCGTAACTGCTAATTTGCATACCCGACGCTGGTTTACTACTCAAACTCCACCCAGCGGCGGCCGCGGTATTGCATCCTAAGATCCGACAGTGTAAAACAATTACACCTGTCGGATCTTATGGATATCTATGCGTAACTGATTCTATGAATCAGTCGCATAGATAGAAACAGAGATACGACGGCGTATCAGGAGAAACGCCGTCGTATCTCTCTGGTGAATCTGGCCCAGAATTCCTTAACTCTATACTTTTGGGTCAGCAGCTTAGACAGCATTCAAGCCAAAGCATTATCCTGGCAGTAAGCAAAGCATTGTTAAAAGGAGAATTCCCCAATGGCAGCCTCCCTTATTCCCTCTAAAGATTATTGGGTGGACAAGTGCAGCAAAAGGTCTAAGCAGTTTAGAAAAATAAATAAATAACATAAAAATAAGAGTACTTAATATTTTTCTTTATCAATTTTGTTTATTGAATATTAAATAATAAAGACAGTTACAATTAGTAATAAATAGTTGCAACAAATGGTAATATTAGTTAAGTATATGTAATAAATTGGATGAAATTATACATATCTGAAGATTAGATATTTTACATAAACAGGTAATCAACTCGAAAATGAAATGTTAAGTTAAAGGGGTTGTAAAGACAAAAATATTTTCCTCTTAAATTAAAGTCTGACAGTAGCTGATAAAGTAAAAAGTAATGTTTTGCATTATAACTAGTTTGATACCTGTTGAAATCGAGCTGTTTTATTCACCTCCGTCACTCCTGAATCATTATTCTCACTGACTTCCTGGTTTGCGGTGCGCATTCATTCTTGCTACATCACAGCCTAATGAATGAGAACTACAGTTCCCATTAGGCTTAGCCTCCATGCCTGTGAGGGATAAGAGAGCATCTTCACGCAGGGCTGTAGTCATAGGGAGGGGGTGAGCACATTCTGCTTTGCACCATGCAAAACGGCTCAGATGCTGGTGGAAAGCAAGAAAAAGGGGAGACAGGAAATTGCATTTTCAGAACTGGATTACTGTATTTTGGAGGTCAAAAGGGAAAACAAGGTAAGTGATATTTAAATGCTCTAGCTTACAGCAATCAATTGATCTAATAAAAAACGAACCTTTAGTGTTCCTTTAATATAAACAATTGAAAAATGTAATATGTAAATATGTGCTCATACACTTAGGCTGCTTTCACATTGCAGCGTGGAGCCGCGGTGACGGTATAGCCGCGCTATTTGTAGCGCGGCTATACCCTCGTGTTTACCGCGATATTTGGGCGCTAGCGGTGAGGTTTTAACCCCCGCTAGCGGGCGGTATTACCGCGCTTTCCCATTGATTTCAATGGGAAGGCGCGGTATAGGAGCGGTGAACACACCGCTCCTATACCGCGGTAAAGATGCGGCTAGCAGGACTTTTGGAGTGTTCCTGCTAGCGCACCGCTTCAGTGTGAAAGCCTTCGGGCTTTCACATTGAACACTACGGGGCATGATTTTTCATGCGGTATAGCAGCGCTATTTTTAGTGCTGTACCGCATGAAAAACGCCCCAATGTGAAAGGGGCCTTAGGGCCAGATTCACAAAAGAGATACGACGGCGTTTCTTCTGATACGCCGTCGTATCTCTGAGATACGATTGTCGTATCTATGCGCCTGATTCATAGAATCAGGTTACGCATAGATAGCCCTAATGCCGCATACACACCATCACTTTATGTGATGAAAAAAAACAAAATTTTCTGTGAAGTAAAAAACGACGTTTTTGAAACTTCAATTTTCAAGGACGAAGTTGCCTACACACCATCGTTTTTTCACAGCAAAGCGAGGTTACGTTCACCACTTTTTTCTATTGAAGCTCGCTTCATAACTAGCTTCTGGGCATGCGCGGGTGTAAAAACGTTGTTTTAAACGTCGTTTTTTGCTACACATGGTCAATTTCTGTGAAGTAAAAAACAACGTTTTGAAAAACGACACATAACATTGAAGCATGCTTCAATTTTTTTTTGTCGTTTTTCACAAGACATAAAACAACGTTTTCCCCCACACACGATCATTTAAAGTGACGTTTTTAAAAACGTCGTTTTTTTCATCACATAAAGTGATGGTGTGTACGCGGCATAAGATCCGACAGGTGTAAGTGACTTACACCGTCGGATCTTAGGCTGCAATTCTAGGCCGGCCGCTAGGTGGCGATTCCATTGCAGTCGGCGTAGAATATGCAAATGACTAGTTACGCCGATTCATGAACGTCCGCTTTGCCCGTCGCTGTAAATTTACGTAATTTCCGTAGAGATACGCAGCGTAAAACTAAAGCTGCCCTCTAGGTGGTCTAGCCAATGTTAAGTATGGCCGTCGTTCCCGCGTCGAAAATAGAAATTTCACGTCATTTGCGTAAGTCGTCCGTGAATGGCGCTGGACGCCATTTACGTTAACGTCAAACCAATGACGTCCTTGCGACGTCATTTAGCGCAATGCACATCAGGAAATTTTAGGGACGGAGCATGCGCAGTACGTTCGGCGCGGGGACGCGCCTAATTTAAATGGTCCCCGCCCCATTTGAATTAGGCTGGCTTGCGCCGGGCGGATTTACACTACGCCGCCGCAAGTTTACAGGCAAGTGCTTTGTGAATCAAGCACTTACGCTGAAAACTTGCGGCGGTGTAACGTAAATGTAATACGTTACGCCACCGCAGCGTAGTGCGATTCTACGTGAATCTGGCCTTTAGTTCCAAGCATATGAGTACTTAATATTTTTGTGATTAATTCCTTGCAAGGTCACAGAACTGTAAACTGCTATTGAGAAAATGGAGTAAAAAGTATCAAGTGTCTGTTCAGAATTACTATAATCTGCTTTTTGACTTCACTACTTTCCGAAAAAAGAGCCTGAAAATGAGAGTACCGGTATTTTAAGAACTCTAAGAAAGCTGCATCTGAAATGTGTTGTTTCTAACTTTTCAGAAAAATCTTCACAGATTGTATCCTCACCCTACTGCTCAGAGAGATAGCTCCCATGATGTCAAGAAGGGCAAATCAGTACTCAAGATGGCTGAAGAGTGTCTGTGCGTGGGTCTCCCGCTAGTGGTACTGTTTGGCTCACGCACATGCGTGGTAGTGGCGCGTGGGAGCGCCCACGGTGACATCTCTTGGCACCAAAGGGGGCTATTTAAAGGGACTGATGCTTGGGCTCCTTGCTGTTCGGTCTGCAGTGTTCCTGAGACCCATCTGCTACCTGTTTAAACGTTCTGCTTATCTGTTCCTGTGACCCGGCTTGTTCCCGATTGCTCCTGCCTTCTGCCAGCCCTTGACCCCCGGCTTGTTTCGACTACGCTTCTGCTTCTCCCTCTGGACTGCCTGCTGCCCGCCTGTTGCTGACCCGGCCTGAACCACGACTCTGCCTCTGCCTCCGAATCTGTACCTAATCCGCCCGCCTGTATATGACCAGGCTTGCCTGGACTTCCTTGTGTTATGAACTACAGAACACCTCCTCCGCTGACTGCAGTTTCCTGCTTCCAGTATCTTTGCCTCCAGCCTGGCTACTGTTCCAGTCATCTCCTGTACTGCTGGCACCCCTACAGAGTCTCCTGAAGTTTAGTTCAGTCCCAGCACCAGTGTTCCTGTCAGGCGCTTGTGCAACTCTGCACTCTCGAGCTCCCTGTCTGCACTATCAGGGAGTCGGAGGTGTAATAGAATGCATATCGGGTTCTACCATCAGGTACGTGACACATGACCAGTAATCTTCAGTTAGAAAATGGGATGGCTAATGGCAGGGGCGTTGCTAGGTCTGCAAAAGATCTGGGGCTAAAGCCCATAGCAGTGGTCACCAACCTTTTTGCAGGCACGGGGGGAGGGGGGGACACCGGACACCGGTGATAAGCAATGCTTAGTGGGCAATGGCTGGTGTTGGCGCTTCAATCATCATGTCACCATGGTTGATATGGTGTCAGGGTGATGGAAGCGCATGTAGGTAGATTCAGAAAGAGTTAGGCCGGCTTATCTACAGATAAGCCGACCTAACTCTGAATCTGCACCGACCTATGTTTAAGTGTATTCTCTAACAGAGATACACTTAAACATATCTAAGATACGACGGCTTGCGCCGTCCTATCTTAGATTGCAATGTTTTGGCTGACCGCTAGGTGACGCTTCCATTGCGGCCGGCGTAGATTATGTAAATGAGCTTTTACGACGATTCCCGAACGTACGCGAGCCTGCCGCAGTCGATTAACGTAGTTTCCGTAAGGCCTTAGGCGGCCTAAAGTTAGAGCTATGCTCTAGTGGCCTAGCCAATGTTAAGTATGGCCGCCGTTCCCACGGCGAGGTTCGAATTTTTTACGTCGTTTGCGCAAGTCGTCCGCGAATCGGGAGTTACGTCATTTACGTACACGTCTAAATCAATAGGCCTGTACGGCGTCCTTAGCCGCAATGCGCACTGGGTAATGTAGGCGCCCGGCGCATGCGCAGTAGCAAAAAACGTCAAAAAACGTGAGGTCAAGCCTCATTTCCATACAACACGCCCCCCTCCAACCAATTTGAATTAGGCGCCCTTACGCCCGCTCGTTTGAGGCTACGCCGCCGTAGATTAGCAGGTAAGTAGATTGAGAATCACTACTAGCCTAGTTAATTTACGGCGGTGTTGCCTAAACAGGCTAGGCTAGGCCGCCCTAAAGTAAAGCCCATCTACCTGAATCTACCTAATGGTTTCTATTGTTACACTCTAATATAAAATGAAGTGGTTCAACTCACCATAATGCAGAATCAGTGAGATGTCATAAGTTTGTACAAGACTCATTAGATATCCCAGTCCAGGTCTCCTCCCTACTATTGATGATTTTAACATACCTGGGTTCAGTCTGAGCAGGGTCTGGAAAACATGAATAGAGTTTGGGTGCCCAATCTGAGCCATGTTGAAGTCAATGGGAGCAGAAAGTTAAAAAACAGATCTGGCCAGGGGCAGCCCTTCCATTAAGGGCACACAGTCGACACCCTCCCCTATCCATGCGTCCGGCACCTTTCAGGACACCGGCGCATTGATACCAATGCAGGGAAGCTGTATTTTTGAAGCACGATTAGAGCCAGAGGCTCTAATAGGCTTCAATATATGGTGGATTTGGGTTGCAGAGAGTGCACCCGATCCCACCCAGGTATATGAATATTTGCTGTTGTAAAACCGATCCTGCTCCCGGCCAATCGGGAAGTGGATTTTGACACCGGTCACCCGATTGTCTGAACCTCCCAGGTGATACTTTTAGATGTCTAGGAGGAGAAGGGGAGGATCTGCAATCCCCCATGGAGAAAAGAACCAGAGATTACTGCACCACGCTGCCTGCTGCCTGCCACACGACGCCACCGATGGGGTAAATGCTGGACCGACCGGGAAAAAAGCGGGGGGTGGCTGCTGCTCGCCACTGGCCATTTTGTCTAGGATAATAGGAAAGGGTTTAGTCAAACAAATGGCATTGAAGAGATGGGTACTACCACAGGGAACATGTACCAAAAATATATATATATATTAAGGTAAATCCAGGGAATATCCCTGGATCTTGGGAGATAAGGAAGAACATTATTCCCCCCGCTGGAGAAAATTGGATAAAAAAAGAGCAAACGCTAAAAAACGCTAAAAACGTGGAAAAACGCTGTTTTTTTTTATGACATCCAGTGTGCATGAGGCCTACTAATTATGTAACTATGTAAGATTTTGTTTGTCTGGCATTAATGATTTTAGTAATGCTCAAAGTGAAACATTATAAATGCAAAACTCCGCGTGAGCTTAAATTGTCAGGAGGATGTACATGGACGACCTCTCGTGCTTATGCTGACGGAAGACGCGCTCTGTGATCACTGTGTCCTTGGGAGATAGGAGTAAAGGTCCAATCCCGAGCCTTTACCATGTCATCAGCTGTCAGCCAATGACAGCTGATCACATGATGTAAACAGAAACCAGTAATTATCAAGCCGATCGGTCCCACACAGTCACCACCAGTGCTGCTATCCAGTGCCCACCAGTACTCCTATCCAGTGCCCACCAGTGCCACCTACCAGTGCCAATCAGTAATGCTAACCAGTGCCCACCAGTGCCACCTACCAGTGATGACCAATGCCACCTAGTGCTCATCAGTACTGCTAACCATTGCCCACCAGTTCCACATCATCAGTGCCACCTATCAGTGATGCCTATTAGTGCCACCTACCAGTGCCGCCTATCAGTTCTGCCTATCAGTGCCCTTCAGTGCCGCCTATCAGTGCCCAATAGTGCCACCTATCAGTGCCTATCAGGGCAGCCTCATCAGTGCCTTCTGATAAGTGCCCACCAGTGCCGCCTCATCAGTGACCATCAGTGCAGCCTCATCAGTGCCCATCAGTGCAGCCTCATTAGTGCACATTAACCACTTACCCCCCGGACCATATTGCTGCCCAAAGACCAGAGTACTTTTTGCAATTCGGGACTGCGTCGCTTTAACAGACAATTGCGCGGTCGTGCGACGTGGCTCCCAAACAAAATTGGCGTCCTTTTTTTCCCACAAATAGAGCTTTCTTTTGGTGGTATTTGATCACCTCTGCGTTTTTTATTTTTTGCGCTATAAACAAAAATAGAGCGACAATTTTGAAAAAAATGAATATTTTTTACTTTTTGCTGTAATAAATATCCCCCAAAAATATATAAAAAAACATTTTTTTTCCTTAGTTTAGGCCGATCCGTATTCTTCTACATATTTTTCGTAAAAAAAAAATCGCAATAAGCGTTTATTGATTGGTTTGCGCAAAAGTTATAGCGTTTACAAAATAGGGGGTATTTTTATGGCATTTTTATTAATATTTTTTTTACTAGTAATGGCGGCGATCAGCGATTTTTTTTTCGGTATTGCGACATTATGGCGGACACTTCGGACATTTTTGACACATTTTTGGGACCATTGGCATTTTTATAGCGATCAGTGCTATAAAAATGCATTAGATTACTATAAAAATGCCACTGGCAGTGAAGGGGTTAACACTAGGGGGCGGGGAAGGGGTTAAGTATGTCCCTTGTGTGTTCTTACTGTGGGGGGGGTGTGGCCTCACTAGGGGAAACACTGATTTTCTGTTCATACATTGTATGAACAGAAAATCAGCATTTCCCCTGCTGACAGGAACGAGAGCTGTGTGTTTACACACACAGCTCCCGTTCCCCGCTCTGTACCGAGCGATCGCGTGTGCCCGGCGGCGATCGCGCCCGCCGGGCACACGCACGGGAGTCGGGGGCGAGCGGGGGGCGCGCGCGCGCACCTCCGGCGGCGCGCGTGCGCCCCTAGTGGCGGCTAAGAGGTAGGACGTCCATTTACGTGGTCTCGCCTAGGAGAGCCACCTTGTGGACGTATAATGACGGTGCGGCGACGGCAAGTGGTTAATGAAAACAAATATTAAAAAACTATGAAAATGTTTATTTAATGGAGTTTTACATTTATAATGTTTTGCCTTAAAGAATCACTAAAAGATTTTTTTTTTTAGCTAAATAGCTTCCTTTACCTTACTGCAGTACTGGTTTCATGTCCTCATTGCTCGTTTTTGCTTTGAAGTTGCTGTAATTCTGCTGTGATCTCCACACTTCCTGCTTGTCTGGCTCCTTATGAAAAAACTCATGGGAGCTTCTCACGGTGGTCTAAGCTGTCATTACTCTGTGTGTCTAAAACTCCTCAGAACCAATCAGATTCATTTTAAAAACAAAACACTGCCCTGGATTTGTTTGTTTTTGTTCTGTGTGTCTCTCTACTTCACAGAAACATGAAACCAGTTTAAAAACGAAAGTGAAACTACAGGCACATTATATGATTGAATTTAATCTATTTTTAATCATTTTTAAAAGGAATCAGTCAACTTTTATGTCTCTATACCCTGTAAACAGTCATTTCAGCAAAACATATTTTTTCCTTTAGTGCTCCTTTAAGCATTACTAAAATTGCTGCTCCCAGCCAAATTAAAATGTGTACTTTTTTTTCCTTTGGTACATGTCCTCCAGTGAAGTGTTCAGCTCCCCCAAAGTTGTGCAGAAAATACTGTTGGTCTAACTGCATGGTTGGGTATTAATGATTATTGTTCTTGTAATGTATTTTATTCTCCATACATACGTAAAGGAATGATGTAGTATTTCTACCTCATTGCAGTGACATTGTAAAGATTTTTTTTCTTTTTCGATAGATGGAATGTTCATTGTTATGCACAATGCATCTATACACCATAAAGGTCACACAACAGAGATCACATACAATCTATAATAAACCCACAGTGAGCTGGCAACCACCTGATAAAGGGATTATCTGACTGTATCGTAGGTTCTAAATAACTATGTAAACCATTGTGTTGGCCCACTTTGTGTACAATTCCGATACATTTGCGTGCCAGACAGTGGCGGCTGGTGCTCGAAATGTTTGGGGGGCGCAAAACAAACAAAAAAACTCACTGTGCCCATCAAATGCAGCCACTGTGCCCATCAAACGCAGCCACTGTGCCCATCAAATGCAACCACTGTGCCATCAATTGTCGCCACTGTGCCCATCAATTGTCGCCACTGTGCCCATCAATTGTCGCCACTGTGCCATACATTTTTGCCACTGTGCCCATCAATTGTCGCCACTGTGCCATCAATTGTCGCCACTGTGCCATAAATTGTCGCCACTGTGCCATGCCATCAAACACAGCCACTGTGCCATCATTTATCTCCACTGTGCCCATCAATTATCACCACTGTGCCATGCCATCAAATGCAGCCACTGTGCCATGCCATCAAACGCAGCCACTGTGCTATAAATGTTTGCCACTGTGCCATCCATTGTCACCACTGTGCCATCAATTGTCACCTCTGTGCCATGCCAAACACATCCACTGTGCCATCAATTGTCGCCACTGTGCCCTGTAACATGCTGCCAGATTGCCCCCCCCCCCCCTTACCTTTCTGTGGTCAGACATCCTCCTTTCACCGCCCCTGACACGGCTGGGCACAAGCACGTACCTGTACGTCCTCTTTAAGTGCTCAGCCGTCGGTCGCGCGCCGCGGACCCGGTCCAAAGCTCCGTGACCGCAGCCGCAGGACCCGATCACCGCCGGAGTCCTGCGATCGGTCACAGGAGCTGAAGAATGAGGAGAGCTGTGTGTAAACACACCTTCCCTGTTATTCACAGTGGCGCTGTCATTGATCGTCTGTTCCCTGATCTAGGGAAAGGCGATCAATGACGTCACACGTCCAGCCCCGCCCCCCTACAGTTAGAAACACATATGAGGTCACACTTAACCCCTTCAGCGCCCCCTAGTGGTTAACTCCCAAACTGCAATTGTAATTGTCACAGTAAACAGTGCATTTTTATAGCACTTTTTGCTGTGAAAATGACAATGGTCCCAAAAATGTGTCAAAATTGTCCGAAGTGTCCGCCATAATGTCGCAGTCACGAAAAAAATCACTGATCGCCGCCATTAGTAGTAAAAAAAAAAAATTTATAAAAATGCAATAAAACTATCCCCTATTTTGTAAACGCTATAAATTTTGCGCAAACCAATCGATAAACGCTTATTGCAATTTTTTTACCAAAAATAGGTAGAAGAATATGTATCGGCCTAAACTGAGGAAAAAAACGTTTTTTTTATATCTTTTTGGGGATATATTTATTATAGCAAAAAGTAAAAAATATTGCATTTTTTTCAAAATTGTCACTCTATTTTTGTTTATAGCGCAAAAAAATTTGAACCGCAGAGGTGATCAAATACCACCAAAAGAAAGCTCTATTTGTGGGGAAAAAAGGACGCCAATTTTGTTTGGGAGCCACGTCGCACGACTGTGCAATTGTCAGTTAAATTGATGCAGTGCCGAATTGCAAAAAGGGGCCTGGTCCTTAACCTGCATATTGGTCCGGGTCTTAAGTGGTTAAAGGACAAGAAAGACTCACACTTATCCCGTGTCACCATCACAAAGTCATCTTAGAACCCCAGTTGCTAAGTCACCCAAGAGGTAACCTCTTGCAGGGCCCTTGCAGGAACACTGAGGTAGTCAAACTGTCAAACTCAACTGACCAGGTTTTCTTTATAATTACAACCCACTATGTCATTAGAATAATAAAAATGAAGGTGATAATAACCTGTAGCCTAAAAATCTTTGAAAAAGGTCCAAGACTGTAAAAGATGAGATACGTGTCTGCTCCTGGTTCTTTCCTATTGCACATAAACAGGCACATATGGCCTGGGTTTGAATCTCTGTGACACCAAAAGGAGGTAACCCCGCCCTGGTTTCTAAGCCACCCAAGAGGTAACCATTTGCTTACAAGAACCTTGGAGGAAAAGTGAGGTCATCAAGCTGTCTAGCCAACTGACAATTTTTTTTTTTTACAATTGCAACCAACTACATAATTAGAGAAATAATTAATAAAAAACACGTATATATATATACATATGGATTTTGGATTTGTTTTATAGATTCTGTTTAAAAATATTATCTGTAATAAAATTTATATTTTTGCATATATGTGGTTGGTTGTGACTATAAAGTCCAAGCCCTATTTTCTATATTTGTTTCTGTGTGTGAATGGACGTGCAGAGCTGTGGCTTGAGAGCGAACCTGCTTGGGTGTCCCCATTGCATGCTGCTTGCTCTGGAGGCACTAAACAGGAGAGAGGGGTCAGGAGAGTCAGCTGGCAACCCGAGAAGAGGAGGATCGGGGCTGCTCTATTCAAAACTGCTGCACAGAACAGGTAAGTATAACTAGACATGTGCACACTGAAATATTTTGTTTCATAATTTCGTTTTCGTCCGAAAAATACATTTATTTAGTTACTCCTGAAATTCGTTTTTTATATAATGTCAATAACAGTGATTCATTTAAGTGATGGGTGAATACAAATGTACATACTAAAATTGTCACAACAATATATTGATGTCCATTAAAGTGCCAACCCCCATTTGGGAGATGAATAAATAAATAATTAATGTGCAGAAAAAAGTCCATAAATTGAGATAGATGAATAATAAATGCTTGAAAGATGATTCCACTTAATTAATAAAGGGTTTCCACCTCCACCAGAAAAGGGTAAATCACCACATAAGTGCTCATGGATGTCACCTTACCGCAAGCTGCTGACCACCTTAATTAAAAAGAGGTCAAATAAGGCATAAGGTAAACCAAAGGTTCCAGGCTAGATTCTTGCTGTCTTGATACCGCCACACTCCACACCACATGAAGTAATCAAGAAAAGAAGACGATCGCCATAGAATAATACCATTTATTTAAAAATTGATTAAGAACAAGCAACGCCAAATGGCCTCTTACTTGAGAAGTGCCTTTCCCCGACACTGAGGTTGCATGGCGTTGAATGCAGATGGAGAGAGGCCGTCCCACGCTTGCAATGGAAGCCAGCGTGACCGGAAGTACGTAGATTGTGCGTGACCATGTTGAATCTTCACGTCTCTCTATGTCCAATCTTCATGTCTCTCTATGTCGAATCTTCATGTCTCTCTATGTCGAATCTTCATGTCTCTCTATGTCGAATCTTCATGTCTCTCTATGTTGAATCTTCATGTCTCGCTATGTCGAATCTTCACGTCTCTCTATGTCGAATCTTCATGTCTCTCTATGTCGAATCTTCATGTCTCTCTATGTCGAATCTTCATGTCTCTCTATGTCAAATCTTCATGTCTCTCTATGTCGAATCTTCATGTCTCTCTATGTCGAATCTTCATGTCTCTCTATGTCGAATCTTCATGTCTCTCTATGTCGAATCTTTTCTCTCTATGTCGACTCTTCTTCATGTCTCTATAATGTCAAATCTTTTCTCTTTATGTAGAATAATATTGGACTAATAGAGTTAAGGTTTGGCACATTCGACCGCAAAGAAAACGAAAATAAAGCATTTGTTTATGTCGGATCTTTTGGTTTTCGTTTTCTGTGCTTTTGTAATCGTTTGTTAAAACGATAACGAAAATGTGAGAAAAAAATGTAGCGCTGTGATACCATAGAGACAATGATTTCTCTAAATCAATAATCACTGTACTAAAACGGTGATGTAGTGCCAAAAAAACACACAAATAATAAAAATAAATGAATAAACTAGTGTTGAAGAGGACACAATCAAAAATAATATAACACTAGAAAGTCCATCCAAAAATGGTGAGATGAATGGATGGTGGAATGACCACGTAGATCCTCAAAGACAACGGGTCACTTTCTAAATGGAGATGAAATTGCGCTTACCAGAAAGCGTGGATCTACCTGTCAGCGACAGTAGATCAATCAGGCATGAACACTCACGGGGTGTACGCAGCTCGGCTTCCTCAGACTGGATCAAGGATGGAAAGGATCTTCAGTGGAGGGCCATGGATGCACGATGTCCTGGATGGATGTCCTGATTATCCCACGATGTCCGCTCGGTGGTGGATGGGAGGGATAATGGTGAACCCCTTGAGGGGTAGGTGGAGTGGAATGGAAGACTCCAAACAGTATGTAGGGGAGAGAAGGAAAACACAGCCCCATTGGTGCAGGTCAAAAAAATGTTGGGTTTTATTTGAATAAAACCATCATATACATTAAAAGTGATCACACATATAAAAGGGGCAATATGAGAAATGGTAAAAAAACAGGTCCAAAATATAACGAAAATACCTGAAGTTTGGACGAAAATGCATTCAGAGGAAAAATGAATGCACATGTCTAAGTATAACATGTTTATTATTTTTAACAACAAATATTGCCTTTAATATCCCTTTAAGATGAAAACTGCCTGCAGCCAAGACAACTCTGAAAAATGTGTTTGTCTACTCCGGTTCTTTCCTGTTGCATAAAAGCAGGCACGTGTGGCCTGGATTTGAATCCCATAAAAGCATAGCTTTGTTTCTATCTGTTAGTACATGTGTTCTTCTGTACAGTTCCAAAGACCTTTGTATCAAATGTAAACTAAAAATGGCAAAAAAGGATTTAGACAACAAGGTTTTAATGAGTGTTTGTAATAATTACAAGTCTTATTCGTTACTAATCGTTATTTCAAGTGTCATTTAGGTTACATGGTTAGCATTACACACAATAAACACCCATCTTCCAAGCCTTATCGTGGATAAAGACATTAAAAAGAGTGAAATGCTATTATTTTCATGTACAAAAGTCAAATAACAGCATTTCAAATCTGTACAGACCTTTCACAGCCCCAGGGGATGAATGTTGTCATGCTGCGTTTCTTTTAGCATTGGCCTTATTTCCTTCCAATATATTTCTCAATAAACAGTGTTTATTGTCACCCACTGCGACACACCTGTACAGAACAGAATAGAGAGTTCCGAGAACGATGAAAGGATTTAATTGTGATAAATTGTATACATTCAATTTTTTGAAAAAGCTTTCTTTAGACATAAGTTTAAGATTCATATTATGCATGGATAAACATGGAGCTATTAAGAAAAGAAATGTATTTTATAAAGTAAAGGTGTAACGCTTTTAATTTGACCGATACTACGTATTACAGGAACATTTAAATCTTTTTATTGATCTTGCAATTAGATGGGAATTAA
This sequence comes from Rana temporaria, assembly GCF_905171775.1. Classification (NCBI taxonomy): domain Eukaryota; kingdom Metazoa; phylum Chordata; class Amphibia; order Anura; family Ranidae; genus Rana; species Rana temporaria. The sequence goes on along the minus strand of NC_053493.1, from coordinate 404,213,365 downwards.
CCTCTGGAGGAAAATGTGACCAAGTTCCGTATATACTTCAGTATAAGCCAAGTTTTTTGTGTGCTAAAAATGCCCCCCCCCCGACTTATACTCGAGTCACCTTTTTGCGCCTGATCTCCCGGATTTGGGGACCCGGTACCGGCCGGCCTTAGGTTTCTTGGACCCCAAACTTGGCACACATATAGCCCCACTCTTCTTCTACAAGTGTGTTAAGTTTTTTGTCTGGGGGACCTACGGCCGGGGAGCACCGATTTTTCAAAGTCGGGAACCCCTTCCATAGACTCCCATGTTAAACTGTAATTTCTCCAGTAAATTTGGGGACCCGGTACCGGCCGGCCTTTAGGTCCCCTGGACCCGAAACTTGGCACACATATAGCCCCACGGCCGGGGAGCAACGATTTTTCAAAGCCGGGCACCCCTTCTATATACTCCCATGTTAAACGTACGTCTAGTCATGGACACAGTGAGGCATGGGCACAGTGAGGCATGGGCACAGTGAGGCATGCACAAGGACACAGTGAGGCACAGTGAGGCATGCAGATGGACACCCTAGGCTTATACTCGAGTCAATACATTTTCCCAGTTTTTTGTGCCTATTGAATGCCTTATTAAATGCAGCCTTACCAGTCCCATTAAATACAGTCTGCCCCGTGTCCATTAAATGCAGCCTGACCTGTGCCCATTAAATGCGCCCTGACCTGTGCCCATTAAATGCAGCCTGACCTGTGCCCATTAAATGCAGCCTGACCTGTGCCCATTAAATGCAGCCTGACCTGTGCCCACTAAATGCAGCCTGACATGTGCCTATTAAATGCAGCCTGACCTGTGCCCATTAAATGCAGCCTGACCTGTGCCTATTAAATGCAGCCTGACCTGTGGCAATTAAATGCAGCCTGCCCCGTGTCCATTAAATGCAGCCTGACCCGTGCCCATTAAATGCAGCCTGACCTGTGCCCATTAAATGCAGCCTGACATATGTCCATTAAATGCACCCTGACCTGTGCCCATTGAATGCACCATCAAAATTGCAGCCTGACCTATGCCCTTCATTCAGACAGAAGACAGAGCAGCCAGAGCGGTCGTACTCCATTCCGCCACTGGGGCTGCTCTGCCTTCTGTGAGTGACAGGCTTAGCCAGGAGATTGCCCGCCTGCTATTGTGACATGGCGGCAGTGATGGGGGGGGCGGGTCTGGTCAGTATTCGCTCCATTAGACGCACCAACATTTTCCCTCATTTTTTGGGGGGGGAAATGTGTCTTATGCAGCGAAAAATATGGTAGTCATTGGCTTTTTTTCTTTTCTAACTGCCAATTGATATACAGTGTATACTTGTTTACTTCATTGGTAATCAAATGGAGGGCTCATTTTCATACCATGTGTGCAGACAGGGCCCTTTGGTAATCAAGGGCACATTTATACTAGATATAGGAAAGATAGGTGTTGGGACCACTCCCATTTTTATGTACTGTAGTCATAGACTTTTTTACTGTAATCTAACTGCCAATTGATATACATTATATGTGTTTTTACTTGACTGGTAGTTAAATAGGGGAGCTTAACAACTGGTCTTGCACAGGGGAGGGACCTTTTCATACAATTGGTGCCTACTGGGCCCTTTAGGAATCACAGCACATTTATACTTGATGTGGACAGATGAGTGCTGGGACTACTCTCATTGGGGTAGATTCACGTACGGGCGCGCATTGTTACGGCGGCGCATCGTTTCGTAACGACGTAAAAAACGAACGCCGGGCGCACGCACGTTTGTGAATCAGCGTAAGTAGACAATTTGCATATTCTACACCGACAGCGGAAGCGCCCCTAGCGGCCAGCGTCAGAATGCACCCTAAGATACGATGGCGTAAGAGACTTATGCCAGTCGTATCTTAGGCTAAAGTCGGCGTATCTAGCTTTCTGAATACAGAAAGTAGATACGCCGGCGCAGCTTAGCAATTACAATCTATGGATACGCCGGCGTAATTGTTCTCTGAATCTACCCCAATGTCACATAGTCATATGCCGTGTACACACGATCGGAAATTCCGACAAGAAAACCGTGGATTTTTTCTGACAGAATGTTGGCTCATACTTGTCGAGAAATTCCAACTGTCAAGAACGCGGTGACATACAAGACGTACGACGAGCCGGGATCAATGAAGTTTAATTGGCAGTTCAGCTCTTCTGCTTGATTCTGAGCATGCGTGTTTTTTTGAGCATCGGAATTGCATACAGACGAGCGGATTTTCCGATAGGAACCTTTTTCTGTGGGGAAAATAGAGAACCGTCTCTCAGTCTTTTGTTGGCGGAAATTCCGCCAGCAAAAGCTCACATCTGTAAAAGCTCACATTGGACTTTTCTTGTCGGAATTTCCGATCGCGTGAACGTGGCATTAGGCAAATGTTTAACTAACTGCCTATTGATATTCAGTGTATAAGTGTGTTTTTGCTTGACTAGCAGTTAAATTGGGACTCAACAATTAGTCTTGCACAGAATCCCTTTTCATTACTCTGTACATCACTCAATGTAAATGAAAGATACCATTTACTTAAAGCGGGGGTTCTGCGGGAATTGCTTTTTTTTTTTTTTTTTATGTTCATCTGCCGCTCTTAATAAGCGTATTACTGTACTCACGTGTCTGACGTTCTTAGCCCTCCGCATGGACATTCTGCCGCAAACAATAATTTATAAAAATCTTTGCTGCACGGTTCCATCTTGCTTGTGGGCAACCTCTTCCCAGGGTCTCCCAGGGTCTCAAGGTGTGTATTGGCGATTTCACCTGTTTGCCATGAATAAAAATGGCGGAATTGTATCCGCCCTTGTTACGTGACCGGCTGCAAGAGAAATCCTGCAATAGTTCCTCTTGTTGGCTAGAGAATCGTCTCCTGGGCAGCGTCACACTGTGCTTCCAGGAGACATTGCAAAGTAATCCCAGCTAAACCGACACGCCCACTCCCGCGGGAGCACAACCAGGAAGTACCTGGTTAAGACAAGAGAAACAAGGTATGGCATTTATTTAAAAAAAAATTGATAGCCAACTTTAAAGATTGACACTGAGCCGGTGTGATTAACGATGACTTTTAAATTAGGGTGAACCTCCGCTTTAACCACTTCAGCCCCGGGAGATTTGGCTGCCCAATGACCGGGCCATGTTTTGCGATACGGCACTGCGGCGCTTTAACTGAAAATGTTCGCGGTTGTGCGACGCTCAAACCAAACATAATTGATGACTTTTTTTTCCCACAAATAGAGTTTTCTTTTGATGGTATTTGATCATCTCTGCGGTTTTTATTTTTTGCGCTATAAACAAACAAAGAGCAACAATTTTGAAAAAAAACACAATATTTTGTACTTTTGTATTTTGCTATAATAAATATCCCCAATTAAAAAAAAAAAAAAAAAGCGATGTTTTCCTCAGTTTAGGCCGATACGTATTCTTCTACATATTTTTGGTAATAAAAATTGCAATAAGCATATATTGATTGGTTTGCGCAAGAGTTATAGCGCCTACAAAATAGGGGGTAGTTTTATGGCATTTTTATTATTATTATTTTTACTAGGTGGCGATCTGCGATTTTTATCGAGACTGCACATTATGGCGGACACATCAGACACTTTTGACACATTTTTGGGACCATTTGCATTTATACAGCGATCAGTGCTATAAAAATGCACTGATAAAGAGAGCGATCAGCGCATATATTCCAATGAATAAATAATAAAGATAATATAACACTAATATATAACAAAATCAGTGACAATAATATGCAATGAACCTCCGGGTGCACTGATTAGTGATTACTGTATACATGTCACTGGCAGGGGAGGGGTTAACACCTGGGGGTCGATCAAGGGGTTAACTGTGTTCCCTATGTGTGTGTTCTAAATGTGGGGGGAGGGGACTGACTATAGGAGATGACAGATCGTGGTTCCTAGCTATTAGGAACTCACAATCTGCCTCTCCTCTCCTCTCCTCGCAGAACAGGGATTCATTTGTTTACACACACATGTCCCTGTTCTGCCTCTCGTTCCCTCGATTGCACGTGGACGGCGGTCTTAGGCCCCATACACACGAGAGAATTTATCCGCGGATACGGTCCAGCGTTTCCACGGATAAATCTTCTCAAAGATTTCCGCAGATTTCGATGCGATGGAGTGTACACACCATCGCATTGAAATCCGCGCGGAAATCCTCTGGCGATGACGTGTCGCGCCGTCGCCGCGATTATGACGCGGCGACGGCGCGACGCTGTCATATAAGGAATTCCACGCATGCGTCAAATCATTACGACGCGTGCGGGGAATCCCTTTGGACGGATGGATCCGGTAAGTCTGTACAGACGAGCGGATCCATCCGTTGGAATGGATTCCAGCAGATGGATTTGTTGTGCATGTCAGCAAATATCCGATCTGCTGGAATCCATCCCAGAGGAGATTTCTCCGCGGAAACAGATCCGCTGGCGTGTACACACCATAGAATCTATCCGCAGAAACCCATTTGCTGGGATTTATCTGCGGATGGATTCTATCGTGTGTATGGGGCCTTAGCGTCCGCCGGCCACGAGCATCGGCACTCCCGCAGTGCAGCCCAATCCACTGATTCATCTGGAGTTGCACTTATAGCGGAGGTTCACCCTAAAAACATGTATATAACATTACATTCTGCATACTTCTAAAATTTACAGTATGCTGTTTGTTTTTTGCTGTACATACCGTATTATTGCTATTTTCCACCCAGCTTCCGGGTGCTCACTCCTGCGGGAGTAGGCGTTCCTATGCTGAAGCTGAGGAGTAGCTCTGTTTTCGGCTTCCCTCGCCGACATCCTCGGTGAGGGAATCGGGAAGTGAAGCGCGCGGCTTCACTGCCCGGTTCCCTACTTCCCACTGGTCCCCGTTGGGTTCTGGGAGCCTAGTATTTCCCAGAACACAACAGGGGGGGGTGACGCGGAGGAGCTGGACTCCCGCGGGACTTCGCCCAGATGATTGACGTCTTGAGAAAAACTTCCCCCCAGTGGATAAGGCGCGTCACGAGTTTCCAAAAGTAGCCGAACTGCGAGTCGGCTCTTTACGGCGCCTGCGCAGTCAGCTCTACACGGCTCCTTGTCGGTGCGCAGGCGCCTTATAGCACCGTATAGAGCCGACTCACAGTTCGGCTACTTTTCGCAAACTCGTGACGCGCCTTATCCGCCGAGGGGAAGTTTTTCTCAAGACGTCAATCATCTGGGCGAAGTCCCACATGACACTGCGAAGTCCCACATGTTCACCCAAAAGTGAACCTCCGCTTTTTGGAACCCTCCCCCCCTGACAGGTAAGTGTCCATTTTTTAAACGTTTTTTAATAGTCAGCAGCTGCTGTAGTTGTAGCTGCTGGCTTTTAATTTTTTTTTTTTTTTTATGTGAACCCCCATCGCTTTAATAAAGAAAAAAATACAGCACCTGTGAGGAAACTAAATAAATGTGAGCTTCGTGATTCCGTGCAGAAGAAAGTCACACAACACTACAGATTGTCAGTAGGAGAGAAGTTCGGATATATTTTCTGAGCTGTCTATCATCACCTTTTTCTGCTTTCAGCATCACTAAATTCTATTTAAACTTTACCATCCAGGCTAGGTTTTCTAAATGGTGGCTGTGAGAAAATGTTAAAGTGATACTAAAGCCTTGTTAAAAATAAAATTAAAATAACAAACATGTCATACTTACCTCCACTGTGCAGCTCGTTTTGCACAGGTACTTCCAAAGTGCATGGTCTATTTGCCTTTGGTAAATCAACCCCTCTGTCTTGTCCATAATGTGGTGATCCTGACAAACCCACTAATGATCCTGGAACACACCTGGTGATTATGCTCAAGCACACCTGCTGATAATCCTGGAACACGCCTGCTGATAATCCTGGAACACGCCTGCTGATAATCCTGGAACATACCTGCTGATAATCCTGGAACTTGCCGCTGATGATCCTGGAACATACCTGCTGATAATTCTGGAATACGCCTGCTGATAATCCTGGAACTTGCCTGCTGATAATCCTGGAACTTGCCTGCTGATAATCCTGGAACATGCCTGCTGATAATCCTGGAACACGCCTGCTGATAATCCTGGAACATACCTGCTGATAATTCTGGAATTTGCCAGCTGATAATCCTGGAACATACCTGCTGATAATCCTGGAATTTGCCGCTGATGATCCTGGAACACACCTGGTGATTATGCTCAAGCACACCTGCTGATAATCCTGGAACACGCCTGCTGATAATCCTGGAACACGCCTGCTGATAATCCTGGAACATACCTGCTGATAATCCTGGAACATACCTGCTGATAATCCTGGAACTTGCCGCTGATGATCCTGGAACACACCTGCTGATAATTCTGGAATACGCCTGCTGATAATCCTGGAACTTGCCTGCTGATAATCCTGGAACTTGCCTGCTGATAATCCTGGAACATGCCTGCTGATAATCCTGGAACACGCCTGCTGATAATCCTGGAACATACCTGCTGATAATTCTGGAATTTGCCAGCTGATAATCCTGGAACATACCTGCTGATAATCCTGGAATTTGCCGCTGATGATCCTGGAACACACCTGCTGATAATTCTGGAACATGCCTGCTGATAATCCTGGAACTTGCCTGCTGATAATCCTGGAACTTGCCTGCTGATCATCCTGGAACACGCCTGCTGATAATCCTGGAACACGCCTGCTGATAATCCTGGAACATACCTGCTTATAATTCTGGAACTTGCCTGCTGATAATCCTGGAACATACCTGCTGATGATCCTGGAACTTGCCTGCTGATAATCGTGGAATTTGCCTGCTGATAATCCTGGAACTTGCCTGCTGATATTCCAGGAACTTGCCTGCTGATAATCCTGGAACACGCCTGCTGATGATCCTGGAACATACCTGCTGATAATTCTGGAACATACCTGCTGATAATCCTGGAACTTGCCTGCTGATAATCCTGGAACTTGCCTGCTGATAATCCTGGAATTTGCCTGCTGATAATTCTGGAATTTGCCTGCTGATAATCCTGGAACACACCTGCTGATGATCCTGGAACACACATCTTTACCTCATTTACTAAGCTCTGGAGCAACTGCACTTTGCAGAGTGTACAGTCTGTTTGCCTTTAGTAAATCAACACCACCATACCACTTGTTAAGACCTGAGAAACTACAAAATGTGTTGCTTCCATAGCAGACTGTGACCCTGTGGTGGCCCATTCCATAGAGGGCGCACGGGCGCCGCCTCCCCTATCCATACGTCTGGCCCCCTGATCTACATATCAGTGGTGCCGGACTATTGATTTTAATGCAGGGGTGTGTTTTTTTTTTTAATCATCTAAATAGAACCAGAGGCTCTGATAGGCTTCAAAAAAGGGTGGCCTCAGAGCGCAGAGCATTGCGCTCCCAGGCCACCCAGTTGTGTGACCATAGCAAATACATTTTTCGCTATTTTTACACTAAAGTTCTTCCCCGCCAATCAGGAGGCAGGCCTGTGAGACCTGTTTCCCAATTGGCCAAAGCGTCAGGAGTAGGGTTGCCACCTTTTCGTCAAGCCAAGCCCAAACACTTTAGTGGCCTGGGACACCTTTGGGTGCCCCAAGGAGCGTAGTAATGCAATGTGCATAGCCTACTGCAGCGAACAGTGGGTGCTGTCAAATTTCTCTTGCTGACATCATTGCCTCCCCCCCCCAGTGATGCCGAACCTGCCCCCAGACAGCCGCCCGCAGCCCCGCAGCTAGGGTTGCCACCTCATCCCTTTAAACCCCAAACACATATGAACTACACAGGTTCTGAGGCAAATTGAATGCAAATAAGGCACCAAGTGAGTTTAATTGCCACCTTAACCAGCCACAGAACCTGTGTAATTAATATTTGTTCGGGTTTAAAGGGATGAGGTGGCAACCCTACCCGCAGCCCTGGGACAACAACAAATGTGTGTGACTGTCTTGTTTATATGGGGAGCCACAGCCCAGCCTGAATAATGTGTCTGCCTGAAACCCCGGACACATGATTCAAAACCCAAACTGTCCGGGTGAATCCTGGACAGGTGGCAACCCTAGTCAGGAGATCCTATTGGACGCATAGCGCTTTGGTGGAAAAGGAGACACATGGCGGTGGAAGCCGCTGGAGGAGCGGACACCAGAGCCGCCGCTCTAGGAGAGGAAGAGAGGACATCGTAAGTGCCGGACCGCCCCGGGGGGGGGGGGTGTTTTAGTGCCATGCTACACCGCCAGGGGGTGTTCTTTGTTTGCTGCCCCCCCCTTAAGAAGAACCCACCAGCCACCACTGCTGCCTGGAGCCCCTCATCAAGTATATGTGATAATCAGTGGCGGCTAGTGCTCCAAATTTTTGGGTGGGCGCAAACGAAAAAAAATTGCAGGCTCACTGTGCCCATCAAATTTAGCCACTGTGCCATCAATTGTCACCACTGTGCCATGCCATCAAACTCAGCCACTGTGCCATTAATTGTCACTACTGTGCCATGCCATCAAACGCAGCCACTGTGCCATCAATTGTCACCACTGTGCCATGCCATCAAACGCAGCCACTGTGCCATCAATTCGCAACACTGTGCCATGCCATCAAACGCAGCCACTGTGCCATCAATTGTCACCACTGTGCCATGCCATCAAACGCAGCCACTGTGCCATGCCATCAAACACAGCCACTGTGCCATCAATTGTCACCACTGTGCCCTTTAATTGTCACCGCTGTGCCCTTTAATTGTCGCCGCTGTGCCCTTTAATTGTCCCCACTGTGCCCATTGTCGCCACTGTGCCCATTGATGTCGCCGCTGTGCCCTGTAAAGTGCCCCCGGCACTTACCTTTACTGGAGTCAGCCATTCACGTCCCTCGATGTCTTCTACCGCCCTCGATGACTGACAGGCATCTCAGCCAATCAGGTTACCGGTAGCCAGAACCGGCCAACCTGATTGGCTGAGACGCCTGTCAGTCTTATACAAGGAGCGCATCCCTAGTGCGTTCCTTGTATAAGCTTCCGGGACCCGAGGGCTGTACTCGGAAAAGCCTATCAGAGCCGTTGGCTCTGATAGGCACTTCCGTACAGCCAACCAGCTGGCGTTATTCAGATGGCCGGACATGAGCGCCGACCATCTGAATAACAGCGGCGATAATAACATAGATTCGTGCAATGCATGAATCTATGCAGTGCTTTAAGTGGGCCAAAAGAGGTGCCGGTACTCTATTATTTTTGTTTATAGCGCAAAAAATAAAAACCGCAGAGGTGATCAAATACCACGAAAAGAAAGCTCTATTTGTGGGGAAAAAAGGACTTCAATTTTGTTTGGGAGGCACGTCGCACGACCGCGCAAATGTCAGTTAAAGCGACGCAGTGCCGGAAGCTGAAATTTCGCCTGGGCACGAAGGGGGTTTATGTGCCCAGTAAGCAAGTGATTAATTGTCTCCCTGTTGAATCTCTTTTTGTCCCTGCTGAATGACCTACATCAGACACGTGGATTTGAACTGTAATTTCTGATTTGATTCGGCTGTCCTCCGACCGGCTCCAGAAACTTCAGCGCGCCCCACGTCACTCATGTGGGGTAAGACCAAAAGGATGAAGGCGCGCAGAGGAGGGTAGGCGGAGCAAGCTGTGGCTGGTCACACTTTTCATCAAGCATGGGGGGTGCCTGTCACACTTGGGTCCTCCATGCTGACACAGGGAACTGCTGACATGAGCTGATTGGATGGTTGGTTAAGGTTTATTGTGCATACCGCCGCCGGGGCTTGCGGGAGGCCGGCCGTAGGAATCATTATCTTTATGAAGGGATTTATTTTTATTTTGGGCGTCCCCCCCCCCCCCTATAGCGCCGATGGCACTTCCCAGGTCTGAATGAGATGACACTCGGCGACGGCGGTGAGAAAAAAAAAAAAAAAAACTCAGTCATTGCCTTGCCCTGCTCACCGGGCCCCACTCAGCTGCGGGCCCCATAGCGCCCGCGTGGGTCGCTATCATATTCCTGGCCTGGGGCTGCGTTCCGGTTCGGGAAACCCACGTACTGGGCGCACGGAGAGGTGCTGGTACTCTCCAGAGCCATTTTTGGAAGTGGCGGTACTGAGTACCGCCGCGTTCTGGCCCAGTTAAAGCACTGAATCTATGTTATTTCAGTGGCGGTGAGAGCCAGAGGCTCCAGCGCCCTCTATGAACGAACCGCCACTGATCTTTACGCCGGCGTATGTCTTACGTAAACGGCGTAACTAATTGCGACGGGCGCACGTACGTCCATGAATCGGCGTATCTTGCTCATTTGCATATTCGACGCTGCAAACAACGGAAGCGCCACCTAGCGGCCAGCGTAAATATGCACCCTAAGATACGACGGCGTAGGAGACTTACGCCGCTCGTATCTTAGCCTAATTTAAGCATATCTGGTTTCCAGAATACGCTTAAATTTACGACAGCGTAGATTCAGAGTTACGACGGCGTATCTAATGATACGCTGCCGTAACTCTCTCTGAATCTAGCTAATTATCTATACAGTATATAATGTATATTTAGCTGATTTCTTTTTTTTGTTTCGTACATTTTTTTTCGCCCCATTCATGGAGCGGCGTTCATTTCTAGCCTCGGCATGAAGATTCAGACACATATGGTCTCCTATCATAAACAGTGCAATGAAATGAGACACTTCACAATATTGTTTTTTTTTGTGAATTCCTGTACAGATAATAATAGCGGCTGATCTCAATAAATGACTCACTGGCTCCCTGGAAGAATATTTTGGCGTACACGGCGTACACGCTTTCACATATTGCACAATTAGTGGACTGCAGATTATTGCTGGAGACGGGAAGAAAGTGTTTTGCTGGTAATGGCAATGCTCGTTTAGTAGAGTATCACATTCCTATAACAGACAGTTAAAGGGCCACTATAGTCAATTCACAATGTTTTAGATCCGCACACTCATAGGATCATTGCAATGCAAATTCTCTTATGATGGAGTGTTGATATTAACCACTTCAGCCACAGAAGGATTTACCCCCTTAATGACCAGACCATTTTTTGCGATACGGCACTGCGTTGCTTTAACTGACAATTGCGCGGTCGTGCGGGGCTGTACCCAAACAAAATTGCCGTCCTTTTTTCCCCCACAAATAGAGCTTTCTTTTGGTGGTATTTGATCACCTCCTCTGCGGTTTTTATTTTTTGCGCCATAACCACTTGCCAACCCACCGCATGTACATATACGTCAGCAGAATAGCGCGGCTGCGCAAAGCAATGTACCTGTACGTTGCTTTAAATTTGCCACCGTGCGAGCGTGTGCGCGCTCCCTCCCACGTGCTCGCTGAGCGTGCCCGCGGGTCCTGCGGACTCGATGTCTGCCGGGTGCCCGTGATCGCCTCACGGAGCGGCAGAACGGGGAGACGCCTATGTAAACAAGGCATTTCCCTGTTCTGCCTAGTGACAGGGCAGTTATTTACTGCTCCCTGTCATCGGGATCAATGTTGTGTCACTTGTAGCCCCCACCACAGTAATGCCCTGTACACACGATAGGTTAGTCTGATGAAAACGGTCTGATGGATTTTTCCATCATGTTATCCGATGAAGCTGACTGATGGTCACACACCATCAGTTAAAAAAACGATCGTGTCAGAACGCGATGACGTAAAACACAACGACGTGCTGAAAAAAATGAAGTTCAATGCTTCCAAGCATGCGTCGACTTGATTCTGACATGCCTACTTACGATCGTTTTTTTCTATAGGCTTTTTATCCGTCAGATAATTTTAAAACAAGTTCCTATTTTTGTAACCTATAGATAAATAACCGATGGGGCCCACGCACGATCGGTTTGGTCTGATGAAAACGGTCCATCAGACCGTTTTCATCAGACTAACCTATCGTGTGTACGCAGCATTAGGCCCCATACACACGATAGAATCCATCCGCTGAAAAATCCCAGCAAATAGATCCGTCCGAAGGGATCCCCCGCATGCGTCGTAAATTCCTTATATGACAGCGTCACGCACGTCGCCGCGTCATAATCGCGGCGATGGCGCGACACGTCATCGCCAGAGGATTTCGGCGCGGATTTCACTCCATCGCATAGAAATCCGCGGAAATCCTCGAGAGGATTTATCCGTGGAAACGGTCCGCTGGACCGTATCCGCGGATAAATCCTCCCGTGTGTATGGGGCCTTAGAATCACTCCCTTGGACACACTTAACCCCTTGATCACCCGCTAGTGTTTAACTCCTTCCCTGCCAGTGTCATTTAAACAGTAATCAGTGCATTTTTATAGCACTGATCGCTGTATAAAGGACAATAGTCCCAAAATAGTGTCAAAAGTGTCCGAAGTGTCCGCCATAAAGTCTCAGTCATGATAAAAATCGCTGATCGCCGCCATTACTAGTAAAAAAAATATATATTAACAAAAATGCCACTCTACGCCGGCGTAGGCAAGTTACGTCGGTCAGATGAAGCCTATTTTCAGGCGTATCTCAGTTTTGTGGGCACGGCGCACAGATACGACGGCACATATTTGCACTTACGCGGCATATCTCGAGATACGTCTGCGCAAGTGCTTTGTGAATCCGGGCCTGTATATATATATATATACATATATATGTTGCACACACGTTTTGTGTTTTAGAATATCTTATGTCTACTGCATTCATCACCATTTAAAACCCTGCTGAGACTCGGCAAGACTCAATTTTCAAAGTTTTATTGAAGAAATGTTTTCCTTTCCTGAGCATTGTGGAATAAAATGTAAAGAACAGATAACGGATTCCTATCTGCATCTTTGTGTAGAAAAGCAGAGTGCCTTAAACGGAGCAAATTACCGCAAATGCATCTCGCCATCGCTTTATTTAAGGCAAGCATAAATGTATCTTGACTGGAGAGGAGTGAAAAAAAAAAAAACCTCAGAACACAAACCGCGTCTGAAGTGTTACTCGATCGTTTACAGCAAACACGCAGAGCCGGATTTTGATTTGAAAGTTCAGATTACAATAGTCTAAGTATAAACACAAAGGACGCAAAGCTGAAATGTGACAGCTCCTGCAACCTCAAATAACATCTCTTTATTTAGCCATGAATAGAAAACATCGAAATTGATGGTTAGAGGATTGCTGTTCGGAGAGGAAATTAAAATGACAGTGTTGTCGAGAAATGAAGTGGTAATTGCCCAGATACGAATGGCTGGTGTTTACAAACATGGGAGCACAATATTATTCTGTACAATGCATGAATTGGTGGAAACATTATGTGTGAATTCTACCGTATTGGCGGCGCTTTCTCATTTTCAGGTAGCGAGCTCGTTATTGTTGGATTCAGAGGCTTTGTTTGGCCCTGCGGATGTCGGATGGATATACAGTATATTGAAGGCAGTATGTGCTATGGCACGTAGGGTCGCCACCTGTCCGGGATTCACCCGGACAGTTCGGATTTGGGATCATGTGTCCGAGTTTCCTGCCTGAAACCCAGACACATTGGGGTAGATTCAGGTAGGGGCGCGCAAAACGGCGGCGGCGTAACGTATGACATTTACGTTACGCAGCCGAAAGTTTTATGGGCAAGTGCTTGATTCACAAAGCACTTGCCTATAAAGTTGCGGCGGCGTAGTGTAAAAGGTGCCGGCGTAAGCGCGCGTAATTCAAATGATCCCGTAGGGGGCGTGAATCATTCAAATTAGGCGCGTTCCCGCACCGAACGTACTGCGCATGTGCCGTCCCTAAAATTTCCCGACGTGCATTGCGGTAATTGACGTCGCAAGGATGTCATTGGTATCGACGTGAATGTAAATGACGTCCAGCGCCATTCACGGACGACTTACGCAAACGACGTAAAATTTTCGAATCGCAACGTCGGAACGACGTCCATACTTAACATTGGCTGCGCCTCCTAATAGCAGGAGCAGCCTTACGACGAAACCGACGTACGCAAACGACGTAAAAATCTACCGCCGGGCGCACGTACGTTCGTGAATCGGCGTAAGTATGTAATTTGCATACTCTACGCTGATATCTATGGGAGCGCCACCTAGCGGCCAGCGTCAGAATGCACCCTAAGATACGACGGCGTAAGAGACTTATGCCAGTCGTATCTTAGGCTAAAGTCGGCGTATCTAGCTTTCTGAATACAGAAAGTAGATACGCCGGCGCAACTAAGCAATTACGCTGCGTATCTATGGATACGCAGGCGTAATTGCTCTCTGAATCTACCCCATTATTCAGACTGGTTTATGGCTTCTCAGCAAAATTGCCGGCTCCAGCTGTCTAAGCTGAGAGTGTCTGTAATGCCTTGTACACATGATCGGAATTTCCGATGAAAAAAAGTCAGACGGAATTTTTTCATCGGATATTCCGACCGTGTATGTGCCCCATCTGAGTTTTTCCTTCGGAAATTCCAACGCTTACCCCGACTTGTTCATTCCCCGACTTAATTGGGGTAGGCGGTACACTTTGGTGGGGGTGGGTCAGCCACGCCCTGTGACCTTTGACCTCTGGGAACCCGCCTTCTGACCTTTGACCTCTGAAGGAGGTCCATGTTCCAATTCCTGAGTCCTAGCCATATTCTTCAATGGGAAACAATTCTATCGGAAATTTCGTTCATCTGTATGGAACTCTCACGGAGAAAAAAGCACACATGCTCAGAAGCATTGAACTTAATTTTTTTTCGGCTCGTCGTAGTGTTGTACGTCACCGCGTTCTTGGCGGTTCGGAATTTGGTGTGATCGTGTGTATGCAAGACAGCTTAAACAAAATTCTGTCGGAAAAATACATAATGGAGTTTATCCCAATGGAAATTCCGATCGTGTGTATGGGGCATTACGCACTCTTTCACGCTTCCCAAAGCCAGCACTAACAACCCCCCCCCTCCACACACACAGACGGGAGAGGAGAGAGGGCTTGATCTGCTCCTCTCCCCACACCCCCACCCTTCTGTGTCTGTCCACACTCCAATCCCCAGCGCTGTGCCTCAGAAAAGGGAAGTGGAGGCTAGAAATTTGAAGTCTATCAGCCTCAGATACATATGGATGAGAGGTACTGACTGCCAAGGGGTGAGTGAGCTCACCATCCATCCCTGTCTGTGACTGAAGTCTCCCCCTTCTCTCTCCTGCCTCTGAGTGAGTACACTAAGGTAAATCAGGGTTCTCAGAGCACTCATTACATCAGAGTTCCCCTTTACACCAGAAGCCACAGTGTTCCCCCTTACATCATAGTCCTCTCCGTGCATCAGAGTTCTCAGTGTTCCCACTTAAATCAGGGTTCCCAGAGCATCCCTTAAATTAGAGTTCCCAGAGTTCTTCTTTACATCAAAGTCTGCAGAGTTCCCCCTTTGGCCGCGTACACACGGCCGAGAAACTCGACAGGCAAAACACATCGTTTTGCTCGTCGAGTTCCTTGTGAAGCCGCCGAGGATCTCGGCGAGGCAAATTTTCCCATTCCCGTCAAGGAAATAGAGAACATGTTCTCTTTTTGGCCCTTCCTCGGCGAAAAGTGTACACACGACCGGTGTCCTCGGCAAAAAAAAAAAACCCAGCAAGCTTCTTGCTGGTTTTTGCCGAGAAACTCGGTCTTGTGTACGAGGCCTTACAGTGTAAGAGAACTCTGCAAGTTCAGCTGTAAAAGGGGAACTCTGTGGACCCTGATGTAAAGGGGGAACACTGCAACCTCTGGTTTAAAGGGGAACTATAATGTAAGGGGTGCTCTGACTCGTGTGATTAACTTCACATGATTAGAAATATTATTTAATTACAAAATATATGTATAGTTTATACTATACCGTCACATGCGGAGTCCGTCAAGGATCACCCCTGTCGCCCATGCTCTTCAACATCTACCTCCGCCCACTCCTCGCAATCATCAGCAAACAGGACCTGCTTTACCACTCCTACACTGATGACACTCAACTTTATTTTCGCATCACTAACGAAAAAGACCAATATCACGGATTAGAAAAATGCCTGACATTGATAGATAATTGGATGACGGAGAGCTTCCTCAAACTCAATGGGGTGGATTCAAGTAGCAATTGCGCCTGTGTAACCATCGGTTACACAGCGCAATTGCTTACTTGCCCCGGCGTAACGAGTGCTCCTGATTCAGGAACCTCGTTACGCCGACTGCAGCCTAAGATCTGCGCGGCATAAGACTCTTATGCCCGCATATCTTAGGCTGCATTCTAGCGATGGCCGCTAGGTGGCGTTCCCGTTGTGCTTAGTGTGTAGTATGCAAATTGCATACTAACACCGATTCACAACGTTGCACGAGCCCTGCATACGCAATTTACGTCGTTTACGTACGCCCATGTTACGTATACCCGTCGTTCCCGCGTCGCGAAATTAGAATTTTACATAGTTTGCGTAAGTGAATTGTGAATGGCGCTGGACGCCATTCACGTTTACTTTGAAGCAAATGACGTCCTTGCGACGTCATTTGCCGCAATGCACGTCGGGAAACTTTCCCGACGGAGCATGCGCTCTACGCTCGGCGCGGCAACGCGCCTAATTTAAATGATTCCCGCCCCCTACGGGATCATTTAAATTGCGTGCTCTTGCGCCGGGCATTTTGCCGGCGTGCCCGCGCAATTTACGGAGCTTATGCTCCATGAATCGAGGGCAGCACAAAAAAATTGCGGGGGCGCAGGGCAAAATCGTTGCCCTGTGCCTCCGTAATAAATGAGCAATTATTACTGAATCTGGCCCATTGGATCCAAAACTGAACTTCTTTTTCCTCACGCAAAACAAAAGACAAATTCTAGGATGACGTTGACACCACCCACCATTCTTGAACAAACCATCACCCCAAGCACCAAAGTCAAAAGCCTTGGAGTCATCTTTGACTCAGACATGACTATGGACGCACAAATAGTATCAGTAGTCAGCGGATCTTCTCCGCTTGCTGAGTGAGTGAGTGAGTGAAAAACTTATATAGCGCTGCACATGCGAACTAAATCGCCTCTGGGCGCTCGTTTGTCCATTTCTCCTTTGAACTCAAAAGAGATGGGTTTTGATCTTTCTCCTAAAGGTCAAGTGATTCTCCTCCAACCGAATGCTGGTTGGTAGAGCGTTCCATAGTCTGGGGCCCTGGAGCGCAAATCTTCGTTCTCCCTTGGACTTGTATCTGGCTTTGGGTATTTGGAGTAGATTTTGATTGGTGGATCGCAGAACGCGATTGAAATTGTGAGCTTTTAGTTTTTCGCATTGATATTGGGGGGCATTTCCTTGAACACATTTATGCGTCAGACAGAGTGTTTTAAAAGTAATTCTATCTTTCACTGGCAACCAATGAGGCCCCGTACACACGACCGGATCTGTCCGCTGGGATTTATCCGCGGATCAGTTCCAGCAGACAAATCCGGTCGTGTGTACGGCCTAGCGGACATTTTTCGGTGGACATTTGTCCAGCCGACCGTTTTTCCAGCGGATAAAAATTTCTTAGCATGCTAAGAAATCTATCCGCTGGAAACCTGTCCGTCGGACTTATCCGGTCGTCTGTACAGACTCACCAGATAAGTCAGACCCATCCCCATCCCTCGCATGCGTCGAAGTGATTCGACGCATGCGTGGAAGTATTTACCTTCCAGGGTCGCGCACGTCGCCGCATCATCGGCGCGGTTGACGGCGCGGCCACGTCACCGCGTATGTTTTCCGCGGGGATTTTGATCTGATGGTGTGTACAGCCATCAGATCAAAATCCGGAGCAGAAATGTCTGATGGAAACGGTCCGGCGGATATCCGGTCGTCTGTACAGGGCCTGAAGGGTTCTCAGTGAAGGAGAATGTATTTTGAACTACTTGCAGACGAGTGATTTGGTACTTTGGGAGTCCGAGGTAAAGGGCATTTGCATAGTCCCGTCTGGAGTTAACAATTGTTCCCACCACGACTGCTATGTCCTCTTTAGGAATAAATGGAATAAGTCTGCGTAGTAGGCGCAGCAGATGGTGCGATCCGCTGACTACTGACCCTATTTGTGCGTCCATTGTCATGTTGGTGTCGAAGATGACTCCGAGACTTTTGACTTTGGTGCTAGGGGTGTTGATTTGGCCCAGAATGGGCGGGGGTGTCCAAGTTGCTGCAAGTTGATTCTTTCAATTGGCGTGAAACAGGAGAAATTCTGTTTTCGATCTGTTGAGTTTGAGATAACTCTTTGTCATCCAGTTCTCTATCAAAGAGAGGGATTTCTCTAGATCTAGATAATGATCCTTTTTGTTGCGGATGCAAAAGTACAGTTGTGTGTCATCTGCATAAGAGTGGTAAAGTAGCTTTTGGCTACTGATGATTTCAAAGAGATGGCGGAGGTAGATATTGAACAGCACCGGCGACAGGGGGGATCCTTGAGGGACCCCGCATGACACCTTTTGCGTTTTCCAAAAAGGAGGAGAACCAGGATAGATCACTTTCCGCCACTCTGGCTACTTCAGCTAGCCGAGTCAGTAGTAGTTTGTGGTCTACCATGTCAAAAGCTGCGCTTAGGTCCAACAGTACTAGAACAGTTACAGTGGAACAGTTACAGTTACAGTGGAACCTTGGATTACGAGTAAAATCCGTTCCAGGAGAATGCTTGTAATTCAAAGCACTCGCATATCAAAGTGAGTTTCCCCATAGAAGTCAAAAGAAGCAAAGATAATTAATTTGTTACACATTGACTTCTATTGCATGCAATACCGCATGTGGCCAGAGGTGGGGGCGCCGGAGAGACTCGTAAATACTCGGAGACCACTCAGAAACCCTCAGACGGCGTTTACAAAATAGGGAATAGATGTATAGCATTTTTATTATTATTATTTTTACTACTGAAGGCGGCGATCTGCAACATTATGGCGGACACATCGGACACTTTTGACACATTGTTGGGACCATTGGCATTTATACAGCGATCAGTGCTATAAAAATGCACTGATTACTGTATAAATGTCACTGGCAGGGAAGGGATTAAGACTAGGGGCGATCAAGGGGTTAACTGTGTTCCCTATGTGGGGGGAGGGGACTGACTATAGGAGATGAGAGATCATGGTTCCCAGCTTGAAGGAACTCACAATCTGCTCCTCAGTGAACTGGGATGTTAGTGTTTACACACACACATCCCTGTTCTGCCTCTCGCGCCCGTGGTCGCTCATGGCCGGCGGTTATGATCATGAGCATCAGCACCCCCGATGTGCCTCAGGTGCATCTGCTATCCCGCTTAAAGGGGCCGATGTACAGCGGGATTTGTTATGCTTTCAATAAACATATACATTAGAAACATCTTGGGGCAGATCCACATACATAAGCTGCGCCCGGCACAGATGTCAAATACGCTACGCCGCTGTAACTTACTTTGAGTTAGTTTGAATCCTCAACGAATTCACGCCGTAAGTTACGGCGGCGTAGTCTATCTCTCGCGGCGGAATTCAAATTGGGCGGGTAGGGGGCGTGTTTCATTTAAATGAAGCGCGTCCCCGCGCCGAACGAACTGCGCATGCGCCGTCCATAAAAACTCCCAGGGTGCATTGCTCCAAATGACGTCGCAAGGACGTCATTGTTTTCAACGTGGCGTCCAGCCCCATTCACGGACGACTCACGCAAACGACTGAAAATTTTCAAAATTAGACGCGGTAACGACGGCCATACTTAACATTGAGTACGCCACCATATAGCAGCTTGAACTATACGCCAGAAAAAGCCGCACGGAAACGACGTAAAAAAATGCGATGGCCGGTCGTACGTTCGTGGATCGTCGGAAATAGCTAATTTGCATACTCAACGTGGATTACGACGGGAACGCCACCTAGCGGAAGCTGAAAAATTGCATCTAAGATCCGACGGCGTACGAAGACGTACGCCTGTTGGATCTAACACAGATGCCGTCGTTTCTTGTTTTGTGGATACCAAAACAAAGATACGACGCGCCAAATTTGAAATTACGCGGCGAATCAAGAGATACACCGGCGTAATTTCTTTGAGGATCTGCCCCCTTGACTTTGAAAGAAGTTTTATCTAGTCACTGAAAGGTGACAAATAGATGGTTATCCCGACATGTTTTGCCACCATGGGCTTCTTCAGGGAATATATTAAAGACAAGGGATGTATCACTGCATAAAACAAAACATAATTTAGAACAACAACTATGTACAAAGCACATTTATTGTTGGCTGGCACCCTTGAAAATCCCACAAAATACTTCTCTGTTCACATAAATCTATCCCCTATTTTGTAGATGCTATAACTTTTGCGCAAACCAATCAATATACGCTTACCGTATTTATCTTCATATAACGCGCCCTGGCGTATAGCGTGCACCCCCAACCTAGAAGAAAAATTCCTGGAAAAAAAAGAAATACTTACAGTTTGGATGCACCTCGTCGGTGTCTTGCCCGGCGTCCATCGGCGGCCTTATCCGGTCCGGCGTCCTTCTGCGGCCATCGTGGTGTCCTCCCCGCTGTGTTTTTCAGCCGATCCCCGCTTCCCGCGCTGTGTTTGAACCACTCCGCCGACATATACCGAGCTCAGTACACTCGGACACGCTCGGGCACGCTCAGCTCCTCTCGCGTAAAGGAAGTACAGGACGCACAGGACGTGACCGCGAGCGGACCCGAGCCTGCCCGAGTGTACCGCGCTCGGTTTATGTTGGCTGAGTGGTTCAAACCCAGTTCAGGAAGCGGGGATCGGCGTATAATGCGCACCCACGATTTTCCCCTGATTTTCAGGGGAAAAAAGTGTGCGTTATACGCCGATAAATACGGTATTTAAAAATAAAACTTACCAAAAATATGTAGAAGAATACGTATCGGCCTAAACTGAAATTATTATTTTTTTGTATTTATTTTTTTGGATATTTATTATAGCAAAAAGTAATTTTTTTTAATTTTTTTCAAAATTGTCGCTCTTTTTTGTTTATAGCGTGAAAAAAAAATACCACCAAAA
The DNA here is from genome assembly GCF_905171775.1 of Rana temporaria. Lineage (NCBI taxonomy): Eukaryota > Metazoa > Chordata > Amphibia > Anura > Ranidae > Rana > Rana temporaria. Next base: position 404,192,489 of record NC_053493.1, on the reverse strand, counting down.
GAAATCTCTATTTGTGTGAAATAAAGGACGTAAATTTTGTTTGGTTACAGAGTCGCACGACCTCGCAATTGTCAGTTAAAGTGCCGTATCTCAAAAAATCGCCAGGGGGGAAATCTTCCAGTCCTTAAAGCGGGAGTTCACCCATTAATCTATTTTTTCAAACAATCCCCTTAGATTCCTGCTCGTTTTGTCTAGGGGAATCGGCTAGTTGTTTTAAAATATGAGCCGTACTTACGGTTTACGAGATGCATCTTCTTCCGTCGCTTCCGGGTATGGGTCTTCGGGAGCGGGCGTTCCTTCTTGATTGACAGTCTTCCGAGAGGCTTCCGACGGTCGCATCCATCGCGTCACTAGTAGCCGAAAGAAGCCAAACGTCCGTGCGGCTCTATACTGCGCCTGCGCACCGACGTTCGGCTTCTTTCGGAAAATCGTGACGCGATGGATGCGACTGTCGGAAGCCTCTCGGAAGACTGTCAATCAAAATAGGAACGCCCAGTCCCGCAGCCCATACCCGGAAGCGACGGAGAAGATGCATCTCGTAAACCGTAAGTACAGCTCATATTTTAAAACAACTAGCCGATTCCCCTAGACAAAACGAGCATGAAGCTAAGGGGAAAATGTATATTGTACGGGTGAACCTCCGCTTTAAGTGGTTAAAACCCAACAACAAAACAAAATTATTTAAACTGGGACCAGTTGCGTGGTCACCACTGATATGACCATATGACCATTCCATTTCAGAATTATTTTATCTCCGTGTACAAGATGTGACCACTCAGAAATGGGTCACGGCTACCACTCTTGATAAGTATAGCTATATGCATAAATATCAAGAATTTGTCAAAAATATATTTACTGTCATCACCTTCTGCAGTAACCGCGGTCTGCAGCTCTACGAGCAAAGCAGCGGAGCTTGCCAAAAAATTTCAGCATATGGCTCCAAAATTGGATTTTGAAGGTTTTCAAATGTACGAAAAAAGCATTCTCTTTGTCTCGGGAAGAAAATAAATCTCTGATTGCTTCAGTGGCCTCCAGCAAATCTGCTGGCCGCAGAAAGATCAAGTAGAAGGAGACCGGCCTGTTCTTGCCAAGGACTCTAAAATAACTCATACAGTACTTTGAAAAGAAAAATGGAAAAACATCTTCATAGTGAGAAAAATAAGTCAGGAACAGTCCTACGTTTACTTTAGTTTATGGTTTAATCTGGCTCATTACACACTTTTGTAACTACATGATATTGTAAATGAACCACTTGAGGTTTGGAAGGTTTTACCCCCTTCCTGACCAGACCATGTTTTGCAATTTGGCACTGCGCTGCTTTAACTGGTAATTGCGCGGTCATGCAGTGCTGTACCCAAATGAAAATTGACGTCCTTTTTTCCCACAAATAGAGCTTTCTTTTGGTGGTATTTGATCGTCTCTGTGTTTTTTAATTTTTTTGCGATATAAACGAAAAGATGAAGGGCCAGATTCACAAAGAGTTACGCCGGCGTATCAGTAGATGCACCGACGTAACTCGCAACCTAAGCCGGTCGCATGTTTAAGTGTATGCTCAAACTGAGATACACTTAAACCTACCTAAGATACGACGGCCTGCGCCGTCGTATCTTAGGGTGCAATATTTCCTCTGGCCGCTAGGTGGCGCTTCCATTGAGTTTGGCATAAAATATGCAAATTAGTAGATACGCCGATTCATGAACGTACGCTTGCCCGTCGCAGTAAAGATACGCTGTTTCCGTAAGAGCTATGCCAGTGTAAAGATAAAGCTGCCCCCTAGGAGGCGTAGTCAATGTTAAGTATGACCGTCGTTCCCGCGCCGAAATTTTGAAATTTTACGTTGTTTGCGTAAGTCGTCCGTGAATGGGGCTGGACGCCATTTACGTCCACGTCAAAACCAATGACGTCCTTGCGACGTCATTTAGAGCAATTCACGCCGGGATTTTTTTGGGACGGCGCATGCGCAGTTCGTTCGGCGCGGGGACGCGCTTCATTTAAATAAAACACGCCCCCTACCCGCCGAATTTGAATTCCGCCGGGTGTTTTACGCTACGCCGCCGCAACTTTACAGGCAAGTGCTTTGTGAATAAAGCACTTGCCTGAAAAACTTGCGGCGGCGTAAAGTAAATCAAATACGTTACGCTCGCCCAAAAGTACGCCCATCTACGTGAATCTGGCCCATATTTTCTACGTTTTGATATAAAAAATCAAATAATTTTTTCTATTTTTTTCTTTTATAACAAATAACAGAAATAATGCACAAATGCAATGCAGGTTTACAAAGATATACAGAGAAGAGTTAAAGCGAAAGGTCTGTTTTAAAAAATAAAATAAAATAAAAGTCAGCAGCTACTAACACTGTAGCTGCTGACTTTTAATAAGGAGACTTACCTGTCCAGGGTGCCCGCGATGACGGCAGCTGAAGCCGAGCAAACACTCGGGTTTTGGCTGCCCTGCCGCCATCCTCGGTGAGGCAATCACTTCACCGACGATTCCCTACTGTGCATGCGCGAGCCGTGTGGCGCGACGTGAATGGGTGATGTCTCCTGGGACACACACAAGGTCCCAAAAGACAGCGCTCCCCCATTCCCCAAAAGACAGCTGAGGAGGAGAAGAAAGAAGACGGACCACGGATCAGGAAGTGGCAGATTAGGACGTTTTGCAGCATTTTTTTTTTTTTCTTGGTGGAGCTCCGCTTTAACCACTTCAGCCCCGGAGGATTTGGCTGCCCGATGACTGGGTCATTTTCGCGATACGGCACTGTGTCACTTTAACTGACAATTGCGCGGTCATGCGACATGGTTCCCCAACAAAATTGAGGTCCTTTGTTTTCCACAAATAGAGCTTTCTTTTGGGGGTATTTGATCACCTCTGCGATTTTTATTTTTTTCGCTATGAACCAAAAATGAGCGACAATTTTGAAAAAAAAAAGCAACATGTTTTACCCCAAACATATACCCCAAAAATTATATAAAAAAATATATATTTTTTCCTCAGTTTAGGCCAATATATATTCCTCTACATATTTTTGGTAAAAAGAAATTGCAATAAGCGTATATTGATTGGTTTGCGCAAAAGTTATAGGCCCGGATTCACAGACAGCGGCGCACATTTATGGCGCCTGTAGCGTATCTTCTGTACGCTACGCAGACGCAGCGCAGAGAGGCAAGCATTGAATTCACAAAATCCAATGCGCCCAAAACTGCGCTGGGTTTCCAAGGCGTAAGTCGGCGTAAGTGGAAGTGGGCATGAGCCATGCAAATGAGGCGTGGCCCCATGCAAATGATGGGCCGAGCGCCAGACAGATACGTATAACGAACGGCGCATGCGCCGTCCCGTGGCCGCATCCCAGTGCGCATGCTCACAATCACGTCGGAACAACTGCCTAAGATACGCCGGATCACTTCCTACGGCGTGAACGTAACCTACGCCTAGTCATATTCACGCCCAACGTAAACTACGTAAAATACGCCGGCTTGTGTTCCTTGGTGCAGCCCTTTACATGTCTGCTGCTGAGTTACACCTCCTTTATGGGGCATAACTTTACGCCGGACGTACAACTTACGCGCACCACTCGAAGCCTGCATCGGGCGCACGTACATTCGTGAATCGCTGTATTTTCCTCATTTGCATATTTGAATAGCTGATCAATGTGAGCGCCACCATGCGTCCAGCGTAAATATGCGCCCACACTACGCCGGCGTAGGCAAGTTACGTCGGTGGGATGAAGCCTATTTTTAGGCGTATCTTAGTTTGTGGCTCCGGTGCACAGATACGACAGCGCATATTTGCACTTACGCGGCGTATCTGAAGATACGTCGGCACAAGTGCTTTGTGAATCCGGGCCATAGTGTCTACAAAAAAGGGGATAGTTTTATGGAATTTTTATTAGCTTTTTTTACTAGTAATGGCGGGGATCTGTGATTTTAACTGTGACTGCGATATTGTGGCGGACACATCGGACACTTTTGCCGCTATTTTGCGACCATTGTCATTCATACAGCGACCAGTGCTATAAAAACGCACTGATTACTGTGTAAATGACACTGACAAGGAAGGGGTTAACCACTAGAGGGGCGAGGAAGGGGTTAAGTGTGTCCTAGGGAGTGATTCTAACTGTGTGGGGCTGGACTACATGTGACAGGACAGTGATCACTGCTATCAGGGAGCAGTAGATCAGTGTCCAGTCACTAGGCAGAACAGGGAAATGCCTTGTTTACAACGTCATCCCTCTGTTCCGCCGCACCGTGACAAGATCGCGGGACACCGGCAGACATAGAGTCCGCAGGTCCCGCAGGTCCCGCAGGCAAGGTCACGAACCGTTAGGTGACTGGTTCAAAGCAACGTACCTGTATGTTGCTTTGCCTGCCCGTGGCGTTCTGCCGACGTATATCTACGTTAGGCACTCGGCAAGTGGTTAGCTGGTAATTGAAATCCTAAAGGCGGTGATTGATTTTCGAGGTCCTGTACGCAGTGAGGCTCCCAAAAAGTCCCACACGTGGTATCCCCGTACTCAGGAGAAGCAGCAACATTTATTTTGGGGTGTCATTTCACATATGTCCATGAAATGTGTGAGCGATATATCATTTAGTGACAACTTTGTGTAAAAGAGAAAATTAAATTTTCCCAAAACTTGTGGCAAAATATAAAATATTTCATGGACTCAACATGCCTCTCAGCAAATAGCTTTTTAAAATAGGGTGATTTGTGGAGGATTTGTGCTATCTTGCCATTTTATGGCCTTTGAAACTGTGATAGGTAGTGAGGAGTGAAATCAACAATTTCCTTCTTTAGAAAGCCTGAAGGCGGTGCTTGGTTTTCAGGGTCCTGTATGTAGCTAGGCTCCCAAAAAGTCCCACACAGGTGGTATTCCCATACTCATGAGAAGCAGCAGATTGTATTTTGGCGTGAAATTCCACATATAATCATGGCATGTGTGAGCAATATATCATTTAGACCCCTTTCACACTGAGGCGCTTTGCAGCCGCTATAATGCAAAAAATAGCACCTGCAAAGAGCCCTGAAAGAGCGGCTCCATTCACTCCAGTGTGAAAGCCCGAGGGCTTTCACACTGGAGCAGTGCATTGGCAGGACAATAAAAAATGTCCTGCAAGCAACATCTTTGGACCAGTGAAGGAACGGTGTGTACACCGCTCCGCCACCGCTCTTGACCATTGAAATGAATGGGCACCTCGGCCGAACTGCCGGCAAAGCGCTGCTGCAGCGGTCCTTTGCGGGTGGTTTTAGCCCTTTTCCGGCTGCTAGTGGGGGTTAAAAGTGCTCCGCTATCGGCCGAATACCTCTGCAAAAAAGACGGTAAATGGCGGTCATTTGGGGGTTTTGAACTCTCCTGGCATTTTATGCCCAACATTAAAAGCTTATGCCACACATCACCCCCTCTTCTAACCACTTGAAGACCAAGTCCTTTCAGAAACTTTTTGTTTACATGAAAATTATTATTTTTTTTGCTAGAAAAATGCTTTGAAACCCTAAACATTATATCTATTTTTTTAATAGCGGCCCTACAGATTAAAATGGTGGGTCTCGCAATTCTTTTTTTCACACAGTACTTGCACAACGATTTTCCAATTGCAAAATATTTTGAATTTTAATGCACAAAAACACACTGTATTGCCCAAATGTTTGGTTAAAAAAAAAAAAGTTCCAATTCCAGTGCAAGAGTCTTTTCCTCAAGCCTCTCTGTCCATTTGGAATTACCAATGGCACTAGACAAGGATACCCACTGTCCCCACTAATTTTTGTACTGCTAATGGAACCCATTGCAGCCAAAATCCACTCTGACGCCTCAATAACTGGTATCACTTTCCGCAAAAGTGAGCACAAACTTAGTTTATTTGCAGACAATGTCATCCTGATGGTCACAAACCCACAGAGATCCCTTCTATCCATACAGGCAACACTCGCTTCTTTTAGTGCAATTTCCTACTATAAACTTAATGCTACTAAATCTACGCTGTTACTCTCCAAATGATACCTCCAGGCTTAGAAGGACCTTCCCTTTCTCCTGGGCTAAACAATCTATCACATACCTAGGTATCCAACTCCCCTCTTCCACTTCCAAATTATACAAGGTAAACCACAGACGCTTCTCCTAAAATCTACTGAGACCTTGGTGTGTTTCGCTCTTTTGGCCTCTCTAGAATAGGGAGAATAGCTACTCTCAAAATGATAACGCTCCCAATTTATTTATTTTTTTAGATCCCTCACAATCCCTCTTCCATCTAGTTTCTTTACTGCTGTCCAACGCCACCTCACATGTTTCATATGGAACTCTGGCCATCCTAGAAGTGCTACCCACATACTTACCAGATCTGTTAAAATAGGAGGCACTGGCCTCCCACATAAACGAACATTCTTTTACGCAACATTACTTGACCAACTCTACTATTGGTGGCATCCTACAGATCAAAAGACTTGGTCGCTTATGGAAACTTCCCTTTATCATCCAGATGAACTAAAGGGGCGCTCTTATGCCGCGTACAGACGAGCAAACATGTACGATGAAACCGGTCCGTCGGACCGTTTTCACCGTACATGTCTGCCCAGGGATTTCTGTATGGTGGCTGTACTCACCATCATACAGAAATCCGCGCGTAAACAATACGCGGGGCGTGTCCGTGCCGTCGCCGCGACGATGACGCGCCGACGTGGGCGGGCCTGCCAGTTAAATGCTTCCACTCATGCGTCAAAGTCATTCGACGCATGCGAGGGATGGCGGACGCTCGGACATGTACGGTAGGTCTGTACAGACGACCGAACATGTCCGAGGGGACAGGATTCCAGCGGGCTGTTTTAAAACAAGCCCGGAAATATTTGCCCGCTGGGAAAAGGCCCGGCGGGCAAATGTTTGCTGGAATCCTGCCCGCTCGGGCCTACACACGACCGAACATGTATGCTGAAACTGGTCCGCGGACCAGTTTCAGCAGACATGTTCGGTCGTCTGTACGGGGCCTAAGCCATCAGCACCAGTCTCCATTTACCTTTCGCAACTCAGTCCACACACATAGCCTCTTTTAGAACATGGAAAGAGCTCTCTGCGAAGACACCCTCATCCCAACTCTTGCACAAACTTCTTCTGCCCTTAGAAAGCCTGTACCGCTGTCCTGAACCTGTAAAATTGCAAACGGCGCCATATTGCCCACATTGATGACCTATACCTAGACCAAAAACTTGGAACTCTCTCTCTGCTGACTACAATCTACCTCCTACTGAGACCTTTACCTACACTTACATTTCACATTTTCTTCAATCCATGCTCATACAGACTGCAGTATACCTACCTTTTGACACACAACAATATTACTCTCAACCCCAAATATCCTAAGAAAGGGATTTACCTCTAGTACACCCTCTAAATGAATATATCCATACTCTCAGATCACACCATCATGAAAATGGAAATTGAAACGGAGAGAATGCTTCTCAGAACCTTAGTGACAAAAAGCTATTGCAGCTACTAACTTGGCCTCCCACTGCTCCACTCATTGGGAACTTTACCTAAAAACTCTACGCCAATGGTATTTTACCCCTTTCAAATTGGCAAAGTTTTACCCAGCCAGTTCTTCAACATGTTTGGAGACTTTGTGGCGAGAATAGCACACTGGCCCATACTTTAAGGTTTTGTAAATCCCTGAGATCCTACTGGTGTCAAATCATTGCCCTCATATCTAATATTTTAGACCAATAAGTAGACCCAAATCCAGCCCTTGGACTGATACATATTGGGGTCGAGGCTCTTCCTCCTAGAGCTAGATCTATCATCCATTTACTACTGGCAGCTAAACATAACATCACCAGACTATGACATACCACGACCCCACCCCCCATCTCCAACACAATCGCTGACCTAAACCTTCAATGCGAGATGGAGAAATTGCTCACCTGTAAATAAACTTCAAATCCAGCATTTCTCCCTACTCTGGTCTTTCTGGCTCACTCACCCCAAATGTACCTTAACATGATAAATTGTGCTGTGAATTTCTGTGCTTAGGTTCCCGATTTCCGTAAACCTCTACTCCCCTTTTTTTCCTCCAAGATTCCCACCTTCCATCCTTCCCCTTCTTCAAAGTTCACACAACCTCCCTCCCCTTAGGTACAGAGTTTGCCTAAATATGTTCTCTTCTATCCGTCTTTGTACACACACATGTTCTGCATTGTTTCTCTGTTTAGCATGTTATTTACCTGCACGAAGCGGATTAAACCAAAGGGACATTTTTGAGAACCGATCAGCAGGTCCAGGCAATAAATCATTGGTCTGGACCTGATGAGTGATTGGTTCTGAACCAAATCCGATCGCCGTGGGGACGGCAGGTGCACGCGCGCCCCCTACCGGCAGGCGTGAATCCTGCCCTGCTGCAGTATATGTATGTGGGGTGGTCCAGAACTGGTTAAATATGAATAGAACTGCAGTCTTGTGCAACCGTTTGGGCATGCCTAGTCAAGTGACATGTTTTGCTGATTTTATCAATGTAATGAAGTTATCGCAAACTTAAAGCTTATCTCTGGTCAAGGCCAGCAAAGTTTACCACTTACCTTTCAACCCAGTTACAGTATAAGACCAAAATAAGAAAAGTACTATAGCCTTATCTTAATCCATAGTGTGGCACATTGGTGCCCATGTCTTCTATCTGGACTGCAGAGTTGGAGAGACTTTCTTCAGCTATCCACATGGCTGCCTGGTGATGTGGACCTTTCCTACTGGCATGGTTCTGAAGACTCCAGTGGTGTGAAGATATCACAAACAAGGTGTACAACAACACCTGTGGGCAGAATGTCATGGACTGCAATAGTTAATAACTGGTCTTTGTTGTGTTGAGGTGATGGTCAACTTAGTACCAGTGGTTGTCCTTAGGAACGCACCAGGAAGTGAGCAAGCAAGGGTCCAGTAAAAGATATAGCAGGTAAGGACCAAGCAGAAGCATAGGGCCAGATTCACAGAATAAATACGCCGGAGTATCTACTGATACTCCGGCGTATTTTCAAATTTGCCGCGTCGTATCTTAATTTGTGATTCACAAACAAGATAGAACGGCATTTGGCTAAGATCCGACAGGCTTACGGCTTCGTACGCCTTCGGATCTTAGGCTGCAATACTTCGGCCACCGCTGGGTGGAGTTTGCGTCATTTTCCAGCGTCGGGTATGCAAATTAGCTTTTACGGCGATCCACGAAGGTACTCGCGTGCTTTACGTCGTCGCAAGTCGTTTTTTCCCATCGCAAAGTTAAGGCTGCTTTTTCATGCCTTAACTTTAGACCAGCCATGTTAAAGTATGGCCGTCGTTCCCGCATCAAATTTAAATTAATTTTTTTCGGCGTAAGTACGTTACGCACGTCGCCATTCACAAACACGTCGGGGCGCCGTAATTTCGTGCAAAGCACGGCGGGAAATTTCCAAACGGAGCATGCGCAGAATTTTCGGCACGGGAGCGCGCCTAATTTAAATGGTACACGCCCCATTTGAATTAGGCGGGCTTGCGCCGGACGGCTTTACGATACACCGCCGTAAGTTTACACGCAAGTGCTTGGTGAATCAGGCACTTGAGCTGAAAACTTGCGGCGGTGTAACGTAAAGACGATACGTTACGCCGCCGCAGGTTTTTGCTGAATCTGGCCCATAGTCGGTAAACAAGCCAAAAGTTAGTAACACATGGTGACAGGTTGGGATCAAGCAAAAAGTGTAGTTGAGGAGCAAGCAAAGGTCAGTAACGAGTGGTAGCAGAGATAGGAATGGCAGTAGGATTGACAGGAGTAAGATATTGGCCACATTTATATGGCAAACCGGAAGTGCAGAGAAATGGCTTAAATAGGAAGTTAATGGGAGGAGCAATGAGTTCATAGTTCATCAGAAACAAGGATTGTTCAATGGATCAGACAGCAATAAAACCCAACAAATATTCAATTTTTCTTCTTTAGACACACTTTAATATTGATATGTCACAGCCAACCTGTAGACATGAAAAAAACTTAAGTAAAAATGTCCAATAATTTGTCAAAGTGCTCTCTGAAAATCCTATAGGGGTCCCCTTTTAATACAGATAATTTTAATTCAAAATAATAATTCTTGTCCCACGGATGACTGTTTTTTTAGAAAAAACACAAAAAATCAATGGTCCCCTTTTATTGATTGTGATTATACTACAAGGGTGTGAATGGTATTCATCAAGCAATTTGTTCTACTCCATTGCATGTTTCCTTTGTTACCTAATTAATCAAGTACTTCCTCGTAACCTTGACTTGTCACTATCCCGAGAGTGAATTAGAGAAGAGCCACCCACATTGGAACGCACACGTCTGCCTGTTATTGTCCCACATAAGAATTAATAAGACCTGTCATCTTTATTCAGCAAAGGCCATTATTTTTCGTGTGTCTCTCATATTTAATTTAAAAGCAAACCAGCCCCCTCCTCAAGTGGTAATATATAGAACTTTATGACACCAATTTCTATAATATTGCTTCTTCAATTTTTAATGGGCATCTAATACATATTTATGTGTACCATTACTCTTTGATTTCCGAAACAATTTGTAGGTGCAAAGAGACTGGGTATTAAATGATCAAAGCTACACATAAATGACGTCTTTGTTATATATGTTTTTTTTTTTTCCTTTTCAATTTTTCAGAGTTATATACTATACATGTTTTCTCATTGTATGAGTTTGGAAAGGGGTGACAGGTTTTTGATGTTTTTGTTATATGTGTTTTATTCTTTTATATTTCCAAGTAAATGTATTCATATTTGTTCATTGAATGAGCTGGGAATGGAATTATAAGTTAAACAATTGAAAATGTCACCAGCACATCAAACATCCTAAAATCAGTCAACAATTTTATTTTTTTATTTTATTTTTTCTTATCTAATTCCAAAAAAGAAATTGAGGAAGACCAAAGTTTCACAAACTTGGAGTAGCATTCCTGTAGACTCGCCTTGCGGCTTCACTTCCTGGTTCCTTACTGCGCAGGCGCGCGTCGTGCTGCATTATCCCACTGGTCCCTGTTGTCTTCTGGTACCCGTGTGTCTCCCAGAAGACAGTGGGGGGGACGGAGTAGGCGCTGGACGTGGCATAGATCACTGTGGTGATCTATGCCCGGAAGTGGGAGCAAATACCTGGATTACAAGGGTATCTGCTCCCCCCTGAAAGGTGACAAATGTGACATCGGAGGGGGGGGGGGTTGCAAAAAGTGGAAATAACATTTTTGGGTGGAATGCCACTTTAATGCAGATAAGGCACCAAGTGAGTTTAATTACCACCTTAATCAGCCATAGAACCCTCTGGCTCTCGCACAGCCACTGAAATACATAGATTCATGCATTGCATGAATCTATGTATTTTTGCCGCTGCCGCCCACTATTCAGATGGCTGGATGCTGGCACAGTGGTACCAAATTGATGGGCACAGTGGTAACAATTGATGGGCACAATGGTGACAATTGATGGCACAGTGGTGACAATTCATGGCATAGTGGTTACAGTTGATGGCACGGTGGCTGTGTTTAATGGCATGTCACAGTGACTGCGTTTGATGGCATGGCACAGTGGTGACAATTGATGGCACAGTGGTTGCATTTGATGGCATGGCACAGTGGTTGCGTTTGATGGCATGGCACAGTGGTTGCGTTTGATGGCATGGCACAGTGGCTGCGTTTGATGGCATGGCACAGTGGTGACAATTGATGGCACAGTGGCTGTATTTTTAATGGGCAAAGTGAGGCTGCAATTGTTTTTTTGTTTTGTTTTTTTTCGTTTGGGCACCCCCAAAAATTTTGAGCACCAGCCGCCACTGCATAGAACCTGTGTAAATAATAGGTGTTCGGGTTTAAAGTGAGGAGGTGGCAAACCTACCCAGCAGTACTAAATTTAGGCAGGGGAACTACTGCATAGGGCAGAATTCATACACCTCTGTTATAATAATCTTTATTACAATGATGTCACACATAATAGATGAATGAGCTCACGGGGGGGGGGTAGGAATTCCTAATGGAGTGCTCTTTTCAATACAAATTCTTACCCGGTCATGAATCACTTATTGGATTATCTATAGTGCCCCCAAGGCTTGCAGTCTTACTAATTGATGAGGTGCCTAAACACTAATACCCATATAACTTACAATGGAGGGTACAATATTATGTGTTCTAAAACTGTTAAGAAAAATTGCACGGTCTTTAGCACTTGCGTGACGGCTCAAGAATTCTTTTTTACAACAATACAGATACATTTAGCAAATTAAACATTTTAAACAAATGATCTAAATAAAATTATCACTAAATAGTGTTCAATTAAACAAGTTAATAGATGTTGTTGATTAAATGACCTTAAATGAGCTTTATTTATTATGCCGTTGCTCTTTCCTGTTTATCCACAACAACATTTTTTTCATACATCCCGCTTTTAACCTTTTCCATCGGCCATGTAAACAGGCTCAAAGCGTTGTTTATGTGCGGATTAAATCCATAAATTGGAGGGAAATAATGAAATATGTAAATTAAACTCAGCAAGGAGATGTACCTCACGCCAGAAATGGAGATTTAGTCTTTTCACTTCCCATAGAAAGTCTAATTCTGGATCAATAACTCCACTTCATTCAAGCCCTCTCCAGGCTTGCAGCATACTCAACATCAACCTGAAATCCCAGAGCCTCTTCAATTACTGCTGAATGCTGATATGGATTATCCTCTTAGTGACAATTAAGCCAGACCAGAAAAAAAAAGATTATAGAAGCCCAATTAGATTTTTCTTAATAAATTCACATTAAAGGCATAATACATGTATGTCTTTTGAATTATGTAGCATGTTTTTGTTTAGTTTTATTTTTTTTATTAAAGTGACATTGTTGTTAACTCAAATTTTTTTAACTAAAGTCACCTTGTGAAGTGTTATGTTTAAAACATTTTATGCATACTGTTCTGATACCAATGTTATCTCACGCTCCCGGGGGAGCCATAATATTGTGTCTCCTACTAGGAGTTGTGATTCCTCCCCCAGGCTCCTTTGCCATTACTGTGTCCTGCACTGACATTTGGGTTGGCAGAAGAACCTACAGCACTCAAAAGGGGACCAGGTACCCAACACACTCAATAGTTGGAAATTGAAGTACCACACCACTGTTGTCAGGTTCAGGTTGGGTGGACCCGATACTAGTATCGGTATGGGTACCGATACCGAGCATTTGCCCAAGTACTTGTACTCGGGGCAAATGCTCCGATGCTTCACCCGATCAGGGTGATCAGTGCGGTGGGAGAGTTACAAGCACCGATCACCCTGTATAGATTTCAAAGTCTGACAGCTGGCCCGTCCCCCCCCCCCCCCCCGCGGCTTTCAACTGCTTTAGTTAAATCAGTGGTGATCGGTGCTTGAATCTCGATTTCAAGGGTTAGAATTTGGCGTAAACAACAGAAAAGCATGGATCCATCCTGCCTTGTATCAATGGTTCAGGCTGGTGGTGGTGAGGTAATGGTGTGGGGTATATCATCTTGGCATACTTTGGAATTGCCACAGACGTCTAAAAATTTGAGAACCAGCTTTCAATCTTTTGCTGGTGGAAATTCCGACAGCAAAAGTCCGATGGAGCCTACACACGGTCGGAATTTCCAGACGAAAAGGTCACATTGGACTTTTGCTGGCGGAAATTTCCGACCGTGTGTACGGGGCATTAGGCTTTAATTGATCAATATTCTATGGACACTGTTGTAGGAGTAACAATAGTATGGAGCAAAATTGTGTAAGGCCTCGTACACACGATAGGTTAAACAGAGGACAACGGTCTGATGGACCGTTTTCATCAGTCAAAAACCGATCGTTAGTAGGCACGACCATCGGTTAAAAATCCACGCATGCTCAGAATCAAGTCGACGCATGCTTGGAAGCATTAAACTTTGTTTTTTTTTTCAGCACGTCGTTGTGTTTTACGTCACCGCATTCTGACACGATCATTTTTTTAACCGATGGTGTGTAGGCGCGACAGACCATCAGTCAGCTTCATCGGTTAACCGATGAAAACGGTCCATCGGTCCGTTCTCATCGGATGGACTGATCGTGTGTACGAGGCTTTAGACAAGCATTAAATGTAAATAGAAGATTCCAAACCCAAGGATGTAATGAGTATCTGGTTTGAAGGCTTGTAAAAGGGGCAGAAAAAAAATTGTGTTATTAAAGTCCCAGAAAGAGAAGAAATTCAAAATGCGATAGGTGTATGTTTTGTGCTCGAGAAGGATGATGGGTTTCTTTTGATAATGTTTGTGTGTTAGACAGTTGGCTCTGTTTCTTTCAACTTTATTGTGAAATCCCTGCTGTGTTTTGTTGAAAACTGTATGAAGCAGGCTTAATATGACCCATAAACAATTGCTGCTTTCAATCACTCTTCCATTATTTATTAGAAGATGGCTGTATTCACTGTGAGCCTCAATTCAATTTTTTCTTGTGCTTCATATTTTCTTCATCTCTAGAAAATATTTCTCAAATGCAATCATCCAAGTGATACCAATGGTGATCAGCATACACTAGTGGAAGGCATATCTCCTTCATATGGAGAGGGACTCAAGGCAAACAGCTAAACAACTACTACTGAAATACAGTACCTTGAAAAAGTATTCATACCACTTGAAATTTTCCAAATTTTGTCATGTTACAACCAAAAACTTAAATGTATTTTATTGGGAATGTATGTGATAGACCAACACAAAGTGGCACATAATTGTGAGGTGGAAGGAAAAATATAAATGGTTTTCATTATTTTTTTTACAAATAAAGATATGCAAAGTGTGGGGGGTACATTTGTATGGGCTCCATGGCTGGATACACCGGGGCTCGCCCCGGTGGACCTGGTCATGGACAGACTTTTGGGACTAAATTTAGGGTGAGGAACAGCACAAACAATAAAAATAATATAAAAAAAGACAAAGTGATTTTATGTTGTGGGAGTACTGAGCTCATTGTACCCTGTTTCTGCTTTATACTTGCATAGCTATGTATTCTAATGCAACACTGACGGTGGCTGTATACCAATCTTCATTTAACCAATAGCAGATTGACGACCGGGCCGTGGTTCAGTTAGATTCCTCACAGCAGATTGACGCCCAGCAGGATAACAGCAGCCGCGCACCCATGGGGGGAGCGCATAGCGGCGATCGGCGGTGCGGTGTGTCAGTCTGACACATCGCTACACCCATCTCGGTAAAGAGTCTCTGACGGAGGCTCTTTACTAAGTGATCACCCGTGTCCAATCACGGCAGATCACAATGAAAACAGGAAGAGACATTGGTCGGCTTTTCCTCACTTACGTCTGACAGACGCCCACCCAGGACCACCAGGATGCTGCAATAGACCACCAGGGATGGCCATACACACTTGATGGCCAGGTATGCCACCTAGACCACCAGGGAAATGCCAATCTGTGCCCAGGCAGCTGCCAATCAGTATCCAGTGCCTGCCAGTGCCAGTGTCATCAGTGATGCCTATAAGTGCCATCTATCAGTCCCCCATATCAGTGCGCATCAGTGTCGCCTATCAGTGCCCACCAGTGCCTCCTTGATGGCCTTCCGTAAGGGCTTGAAAACACTTCTTTTTTCACAAGCCTACAGATAGAGACTTGGCCTTCCAAGCCCTTAGCAGGACGCTGCCTTAATCCCAGGCTGCGGTCCATGGTCAGGGAGTAGGGATAGGCTTTTTGTGCCCTGACGCCCCCCCCCCCCTCTTTTTATATTTCTGTTTATTTCTTGTCTGTTCCCCTATTTTACTTAGATGTCCTAGTTTCTTCTTTTTGCTCTTGGGAACTGGATACCCCCAGCTTGTTGGTAAGCGCTTAGACGCGAGTTTCACAACTCACATTCGGCGCTCTATAAGTATTTATTCCAATCCAATCCAATAAGTGCCCATCAGTGCCTCCTATCAATGCTCATCAGTGCTGCATATAAGTGCTACCCATCAGTGCCGTCTACCAGTGCCGCCTATCAGTGTCCATTGTCAGTGCCCGTCAGTGCCACCTCATTGGTGCCGCCTTATCAGTGCCCTTCAGTGCTGCCTTATCACTGCCCATCACTGAAGGAAACTTACTTATTTACAAAATTATATAACGGAAACAAAAGAAAAACTTTTTTTTTGTTTAGAAAAAAATTAAAACTAAAGGGGTAATTAAATACCACCAAAAGAAAGCTCTATTCCTGGGGGAAAAAAATGATAACAATTCTGTTTGGGTACAGCATAGCATGACCGTGCAATTGTCATTTAGACAGCAACAGTGCTGAAAGCTGAAAATTGGCTTGGCCAGGAAGGGGGTGTAAGTGCCTGGTATTGAAGTGGTTAATAAACTTTTGCAAATATTTTGCAATTTAAGGAAATAGTGAGGATGCCTCTACAATGTAATATCCACTTAGCTACCCTTCACAATAAATGGACATGTGATAATCTACTGAATTGTTATTGAACACTTCTGTACCCCTAAAGACAGTATATAGGTGACTAGTGGAGCTCAGTGTAAAAAGAAATTAGATACATTTGGGGCTCTCCTTTCTTTCCTTGAACTAATATCTCCCGTAAGGCTGCAGAATTTTAGTGCTACTGAAAATATCGGAGTGGATCAGCGGGGATGCAAGAGTCTTCACTGTGTTGATATCATGGTGTGGTCTGTGGATTCGGTCTCGTTTGATCTACACATATATGCATATTTATGAGATCTATCTATTCCAGTGAGTGCCCTGCGATAAAGCTGGATGGTGGCTACAGAGATTAGCTTGGGAAGTTTGAAGCGCCATATTTGTGAGCGACACTTGGAGTGCATGTGAAGTGCATATAAAATAGCTGCTGACAATTTATTGTGATTTAGAGAGAGCAAACTGTCTCTCAGCTCTCAAATCCGTACTTAAGCCCTCGTTCCCACCAGTGCAAATTGTTATGCGACTATTTTCAGCAACCAGTTGTAGCAACTTTGAAAAAGGTCCATGCACGACTTTTCTGCATTTTCATTGCGACTAGCATTGACTTCTGTTAAATGAAGTCGCAAGCCGCAATGAAAACGCCGATCCAAATGACACTGATCTGCGGCTTTGAAATTGAGCTGAAGTACCATCCTTTCAAAGCCACACCGGGGTGAACAAGGGTTAAAACTCACTTAAAGCCGAGTTCCACCCAAAAGTGGAACTTCCGCTTAATCCACTCCATTTGGCATGTCATTTTCTTGGGGGGGGGGGGGGTGGGGGCTTCAGTAGTAGTGGGACTTCCTGTCCCACTTCCTCCTTCCACCCAGGGACCACTAAAACCGCGTACACACGATCAGTCCATCCGATGAGAACGGACCGTTGTCATAGGTTAACCGATGAAGCTGACGGTTAAAAAAACGATCGTGTCAGAACGCGGTGACGTAAAACACAACGACGTGCTGAAAAAAATGAAGTTCAATGCTTCCAAGCATGCGTCGACATGATTCTGAGCATGCGTGGATTTTTTACTGATGGTTGTGCCTACTAACGATCGTTTTTTCCCATCGGTTAGGAATCCATCGGTTAAATTTAAAACAAGTTGGCTTTTTTTTAACCGATGGTTAAATAACCTATGGGGCCCACACACGATCGATTGATCGATGAAAACGGTCCATCAGACCGCTGTCCTCTGTTTAACCTACCGTGTGTACGAGGCCTTAGGCGATACGTCATATCGCCTTTTAGCCGCCCCTCCCTGTAGGCAATCACCTGGGACATGTGACAGGTCCCAGGCGATCGCCTGTCCTCTCAGGGAGCGCTGCGCTGTTCGCGCATGCGCAGTGAGTGCCTGACCGTGAAGCCGAAAGCTGTCCTGGCCGGGTGCCCACAGTTGCAATGGAGGCACCGGCGGTGAAGGGGGGGACCGGAACGAAGCTCCCGGTGGCACGTCGCTGGACCGTGGAACAGGTAAGTGTATGTTTGTTAAAAGCCAGCAGCTACACTTTTTGTAGCTGCTGACTTTTAATAAACATAAAGAAAAGGCTGGAACTCCCCTTTAACTTAGGGTGACCAGACATCCCCGGTTTCCAGGGACAGTCCCCAGATTAAGGACACTGTCCCCAGATCAAGTCTGTCCCCGGATTGGATTTGAACAGGGGCTGGGGAAATTTAAAAGCCAGTCAGTGCAGACTAAAAAAAAAACAGACTTATACACCCTAGCTTTGCCGCTCCTACTAGCTTAGGGGGGCATAGTTTTTCCATTATCTGTGCCCCTTTCTAATGATCATGTGCTGGTCGGAGCGGAGCGAATATTTCTTCAGCTTTGGGTGCATGCCCATTCAGCTCCGCTCGCATGTTCTTCTGCCTTGGCTCAAGTACCGGCCAAGGAATTTTTCTACGGTGTCTGTGTGTTTTTTTTTTAACTATTTACACTTCCTTCGTGAAATGGTAGAGGTACAGCGTACCCCATTACCAATTCACATAGGGGGGGGCAGGATCTGGGGGTCCCCTTTGTTAAAGGGGTCTTCCAGATTCTGATAAGCCCCCCGCCCGCAGACCCCCACAACCACCGGGCAAGGGTTGTGGGGATGAGTAAGATACGAAGAAAGAGGATAGATAGCCGCACTCCTGAGTCAGTCCATCTCTACATAGTGACCCACCTGGAGCGGTGATCCCTTCTCTTCTCCGTTGTGGGGATGAGGCCCTTGTCCCCATCAACATGGGGACATCCTCCACATGTTGAGGGAATGTGGCCTGGTGCGGTCCAGGAGAGGGGGGGGCCGCACTCTGTCCCCCCCTCTTTTCTGCGGCCGCCCAGGTTAACGTGCTCGGATAAGGGTCTGGTGTGGATTTTTGGGGGAACTCCACGCCATTTTGTTTTTATTTGGGGTGGAGTTTCCCTTAAAATCCACACCAGACCTGAAGGGTCTGGTATGGATATTTGGGGGGAACCCCACATCATTTTTTTTTTAATTGGCGGCGGGGTTCCCCTTAATATCCATATCAGACCTAAAGGGCCTGTTAATGGAATTTGTGGGGACCCCACATTCTTTTTATGAATGAGTCATCTCTGAATTGCCAGAGATGTATGGGAAACATGCGCTATTTCACATGCTGACTTTACACCCCCCCTAGGTATGAAATTTAAAGTAATATTACACTTTTATTGTTTCACTTTTAGCATTATTAAATTCACTGCTCGCGAAAAAACTGCAGTTTTTAAAACTTTTTTTTTGCATTGATACATGTTTCCTGGGACAAACACTTTTTAGGACAATAACTTGCATATTAGCCTTTAAAATTAACACTTTAGATTTCAAATGTTCGAGTCCCATAGACTTTAACAGGGTTCTAAAGTTCACACGAACATTTGGTGCGCAAGTTCTGATGAGAACCGAACAGGGGGGTGTTCGACTCATCCTTAATAACAACCAATGCAGCTACAATTCTCTCAGCTGTTATCTATGGAGCAGGTGGGAATGTTCCGCCGCCTTTTGCGGCTCTCCCAGTCCCTCCCAAACGACCAGCCGACACGTCCGTTTGCTGGCTGAAGACCCAAACAAAGCCAGAATTGGCTTTCATTGAGTCTCAGATTTAGTAACCCAGAAGCGATGTCATGGCATTACTTGTGGTCCCTAGTATTCCTAAATGCAAATTTTGACATTTCGAATACTTTTAAGCGCAAAGGTGGGATTTGGAGTCTTATAGACCCTCGATCTTTCCATAAAGAGTACATGTCGCTGACAATTACTGTCACAAGGAATGTTTGCATTCCCTGTGACAGCAATAAACATTATCAAAATTTTTGCGCATAGAGAACCAAATAAGCAGCCAATACGTCACTAGACATACAGTGCAAAATAAAAAATAAAAATAAAAAATGTGGCGCTAAGTGAAAAAGTGAAGGACTTATGAACCTGAAAAGCAATACAAAATTGAAGTGATATATAAATGTGAACCAAACCAAACATGGAAAGTCCAAAGTGAATAGAAAAACATCTATGGAAGGTCCATTAGACTTCAAATGAAGTGAAAGGGTATTTCTTGGGTAATCTGGGATGAATCTTGAAAATACAGGCAAAATGGTAAAGTGTTTACGCTTAAAAGATTCGGTGGACATAGTACCATATAGCACGTGGGTGAACCAGGCAATCTTGAGGGAATGACCTCAAACAGGTACTCTGGAACCATGGTAAGAAAGGTTCCACCCAGTAAGGACTGTCAGGAATCCAAAACGTGCAATGAATCACATCAAATGGTGTGCATGAAGCAGGGGGAGGGGGGTGCCGCGGGATGCCGAAATTATTTTTACCGGAACAGCAGTTAAAGTTGAAAAGTGGGGGGGAGCTCTTACCTCTTCCTCCTCATGTATTTTCCTCCTCCCGTGCTGCAGTTGAGGAGTGTGGGGAGTAGACATTTTCGTTTATTTCTGTTTCGTTTCTGTTCGTTTATCGTGATTCGTAACGAGTCGTAATTTCGTAAGACGTTAGTTATCGTATTCGTACTCTTTAGTATTTTCGTAACACTCTTTTTTCCGTTTCCGTTTTTTTCTGTTAGTTTATTTTTCGTTGAACCGAGATTAGTATTTTCGTTATATTTTGTATTCTGGCGCGTTCGTATTTTTAAAATTATTTTTTTCGTTCCTTCGTTTTTACGTTAGTTTAATTTTCATTGTTTTGCTATTCGTATTTACATTATATTTTCCATCATGCCGCGTTCGTATTTTCGTAAGAAATATATTTTCGTTGCTTTATGATCATTCGCATTTTCGTGTCTAATTTCCTTTGATTGTAAAAACGTACTTTTGTAGATTTTATTGCATTCGTAATTCTGTTAGAATACATTTTACGTTTATTCGACACACTACTTGTCGTAATTTTGTAATTCGTACTTTACTGTGATTGACTTGACTGTCTTAGTTAGCACACACACCCTGTCTAGAATGAAGTCTGACGTAGAAGAAAAATAAAATATGTCAGATATTACAAATACAAATCTAGAAATTAGATGCACTGCAGTCTAACACAGAAAAAGACACAAGGAGCCAGGAGGTAATGAGAAAGAAGCTCATTGGGGGAAGGAACAAACCTCTTCAGAGGAAAGGGACAGCGCTCAGTGGCTATTGGTCAATGTCCAGAAATATTTCAGTACTAGCGAAAGCTAATTTACATTATTTCGTATTTTCGTTGTTTTCATTTCCGTTTTCCGAAGATTCGTAATTTATTTTTTGTTAGTTTTGATTTTCGATTTTTTTCTTTGTTCGGCATTTTGGTTGTTTTCTTTTCGGTCTTCGAATATTAGTAAGTTTGCATTTTCGTTCATTTTGTTTTTCGTAATTATTATTTTTTTTGGGTTCGGTATTTTCGTTGTTTCTATGTTTTCGTTTCTTTCTTCTTTCGTATCTTCGTTGTTTTTCATATTCGTTATTTTGAAAATATCGTTATTCGGTATTAACTGCGCTAAACCGTTCGTTCATTCGTATCAACTAAAATAACGAAAATTGACGGAAAACGTATTCGTAACTTAAAAAATTGCACATGCCTAGTGGGGAGGGGGTGGGGGACCTCGGACCTTCTCTTCCTCCTCTTCACCTCTTCAATAAGGTTATGCGTGAAAATATCCTCTCTTGCGGGAACGCGGAAAACAGTTGTCATTGCGGGAAAGTCCCGCACAATCCGTGCCAGTTGGGAGGTATGCATATGGGGTTTACACTTTCAGCAAATCTGATTAAACAAGCTTGTAGATAAAATGGAGTATAGGCAACAATTCCAAGAGCATCACCCAATGCGTTTCGTCCTATTGGACATCATCTGGGGTGTTCAAAGTGGAATTCGATTGTATTTGAGAACCACAAACTGAAAATGCTATTCTGTTCACATTTAATATTTAAAGGAAATTCCACCATCCATGTCTCCAAGCTTTATTTTAGAGAGAAATCACTTTGAAAAACACCCTCATAGCATTTCATGCCTTGGCCATCTTGAGTAAGGACAGATGATTTGTGTAGAATTTACTTCCTAGGCAGGAGAGTGTTCCTCCTCCAGATAAAAGAAAAAAAAATGACCATGAAGACTTCTGGGATGTATGACCTCATTTTTGGTTCAGGCCAGAAACCAGGAAGCAACTGAAGAAATGTAAAAGAAAAAGTCTAAAACAAGTAAATATTATACACCTTCCTATCTATTTATCAATGCTAGCAGCATAAGGATTAAAAAATAGTTAACCACTTCAGCCCCCTGGAAGAATTTACCCCCTTCCTGACCAGAGAACTTTTTGCGATTCGGCACTGCGTAGTTTTCAATGACAATTGCGCGGTCGTGCAACGTTTACCCAAACAAAATTACGTCCTTTTTTCCCACAAATAGAACTTTTTTTTGGTGGTATTTGATCACCTCTGCGGTTTTTATTTATTGTGCTATAAACAAAAAAAAGCATACATTTTGGAAAAAAAGCTTTATTTTTGACTTTTTTGCTATAATAAATATCCCCCCAAAAAAAAAATATATATATAAAAAAAAAAAAAGAGTTGACATTTTGATAAAAAACAACAACAATGGGGTAGATTCAGGTAGGACTTACACCGACGTATCTCGAGATGCGCGGCGTAAGTGTAAATGTGCGCCGTCGTATCTTTGCGCCATACCCACAGAACTAGATACGCCCGAAAATAGGCTTCTCCCGACCGACGTAACATTTCTCCGCTGGCATAGCGTGGACGCATATTTACGCCGAACGTATCTGGCGCACCCATTGATTTCCTATGCAAATATGCAAATGAGGGAGATCCGCCGATTCACGAACATACGCGCAACCGGCGCAGGCTATGCGCTGTGCGCGTAAGCTGTACGCCCGGCCTAAAGTTACCCCTCATAAAGCAGGGGTAACTTTGCACCAGACTTGCACAAGTCAGCTGGAGAGCAGCTTCAGCAGCATCATTACGGACGAGCTGAGCAACCCCACTTGCAGGACAACACATGGCAGCCGTGGTCCTAGCACTACTAATGGGTCCACCGCCACGTAGGAGGGCACGGAGGAGGGCACGGGAGAGGATATACCGAACGTGCATGAACGTCTTTGGCATGGGTGATTCGGAGGTGTATCGCATCTTCAGATTCAGCCCTGAAGCCATCCAGGAAATAGCCACAACCCTGCATGATGACATCACCAGCAAGACACACCACTCACATGCAGTGCAGCCACTAGTCAAGGTACTGGCAAAACTGCATTTCCTCGCCAGTGGATCATTTCAGCATACAAGTGGAGTTGTGGCTGGGATGTCACAATCCACCATGAGCAGATGTGTGCACCAGGTTGTCCCCGCAATCCTTACACCCATGTCCCACCACTTCATCAAACCCACCCAGGAGCATCTGCGGGTGAAGGCAATGGCGGATTTCTTCAGAATTGCATGATTCCCACGCACCGTGGGGGCCATTGATTGCACACATGTGGCACTACGGCCCCCCAGTGACACAGAGCACATATACCGCAATCGTAAGCAGTGGCATTCCATCAACGTACAGGTGATAGCCGATGCCCAATGCCTCATATGGCACGTCCGTGCCAAACACCCAGGGTCCAGCCACGACAGCTACATATACCGTCAAAGCACCATCCCAACAGAATTTGAACAGAACGTGTATGGGGACAGCTGGCTGGTTGGTGAGTGACATGGGAGTCAGGCATGACTGTCTGACCCCATGATCCAGACATCACGAGGGGCACATGCATGACTAACATCCTCCTGTCTTTTCCCTTCCAGGTGACACAGCATATGGACTTGGGCCCCATCTCATGACTCCATTCCGGGATCCAGAAACCCCAGGAGAGAGAAGATACAATGATGCACACACACGTACCCGTGGAGTGGTGGAACGCACATTTGGCCTCCTGAAGTCCCGTTTCCGATGCCTGGATAAGTCGGAGGGACCCTGTTGTATTCCCCAAACTTCGTGTGCCAGATCATCGGTGCATGTTGCATTCTACACAACAACGCCATGAGAAAGGGCCTGGAGATTGACATACGTGATGACCTGACCCCCGAACCTAGGCTACCTCGTCTGCTGAGGGAAGAGCAGTCAGGAGATGCCTCGTGGTAGGCATGTTTGCACGTTAAACACACACATTCATCATGGTACAAGGAGAATGCACGCATGCACACCACTGTGGTCCCTAGCACACCCACCCCACATCCACATCATATTGGATTAGCACAAGTCCAAGCAGGACTTGGGAGCAGCAATGCCACTACAAGGCTCCAATTATGTTGCTGGACATTCATACACCATTCACACGGCCGAGGGTGACACCCCTTTGCCGGCAGGAGTGTCACCCCCCCCCCCCACATGCACACACCAGTCACACTGTAGCCTGCACTACTGACCGTGTGCAGTATTAAAATAAAACAAAACGCTCCTCACCGGAGATCAAAATAAGTAAAACTCCTCAAAAAAATCAATTCCCCCGTCGTGGGCTCTGCCTGGTGCCCCGTCTTTGCCTCCTCACTTGCCTGGGGGCAAATTCAGGTGGGGGTGGGGCATCATCAGGACATCAGGAGACTCCTCCTCACGTCTCCCACTCCTGGCAGGTTCTGGCTGCCTGTCCTCCAACGCCACCACTATGCGGGTGAGCACAGCGGTGGTCTCAGCGTGCATCCGCAGCTGGTGGGTGTTGGTGACATTCTGTTGCCGCCTCAGGTGCCTCACCTCTGCCGTATTGGCCTTAACAGCCACTTTAAGGCTCTTGACCTCAGCCACCAGGCGGGAGGTCGTCGCCTGCAGCTCCCCAACACAGGTTGCCACTGCTGCGCAATTGGCGCTGATATCCCCCAAAGACTCAGCGATCAGGGTCGAGGAGGCCAGGCTGTCTGCGACCCGCTTGATGTCCCTTGCAACAGCCCCCACATGCTGGGTCTGGCGGGCCTGATCCCTCGCAGGGGTTTCCTGGATGGCCTCTGGAACCCCTCAAGTTTTTTTGGTGGCCTTCCTGGGGGCAGGAGAGGCTTGTGGCCGTTCATATGGGGAGGCCCGTGTAGAGCTTCCCCTGATGGAGGAGGAGGGTTGGGAGGGTTCACTGATGGGGGAGGAGGGTTGAGAGGGTCCCATGATGGGGGAGGAGGGTTGAGAGGGTTCAGGGATGGGGGAGGAGGGTTGAGAGGGTTCAGGGATGGGGGAGGAGGGTTGAGAGGGTTCAGGGATGCTGGGAGTTTCAACAACTAGAAAAATGGCATCCTCCTCTACTTCCTCCAGGGGAGAGGTATGGGCACTCTCAACCCTGGATGGCGTGGGTCGCCCTGCAGCCGACGGCCCAGCTCCCTCCTGCACATCTGTGGATGACACAAAACATTCACATGTTGGTGGACCCACACACTTGTCACATGTTCCCTTCCACCCCCTCACATGCTACACACCGTATAGGAGATAAAACACACTTACCTGTCCTCAAGGCCTGGTGTCCGGAGTCGTACCCCTCCATGCCCTCCACCTGCTCACGATGCAGGCACTGTGCGATTAACTTGTCCTCTGGGGTCAACCGCACAGTACAGGGTGGTCCTCCTCCTGTGCCCCTGGCATGACATGCAATAGCACCCAGCTTTTCCCAGACCTTCCTTTTAAGATCGTTGCTCTTTTTCTGAATGTCTTGTGGGGTCCTGGTAGCATTGCCCATGGCACTGACCTCCATGCTGAGCTGTGTCAAGATCTCCTTTTTACGGGCCTTACTTGTCTGGTGACTGAGGGCACCATGGAGAAACTTGTCGTTCTCAACTATGCCCGCAACAATAAGTGCCCTCTCCGCAGGGCAATAGTTCCTCTTCCTCCGATCCTTCTTCTTACTCTGGGTATTTGCACCAGCCGACATTATTGCCTTGCAAAAGTGCTTTCCCTATATGGGGGGAAAAAATCAGGATGTACTTTTGCGCCGACGGGCGCATGTCTGGGCGTATTTATAGGCTCGGCGTATCCCAGGAAGGTGGGCGGGCTTAGTTGTGAGCATGCGCACAGAGGAGCGCTCATACGTCCACTTCACTGCGCATGCTCCGTTCAGGATACGCCGGGCGTATATCACTACTCCACGTTCCGACCATCATTTGCATAAAGTCACACCCACTTACACTTACGCCGGCTTACGCCGACGAAATTAAGTTACACCGGCGCAACGTTAGGAGCAAGTGCATTGTGAATACTGTACTTGCCTCTCTGATATATGTCGGCGTATCGCAAATAAGATGCGCTACGCCGTTATAAAGATGCGCCAATCTACCTGAATCTACCCCAATTTCTTCATCTATTTTGGCTGATAAGTATTCTTCTACATATTTTTGGTAAAAAAAATGCAATAAGCATTTATTGATTGGTTTGTGCAAAAGTTATAGCGTCTACAAAATAGGGGATAGTTTTATTGAATTTTTATTATTATTATTTTTTTTTTAATGGCGGCAATCTGCAATTTTTATCAGGACTGCGACATTATGGCGGACACATCGGACACTTTTGACACTATTTTGCGACCATTGTCATTTATGCAGCGATCAGTGCTATAAAAATGCACTGATTACTGTGTAAATGACACTGGCAGGGAAGGGGTTAAAAACTAGGGGGCGATCAAGGGGTTAAGTATGTCCTCGGGAGTGATTCTAACTGTGGGGGGGGGTACCACTGACATGATAGCGATCACTGCTCCCGATGAGAGGGAGCAGTAGCTCCTTGTCATGTCACTAGGCAGAACAGAGACATGCCTTGTTTACATCGGCATCTCCCCGTTCTGCCTCTCCGTGTCACGATCGTGGGCCGCCGGGTGAACATCGAGTTTGCGGGGCACAGTCACGGAGAACGTGGAAAGTTAAAGGGGACCTACCTGTACCCATATGGAAGAAAAATATATTTCCAATATATTTATTAAAAACAATTATATATTTTAAATATATTTATAATATATTGGCGTACGCAAATATATTTTTACATCTATTCCAAAAATGTAAATTAAAATATATTTTCCAAAGGCATATATTTGAAAATATATTTTTTTTAATATATTTGCCAGATATTTTTGAGCATCTAAAAAAATGCATTTAAACATATATTTTTAAATATACTTGTAAAGGCATTCCAAAATATAATTTAAATGCATTTTCCAAAGACATATATTGGAAAATATATTTTTAAAATATATTCTTCAGATTTTTTTTAACACATAAAAAAAGTAATTTTAACATATATTTTTACATATATTTGTAAATGTGTTCCAAAAATATAATTTTAATATATTTTCCAAAGGCATATATGTGAAAATATATGTTTGTAAATATATGTTTCAGATATTTTTGAACATATAAAAAAAATGCATTTGAACATATATCTTTAAATATACTTGTAAATGCATTCCAAAAATATAATTTTAATGTATTTTCCAAAGATATATATTAGAAAATATATTTTTAAAAAATGTTTTTCTGAAAATATTTAGGGGCAGATTCACAAAGCGAGTACTTTCAAATTTCCCGCGTCGTATCTTTGTTTTGAATCCTCAAAACAAGATACGACGGCATCTGGGTTAGATCCGACAGGAGTACATCTTCGTACGCCTTCGGATCTAAGATGCAATTCTTCGGCGTTCGCTGGGTGGTGTTCACGTCGTTTTCTGCGTCGAGTATGCAAATTAGCTATTTCCGACAATCCACGAACGTACGAGCGGCCATCGCATTCTTTTACGTCGTCTCTAGTCGGCTTTTTTCGGCGTATAGTTAAAGCTGCTATTTGGTGGCGTATAGTTAAACCTGCTATGTTAAGTATGGCCGTCGTTCCCGCGTTTAATTTGAATTGAACTTAATTTTTTACGTTCGCGTAAGTCGTCCGTGAATCGGGATGGACGTAATTTACGTCCACGTCAAAACAATGACATCCTTGCGATGTCATTTAGCGCAATGCACGGCGGGAAATTTAGGAACGGAGCATGTTCGTTTGGCATGGGGACGCGCTTCATTTAAATGAAACACGCCCCCTACTCGCCGCATTTGAATTCCACGCCGTTACGCCGCTTGAGATACACTACGCCGCCGTAACTTACGGTGCAAAATCTTTAAGGATTCGAACCAAAGCCAGGTAAGGTATGGCGGCGTAGCGTATCTCAGATACGATGCGCCGGGCAGATCTTTGTGGATCTGCCCCTTAATGTCTGAGGCCTGGTACACACGATAGGATTGATCCGCGGATACGGTCCGCCGGACCGTATCCGCGGATAAATCCTCTGAGGATTTTGATCCAATGGAGTGTACTCACCATCGGATCGAAATCCGCGCCGAATTTACACCACGGTGACGTGTCGCGCCGTCGACGCGATGATTACGCGGCGACGTGCGCGACGCTGTCATATAAGCAATTCCACGCATGCGTCGAATCATTACGACGCATGCGAGGGACGGGTTCGGACGGATCGATCCGGTGAGTCTGTACAGACCACCGGATCGATCCGCTGGAGCCGATTCCAGTGGATAGATTTGTAACCATGTCTACAAATTTTTATCTGCTGGAAATCGGAAATATCCGCGGATAAATATCCGCTGGAACGTACACACCAGGGGATCTATCCGCTGAAACCGATCCGCTGAGATTTTTCAGCGGATGGATCCTCTCGTGTGTACGGAGCCTAATAAAGACATTTCAACATATATTTTTTCTGACATTTTTGTAACTATGACATAGATAACATTCTGAATACATTTATAAGAGAGCCACTCCCATTTTAAAATGGTTTGTTTTACTCCTTTTAAAATAAAAAAATAAAATAAAAACCAAAAGATTCAAATAAAATATTAAATATTTTTTATAAGATTTTAAGCACATAATCCATTTAATACAAAGCAGATAAACCTCTCGCATCCACTTTCCATTCCCAAAGAATGTCATTCTGAATTGAGAACACTTGTCGGCGGACCAGCAAAATGTCTTAAAATACAGCAAGTCCAGTTAGTTTGATTTATTGATTGACCTGAATGAATGAGAACCTTCACAGACATCCACATCCATAGTCCAAGGATCTTGTCTGCTTACAGGGTACCGAGAGAAACTCCGGATATAAATCATCAATGTTCTGTTTAACCACTTAAGCCCCGGACCATATTGCTGCCTAAAGACCCAAGGGGTTTTTACAGTTCAGGACTGCGTCGCTTTAACAGACAATTGCGCGGTCGTGCGACGTGGCTCCCAAACAAAATTGGCGTCCTTTTTTCCCCACAAATAGAGCTTTCTTTTGGTGGTATTTGATCATCTCTGCGGTTTTTATTTTTTGCGCTATAAACAAAAATAGAGCGACAATTTTGAAAAAAATGCAATATTTTTTACTTTTTGCTGTAATAAATATCCCCCAAAAACATATATAAAAAAAAAAAATTTCCTCAGTTTAGGCCGATACGTATTCTTCTACCTATTTTTGGTAAAAAAAATCGCAATAATCGTTTATCGGTTGGTTTGCGCAAAATTTATAGCGTTTACAAAATAGGGGATAGTTTTTTTGCATTTTTATTTTTTTTACTACTAATGGCGGCGATCAGCGATTTTTTTCGTGACTGCGACATTATGGCGGACACTTCGGACAATTTTGACACATTTTTGGGACAATTGTCATTTTCACAGCAAAAAATGCATTTAAATTGCATTGTTTATTGTGAAAATGACAGTTGCAGTTTGGGAGTTAACCACAGGGGGCGCTGTAGGAGTTAGGGTTTACTTTGTGTGTGTTTACTAGTGTAGGGGGGTGTGGCTGTAGGAATGACGTCATCGATCGTGTCTTCCCTATAAAGGGAATGACGCGATCGATGCGCCGACACAGTGAAGCACGGGGAAGCCGTGTTTACACACGGCTCTCCCCGTTATTCAGCTCCGGGGAGCGATCGCGAGGGAGCGGCTATAAACAAATAGCCGCGCCGTCGTCCCGGATCGCTCCCCAAGCGGACCCGACCTCCGCATGTAGCGGGGGGGGTCCCGATCGGACCCCTCACCCACGTCTAGCAGAGGACGTACAGGTACGTACATGTGCCTGTCCGTGCCATTCTGCTGACGTATATGTACATGAGGAGGTCGGGAAGTGGTTAATCCATGAATCAGTAGTTGCACTATTATTACCAAACTCCCTCATCAGTGTCTTTATGGACCTTGCTTTGTGCACTGGTGTGCAGTCATGTTGGAACAGGAAGGGGCTGTCCCCAAACTGTTCGCACAAAGTTGGGGGCATGAAATTGTCCAAAATGTCTTGGTATGCTGACGCTTTAAGAGTTCCCTTCACTGGAACTAAGGAGTCAAGCCCAACCCCTGAAAAACAACCCCACACACCATAATCCCCCCTCCACCAAATGATTTGGACCAGTGCACAAAGCAAGGTCCATAAAGACATGGATGAGTGAGTTTGGGGTGGAGGAACTTGACTGGCCTGCACAGAGTCCTGACCTCAACCGGATAGAACACCTTTGGGATGAATGTGCTTCTGGAAGAATAGGACAGCCTTCCCAGAGGAATTGAATCTGTTATAGACTGGGATGCCATTAAAGTTCATGTGCGTGTAAAGGCAGGTGTCCTAATACTTTTGGCAATATAGTATATATAGTATATATACTGTATATTCTTTTTATACTAAGTCCAGTCCATTGTTTGGACTTAGTACCTGCCGAAGGGTAATTCCAGCAGCCAAATAAAAGGAATTGGGATATTAAAGTTCTCCCCAGCACAAAATTAAAACTCAGCAGCTACACAAAGGGGGTTATTTACTAAAGGCAAATCCACTTTGCACTACAAGTGCAAACTACAAATGCAAAGTGCACTTGAAATTGCAAGGAAAGTGCACTTGGAAGTGCAGTCGCTGTAGAACCGAGGGGAGAAAGGAAAATAAAAAAACAGCATTTTAGCTTGCACATGATTGGATGATAAAATCAGCAGAGCTTCCCCTCATTTCAGATCTACCCCTCAGATTTACAGCACCTGCACTTACATGTGCACTTTCAGTGCAATTTCAAGTGCACTTTGCACTTGTAGTGCAAAGTGAATTTGCCTTTAGTAAATAACCCCCATACTGTACACATACCACAGCTGCTGACTTAATATTAGGACACTTACCTGTCCTGGAATCCGGCGATGTTGGTACCCCAGCCAATGTTTCCATGGGCTTTCGGGGTGCTGCTGCCGCCATTCCCTATAGGGGCCAATTCACACCACATGCAGTCCAGTGCGTTTTTTTTCTGCATGGAAAGTAGGTTATATGGTTTTTAATGGCATAATTCACACCAGTGCTTGCAGTTCCAGAAAAAAAGTAGAGCATGCTGCATTTTTCCTGCACTGGACTGTAATGGAACACTGTAAAGCACATCAAAAACGCACTTAGAATGCACCTGAACGCACATGTCCTTATCTAAGGTTAAGAAAAAAAGGAGGAAAATGCACTGGAATGCTTTAAAAACACACCAAACATGCCCTGGAATGCATCAAAAACACGCATGCAGAAAAGCATCGGAAACGCATCAGCCGCAGCGAGATCTCTCGGAAGTGGGGACAGGTACCTATCAAAAACAGGAACCTGCTCCCCTCCCCCGAAAGGTGGCAAATGTGGCAAAGTGGGGGGGGGGGGCAAATAAGTGGAGCTTCCACTTTTGGGTGGAACTTCGCTTTAAGTGTCAGGCCCCGTACACACGACCGAGTTTCTCTGCAGAATTCAGCCAGAAACTCGGTTCAGAGCTGAATTCTGCCGAGAAACCCGGCCGTGTGTACACTTTCGGCCGAGGAAGCCGACGAGGACCTCGGCGAGGAAATAGAGAACATGTTCTCTATTTCCTCGTTGTTCAATGGGAAATTTCAGCTCGCCGAGGTCCTCGGCGGCTTCACAAGGAACTCGACGGACAAAACAATGTGTTTTGCCCGTCGAGTTCCTCGGTCGTGTGTACGCGGCCTCATATCCCTGCCCAAGCTGCACTGTTGTCATGTGCCAATACTAGGCTGGGCTGGAAGATAAATATGGAAGTGATGAGAGCTGCATTCTTGTGTGTGTGTATACACAGTATATATGTGTGTGTATATAATATATATATATATATACATACACACACACACATAGAGTATATCTGATTATATATATATATACACACACACATAGCAGAATGAATATACAGTGTGTATGTATGTATGTGTGTATATATATATATATATATCTAGAATGCCTCTCCCATCACTTACTTACATGTATAAATATTTTTCTCATTTCTTTTTTTTCATTCCTTTTATTGGGATGTGGGTCTGTGATTTCTGTGCCTTCAATCTTCTAATATGTAAATCCTGCCCTGGGAAAAACTCTTCAAACAGACAGACTTCTATCATAATACAGAAAGACAGGAAGTGAGCTGGGTGGGAACATGAGAGGTGAACTTCCACCTCTCACTTCCTGTAAGGCCTAGTCTGAAAAGGAAAGCATGGCATGGTGGAGATACTCTGTATTCTCCTGGATGGATTCTCCTGGATTAAAGGTATGTCTTCTATCAAATAATATTAGAATTGTGACAGTTTGGTGCATGAGTTAAGTTGTATTTGTCTATTTCCTGCTGAATAGTTCTCATTCTGTGTGCATTCACCTTCCCAGTTACCATGCAGCATGTTCACAGTAATGTAATATTATAGAGCTTCTCTTCCACAGCATGTCACTCTGCTTCATATAATATGTGTGGCTTATATCCAGTAACTGTGTAGCATACTTTCAGTGCACATTGCTGCATATAATATTATACGGCTTCCATTCTATATCCACTCATCATGCAGCATAGGGGTTGATTTACTGAAGGCAAATCCATTTTGCACTACAAGTGCACTTCAAAATGCAGTCGCTATAGATCGGAGGGGAAGATCTGAAATGAGGGGAAGCTCTGCTGATTTTATCATCCAATCATGTACAAGCAAAAATGCTTTTTTTTTCCATGTCCCCTTCAGATCTACAGCGACTGCACTTCCAAGTGCACTTGTAGTGCAAAGTGGATTTGCCTTTAGTAAATATACCCCATTATAATGTCAGGGCACAGTGCTACCAATGTTTTATGTCTCCCTCCCCTTTTGCATATTATTATCTGCCCTGCTACTAGGTGCCAACAGATATGGATTTTTCCATACAGATACCAATTATGGGCCACCTTTCAGGCCGATAACAATATGAGGTACTGATATTCTGTTTACATCTAGCTGCCCCAGAAGTAGCCTGATATCAGTTGACACCTAGGCCTTTTTTGTATTCTAACAGCCACTGGCCACTGTCAGAATACAGGAAAAAAGAGCAGATAGCAGGGGAATCAATAGCCAGGTTGCTATTGACTGTTTTAAATTGCAGTAGCCAATAGCTAGTGGGCTATTACACCCGCCCACTGCCTGTTGTCAATCAGCAAAGGAGAGGATTTGAAGAACATTCTTCTTCAGGTCTTCCTCTGCTGATTGACAGCAGGCAGTGGGAAGGGGGCGCAATAGTCAGCCTAATTTTAAAATTTAAACAGCCAATGGCAGTCTGGCTATGGTTCCCCCACTACCTGCTGTTTACATTCAGCTGCCATCAAATAAAGTGTGCAGAAAGAGGTTAGCAGTGTGTGGGGGCGGGGGGTGGTGGATGGGGTGTGTGTGAGGGGGGGTGGATGGGGTGTGGAGGTGGAAAGCTAAATTTTTTTTTTTTTTGGGGGGATTCTGACAGATGGGCCGCCAGCCGCTGTCAAAGCACCTGACCAAGACTGACAGCTGGTGAATGGAAAACCGGAATAGGCACTTGGAAGAAGGAAACCAACAACTGAGACAACTTGCCTTTGGTAAGCAGACAACTTAATTACGGTGGTGGCACCTTCCATTTTTTTATATCACCGCATTCAACTGGCACTGTATTTGATCATCATATCTGCATTATCCTTCATTATTCATTTGGTCATCAGTGTTTAAGTTTTGTGGCGATATCATTAAGAACTTTTGAGGTTTGGTTTGCCAATTGTGTGCTGTTGGCATACAATTTTGGGATCACCAATTTGGTGTATTAACCTCTCAATGTTTATACATATAATTGGACATTCATTTTGTGAATTTATATACTAATTTTTCCGTGCACTCTGATTTTTTGTTTTGGTTAATTATTGTGCACCGTTTTTGGCATATCAGCCCCTGGATGCCAATATTTCAATGTGAATTGGTATTGGTGAAATTTTTGTATTTTAATCGAATTTTTTATATTGGCGTAGTCTTTTCATTTTTTATCTATTTATTGTGTGTTATTCCACCAGTACTGATTTTTTTTATCTTTATTTTCTGTTTGACCAATCATTTTCCCTTTCATTCTACAGTGTTTTATGGCAGAGTTAGGCAACCTTAGGCTTCGTACACACGACCGGATCTATCTGCTGGGATTGATCCGCGGATCAGTTCCAGTGGACAAATCCGGTCGTCTGTACGGCCTAGCGGATATTTATCCGCGGAGATTCCTCCGGCCGATCGATTTCAAGCGGATAGAAATTTCTTAGCATGCTAAGAAATCTATCCGCTTGAATCGTGTCCAGCGGATTGATCCGGTCGTCTGTACAGACTCACCGGATCAATCCGTCCGCTCCCCTCCCTCGCATGCGTCGTAATGATTCGACGCATGCGTGGAAGTACTTACCTTCCAGCGTCACGCATGTCGCCGCGTCATCGTCGCGGCGACACGTCACCGCGGATGTATTCCGCGCGGATTTTGATCCGATGGTGTGTACAAGCCATCGGATCAAAATCCGGAGGAGGAATCTCCGCTGGAAACGGTCCGGCAGACCGCGTTTCCAGCGGATATCCCCTCGTGTGTACGGGGCCTTAGAGAGGTGGAGATCTACCTGAACAACATGGGAGAAATCAAAGATCACTGGGCACAGTGTCCTCCAATGTTGCCTCCTCACACCTGACTAAAACCTATAATTGCCGTACTACCGCGCTGCAATCACGTGCCTTTTACTGCAATTATGGGTGTTAACATTTTGCCTCCTCACCACCTTGCAGAATTTCTCAGAGGAGCATTGCATACCGCACTTGTGAATGAGCCCTTAGTTGCATTTGGCAATAGCACTTTTAAGGCTCATTCACATGTGAATTTGGGGGTGGTAAAACCCTGCCCCCAATCCCTACCCCCTTTAGCTTCTAAGTGGGGGTCAGGGTGCCATAGGAGGTGGATGCTTGAGAGTTACTATTAGCTCTCAAGCAACCAGAAACAACAGTACCAATGGGGATCGTTGGGTAACTGGGAGTTTACTGTACTACATTCATTATAGTATCAGTGAGGTAACTACATACTATATGCACAAGTAGGATTTTTGTTTTGTGGAACATCTTTACTTTTACCTTGGGAGAAACCCTCCTGGAATATTTTTGATCTAGTGGGGGGGGTCAGCAGCAGACTGGAGGAAGCCCTCTAATCATGTAAAAGTACATTTTTCCATGTCATCAATTTCTAACAAATGAAATGAATGGATATAGTGAGAAAATAGGCCATTATGTTACTTAAAAAGTTTTTATGCATTTCCATAGATTTGCCTGGCGTAATGGATACTTTGAAAACCACAAGAGCGCAGCTAATAGTACTGAAGGATGATGGTGGAAGTTCATCCTGTGTGGGTGTATCGTGTGCATCACCTTCTGTCCCGTCTGAAGAGTTGAGCTCATCTCCTTGTCAAGTGTCGTACTCAAGGCCTGAACAGGTAGGTTTTCTTTTGGTACCGAAACATTAAAACGTATTTTTTTTAAATATCAAACATGTCCTACTCCTATTTACCTGCTTTGTTACCATTTTTGCACAGAGCAGCTCAGATCCTTCTTTTCTCAGGTCCCATGCCAGTGCTCCTGAACCAGAGCTCTGTGTGTCCAATCACACACTAAGCCTTGCCTTGGCCCCATCTCCTAATTAGCTCACTGGCTGTGATTGATAGCATCGGGAGCCAATAGCTCCCACCGCTACAGAAAGCCAATCAGCAGTGCAAGTCCCTGGAGAGACAAGGCTCTCGTGGACATCGCTGGATCGAGAGAGGACTCATGTAAGTATAGGGGGGCTGCTGCACACAGAATTTTTTTTTTTTTTTTACCTTCATGCATAGAATACATGAAGGTAAAAACCCTTGTGTCTTTACAACCACTTCAATAAAAAGTAACCTTTAAGGCGGTGCCTCCAAGCGGCTGACAGATGGAGAGAAGCAGGTACAGTTAGACCCTATGAAAACATCAGCTTTGACATGTAGACTGTATGCCAATTTGACTGTTGTGTCAAAATGAGATATCTTGCTCAGTCTGAACTAATAAGGCAAGTTGTAGGCAAGATGTTGATTTTTATACAGATTTTTGAAAAGTCTACAATATTTTGATGTTTTTATACATGCTTAATTTTGTTAGTTTTATTTACTCAGCTGCATCTGTTAGACTCCTTTCACACTGAGGCAGTTTTCAGGCGTTTTAGCGCTAGAAATAGCCTCTAAAAAGCTCATAAAACTGCATCCCTTTCAGTGCAATGAGCAATTTCACACTGGGGCGGTGCGCTTGCGCAACATTAGAAAAAGTCCTGCACGCAGCATCTGGGGCGGGTTGGGAGCGCTATAAATAGCGCTCCTAAAACGCACCTGCCTATTGAAATTAATGGGCAGTGCTTCCAAAGCACCCTAAAAGTGCATTAAAAACTGGACTTTTTCCCTTTAAAAAAAAAAACGCCTAAAAAGTGCTACAAAAACACTGCCGGAGCTTTAGCAGCGCTGCAGTGTGAAAAGGGTCTTATATGGCTTTTGATTCACAGGGAAAATCTAATAAGTCTAATATTTTCCATTTACTTTTTAAAGCTGCTACTTTGGCAAAGTTTCCTGGGACTTCATAAGCTGTGATCAGTGACGCTGTTACGAGAAAAATTGCGGCGTTGAAATATCACCTGAAGGGAAACATCAGGAACCTCAGCAGAATACCACAAACTTTTATGTCATTAATGTCATTTACCACAGTTAACACCACTTTCTATTCCCAGTGTTGTAGTTTTTGTATATTTACATGATAATAAAGTTGTGTGTATTGTACTGCGTTATTGTTTTTTTTTCCAAATGTTTGCTAGTTTTATAGGCCTACAATATATAAAATACAATATATAAATACACAGCATTTCAAAATGTAATAGGAATGTATTTTTTTAAAATTTTGCATTCAGAAGTACATTTACATTTATATTTAAAATATATTTTAAAAAAACATTCTTAATCTATTTTTCCGAAATATATTGCCATATATTTGAAATGCTACAATTTTGGCCAGATTCAATATATTTCAAAAATATATTTCAATATATTTGTGCATATATTTCGGAATGCATTGTGAAATATGTTGTAAATATATGTTAAATGTACTTCTGAATGCATTTAGCAATATATTTTTGCAGCCATAAATATATTGCAAAGGGCATTTTGGAATGCATTGTGAATATATTCATAAATATATGCGAAATGTACTTCTGAATGCATTTAGCAATATATTTCTGAATATATTCACAATGCATTCCAAAATGCACATTGCAATATATTTATGGTTGCATAAATATATTGATAAATGCATTCAGAAGTACATTTAACATATATTTATGAATATATTTGCAACATATTTCACAATGCATTCCAAAATATATTCACAAATATATTGAAATATATTTTTGAAATATATTGAATCTGGCCAAAATTGTAGCATTTCAAATATATGGCAATATATTTGAGAAAAATATATTAAGAATGTTTTTTTAAAATATATTTAAAATATATTTTACTTCCACATGGGTATGCCCATTTGCCTGCCCCTGCCATTCTGCCGACGTATATCGGTCATAGGTGTGCGTACAGGGTGTGCCGGGTGTGGGCACACCCTAATCACCCTGTGCGACACATATTCCTCTTGTTGAATGCCCTACCCCATGGTTACAGAGAAAGGGACTAGGAAACCTCTGTCCTCAGTCCCTTTCTCTGCTATTTCACCAAAGCCTCTTATTGGGGCTCTTAACATTGTAAAAAAAATAATTAGAAAAATTACTGTATTTATCGGCGTATAACGCGTACTTTTTTCCCCTTGAAATCAGGGGAAAATCGTGGGTGTGCGATATACGCCGATCCCCGCTGTCTCTGAGCTGTGTACTGCGCACTCGGCTAGGCTTGGCAAACGCTCGGCTCTGTCTGCCGCAGCCTAGAGCCGAGGCGCCAAATCCAAAAACAAACACCGCTGCAACCCCCGGGCAAGGTGCGGATGGACTTGCAGAAGGACACTCACAAGGCTGGACAGACCCTGCACAAGGCCGCAGACGGACACCTCCAAACTGCAGACGGACACCCACAAGGCTGGACGGACCCCGCGCAAGGAACCGCAGACGGACACCCACAAGGCTGGACGGACCCCGCGCAAGGCCGCAGACGGACGCCGGACAAGGCCGCCGATGGACGCAGGGCAAGAATGTACGTTTTTTTTTTTTCCCTTAAACTACCTTTCTAAGCTTGGGTTTCCCTTTTTCCCCCGCGCGTGGTATACCCCGATAAATACGGTATATTATAAAAAAATATATATATATATTTTTAAATACCAAAATAAATAATAAAAGCAAAAAACGACTGACAACAATCTCGTTGCTACTGACACTGTCCACTGCTCTACTGCACCCTAATGCAATAGGTTGCGCACACCTACAGTATGATATCGGTGTGCGGTGGTTGGCAACTGGTTAAAGTGATACTAAAAGCTTTAGTGTTGCAGTGATATTGCACAGAGCAGCCCCTTTCCTTCTCTTCTAGTATGCCCTGCTAGAGGTCTCCACACAATGGAGAATAGAGCCAATAGCTCCCACTGCTGGCTTAGCCAATGAGGAGAGAGTGTCCCCAGAAAAAAACGAGGCTCTCATGCACATTGCTGGAGGAAGGTCGGGCTCAGGTAAGTATTAGGGGGGTTGGCGGGGCTGCTACACAGAGAAAGTTTTTTTTTTCCTTCATGCATAGAATGCATAAAGGTAAAATATTTTTAGCCTTTCCAAACACAATTAAACAACCTGATTGGCTCTACATCCAACATACAGTATATGGGCTAGATTCATAAAGACTTACGACGGCGTATCAGTAGATATACGCCGTCGTAAGTCCGAATCCGCGCCGTTGTATCTTTAAGCGGTATGCTCAAATTGAGATACGCTTAAATGTTGCTAAGATACGACCGGCGTAAGTCTCTTACGCCGTCGTATCTTAGTTGCATATTTACGCTGGCTGCTAGAGGCGTGTACGTTAATTTACGCCGAGAATATGTAAATGACGTAGATACGCCTATTCACGAACGTACGCTCGCCCGTCGCATGTAAGATACGCCGTTTACATAAGGCGTTTTCAGGCGTAAAGATAAACCACAAAAAAGATTGTGCAGCCAATGTTAAGTATAGACGTCGGACACCTGTCGAATTTCACGTCGTTTACGTCAGCCGATTCAGAATGGGGCTGGGCGTAGGTTACGTTCACGTCGAAAGCAAGGAGTATTTGCGACGTGATACTGAGCATTCGCGCGCATGCGCCGTACGATCGGCGCTTCATTTACATGTATGGTAATGAATCGTGAATTACCTGCTCCACGGCTCCAGCGACGCGCCGGTCGGGGCTCTGCTCCTTGCCCCCCCTCGCCGGCCGGCGTCTTCATTCTTAGTGTGGGCACCCGGCAGTGACAGCTTTTGGCTTCACGGCCGGGCACCCACTGCGCATGCGCGAGCGGCAGTGCACATGCGCGAGCGGCGCCGTCCGATTGGACAGGCGCTCGCCTACAGGGAGGGGCTGTGAAAAGGCGATTAAGCTAATCGCCTTTCCAGCCGCTCGGCGGAAGGAGGAAGTGGGACAGGAAGTCCTTCTCCTGAAGCCCCCACTCCCCCCCCAAAAAAAATTACATGCCAAATGTGGCATGTAGGGGGGCGAGGAGTGGGTTAAGAGGAAGTTCCATTTTTAGGTGGAACTCCTCTTTAAAATACCGTATTTATTGGCGTATAACACGCACAGGCATATAACACGCACCCTAACTTTAAGAAGGAAGTTTCAGGAAAAAAACTTTCCACAGCCCCCTGCGTATAACACGCAGGCACAGTTTACCCTCTATTTTCCGGGTAAAAAAGTGAGTGTTATACGCCAATAAATGCAGTATATTATTGTTATTCTGTACTAATTTATCCATAAATTTGCATTAATGTCTTGTTTGTTGCCATGTTTGGCTTGACTTCACATTATCTGAATTTGGAGTCTATTTTGGGGGAAGGATTTCACACATTAGAAAATCCTGTATTAGTAGCTTTTATCTCACACATCATATTCTCTTCAGTAGTTTTTTGAGTATGCTTTTAGCAAGACTAAATATTCATTGTATCTTCTGTTCTTGTTAAAAATAAAAGAGAGATATCATGTCCATTACTTCTATCATACTTTGCGGGGACTTTTTGTCACACCTAGACACAGCTGAGCGAATTCCAGATTGCATTGTTGGAGACTTCAAAAGATTTTTTTACAGCTTTAATTCCTGTATTAGTAGAAGAGGCCATTCTAGTGTTGTCAATGTGCTGGAAAATGACACCTTTTGGGTGCATTACTAGACGCAGTCTTTTTTCAGTTAACCACTTAAGGACCAAGCCTATGAGAATTGGTGTTTGCAAGTTTTTGGTAGTAAAATTACTTAGAACCCCCAAACTTTATATATATAGGAGCAGATCCACAAAGATCTGCCCCGGCGCACCGTATCTGAGATACGCTACGCCGCCGTACCTTACTGCAGTTTGGTTCGAATCCTTAAAGATTTTGCGCCGTAAGTTACGGCGGCATAGTCTATCTCTCGCTGGGTAACGGCGCGTAATTCAAATCGGCGAGTAGGGGGCGTGTTTCATTTAAATGAAGCGCGTCCCCGCGCCGAACGAACTGCGCATGCTCCGTTCCTAAATTTCCCGCCGCGCATTGCGCTAAATGACGTCGCAAGGACGTCATTTTTTGTGACGTGGACGTAAATTACGTCCAGCCCGATTCACGGACGACTTACGCAAACAACATTTTTTTTTTAAATTATACGTGGGAACGACGGCCATACTTAACATTAAGTACGCCACCAAATAGCAGGTTTAACTATACGCCAAAAAAAGCCGACTAGAGACGACGTAAAAGAATGCGACAGCCGCTTGTACGTTCGTGGATCGTCGGAAATAGCTAATTTGCATACTCGATGCGGAAAACGACAGGAACGCCACCCAGCGGACGCCGAAGAATTGCATCTTAGATCCGAAGGTGTACGAAGACGTAAGCCTGTCGGATCGAACCCAGATGCCGTCGTATCTTGTTTTGAGGATTCAAAACAACGATACGACGCGGGAAATTTGAAAGTACGCCGGAGTATCAGTAGATACGCCGGCGTACTCTCTCTGTGGATCTGCCCCATATTTTCTAACACCCTATAGAATAAAATGGCAGTCGTTACAATACTTTTTGTCACACCGTATTTGCGCAGCGGTCTTACAAGCGTACTTTTTTTTTGAAAGAAAAAAAAAAAACTTTTTTGAACTAAAAAATAAGACAACAGTAAAGTTAGCCCATTTTTTCTAAACACCCTAGAGAATATAATAGCGGTCCTTGCAATACTTTTGTCACACCCTATTTGCGCAGCGGTCTTACAAGTGCACTTTTTTGGGAAAATAAATCACATTTTGAATAAAAAAATAAGACAGCAGTAAAGTTAGCCCATTTTTTTTAATTTATTGTGAAAGATAATGTTACGCCGAGTAAATTGATACCCAACATGTCACGCTTCAAAATTGCGCCCGCTCGTGGAATGGCGACAAACTTTTACCCATAAAAATCTCCATAGGCGACGTTTAAAAATTCTACAGGTTCCATGTTTTGAGTTACAGAGATCTAGAGCTAGAATTATTGCTCTCGCCTTTACAGCTAGCACAGGCTTATTCTGCCATACTTGTGAATCTGGTAATTTTTTTGATTATTAAAGAGGAAGTAAAACCTCTCTGAAAAAAAAACCCTGCAAGACAAAGGCATAATGAGCTAGTATGCATAGCATACTAGCTCATTATGAATTACTTACCTGAGAACGAATCCCTCGGACACGTCCCCTGACGGTGTCGCCGCCATGGTACCCGGAGTGACTTCCGGGTATCGCTGCTCCGGCGCTATGACTGACCGGAGCATGCGCGCAGAAGCCACCACTAACGGCATGATGCCATTAGTAGTGGCACGCTTAGTGCGCCTGCACGCCGTTGTCTACAGCACATGCGCCGTAGACATTGGTGCTGTCTTTCTTGGAAATAAACTGTGAAGGTTAAGGAGATATTTCTTGGACATACAGGTAAGCCTTAATCTAGGTTTACCTGTAGGTCAAAGTGGTATGTAATGTCGCGTACACACGACCGTTATTCATGTCATGGAAAAAAATTATGTTTTTTTCGACGTGATTCCTCTCAAGCCTGCCTTGCATACACACGATCGTGATAAAAAACGCTCGAGCAAAGCGCGGTGAGGTACAACACGTATGACGGCACTATAAAGGGGAAGTTCCATTCGAAATGGCGCCACCCTTTGGGCTGGCTTTTGCTAATTTCACCGTCTCATAACTTGCCTCTGAGCATGCGCGATTTTTTCCCCCTCGTTAAAGCGTACACACAACCGTTTTTCACGACGTGAAAAAAAAAACGAGAAAAAAATAGAGCAGGTTCTAAATTTTTAACAGGCATTTTCTCGTCAAGAATAATGCTCTGAAGCCTACACACGACCGTTTTTCACAACCAATTAAAAAAAAATTATTTTTCTCGTCATGAAAAATGGTCGTGTGTACACAGCATAATGCCCCGTACACACAATCACTTTATGTGATTAAAAAAAATGACGTTTTTAAAAACGTCACTTTAATTGACTTTAATTGACCGTGTGTGGGGGAAAACGTCGTTTTATGTCTTCTAAAAAACGACCAAAAAAAATTGAAGCATGCTTCAATTTTATGTGTCGTTTTTCAAAACGTCAACTTTTACTTCACAGAAATTGACCGTGTGTAGTAAAAAAACGTCGTTTAAAACGACGTTTTTTCACCCGCGCATGCCCAGAAGCTACTTATGAAGCAAGCTTCAATGGAAAAAGTGGTGAGAACGTAACCTCACTTTGCTAGAACATTGTGAGAAAAACGATGGTGTGTAGGCAACTTCGTCTTTGAAAATTGAAGTTTCAAAAACGTCATTTTTTACTTCACAGAAAATGTCGTTTTTTTTCATCACATAAAGTGATGGTGTGTACGGGGCATAAGAGTTTACAACCACTTTAAATCATCTCAAACGGAAAGCACTAGATGTTGCCTTCTTTTTTGCATTTTACATCGTTATCGGTAAGACGATTGTGGTTCCACAGAACCCAAAGAAGGAGCCTTTGTAAAGGAGGTTAAGGCCCAAATTCACGTAGAATGGCGTATCTTTGTGCGGGTGGAACGTATTCTATTTACGTTACGCCTCCGCAACTTTTACAGGCAAGTGCCGTATTCTCAAACGAAAGTTGCGGCGGCGTAGCGTAAATAGGCCGTTGTAAGCCCGTCTAATTCAAATGTGGTAGATGTGGGCGTGTGTTATGTAAATTGTATGTGACCCCATGTAAATTACGCTTTTTACGAACGGCGCATGCGCCGTCCGTGAAAGTATCCCAGTGCGCATGCTCCAAATTAACCCGCAAGAAGCCAATGCTTTCGACGTGAACGTAAATGACGCCCAGCCCTATTCGCGAACGACTTACGCAAACGATGTAAAATTTTCAAAATTTGACGCGGGAACGACGTCCATACTTAACATTGGTACGCCTCATCTACGCCTCATATAGCAGGGGTAACTTTACGCCGGGAAAAGCCTAACGTAAACAGGGTATCTGTACTGCGTCAGCCGGGCGTACGTTCGTGAATTCGCGTATCTAGCTGATTTACATATTTCTAGGCATAAATCAGCGTACACGCCCCTAGCGGCCAGCGTAAATATGCAGTTAAGATCCGACGGCGTAAGAGACTTACGCCGGTCGGATCTAATACAAATCTATGCGTAACTGATTCTAAGGCCCCGTACACACAAGAGGATCCATCCGCTGAAAAATCTCAACGGATCGGTTTCAGCGGATAGATCCCCTGGTGTGTACGTTCCAGCGGATATTTCCGATTTCCAGCAGATAAAAATTTGTAAGCATGCTTACAAATCTATCCGCTGGAATCGGCTCCAGCGGATCGATCCGGTGGTCTGTACAGACTCACCGGATCGATCCGTCCGAACCCGTCCCTCGCATGCGTCGTAATGATTCGGCGCATGCGTGGAATTGCTTATATGACAGCGTCATCATCGCGGTGACGGCGCGACACGTCACCGCGGTGTAAATTCGGCACGGATTTCGATCCGATGGTGAGTACACTCCATCGGATCAAAATCCTCAGAGGATTTATCCGCAGAAACGGTCCGGAGGACCGTATCCGCGGATAAATCCTATCGTGTGTACTAGGCCTGAGAATCAGGCGCATAGATACGACGGCTCGGACTCAGAGTTACGACGGGGTATCTGGAGATACGCCGG
This sequence comes from Rana temporaria, assembly GCF_905171775.1. NCBI lineage: Eukaryota > Metazoa > Chordata > Amphibia > Anura > Ranidae > Rana > Rana temporaria. Next base: position 404,147,959 of record NC_053493.1, on the reverse strand, counting down.
CGTAACTCGTTTGAGAATCCGGGCCTAAGTGTCCATACCACACCAGTTATCTATCCCCAGAAGGGAAAAACTGCTGATTTGACTCATGTATGAGGTGAGCAGCCTGTGAGACTGGTGGAGGCGAGCACATAGTATATTTTTGGGAAAAATCCGCACTTTGGGTGAATTGATTTACATTTGGAGCCACTTCAATCAGTCACCATTGATTTGTATAAACTTTGATTCATTCATCACATTTAGTGGTCTTATTTAATCATGTTTGCACTTCTAAAAAGAAAGAAAAAAAAACTGAGCTATTTAGGAAAATTAACATACATAAAAAAATCAAGCAGCAATTCTCCTGTATGACATAATTACAGTTCAACAATATTGTATAAAACAGAATTGCGCTAATTAATTACATAAAACACAGGATGTTATAAACACAAGTCCATACATCTATCCACCAGTGGTTAATTATTGAATCTTGAATGTTGCTAAAAGATTCTACCATCCTTATGCAACAGTAGAATTAGCTGCTTACCAGCTCTAGATGATCCCTCATTACTAGGGATCATTCAACGCCTTTAGCTTAACCACTTAACCCCCGGACCATATTGCTGGTCAAAGACCAGAGCACTTTTTGCGATTCGGCACTGCGTCGCTTTAACTGACAATTGCGCGGTCGTGCGACGTGGCTCTCAAACAAAATTGGCGTCCTTTTTTTCCCATAAATAGAGCTTTCTTTTGGTGGTATTTGATCACCTCTGCGGTTTTTAGTTTTTGCGCTATAAACAAAAATAGAGCGACAATTTAAAAAAATATGAATATTTTTTACTTTTTGCTATAATAAATATCCCCCAAAAATATATAAAAAAAACATTTTTTTTCCTCAGTTTAGGCCGATACGTATTCTTCTACATATTTTTCGTTAAAAAAAATCACAATAAGCGTTTATTGATTGGTTTGCGCAAAAGTTATAGCGTTTACAAAATAGGGGGTATTTTTATGGCATTTTTATTAATATTTTTTTTTTTACTAGTAATGGCGGTACTGCGACATTATGGCGGACACTTTTGACACATTTTTGGGACCATTGTCATTTTTATAGCGACCAGTGCTATAAAAATGCATTGGATTACTATAAAAATGCCACTGGCAGTGAATGGGTTAACACTAGGGGGCGGGGAAGGGGTTAAGTATGTTCCCTGGGTGTGTTCTAACTGTAGGTGGGGTGGCGTCACTAGGGGAAATGACAGATTGCTGTTCATACATTGTATGAATGGAAGATCAGCATTTCCCCCCCCTGACAGGACCGGGAGCTGTGTGTTTACACACACAGCTCCCCGCTCTGTAACGAGCGATCGCGTGTGCCCGGCGGCGATCGCGCCCCTAGTGGCCTGCGCGAGAGTCGACGTATAGCTACGGGCTCTCGTGCAGGGGAGTCGACCTGCCGCCGTAAAATGACGGTGGCTGGTCGGCAGGTAGTTAAAGGGGTTGTAAAGGTAATTTTTTTTCCTGAATAGCTTCCTTTACCTTAGTGCAGTCCTCCTTCACTTACCTCATCCTTCCATTTTGCTTTTAAATGTCCTTATTTCTTCTGAGAAATCCTCACTTCCTGTTCTTCTGTCTGTAACTCCACACAGTAATGCAAGGATTTCTCCCTGGTGTGGAGAGATATAATTTTGCCCCCCTGTACAAATCATTAGTAAGACCTCATCTGGAATATGCAGTTCAGTTTTGGGCTCCAGTTCTAAAGAAGGATATCGGGGAATTGTAGAAAGTGCAGAGAAGGGCAACCAAACTGATAATAGGCATGGAGGAGCTCAGCTATGAGGAAAGATTAGAGGAATTAATTTTATTCTCGCTTGAGAAGAGGAGAATAAAGGGGGGGGGGGATATGATCAACATGTACACAAATATATAAGGGGTCCATATAGTGAACTTGGTGTTGAGTTATTTCACGTTAACCACTTCAACACTGGGCACTTTTACACCCTTCCTGCCCAGACCAATTTTCAGCTTTCAGTGCTGTCACACTTTGAATGACAAATACTCATAATACATAATTTTTATAATTTTATTTTCTCACAAATAGAGCTTTCTTTTGGTGGTATTTAACCTGGTTAAGACCCGGACCATTATGCAGGTTAAGGACCTTGCCCTTTTTGCGATTCGGCACTGCTTCGCTTTAACTGACAATTGCACGGTCGTGCGACGTAGCTCCCAAACAAAATTGGCGTCCTTTTTTTCCCCACAAATAGAGCTTTCTTTTAGTGGTATTTGATCACCTCTGCAGTATTTATTTTTTGTGCTATAAACAAAAATAGAGCGACAATTTAGAAAAAGATGCAATATTTTTTTACTTTTTGCTATAATAAATATCCTCAAAAAAGATATACAAAACGTTTTTTTCCTCATTTTAGGCCGATACGTATTCTTCTACCTATTTTTGGTAAAAAAAATCGCAATAAGCGTTTATCGATTGGTTTGCGCAAAATGTATAGCGTTTACAAAATAGGGGATAGTTGTATGGCATTTTTATTAATATTTATTTTTTACTACTAATGGCGGCGATCAGCGATTTTTTTCGTGACTGCGACATTATGGCGGACACATCGGACACTTTTGACACATTTTTGGGACCATTGTCATTTTCACAGTGAAAAGTGCTATAAAAATGCACTGGTTACAGTGAAAATGGCAATGGCAGTGAAGGGGTTAACCACTAGGGGGCGCTGTAGGGATTAAGTGTGACCTCATGTGTGTTTCTTACTGTAGGGGGGCGGGGCTGCACGTGTGACGTCAGTGATCGACGTTTCCTATATCAGGGAACAGACGATCAATGACACAGAGAGCCTACATGGAAGGTGTTTACACTTACCTCTCCTCGTTCTTCAGCTCCTGTGACCCGATCACGGGACACCCGCGGCGATCGGGTTCGCGGGTCCCGCGGGCGTGGTCACGGAGCTTGGGCTGGGCTCTTAAAGGGGACGTATATATATGTCCATGTGCCCAGCCGTGCCATTCTGCCGACGTATATAGTCGTGCGGCGGTCCTTAAGTGGTTAATTACCGCTGAGTTATTAATTTTTTGGGATATAAGTGAAAAAATAGCAACAATTTTGAAAACAAAACACTTTTTTTTTTAGTTTCTATTGTAAAATTTTGCAAATAAGTAATTTATCTTCATAAATTTGGGCCAAATTGTATACTGCTATATATCTTTGGTAAAAAATAACCCAAATTAGGGGATATTATTTTTGTGTGAAAGTTGTAGCGTCTATAAGCTATGGTGAAAGTCTTTGAAAATTGATCACACCTGGGGGGGCGTGGCTAACCGCCGAGCTGTATGGACGCCTGAGATCCCAGCTCCTGCACTGAACGGAGAATCGATCGCTCCAAGCACTGACCAGCACATCCAAAATGCAGTACCAAGACCCCCAAACATCAGGGAACCAGATGGGGACCACCCGCAAACGGAAAGAATACAGACTGCCGAGAAAACTGACAGACTTTTTTGCTATGGCGCCGGGAAGCCAAATCCAAGATGGCGCCCGCGACCGCTCCCCGCGAGGAGACAGAGCCTACACGGACCTACCTGACGAGGAGGACCCGTCCACCTTGCCACACAGTGTCACCCAGCTCACTGGATTGTCCTCAGCCTCAAATAGTCCAGCGAAAGCGCGGATGCGCCTGGACACCGGCGCTCAGAACCCTGAGGTGAGACCTACCATAGATAATCTCCTCACGCTGCCTCCGGCCTCCTCCCCCATTGCGGCCTTCCCCACTACAAACCAGCCTGTGATTGACACGCTGCTAAAAGATATGCTGATCTCCCTACACAGCTCCTTGCACAATGACATCTCCACCATGTTTACAGCATTCAAAACTGAAATGGTGCACGTGGGGGCTAGGATGGGACATATTGAGCATAAAATGAGTGCCATGACAGATACAGTAAATGACCTGGTGGATGCCCATGACCACACTAGAGATGAACAGCAATGGGTACGGGCCAAAATGGCGGACCTCGAGGACAGATCACGCCGCAATAATGTCAAAATACGCGGTATACCAGAAACGGTGGTCCCGGCGGATCTGAACTCTTATGCTAGAAAACTGATTTCTACCCTGCTGCCTGAACTCCCTCCCGTGGAGACCATCATCGATCGCATCCACCGCCTACCAAAACCCCCTCATCTCCCTGCGGAGGTCCCACGCGACACCCTGATAAGGATCCATTTTTTTCATGCTAAAGATATGCTGCTGGCAAAAAACAGACGCATGGAACAATTGCCACCACCTTACTCAAAAATACAGCTTTTTGCCGATATCTCCCAATACACCAGGCAACAAAGGCGTCAGCTTCAAACGATCACCAAGCCTCTCAACAACCACAAGATACCCTACCAATGGGGATTCCCGACTAAACTCACGGTGACCAAAAATGGCGTGAAGCACAGCATCCACACAGTGGAAGAAGGTATCAAACTCCTGAGGCAATGGAAAATCCTTCCTGACAGCGACACCCCACCGCATGCATCGCCCTCAGAGGCCTCCCAGAACCCCTTCAAAAGCTCTCGCTCCACTACTACCAAATGATCTTGAGGTCAGTGCGTTCATCCTGCCAGTTTGATTTTGCACTCATTGCACGATTCAGTGCCTGCTCGTTGCAGATAGTTCACGAACTTTCACCCTCCACCAACACTCAGTAGTTCTACTGGTATACTACTGACCCCTGTTTTTTTTTTTTTTTTTCTGATTCTCCCTCACTTGTGCCCTTCCTCCCTCCCTGTACCAACCTTACACTAACTGTTGTACTCTTGTTTCTCTTCCTGTTCACCCTGTACCCCGGAGAGCGAGCACCTACCACGTCACAGCCTTCTCTGAAAGCTCCTCATCGGTGACTCTCGGGTTCCGCCGGACTTCACGGATTCCCCTACTGTCCTCACTGTACAACCCGCGAACTGTAAGTAACTCTCTATCTTTTTGCACTTTACACCAAATCCAAGATGCCGAAATTTCTTTCACTCAACGTTAAAGGACTGAACCACCCGGTCAAGAGGGCCTCCCTGTGGAAAACTGCCCACGATTCCCATTGTGATGTCCTCTGTGCACAGGAGACACACTTTAAAATTACCGCGGAGCCCTCCTGCACTAACAAAAATTTCCCCAACATCTTCAAGGCATCTGGCCCTGACAAGAAAAATGGCGTACTCATTGCCTTCAAAACCACAGTGTCTTTCCAACTCCATGACACCCTGATTGACCCCAATGGCAGATATCTCGCAGTGGACTGTTCCATGAATAACATCAGATATACCATTGTGACGGTCTATGCCCCTAACAAAAAGCAAATCAGCTTCCTGGCTAAGTTGATGAAGAAAATTAACCGCTTCAAACACGGACGTCTCATCGTCTGCGGAGACTTCAACATAGTCCCTGACAACTCCATAGACGCTTCTTCCAGATCTAGCAGACCAACGTCTCCTATGGGCTCCTTCATGCACTCACACGATTTGTATGACGTGTGGCGCTGCCACCATACTACCGAGAGGGACTACTCTTATTTTTCTCCATGTCATAATTCCTACACGCGAATTGACTATTTTTTGATTGACAAGTGGACTCTGACTACAGCTTCATCATCTGAGATTTCTACCATTACATGGTCGGACCATGCCCCAGTCACTCTGACTCTGTGCGACTCCCCATCCTCAGCCGCCACAAGGATGTGGAGAGCTAATGCAGATATCATACATTCCCCAACCTACTCAGTACACCTCAGGGACTGCCTAGAAGAATTTTTTATCCTTAATGCTGGTTCTGTTGATGATGCTTCAACTCTTTGGAATGCCCATAAGGCATTCATACGGGGGGTCTTTGTCCAACTTGGAGCTAGGGAGAGGAGGAGGAGATCCCAGCGTCTAGACACCCTCACGGCCGAAATTAAAGTGCTAGAATCCCATAACCAATCTCACCCAAACCCTGATACCAAACGCAAACTAGACCTCCTCAGACAAGAACTGAGAACCCACCTCTTAGATTCTTTTCAGAAGGCCCATACCCACTTTAGAGCCCAACACTACTCCACTGGTAACAAGGCAGGGAAGGCTATGGCCACCAAGATCAAAGGTCATTACTCCAAAACCAAAATTGCCCACCTCTACCACCCGATTTCGAATCAAAAACTAACGGACCCCTCAGCTATTGCGGAAGCCTTCCGTCATTACTATAACACGCTTTACAATTTAAAAGAAGATACCTCTATTCCCCAACCCTCCCCTCAGGATATAGCATCATTCCTAGAGGAGATTAAACTCCCTCGTCTCTCCGGAGACCAACTGAAAACATTGAACGCCCCATTTACCCCCCAAGAAATCCTGCTCACAATCTCTAAACTGCCTACTAACAAATCCCCAGGCCCCGATGGACTCACTAGCGAGTACTACAAAAAGTTTGGAACTATCCTAGCTCCCTTCCTTGCCAACGTGTGCAATGACGCTGCCTCATCCTCCTCTCTCCCTCCAGAAATGTTATCCGCACTGGTTGTTACGTTGCCGAAGCCAGGCAAGGAACCTACTACTCCACAAAATTTTAGACCCATATCGCTCCTTAACCTTGATACCAAAATTTATGCCAAGCTCATTGCCAATAGGCTGATTGATCTAATGCCACTACTCATTCACAATGACCAATCTGGCTTCACAAAAGGCAGACAAACTTTTGACGCTACTCGAAGGATCATTAATATCATCCATGGTGCTGGCTCGAGTCGAACGCCTTCTCTGCTCCTTTCCCTGGATGCGGAGAAGGCGTTCGATAGAGTCCACTGGGAGTACATGAGAGCTACCCTTGTCAAATTTGGTTTTCAGGGGACTATCCTGTCGGCTATAATGGCATTATACTCTTCCCCCTCTGCACAGGTGTACACCTCGGAAATGATCTCTAAACCATTCTCTATCACTAATGGCACCCGCCAGGGCTGCCCTTTGTCCCCGCTTATTTTCAACCTAGTGATGGAACCATTAGCGGAACACGTCCGGGTTCACTCCAATATAACGGGCTTCCAAATTGGGGCGGTTGACCATAGAATTAATTTATTTGCTGATGATGTGATCCTGATGATTACAAACCCCCTCACCTCCCTGGCTTCGGTACAAACTTTATTAAAAAGATTCAGTAATGTCTCATACTACAAAGTAAATGAACACAAGTCCCACATTCTAGACCTAGGCTTAGATGCAGTCACGAGCAACATCCTCAGAACTACTTACCCATACTCCTGGGCTGACGAGGGGATAACATACCTGGGTATCTCACTCTTCAGGTCCTTGAAAAACATCGCTACTCATAACTACGATAGACTTAGACGACTGTTGACCCAAGACACTGCACAAATCTCCAAACATGAATTCTCCTGGGTGGGTCGCCTCGCGGCCTTTAAAATGATGGTGCTACCTAAGCTACTATACACCTTTCGCACACTACCTATACCCCTCTCACGCTCCTATCTCAACTCCCTCCAGTCCATTCTAACCAACTTTCTATGGCAAGGTAAGAAATCTAGATGCAGTCATACGAAACTCATCAAACACCGGTCGGTGGGTGGGATGGGACACGTCGATATCAGAGACTACTACCTAGCGACGGTACTTGCACAAATGACGGAATGGTTCACAGCGAAACCTACCACACTCTGGAGCAATATAGAAAACACTGCGACACCGGGTCCGAACCTATCCACTTGGCTATTCAGTGCGGTCGCACAAAACTCACCACTGACCCTGTACTCCCCTACCATTCAGGCCGCTGTCAGAGCATGGAAATTGCTCCATCACACCCACTGGAAGAATCAAATCACCAAACCTGTACCTGTCCCCCTTAGGACACTACGACTGTTGTCTCCGGACTTGACTCTCCCCACCTGGCTAACTGACCGTATGACACTCACCTCTGACCTCCGCCAGATCACGACTACCAAATCATTCTCCCACATCCAATCTGACTTCGGGGCGCCTGCCAAAGACTACTTTACCTATTATAGGCTACAAACATGCCTGGCAGCACACCCTTCCCTGGAGGGCTCTTTGCCCCTCAAAGTATGGAAATACTTTTTCTCGGACGCTCCCAAGGTCCGAGGCACTTCGCTGATATACTCCACTTTACAAGACAAGACCACATTCCAGAAATTCAAAACCCTCACCGACTGGGAAACTGACCTCCAGGGCCAATTCTCTGACCAACAATGGCAAATGGCAATTCAGTCTACATACAAATATACATCCTGCACCTCCCTATGGGAACTCACTCAAAAATTGCTAATGCGATGGTATATGACGCCGCACAGGATAGCAAAATTTTACACACACACCTCTGACTCCTGCTGGAGAGACTGTGGCATGCCGGGCACACTTATACATATTTTCTGGTCCTGCCCACACCTACGACAACTCTGGACTGACATAGAGAGGACGCTACAGGAGATTCTTCATCTTCCCATCGCAATATCTCCACATCTAGCCATCCTTAATCTGACTATTGAAGATATACCACCGAACCTCCGACTAGTAACCACTCATGTTCTACTGGCCACACGGCTCTTGATTGCTAGGAAATGGAAAACGAAAGACACACCCACACTCACAGAAGTCATCGCATTAGTGCAATCGCACTTCACCTATGAAACTATCCTCTCTCGGGGAAAACCCACATTCACTAAGGTGATAAACCTATGGAACCCTTGGATTCTTTGGTACACGAACACACACGACAAATGATTACATAACGGTATAGAATATACTCTCTTGACGCTGCTCTCCACCTCCCTCACCCTCTATCTGCTCCCTCCTTCCCCCCCCCACCTCCCCCCCCCCATTACCCCCCCCCCATCTAACACTACTGGTGCACTATGTCACTGCAGTTCCTTACCGCCAGTGTCGTAGGTGAGCACATTGACTAGTTGACGTTTACGTTCCACACTGGACTATGCATGCTTAAGACGTGCACACATGCACATGTTTATTATACTGTTTTGGTATATTGCCAGGTTAAGTATCCTTCTTACTTTGTTATTGTACCTACTTACCTGTACAAGTGAAAAATCTCAATAAAAAACATTTGAAAGAAAATTGATCACACCTGACAGCCCCTCGCATTTCTTGAGACATTAATGCCCCGTACACACTATCCGAAAATCAGACAACAGATCGTCCATTTTTTTTAGCATGCTAGTCATATATCAAACCTGAAGAGTTTACTAAAGTTACGAAAATTCTCGTACGACAGAATAAAAAAATCGGAAGTGATGCCATGTGTTGTAGTGTATTTATATTGTATTTTCGGACAACAACTGTACTGATTGAACGAAAATCGCACAATCTGGTAATTTTTTATTGTGTTTGTCTGATCGGATAATATCGGATCAACTGTCGTGATCGGCTCTCGAAAGCTCTGTACTAACGATCCGATTATCAAACAATCGCATTGAAAGCGATATTTTTCATCCGATTTTCGAATCTTGTGTACGGGCCATAACAAGCCAGGATAGTACAAATACCCAAATTACCCCTTTTTGGAAAGTAAACAATCCAAGGTATTTAGTAAGAGGTATGGTGAGTTTTTTTCAAGTTGTAAATTTCTTGGGAAAATTAAGAGATTTTTTTTTTTTACACAAAATTGTCATATTAACCACTTAAGCCCCGGACCTTTAGGCAGCTAAATGCCCAGGCCAGGTTTTGCGATTCGGCATTGCGTTGCTTTAACAGACAATTGGGCGGTCGTGCGACGTGGCTCCCAACCAAAATTGACGTCCTTTTTTTCCCACAAATAGAGCTTTCTTTTGGTGGTATTTGATCACCTCTGCGGTTTTTATTTTTTGCGCTATAAACAAAAATAGAGCGACAATTTTGAAAAAAATGCAATATTTTTAACTTTTTACTATAATAAATATCCCCCAAAAACATATATAAAAATATATTTTTTCCTCAGTTTAGGCCGATACGTATTCTTCTACCTATTTTTGGTAAAAAAATCGCAATAAGCGTTTATCGATTGGTTTGCGCAACATTTATAGTGTTTACAAAATAGGGGATAGTTTTATTGCATTTTTATAATTTTTTTTTTTTTTTACTACTAATGGCGACGATCATCGATTTTTTTCATGACTGCGACATTATGGCGGAAACATCGGACAATGTTGACACATTTTTGGGACATTGTCATTTTCACAGCAAAAAATGCATTTAAATTGCATTGTTTATTGTGAAAATGACAGTTGCAGTTTGGGAGTTAACCACAGGTGGCGCTGAAGGAGTTATGTTTCACCTAGTGTGTGTTTACAACTGTAGGGGGGTGTGGCTGTAGGTCTGACGTCATCGATTGTGTCTCCCTATAAAAGGGATGGCACGATCGTTGCACAGTGAAGCACGGGGAAGCCGTGTTTACATACGGCTCTCCCCGTTCTTCAGCTCCAGCTGCGATCGCGAGGGGGCGGCTAGAAACAAATAGCCGTGCCCTCGTCCCGGATCGCTCCCCGCGGGTTTCCGCCCGCCGCATGTACCGGGGGGGTCCCGATCGGACCCCCGTCCCCCATAAAGGCAGGGACGTACATGTACGCCCATATGCCTGTACGTGCCATTCTGTGGACGTACAAATACATGCCGCGGGCGTTAAGCGGTTAACAAGTTATTTGATTCACATAGCATATGCATACTTGCAATTACACCCCAGAATACATTCTGCTACTCCTCTTGAGTATGGCAATATCAAATGTGTGAGACTTTTACATAGCCTGCCCACCTACAGAGGCCAAATATCCAAGTAGCACCTCCAGGCGTTCTAGGAGCATAAATTACACATAGAGGGCCAGATTCACGTAGGAGAGCGTATCTTTAGTTGGGCGTAGCGTATCCTATTTACGCTACGCCGCCGCAACTTAGACAGGCAAGTGCAGTATTCACAAAGCACTTGCTCCGTAAGTTGCGGCGGCGTAGCGTAAATCGGCCGGCGTAAGCCCGCCTAATTCAAATGTGGAAGAGGTGGGCGTGTTTTATTAAAATTAGCCGTGACCCCATTCAAATGAAGCGCCGATCGTACGGCGCATGCGCGCGCATGCTCAGTATCATGTCAAATTTACTCCATAAGATACGCCAGGCCCAATGCCTGTGACGTGAATGTAAACCTACGCACAGCCCCATTCACGTACGACTTATGTAAACGACGTAAAAAGATACGCTTGCCGACGTCCATACTTTGCATTGGCTGCGCCTCATATAGCAGGGGTAACTTTACGCCGGACGTAAGCCTAACGTAAACGGCGTAGCGGGCGCAAGTACGTTCGTGAATCAGCGTATCTACCTAATTTACATATTCAACGCGTAAATCTACGGAAGCGCCCCTTGCTGCCAGCGTAAATATGCACCCAAGATACAACGGAGTAGGAGACTTACGCCGCTCGTATCTTGGCCAAATCTATGCGTAACTGATTCTAAGAATCAGGCGCATAGATACGACGGCTCACATTCGGACTTACGACGGCGTACGTGGAGATACGCCGTCGTAAGTCCACTGTGAATCTGGCCCAGAATTTTCTGACTACCTATCACACTTTTGAAGGCCCTGGAGAACCAGGACAATGGAAACACCCACAAAATGAAGAGGAGTTTGGCACAGGATCTTTCCTTCTATGAATAGCATAGGACCCACTGATAATGGGGTACTTTGACACAGTAGTGGTCTTAGCATTATATGGCCATATCCCCCGACGTATATAATCCCCCTATTTTTGAAGGTTTTAAATAGCCTTGCAGGATTTAATGTAATTTTTGTATGTGTGTGCTGTAATCTATTGTTCTGTTGTTGGTCTTATAGCAGCATCATCTTAAATGTAAATGCTTTTAGGATGTGCCCCCCCAAGTCTATTGTTTGTTTTTACACAGCCTTACCACATACAGAGGCCCAACATCCAAGCAGCACCTCCAGGTGTTCTAGGAGCATAAATTACACATCTTAATGTCCTAGTGTGGGCAGGCCCGGATTTACTCCCTTTGCCGCCCCAAGGCCGGGTCCTTCAATGCCGCCCCCGCCTGCGCAGTACAGGGGGGACATTATCCGCCGGGGGACTTTTTCGGCAGGACACTGAGAAGCGGGGGGGGAGTGCTGCTGCCGAATATGACATTGAGAACTGGGGGGGGGGGGGTGCTCACCACCTCTTCCCTCAGTTTTCTCTCCTCTCACCATTCGTGACATGACAGGGGGGGAACTCCCAAAATTAAAGTGTCCTCTCCTCTCAGCCACAGTGCCGCCCCTGCATCCACTGCCGCCCCGAGGCCTGGCCTTGTTGGCCTTGTCTGGAATCCGGCCCTGAGTGTGGGAGCAAACATCATTGGTATCAGTGGGAAGAGGCCTTCTGGTAATGACTGCGCTCCCAATAAGCATTTTAATAAATAAATAAGAATAGTGTCCCATTATTGGTGTCAGTGGAAGGAACAGTGCTCCATCGTTGGTATCAGTTGGATGAATAATGCCCCATCATTGGTATCAGTGGGAGGAATAGTGCTCCATCATTGGTATCAGTGGGAGGAATAATACTCCATCATTGGTGTCAGTGGGAAGAATAATGCCCCATCATAGGTGTCAGTGAAAGGAATAGTGCCGCATCATTGGTGTCAGTGGGAGGAATAGTGCCCCATCATTGGTGTCAGCAGGTGCCATAGTTGATTAATGGAAAGGAATAGTGCCACATCATTGGTGTCAGTGGGAGAAATAGTGCCCCATCATTAATGTCAGTGGCAAGAATTATGCCCTTTTATTGGTGTCGGTGGGAGAAATAGTTAGTTTCATCTTTGATGTCAGTGGCAGTAATTATGGCCAATTGTTGGTGTCAGTTGGAGTAATAGTTCTTAATATAAGTGGGAAATATTGTGTCTCAAGGGCTGGACAAAAGCCGGGCCTTGTGAATCCTTGTGAATCCGGGCCTATATGTTTTCCACATCCTGTGCAAGGAGCAGCCATGGCAAATCCTCACAGATTGGTACCGAAAGATATAAGCACTGAGCTGTGACAGCTGATAACTCTTCATCTGCATCCCAGCACCTGATTTTTACTTTTTATGTTAAGTTACACAATATTTCTAAGAGAGAGATTTACTTTAAGCAATGAAATCATCGTAGGTATATTGATATCATCACAGTGTGTATTATCTTTTTTAAAATCTCTTGATATAGTAAGCACATCTTCAAGCTATGCAATAAAGGCTTATGAAAGTAATATCACTTACTTACTCTGATAGTATCTGTACAAAGCAACATTGCACTCGCGATCAATGATGTAAAAATGTTCAGTACTGAAACTGATTTATTTCGCCTTATTCTCGGTCAAATATTTTGTGCTACTGAATGCTGGTCATTCTGCTTTCTCAGGGATGTATTATTGAATTGTTATGTGTTATCCGGCTAGCGGAGAGCATTTGTGCATTTGTGGTGGCTTCAATGGTCTACATCATTTGAGAAGAAATTACTAAAATCTTTTCAGAGTATAAGTGCTACAGATATAAATACCAACTTTATCACTTACAGTAAAATTCTTTTGATCAGTACTAGTGGTGCAACAGATCGTAAATGATCCATGACCTGAATGGGTCACCATATGCAGATCGGCACATCACATGATCCGCGGAGCTCCGCTGCTGCCTCGGCTTCGGCCTAGCTCCCGGAGTAGCGGCCATCTTGGTCCACCCGGCGGCAGCCTACAGAAGGTGACTGCGATATTGTGTCAATCTCGCTCCCTTTCTCAGCGAGACAGACCACCTACGAGCCCCATCGCGGGAGCCAGCGTCGAGCGATGGGAAAAAAGCCGTCATAGAAGCGACGGGGATCCGACTTGGGTTCCCGCCAATTCTAGCCGTGGCGTTTGGTATGAATCATGAGGGGGAACTCCACGCCAATTTTTAAATAAAAAACCGGCATGGGTTGTAAGGAGAACCCCCCTACACTGAAAAAAATGGCGTGGGGGTCCCCCTACAATCCATACCAGACCCATATCCAAAGCACGCTGACCGGCCGGTCAGGAAAGGAGCAGGGACGAGCAAGCGCCCCCCTGAGCCGTACCAGGCAGCATGCCCTCAACATGGGGGGTTGGGTGCTCTACCTACCCCAAAGCACCCTGTCCCCATGTTAATAAGGACAGGGCCTCTTCCCAACAACCCTGGCCGTTGGTTGTCGGGGTCTGCGGGTGGGTGGCTTATCAGAAACTGGGAGTCCCCTTTAATAAGGGGGCCCCCAGATACCGGCCCCCCACCCTAGGGAAATGAATATAAGGCGGAAGAGAACCAGACGGCGTTGAAGACCGACACCCCCCCCCCCCTGCCAAAGACGTCGAAAAAGAAGGCCCCCCTCGTAAAAGAGCTAAAGAAGAGCTGACTAATAAATTACTTTAAAAACCATGTGTAGTGTGTTTTTTTACATTTTTTTTCCACCAGGTGAATGGCTAGGGGTACGATGTACCCCATATTCATTTACCTAGGGTGGGGGGCTGGTATCTGGGGCCCCCTTATTAAAGGGGGCTCCCAGATTCCGATAAGCCCCCCGCCCGCAGACCCCGAGAACCAACGGCCAGGGTTGTCGGGAAGAAGCCGTGTCCTTATCAACATGGGGACAGGGTACTTTGGGGTGGGGGGGCGCAGGGCACCCCCCTGCCCCAGAGCACCCAACCCCCCCATGTTGAGGGCATGAGGGGGGCCGGGCGGCGTGCTTTGGATACGGGTCTGGTATGGATTGTAGGGGGACCACCACGCCGTTTTTTTCGGCGTAGGGGGGTTCTCCTTACAACCCATACCAGACCTTAGGGCCTGGTATGCCCCTGGGGGGGAACCCATGCTGTTTTTTTATTTAAAATTTGGCGTGGAGTTCCCCCCTCATGATTCATACCAAATGCCGGCTAGAATTGGTGGGAATCCAAGTCGGATCCCCGTCGCTTCTATGACGCGCTCGCTGAAATGTGCTTTTTCTATTCCAGCGAGTGCGAGATGTCGGCACCATGTCGCCGAGAATCAGCGCAATGCCGTCGTGCTGGAAACACATTCTCTGCAACAGGTACTGTAGGTGAGCCTAGAGCGGCGCTCTGACGTCATCACCTGGCCTCAATTGCTCGTGTTCGGCCGAATTTTCTGGTAAGACTAAGCAAGCACTAATCTTCCTATACAGTGGGGGAGATGTGGACTATATTACAGTGGGGGAGATGTCTGTGGATTACAGTGGGGGAGATCGTCTACTATAGCGTCTACAAAATAGGGCATAGTTTTATGGAATTTTTATTAATATTTTTTTTTACTAGTAATGGCGGCGATCAGCGATTTTTATCGGTACTGGGACATTATGGCGGACACTTCGGACACTTTTTACACATTTTTGGGACCATTGGCATTTTTATAGTGATCAGTGCTATAAAAATGCATTGATTACTATAAAAATGCCACTGGCAGGGAAGGGGTTAACACTAGGGGGCGAGGAAGGGGTTAATTATGTTCCCTGGGCATGTTCTAACTGAACGGGAGTGGGACTGACTAGGGGAAATGACTGATTGCTGTTCATACATTGTATGAACAGATGGTCAGGCATTTCTCCCCTGACAGGCCCGAACGAGCGATCGCAGGTGCTCGGCGGTGATCGCGCCCGCCGGGCACGCACGTCGGGACCAGGGGTGGGCGCACGTGCCCCTATTGGCTGATACGCGAGATGACGTATAGCTACGTGATCTCGCGCAGCCGAGCCGACCTGCCGCCGGCAGCTGGTCGGCAAGCAGTTAAAACACATCAGATCTCAATGGGAGAAAATCTCATGCTGGATATCTATACTGATATGGACGGGGTAATGTGATAGGAATGAAAGGATGCCACATTGTTTGATGTAAATCAAAATGATCAACCTACAGAGGGCTGAATTCAAAGACTCCCCAAAAATCATAGTGAAAAATTATGCAGCAGTCTAGTCCATTTTGCTGAAATTTTATTGCAGTTGTTTATATGCTCCCCACGTGCTTCTATGCATGCCTGACAACATCGGGGCATGCTCCTAATTAGACAACAGATGGTGTCTTGGGGTTTTTCCTCCCAGATCTGGACCAGAGCATCACTGAGCTCCTGAGTTGCAACCTGGTGGTATTGGATGGACTGAAACATAATGTCCCAGAGGTGTTCTAGTGGATGTAGGTCAGGCGAGCACCAGGGCCATTCATTAGTATATTTATCCTCCAGGAACTGGCTGCATACTCTCACCACATGAGGTCAGGCCTTGTCATGCACTGGAAGGAACCCAGGACCCACTGCACCAGCATAGGGTCTGACAATGGGTCCAAGGATTTCATCCCGATACCTAATGGCAGTCAGGGTGCCATTGTGTAGCCTGTATAGGTCTGTGCGTCCCTCAATGGATATGCCTCCCCAGACCATCACAGACCCACCACCAAACTGGTCATACTGAACGATGTTACAAACAGCATAACGTTCTCCATGGCTTCTCCAGAGTTTAATGGGACCTCAGGACTAGGGGGCAGTTGTCTTATAATTTAAATAGCCATAGTGGCAGCTGTGTATCATCAAACAGGTTAATGCCCGGTACACACGATCGAAAATTCTGACAAGAAAAGTCCAATATGAGTTTTTGGTCAGACATTCCAACCGTGTGTAGGCTCCATCAGAATTTCCACCAAGAAAAATTTCAGAGCTGGTTTTCAAATTTTCCAACAAGAAAAGGTCTTGGAGGAAATTCCAATTGTCTGCATGCAATTCCGACTAAACCAAAAACCATGCATGCTCAAAATCAAGTCGACGCATGCTCGGAAGTATTGAACTTAATTTTTCACGGCTTGTCGTAGTGTTGTACGTCACCGCGTTCTTGCCGATCGGAATTTGATGTGACCATGTGTATGCAAGACAAGTTTGAGCCAAGATTCCGTCGAAAAAAAATCCACGGTTTTCTTGACGGATTTTCCGATCGTGTGTAAGCGGCAAAAGACCTTTCCTAGCTGGTACTCAGTTTGTAACTATAGAGAATAAAGGTAGGGGGGTGTAGTGGCGCTTGCTGATAATAGAATGAGGAATTCTATATAATCATGATAACAATTCCTGTTAATAAATAAAAATGTGTTCCACTCCAAATGATATCCGCCCAAGTGTAACCAATAATAAAGTGCAATTGTGCGGAAAAATATAACAATTGCTAATGAGCAAATAGTAATAATTCTTCCTAAACAAAGAATATTCAATAATTAAAATTAAGATAATAATACAATATTAATAAATGTGAATAAACAATAAAGTGCATACAGTGCTGAATCCACTGAAAGTGCAATGTGCAATGTAATGTGAATAGAAAAAATCCTGTAGTAAGTAAATTCCAGTGAAACAGTCTTGTAAAATAATTCCTTGATAATGAATAATGTTCAATATCATGCATGGGTGAAAAAAAAACAGGTCCATAAAATTTCTGAAGTAAAGGTGTCGCACAACAATCCACCGCAGAATCGAACACAATAAAAGTGCTTCAAACGACAATAACCTTACAAGAGTGTATAAGTGTTTTCCAAAAAAGTGCTCGGATTGTTGTGTGACACCTTTACTTCAGAAATTTTATGGACCTGTTTTTTTTTCACCCATGCATGATATTGAACATTATTCATTATCAAGGAATTATTTTACAAGACTGTTTCACTGGAATTTACTTACTACAGGATTTTTTCTATTCACATTACATTGCACATTGCACTTTCAGTGGATTCAGCACTGTATGCACTTTATTGTTTATTCACATTTATTAATATTGTATTATTATATATACTGTAATTCTTACCTCATTAGCACTGTGCTCTCAGTGGCACGTTTGTTTACCTCAACAGGTAATTTTTATTAATATATCACTCCCATCACCCTCCACATTATCTGATTGATGTTGGGCGATTTTTATTCCATTTGGAGTGGAACACATTTAGACACACAGGAATTGTATTTGCTCATTAGCAATTGTTATATTTTTTCGCACAATTGCACTTTATTATTGGTTACACTTGGGCGGATATCATTTGGAGTGGAACACATTTTTATTTATTAACAGGAATTGTTATCATGATTATATAGAATTCCTCATTCTATTATCAGCAAGCGCCACTACACCCCCCTATTTTTAACTTGTATCAGTGTGTGAGCACTATTAGTCGTGGCTGCTACTTAGTATATTTATTATTTGTTATTTGCTTTTAAATATTAGTATAGTTCTCTGTGCCCTGGTTAGGTTGTTTTGCGCATTAGTTCCCTCCATTTACATAACTATAGAGAATATTTCTACTGAGAATGTTCAAGCAACCTATAAAAATATTGTATTACGAATTTAATTAATCTGTCAACAGACATTGATATATATATATATATATATATATATATATATATATATATATATATATATATATATATATATATATATAAAATCTTTTTTTAAGATAGATTAAAAAATACAATGGAACCTCGGTTTAAGAATAACTTGGTTTGAGAGCGTTTTGATTTTCGAGCAACTTTTTTTTTAATTCTGACTCGGTTTGCGAGTGTTGACTTGCAAGACGAGCAGAATTTAAGCTAAATAGGCCTGCAGTACCTCATTTGGCCTGAGGTACGGGGGCGCAGAAGCAGAGCAGAGCCGAAAATAGGCCTGTAGTACCTCATTTGGCTTGAGGTACGGGGGCGCAGAAGCCGAAAAAAGCCGAAGATTAGCCTGCAGTACCTCATTTTGCCTCAGGTATGGGGGCGCAGGGAACGAGCCGAAGTGTCCACGGGGCCTTTTTGGACGTTTTTGGCGCTCTCTGGCGCCCCCCCACCTCTGGCCGCATTTGGTATTGCATCCCATTGAAGTCAATACGGAACAAATTATCAAAGCGAGTACTTTGGATTACGAGCATACTCCTGGAACGGAATTTTTCTCGTAATTCGAGGTTCAACTGTAGATAGATAGAAAAATAGATTGATTTCTTTTAATTGAATTTTATATTTTCAAGCATTATGCCAACGTCGTACTCTGATGATATATACTATCTGTACACTTACTAAATGCCAAGTCTTTCCGAGACTACATCTAGAAATCTTGTGTACAATGGATTGAGCACAATGTAAATTGGATTGAACTCAGGAAAGTGACATATTTGGCCTGTTATGGAGCCACCTTGATGTAATGCTATTGACGGCGCACAAAATATTGACATTAATATATGGGGCTCACAAGGAGTTCAGTGAACAAAAAAGAATTTGCTGACCTTGTGCATGAAAAACAGATTTGGCTGACAACCTGAAGAGTAGATGTTATGGCTATCATCATTTAAAATGCCACCATCACAATCAACAATACCATCTTTCGATTCACTAGGTCAGAAAATCTTTCTTCCTATAATAAGGCAGCGCGGAGCCGGCCTCCCCTCCTACCTGTCAACAAGTCCCAGAACGATCCTGACTTGGCAAAACGTAGCACTTTCAGTGGAGGAAACCGTCCTTTTCTCTCGTTTTGTCCTTCTCCAAGGAGAGATTCTCTGCTACCTAAACAATAGATATTTCAGAATACGCAGTCATTTTCGTGTTGTAGGCAGACATTAAAATTTAAGCTTATCCCAGACAAAACTAGGTCAGGGTGTTTTAAAGTTAAAAAGACGGATGCCTCCGGTATTCAGTAATATTTCACAAGCTGAGCCTCAACTGCTCCTTGTGGGGTGCAATGCCTACAGAACATTGGAGAAATGTAAGGCTTGTGTTCTTTTTCCTGTGATAAGTAATATATTTCGCTCATTAAATGTAACTTTCAGCAACTTTATGCGTCCTTTACTCAAGTTTACATGTCCTCAGCCAATAACTGCAAACAATTTTTATGATGTGCGTACATGTCTATGTTCAGCATGCCGGGCGCGGGCAGTGAAACCGTAAAAACCATACACACGGGCACGAGCTGTGAGGCCCCGTACACACCATAGAATCCATCCGCAGATAAATCCCAGCAAATGGGTTTCAGCGGATAGATCCTATGGTGTGTACACTCCAGCGGATCTTTTTCCGCGGATAAATCTCCCCTGGGATGGATTCCAGCAGATTGAATATTCGCTGACATGCAGAACATATCCATCTGCTGGAGTCCATCCCAACGGATGGATCCGCTGGTCTGTATAGACTCACCGGATCCATCCGTCCGAAGGGATCCCCCGCATGCGTCGTAATGATTCGACACATGCGTGGAATTCCTTATATGACAGCGTCGCGCACGTCGCCGCGTCATAATCGCGGCGACGGCGCGACACGTCATCGCCAGAGGATTTCAGCGTGGATTTCAATGCGATGGTGTGTACACGCCATCGCATAGAAATCCGCGGAAATCCTCGAGAGGATTTATCCGCGGAAACGGTCCGCTGGACCGTATTCGCGGATAAATTCTATCGTGTGTATGGGGCCTAAGACTTTGCTGAAAACCACCCGGCTAGGCCCACACTTTATAGAACCAAATAGGTATATAGACAAACCACTTCATTCTACAATGTGGTCTTTAGTAAGCAGGGCCGGACTTACCATTAGACATTGTGCAGACTGGAATATTTTGTTTCGTTTTTTCGTTTTTGTTTGGAAAATAAATTTATTTAGTTACTCCCGAAAATCGTTTTGATTTATTTTGTTTTTCGTTGGGGAATAGCTTTCGTCCGAAAATCCAATAATGCTTGGTTTCTGTCGAATGGTCAAAAGAATATTCGCCGGAACGTCGAATCTTTGTTGGTTTCTGTCTAATGGTCAAAAAAATATTCAACGGAACGTCGAATCTTTACGCCGAATCGTACATTTCTGTTCTAATATTCCGCCTACAAGAATTCTAATGTTGTATGACTAGTAATAATGTCGAATCTATTCTCTATAATGTCGAATCTATTTTCTCATAAATCGAAATCTATTCTCTGTAATGTCGAATCTATTATTTCTAGTGTCGAATCTTTTCTCTATAATGTCGAATCTTTTCTCTATGATGTCGAATCTTTTCCCTATAATGTCGAATCTCTCTATAACAAATTTTTACCGCAACGAAAACGAAAATAAAGCATTTTTTATGTCGGATCTTTCGGTTTTCGTTTCTTGCACTTTCGTTATCGTTTGTTAAAACGATAACGAAAAAACAAGATTTTCGGACGAAAATGCATTCATTCTAACGAAAACGAATGCACATGTCTACTTACCATTGGGCTTGACTGGGCTTGAGGAGGAAGCAGGAAGAGCCATGCCGCTGCTGATGAAGAGGTAAGAAGTCCCCCCCCGCTCAACAACTACGATCGGCGCCCCCCTCAACAACTTTGATCAATCAGCGACCCCCCCTGCTCAACAACTCCGATCGGCGCAACAACTTTGGTCAGCTCCGATCGATGGCCCCCCGCTAAACAACTTCAACCCCCCCCGCTTCTCGGCTCCAGGGGGCCCCTCAATCAACACTCAAGCCCAGGGGACCCCACCACCCTAAGTCCTGCCCTGTTAGTAAGGGTGAGAAAGATCGGGATCTTTTGAAACATTGAGATTCAAAGGACCGAGACATTTTACAACCCAACAATGGGGTAGGCAAAAGTATACGTCTGGTAGTTTTTTCTTAAAGAGGAAGTAAATCCTGATGGGTTTTACTTCCTCTTTGTTACCTGCAAAATAAAAGCATAATGAGCTAGTATGCATCGCGGGAGCCGACGGTCACGGAACAAGCACTATATAAACGGCACGGACGTGCCCTTTCTTCAGTGCGCATTATGTCGGTGCTGGCGTATACGGTGAATATCTCCTAAACCGTAGAGATTTAGGAGATATTTCCAGTACCTACAGGTAAGCCTTATAATAGGCTTACCTGTAGGGAAAAGTGGTTGTACAGGGTGTACAACCACTTTAAAGGGGTTGTAAAGGTTTGTTTTTTATTTTCTAAATAGGTTCCGTTAACCACTTAAGACCCGGACCAATATGCAGGTTAAGGACTTTGCCCCTTTTTGCGATTCGGCACTGCGTCGCTTTAACTGACAATTGCGCGGTCATGCGACGTGGCTCCCAAACAAAATTGGCGTCCTTTTTTTCCCACAAATAGAGCTTTCTTTTGGTGGTATTTGATCACCTCTGCGTTTTTTATTTTTTGCGCTATAAACAAAAATAGAGCGTCAATTTTGAAAAAAATGCATTTTTACTTTTTGCTAAAACTAATAGGGGCAGATCCACAGAGAGAGTACGCCGGCGTATCTACTGATACGCCGGCGTACTTTAAAATTTCCCGCGTCATATCGTTGTTTTGAATCCTCAAAACAAGATATGATGGCATCTGGGTTAGATCCGACAGGCGTACTTCTTCGTACGCCTTCGGATCTAAGATGCAATTCTTCGGCGTCCGCTGGGTGGCGTTCCTGTCGTTTTCTGCGTCGAGTATGCAAATTAGCTATTTCCGACGATCCACGAACGTACGAGCGGCCGTCGCATTTTTTTACGTCGTCTCTAGTCGGCTTTTTTCGGCGTATAGTTAAAGCTGCTATTTAGTGGCGTACTCAATGTTAAGTATGGCCGTCGTTCCCGCGTATAATTTAAAAAAAAAATGTTGTTTGCGTAAGTCGTCCGTGAATCGGGCTGGACGTCCACGTCACAAAAAATTACGTCCTTGCGACGTCATTTAGCGCAATGCACGGCGGGAAATTTAGGGACGGCGCATGCGCAGTTCGTTCGGCGCGGGGACGCGCTATATTTAAATGAAACGCGCCCCCCTATTTGCCGATTTGAATTAGGCGCCGTTACGCCGCGAGAGATACACTATGCCGCCGTAACTTACGGCGCAAATTCTTTGTGGATTCAAAGCTGCCAAAAGTAAGTTACAGCGGCGTAGCGTATCTCACATACACTGCGCCCATCTAATTGTATGTGGATCTGCCCCATAGTGTGTATGGGGCTTAACTCTCTAACTTTCTTCTCAGTGTTAGCCTCAACCCTCCCACCTCCCTCCAACATAAAAAAAAATATAATTACGATCATGTGTACGGGGCTTTAGAGTTTCTAAAAGAAATACAAAGGGCCAAATCCTCAAAAGAGATACGACGGAGTAACTGCTGTTGCTCCGTCGTATCCCTGGTCCTAACTATGGAACTGATCCACAGAATCAGTTTTCCATAGTTAGGGAGAAGATCCGGCATGTGTAATTGAATTACACTGCCGGATCTTAGGATGCAGTACCGCATCCGCCGCTGGGGGCATTTTGTGTCGAAATGCCGCCTCGGGTATGCAAATTAGGACTTACGGAGATCCACAAAGCTTTTCTGCTTCGTTTTTTCTCCGTAAGTATTAAGTTGCATACGCAAAATTAGGGCTGCTTTTACATGGTGTAAAGTTAGTACACCATGTAAAAGCAGACCCTTCTGTCTAGCGACGCGTTTTTTTTTCGAATTTGAATTTTTTTTTTCGCGCCGTATCTTTTTTTTTTTTCGACGCAACTTTATTGACCCGTCGCAATCCACAAAGCCCGGCGTAACGTAATTTCGCGCTATGCACGTCGGGAAAATGACGTCACGAGCATGCGGGAGCGCGCCTCATTTAAATGGGAATCGCCCCCATGAAATAAGGAACGCCTTGCGCCGGCGGAATTTAAGTTACCCGGCCAGAAATTTCTAGGTAAGTGCTTTGATATCGGGCACTTAGGTAGAAATTTTAAGGCAGTGTAACTTAAATTAGAATTTCGCCGTTACGCCGGGTCTTTGTGGATTTGGCCCAAAGTTTCATGACTCAGTCTACCACTTCCAGCCCAAAGCTGAAATACAACTTTCAGATGACATTGGCCTTCCTTCCTTGTAAACACTTAAACGGTTTCGAGCTCCTCCTCAAGTTTTCTTGGTCCCAAAGCTGGCCACGCTTCACAGAGTGTAACAGAAACTTTTTTTTTTTTTGTTGTCAATAACAGTTTTCTGAATATGCCTTACAAATGCTAAAAGCATAATGTGGCCATTTTAGCAGAAATCTGTCACAAAACAATGTTTTCGGCATACAGCACATTGTTAAAATTCTTTTCTTCTTCTGGAAAGCACTTATAGCCGTGGGATTAAGCACCGGGGCTGTGAAGGATAACTGTTATTTTAACACTCTGTGTGAAATAATAAAATGATTGACGGGGAAAAAGGTAGGTAATGTTAGACAGAAATGCCTAATTTACTCTAATGTAATCTACTCTGCAATCATTTTCTGAATTCATGAAACAGTAATTACCGCGTAATGGCCAGATGTCCCGTTTGACCTTCAGAGAGTCACTGCGGGGTTTTTATTTTTCCAAATGGTGTCATGATAACATGTAGTTTTTATTAAGTTTAGTAAGTCGGATAGAGGCCCCGCAAATTAATACCTTCCTGTCCCACCCTGCATTCACTGTAAATAGTTTGTTTTTTTGGATACCATGACAAGGTGACAACATAAAATTTATAAAAATATTGGGCAATGAACAAAAGAAATACAACACTGGCGGAGAGCTAATAGTAATTTTTTGTTCATTTGGGCACGTTTCTCAGTTATGTGACGATATATTATTAAAACTGAACTCTAGGGAGGTATAAAAGACACAAATACATGCAGTTCTGTATCTAAAAATGTGTGACCAAATTCATTTGTGACCAGTCTGAGTATTCAGGCCCAGATTCACGTAGAATGGCGGTGGCGTAACGTATCGTAGATACGTTACTGCGCCGCAAGTTTTCATTGCAAGTGCCTGATTCTCAAAGCACTTGCATGAAAACTTACGCTGGCGGCCTCCGGCGTAAGCCTACGTAATTCAAAGGGGCGTGTGCCATTTAAATTAGGCGCGCTCCTGCGCCGGACCTGCTGCGCATGCTCCGTTTTGAAATTCCTGCCGTGCTTTGCGCGAAGTGATGTCATTTTTTCGAACGGCGACGTGCGCAGCGTACTTTCGTATTCCCGGACGTCTTAAGCAAGAAAAAAACATTTTCACATTTTGACGCGGGAACGACGGCCATACTTTATACAGCACATACGTGGGCTGTGTAAAGTTAGGGCAGGGAAAACGACGACTAAAATTGCGATGGGAAACTAGACTAGCAGCGACGTAGCGAACGCGAAAAACCGTTGTGGATCGCCGTAACTACTAATTTGCATACCCGACGCTGGTTTACGACGCAAACTCCCCCCAGAGGCGGCCGCGGTATTGCATCCTAAGATCCGACAGTGTAAGTCCATTACACCTGTCGGATCTTCTGCCTATCTATGCGTAACTGATTCTCTGAATCAGTCGCATAGTTGGAAACAGAGATACGACGGCGTATCAGGAGAAACACCGTCGTATCTCTTTTGTGAATCTGGCAGTCAGTACTTAAATTATATATATATATATGTGCCAACTAGAGCTTAACCACTTCACCCCCAGAAAGGTTTAACCCCTTTTAATGACCAGGCCATTTTTTGCGATACGGCACTGCGTTTTTTTAACTGACAATTGCTCGGACGTGCAACACTGTACCCAAACAATATGTATGTCCTTTTTTCCCCCACAAATAGAGCTTTCTTTTGGTGGTATTTGATCACCTCTACGAATTAATTTTTTTGCGCAACAAATAAAAAAACGTAAATTTAGGAAAAAAATATGTTTTTCTTTGTTTCTGTAAAAAAAAATGCAAATAAGTAAGTTTTCTTCTTCAATGATGGGCACTGATATGGCTGCACTGACGGGCACTGATAAGGTGGCAATGATGGGCACCAATGAGGTGGCACCACCATCATAGGCGCCACTGATGGATACTTATGGGTGGCACTGATGGGTACTTATGGGTGGCACTGATAAACAATCAGCGCAGTTCCCCCTGTCAGGAGAGCCGTAAATTGTCTCTCCTCTATTTGCGTCTGTCAGACACGAGTGAGGAAAAGTTGATCAACGGCTCTTCCTGTTTACATTGTGATCAGCCATGATTGGACGCGACTGATCTGTCGGAGGCTCTTTACCGAGATCGGTGTATCGGTGTGTCAGACTGACACATCGCACCATCAATCGCAGCGATGCGCGCCCCCACGGCCGCGCAGCGCCTGTTAACCTGCTGGACGTCATATGACGTCCAGTCAGGATAACTGAATCACCGCCTGGCCGTCATTTTACTATAGGCCGTGCGGGGAGTGGTTAAAGTAAAAAAAAAAATTAGGGTAATATACACTTTAAAGGAGAAGTATAGCCAAATCTTTTTTGGCTGTACTTCTCCTGGGGATCACTGGAGTGCACTTCATCGTACACTCCTGTTACCGGTTTTTAGCCGACAAAGTCTGCTGTCAGCTGATGTAATTTTTCCGCTCCAGGCTGGAGAAAGATCCCAACTTTTACGGTCAGGATCCACCCAGATGCCGGGACTGGCAGCTGGCTCAGCCTTTCAGTGAGCTGCTGAGAGCCTAAGCCAGCCGCTCCCACCCCTCCACAGCACAGCACTTCAGTGAGCACTGGAGGAGCAGAGCAGAGAGCCAGTGACTGAAAGTCACTGGCTCTTTGCTCACCAAACGCTGAGATCCCAGTGATCAGCAGTCTTTGATTACTCCATTCTCAGTCTAAGAGCCAACATGGGAACAGATGAAGCATTGGATGCTGTATCCATCTGGGTGAATATATATATATATATATATATATATATATATATATATATATATATATATATATATATATATATATATATATTTTAAAAGCCAATACATCTATTTTAAACATACTTTAAGGTGTCTTTGCTTCAAAAGTTTTTAATGCATTTTTTAATTCTTTCTACATTTCATAGGAACAGTTGGTTTGCTGAGCTCATCCATGTCTTTATGGGCCTTGCTTTGTGCACTGGTCCAAATCATTTGGGGGGGATTATGGTGTGGGGTTGTTTTTCACGGGTTGGGCTAGGCCTGACCTCAACCCGATAGAACACCTTTGGGATGAATAAGACTGCAAGCCAGGCATTCTCGTTCACATCAGTGCCTGTCCTCAGAAATCCACTTCTGGAAGAATGGTCAAACATTCCCATAGACACACTCCTAAACCTTGTGGACGGCCTTCTCAGAAGAGTTGAAGCTGTTATAGCTGCAAAGGATGGGCCAACTCAATATTGAACCCAACAGACTAAGACTGGGATGCCATTAAAGTTCATGTGAGTGTAAAGGCAGGTGTCCCAAAACTTTTAGTAGCCCTACACCCAGGTTCGGGGTTTTCTTCTTTGATAACAAACTCTTTAATGTCAGCAATAACTTGTGCAATGAGAATTTTCTTTTGTATAGTGTACAGTAGATGGACATTAACAACAGAAAATTCAGCCAATATTAAAAATAAAAAGAAGGTCCCATCGCTTTATGTTCCTGGCTTTATGTGCCCATGTGAGATACTTAGTTCATGATGAAAGGAAGTGCTCCTTCTTCTGCACAAAGGAAGTTTCAAGGCAAATAAATCATCCTAACACAAAGGCACTCCGTCGTGACTCTAATTGCTCCTTCCACTTAAGGCGCCATTAACTCACTTCATTCATTTGCAGCGCTTTCCGCAAGCCGACTGAACTTCAAACTCCAGAAGTTCAGAGAAGATGAAGAAAAACATTTATTCATGCCCAGAATTCTTCAGTTATAAGTTCATAAAATGTTTTGTAAGAGGAAAACTTAGTAAGTTTGCTCATGGTGACTGTTAAGCCCTGTACACACGGCCCAGATTCCTGGCAAGACACACCATTCAAAAGAACCGTTGTTCTGTTGAATGGCACGAACGCGGTGAAGTCATCGACTACGACGAGCATGCGCTCGTCACATTCGATGCCGTCGCCGCCATCTTGCTTCACCCTACCTATGCCTTGGAAGCTACCATGCATGAGTCAAAGTCATTTCAAGCATGCACGGATTTCCATGGAGACAGGTAAGTATACACACGCTCGGGATTCTCGGCAGGAAAACACTGCCGAGAATCTGAGGCCTTGTACACACGACCGTTTTCCTCGACAGAATCCATCAAGAAACTTGGTGGGAGAGCTTTTTTGCCGAGGAAAACGGTCGTGTGTATGTTTTTCATCGAAAAAACTGTCGAGGAACTCGACGAGGAAAAAAGAGAACAAGTTCTGTTTTTCTTCGACGGGAGTCTCAATTTCCTCGTCGTGTTCCTTGTCGGGCTAGTTTTCAACGAGAAACATGATCGTGTGTATGCTTAGAAACCCGCGCATGCTCAGAATAAAGTATGAGACGGGAGCGCACCTTCGGTAAAAGTAGGGTTTGTAATGGAGATAGCACATTTGTCACGCTGTAACAGACTGAAAAGTGAAAATCGTCTCTCACCAAACTTTTACTTAACACGCAGTAACATGAGATTAGCAAAAGCAGCCCCAAGGGTTGTGCCAGTGGAATCGAACTCCCCCTGCAGTTGTATGTGTTGTACGTCACCGCGTTTAAAGAGGAGGTAACCAGAACATAAATTAACATGAGCTAATTAACTAATAATTTACCCAGACGAGGTGACTCCGAGATATGACCTTTCAGAGTAGACGTCCCGTCTCCGCTCACCTGCTATACAATACACATTATCATAAGTGTAAACACAGGACATCTTCACACAATAGCAGGGTCAATTAGCACAGAGAACAGAGAGATGGCTGGAGGTGACGACATTAGCTTCTAACAGTATGAATGAGTCACTCTTACAATTAGCCCGTTGAGTTCAGAATCAACAACCAGTAAATAGTTCTTTACAGATATCCTGGAATATATTGTGGATAATAATTACATAATAATCCCATCTCAAGTAGTCCAAGATATAATTTCTCAGTCATCCTATGCCCCTAGTGGACATAGGATGATTTTAGACATAAGAGGGTCCGAGTCTGTCACAACATCCATCAGACAATTATGCCCATAAAATTGGATTGTGTGTACAGGCCTTTGAAAGACCTGTAAAGCCCAACTTGAGTTTTTCTTGAATTTCTTGAGTTTTTGTTGTTCGGTACAGAGCTTTGTCAGTACAATGAAGAACAATCATAAAACTAGAGGTGATACAACACAATAATAATGTTTCCAATGGTTAACAGTGAGTCATTGCATCCCCAGGAGACTGGGGTTAGTCCCAAGTTTCTACACCCCGTTGTGCAATCAGATAAAGTGTTACCTAAATGGCCATCTATAGTATCTCCTCATCTAAAGCAATGTACACAAATAGTTCTGGAGTGGCCTGGACTCCTCTGTTTGGACTGAGAATCTCTGAGCCTTTTCAACTTTTTATGTGTGATTGCTAGATATGGCATTTATAGGTAGGGGTCCTTGTAAGAAATTGTAATTTGTTCTCTAATATAAGTAGGCTCTCCTGAAAAAGCCATCTGTGGCGAAACATGTAGAGATCAAGATTGACAACTGGATTCCTCATACCACCAGTACAACTTGTTTGAAACGTGTTGCTTTTGTTGCACGGGTTATTCGTGGCAACCTATAAAGTCCTCTTTTTTTTTTACTTTTTTGTTATTTGGATCTGATATACATTCACTGGTCACTTTATTAGGTACATATGTTCAATTGCTTGGTAACACAAATTGCTAATCAGCCAATCACAAGACAGCAACTCAATGCATTTAGGCCTCTAAATGTGGTGAAGACAACTTGCTGAAGTTAAAACCGAGCATCAGAATGGGGAAGTGAGAAAATATACCGCTCTGTAAACTGCTGATCCCTTGGCTTTGCTTCCGTCCCACTGAACCAAAAGGGTGCTGGCTGTGCACAGGTGCATTAGATAAAAAATGGGGAAGAAAGGGGATTTAATAGGCGTCCAAAACAGTGAACAGCGGGCCCAATGCTGGGCGTTCACTGTTTACTCAGCGTTGTGTTAGGAAAGCGAATAAATCGCTTTCCTAACACTGAACCGCCTCTCAGCCAATCAGGTTATCGGGTCTGTTACCTGTCACCTGATTGGCTGAAACGACAGGCTATGTGATTGGACGCCACTTATCAGGCATCCAATCATAGCAGAGGATGGGAAAAGAAGGCAGGAGAACAGATAGAGGAGCGTGGAGGACATCGCCGCCGTGACCCGCTGCCCCACCGAGACAAGGTAAGTACCGGGCGAGGGGGGGATTTGCGCTGGCAGTATTTGATGGGCACAGTAGCGGCAATTGATGGGAAACTGGCAGCTGTTGATGGGCACAGTAGCGGCAGTTGATGGGCACAGTAGCGGCAAATAATGAGCACACTGGCAGCAATTGATGGGTGCAGTAGTAGCAATTGATGGGCACAGTGTGAGAAATTGATGGTTGCAGTAGCTGCGTTTGATGGCACAGTGGCTGCATTTGATGGCACAGTGGCTGTGTTTGATGGCACAGTGGCTACATTTGATGGCACAGTCAGGGCCGCTGATAGAAATCACGGGGCCCCGTACAGCCTACCTGATGGGGTCCCCTTCAGCTTCACCCCTGGTCCCTCCTTCAGCTCCACCCCTGGCCCCTCCCCAGATGCCATGTTGTGCTGCAGACAGTGCCACCCATGCCATGCCGTCCGCCAATGCCATATTGTGCTGCAGACAGTGCCACCCATGCCATCAATGGCATAATGCCATTGGCAGCATGGGTAGCACTGTCTGCAGCACATTATGGCATGGGTGGCACTGTCTGCAGCACATTATGGCATTGGCATCATGGGTGGCACTGTCTCTGCAGGCAGCACAAGCGTTATGGCAATAGCGTCATGGGTGGCACTGTCTGTAGCACAATATGTCATTGGCAGGATGGGTAGCACTGTATGCAGGTAGCACATGCGTTATGGGCCATAACACATGTGCTACCTGCAGACAGTGCCACCCATGCGGCCAATGCCATATTGTGCTGCAGACAGTGCCATCCATGACACTAATGCCATAACGCAATATGGCATTGGCCGCATGGGTGGCACTGTCAGCAGGTAGCACATGCGTTATGGCATTAGCATCATGGGTGGCACTGTCAGCAGATAGCACATGGCAATTGCGTCATGGGTGGCACTATCTGCAGCACAATATGGCATTGGCGGCATGGGTGGCACTGTCTGCAGGTAGCACATGCCATAACGCATGTGCTACCTGCAGACAGTGCCACCCATGCCGCCAATGCCATAATGTTTAGATACTGCTGCAGACATTAGATCTTGAATCTCCCCCCAAGCAAGTGCACTGTCTGTACACACCTGTTATCCTGGCCCCAGAAGTCATTTCCTCCTTGATCCTGTAGTGCTGCTGCTGGCTGCCTGGACTAACTGACAGTGTCACAAAGTGCCAGGTCAGGTCACAGTGCTTCTTTTTTTTGAAGAATCACTCCGCAGCGCCAGGGAAGGACAAGCTGGCCGAGACTTGAGCCAGCAGAGGAGCGGGCGCGGGAGAGAAGAGATATTCTTCCGCGCCTGAAATAGCTGCTGGCTTTTAATAAACAGACACTTACCTGATCCACGGTTCCAGCGACGCGCCGGCCGGGGCTCCACTCCTCGCCCCCCCTCGCCGTCTTTATTCCTAGTGTGGGCACCCGGCAGTGACAGCTTTCGGCTTCACGGCCGGGCACCCACTGCGCTAGCGTGAGCGGCGCGGCGCCGTCTGATTGGACAGGCGCTCGCCTACAGGGAGGGGCTGCAATAAGGTGATTAAGCTAATCGCCTTACCAGCCCCTCGGCGGAAGGAGGAAGTGGGACAGGAAGTCCCACTCCTCCTGACCCCCCCACTACCCCCCCAAAAAAATTACATGCCAAATGTGGCATGTAAGGGGGGAAGGAGTGGATTAAGCGGAAGTTCCATTTTTAGGTGGAACTCCGCTTTAAGTTTGCAGGATAGAAATAACAGAAAGATGTTCATTAACCAAAATCCACATTAATTTGGCCTTCACCAATTCAAAGGGAATCGTGGATGTCTTCCAGGATCTGGCTATGGAGATTTTTGCAGCCATGAGTATAAAGCCAATCAATTTCCTTGTATGTCTCGGGGCCACTGGAGGTTTACAGAAAGAGCAATTTTAACCTTTTTGATGTGTAAAACATACATGGCAAAGGGGGGCGTTTGTGTCTAAAAATAGAATTTAGATGATATTACTTTAAAGACCATCCTGCATAATATTTCTACTTTGTGTGCAGTTATTTGTTAACCACTTGACCACCAGAAAGGTTTACCCCTCCTTCATGACCAGGCCATTTTTTGCGATATGGCACTTTGTTACTTTAACTGACAAATTAGGAAGTAGCTAAATTATACTATACTATACAGATCTAGCTAAACTATACAGTGTATACATATATATACAACACCTGGGATGCATATATATCCTCTACACACTGTAACTTTAACTGACTAGCCTGCCTGCTCTATCTACCTACAAAAAATGACACTCTCACTCTCTCTCTGTCTTCTCTCCCTTAACCTCCACAACACACTACACAAGGCCGACCTGCAGGCGGCCTTTTAAAGTGTGGGGCGTGTACTAAACCCCCTGAGCCATAATTGGCCAAAGCCATCCTGGCTTTAGCCAATTATGGCTCTCTGCTTTTTGCAAACTGTGATTGGCCAAGCATGCGGGTCATGCTTGGCCAATCATCAGCCAGCAATGCACTGCGATGCCGCAGTGAATTATGGGCCGTGACACGCCACTTGAATTTGGCACGAACGGCCCGTAACGTTCGTATTTTGACGAACGGTCGAACATACGATGTTCGAGTCGAACGTGAGTTTGACTCGAACACGAAGCTCATCCCTAGTCTTGGCCACCGTGCTGCAGCTCAGTTTCAGGGTCTTGGCATCTTCTTATAGCCTAGGCCATCTTTATGTAGAGAAACAATTCTTTTTTTCAGATCCTCAGAGAGTTCTTTGCCATGAGGTGCCATGTTGAACTTCCAGTGACCAGTATGAGAGACTGAGAGTGATAACACCAAATTTAACATGCCTGCTCCCCATTCACACCTGAGACCTCACGATTCACATGACACCGGGGAGGGAAAATAGCTAATTGGGCCCAATTTGGACATTTTCACTTAGGGGTGTACTCACTTTTGTTGCCAGTGGTTTAGACATTAATAGCTGTGTGTTGAGTTATTTTGAGGCGACAGCAAATTGACACTGGTATACAAGCTGTACACTCACTACACAACATTGTAGCAAAGTGTAATTTCTTCAGTGTTGTCACATGAAAAGATAGAATAAAATATTTACAAACATTTTAGGGTGTACTTACTTTTGTGAGATACTATATATGTGACTCTGCAAGAGCCGCCATGTAGCGGTATAACTGCTATGGGGCAGACGTAAATGGGTAATATTGTGTGATCACACATGGAAAATGTTAATATTTGTATCTATCAGTCATCCATCATTCTCAGTCACGCAATCTATGCTAAATAGCTTAGACAAGTGCAAAATATGTACAAAAATTAGGTGGCCTGCAGAGAAATGTCACCAACACGAGATATCGATGAGTAATTCTTTTTTTTAATAACGCTTAGTTGACGTACGTTTTTATCATTTTTTTTTTTTTGGCAGTAAACGGTCTGCAACAGATAATAAGCCAAACATTCTGCATAATACTAACTGAGACAGATACGACCTTGCTAATATTTAAACATTATTGTAACTCTGTCAAGGATTTCTTTTCCCAAGAACAATCCATTGTCTTTTCAGTTCTGACTTTTGTTTAACATGCAGACTCTATGGGGGGGGGGGGGGGGGGGGGTTGATTTACTTTGCAAGGGAATTTGCTCCTGAACTTAGTGAATGAGGTGAGGCTTGGCTGACTTTCCTGATTCAATCATGTGTAAGTAAAAATGCTGTTTTTTTTTATTTTTATTTTATTTTATTATATTTTATTTGCTCATGATTGGTATTCTCTGTAACATGACACTTTTGCCGCATTCACTAAGCTCTGGGGCCAATTCCCTTTCAAAGTGATTTGACTTTTAGTAAATCAAGCCCTTGTAGGATGACCATGTGTCCTGGATTGCCCGGGACAGTCCCGCATTTTGCAGGTCTGTCCCGGGGACATTCATTCCAGGACAATACAGTGTCCCGGAATGAAACTGACGCAGCCACCCACCGGGCTGATGCCCCCAAAAAAGGCCGCCACATCACAGCTTTACTCACTGACAGTACTTGTCCTGGCCGGGAATGCCTGGAGGATCACAGTCCCCGCCCCCTGCTTGTGAGAAATAATAAATCCCGCCTCTTGTGTCCAATCACTGTGCTGTGATTCGTTACAGCACAAGCTGATTTTTGGGAAGGGGGGGTGTCCCTGAATGGTAGTTTGGAAATGTGGTCACCCTAAGCCCTTGTACTATGCCTGCCCTTTCCGCCCACCTCCTCCATTTATAGAAGCCGTACTATACAGTAGGTGACTGCGATATTTTGTAAAAACCCGGCGCGGCATCGGCGATATTCACCCTCCACGACCCCCTGTCATGGGAGCCAGCGTTGAGCCCTGTCACTCCTCCGGGTCGCCGCCCCCAAGAGATTCCTACGGATACGCTGCATCTCGTGGGGGCAGCGAGCACGAGAAGCACAGCTTCGCAGTGCTGATTTCCAGCGTAATCCCATCGCGCTGGAAAATCAATCGCGCCGGCACCCACTGGAGCCTCTATGAATAAAAAGGAAGGGGATTCCACATTATTGCTGCTCTTAAGCCCTGTACACACGGGCCAGAATCTCGTCAGGAAAAAAACGTTGTTTTTTCCTGACGAGATTCTTGGCAAGAATCTCTTGCCGCCCGCGTGTACAGACACTCCTTTCAAAAGAACTGCGGTTCTTTTGGAAGGCAAGAACGCGGTGAAGTCATCGCGTATGACGAGAATGCGCTCGTCACATTCCATGCCGTCGCCGCCATCTTGCTGCACCCTACCTATGCCTAGGAAGCTACCGCGCATGCGTCAAAGTCATTTTAAGCATGCGCGGGTTTCCGCGGCGACAGGTAAGTATACACACTCTTGGGTTTTCTCGGCAGGAAAATACTGCCGAGAATCACGACGAGAAAATAGAAAGGTTCTCTATTTTTCTCGTCGAGATTTTAGGCAGTTTTCTTGACGAGCAACCTGAAAGCCTCGTACACACGCTCGGTTTACTGCTCTGCCAGCAGTTTTCTTGCTGGTTTTTGCCGAGTAAACCGAGCGTGTGTACGAGGCTTCACAGTAAAGAACCCTCTACGCAGTTTAAGGTTAAACCTCTTTTCTTCTAATTTTAATGAGCGCCCACGTGTCTTATTAAACTCCCTTCCGCTGAAAAGTTTTATCCCTATTTATCCCTATTGTGGGGTCACCAGTACAGTATTTGTAAATTGGAATCATATCCCCTCTCAAGCTTGTAACCTTTCTTATCCTACAGTCCTTTTATTAGTTGTGTTGCCCTTCTTTGTTCTCGCTCCATGGGCTAGCACAAAGGTACCTTAAATGAAAACGCAACACACAATTATAATCCAACACATATTTATTAATTGGAAAATGATATGGCCACGTGTTATCCATAGGGGGTTAATTAATTTAATTAAATAAATAAATAATAAGATATATTTTAAAGAGAATGACATGTTATCCATCCAGCCAAAGCTGGATGACTAATCCCCCTTATTGGACAACAACATGACTTGAGGATAGGGAGGGAGGGTGGGCGACGCTGGCTGACAGGAACGGACTGAGGAGACCGCCGCGCTGGAGCCCTTTTATGAACTTCCTCTGCGTGGGTTCTTCCCCGCTCGATTCGACCAATCAGCTGGTCCACTCG
Source organism: Rana temporaria (assembly GCF_905171775.1). NCBI lineage: Eukaryota > Metazoa > Chordata > Amphibia > Anura > Ranidae > Rana > Rana temporaria. The sequence goes on along the minus strand of NC_053493.1, from coordinate 404,112,243 downwards.
GACTGCCAATCACATAGCTGTTGCCGCCCAGCGACGGCGCGGATCCTGAAATAGAAACGCAGGCAGGAGAACTGCACGGACGCACATTCTCCTTTGAGCCAGCCCATGTTGGTCCAGCATATTGCTGGGACCTTTCATTCCCAGCACATCCTTTCTGAACATTTTGTATATAGTTCCTTTTATCCCCTCCAAGAGCTTGCATACTATTGATGTTAGGCTAACTGGTCTGTAATTCCCAGGGATGTATGTTGGCCTTTTTTAAAATATTGGTGCTACATTGGCTTTTCTCCAATCAGCTGGTACCATTCCAGTCAGTAGACAGTCAGTAAAAATTAGGAACAATGGTTCCCAGTGACTTATTAATGTTAAGTTTTTCCATTTCTAATTCTGTCCTCTGTTAGCCAAGAGGGTGCTTCCTGTGATGTGTCATGAGGATAGACACTGCAGTTTTGGTTACTGAAGCCCCCTGATTCCCTCGTGAGGACTGAGGAGAAGAATAAATGCAATACCTTTGCCAACTCACCATCCTTTGTAACCAGATTCCCTTCCTTATTCTTTATGGGGCCAATATGGTCTGTCCTCCCTCTTTTACTGTTTATATACTTAAAGAATTTCTTGGTTATTTTTTTGCTCTCCTTGTGTCTTTCGTGTTCTAGCTTAGCCTCTCTGATTGCATCCTTACATTTCTTGTTGCATTCTTTGTAAAGTCTGACCATCTCCTGTACCCTGTCTGCAGTCTCTGACCGTCTCATCTTTTATCATGTCTGCAGTCTCTAAGGGGGAGCCAGTAGAGGAGTCAAGAGTGGAAGCGCCGCCAGATTGGGGATCACGAGAGAAGTCAGAGGTGTGTGGACTGTGTAGCAAAGACTATCAGATAAAACCAGAGCCGCCAAGCTGGAGTTGCCTGACTGAGCCCTGCACGGTGCACCTAAGAGGTCAGTCTGAGGAGGGGTCACTGATGTAAGGGGGGCGTGAACACAATAATGTAAGGGGGCAATGATATAAAGGTTAACCCTTATATCAGTAACCCCCATTACCTTAGTGTATTCACTCTGCGGAAGGTAATCTCTGGTCATCAGACTCCCCCCCCCCCTCCATTAGAGTTCCCAATGTTCCACTTTACATCAGAGTCTGCAGGATTTTCTCTTATAGTGCAAGGGAGAACTCTGCGGACCCTGATGTGGGAGCGCAGAGCCCCTCCTTACATCAGACTTCCCCCTTAGATTGTGATCTGTGGCATCGTTCTTTACATCAAGGTTTGCAGAGTTCTCCCTTGCACTGTAATGGGGAACTCTGTGCTGGCTGTTATATTAACCTGACCTTCATGTATATAGAGGAATTTAGTTTTTGACTTTTGTTTAACTTAAACACATTGCTAATAGCACTAGCAACATGTTTATAGTTTAAATACCAAAAGTTGAGGGCGTGGCTTGGAGAGCGTCTGAGATGGCAGCACACTGAGAGAGCTCCGGATTACCCACAGCCTAAAGCCCGTATTTCTGCAGACCTAAAGCGGATAATGAGCAAACTGAGCTACCGCTCACCTCACTCCAGACCAAGGCGCACTTCGGCGGTTTATAAGGGCAGGAATATCTCGGATATATTCAAAAAACAAGCCCTTTCCAGGAGCGCGGGGCCTGGAGACAAGATGGCGCTGACAAGGACCCTGGACGATTACAGCGAGGACTCGCAATCAGCTACCGAGGACATTGTTAGGGGTCCATCAAACCCGAACCTCCCCCTCACATATGCAGACATGTCTGTATTCGCTGCGGATATAAAATAACGGACATCAAATCCAATCTCCTTGTGCTAAATGACAAAATGGCGTCGGTCGGTGCAGCGGGAAGACAGAGGGAGAGGGCGCTTCACCGGCTGGAAAAAGTGTCCATCTCCCACTCCAACCACTTCATTGAGATGACCAGGCACCTGGAAGACCTCGATAACCGAGGTAGGAGGTGTAATATCCGGGTGAGGGGGATACCGGAATTGGTGGAACCTGACCATATTGTGCCAGCACTCCAACGGGTATTTAACAGCCTGCTAGAAAAACCCGAGATCGAGTTCATGAGGGCGCACAGGGCCCTGAGAATGCGAGGTCCGGACAATATGCCGCCCAGAGACGTGGTATGCTGCTTATAGAGCTTCGCGCTCAAGGAGGAGACGATAATGCTTTTTCAGGACTTGTCGCAAATAACTTTAAAGAACCGCAGGGCCCTGCGACCCTTACTTGACAAGCTCCGGAACAAAGGCCTGCGCTACACATGGCGGTTCCCTTTCGCGCTCCTGGTAACTCATAATGGCCGCCAGTTCACCTTACGTTCCCCGGATGACTTGGAGAACTTCTGCTCCTCGCTACAACTGGGCACAGTAGATCTACCAGAGTGGTACCAGGAGTTCCGTCTCCCCCCTCTGGAGAGGAGTCCTCCGAGCTCTCCCTTCACCTCGCCGGACGGTAAGAGTTCAAAGAAGATGAAACATGGCCGCCAAGGAGGATCGCTGGCGGGTACACCTAACGGACACAAGCCGCACTCCTCCAGGGCTCTGGGCGGAGATGATGCTTAAAAGTTTAGAGGATCGGCGGAGCTACCGGAGTTATGTCTGCGTTCGGGATGGACTGATTTACAGAAATTCCCCCCGATGGTATGTACTATTAATGACTGGCATTTACTACACACTTCTAATGGCATCTCTTTGATCGGATGGAATGTCGTTCCTATTTGGGTCCTCACAAATTCATTGCCCCCCCCACCCCACTTCCCTTAACGGATGCACTACGAGTTATGCTGTCATTGAGACTGGGTTCTCCGGGACCTTGAGGGGAGCCATGACCCCGAGTTCCCCACCTCCATTGCTGGGTCTCCTTTTTTATGATTTTTATGATTTCCCCCCTCCTTTTTATTACCGCCCTCTTTATTTCCACCACCGGCACTCGTTAAAGATGACTGCTTCTCCCCCGATGTCGGTGACCCCTGACTGTCTGTTCGCTGGCTACAATATGGTCGGAAGGGCCGGAAAATTTGTCGGCACTCGGGGGAAGGGTGGACTATGCCTTATCACCCCTATCCTTCCCCCCTCACAATCTGGACACAGGGGAGATAGCCAGCATAGTCACAGCTACATGACGCGCACAAGGACACCCTTGCTCACATCGAACCCTGCAGGAATCTACGACTGACCGGATCATTCGTTCTGCCACGTTTGTTCAACTCTCATTTTGATTTACTTATTTTTTCCCTTCTGGTTGTCGCTATTTTCACGGTTACATTTGGTCATACGGGAGGGTCCTGTGTGCAGGCAGCTCCGCCTCATGGCTGGCTGACTGTACCTGGGAGGCATACGCTGAGGGGGTCTCGCCTTCCCCCTCTGAGGGGACGGGGGATGCCATCGTCCTGCATAGTTATGATGCCTTTAAATTGCTTATTTGCTATAGTCATAGATATGTTCAGTTTAGACATACCACGGATGCAATATTATGTTATGATATGTTGCGTAACGTTCTGCTATAGTCCATTGAGGAATGACTCCGGCATGCCGCCCCATTCCTGATTGTGTCACGGTGTCACTCCGTGTTACATACAACACCATATTCTCTCCTGATGCTTAGTAACTCAGTGCTAGAACATATGGTCTGCAGGATTACTCAGTTTTAAATGTTTTTCTTTTGCTTCATGCAAAGAGCTATGTTAGGGCTGTGGGGCTCCACTTCTCGATTCCAGAGACTTAATTTTACGCTTAATACCTGGTAATTACCTGGTGTTGACCGTCAAATCCGTTCCCTCAAACTGTCCCACAAGGTGTCTTCTGGTGTGTCATTGGGGCACATCCGGAGACACATCTGACAACCTTATTGATAGGATAACTATTTAGAAGGTGCAATACCCTTACTCACTTCTCTACTTCAATCCTGGTTCTCTATACCTATCCTAATTCATTCACTTTCCCTCACCTCCTACTATCCCCTCCTTTATTTATCTGCTTATCTGCAGACAGTGATACGATAATCAGACTCTGCTTAGTACACATCCTATAGCGCAGAATTGGCTGCAGGTGACTGTTTACTGTGTATTGAACTGTAACTTTTTGTTTCCCCTTCTGACTATCTAGGGGTGACCCTTGGGGACACATCACCTCTGACCATGGCGTACTCCGCCCTAGGCCTCAATCCGACGGTAATATCCCATAACGTCAGGGGCCTGAACATACCAGAGTAGAGGTCCTCAGTCTAACGTGAGCTCCGGAAGAGCAAGCCACTCTTCGCTTTTCTACAGGAGACACACTTCAGGACTAATAAGGTACCCAAACTGACGGACACATACTTCACAACCTTATACCATGCCACAAACGACCTGGCAAAGTCCAAGGGAGTCTCGATCCTGGTGAGCAGGGAGGCCACCTTTGAACTGACTGACAGGCTAGCGGACCCAGGGGGAAGATTTTTGTTTCTCAAGGACAACTACAGGGGAATCCCGCTGACTCTAGCTAACGTATACTTCCCGAATGAATCCCACTTGCCCTTTTGCAAACGCTTAATTGGAGAGCTTGAAGGCTTTGCCTCGGGACGCGTTATCATGGGGGGCGATTTCAACTTACCCCTAAATCCCCTGGCAGACACCTCCTCCGGGAAAACATACATGACATTCAAACTACTGAAAACCATAAAAACTTTGTTGAACTCCCTGCACCTAATCGACTCCTGGCATTACATCCAGATGACAGGGATTACACTTATTACTCTGCGCCACATGACAGGTACTCAAGGATAGACTACCTTTTCGTATCTCGCGGGGACCTTCATGTGCTGCAGAGTACACATATAGGGATCCAGTCCCTGTCCGATCATGCGCCTATTTCGATAACCCTTGACATGACTGCTCCTAAGCGTCTACCCCCCACTTGGAGGCTCAATGCATCCCTCTTGACTGACCCCACCACACTCCCTCAACTGACTTCTCAGCTCAAGGACTACTTCACGCTCAACTCCACCCCCGACGTCGACCCGCTGTCCATTTGGGAAGCGCATAAGTGCTTCATAAGGGGAGAGCTCATCAAACTAGGGGCCCGATGTAAATGTGAACGGGAAAAAATTATCTCCGACCTGACAGACAAGGTACTGAAATTAGAATCACTACATTAGCAATCATTATCAGAAAAAATGGCTGGTGAACTATTGAACACCAGGAAGAGACTACAACAGATTATGGACGCCACTTCAAAGCACTTCCTATTCTTTCAAAAAAAAATATATTATGAAAGCGGGGACAAGTCAGGCAAATTCCTAGCCAGGGCACTGAAGGGCCGGAGGTACAGGAATACCATCCTGGGCATTAGGAACAAACAAGGATCTTTGGACGTTGAGGATGATCTCATCGCCAACCATTTCACAGAATACTACTCAACCCTTTACAACCTTCCAAGTCAACACAGGCCGCCCAACACAGAAGGGGACAGAACGCACATTATACGTTCCTAGTTAGAAACATCAAAACTCCCCAAACTATCAGAAGCCGATGCACTAGCCCTTGAGAGCCCAATAGATGCTCAGGAACTTAGAGCAGTTATCCAAGACCTTAAGGCTGGAAAAAGTCCAGGCCCGGACGGGTTTTCCTCCATATACTATAAAACGTTCACCGAACTATTACTGAGCCCCCTCACTAAAGCTCTAAACACCTTTTCCTCAGATAGGGAAGTGCCGCAATCCTTCCTCTCGGCACACATCACGGTCCTACCCAAACCCGAAAAAGACCCTGCACAATGCACAAGCTATAGACCGATTTCCCTATTAAACCTAGATGTCAAGCTCATGGCAAACATCATAGCCAACAGAATTAGACCCCTTCTTCCTAAATTAATCGGATCCGAACAAACAGGATTTATGCCTGGCAGGAAAGCAAGGGACAATGTTATTAAATCACTTAACCTGATACATGCAGCTGACCAGCGTGGGATTGAGGGCCTTCTCCTGTCTACCGACGCGGAGAAGGCCTTCGATCGAGTGGCGTGGGACTTTATGAGAGAGACCTGCAAATTCGTAATACAAGAAAGGACTTTGCTTGCTTTGGAAATCGCAGCTTGGCATTGCATGCCATTATTGAGCTTATGATCTACCAAACCCTCAGATCCTTCTCCACTACGGATCCTCCTAGTATGTATGATGCATGAATATTCTTAGCTCATGTTGGAACACAAACTGAAACTTTCCTCTATAGGCTGTGCGAATGGGGAGCAAGTGACACCATTAAAGTTCATGATCAACGTACATCTTATGCTAGTAAAAAAAAAAAACAAGACGGAGGAAGGAAAGTTTATAATGCCTTTAACCGTTTATATAACACATCTGGAATGAACTTTTATACAGAAAATAAAAGGAATGTTTGGATCAACCGGAGACACTGGCAACTTTGCAATGATGAAAGTAATAGGTTGTTATTGATATTATTATTTTATTCTTCACATTATGATAATCCTAGATTATATTTTTTTATATGTTCAGTTGCATTTTGCATTACAGGTGGCATTACCCAGATATTCTGGGCCAAATACTTGATGCAGTTGAAGTACAAAAGCTTAAAGGGGTTGTAAAGGTTATTTTCGGCTCTTCTCGGCTCATTCACAGGAGCGCGCCCGCAAGCTAACCCCATTGGGAGAGAGCCTTCCAGAACGGGGGTTAGCTGATGCGGGAAGGAGCCGAGACAGCCGCCGAGGGACCCCAGAAGATGAGGATCGTGGCCACTCTGTGCAAAACGAGCTGCACAGTGGAGGTAAGTATAACATATTTGTTATTTTTTTTTTTTTTTTAAAGAAACCTTTACAACCACTTTAAGATAGGATATTACCCTTTAGTTCCTGTTCCAAAAAGATTTGTTAAGCAGCCAGAAATTGCAAGCTGTCGGCCTGATAGTTGTAACAATAGCTAAAAAATTGTTATATCAATTTGACTATGGATATTTCACCATGAAACCGGTACATCCAAAGGTGGCCTTTACTTCCCACCGGGCACATGCCATTGTTTCATCTGAAAATGCACTTACACAATAGGGATTTACCGAGTTTGTCTGACATAAAAAAATGTGAGCAAAGCTTGAAAAAAGTAATAATAAGAAGAATTGTGGGGGATTTATGATGGGTCATTCTGCGCCTCTGTATGAAAAATACTTTGCATGAATGCGTCCCAATTTCCATTAGTTAAATAAGTCATATTCAGGAAAGTAGCACTTGAACAAGTCAAAAATTGCAGAGCTTTTGACTTACAGGCACGCACTTAACTTTCAATGCATTGATTTGCAGGCTTCCTCAAGTTAAATTGAGCCTTGTTAAAATGTCTGAAAGAAAGAAAAAAAATGGGCAAGCTGTTTATGGCAAGCAATCAGTTTTTGTATTTCAAAGAGCAGATCTAAGCATGAAAAGGACAGGCTTGTGGGCTGCTAGGGGTAAGATACAGTTTTATAGCTGGATTCAGGTAGGGTTACGCCGGTGTATCAGTAGATACGCCAGCGTAACTCTGAATCTACGCCGGCGTAAATTTAAGCATAATCTGGAAACCAGATACGCTTAAATTAGGCTAAGATACGAGCGGCGTAAGTCTCCTACACCGTCGTATCTTAGGGTGCAATTTTTCCGCTGGCCACTAGGTGGTGCTTCCGTTGAGGTCGGCGTAGAATATGTAAATGACTAGATATGCCGATTCACGAACGTACGTGCGCCCGGCGCATTTTTTTTACGTCGTTTACGTAAGGCTTTTTCCAGCGTAAAGTTAGTCAAACAAATAGCTGGCCTGGTCAATGTTAAGTCGTTCCCGCGTCGAAATTTAAAAATTTTACGTCGTTTGCGTAAGTCGTTCGTGAATGGGGCTGGACGTAATTTACGTTCACGTCGAAACCAATACGTCCTTGCGGCGTACTTTGGAGCAATGCACACTGGGATATGTACACGGACGGCGCATGCCGAAGGAACAATACATGACAGTCCCCACTGCCACATTCAGGTTGATTTTTACTTATTTATTTATTTATTCCGCTTGGTGATTTTGTCTCTCATGTTTAACCACTTCAATACCGGGCACTTTCCCCTCTTCCTGCCCAGGACAATTTTCAGCTTTCAGTGCTGTCTCACTTTGAATGACAATTGCGCGGTCATGTAACACTGTACCAAAACTAATTTTTTATAATTTTCTTCCCACAAATAGAGATTTATTTTGGTGGTATTTGATCACCACTGAGGTTTTTATTTTTTGCTGAACAAACTAAAAAATATTGACATTTTGTTTTCCACTTCACTGACGGGCGTTGATGAGTTGGCACTGATATGTAGAATTGATGGACACTGATAGGCAGCACTGATGTGCAGCACTGATAGGCAGCACTGATGGACACTGATAGTTGGCACTTATTGGCAGTGCAGGTAAACAGACAATAAAGCGGGAGTTCACCCGAAAAAAATGTTTTAATATTAGATTGAGGCTCGTTTTGTCAAGGGGAATCGGGTGTTTTTTTTAAAATCGAAGCCGTACTTACCGTTTTAGAGATAGATCTTGTCCGCCGCTTCCGGGTATGGTCTTCGGGACTGGGCGTTCCTATTTGATTGACAGGCTTCCGACGGTCGCATACATCGCGTCACGAGTAGCCGAAAGAAGCCGAACATCTAATGTTAAAAATTAAGTTTTCGGGTGAACCTCCACTTTAAGTAGGTACTGTAGGGGGCAGACTGCCTCCCCTTTGCATCTATCACTCTCAGTGCCATCAAATTTCAGGACAGCATGGGCTCAAGGACCAGCTGCTTTGGGGAAAGTGCAGGGCCCCCCATGCAGCTGGGGCCCCTAGGCAGTGCCCAGGTGTGCCCTCTCATTAAGACAGCCCTGACCGGAAGTGGTTAACTATTTCATACTTTTTACCTATACTAGCTCGGACCTTACTCTCCACTATCCCCCTTTCCTATCGTTTACCGAGTATAGGACATATTGCACACTGTGATTAAATCTATTATTTCTCTGTAGTACTGTTTGATGGTTCCAGCACTCATGCCGCGTACACACGATCAGTTTTCGGCATTGAAAAAACGACGTTTAAAAAAAATGTAATTTAAAATGATGGTGTGTGGGCTTCACATCATTTTTCGGCTTCTGAAAAACGAAAAAAATTTTTTCGAGCATGCTGCATTTTTTAACGACGTTTTAAACAATGTTGTTTTTCGGGTTGTAAAAAATGATCGTGTGTACGCTGCATCACAGTCACTTTTGATTATTTATACCTTGGGGGTTGCCCTCCCTGAATGTCATCCTTGCTGGGCTATAGGCCATCCATGCCACCTCAGCTCCCGGTGCTGATGCACTTAGGGGATCTCTGGCTCTTAGTGCCATACTCCTATCATGCAGGTATATTTTGTAAAAACTTTAGAGAGTGGAGTCTATACATTTTTATTTACAGTTTACCTATTTCATAGTTCATTCTCCTTGGCAGGATCAGGCCCTATAGGATTTATCTCCATCATATTAACTCACGTGCATGATCCTGAAGAGTGGATAAATCCACGAAATGCATAGAGCTATCATATGCTGTGTTCTCATGTATTGCATGTTTTACCTTTTTAGTATATGTATTATGTTATCAATTGTTTGCCATCCTGTGGCCAACTGCCCTCATTGTATGCACATTGATTTATAGGAATTGTATTGGATATATGTTTATTTATGCTTACCATTATACACAGTACTACCGTATTAATTTCCAATAAAATCGAACTTTTATACCTACGTGCTTCATTTAACCACTTCAGCCTCGGAAGATTTGGCTGCCCAATGGCCATTTTCTGCGATACGGCACAGCTCGCTTTAACTGACAATTGCATGGTCATGCGACATTGTAACCAAACTAAATTGATGTCCTTTCTTCCACACAAATAGACCTTCCCTTTGGTGGTATTTGATCACCGCTGCGGTTTTTATTTTTTGCGCTATAAACAAAAAAAGAGCGTACATTTTGAAAAAAAGCAATATTTTTTACTTTTTGCTAGAATAAATATCCCCCAAAAATATATATATAAAAAAATATATATTTTGTCGATATGTATTCTTCTACATTTTTTTGGCAAAAAAAATCTCAGTAAGCGTATATTGATTTGGTTTTTGGGAAAAAGTTATAGCGTTTACAAAATAGGGGATAGTTTTATGGCATTTTTATTAATAATAATTTTTTATTAGTAATGGCGGCGATCAGCGATTTTTATCGTGACTGCGACATTATGGCGGACACATCGGACACTATTGACACTATTTTGGGACCATACAGTGATCAGTTCTATAAAAATGCACTGATTACTGTGTAAATAACACTGGCAGAAAAGGGGTTGAACACTAGGGGGCAATCAAGGGGTTAAGTGTGTGCTAGGGAGTGATTCTAACTGTGGGGGGTGGGCTACCAGTGACATGACAGAGATCACTGCTCCCGATCACAGGGAGCAGTAGATCTCTGTCATGTTGCTAGGCAGAACAGGGAAATGCCTTGTTTACATAGGCATCTCCCCGTTCTGCCTCTCCGTGAAACGATCGCGGTCACCCGGCGGACATCAAGTCCGTGGGACTCACGGGCACACTCGCAAAACACCCGGTGGGCGTGCGCGTGCCCGCATGGCGGCAAATTTAAAGTAACGTACAGGTACGTTATTTTGTGCAGCCATCCCATTCTGCCAACATTTATATCGAGTGGTTTAAGTCCCAATTCCTATCCCCCCATTTCATTTAGTTAGGGAACAACCTTAGCAGGTCACTGCCTCATTTAAAGTCCCAAGTGTTCTTTCTCTTTTTCCTTTTTTTAATACATGTCAATGATTATTAGGAATTGATATTAACATGTACATAACTGTAAAATTGATAATATAACACCCAAGACATTCGTTCAGCTGGCATTAGTGATCAAACTCTTAAAGGAGTTGTAAGGGCCCTTTCACACGTGCGGATCAGTAATGATCCGCTCCGTGTGTCCTCAAAAGCTCAGCGGGGATCCTCCGTAAAATCCCCGCTGAGCTGGCAGCTGACAGGGCGGTCTCCGCACACTGTGCAGGGACCGCCCTGTCTTTCCTCCGCTCTCCCCTATGGGGGATCGGATGCACACGGACCGTATGTCCGTGTTCATCTGATCCGATCCGGCAGACGGAAGAAAAATAGGATTTTCTTCCGTCCGCAAATGCGGATCTTTGCGGAGGTCCCGTTTTCATCCGCAGCAGACGGATGAAAATGCGGACATACGGTCCGTACGTGTGAAAGGGCCCTAAAGGAAAATGTTTTTTCACCTTAATGAAATCTATGCATTAAGGTGAAAAAGCTTCAGTGTATACCGAAGGAAAAAGAAAGAGGCCAATGAGAGGCAGAGAGTTAAAAAAAAAGAGAGGAGGAGAAAAAAAAGACGACAAAAGTGTTAGGAAGAAAAACAGAGAGAGTGAAAGAAGAGAGAGACAGACTGAGTGGAGGAAGAGAATGGAACAGAGAGGGACAGAGAGACAGAGAGAGAGTGAGGCAAAGGAAGGAAGGAAGAATGGAAAAAGAGAGAAAGATAGAGAGAGACAGAGTGGAGAGAGAAAAGGGGATAGGAACATAGAGAATGGAAAAAGAGAAGGAGAGAGCGACAGAGAGAGTGGAGAAAGAGGAGAAGAGAGAGAAACAGAAAGGGTGGTGAAAGAGGTAGATAATGACAGAGAGAGTGGAAAAAGAGAGTGGCAAAGAGACAGAGAGTGAAGAAAGAGACTAGGAAAGAGACAGAGAGAGTGGAGAAAAATAAAATAATGGCAGAGAAGGGGCGAGAGAAAGTAAAAGTGGTAAAGAGAGGGACAGGGACATTGTTAGGTGGGAAAAAGACCAGGGGCTTCACCCTGGAGACCGAGCCCTTGCTGATTGCTGCCTGGCTCACCAGTGCTCATCAATGCCAACCACTAAACTGACCTACCTGACACATACTCTGTCCGTTACGCTGACCTACCTGACACACACTCACCTAATTAACACACACTGACCTATCTGACACACACTGACCTACCTGACCGTTACACTGACCTACCTGACACATACTGACCTACCTGACCATTACACTGACCTACCTGACCCACACTGACCTACCTGACACACTGACCTACCTGACCATTACACCAACCTACCTGACACACACTGACCTACCTGACGATTACACTGATCTACTTGACCCACACTGACCTACCTGACCCACACTGACCTACCTGACCATTTCAATTAACTACCTGACCAATACACTGACCTACCTGACACACACTGACCCACCTGACACACACTGACCCACCTGAAACACACTGACATACCTGATCATTACACTGACCTACATGACACACACTGACCTACCTGACACACACTGACCCACCTGACACACACTGACCCACCTAACACACACTGACCATTACACTCACCTACCTGACTTTTCCTTGTCAGACTTCAGCTGACCTCCTGCAGCTCAGCCTTACAGTGTGTGTCGCGCCCATTCCATTCACAACCAGTTAAAGACAGCAGGCAGTCAGAGCCTGGACAGGAGAGCACAAGCACCGAGCAAGCATCTCATAGTGCTCGGAGCGGCCACATTGTAATTCCCGCCTCCTGCAGCCTGCAGTGCCTATGATGGACGTCACACGTCCCTCGGTCCCGGCATTAGACCAGTGTGACGTCCATCATAGGTGCTACAGGCTCCAGGAGGAGGGACTTGTTATGTCACTCAGCTGCGCTCGGGGTCGGAATGGTCCCCGCTGGCTGCCGATGAGTGGCTGCTCGGGCTCTGGGCTAATAATAGAATTATGAATTTCCGAGACTGGGGGCTTTTTGGAAGCCCACTTGGGGCTCTAGCCCCTCTCAGCCCTTTCTTCCGACGCCACTGGAGAGGGATAAAAGTGTGGATTAAGAGGAATAGAGAGAGAAAGACAGAGAGAATGGACAAAGAAAAGGGGAGAGAAACAGAGAGACTGGAGAAAAAGAGAAGAAGAAAGAGACTGAGTGGATAAAAGGATTAGGGGAGAGACAGAGAGTGGAGAAAGAAAGAGAAAAGGAGAAAGACGATAGAGGAGGGAAAGGAGGAGAGAGACAGAGAGAGGAGAAAGAGAAAGTAATGAAGGATTGGGACATAGAGAGTGAAGAACTAATAGGGATGGAGATGCGATTTTGATGCTTATACATTTACCCTTATGCGTTTTTTCCAGTGCTTTTTATTGCCATACCTATTTTAGATGGACGTTGGCAGGTGACACACACCCCTAGTCACCTGCTCTCTATCTACTCATTAGCACTTGTATGCCTCATTGAGGAAACTAGAAAAGTTTAGTTAGGACCACAGTAATACAGAGAGCCTTGTAAGCGGCCTGTGGTTTATCCATATATTTGCAAATGTGTGCAACCAATCCTCTGTTTTTAACATACAAAGTTAGTCAGTTGAATTTGGCTTGCAATTTGGTTGGTAAGTTTGAGCCTGGTTATTACGCTATACAATTTTACTTATTTACTTATACATACTGTTTGCATCAACACGCATCTCATTTAAAGTCCCAACTCTTTTTTTCTTTCAACTTTTAGAGATGGAGGCATGTGTTATTCACATGCCTCATTCAAAGTCCCAAACCCATTTCCATGTTTAGAGAGTGAAGAACGAGAAGGGATGGGAGAAAAGACAGAGAGAGTGGAAAAAGAGAAGGGAAGGAAGGAGAGAGACAGAGAGTGGAGAAAGAAGGGAAGGGGGAGAGACAAAGAGAGTGGATAAAGAGAGAATTCAAGAGACAGAGAGTGCAGAAAAATAAAAGAAAGACACAGAAGGGACAACAGAAAGTAAAAGTAGTAAAAGTGGTAAAAGTGTGGATTGCGAGGAAGAGCAAGAGAAAAACTGAGATAGTGGACAAAGAAGAGGGGAGAGAAACAGAGAGACTGGAGAAAGAGACTGAGTGGGTAAAGAGGAGAGAGTGGAGAAAGAGAGAGAAAGACTGAGTGGAGAAAGAGGAGATGAGAGAGACAGAGAGAGGAGAAAGAGAAGGGAAGAGAGGAGAGAGACAGAGAGAGTTGAGAAAAAGAAGGGAGGAGAGAGACAGAGAGAGTGGATAAAGAGAAGGATGGATAGAGACAGAGAGAGTGTAGAAAGGGATGAGAGAGACAGAGAAGACAAAGAGAAGGGAAGGGAGGAGAGAGACAGAGAGGGTGGAGAAAAGGAAGGCAGGAGAAAGAGAGAGAGAGAGTGAAGAAAGATAAGGGAAGGGAAGAGAGACAGAGAGAGTGGAGAAAGAGAAAGGGAGCAAGAGATAGAGAGAGTTGAGAGAAAACAAAAGGGAGGAAAGAGACATAGAGAGTGGAGAAAGAGAAGGGAAGGGAGGAGAGACAAAGAGAGTGGAGAAAGAGAGAATGCAAGAGACAGAGAGAGTGGAGAAAAATATGACACAGAACGGACAAGAGAAAGTAAAAGTGGTAAAAGTGTGGATTGAGAGTAAGAGAAAGAGAAAAACAAAGAGAGTGGACAAAGAAAAGGGGAGAAAAACAGAGGGACTGGAGAAAGAGAGGAGGAGAAAGAGACTGAGTGGGCAAAGAGGAGAGAGAAAGAGAAAGAAAGAGTGGATAAAGAGAGATAAAGACTGAGTGGAGAAAGAGAAGAGGCGATAGACAGAGAGAATTGAGAAAGAGAAGGGAGGAGCGAGACAGAGAAAGTGGATTAACAGAAGGGAGGAGAGCGACAGAGAGAGTGGAGAAAGAGAAGGGAGGAGAGAGACAGAGAGAGTGGAGAAACAGAAGGTAGGAGCGAGAGAGAGAGAGAGAGAGAGAGAGAGAGTGGAGAAAGAGAAGGGAGGAGAGAGACAGAGAGAGTGGAGAAACAGAAGGGAGGAGAGAGACAGAGAGAGTGGAGAAACAGAAGGGAGGAGAGAGACAGAAAAAGTGGAGGAACAGAAGGGAGGAGAGAGACAGAGAGAGTGGAGAAACAGAAGGGAGGAGCGAGACAGAGAGAGTGGAGAATGAGAAGGGAGGAGAGAGACAGAGAGAGTGGAGAAACAGAAGGGAGGAGAGAGACAGAGAGAGTGGAGAAAAAGAAGGGAGGAGAGAGACAGAGAAAGGAGAAAGAGAAGGAAAGGGAGGAGAGGAGAGGCAGAGAGAGTTAAGAAAGAGAAGGGAAGGGAGGAGAGAGACAAAGAGAGTGGAGAAAAAGAAGGGAGGCGAGAGACAGAGAGAGTGGAGAAACAGAAGGGAAGGGAGGAGAGAAACATAGAGAGGAGAAAGAGAAGGAAAGGAAAGGAAGGAGAGGAGAGAGGCACAGGGAGTTAAGAAAGAGAAGGGAAGGGAGGAGAGAGACAAAGAGATTGGAGAGAGAGAGAGAGAATGCAAGAGACAGAGAGAGTGAAGAAAAGAATGACACAGAAGGCACAAGAGAAAGTAAAAGTGGGAAAGAGAGGGAGTCAAAGTGTGGAGTGGGAATTATAAAAGAGTGAGGATAAGTAAAGAGATAAGAAAATGTCAGATAAGAAGAAATAGGGAAACAAGATGGAGAGAGAGAGAAGGGGAGAAAGGGACCACAAGTAGAATGTTTGAGAGTGATAAGGATGGAGAAAGAGAGAATGGAGAATTAGAAAAGGAGAGAGACACAGAGTGAGTGTTTGTATGACTGTTATCTACAGAACAGAATACACAGCTTTGAAATGTCATTTTCCTGGGTCTAACCTGGTCTCTGTGTGTCAGTTTCACCAATTATGTATCAATATGTTTGTAGATCTGCATATGGCGCATTATTAGAATAAAGATAAACACATTTACTGATCATTCCTCTTTAAAGAAAATGAGTCAGTCGATGAATGCCGGCATTAGCATATTGTGGTATTTTGTCTTTTGGTCTTGGCTGAACCACATTAATGAGAACATTTTTGTTGATGTGTTGTCTCCATAGAAACAAGAAATCTGCAAAAATATGTCCCTAATAGATTGATGTGAAGAGTCAACAGAGAGAGAGAGAGGAATATTTAAGGAGCTCCACTTCATTTGAAACAATACAGAAATAATTTCACACAATGCAGTATTGGGAAACCATGATGTGTTTTCAGCAAGTACAAACTTTAAGAAACTATTAGGAAAGGTGATGCGGGTTAGTGAAATGCTCTGGGTGTCCGTACGGTCGCACCTGGCATCTCTGATGGCCCACACCGCCCCGGCAAAACTGACCGAGGACGGGGAGACAAATGACTGGAGGCAAATAGATGACTATAACCACATTAAAGGCCCCGGCTTGATGGAATGAACACGGCAAACAAGTTGCAGTATATCGCAAAATCAATACATTAATACATATTGTTTTAATTAAACATACAGTTGTGTTCAAAATTATTCAACCCCCCAATGCTGTAAAGGATTTTAGGGAATTTAGTGTACATTTGTAATTGTATTCAGAATGAAATCATACAAGGACTTCTTAAAGAACCATATGCAACTAAAATGACATCAATTGGTTTTGTAATACAGTAGTAAATGTTTATTTTGTGAATTCTTCATTTACACAATTATTCAACCCCTTAAAGACTACCACTCTGAAGAACAGAGGTTCATTGACGTGTTTTCAATCAGGTATTGAAAACACCTGTGGATGTCAGGGAGCAGCAATAAAGCCTAATAAGCACCAATTAGGCAGCTTTAAAATGACTGTGATACTCAGCTCCTTCTAGACATTTACTGGTGTGGTTACAAACATGGGGAAGTCAAGAGAATGGTCCAGGAAGAGGTGATTACTCTTCACAAGAAGGGCAATGGCTATAAGAAGATTGCAAAGATGTTAAACATACCAAGAGACACCATAGGAAGCATCATTCGCAAATTCAAGCCAAAGGGCACTGTTGAAACGCTACCTGGTCGTGGCAGAAAGAAGATGCTGACTTCGACTGCTGTGCGCTACCTGAAGCGTAGAGTGGAGAAAAGTCCCTGTGTGACTGCTGAGGAACTGAGAAAAGATTTGTCAGATGTGGGTACTGAAGTTTCTGCTCAGACAATACGGCGCACACTGCGTTAAGAAGGCCTCCATGCCAGAACTCCCAGGCGCACCCCCTTGCTGTCTCCAAAGAATAAGAAGAGTCAACTGCAGTATGCCAAAAGTCATGTGGACAAACCACAGAAGTTTTGGGATTGTGTTCTGTGGACTGATGAAACAAAATTAGAACTGTCTGGGTCCATGGATCAACGCTATGTTTGGAGGAGGAAGAACAAGGCCTATGATGAAAAGAACACCTTGCCTACTGTGAAGCATGGCGGGGGGTCAATCATGCTTTGGGGCTGTTTTGCTTCTGCAGGTACAGGGAAGCTTCAGCGTGTGCAAGGTACCATGAATTCTCTTCAGTACCAGGATATATTGGATGACAATGTGATGCAGTCCGTCACAAACCTGAGGCTTGGGAGACGTTGGACCTTTCAACAGGACAATGATCCCAAGCATACCTCCAAGTCCACTAGAGCATGGTTGCAGATTAAAGGCTGGAACATTTTGGAGTGGCCATCGCAGTCACCAGACTTAAATCCGATTGAGAACCTCTGGTGGGACTTAAAGAAAGCAGTTGCAGTGCGCAAGCCTAAGAATGTGACTGAGCTGGAGGCTTTTGCCCATGACGAATGGGCGAAGATACCCGTAGATCGCTGCAAGACACTTGTGTCAAGCTATGCTTCACGTTTAAAAGCTGTTATAACTGTAAAAGGATGTTGTACTAAGTACTAAGATTGAATGTCACTTGGGGGTTGAATAA
This sequence comes from Rana temporaria, assembly GCF_905171775.1. Classification (NCBI taxonomy): domain Eukaryota; kingdom Metazoa; phylum Chordata; class Amphibia; order Anura; family Ranidae; genus Rana; species Rana temporaria. The sequence continues at coordinate 404,094,501 of NC_053493.1, read as the reverse complement.
AACTGATAATGATGTGAGCACAGAAAATACATTTGTGGTTATTTCATTATAAATGTTATGTTATATTTGTCAGACCGACACGTGCCTCTTTGATTTAATTGTAAGCAGGATGACAGGATGATCAAAATCAATGTCAAACTGGCCAAAAAAATCAATTTCAGTGGGGGTTGAATAATTTTGAATACAACTGTATACAAAATACTGTGTAGTGCACACAAAATGGTGCACCCCAGATAGCCATCAAGACTAAAACTATTTAGGCAAAATGACCCCTTATCCGGAGATAAGTTTTATGATTCTTAACTGATTTGATTTGGTCTATGTTGTGCTGTATTTAGATGGGTCTTGCTAGGAAAAGTGCATAAAACACAGGGCGACTAACGCTGTGAATGCCAATGTACCAACGTCCCGATAATATGTAATTAGGAATTAAGCTGGGCTAATGAAATGGACTTTAGATGGTACAAGTAAACATAGTAGAAAATCTATAAGTATATGTATTCATAAAAATAGAAAGTATACGAAGAAAGAGATGATATACAGAGCTTTGTGAACACAATAATACAATATCGGCATATTTATCACAGTACATACATAGGAAATATTGCATAAAAGTTTATGCTAGTGCGCATATGCTTATCTAACAAAACCATACAGCACCAGAAAATATATAGAAAACTTGTATGTGGGACTTCAGAACCATATATTCCTTTTGGCTCCCTCCGGGTCCGGACTTTTATGCCTTACTGGACATTAAGCCTACAAGCTACCCAGACATTTTGGCTGTCATTTACGGGGCTCGACATTGGGACCTTACTCGGAGTATACCCTGTCGCCAGACAATAACTACTTTTTACCTGTATGAACTGTGCATCAGCCCAAAGTTTTTACATTCATATACTCTGATGTTTTAAACAACCTGTCACTAGCCTACCAGGCTGGCCAGGCAACAGCATTGTATATGCCATATACCTATTTTCAATGGTCTGTGTCACACATTCCTGCAGAGATTTATCTTATTTACCGTTATGCTCCTGATGAAGCGTTTTTGAACGCGAAACATGTTGAGTAAAAGAGAGTAAAAGCAACCTCCATCACTCCGCATATCTTATCCAGTTCCAAGGATTTAAACGTTTTCTATATATTATCTGGTGCTGTATGGTTTTGTTAGATAAGCATATGCGCACTAGCATAAACTTTTATGCAATATTTCCTATGTATGTACTGTGATAAATATGCCGATATTGTATTATTGTGTTCACGAAGCTGTATATTATCTCTTTCTTCGTATACTTTCTATTTTTATGAATAAATATACTTATAGATTTTCCACTATGTTTACTTGTACTGTCTAAAGTCCATTTCATTAGCCCAGATTAATTCCTAGTTACATACAGTATGTTGTGCTGTAGCCAAATGGTATGCATGACCCTTATTAATGAGATGTTCACAATAGTTCAGGGCTCCACCATCCCATGTGGCTACAAGGGAGCATTTAAATACAACGCCTTGAAAAAGTATTCATACCCCTTGAAAATGTTCAAATTTTTTCATGTTACAACCAAAAACGTAAATGGATTTTTATGTGATAGACCAACACAAAGTGGCACATAATTGTAAAGAGGAAGGAAAATGATAAATGGTTTTCAATTTTTTTTACAAATAAATATATGAAAAGTGTGGGGGGTACATTTGTATTCGGCCCCCCTAAGTCAATACTTTGTATAACCACCTTTCTCTGCAATTACAGCTGCAAGTCTTTTTGGGGATGTCTCTACCAGCTTTGCACATCTAGAGAGGGACATTTGTGCCCATTTTTCTTTGCAGAATGGCTCAAGCTCTGTCAGATTGGATGGAGAGCGTCTGTGAACAGCAATTTTCAAGTCTTGCCACAGATTCTCAATTGGATTTAGGTCTAGACTTTGACTGAGCCATTCTAACACATGAATATTCTTTGATCTAAACCAGGGGTCGTCAAACTATGGCCCTCCAGTTGTTCAGGAACTACAATTCCCATCATGCCTAGTCATGTCTGTGAATTTCAGAGTTTTACAATGCCTCATGGGATTCGTAGTTCTGCAACAGCTGAAGGGCCGTAGTTTGAAGATCCCTGATCTAAACCATTCCATTGTAGCTCTGGCTGTATGTTTAGGGTCATTGTCCTGCTGGAAGGTGAACCTCCACCCCAGTCTTAAGTCTTTTGCAGACTCTTAACAAGTTGTCTTTTAAGATTGCCCTGTATTTGGCTCCATCCATCTTCCCATCAACTCTGACCAGCTTCCCTGTCCCTGCTGAAGAAAGGTATCTCCACAACATGATGCTGCCACCACCATGTTTCACAGTGGGGATGGTGTGTTCAGGGTGATGTGCAGTGTTAGTTTTCTACCACACATAGCATTTTGCTCTTATCGTACCAGAGCACCTTCTTCCACATGTTTGCTGTGTTCCCCACATGGCTTCTCGCAAACTGCAAGCGGGACTTCTTATGGCTTTATTTCAGCAATGGCTTTTTTCTTTCCACTCTTCCATAAAGGTCAGATTTGTGGAGAGCACAACCAATAGTTGTCCTGTGGACAGATTCTCCCACCTGAGCTGTGGAACAAATGTTCGATGGGAGCTTTTTGTAGCATGCTCTGAATCAAGTATAAGACGGAAGCGCTCGGTCTGGTAAAACTAGCGTTCATAATGGAGATAGCACATTTGTCACGCTGTAATGGACTGAAAAGCACAAGGCTGAAAAGCGCAAATCGTCTCTCACCAAACTTCTACTAACGCGACTGGTATTGAACTTCTCTTTAATAGTGCAGTCGTACGTCTTGTAAGTCACTGCGTTCTTGGCGTTCGGAATTTCCGACAACATTTGTGCGACCGTGCGTATGCAAGACAAGTTTGAGCCAACATCCGTCGGAAAAAAATCCACGGTTTTGTTGTCAGAATTTCTGATCGTCTGTATGTGGCATTACAGTGTTCCCACTGGGTTCTATCCTGACCCTTAGGGGGCTGTAAAGTCTGTTCCCTTATTGGAAGTATCAAGGACCTGTGATCCATCCACTACCATTGCACTACTCTTGAGTGCAGGAGATCGTTGTTTTTACCCTTATGAAAAAAATATGTAGCACACTGCAACACAAAAATAAAGTCAGGTCGCCACAGCATCCCTAAGAGAGTCGGCCTCCAGTGTGGACTGTACCCTTGCACACCCCCCCCCCCCTAAATAGCCACTGACCCAACCCCTTCTTCTTCATTGCCTTTGTCTTTTGCCTTCTACAGTACTTCTCCTTCACTTCCCTACTCCTTTTTTTTTTCCTTCACCGTCCAATGGAGAAAGTATGTGCTTTTTTTTCAGCACTATATAAATGTTTCCAAAATCACACTACTCGTCGTTGGCGAGGATATTATTATGTTGTTTGGCCTGTATATGGTTTATTAAATCAGCCCCATAATCTTCTCTAGAACAGAATATCTATTGCCACTTGCTAATTTTTATAAGCTGTATGACAGGTCAACTTTGAGACAAATGGAAATGTTGCAAATCATTTTGTGTCTTTAATGAGCAGAAAGAAGCTTTTCCTCCGGGGAATAGTCTCAAATATTGTCCAGAGCTGTCACTCAAGCCAAATAGCTGCTCTTTGTTGATATTGTAAAGTGATACCATAATTAAGACGTGTAATTACTATCATCCAGGAGAATAAACATTAACTTGTGATAATATGCTTAACACAAGAAGACAGTTAGAGGTCACAAATCCCTTGCATGGTATAATGGTGTTTGAATAAAAAGAAAATATAACCCATATTGCTTTTTCTGTCTGCCTTATTATTATTCTGCTATCATTTTATTCCCTTTCTGTCCTCAATCTGTAGATCAGCCATTCTTAACCAAGGTTCGGTCCCTCCAGAGGTCACTAGGGGTTCCCTGGGCTGTGGCTAATTGACCTCCGATCTGATGGTGCCTTCATAGTTCCCAGGGGCCAACAATACTTGGAAAAGCCAGCTGCAGGACACCATTGATGTGTTTGGCTAAAAGGGGGGCATTCTTCCCCCTGGGTATGAATGTAAAGGGCATTTTCTCCAATGTCCACAAATAAAGTGGTTTTACAAAGGGTTTCCTGATACCCGAAAATTATGTCAAGAATTCCAGGTTGAGAAAAACTGTTGTAGTTTAATGTTCCCCTGCACTGCGCTCAATGTTGAGGGTACATTAGTCGACAGCTACCCTTTGGATTTCACCTAAACAGTGAAACTAGGAGTTTTCACCTCTGAAACGTGCACCATTTCTTGCAGAGTCCCTCAAGGATCACCCCTGTCATCCGTGCTTTTCAACATCTACCTCTGCCCTCTCCTCAAAATCATCAGTGAACAGGATTTGTGCTACCACTCCTATGCGGATGACACTCAACTTTACTTTTGGATCACCGGAAAAAACTACCGATATCACGGATTAGAAAAATGCCTGGCATTGATCGACGAGTGGATGACTGAGAGCTCCCTCAAACTCAACGGATCTAAAACAGAACTTCTTCTCCTCCACGCAAACCGAAAGACTAAAGCTAGGACCTCATGGACACCACCCACCATCCTTGGACAGATCATCACCCCAAGTACCAAGGTCAGAAGCCTCGGAGTAACCTTTGACTCAGAGTTGTCGATGGATGCGCAAATTGGATCAGTAGTCAGTGGATCCCACCACCTTCTCCGCCTACTGCGTAGACTCATCCCCTTCATCCCGGAAGAGGATACAGCGGTAGTAATCAGAACAATAATCAATTCTCGACTCGACTACGCAAACTCCCTCTACTTAGGACTACCAAAATACCAGATTTCGCACCTGCAAGTCGTCCAGAACACAGCAGGAAGATGGTATTGGGAAAAAAAACTGGGAATCCATCACCCCATCCCTGAGGACCCTTCATTGGTTAACAGTAAGAGGATTGGGTCACATTCAAGACCATCTGCCTCACCCACAAATGCACACAAGAAAAGGCTCCTCAATACTTATGTAAGAAAATAAAACACTACACCCCCAATCGCACTCTCCGATTGTCTAACCAAAGCCTCCTCTACAACCCCAAGTCCCACTACAAATCAAAGGGAGAACGAATATTTGCAGTCCAAGGACCACAGCTATGGAACGCTCTACCAACGAACATCCGCATGGAAGAAAACCATCGGCCTTCAGGAAAAAACGTAAGACCTACCTCTTTTGAAGGAAAGACGACACCGGATGGAAAAAGCGGCTTGAGGCGATTTAGTTCACATTTGTAGCGCTATACAAGTTATTCACTCACTCACTCACTTACCCACGTTTGCCACAATTGAGAACCAATGACAGTGGTTCCTGATTATATGGTCCGCTATGACAGGGCTCAAAATTTCAAGTCTTGAGCTACTAGCCAGGCCTCAAGAGTTACTCGCCACCAGTTGCCCCACCTAATTCATACACTGCCCTGCGCCTAATTGCACCCGTAAACACGCCCTCGTAGATTATCTCATGGAATGACAATGTTTTATGCAGAATCAAGTTACAAAATTAAATATTACCAACAACAACTTTAACAAAATGGGACAGGGCACTAGGGGTAGACCAGAGGGACAGGCCACTGGGGGCAGACCAGAGGGACAGGGCACTGGGGGCAGACCAGAAGGACAGGGCACTGGGGGCAGACCAGAGGGACAGGGCACTAGAACTGGGTCTCTTCCCCATTCTCTTGCTGTCTCCTCTGCAACTCCCATCCATCCTCTCTCTCTCTCCCATTCATCTCATCATTAGGAGCCTGTGTGTGCGGCTCCACGCTTGCATGTCCCCACTTCCCCCTTTTATTCAGGCTGGCAGAGAGGAGAGGAGCTGCAGCACAGCGGGAGGGAGTACAATCCAGCGCTGAGATCCACACAACTGCACAGCCATTGACACCATTGCACAGCGCACACTGACAGCGCACAACACACATTGAGACCAGTCTGTTCACAGTGCTCAGGCTAAACTGTTGGACACTTACATAGAGCACAAGGAGAAGAAAACTGCACAAACTAGAAGGCTGCCGCTCTCATGTCAGGGCAACTTTCAGTGAGTGCTGCACCGGAGTGGTAATTTTTGCAATCCTCCACCTCACTCATTACTTTCTGCTCTCCAGCTACATTGGTCGGGGCCCGGGGGAGGGGGGGATTCTCAGAGAGGTCATACTGTTGGGTCCCATGGCTTAATGAGAATTGTAAGTAGAGCACCTGTGTACTGCTCTGCCTGTGCGCGGCTCACCAGACTACTTTTCCCGAGCATGCACCTTTCCTCTTTGGCCGCCAATCTCATCGGGACTCTAAGTGTAGGCACAGATTGGAGGGAGATTGGTCATGCAGCCCTGTCATCACTCGCCCCCAGCTTAAATCCACTCGCCAAATGCTAGTAGGCGAGTGGAAATTTTGAGGGCTGCGCTATGACATAGTGATCACATACAGGCTGTAGGCTTCATTGAAAAATAAGCCTTCAGTCTGAAGATGACAGTGTGACTTTTTTAATACTATAAATGTTAAATACAATTACAGTAAAAAAAAAAAAAAAAACAATACTTAATTATTAAAACATTTGACATTTTAAAATGTATTAAAACAGAGTATTAAATAAAAATACGATTTTTATAACAGCTTGCCTGTAAAATCCTTTTCTTGAGAGTACATTACGGGACACAGAGCACTATAGTAATTACTATATGGGTTATACGCCCACCTTCAGGTGATGGATACTGGTATAATCAAGACAGGAAGTCCCCTCCCTATATAATCCCTCTAATACAGGGAGTACATCACTTTTGTAACAAAGCAATATATAAATATCCCAATAAGAGGGGAGGAACCTCTGTGTCCCATGATGTACTCTCAAGAAAAGGATTTTACAGGTTAACTGTTTTAAAAATCCTATTTTCTTTGTCGTACATCATGGGACACAGAGCACTATAGTAATTACTATATGGGATGTTCCAAAGCAATGCCATCTGAGGGGAGGGAGACACACAAAATAAACAAACCGCCAACAGACGTGAGGACCTATACTGCTGCCTGCAGAACACTGTGCCCAAAGGCGGCATCCTCTTGCTGACCTACATCCACCTGGTAGAAATTTGTGAATATTTGCACTGGTGACCATGCATCTGTCTTTCAAATCTGAGCCACAGAGGCTTGGTGATGCACTGCCCGAGAAGCACTGACTGCCTTAGTAGAGTGCGCTCTAGGACGAAAAAGGTGGAATCTTGCCCTTTTAAATCATAAGCCTGAGCAATAACCTGACGAATCCACTTAGAAATGGTAAATTTTGATGCTGCCTGCCCTCTTCTGGGGCCTTCTGGCAACACAAACAAAGTGTCAGTTTTACATATCTGGGCAGTTTTTTCCAGATAAAAATTAACCGCCCTTACTGCATCCAGAGAATGTAATAACTACTCATCTGCAGAACATGGTTCTGGAAAAAAACGAAGGTAGGGAAACATCATGGTTCATATGAAAAACCTGACACTACCTTAGGCAAAAGGGTTGGGCGAGGACGCAACCTCACCTTGTCCCTATAAAAATCAAGTATGGCTCTTTACAGGAAAATCAACCAATTCTGACACTCTTCTTGCAGAGGTTACCGCAACAAAGAACACCAATTTGTTTGTCAAAAGAAGCAAAGGAATAGTGTGTATTGGCTCAAAGGACTGTCTTTGCAAACCCGACAGAACTACTGTAGATTCAGATCCCATGGGCACAAGGGTGATCTGACTGGCGGACTTATCCGATTTACCCCTTGTATAGGCCCGGGCCAAAAAAATGCGAAGCAAGCGACCTTTGGAAAAATACTGCCAAGACTGAGATCTGACCTGTTGATCGTACACAAGGCCAGCTGCATTTCTACCCCAGCTGTAGAAAGGCAAGGAATCTATCTATGACATACTTTTGAGGATGCCAACCCTTGGTTTCACAGCAGGAGACAATGGCCCTCCAGACCTTATAATAAATGGTCCTAGAGGCTGGCTTTCTAGCATTAATTAGGGTGATAATCACTGAACCTGAAAACCCTCGATTCTTTAGGATGTGGTTTTCAACACCCACGCCATCAAATTTAGCGACTGTAAGGTAGGGTGGAATACCGGCCCTTGCGACAGCAAGTCTGGACAAGATGGAAGAGTCCACGAAACCCCTACTGCTATCCTGATGATCTCTGCATACAAGAATCTCCTGTGCCACGCCGGAGCTGCTAGGATTATCGGCTTCCCTTACATCTTGATCCTGCGAAAAAATCTGTGAAAACTGATCCCACGGGGTCACTAACGCATCTGTCCCAAGTGCGAGAGGATCCCTTGTTCTTGATACAAAGTTATCCAACAAAATAGTGTATATTTACATACTTCTTTTAATATCTAATATATATTTTTTAATCTGATATACAATAAAAAATGTATATTCTTTATATATTCATGTTTTTAGAGTTTCCATAATACGATCATTTTTCGGCATGAAAAAAAAACGTTTTTAAAGAACGTAATTTAAAATGATCGTGTGTGGGCTTCACATCGTTTTTCGGCTTCTGAAAAACGAAAAAAAAAAAAATTCGAACATGCTGCATTTTTTAACATCGTTTTAAAAAATGTCATTTTTCAGGTTGTAAAAAATGATCGTGTGTGGGCAAAAACGACGTTTTAAACCCGCGCATGCCCAGAAGCAAGTTATGAGAGGGGAGCGCTCGTTCAGGTAAAACTACCATTCATAATGGAGTAAGCATATTCATCACGCTTTAACAGACAAAAAAGCGTGAATCGTCTTTTACTAACAAGGAATCAGCTAAAAGCAGCCCAAAGGCGAATAGAACTTCCCCTTTAGAGCGCCGTCGTACGTGTTGTACGTCACAGCGCTTTGTTCATCATTTTTCTAAAACGATGGTGTTTGGGCAACATCGTTTTTAATGATGAAGTTGGAAAAACTTTGTTTTTTGGACATGAAAAATTACGTTTTTTTTTAATGCCGAAAAACGATCGTGTGTAGGCGGCATGATAGTTCCTAAGGGCCAGATTCACAGTGGAGATACGACGGCGTATCTGCTGATACGCCGTCGTATCCCTGTTTCTATCTATGCGACTGATTCATAGAATCAGTTACGCATAGATAGCCAGAAGATCCGACAGGTGTAATTGTTTTACACTGTCGGATCTTAGGATGCAATACCGCGGCCGCCGCTGGGGGGAGTTTGCGTCGTGAACCAGCGTCGGGTATGCAAATTAGGAGTTACGGCGATTCCCAACGGATTTTTGCGTTCGCTACGTCGCCGCTAGTCTAGTTTCCCGTCGCAAAGTTAGTCGTCGTTTTGGGTGCCTTAACTTTACACAGCAAATGTATTGCTGTATAAAGTATGGCCGTCGTTCCCGCGTCGAAATTTTTTAAATAACGTTGTTTGTGTAAGCCGTCCGGGAATATGGAATTACGCTACACGCGTCGCCGTGCGAAAAAATGACGTCACGGCGCGCAAAGCACGACGGGAATTACGGAACGGAGCATGCGCAGTAGGTCCGGCGCGGGAGCGCGCCTAATTTAAATGGCACACGCCCATTTAAATTGGCCCGCCTTGCGCCGGAGGCCGCCGGCGTAGGTTTTCATCGCAAGTGCTTGGTGAATCAGGCACTTGCGATGAAAACTTGCGGCGGTGTAACGTATCTACGATACGTTACGCCGCCGCAATTCTTCGTGAATCTGGCCCTATGTCTTTGGAGGCTATTTTTGATGATTTATTAGGGATGATGGCATTCTGACAGTTTTCCACCTTTTCCATTTCTACATTCAAGTTATTGGGTTTATGTAATCTGAGAATTCAGTCTTAATATATTACAACTGTGCGGATGAAATATTTATAACGTATTTCTTATTTTGTTTTGCTTACTTAAGTCTTACGTCTAGTTCTTTGGCTTTGAGTCATGGGTTAGATGTCACATTCAGTCTGACAGTTGCTGTCCTGCCAAATGCCTGACCTCACACACACTGTTTGTAGGTTTTCTGAGTGTGCAGCAGGCGAGGTCAGGCAGTGGATAGGATAGCTACTGGTCTCTGCTAGTGACCTCAGACCCCTTGACTCAAGCGGAAAAGTCAAAATGTAGACAAAGTTAGTAAAGCTCACAAGGGGGTCATATATACATATTTTATTAGTACAACGGTAAAAATAACTTAAGAATCTATATTAAAACTTGTTAGTTAATATGATTGTTAGTGATTGGCTCTCTTTAACCACTTACCCCCCGGACCATATTGCTGCCCAAAGACCAGAGTACTTTTTGTGATTCTGGACTGCGTCGCTTTAACTGACAATTGCGCGGTCGTGCGACGTGGCTCCCAAACAAAATTGGCGTCCTTTTTTTCCCACAAATAGAGCTTTCTTTTGGTGGTATTTGATCACCTCTGCGGTTTTTATTTTTTGCGCTATAAACAAAAATAGAGCGACAATTTTGAAAAAAAAAAATATTTTTTACTTTTTGCTGTAATAAATATCCCCCAAAAATATATAAAAAAAAAAAATTTTTCCTCTATTTAGGCCGATACGTATTCTTCTACCTATTTTTCGTAAAAAAAATCGCAATAAGCGTTTATTGATTGGTTTGCGCAAAAGTTATAGCGTTTACAAAATAGGGGGTATTTTTATGTAATTTTTCTTAATATATTTTTTTTACTAGTAATGGCGGCGATCAGCGATTTTTTTTCGGTACTGCGACATTATGGCGGACACTTCGGACACTTTTGACACATTTTTGGGGCCATTGGCATTTTTATAGCGATCAGTGCTATAAAAATGCATTGGATTACTATAAAAATGCCACTGGCAGTGAAGGGGTTAACACTAGGGGGCGGGGAAGGGGTTAGGTATGCCTGGGTGTGTTCTTACTGTGGGGGGGGGTGGCCTCACTAGGGGAAACACTGATCCTCGGTTCATACATTGTATGAACCGAAGATCAGCATTTCCCCCGCTGACAGGACCGGGAGCTGTGTGTTTACACACACAGCTCCCGGTCCCCGCTCTGTACCGAGCGATCGCATGTGCCCGGCGGCGATCGCGCCCGCCGGGCACACGCACGGGAGTCGGGGGCGAGCGGGGGTGCGCGCGCGCGCCTCCGGCGGCGCGCACGCGTCCCCTAGTGGCGGCTAAAAGAGAGGACGTATAGCTACGGGCTCTCGCCTAGGAGAGCCGACCTGCCGCCGTATAATGACGGTGGCTGGTCGGCTAGTAGTTAACCACTTCAGCCCCGTAAAATGTTCCCCCTTAATGACCCGGCCATTTTTTGCGATACGGCACTCCATCGTTTTAACTGAAAATTGCGCGGTCATGAGACGTTGTACCCAAACAAAATTTACATCCTTTTTTTCCCCACAAATAGAGCTTTCTCTTGGTGGTATTTGATCACCTCGGCGGTTTTTATTTTTTGCGCTATAAACAAAAAAGACCGACAATTTTAAAAAATATTTATTTTTTTGCTATTAAATTATCCCCCTAAAAAAAAATAAAAAAAACGAATGTCTTCATTAGGCCAATATGTATTCTTGGAAAAATAAATCTCAATAAAGCGTATATTGATTGCATTGCATAAAAGTAATCGCGTCTACAAAATAGAGGATATATATTAATGGCATTTTTATATATTTATTTATAAAAATGATTATTGAGAGCGCAGTCATTACCCAAGGGCCCCTTTTATTATTAATAATTTGTTTTACCTAGTAATTGTGGTGATCATCAATTTTTAGCTGGACTGTGACATTGCAGAGGACTAGTTGTACACTTTTGACACTTTTTTTGGGACCAATGACATATACAGCGATCAGTGCTAAAAAAAATGCACTGACTACTGTATAAATGACACTGGCAGGGGAAATGGTTAACACTAAGGGGCGATCAAGGGGTTAAATGTGTTACCTGGGAGGTGTTTCTAACTGTAGGGGGAGGGGACTGACTGGAAGTACAGAGTGATCGCTGTTCCTGATCACTAGGAACACTTCTCTACTTCCCTGACAGAACGGGGATCTGTTTGTTTACATTGACAGATTCTCGTTCTGGCTCTCTGTGGAGTGAATTTGAATTCTCTGCCAAACTTGAACGTCTGTGTCTTGACCACTTTCACTATGAATATGTTGAATATCTCTGAACAATTTAGCTCTGTTGTACTTTTTTTAACGCTACTCTCATTAAAATTATAAAACAAAAATTGTAATATTTGGTTTCCATTATTATTTGTAAGCACTGCAACAATCCCCTTTCCCTTTCTACTTTACACAATTGACTATCTCGGAGGAGGTGATAATCAATGGGGTGTTCTACCATTAGCCGGACATACTTAATACAATATAGATCTATGATTGTTCCAAGCTATTTAAAGGCATAAAAAAAACCTCTGGTTTTAATGCAGATATTGGCCAGGATTCACGTAGGAGATACGACGGCGTATCTACAGATACACCGTCGTATCTCTGAGTCTGAGGCGTCGTATCTTGGCGCCTGATTCAAAGAATCAGATACGCCAGAATTTCTCTAAGGCCCCATACACACGAGAGGGTCCATCCGCTGGAATTGATCCGCGGACCGGCTCCAGCGGATAGATCCCCTGGTGTGTACGATCCAGCGGATCTGTTTCCGCAGATTTTTATCCCCTGGGATGGATTTCCAGCGGATAAAAATTTGAAGACATGCTTTCAAATCTATCCGCTTGAATCCATCCCAACAGATTGATCCGCTGGTCTGTACAGACTCACCGGATCAATCCGTCCGAATCAATCCCCCGCATGCGTCGTAATGATTCGACACATGCGTGGAATTCCTTATATGACAGCGTCGCGCACGTCGCCGCGTCATCATCGCGGCGACGGCGTGACACATCATCGCGATGGGATTTCAGCGTGGATTTCGATCCGATGGTGAGTACACTCCATCGGATCAAAATCCTCGAGAGGATTTATCCGCGGAAACGGTCCGGTGGACCGTATCCGCGGATAAATCCTCTCGTGTGTATGTGGCGTGAGATACGACCACCGTAAGTCTCCTGCGCCGTCGTATCTTAACTGCATATTAACGCTGGCCGCTATGGGCGTGTACGCTGATTTACGCCTATAAATATGTAAATCAGCTAGATATGCCTATTCACAAACGTACGCCCGGCCGACGCAGTACAGATACGCCGTTTACGTTAGGCTTTTTCCGGCGTAAAGTTACCCCTGCTCTATGAGGCGTAGATGAGGCGTACCAATGTTAGGTATGGACGTTGGAACAGCGTAAAATTTTTCACGTCTTACGTCGTTTGTGTAAGTCCTTCGCGAATAGGGCTGGGCGTCATTTACGTTCACGTTGAAAGCATTGGCTTTTTGTGGGTTAATTTGGAGCATGCGCACTGGGATACTTTCAAGGACGGCGCATGCGCCGTTCGTAAAAAGCGTCATTTACGTGGGGTCACAATAAATTTAAATAACACACGCCCACACCTTCCACATTTGAATTAGGCGGGCTTACGCCGGCCTATTTACGCTACGCCGCCGCAACTTTGCTTTGAGAATACTGCACTTGCTTGTCGAAGTTGCGGAGGCGTAACGTAAATAGGATACGTTACGCCCGCACAAAGATGCGCTCTCCTACGTGAATCCGGGCCTATGTGTGTAATTTTTTTTATTTGCAGGCTAGCTGATTCCTACACATGGTCCATGAAGAGGAAGCTTTGGTGGAGGAATGCTGTACCTCGCCCTCTAATGGAGAACTATTTGGCGTTGCCCCTATCATGTGCATTCAGATCTAAGGGCCAGACTCACAAAAGAGATACGACGGCGTATCTCCTGATACGCCGTCGTATCTCTGTGATCTGCCCGTCCTAACTATGCGGCTGATTCATAGAATCAGTTACGCATAGATAGCCCTAAGATCCGACAGATGTAATTGACTTACACTGTCGGATCTTAAGGATGCAATTCTATGCCGGCCGCTAGGTGGCGAAGCCATTGCGGTCGGCGTAGAATATGCAAATGACTAGTTACGGCGATCCATGAACGTCCGCGTTACCCATCGCTCTAACATTACGACGTTTCCGTCGAGATACGCGTCGTAAAATTAGGGCTGAGCCCTAGGTGTTCTAAGCAATGTTAAGTATGGCCGTCGTTCCCGCGTCGAAATTTAAAAAATCACGTCGTTCACGTAAGTCGTCCGTGAATAGCACTGGACGCCATTTACGTTAACGTCTAAACAAATGACGTCCGTGCGACGTCATTTAGCGCAATGCACGTCGGGTAATTTTCCCGACGGAGCATGCGCAGTACGTTCGGCGGGGGAACGCGCCTAATTTAAATGGTGCCCGCCCCATTTGAATTAGGCGGGCTTGCGCTGAGCGGATTTACGTTACACCGCTGCAAGTTTACAGGTAAGAGCTTTGTGAATCAGGCACTTACGCTGTAAACCTGTGGCGGTGTAACGTAAATGGGATACGTTACGCTGCCGTGGAGCAACGTAAATGTATCTGAATCTGGCCCTAAGTTCTTTAGACCTTTCTAGAGATAGAAGGTCATGCCTATTTGGTAAGCGTGCAATTCTACAATTTGTGGTGGAGGTTCTACACAAGGATATTACTCTCATCACTGGTGAAGGACACTGCATTTATGAACTTTTCATAAGACTTTTTACCTTTACTTCTAATTTTACTTTTTCACCTTTTTAACTCATCAATATATTTTTTTTTGTCTTCTTCACACTGACTTTATAGGTTTAGCATAATAAGGTTTGCCTCATATGCTGAAAGGTTGATTGCTCATTGTGTTTATATTTAATCAAATTCTTTCACTGTGCATATATTTGATCCAATTTTTGGTGTTAGCGCAGCTCTTTGTTTTATAATATGTAAGGGTTTACAACCACTTTAAAAGTGTTTCTCCATGGAAATATTAAATCCAGCATGGGTAGAGTGCATTAAAAGTATTATTTTTTTTTAATCAAACTATTTCCTTGTTATTTAATTTTATTGTTTTTTTTTATGTGTTTAGCCTTTTTATTATGAATTTTACCAGTTGGTTACTGTTTACTGGATTTTCAGTGAAGGGCTGACAACGCTAGCTAGATGCTTCTGAAATTATTATTATTATTTTTTTTTTTTTCACATCAAAGTTTATTGAGAGAAAGAAATAGATGTACAAGTACATATGGAAGTCACAATCCAACAAAGTTTGAAATTGTAGAGCAATCAAACATTAGTGAAAACATAGACGATAATCTTATAACTCTATATAATCAGAAAGCATATATTGCCGTAAGGGGGTTATGCTTAACTGGTGCACTACCGGAGTGTGACTGGGTCCTAGAAACCGGTGGGATGAGGAGTTTCCCCTTCATAAGATCTAGAGAGTCTTCCATGTGATAATGATACGGGAGAGGAATAGTGGGTGGAGAAATAGTAGAAGGGAAGTAAAGAGGGGAGGAAGGGGGGGGGGAGGGAGGGGTGTATGAAGAGTGGTGAAGTACTGTTCAATAAGTCAAGGTTGCATAATAGTATTAAGGGGTGGATATATACGCACATCAGTGATCATGATCATAATCACAATCAAAAAGAGGCAATTGGCAGCTGAATCATCAATCATGCCTCCTTAGAGGTCAATGGGGTCACATTAGGGGGTGGAGCACTAGGCCATAAGAAAAGACATTCAAGGTAACCAAGCATGAGGACAAATAAAAGCAGATAACAATACGAATGTAAGGTTGGACACATAGTCCTGTCCAATCAATTTCATTTCTGTAACATGAGGTCATAATCTTTCGAAAACCTGAAGGCGAACCAGGGAGACCAGACCTTGTGGTATCTATCCACACTTTCCGCGGATTGAGCCGATGTGTCTTCCATTTCGCATACGTCGGCCACCTTGCGTAGCCAGTCAGATACAGTGGGGACCTTTGTGGACTTCCAGTGTATTGGAACCAGCGATCTGGCCGCGTTTAGTAAGTGTCTAGACAGGGACTTTTTATAAGACCCAAGGGAGAGATGAGAGACGTGCAGCAAACAACAAGCCGCATCAAGGGAAAGTCTGGTCTCCGTAATCCGCCTCACAACCTCTCTGACCTCCGACCAGTAAGGTGTTATCATCTCACACTGCCACCATATGTGTAATAAAGTTCCCTTCTCTCTATGGCACCTCCAGCACCTATCTGAGGCCTGTGGGAACCACCTATTGACCCTTTCCGGCGTGGCATACCACTGTGTTAAGAGTTTGTATGCTGTCTCCTGTAATCTGGTGCTGATTGAGCATTTGTGGGACAGGATACAAGCCCCGGTCCACTGTGCCTCCGTGATCTGAATGCCCAAGTTCTCTGACCACCTCTCTTTATATTTGTTTGAGCCGGGATCTGTCGCATCTTGTAACCAAGAATAGGCCACAGAAGTCGTTCTAGGGACCTGTTCCCCCTTGTCGCAGACCCTTTCAAACTCAGTAGGGTCTCTGGTTAGGTGTGATACGTGAGCGTGGTTGGTTACGAAGCTACGGATTTGGAGGTATGACCACCAGGGCAATAGGGGTATATTATTGTCCTTCCTGAGTTGTGTCAGGTCTTTCATGGCTTGGTTATTGAAGCAGTGTCGTGCAAGCAGGGGGGGATCCGCAGCACTGGGGCCTAAGAATCCCCCCTCTAATCCCGGTAGAAATCCTGGGTTATTCGTCAAAGGGGTGAGAGGGCCCAGAGGGGATGAGAGTCTGGTGTGTTTAGTCAGCTGGTGGAAGATGTTAAGTGTGGTACCGACCAATGGATGAGCCTGGACTGCCTGAGGGTAGGAGGTCCTGGACATCCAGGGTGAATACTTCAAGGGGATGGATGCGAGGAGGGACTCAATCCCGACCCAATCCTTGCTGTTGGAATGGCAATGCCAATCGATAATCCTGCCAATATGGGAAGCGTGGTAGTATGCCTTGAAGTCAGGGATACCCAGTCCTCCCTGTGCCTTGGGTTTAGTCAGTAGGTTCGATTTTATGCGAGGGGGCTTGT
The DNA here is from genome assembly GCF_905171775.1 of Rana temporaria. Lineage (NCBI taxonomy): Eukaryota > Metazoa > Chordata > Amphibia > Anura > Ranidae > Rana > Rana temporaria. The sequence goes on along the minus strand of NC_053493.1, from coordinate 404,077,509 downwards.
GCGCCCAGATGAATTTCATCTGGATGGAGTGTAAGTTTTTGAAAAAGCTAGTAGGGATCTTGACCGGCAACGCCCTGATAAGATAGAGGACCCTGGGGAGGACCGTCATCTTACAGACGGCGGCCCTACCAAACCATGAAAAATGGCACGAATGCCAAGCCTTCAGGTCACGTTCAATGTTTTTGAAGAGGGGGGGGAAATTCCTTTCAAAAATTGACTGAGGTCTGGGTGTTAACCAAACACCAAGGTATTTTATAGCAGAAGGTTGCCATGTGAAAGGGTTATTGCTTTGGGCCAGTTTCAAAGCGGCGTCTGGCAATGTGATGTTCATTGCTTCCGACTTGGAGTAATTAATTTTAAGGTTTGCTAGTTGGCCGTACAGCGAAAATTCTCTCAGGAGGGACGGTAAGGTGGTGTGCGGGGCCGACAGAAAAAACAGGAGGTCATCGGCATAGGCCGCGACTTTAAACTCCTTCCCCTCCAATTGAAAGCCCTTGATGTCAGTATTCGCCAGGACCCTTCTGATGAAGGGTTCCAGGGAGAGTATGAAGAGTAGGGGTGACAGGGGGCACCCCTGCCTGGTCCCGTTCTTAATGTCAACCCTGTCAGAGAGTGAGCCGTTAACTTTAAGTTTAGCCGAGGGGTTCTTGTATAACGCTGAGATCCAGGCCATCATGTGCGGGCCAAGGCCCACATGACGGCAAGTCCCCAACATGAAGTCCCAATCTACTCGATCGAAGGCCTTCTCCGCATCCGTCGATAGGAGAAAGCCCTCGATCTTTCGTATCCGGGCCGCATAAATAAGGTTCAGAGATTTAGTCACATTGTCCCTGGCCTCCCTACCAGGCATGAAGCCCGCCTGGCATGGGCCTATCAATTTGTGTAGCAGAGGTCTCAACCTGTTGGCAACTATCTTCGCCATCAGCTTGACATCCAGGTTCAGCAGGGATATCGGCCTGTAGCTCGTGCAATGTAGTGGGTCTTTGCCCGATTTGGGCAGCACAGTAATGTAAGCTGACAAAAATTCAGGGGGTATTTCCCTATGAGTGGATAGTGAGTTTAGGGCGTCTTTGAGGGGGGTAACCAGAATGTCCAAGAACGTCTTATAGTATATGGCGCTAAACCCGTCAGGTCCAGGACTTTTGCCCGTCTTCAGGTCTTTTATTGCAGCTTTTAACTCAGAGATATCTACGTCTTTCTCCAAAAGGGAGGCATCTTCCACAGAAAGTGAGGGTAAAGCAGATTCTGTCAGGTAGTCTTTAATTGCCTGCGCTCTCAACTCCCTAGCCTCACTTGTTGTATGGTGCGTTGGCAAGTTATATAATTTGGTGTAGAATTCTTGGAAATGGTGCGCTATCTTGTGTGTTTCTCTGTCGATTTTACCATTTTTGTTTTGGATACCCGCTATAGTGCAACGTGAAATCGGGCCCTTTAAGGCCCTGGCTAGAAGGTTGCCGGGTTTGTCCCCATGTTCGTAGTATAATTTTCTCCGGAAGAAAAAGAATCTCTTGGTCCTAGCGTCAATGATCTGTCTCAGGGCTTTCCTTGACTCCAATAGCGAAGTCGCTGATTGGATTGACAAGGATTGCTTGTGTTGGGCCTCTAGAAGACGAATCTGGTGTATCAGCTTCAAGATTTCCCCCTCTCTCTCCCTCTTTTTCTTCGAGCCCATCCTGATTAATTCCCCCCTGATTGCACATTTATGGGCCTCCCATACCATTAAGGGGTCTGCTTCCGGGGTGATATTGTGCTTGAAGTATTCAAGGATGGCTGAATTCAGCTCAGGAAGTAAGGTCGGGTCGGTCAACAGAGAGGCATTTAATCTCCACATTGAGGGTCTGGTCTGGGGCGTTGCTGGGTTTAACGTTAGGGAGATTGGAGCATGGTCTGAGAGGCTCTGAGTCCCTATGTGTGCCCCCGTCACTGCCTGTAGGTCTTGTTGTGATATGAATAGGTAATCGATCCTGGAGTATCGATTATGCGGGTTCGAATAGAAGGTGAAGTCTTTGTCGTCTGGGTGGAGGAAGCGCCATGTGTCTACAAGATTTAGGGAGTGTAGTAGTGCTTTAATCCTCTTCAAGATCCTGTATCTGATACAGGTCTTGCCTGCTGAAGTATCCGTTAGGGGGTCCAGGGGGACGTTGAAATCTCCGCCCAGGATCAAAAGGCCAGAGCCGAATGCCTTCAGCTCTCCCACTAGCCTCTGACAAAAGGTCAGGTGTGATGTGTTGGGGAAATATGCGTTAGCAAGTGTGACCGGAGTTCCTCCGTACTTCCCTTTAATGAAAATGAACCTGCCCCCAGGATCTACCAGTTTGTCAGTTAGCTCAAAGGAAGCAGACCTGCCAACCAATATGGTCGTCCCTTTAGTCTTAGAGACGTCACTAGTGGCGTGGTGGGCTTCTACAAAATATGAGTCAGTGAGTTTCGGGATCTGCCCTGTCTTAAGGTGTGTTTCCTGTAGGAACACGAAGTCAGGCCTGCTTTTCCTGAGTTCCCTCAGCAATGCCGAGCGTCTCTCAGGAATGTTTAGACCTCTGACATTGTGGGATATCACCGAGGGGTTATGTCCAAGACCAGAGTAAGCCATAGTTAGTCACAGTGAGAGGGGATGCTCCCACACTGTGAAGAAGGTCCCAGGTGTTCTATCTGTGCACTGAGTGCTACGTTCACCAGCTAGCTTCTAGGAAGAAGGATGGGGGGGGGGTACTGAGGGTGGGGAAGGGGAGGATCGATAGATCCTAAGTGGGGTAATGGATAAAGAGGGTGGAGCAGAAACAACAGAGTGTGAGGGAAGAAGAGAGGTGTGAGGATAACTTCTCCCAGACGTATAAAACGTCCCGGGGAACTCTAATTAGGGTACCGAGCCAAGCCCTGAGGCCCGCTCCCGTACTCTATGGGGGAACGCGGAATGCGCGCCAGAACAGGCAGCTAACGTAACCCAGTCCCGTAGATGTGATCTTCGCGGGGAGTGGAGTTAGGTATAAACTAGGTATAAACTGTAAATCAGAACTGTCGGGCAACGGCCCTATCGAAAGGCTAAATGCAGGCTAAAGGGTCTACTCTGCAACGGAAAAGTCAATTTGAGCAATAATCACAGGTTCAGTATACATTTAGTCATGAGGAGGCTTATTTACCAAGGAGGAGTGACCAAGTGGCCCAGCCACCCGCCAAGGGTGTCCTGTGCCCGTCTATCGCCCCCCGTACATAACATACGATAATGGTAATTATAATTACTGGCAGCATGTCAACATGAAATAGTAATTGAGACTTCGAAGTATAAGCAAATATACGATTGGTTAATGGCAAGATACTCTATTAACAGACTGCACCTTCCCCATAGGCTACCAACATCCCCTCCGAAAGACCAGGCCCAGGGACAGCTTCATGTAAAACGAGGGTGCTTAAATGAGTACCCCGTAACCCACTCTGCCAGATCAGAGATCCGCCAGTCTCTCTCCTCCCAACGTGCCCATAGTTAATAGGCTGAAGAACATATCAAGTTATAGAGATAGTGCGAGGCAAAGCGGCTGAGCGTGGAACAAACTGTCATAACTACTCAGCCAACCTTTGGGCTCCATATATCAGCTCACCTGGTCCCAGGTAGAGCGGGCGTTGTGAATGGAGGATGCATGAGGAGAGGGTTACAGATTAAGGCAAATGAAGAACGATAGTTACCCCAAGAGCGGACCGCGAGGCTCCTGCATCTGGCAAGCCTGTCCTGCACAGCTGGTCCTAGGGCAAACAATCATGGCGCGCCTTACTGCCGCGTGGCCACTCGATAGTCTCCGGTGGTGTGGGCCAGGTGTCCGGAGGGGTTAACGTGAGAAAGAGGGCAACAAGCCCGCTGTGCAGAGAAGCAATGATGCGCCAGTAGCTAACAGGAACGGTCTGCGACGGGGAGCGAGATGGCACACAGGCATGGGCTTCAGGCTTCCATCAGATTCCTGGAGGGGTGGGCTCGGATGCCTGGGGATCCCAGATGTTGACCGTCATGCCGGGCTGGTTTCTGCCGCTTGGGAAGTTGTTTCTCTGGCGTAGTCAGGGGGGATCTCGTCGGGCTCCTGTCCCTGGGTGGGACAGCATACTCTTGGTACCACTCCGGCAAGTCAACCCGGCCGAGCTGCAGCGCATCACAGAATTCCGGGAGGTCGATGGGTGTACGGAGCGTATGCTGTCTGCCTCCATGTGTGACGAGCAGGGCGAAGGGGAAACGCCATGTGTAACGCAGATCCCTTTCCCTTAACTTATCCAATAAGGGTCGCAGGGCCCTGCGATTTTTTAGGGTTATCTGGGAAAGATCTTGAAACAATTTGATGTTCTCCCCATTGAATACAATGTGCTCGTTTCTGCGGGCTTTCAGCATGATCTCCTCCTTTAATCCAAAGTGCTGCATACAACAAATGATGTCTCGAGGCGGCTGCGTGTCTGGGCCTCTGGCTCTGAGAGCCCTGTGTGCTCTCACAAAGTCTATCGCCGTGTCCTCAGGCCGTTCGAGCAGGCTATTAAAGACCCTCTGGAGTACAGGCACTATTTGGTCTGTGTCCACCGATTCCGGTATGCCGCGTACCCGGATATTATTCCTCCTCCCCCTGTTATCAAGGTCTTCCAGGTGTCTGCTTACCTCGATAAAGTGTAGGGATTGCATGGTAACAACCCTGTCGAGCCTTTGAATCGCTCTGTCCCTGTGCCTCCCCTCTGTTTCTGCGGTAGCCATTTTCTCCTGCAGTACAATGAGGCTGGTCTTCAGGTCCGTGATTGCGGCCGAGAAAGAAGCCTTAATATCCGCCGCAAAACCGGACATGTCCGAGTATGTGAGCGGGTGATCAGCCCTTGTGCTTTTCCTGCCATTGTCCTCGGCAGCTGACTGGGAATCCTCGCTGTAGTCCTCGTCCGCGTGGACCGGCGCCATCTTGTTTCCCGCTGTGAGCTTCAAAGCCTCAGCCTGATTTCGGAACAAATCTGAGATGTTCCGTCCTGAACTAGCTGCCGATGATCTCCTGGAACGGGTGTGATGGGAATGACGGCTTTGCTTGTTCATCCTCGGGTGATTTCCGTGCAGAGAGACGGGTTAGGGCCGCGATGCCGACGGAGCTCTTGAGCTAAGCTGCCATCTCTCTCGCGCGCCAGGCCACGCCCCCTGAAATTATTATTATTATTATTATTATTATACAGGATTTATATAGCGCCAACAGTTTGCGCAGCGCTTTACATCAGGGAAGACAGTACAGTCACAATACAATCAATACAGGAGGGATCAAAGGGCCCTGCTCGTAAGAGCTTACAATCTAGAAGGGAGGGTCAAGTGGAACAAAGGGTAGTTAGCTGTGGGGGATGATCAGATGGACTCAAATGAAAAAACAGTTATGTGTGGGAAGGGTAGGCTTCTCTGAAGAGAAGGGTTTTCAGGGATCCTCTAAAAGCTGATAGAGAAGGAGATAGATGGATAGATTGGGGTAAGGAGTTCCATAGGCATGGAGAGGCTCTGGAGAAGTCCTGGAGACGAGCATGGGAGCAGGTGATGAGAGAGCTAGAGAGTAGGAGGTCTTGAGAAGAACGAAGAGAACGTACAGGTTGGTATTTAGAAACTAGGTCAGTGATGTAGCTGGGGGCAGAGTTGTGGATGGCTTTGTAGGTAATTGTTAGTATTTTGAATTTAATTCGTTGGATGAGCGGAAGCCAGTGGAGGGATTGACAGAGAGGAGTAGCAGAGACAGAGCGGTTGGTAAGGTGGATTAGTCTGGCAGCAGCATTCATGATAGACTGAAGGGGGGATAGAGTATGCAGCGGTAAGCCAATGAGGAGGGAGTTGCAGTAATCGAGGCGAGAGATGACCAGGGAGTGAATTAAGAGTTTTGTGGTGTCATTGGTTAAAAATGGGCGTATTTTGGAGATGTTGCGAAGGTTGAGGCGGCAAGATTTGGACAGTGATTGAACGTGAGGCTTAAAGGAGAGTTCAGAGTCCAGGACTACTCCTAGGACCTTGACATGTGGGGATGGGCAGATAGTTGTACCATTAATTTTGACAGAGAGATCAGGGGAAGAGGCACGTGGGGGAGGAAAAATTATAAGTTCCGTTTTGGATAGGTTGAGTTTGAGGAAGTGGTGTGACATCCAAACTGATATATCCGATAGTAAATTAGTGATACGTGAGGAGAATGAAGAAGTGAGTTGAGGGGTAGAGAAATAGATTTGAGTGTCATCAGCGTAAAGATGGTATTGGAAGCCGTGGGAGGCTATCAGCTGACCCAGGGAGGAGGTGTAGATAGAAAATAGGAGAGGTCCAAGAACAGAACCTTGGGGGACCCCAACAGAGAATGGAAGAGGAGAGGAGGAAGTAGAGTTGTAAGCAACGCTGAAGGTGCGGTTGGATAAGTAGGTGGAGAACCAGCGAAGAGAACAGTCACGGAGACCAAAATTGTGGAGTTTTTTGAGGAGGAGTGGGTGGTCAACCGTATCGAAGGCGGCAGAGAGGTCCAGGAGTAGGAGCACAGAATAGTGTCCCTTAGTTTTGGCTGTTAGTATATCGTTTGTTAGTTTTAGGAGAGCAGTTTCTGTGGAATGTTGAGGACGAAATCCAGACTGAAGGGGATCATGGAGGTTATTTTTAGCAAGGTGGACGCTCAGTTGGTTGTAGACTAGACGTTCAAGGAGTTTGGATAAAAAGGGGAGCAAGGAGATGGGGCGTAGGTTGTCAAGATTGGACGGGTCCAGTGAGGGCTTTTTAAGTATGGGGCTGACTAGTGCATGTTTCAAAGAGTTAGGGAAGATGCCAGAAGAGAGGGAGAGATTGAAGATGTGGGTTAGAGAGTGTAGAATCGAGCCAGAGGGCGAACGTAGCATTTGCGAGGGAACAGGATCCAGAGCACAGGTGGTAAGATGGACGTTAGCAAGTAATTTAGCGACCTCGTCTATAGTGGTGGGGTTGAAAGAGGGAAGTAATGACTGTACCTGTAGGCATGAGGTGTGAGGCGTGGAGGGTATCTGAACAGTAGAGATCTCGTTGCGAATTGTGTCAATCTTCCGCTTGAAGTGATTGGCGATCTCCTGGGCGGTGAGTGAGTTAGTGGGTGGAGGCAATGGAGGACGAAGGAGAGAGTTGAAGGTAGAGAAGAGTTGACGGGGACGGGATGATACGTTTTTAATAAGGGTGATAAAATAGGTCTGCTTGGCAGTGAAGAGGCTAGAATTGTATATTTGGAGGGCAGATTTATACTGGGCGAAGTCTTCCTGGGACTTAGTCTTGCGCCACAGGCGCTCGAGAGCACGGCTATGTTTTTTCAGACTTCTAGTATCATTTGTTTGCCAGGGTTGAAGGGGACGGGGCCTTATTCTGCGTGTAGTGAGAGGGGCCAGTCTGTCCAGTGATGCTAGAAGTGAAGTGTTGTAGACTGAAGTGGCTAGGTCGGTGCAGGACAGGGGTGCAATTTTGTCATAGAGGTGGTCAGTCTCAGAGTATAGAAGAGAAGGGTTGATATGGTCCATGTTTCTACGAGTAACTGTTAGGCATTTGGGGGGAGAGGATGTGGAGGAGAGTGAGAGAGTAAAATTAATAAGGTAGTGATCAGAGAGGGGGTAAGGATAATTGGAGAGGTTGCATAGAGTGCATAGGTGGGAAAAGACAAGGTCAAGAGTATTGCCTTCAGAGTGAGTAGGAGCATGTATCCATTGCTTCAGGTCAAAAGAGGAGGAAATTACAGCAGTGTTGTCAGCAGTTCATTTCATTAGTCCCCACCCAACAAGTACAATAGAAGAATTAACCACTTCAGCCCCGGAAGAATTTGCTGCCCAATGACCGTGCCATTTTTTGAGATTCGACACTGCATTGCTTTAACAATCGCGCGACGTTACACCCAAACAAAATTTTCATCCCTTTTTCCCCACAAATAGAGCTTTCTTTTGGTGGCATTTGATCACCTCTGCGGTTTTTATTTTTTGTGCTAAACAAAAAAATAGCGACAATTTTGAAAAAATAAGTCATATTTTTTTACTTTTTGCTATAATAAATATCCCCCAAAAATATATAAAAACAAATTTTTGCCTCAGTTTAGGCCGATACGTATTCTTCTACATATTTTTGGTAAAAACAAAATCCCAATAAGCGTTTATCGATTGGTTTGTGCAAAAGTTATAGGGCCAGATTCTCGTAGATCGGCGTATCTTTGCGCAGGCGTAACGTATCCGATTTACATTACACCTCCGCAACTTAGACGGGCAAGTGCTGTATTCTGAAAGCACTTGCTCCCTAAGTTGCGGCGGCGTATCGTTAATAGGCCGGCGTAAGCCCGCCTAATTCAAATTTGGAACAGGGGGGCGTGTTTTATGTAAATAACATGCGCCGTCTGTGGACATATCCCAGTGTGCATTGCTCCAAAGTACGCCGCAAGGACGTATTGGTTTCGACGTGAACGTAAATGACGTCCAGCCCCATTCACGGACGACTTACGCAAACGACGTAAAATATTCAAAATTCGACGCGGGAACGACGTCTATACTTTACCTTGGTACGCCGCATGTACGCCACCATATAGCAGGGGTAGCTTTACGCCGGGAAAAGCCTAACGGAAACGGCGTATCTGTACTGCATCGGCCGGGCGTACGTTCGTGAATTCGCGTATCTAGCTGATTTACATATTTTTAGCCGTAAATCAGCGTACGCGCCCCTAGCGGCCAGCGTAAATATGCAGTTAAGATCCGACGGCGTAACAGACTTACGCCGGTCGGATCTAATAGAAATCTATGCATAACTGATTCTATGAATCAGGCGCATAGATACGACCACGCAACTCTACTAGTAATGGCGGTGATCTGCATTTTTTATCGTGACTGCGACATTGCGGCTGACAGATCGGACACTTTTGATACTATTTTGGGACCATTGTCCTTTATACAGCGAACAGTGTTTACATGGGCATCTCCCCGTTCTGCCTCTCCATGACACGATCACGGGACACTGGTGGACATCGAGTCTGTGGGTCCCGCGGGCACAGTCATGGAGCTTGCGGTGGGAGCACACCCGCTAGGCGGCAGATTCAAAGCAACGTACAGGTACATTGCTTTGCCTGCCCGTGCCATTCTGCCGACATATATCTACGTTAAGCAGTCGGCAAATGGTTAAGTGAGGCTTTGTGGTCATGTGGTCACTTCTATTAGCCCTATAAAAAAGGTATTTAGATGAAGGTCCAGAAAGACATGGATGAGCAAGTTTGGGGTGAAAGAACTTGACTGGCCTGACTGACCTCAACCCAATAGAATACCTTTGGGTTGAATTAAAGCAGAGACCGCAAGCCAGGCCTTCTCGTGCCACATCAGGGCCTGACCTCAGAAATGCTCTTCTGAAACAATGGTCAAACATTCCCATAGATACACTCCTAAACCTTGTGGACAGCCTTCCCAAAAGAGTTGAAGCCGTTATAGCTGCAAAGGGCGGGCCAACTCAATATTGAACCCTACGGACTAAGACAGGGATGCCAGTTCATGTGCATGAAAAGGCAATCGTCCCAATACTTTTGACAATATAGTGTGTCTGTATGTATATGAACGTGTGGGTGTATGGGTGTGTACAAATATGTGTTTTCAAAATTCCTCATGGGGGGGACTGCCATGCTATAAATAAAAGGGGCAGGATGAATTATAAGGGCTGCTGTGAAAATTCCCTTTATGATTATGTCACCCTTGAGACTCCTTTGGATCCTGGAGTCCCCCCCCCCCCAGAGACTCCACTTCTGAATCCTGAGAGAACCCTGCCACTGGAAGGCCAAAAGGTAAGTGACATGGACATGTAAAGGAGGACCCTGACTAGTGTAAACGGATCTCAGCCTGGATTATCTTATTACTGCAGTTAATGGGGAATAAAGGGGGCTTTTAGGCAGGGAGTGTTCAGGTAGGTTTTTTTAAAAACAGGAAAGCTAATAGTGGGACTTTAACCACTTGCTACTGGGCACATATACCCCCTTCCTGACCAGAGGACTTCTGCGGTTTTTATTTTTTGCGCTGTAAACAAAAATAGAGCGACAATTTTGAAAAAAAATATAATATTTTTTACTTGTTGCTGTAATAAATAGCTAAAAAAAAAAATTCTCAGTCTAGGCCGATACGTATTCTACATATTTTTGGTAAAAAAAAAAATCGCAATAAGCGACTGGTTTGCGCAAAAGTTTTAGCGCCTACAAAATAGGGGACAAAATGATTCTTTTTTTTTTACTAGTAATGGCGGCGATCTGCGATTTTTATCGGTACTGCGACATTATGGCGGACACATCGGACACTTTTTTGGCACCATTCACATTTATACTGCGATCAGTGCTATACATATGCACTAATTACTGTATAAATGTGACTGGCATTAAAGGGGTTAACACTAGGGGGTGAGGAAGGGGTTAAATGTGTACCTTAGTGAGTGTTACTAACTGTGGGGGGAGGGGGGTGACTGGGGGAGGTGACCGATCTGTGTCCCTATGTACAAGAGACACAGATCGGTCTCCTCTCTCCCTGACAGGACGTGGACCTGTGTGTTTACACACACAGATCCACGTCCTTGTCTCTGTAACCGCCGATCGCGGAAGCCTGGCGGACATCGCGGCCGCCAGGCACGCGCATCGGCATTCCAGTGATGCGGCGGGCGCGCTCGCGCGCCCCCCAGTGGCCAGGAGGAGCGGATGCCGTAAAAAACACGGCGGCTCAGAGATTTAGAACCACCCTGCGGCCGTATAAAGTTGTACGGCCGTCGGGAAGTGATTAAATGAAGCACACTGCTAATTGAAAGAGCCAATCAATATATCCTTAGTTTTATTGATACAAAAAGGGCATTCATACACATAAAAAATAGTAGCATTTTATAGTGGTAGGTCATAGTAAAGAAGTCTAAACAATTACATGAAAATGCATAATTGTCTCAACATATATACAGTACAGACCAAAAGTTTGGACACACCTTCTCATTCAAAGAGTTTTCTTTATTTTCATGACTATGAAAATTGTAGATTCACACTGAAGGCATCACAACTATGAAGTAACACATGTGGAATTATACATAACAAAAAAGTGGGAAACAACTGAAAATATATTTCATATTCTAGGTTCTTCCACCTTTTGCAGCAGACACATCTCTAGGACTGGTAAGAGGAGACTGTGTGAATCAGGCCTTCATGGTAGAATATCTGCTAGGAAACCACTGCTAAAGAAAGGCAACAAGCAGAAGAGACTTGTTTGGGCTAAAGAACACAAGGAATGGACATTAGACCAGTGGAAATCTGTGCTTTGGTCTGATGAGTCCAAACTTGAGATCTTTGGGCCAGGTTCAGGTACATTTGCGGCGGCGTAACATATAGCATTTACGTTACACCGCCGCAAGTTTTACGGGCAAGTGCTTGATTCACAAAGCACTTGCCTGTAAAGTTGTGGCGGCGTAGTGTAAATCCCTCCGGTGCAAGCCCGCCTAATTCAAATGGGGCGTGGATCATTTAAATTAGGCGCGTTCCTGCGCCGTACGTACTGCGCATGCTCCGTTTTGAAATTTCCCGCCGTGCTTTGCGCGAAATGACGTCGCACCGGCGTGATTTTTTGAACATCGATGTGAGTTACGTCCTTTCCTATTCACGGACGACTTACGCAAAAATAAAATTCGACGCGGGAACGACGACCATACTTTAACATGGCAAGTCTAAATATAAGCCAAGAAATAGCAGCTTTAACTATACGCCGGGAAAAGCCGACTAGCGACGACGTAAGAGAATGCGACGACCGCGCGTACCTTTGTGGATCGCCGTAAACATCTAATTAGCATACCCGACGCGGAAAACGACGCAAACTCCACCCAGCGGGCGCCAAAGTATTACACCTACGATCCGAAGGCGTACAAAGCCGTAAGCCTGTCGGATCGAAGCCAAAAGCCGTTTTATCTTGGTTTGAGGATTCAAACTAAAGATACGACGCGGCAAATTTGAAAGTACGCCAGAGTATCAGTAGATACTCCGGCGTACTTCTTCTGTGAATCTGGCCCTTTGGTTCCAACCCCCGTGTCTTTGTGTGACGCAGAAAAGGTGAACGGATGGACTGGTTCCCACCGTGAAGCATGGAGGTGGAGGTGTGATGGTGTGGGGGTGCTTTGCTGGTGACACTGTTGGGGATTTATTCAAAATTGAAGGCATACTGAACCAGCATGGCTACCACAGCATCTTGCAGCGGCATTCTATTCCATCCGGTTTGCGTTTAGCTGGACAATCATTTATTTTTCAACAGGACAATGACCCCAAACACACCTCCAGACTGTGTAAGGGCTATTTGACCAGGAAGGAGAGTGATGGGGTGCTGCGCCAGGTGACTACCTCTTGAAGCTCATCAAGAGAATGCCAAGAGTGTGCCAAGCAGTAATCAAAGCAAAAGGTGGCTACTTTGAAGAACCTAGAATATGAAATATATTTTCAGTTGTTTCACACTTTTTTGTTATGTATAATTCCACATGTGTTCATTCATAGTTTTGATGCCTTCAGTGTGAATCTACAATTTTCATAGTCATGAAAATAAAGAAAACTCTTTGAATGAGAAGGTGTGTCCAAACTTTTGGGCTGTACTGTACATAGTAGCAGGCCTTGGGCATGTAAACCGAGATTGTAGTGGTATCATGTAAACAAAGTAACCGTGGTAGATTGGCTCATTAAAATACAATGGTAGAATACAGATATTAACCATAGAAACTGTGACATATCATCATATAGGATCTCTACGCGTTTCGTGGTTAAATACCACTCGTCACCAGCAGATACACAGTGTAAGGGTATCTATAATAGAATACAAATGCGAAAATTATATAATGGTACGAAAAGGAAGGTAAAAACGTAAAAAGTACAGAATAGAGAGGGGACACCAACGGTCCCAGATATTCTCACCTATCTGTATTGTGAGTACGGTTATAAGATGGTATCAATGGTAGCAGGCAGCTATAGAAGACATCATCCCAGGTAGGTTTTTTGTTTTTCAATGCTAGGAATTATATTATGGGGGCTCGGGAGTGGGGTGGTGGTGGAGGAATTATTTTATATTAAGGGGGTTGGGAGGGGGTGGTGGTGGAGGAATTATTATATAATATGGGGGTTGGGAGAGGGGTGGTGGTGGAGGAATTATTATGTATTAAGGGGGCTCGGGAGTAGGGTGGTGGTGGAGGAATTATATATTAAGGGGGGTCAGGAGTGGGGTGGTGGTGGAGAAATTATTATATATTAAGGGGGCTCGGAAGTGGGGTGGTGGTGTGGGAATTATTATATATAAAGGGGGCTCGGGAGTGGAGTAGTGGTGTGGGAATTATTATATATTAAGGGGGGTCGGGAGTGGAGTGGTGGTGGAGGAATTATTATATATTAAGGGGGGCTCGGGAGTGGAGTGGTGGTGGAGGAATTATTATATATTAAGGGGGGCTCAGGAGTGGGATGGTGGTGGAGTAATTATTATATAATATGGGAGTCGGGAGTGGGGTGGTGGTGGAGGAATTATTATATATTAAAGGGGTCGGGAGTGGGGTGGTTTTGGAGGAATTATTATATATTAAGGGGGCTCGGGAGTGGGGTGGTGGTGGAGGAATTATTATATATTATGGGGGCTCGGCAGTGGGGTGGTGGTGTGGGAATTATTATATATTAAGGGGGGTCGGGAGTGGAGTGGTGGTGGAGGAATTATTATATATTATGGGGGCTCGGGAGTAGGGTGGTGGTGGAGGAATTATTATATATTATGGGGGCTCGGGAGTGGGGTGGCGGTGGAGGAATTAATATATATTATGGAGGTTAGGGAGTGGGGTAATGGAGGAATTATTATATATTAAGGGGGCTCGGGAATGGGGTGGTGGTGGAGGAATTATTATATATTATGGGGGCTCGGGAGTAGGGTGGTGGTGGAGGAATTATTATATATTATGGGGGCTCGGGAGTAGGGTGGTGGTGGAGGAATTATTATATATTATGGGGGCTCGGGAGTGGGGTAGTGGAGGAATTATTATATATTAAGGGGGCTCGGGAGTGGGGTGGTGGTGGAGGAATTATTATATATTAAAGGGGTCGGGAGTGGGGTGGTGGTGGAGGAATTTTTATATATTATGGAGGTTAGGGAGTGGGGTAGTGGAGGAATTATTATATATTAAGGGGGCTCGGGAGTGGGGTGGTGGTGGAGGAATTATTATATATTATGGAGGTTAGGGAGTGGGGTGGTGGAGGAATTATTATATATTAAGGGGGCTCGGGAATGGGGTGGTGGTGGAGGAATTTTTATATATTATGGGGGCTCGGGAGTGGGGTGGTGGTGGAGGAATTATTATATATTATGGAGGTTAGGGAGTGGGGTGGTGGAGGAATTATTATATATTAAGGGGGCTCGGGAATGGGGTGGTGGTGTGGGAATTATTATATATTAAGGGGGGTCGGGAGTGGAGTGGTGGCGGAGGAATTATTATATATAAAGGGGGGCTCGGGAGTGGGATGGTGGTGGAGTAATTATTATATAATATGGGAGTCGGGAGTGGGGTGGTGGTGGAGGAATTATTATATATTAAAGGGGTCGGGAGTGGGGTGGTGGTGGAGGAATTATTATATATTATGTGGGGTGGTGTTGGAGGAATTATTATATATTATGTAGGTTAGGGAGTGGGGTAGTGGAGGAATTATTATATATTAAAGGGGTCGAGAGTGGGGTGGTGGTGGAGGAATTATTATATATTATGGAGGTTCGGGAGTAGGGTGGTGGTGGAGGAATTATTATATATTATGGGGGTTCGGGAGTGGGGTGGTGGTGGAGGAATTATTATATATTATGGGGGCTCGGGAGTGGGGTGGTGGTGGAGGAATTATTATATATTATGGAGGTTAGGGAGTGGGGTGGTGGAGGAATTTTTATATATTATGGGGGCTCAGGAGTGGGGTGGTGGTGGAATTATTATATATTAAAGGGGGTCAGGAGTGGGGTGGTGGTGGAGGAATTATTATATATTATGGGGGGCTCGGGAGTGGGGTGAATACGGACTAGAGTACACAACCAAGATGACACACAACAACCTACATAATAAAAAGATACAAAGGCAGCCACAGTACATTATCAATGTTTCTAACCAACAGACCTTCCTGTGGGAATTCTCTACATTTTGTCTCTGTTTTGTTTTTGGATCAACCTGAAGGCCACAACTTTGCAAGCAAATCAATACCAAGTCATATAACAGATCATTAAGTCTAATGCAAATACTAAACAATATCAAGTTTTACAGCTTACATCTCTTGTCTCCACTGGTGAAGATACACCAGCTGCTTCTCCGTATTAAAGTGGATCTCTTTCTTTCCCTCGGGAGTAAGAGGATGAAAAAAACATCCCACTTATGCGGTACTTAAGGCTATTTGCCTGACATCAACTATACATAATGTAATCACAAATTTTAATGTCTTAGAGAAAAAATTCTTGGGAAATGATGCACAAATTGGACGTCTGGGAAGATGTTTGTCATGCTTTGTACATGGGCCAGTGTATTATTTTATGCCTTACAGATAATGAGGAACAAAAAAACAAAAAAAAAAACAATGTAAATGTTGTTTGAAGAGCCACTGCCCTTAAAGTGGATGTAAACCCAATTTTTTTTTAGATTTAGATTTTTTTTTTTTTTTTTTTTGCTGTCGCAATGTAGAGTATAACATTTCCCATCCTCTGTGCCAAGTCTTGCCACAAAGAGTAAATCCAGCTCTGAGCAATCCTCTTATCATTTTTAAGTGACATAAAACAGACAAAAAGAGAAAACCTTGTCCGTACTTCCCCCCTGCTGTGAGTGAAAGGGGATATACATATCTCATGCACTCAGGCCCGTCGCTACAGGACAGGCAAAGCAAACAATTGTGGGAGCATTTGATGGAACAGTGGCAGCGTTTGATTGCCAGTGTAGGGATCCGGGTAGGTCAGTGTAATGGTCAGTGTAGAGATCAGGTAGGTTAGTGTAGTGGTCAGTGTAGGGATCCGGGTAGGTCAGTGTAATGGTCAGTGTAGAGATCAGGTAGGTTAGTGTAGTGGTCAGTGTAGGGATCAGGTAGGTCAGTGTAATGGTCAGTGTAGGGATCAGGCAGGTCAGTGTAATGGTCAGTGTAGGGATCAGGTAGGTTAGTGTAGTGGTCAGTGTAGGGATTAGGTAGGTCAGTGTAATGGTCAGTGTAGGGATCAGGCAGGTCAGTGTAATGGTCAGTGTAGAGATCAGGTAGGTTAGTGTAGTGGTCAGTGTAGGGATCAGGTAGGTCAGTGTAATGGTCAGTGTAGGGATCAGGCAGGTCAGTGTAATGGTCAGTGTAGGGATCAGGTAGGTTAATGTAGTGGTCAGTGTAGGGATCAGGTAGGTCAGTGTAATGGTCAGTGTAGGGATTAGGTAGGTCAGTGTAATGGTCAGTGTGGGGATCAGGTAGGTCAATGTAGGGATCAGATAGGTTAGTGTAGTGGTCAGTGTAGGGAGCAGGTAGGTTAGTGTAGTGGTCAGTGTAGGGATCAGGTAGGTTAGTATAGTGGTCAGTGTAGTAATCGGGTAGGTCAGTATAGGAATCAGGTAGGTTAGTGTAGTGGGCAGTGTAATGGTCAGTGTAGGAATCAGGTAGTTTAGTGTATGTTCAGTATTTACTCCAGATCCCTCAGGTTATTTGTACTCCCTTTGTAGTATAAAGTAAGGGGTTTTATATACAACTTTAGTGCCTTGGAAATAAAAAGCATTTGATTTATGTATGTTAGCCCAACATTGTAAATGTTGGTTTTCTGATTGCTGTGGTTCTGCGCTGTGCGTGCATGGGGGGGGCCTCCATGTCCATTTTGCTTGGGGCCCCCTAATTCCTTCAAACGGCCCTGCATGCACTAGCCTAAGACAGGCATTAAAGTGGATGTACAGTAAACCCAATTTTTTTATTTAATTTTTTTGCTGTCACAATGTAGAGTAAAATATTTCCTATCATTTGTGCCCAGTCTTACCACAAAGAGTTAATGCAGCTCTGAGCAATCCTCTTTTATTGTTCAGTAAGATAAAACAGACTTACAGAGAAAAACCTTAGTATGTTCCGCCCCCTTGCTGTGAGTGACAGGTTATTTACATATCTCATGCACTAGCCTGAAGACAGGCGGTATTTTTTAATTCCCACATCCACTCCTTTTCTGAAGTCATGTGGTTACTTTTCTGGATTTTGACTGGATGTTAGTGATCATAGCAGAATTTAGTGTAAGAAATACACAGGAGAAAATGTATGCTGACAAGGGGAGTGTAGAGGAGGGCGGGGAGTCTACCGACATCACAACTCCACCCACCGAGCTCCGGACAACAGACCCGCCCACAGAATCTGCAGTTTTTCAGTTCTTATAACAGACAGAGGGGAGACATGTGACAGGTAAGGATACATGCAGGAGGCATCTATATCCTTATAGATCAGCACTATGGCAGGAGTTTAGAAAGGATGAGAGGGGCTTTACATCCAATTTAATGGTATTGAGAGGGAGTGGGGTGGGGGATTTATTTTCTGTTAGCTGGTCTCTTCTTACTGGGTGTTTAGTCTTCTGTTCATCAAGGGGAAATGGCCCATGTTCTACTAAACCTGAACTTAAAAAAAGTTTTCCAATGCATTGGGGCTGTGCCTACACTGCACATCTCAACTGCCTATTTTTGTCTAGAGGATTGGAGAATGGAGATATACTTACTGTACCTAAGGCCTCGTACACATCTCCGGGCGGACATGTCCGCTGAAAACGGTCCGGCAGACCGTTTTCAGCGGACTGTCCGTCCGTGTGTACGAGGCCTTACTCTCCGATCCACCCCCCACAAGATCGGTCCCTGTGGCTCCTGTCAACAACCTCCCATAGTCTAGTGCAGTGTTTCCCAACTCCAGTCCTCAAGGCACACCAACAGGTCATGTTTTCAGGATTTCCCTCAGATGAAATGGCTGTGGTAATTACTAAGGCAGTGAAACTGATCAAATCACCTGTGCAAAATAATGGAAAGCCTGAAAACATGACCTGTTGATGTGCCTTGAGGACTGGAGTTGGGAAACACTGGTCTAGTGGTCTTGTGTGGTGGAGTGTTCCTCATCACACCTAGACGTACTCTGGACGTGAGGACGTCAGGAACTTTCCAATGTGTGGATCGTGGGGGAGCGCAGTTTGCAGGTGGAGTGAGGGATCAGGCAAGTATGAGCTTTCTCCAATTTCTCCAATCCCCTAGACAAAAACGAGCAGTTGACCCATGCAGTGCAGGCATGTATGGGAAACAAAAAAGAAAGAGAAAGCACCCCTAATGCCGTATACACACGATCGAAAATTCCGTGGATTTTTTTCCGACGGAATGTTGGCTTAAACTTGTGTTGCATACACATCATGTGTTGCATAAACCTGCTCTCAAATTCCGACAGAAAAAGTCAGATGGGGCCTACACGCGGTCGGAATTTCCGACCAAAAGCTCACATCGGACTTTTCTTGTCGGAAATTCCAACGGCGTGTACGCGGCATTAGTGCAATAGGAGAAAGCTAATCCGCTAAATGACTCCAGGAGATCCGTGATCAGGCTGACAGTCAACCACAATGTTGGAGGAAGAATGCCGGCCACTCTGTGTAGATTATATTATGGTGAAGCCACACTCGATATCTTTGTTATTTAAAGCGGAGATCCGGTTTAAAAAAATAAAATTAAAGTCAGCAGCTACAAACACTGTAGCTGCTGACTTTTAATAAGGACACTTAGCTGTCCTGGGTGCCCGCGATGTCGGCAGCCGAAGCCGAGCAATCGCTCGGGTCTCGGCTGCCTTGCCGCCATCCTCGGTGAGGGAATCAGGAAGTGAAGTGTTGCGGCTTCACCCCCTGATTCCCTACTGCGCATGCAGTGCTACGTGAATGGGCGATGTCTCCTGGGACACACACAATGTCCCAGAAGACACCACTCCCCCATTCCCCAGGAGGCAGCGCGAGGAGGAGAAGAAAGAAGACGGACTGCGGATCAGAAAGTGGCAGATTAGGACGATCTGCCTAGCAACAGGCACTTCTGGTATGTATAAAAACAAATATATATATATTTTTTTTGCAGCATTTTGGATTTTTTTTTTTCAGGGTGGAGCTCCGCTTTAAAAAAAAATTAACCTTTACTATTACTTTATTTATACATTATATGGCAGGGCTCAAAATTTCAAGTCCTGAGCTACTAGCCAGGCCTCAAGGCGTACTCGCCACCAGTTGCCCCATCCAACCCCTACCATGTCCCGCCCCCAATCCTGCCCCTAGACACGCCCTCATAAATCTCATGAAATGGCACTTAAATGTTTTATGCATAATTAAGTTTTAAAAATAAATATTAACAACAACTTTATTCGTGCCCAAAAATGCAGCCTGCCCATGTCTACCAATGCAGCATGTGTCCCCAGTGCAGTAAAATGTCCCCATTTTGCAGCCAGAGTTCCCCCACAATTGCAGCCAGAGTTCCCCCGCTATTGCAGCCAGAAGTCCCCAAACATTGCAGCCAGGAGTCCCCCCACACTTGCAGCCATGAGTCCCCTCACATTGCAGCCAGGAGTCCCCCCACATTACAGCCACGAGTCCCCCCACATTGCAGCCACGAGTCCCCCCACATTGCAGCCATGAGTCCCCCCACATTACAGCCACGAGTCCCCCCACATTGCAGCCACGAGTCCCCCCACAATTGCAGCCAGGAGTCCCCCCACATTGCAGCCATGAGTCCCCCCACATTGCAGCCAGGATTCCCCCCACATTGCAGCCAGTAGTCCCCCTACATTGCAGCCAGGAGTCCCCCCACATTACAGCCTACCTGCGCTGAGTAGGGTAGGAGAGGAGCCGGAGCCGCCGCGTTGTTAAAACCGTGGGGAACATTACAGCTTTCAAATCAATAGCTGCCACCGCCGTGGGCGTCATATACAACCCCTCCCCCTTGTCCGGAAAACTTTGATAGACAGATCCCTGGGATGGGTGATCTGTCTATGAAAAAAAGTACCCAAAAAAGGGGGAGGCGCTGTACTGTATATGACACGCGCCGCAGGGAACACAGCTATTGAATTGAAATCTGTAATGTTCCCTGCGCTAGTATTAACAAAGAGGCGGTGGCGGCGGGGACAGCAGCAGCGGCGCCGCGACTATCCTCTCCTCGCTCGCCCCCCCTGCTCCCAGGCAGCCCACACTTGCCAGCCCTCAAAATTTACTGGCAAAATGCGAGCAGGCAAGTGAAATTTGGAGGGCTGTTATATGGTATATATTAAACAGTATGTTATATCATAAAATGTTATTATTTATATGTATATATATATATATATATATATATATATATATATATATATATATATATATATATATATATATATATATATATATATATATATATATATATGTGTATATTTGATACTATTTTTATTACAATGTTCTAAAACATAATTATTCAAATAAAAGTGAAGAAATCTCAGCAATGGCAGTGTACACAAGGTCCCATAATGCAATCAAATATAATCCATTAAAATCACAATATAAAACACACAAATGTAAAGAATGTCAGAATAATAATGATCTGATTGGTATGCATTAGATGTCTATAAGGCAACTCGGTTCTGTACTGCCATTTCTAAATCTTTTCCCCAAGGATAATAATATATCAGACATATAATTACATTAGTCAAACATTGACACATAGCAATTATATAAGACAGAAACAGCTGACCTCCAATTGTTTTATTCTGTATGTCATAGTACATAGTTGCCATAGGAATATACACTGTAGCATGCAGTTTGCAGTGCCAATCATGTATTTTTTTATATTAAAGTGTAAATATAGCCAAATAGCTAGATTCACATAGAGTTAGGCCGACCTAACTCGGAATCTGCGCCGTCCTAAGTTTAAGTGTATTCTCAAACAGAGATACACTTAAACCTATCTAAGATACGACGGCTTGCGCCATCATATCTTAGGGTGCAATATTTCGGCTGGCCGCTAGGTGGCGCTTCCATTGTGCTCGGCGTAGAATATGTAAATCACTAGATACGCCTATTCACGAACGTACGCACGCCCGTCGCAGTAAAGATACGCCGTTTATGTAAGGCATTTTCAGGCGTAAAGTTATTCCATCAAATAGCTGGACTAGTAATGTTAAGTATGGCCGTCGTTCCCGCCTCGAAATTTGAAAATTTTATGTCGTTTGCGTAAGTCGTCCGTGAATAGGGCTGAACGTAATTTATGACCACGTCGAAACCAATACGTCCTTGCGGCGTACTTTGCCGCAATGCACACTGGGATATGTACACGGACGGCGCATGCGCCGTTCGTAAAAAACGTCAATCACGTCAGGTCACCCTCCATTAACATAAAACACGCCCACTCAGCATAATTTGAATTAGGCGCGCTTACGCCAGCCGCATTTACGCTACGCCGCCGTAACTTAGCAGGCAAGTACTTTGTGAATACAGTACGTGCCTATCTAACTTACGACGGCGTAGTGTAAATACGATACGCTACGCCCCCGCAAAGATGCGGCGGTCTATTTCAATCCACCTAAAAGTCTTTAAACCCACATTGTTAAAAACTATCAATACATGTTGTATCACATACTGCTCATACTTACACAGTCACTATGGGATTTGTTTCTATCTTCCCCTTCTGTCCGTGTCCCCAGTGCAGTTGGGGTTATTGCATAGCAGTGTTGGCAGCTAGTGCACTTGTTCAGTTTGTAGTGTATTTCTACCCTGAACATTTCCTTCCTATCACATGAGCTGAGCAGCCCATGTGACTATAGAGACACACATGTAATGCCACGTACACACGACCGTTTTTCACAACGAGAAAATACAATTTTTTTAGTTGGTCGTGAAAAACGGTCGTGTGTAGGCTCCAGGGCATTAAAAAATTTAGGGCCAGATTCACATAGCCCGGGTGCAGCGTAACGTAACTGGTTTAAGTTACACCGCCACAATTTTTCCAAGTTAGTGCCCGATCCACAAAGCACTTACCTGGAAATTTGCGGCGGTGTATCCTAAACCCGTCCGGCGCAAGGCGTGCCCAATCGAATGGGGCGAGTCCCATTTAAATTAGGTGCGCTCCCGTGCCGGACCTACTGCGCATGCTCCGTTTCCTAACTCCCGCCATGCTTTGCGTGACGTCATTTTTTTGAACGGCGACGCGCGTAGCGTACTTCCGTATTCCCGGACGGCTTACGCAAATGACGTTGATTTTTAAATTTCGACGCGGGAACGACTGCCATACTTTAGACAGCAATACACTTGCTGACTAAAGTTAAGGCACCAAAAAAAAAAGTGTAACTTTGCGACGGGAAACTATACTAGCGGCGATGTAGCGAATGCGAAAAACCGTCGTGGATCGGCCGTAACTCCTAATTTGCATACCCGACCCTGGTTTACAAAGCAAACTCCCCCCAGCGGCGGCCGCGGTACTGCATCCTAAGATCCGACAGTGTAAAACTATTACACCTGTCGGATCTTAGGGATATCTATGCGTAACTCATTCTATGAATCAGTCGCATAGATAGAAACAGGGATACGACGGCGTATCAGGAGATACGCCGTCGTATCCCTTTTGTGAATCTGGCCCTTAGAACCTGCTCTATTTTCTCTCGTCGTTTTTCACTTTGTCGTTTTTCACATCGTGTGTGGGCTTTAACAAGGGGGGGAAAAATGCGCATGCTCAGAAGAAAGTTATGAGACGGGAGCGCTCGTTTTGGTAAAACTAGAGATAGTAATGGAGATGGCACATTGGCCTAGCTGTAACAGACTAAAAGCACGAAGACTGAAAAGCGCGAACCGTCTCTCACCAAACTTCTAATAACACGAAATCAGCAAAATCAGCCCAAAGGGTGGCGCCATTAGAATGGAATTTCCCCTTTATAGTGCCGTCGTACGCATTGTACGTCACCGCGCTTAGCTCAAGCATTTTTTTTCACGATCGTGTATATGCAAGGCAGGCTTGAGAGGAATCACGTTGAGAAAAACGTTGTTTCTTTCAATGACATGAATAACGGTCGTGTGTACGCGGCATAAGCGTATAAACAGTGGGAAAAGACAGCCCATTCCCTCTCTCCTCCTCCATGCCCACTAACCTGCTAAACACAATGGGGGCTGGATATTACACCTTAAACGATGGCAGTAACACTGCCTGTGACTATCAGAAATCCTCCCACACCATGTTATTGCCCAAAAAATATATAAATAATTAATTTCAAATATATATTTGTTTGACAATTTAAAACAGTTTGCAAGGGTAGGCTGGTGGTTGCTGGTCACGTCCTCCATGTTTCCCTCCTCCTTGGGCGCCAAGCAAGAGTCACATGAGAGGCCTACCCTGAGGTTGGATCCTCCTACGCTAGGTACCTTGGGCAGGATCACTTTACAACACACATGGGGTACCTTTGTTTTATGCCCTCTTCATCAATGCCCTGGGACAAGGTTGAGGCTGCCTTGGGGGAATACTTGGCTATGTACAGTTGCACTGCACTTGGTTTAGCGTGACAATGTACACCTTCCCTGTAATCTACATTTTTGAGGGACCCGCTGAGCCACATCCACCTGTTCAGCAAGTACTACTCCCAAGTAGTGGGGTGGGCCCAGTGCCGGCCCCAGACATTGTGCTGCCTGGTACCAAGAATGAAATGCTGCCCCCCCCAAAAAAAAAATTACGCCCACCAAAATGCCCCCACTTCCATTATTTTATATGATGATAACTAAAGTGGAACTATCATGGCTCTATACATGTATATAGGAGTATAAAAAGGACCTGTTATGGCTCTATTCATGCAATTAACCCCACAGTGGAGCGGAGAGCGGAACGGGAGGAGCGGTCGGGCGGCAATTAGCCCCACAGTGGAGTGGAGAGTGGAGCTGGCGGAATGGGATGGCGTGCAGGCAGGAAATTTGCTGCCCCCCTGAAAGTGCTGCCTGGTACAATGGTACCATCGGGTCCCATGGTAGGGCCAGCCCTGGGTGGGCCCCACCGACCACCGTACACTTTTCACAAGCTGTACACATGCACTTAACTGTTGAACTTCCGTACCTCTGGACAGGATTGGAACCTTTGTGGTGCAAATCCGCTCCTGTTGCTCTGGGAGACTGACCACTGGCAGAAAGAGTGCCGACAACATATCCTTTGCTGCTAGAGACCGATTTATAACAGGTAGACACTATCGACAGGCTGCTCGTTGTACTTCCATTATTTTTGGCAACCACTCCTGTCTTCACAATACTCCACTCTACACGAATACCTTCCTACCCCCATGAGTTAAGACCCACTCGACAACTATGGGCCAGATCCACGTACCTCGGCGTAAATCTAAGCAGGCGTAGCGTATCTCAGATACACTACGCCACCGTAACTTAGTGAGGAAGGTTCCTTATCCACAAAGAATTTGCACCGTAAGTTACGGCGGCGTAGTGTAAATGTGTTGGCTTAAGGGCGCGGAATTCAAATGACAAAGATGTGGGCGTGTTTTATGGTAATTCAACTTGACCCCGCGTAAATGAAGTTTTTTTAACGGCGTATGCGCCGTCCGTGGGGGTGTCCCAGTGCGCATGCTCGAAATCACGTCACAAATAGTCAATGCTTTCGACGTGAACGTAATTTACACAAAGCCCTATTCGCGAACGTTTTACGCAAACGACGTAAACAACGGAAAATTTGACGCTGGCCCGACGTCCATACTTAACATTGCGTACGCCTCATAGACCCAGGGGTAACGTTACGCCGAAAAAAGCCTTACGTAAACGACGTAAAAAAATGCGCCGGCCAGACGTACGTTCTGAGAATCGGCGTATCTAGCTAATTTGCATACTCTACGCGGAAATCAACGGAAGCGCCACCTAGCGGCCAGCGTAAATATGCACCTAAGATCCGACGGTGTACTAAGACGTACGTCAGTTGGACCTAGCCCCCATTCAGGCGTATCTTGTTTTGTGGATACAAAACAAAGATACGCCGGAGCATCGTAGAAGTTACGCGGCATATCAATAGATACGCCGACATAACTTCTTTGTGGATCTGGCCCTATGTGTGTTACTTGCAATACATCTCTTTAGTAACTTCAGACCAGACAAGGACAATGGTTCAATACTTTACTTAGAAAAAGTGCAAAAAAAGAATGTTCCACGGTCCAATGTACAAATACAAGATTTTCCCTTTGTCCCTCCTCTTAAAGGGGTTGTAAATTCTCGTGTTTTTTCACCTTAATGCATCCTATGCATTAAGGTGAAAAAACACCTTGCACTGTCCGGCCCCCCAGCCCCCTGTTTTACTTACCTGAGCCCTGAATTTCTGTGAGCACGATCCCGCATCTCTCTCTCCACTGCTTCTCGGCTCTTCATTGGATAGATTGATAGCAGCACAGCCATTGGCTCATGCTGCTGTCAATTAAATCCAATGACACAGGCGCCAGGGGGCGGGGCGGGGTTGAGTCATACACCAGCATCTTTGAATTTATTTCAGAACATACGCTGAGTTCTTACTGAGTGATAGAAGATTGCTGCCCTCCCTCCCTTTATTAATATACTATGTGATACCCATCGATATTTGTAGTCAATAAAAATCAGATCTATCATTGTGAGGTTTTCTTGGCACAGAGAATGACCATACAATGAGGTAACCGCGGTGAGCCCTATGGAGAGGAGTTGATGGTCGCTGGAGAAACTTGATTTTACTGTTCAGACTTGTAGATGATAACATGAAATCTTCATGGTTTTGTTTTTTCTTGGCGATGCATTGAAAAAAAATACAGATTTTTTGAATTTCCGAATTCCTGAATTTTTAAACTTCCGAATTCCGAATTTCCTGAATTTTCAAAAAAAGCTAAAAAAATGAATGAAACGAAAATGAACGTGTTTTTAGGCAGTGCACTGCCGAAAAATGAGTTTATTTTCGTTTCATTAGTTTTTTTAAGCTTTTTTTGGAAATTCAGGAAATTCGGAATTCGGAAGTTTGAAAATTCAGGAATTCAGGCTCAGATTCAGAGCCGAGATATGACTGAGTATCTCAGATACTCCATCGTATCTCTCAGAGTATCTATGCGACTGATTCATAGAATCAGTTACGCATAGATAGCCCCTAGATCCGACAGGTGTAATTGAATTACACTGTCGGATCTTAGGATGCAATACCGCGGCCGCCGCTGGGGGGAGTTTTCGTCGTAAACCAGCGTCGGGTATGCAAATTAGTAGTTACGGCGATCAACAACGGTTTTCTCGCTTTCACTACGTCGCTGCTAGTCTAGTTTCCCGTCGCAAAGTTAGTCGTCGTTTTTGGTGCCCTAACTTTACACAGCACACGTATGAGCTGTATAAAGTATGCGTCGAAATTTGAAAATGTTTCCTTCTTGCGTAAGACGTCCGGGAATACGGAAGTATGCTACGCACGTCGCCGTTCGAAAAAATGACGTCACTTTGCGCAAAGCACGGCCGGAAATTCAAAAGGGAGCATGCGCAGTAGGTCCGGCGCGGGAGCGCACCTAATTTAAATGGCACACGGCCCTTTGAATTACGCGGGCTTACGCCGGAGGCCACCGGCGGAAGTTTTCTCACAAGTGCTTTGTGAATCAGGCACTTGCGATGAAAACTTGCGGCGGTTTAACGTATCTACGATACGTTACGCCGCCGCACTTCTACGTGAATCTGGGCCATAAATTCGGAAATTCAGAAATTAGAAAATTCAGAAATTCGGAAATTCAAAAAAATCAGTATTTTTTTTTCAATGCATCGCCAAGAAAAAACAAAACCATGAAGATTTCATGTTATCGTCTACAAGTCTGAACAGTAAAATCAAGTTTCTCCAGCGACCATCAACTCCTCTCCATATTGAACGGGAAGGGCTCACCGCGGTTACCTCGTTGTATGGTCATTCTCTGTGCTAAGAAAACCTCACAATGATAGATCCGATTTTTATTGGCTACAAATATCTATGGGTATCACATAGTATATTAATAAATAAATAGAGGGAGGGCGGCAATCTTTTATCACTCGGCAAGAACTCAGCGTATGTTCTGAAATAAATTCATAGATTAAAAGATGCTGGTGTAGCAAAATGTAACACAGATTTATGACAGCTTGCATAATAATGTCATTTTTTTCAGTCTGGTAATTGAGTGGTGCTATTAACGCCTCAATGTGTGTACACAGATGAATGTATTCCTATGCAGGGAATGTACCTTGGATTTGTATTTCTGTCCAACCAGTCCTGAGATTTAGGCAAGCCATAGATGATACAATTTTCTTTCCTGCAACCAGGGCAAACGCAGCCACTTGGCCCATCAAACGCAGCCACTGTGCCCATCAAACGCAGCCACTGTGCCCATCAAACGCAGCCACTGTGCCCATCAAACGCAGCCACTTTGCCCATAAAACGCAGCGACTTTGCCCATTAAACGCTGCCACTGTGCCCCAAATGTTGCCACTGTGCCCCAAATGCTACCACTGTGCCCCAAATGTTGCCACTGTGCCCCAAGTGTTCCCCTCCGTCTGCCTGGCACTTACCTTGTCTCAGGTGGGCAGCGGGTAATGGCGGCAGGCGATGAGCGGGGTCCGGTGTCCTCCATTTCTTCTCCAACCCCGATGTCTTCTCCCGCCTGCTCCTCCTCTCGTCCTCTGCTATGATTGGACACCTGACCCCTGTTGTTTCAGCCAATCAGGTGACAGGTAACACAGACCTGGCGCACCTGATTGGCTGAAAGGGGGTTCGATGTTATCAAAGTGAATTCCTTAATTTTGCTAACATACAGCTGAGTGAGAAGTGAACGCACAGCTTTGCGCCCGCTTCTCACATTTTTGGGCGCCTCTTAGAGCCGACGGCTCTAATCGGGTACTTCCAAAAAACATCCCCACTGCTGTAATTCAGGTGCCTGACACCTGAATAGGGGCAGGGCTGAGAGTTTAAGTGACATGGAGTACATGTGAGGAGCCCTGACCAATCCCCAACTAGGATTGTCAGGGGGCAGGCCTCCTACATATACTCATGGTCAGCCAACTGGGGGAGGAGTTGTTGGCTGGGTGAACTGAAGGATGGGGTGCTAGACTGCGTACTGGACACACACACCCATTTGGGGGGGGTGGATCCGGCGGAGGAGCTCGGGAGCTATCACGGAGCTTCTCCTTACACGGTCATGGTCAGGTGTCCTGAAACAGGAGCTGGAGAAGCAGTTGGTCTGCACGGCCCGGGTAAATCCTTCAGGAAGGACTCAGGGCAGGAGTCGGTGAGTGAGGCACAGTGGAGATCTGAAAGAGGCATGCCAGGGGAGCTGGTTGCAGAGCCAGAGGTAGAGACTGTGGAGTTCTGTGCCAAATTGTTGCAGAGCCATGTAGGGGGGCAGGATTTGCAAGTGGACTTGCTGGGATCAGTAGTTCATCATCAAATATCCTTTTTAAATAATGTTTAGGGCCATCAATAAGGGGTACTGCAGGCCCCTGGCCTATTAAGGATCATCAGGTGAAACTACTACTAGAACTTTTACTGAGTGAGGCCTGGTGAGCTCAAGATGGTGGGGCAGGAGTGCTAATGCTGTGACAGGAAAGTGTCCTGGAGATAAACGTCTGCAGGGATGGTGCAGAGGTGGCAAATGTTCTGAAGTGAAGCTGTCAAGATTAGAGTCTAATGGACCGTTTTCATCGGACGAACCGATCGTGTGTGGGCCCCATAGTTTTTTTTCCCATCGGCGAAAAAAAATGGAACCTGTTTTAAAACTTTCTGATGGTTAAAAAACCGATAGAAAAAAACGATCGTCTGTGGGGAAATCCATCGGTCAAAAATCCATGCATGCTCAGAAGCATGCTCGGAAGCATTGAACTTAATTTTTCTCAGCACGTCGTAGTGTTTTACGTCACCGCGTTGGACACGATCAGATTTTTAACTGATGGTGTGTAGGCAAGACTGATGAAAGTCAGCTTAATCGGATATCTGATGAAAAAAATCCATCGGTCCGTTTTTATCGGATTAACTGATCGTGTGTACAGGGCCCTCGTAACCCTTAATGCAATTGTATTGTAACTGTATTGTCTTCCTTTATATTGTAAAGCGCTGCACAAACTGTTGGCTCTATATAAATCCTTTATAATAATAATATAATAATTAAAAAAGATTGTCTCATTTCACCTCTAGAGGGCAGCACACTGGGCAACTTTCATGCTAGGAATGGTCTCGTCCCTTATGCCGCGTACACACGATCATTTTTCGGCATGAAAGAAAACGTTGTTTTTCAGCATGTCCAAAAAACAAAGTTTTTCCAACTTCATCATTAAAAACGACGTTGCCCACACTCCATCGTTTTAAAAAAATGATGAACAAAGCGCGGTGACGTACAACACGTACGACGGCACTCTAAAGGGGAAGTTCTATTCGCCTTTGGGCTGCTTTAGCTGATTCCGTGTTAGTAAAAGACGATTCATGCTTTTTTGTCTGTTACAGCGTGATGAATGTGCTTACTCCATTATGAACGGTAGTTTTACCAGAACGAGCGCTCCCGTCTCATAACTTGCTTCTGAGCATGCGCGGGTTTAAAACATTGTTTTAGCCCACACACGATAATTGTTTACAACTCGAAAAACAACATTTTTAAAAATGACGTTAAAAAATGCAGCATGTTCGAATATTTTTTTTGGTCGTTTTTCAGAAACACACGATCATTTTAAATGACGTTTTTAAAAACAAGGTTTTTTTTCATGCTGAAAAATGAGCGTGTGTACGCGGCATAATTCTAAAGGATTATTTTAAACATTTTATGTACTCTTTTCTGGATTTTCCATTCTGACCTTGAATGACAGAATTTTATTACGCACAACAATGACACCAGTTTATATGGAAATGGATTCAAAATTGCAGAATCATTTTTATCTAATCCCAATTGTACACATAACTGCGCTATTGAATATAGCTTTTATCCCAGAGGAAATAATGTGATATGCACTTCCATTCACCAGTCTGTCTTTTTTTTTTTTTCTTAACAAATTTAGTTATTATTTCTCCCATGAAGGATTTTAATTGCACCGACTCACCAAAACAATTCATTTTTGAAGTGGGAGACGTTGTAGGTGTAATGTCCACGCAATATTTATTATGTGATTCAATAGGATGATAGCGGATGGACCTACATTTTGTAAATTTGGGGGAAATTGAAGTCTGACATCAGAAAAAAATTGAGAATAACAGGCCAGATTCACAAATGAGATACGACGGCGTTTCTCCTGATACGCCGTCATATCTCTGTTTCTATCTATGCGACTGATTCATAGAATCAGTTACGCATAGATATCCCTAAGATCCGACATGTGTAATTGTTTTACACTGTCGGATCTTAGGATGCAGTACCGCGGCCGCCGCTGGGGGGAATTCGCGTCGTAAACCAGCAACGGGTATGCAAATTAGGAGTTACGGCCGATCCACAACGGTTTTTCGCGTTCGCTACGTCGCCGCTAGTCTAGTTTCCCGTCGCAAAGTTACACTTTTTTTTTGGTGCCCTAACTTTAGTCAGCAAGTGTATTGCTGTCTAAAGTATGGCCGTCGTTCCCGCGTCGAAATTCAAAATTTAACGTCGTTTGCGTAAGCCGTCCGGGAATACGGAAGTACGCTACGCGCGTCGCCGTTCAAAAAAATGACGTCACGACGCGCAAAGCGCGGCGGGAGTTAAGAAACGGAGCATGCGCAGTAGGTCCGGCGCGGGAGCGCGCCTAATTTAAATGGCACACGCCCATTTAAATTGGCCCGCCTTGTGCCGGAGGCCGCGGGCGTAGTTTTCATCGCAAGTGCTTGGTGAATCAGGCACATGCGATGAAAAATTGCGGCGGTGTAACTTATCTAGGATAAGTTACGCCGCCGCGATTCTACGTGAATCTGGCCCAACGTTCTTACAGGATGTCTCCAATTTACAAGCTGACCTCAATGCTTTGTCTAATTGGGCGACTATGTGGCAGATGAGGTTTAATGTTGATAAATGTAAAGTTATGCACTTGGAGACCAGCATGAGATGTACGCTAATCATGACATTTTATGGTGTGACTTGTTGCCCCATTCGCACAGCCTATATAGGAAAGTTTCAGTTTGTGTTTCAACATGAGCTAAGAATATGCATGCATCATACATACTAGGGGGGTACAACTGGGGGGATCTGTAGTGGAGAAGGATCTGGGGGTTTTGGTAGATCATAAGCTCAATAATAACATGCAATAAAACAGGAGGAAGGGCTCCTGTTTCATGCCGGCCGGCATTTCTTTTTATCGCTCGATTGCACTTTTCCTGTGTAAGTAGCTTTTTACCTTTTAAAATAAAATAATTTGTACATACTACACTATGTTGCGGTCTCCTTCCCTATATATGGTATACCGTTGGGCTGCATGACACGGTCAAGGAAGAGTACCCCACGCTGAGTCTGGCTATATCCCGCTGTGGATCTGGTTATCAGCTGTAGTTTGTCTGGCATTCTTGATCCATCCTGTGCTGTGATCCCATATCCTGGATTATCCCGCTGTGGATTTTAAATAACGCTGTTATTTAATCACCTTTTGGTAAGCCTCAGTCCATGTGGTGGCGGCTCACACATTTACCAGTGCACTGGGTGTTGTTCGTTACGGAATTTTACTTTTTTGGACATTTTATATTATCACTTATGTTTCACTCATAAAGGACTTGATTGTTTTTATTTAAGTTGGCGCGATTTTTTATTTTTCTATAACACAGGTCCAATGGCGGGACTGGGCGTGACTGCGAGGGGAGCCGAGCCTAGCCGAGTGCACAGTACACTCGGCTATGTGTATATCGGCGACGCTCGCTCCTCTTCCCCTCACAGACAGTGGAGATCGGGGTATGACACGCACCCAGGATTTCCCCCTGATTTTAAGGGGAAAAGGTGCATGTTATACGCCGATAAATACGTTAATACAATTTTAATAAATGAATATGTTTTACTTTTGTGTAATCAGCGTTATTCAGGATAACAGAGAAATAAATTCAGGAAAAACAAGAAAAGGAATTCCAGATAAACTTAAGCCCAGCAGTCCCCATCAAAGTCTGCCCCCTACATCTAGGTCCCCACCGAAGTCCGCTCTATATTGTAGTGCCCATAAAAGTCAGCCCTTACATAAGGGTCCATCCTTATATTAGGGTCCTTAGCCACTTGCCGACCGTGTAACGCATATTTACGTCGGCAGAATGGCTCCTGTGCACATAGCAACGTACCTGTACAATGTCTTAAAAAACCGCCTTGCGGGCACATGCCCACAGCGAGCTCCGTGACCGTGCCCGTGGGACCCGTGGACTCAATGTCTGCCGTGTCCCGAGAACGTGTCATGGAGCAGCAGAACGGGGGGTACCATTGTAAACAAGGCATTTCCCTGTCTGCCTAGTGACAGGACAGTGATCGTCTGCTCCCTGTCGTAGCCCAGCCCCCACACAGTTAGAATCACTCCCTAGGACACACTTAACCCCTTTATCGTCCCCTACTGGTTAACCCCTTCCCTTCCAGTGTCATTTACACAGTTATCAGTGCATTTTTATAACACTGATCGCTGTATAAATGACAATGGTCCCAAAATAGCATCAAAAGTGTCCGATGTGTCCGCCAAAATGTAGCAGTCATGATAAAAATCACTAATCGCCGCCATTACTAATAAAAAATAATAATAATAAAAATGCAATAAAACTGTCCCCTATTTGGTAGATGCTATAACTTTTGCGCAAACCAATCAATATACACTTATTGTGATTTTTTTTTACCAACAATATGTAGAAGAATTCATATCGGTCCAAACTGAGAAATAAATTATTATTTTTTATATATTTTTTGGGGATATTTATTATAGCAAAAAGTAAAAAATATAGCTTTTTTCTAAATTGTCCCTCTTTTTTTGTTTATAGCGCAAAAAAAAATTAACTGCAGAGGGGATCAAATACCACCAAAACAAAACTCTATTTGTGGGAATATAAGGATGTCAATTTTGTTTGGGAGCTACGTCACACGACGGCGCAATTGTCAGTTAAAGCGATGCAGTGCCGAATCGCAAAAAATGGGCGGGTCATTCAGCGGCCAATTCTTCCGGGGCTGAAGTAGTTAACAGAGTCCCCCTTACACCAAAGTCCACCATTCATCAGAGTCCCCATCAGAGTCTTCCTTTACATCAGGGACCCCAACAGGTCAAGACAGAGGAGTGATATCCTCCTGTGAATATCGGGACAAGCATGTGCTTGGTTGTTAGGAACAATGACTGTACAATGACAGCTGGACTGGAAAGTGAAGGGGGATAGGGGTGGACCATAGGCTAACTTGAAGAGCTCTGTGAGAGGCCACTGCTAGCTATGAGCCAGAAAATGTCTTGCAGCAGGACAAATTGACCCACGGGCCATAGTTTAGAGACCCCAGGAGAGGAGTGGTGTCTTAAAGTGGTTGTAAACCCTTATTTTTCACTTTTACCTACAGGTAAGCCTATAATAAGGCTTACCTGTAGGTATAAAGAATATCTCCTAAACCTGTACGGTTTAGGAGATATTCCCCTCGCAATGCATGTGCAGGGGGGATCCACGGCGAAAGGACCGGCAGCCGCCGGACCTTGCCGAATTTAAATCTCCTGCGCGCACACGCGGGAGTGACGTCATCGCCGCTCCAGCCAATCACAGCGCTGGAGCGGCGATACCCGGAAGACACGCCGGAGCAAGATGACATCTCGCTCGGCGTGGACCAGGTAAGTGTACTTCACCTCGTTCCGAGGTAAGTATTTCATAATCAGCCAGTATGCGGTGCATACTAGCTGATTATGCCTTTTGCCTTGCAGGTTTTTAAAAAAAAATAAAAAGTTTGCGCGGTTTACAACCGCTTTAATTAGTTTGATTCTGCTCTGTTACTGTCCAGTCACAAGCTGTGGGGCAATAAGCAAGCTATCGTATATACTCGAGTATAAGCCGACCTGAATATAAGCCGAGGCACCTAATTTTACCACAGAAAAATGGGAAAACGTATTGACTTAAGTATAAGCCTAGAGTAAGAAATGCAGCAGCTACTGTAAATGGAAAAGAGGGTCAACAGTGCCCATCTGCAGTCTCACTGTGCCCATTTGCAGCCTCGCTGTGCCCATTTGCAGCCTCGCTGTGCCCATTTGCAGCCTCACTGTGCCTCACTGTGCCCATCTGATACTTCACTGTGCCCATTTGCAGCCTCAATGTGCTCATTTTCAGCCTCACTGTGCCCATTTGCAGCCTCACTGTGCCTCACTGTGCCCATCTGACGCTTCGCTGTGCCCATTTGCAGCCTCACTGTGCCCATTTGCAGCCTCACTGTGCCTATCTGCATGCCTCACTGTGCCCAT
Organism: Rana temporaria; assembly: GCF_905171775.1. Lineage (NCBI taxonomy): Eukaryota > Metazoa > Chordata > Amphibia > Anura > Ranidae > Rana > Rana temporaria. The sequence goes on along the minus strand of NC_053493.1, from coordinate 404,043,216 downwards.
CTCCCTGTATCACTGTGCCCATCTGCAGCCTCATGTACCTGATCTCCCAGGGCTGTGACATGCAGTCTAGTCAGCAGCTGTCCAGTGTAACAAAGCCCCACCTCCTCCTCGTCCGTGCCAAAACACTGATTTAGTTTCCCAGCAGTGAGTCAGTGTTCCGCCTATCACAGATGAGGACGAGGAGGAGGCGGGGCTTTGTTACACTGGACGGCCGCCGACTAGACTGCATGTCACAGCGCCGGGAGATCAGGTACATGAGGCTGCAGATGGACACAGTGAGGCTGGGAGATGCGCACAGTGAGGCATGCAGATAGACACAGGGAGGTTGCAAATGGGCACAGTGAGGCACAGTATGACGAGTATAAGCCGACGGGGGCTTTTTCAGGACAAAAAAATTTGCTAAGAAAAACGGCTTATACTCGAGTATAGACGGTAGTTCTACTGTTTAAACACAGCAGAGAAAAGGTCACCAGGCTGACTGTGCTGTGTGCCAAAGCTATGTAAATCTCAGGACTGGACAGACAGACAAATCCTTTGCAGGTGAAAGTATTTTTGAAAATACATACCACTTTTCCTTTAAGAGGAACATGAATAGCTAAAAAACAGACATGTGTTCTTTGCCATGCTTTTTTTATGGATCATAAATATCATTTCAATATGTGAAAGGCCTGTATAGCTGTCTATCAATAAACAAGAAATAGCTGACCTTGTCCAGTCCATCAATTCAGCCATCGAAAAAAAAAAAAAACACGCCTGCCTCGAGAGTTGAGCCGTGTTATTTTATTTGATGTGAAAAATGCTAAGCTTGCCATATTTAATGGTAGGCCTGGGAGGGTTAATGAAAGACTATAAATGGCATTTCACCTTGACTCGTTATGGCCCCGTAACATCGCCGCGGGGTACTTCTAAGTGCCAGCTCCATCTGAAAGCTATGAGTGTTAGCACAGATCTATAGAGGACTCGCAAATGATATCCTCTGCCAAGTCTGCGTTACTGAAAAATCCATTCCTCTGTAACAGGATATATGTTAAAGTTATACTGTAAATGGATATGTTTAAATATTATGCATTTTGCAATATGGCTTATGCTGTCAATCTTCATATGGCTTAACCCATTAGGGTTGCTGTGTGAGAGTGGGATGTAAGGGCCCTTCGGATCTGGTATGGAGTTTGAGCGAGAACTCCATACAAAAAAAAATGGCATGGGGTCCCCAGTAATTCATACCAGACCCTTAACCACTTCCCGCCAGGTCAATAGTCAATTGACGTCCGGGAAGTGGTTGTGAAATCCTGACTGGACGTCTATCGACGTCCTGCAGGATTACATGCCGGCGCGCCCGTGGGGGCACGCAGCGCGGCTATTGGTGATGAGGGGTGTCAGTCCTCCGGTGGAGGCTCTTTACCATGTGATCAGCCGTGTTCCATTCAGATGGCGCCACCCTTGGGGCTGTTTTTGCTGATTTGGTGTTAGTAAAAGTTTGGTGAGAGACGATTCGCGCTTTTCAGTCTTTGTGCTTTTCAGTCTTCGTGCTTTTCAGTCTGTTACAAATGTGACGAATGTGCTATCTCCGTTATGAATGCTAGTTTTACCAGAACGAGCGCTCCCGTCTCATAACTTGCTTCTGAGCATGCCCGTTTTTTTCACGTCGTTAAAACCTACACTCGACCGTTTTTCACGACGTGAGAAAAACGACAATGTGAAAAACTACGCGAAAAAATAGAGCATGTTCGAAATTTTTAATGCCCATTTTTCACGTCATGAAAAATGCTCTGGAGCCCTACACACGATAGTTTTTAATGACATAAAAAAATATATATATTTTTCACGACATGAAAAACGGTCGTGTTTACGTGGCATTAGAACCTGCTCCTGTCGTTTTTCATGTCGTCGTTTTTCTCGTTGTGAAAAACGGTCCTGTGTACACTTTAACAAGAGGGGAAAAAACGTGCATGTTCAGAAGCAAGTTATAAGACGGAAAATTAGCATAATCAGCCCAAAGTGTGGCACTTTTATAGTGCCGTCGTACGTGTTGTACATCACCGCGCTTTGCTTGAACATTGTTTATCACGATCGTGTGTATGCAAGGCAGGCTTGAGAGGAATCACGTCAAGAAAAACATAGTTTTTTTCCATGACATGAATAACGGTCTTGTGTACGCGGCATTAGAGCGGGTGGGAACTTCCACATGCAGTGCCACAGGAGCACAGGTGGGCCGCCGGAAAGTCTCTATTGAGGGATCCACGAGCACCTTGTGTTAGCCGCAGCTGGAGCCTCGATAAGCCTCATGGAGATGTCGGCTGAGTGTCTCTGGGTGGGAGTGGTCCAGGGCTGCAAACTAGGGAGCCGCCCACACGCTGTCTGGCCAATCAGAACACGTTTCGAAGGCACGGCCACGCCTTCTTCATCTTCAACGCGTTCTAATTGGTTCTCTCCTCCTTTTGCTTTCCTTTTGTTCACAGTGATTGGGTTCCCCAGCCCGCGCCTGAAGCAGCCTCGCTTCCTTTTACAGCCTTCATTTAGAGACTTTTTTAGAGACTAATTTTTAGGGGTTCATCCCCCAGAACTTTTAATTCATGCACCATTCACATAGTTGCACCTTCATGTATCAGTATGCAGATGCATGCCTTTTCATTTAAATTGTAAACTTTAATCTTTTTCATAAGATGGTTTGGCGCTGAACATTATACCAATATACTGTATGTGTTTCCTCCTAATTGGAAGGATTATTGACATCAAACTACACAGATTCAAAGATATATATATATATATATTTTTTTTTTTTAAGAATAAAAAGGGCCATTGTTTTCCTTTGTTTTTACCAGCCTTGTAATAAAAAATCCTGACAATTGAATCAAATTCTGTGTACTTTCTTATGCCATCTTAGTATTCCCGACTGCAAATAGCTATTGATATTGAGCTTGCCTTTATAAACTGAGCATTGATGGTCGGTCTAGACTGCTAATTGGGGAGATATCCTTTTACAAGCAGTTCCAGATTAAAAGCTTTCTCACTTTCACTGATTTTCAGTTTGTGTGAATGTCGATTTGATCCTTTTAGTGTGTTTATGCTAATTCTTCAGGGGCTCTTGGGAGATCTGAATGCACGGTGTTGAAGCATGCAAATAGTAAGTCGTTGTAAGGAGTAAGCAGAACTTGGTGTATAATGTTCCTGTTAAGTGCTACACTTCTGTGTCCCGAAAGAGTTCACTTTAACATGTATAAATACATAGTTTATATGCTGGAGAATAGTAGAAATGTACACCTCCTGTAAGTATATTTTAACTTTTTTTTGCTTTTGATTATTTCGTTTTTTGTTTTGGATGAACCTAGAACTTTTTCTTGCTGTATGTGTGCCTTTGTAAAACTATCTATATAGAGTTTGCATGCAGAAGTTATGCTTTAATTAGTAGGAGAAGGTTCTCATTTATCCAGGCCATGCTATAGTTAGTAGTAGTTAGATATAAGCTGAACACCCCCCCCCCCCGGTTCGGTTCGCAGTGGAGCATGCGAACAGGCAACAGGTTGCGTGCTCAGATAAGGGTCTGGTACGGATTTTTGGGGGAAACCCCACGCCATATTTTTTTTTTGGTGCGGGGTTCCCCTTAAAATCCATACCAGACATGAACACCCCGCTCGCCCCGACTCCTGTGCGAGGGCCCGGCAGGAGCGATTGCCGCTGGGCACACGCGATCGCTTGATACAGAGCGGGGACCGGGAGCTGTCAGGGAGAGAAATGCTGATCTTCTGTTCATACAATGTATTTTGAAGACATTACTTCAAGCCAGGGATGGACTGGCCATTGGGACTACAGGGAGTTTCCCGGTGGGCTGATGGCTCATTAGGCCGGCTTCAGTGACAGTGGACTGCCGCCCCCCTCCGCTCCTCTGTCACTCCCTTCCCGGAGCGCTCACCTCCTCTCCCTGCCCACAGCGCTCACCTGGGGGGAACAAAGAAGCAGGGGGAGGGCCAGAGGAGCAGGGGGGATGACAGAGGAGCATGGGGGAGGGGACAAACAGCTGACTTAACAGCTATGGCCTGGGAGTTTCTCACTTCTGCCTAATCTTGTCCCATAAGGGGGGGCACCAAACTGATTCTTTGCCCCGGGTGAAATAATGTCTAGCTTCCCCACTGGTACTGCCTATCAGAGTACCAGTACCAGCCGTTCTACTCTAATAAAGTAGAATAGCTAGTGGCTAGTGAAGGGGGAGAGGGGGCTTGGGTGGCCGGGGGGGTGTGGGAGTTGTCCGGCCGCCGTGTGAGAGACCTGTCAAAGTGGGCCAGTCTGGATGAAGTCCAGGGCCAAATTTTTGTCCCAGTCCAGCCCTGCTTCAAGCCACACTTATCCAGTTTCTAAAGCTGCTGCAATGAGCAATTTCTGTAGCTCAGATAAGTTACTACTGAAACCAATAATCTTTTCAGTCACCAGTGACGTGGATTTACATCAATGGATTTTGTTTTACAGTAATAAAGGATTTTTTTGGTGAAATGGTAGGGGTACAATGTACCGTTACCAATTCACATAGGGGGGGCTGTGATCTGGGGGTCCCCTTGTTAAAGGGGGCTTCCAGATTCCAATAAGCCCCCCACCCGCAGACCCCCACAACCATTGGGCAAGGGTTGTGGGGATAAGGCCCTTGTCCCCATCAACATGGGGGCAAGGTGCTTTGGGGTGAGGGGCGCAGAGTCCCCCTGCCCCAAAGCACCTATCCCCCCATGTTGAGGGCATGTGACCTGGTATGGTTCAGGGGGGGGCGCTCTCTTTCCCCCCCTTTTTTCCTGCGGCCTGCCAGGTTGCATGCTCAGATAAGAGTCTGGTATGGATTTTTGGGGGACCCCTACGCCATTTTTTTTCTTTTGGCACAGGGTTCCACTTAAAATACATACCAGACCTGAAGGGTCTGGTATGGATTTTGAGGGGGACCCCTACCCCATTAAAAAAAAAATGGCGCAAGGTTTCCCTTAATATCCATATCAGACCTGAAGGGCCTTGTATGTAATTTAGGGGGAACCCCAACACAATTTTTTTTTTAAATTTTGGCTCAGGGTTTCCCTTAATATTTATACCAGACCCAAAGGGCCTGGTAATGGACTGGGGGGGAACCCATGCCGTTTTTTTCAATGAGTTTTTTTTTTATTGCCGACAACCGACAATTCATTACAGCCGCAAGTAGTTTTAAATGTAATTTTGCTGTAGGGACTGTTCTAAACACAGGAAAAATGTGCTACTTTACAGGCATACTATAGACACCCCCAGGTATGAAATTTAAAGGAATATTTCACTTTTATTGTTCCACTTATTAAAATCACTTCTCCCGAGAAAAAAATGCTGTTTTTAAAACTTTTTTGCATTGATACATGTCTCCTGGGGCAGGACCCAGGTCCCCAAACACTTTTTATGACAATACCATGCATATAATCCTTTAAAATTAGCACTTTTGGTTTTTCATGTTCGTGTCCCATAGACTTTAACGGTGTTCGTGTGTTCAAACAATTTTTTTGCCTGTTCGCAAGTTCTGGTGCAAATTGAAACGGGGCGGGGGGAGGGGGGAGTTCAGCTCATCCTTTTTTAAAGAGCATTATTCCCATAGTTCATCATTTTAATATACTGTGAGCTATAGACAGCTATAGTAATTATTATTAGGTTCCTATGTGTTAAAAAAAAATAAAAGGTTGAGAAATGCAATATTATATTGTCAAGAAGATATTTCAATTCATATCTTAAGACCTTTAATCCAACACCCATGGAATGTGTAAATGCTGAGTTGTCCAAGAGCAGGGTGGAAGATGTGAAAGTTGTGGTGTCGGTCTGTTCTAGTTACATAGCTCCAATGTTGGTGTCATGAAGCCCACATAGGTGTTAGTTTCTCTGTTTACATAACTAGGTGTGAGTTGTTGTCAAATCTCTGCCATTTAACATCTCCAACAATTCCCAACTTTTGCCATGTAAATCGAAGAAGTAAGGCTTCTTTCACACTATGGATTGTATGTCCGTTTTATAATATCCGTTACTACTGTTATTACACCTATTAACGGACGTTTATTAACGGATTTAATAACGGATACATACGGATAAATATTTTACCATTCTTCCTTTATTGAAAACGGATAATTTTTATCCGTATATATCCGTATACATCCGTTATATCATTCCTTTCTAACGTCCGTTAATAAAAACCATTTCACCCTTTCTTGAAGTCCAGCTCCAGAAGTCTTTACTGAGCATGCTCAGTAAAATTAACGTCCGTTAACATAACGGACATTTACGGAGACATTTACTAACGTCCGTGCGCCATAGACTTCAATGTTAAAATATAACGGACGTTAATATATCCGTTACTTGCAACGGAAAAAAAATTAGTGCAAGACCCGTCACATATTCCGTAATAACTAACGTCCGTACGTTATAACGGACTATTACGGATCTTTACGGAACATAAAAAAATCCCATAGACTTTAATGATATGTTATAAAGGACGTATAACTTCCGTTTTTTAACATTATCTGACAGATTTTAATACAGATTATTAAAACGGATTTATTTTGTAGTGTGAAAAGGGCCTTACATCTATGAAGGCTGCTGGACACCAAGAATGGGGTTATGAAACTAAGACAGGATGTCACCACAACTTTCACACCTCCTACTCTTACAAATCAACAACCCCCCTTCAATATGCTTAAATTGTAATAAAATAATGCATACATACCAATGGCGGATGGTGTTTTTTTCTTTGGAAGGGGGGGGGGGCGGCAACCAATGTACCTACAGCCACCCCCAGTGCCCTGCATTGCCGAGCGCCACTGATACATACCTTTATTCCAGATGATTTCTGGCGTGACAAGACATGCCTGGAATGGTCTATTTTCTCTTTTGGCATCGGGGTGAGCAGTCATCCCTGTCTGGCATGTGGCGCTCACTGCAATATAGTGAGCTGTGGGAACACTCAACCCCAGTGGGTGGACTTGTCCTTTAGGCTAGCGACTTTTTTGGTTTCAAAAGTGGATTTGGGCTTTACGGTGAGGGCTTTATTGTTTCCTTATTTTTCTTATTACCATAATCTGACTATTAACAAAATAATTAAAAAAGTAGAGTTGCCCTTCTAGTATATTTGTTTAAAACATATTTAGCATGTGGAAAGTTTAGAACGTCTGTCAACTTTTTACTGTTACCTTTGCCCCCTTCAAGGGGTTTTGCTGTTCTATCCCAGGGACATGCCAAGTCATGTTCTAGTTTCAAAGGTTAAATTTGGACATGTTTTAAAGTCTTGTTCAGTAGCACTTATGCCTCGTACACACGGTCAGACTTTTGACCGTGCAAAAGTCCGCCGTGAGTCCGTCGGAAAGAAAGAGAACAGGTTCTCTATCTAAGGTCCGTCGGGCTTCCGACAAAAAAAGGCCATCTGACTTTTTTTCTCGGAAAGTCAGGCCATGTGTACGAGGCATTAGACTGAGAGAGGGGGTGGTAATACTTAAAACCAGTCTGATTTCGTGCACATACATCTGCTAGCAAGGAATATCATGGGAAGAAAAAAAGTCAAATCTCATTAGACTTTTGTTGTTCTTTTATTGTCTAGTCACAAGCTTGGGTCAAGGGTTGGCCTAGCTGAGTTGCTCAGCTGCAGTATAGAAAAGCTAGGTCACCTGACTGGCTGTGCTGTTTGATGGGGCTGTGTAAATCTCAGGCATTACTGGACAGAAATACAAATTCTTTGACAGGTAAAACCATTCTGAGATATACAGTATATATATATATATATATATATATATATATATATATATATATATATATATATATATATATATATATATATATATATATATATATATATATATATATATATATATATATATATATATATATATATCAGTGTATTTAGCCATTTCCATGTAGTTTAGCTTTATGCCTTAGTTAAAGTTTGGTTGTCTGAGTCATCTTCTTGATCTACAGCTTACCTAGATTACCTTGCCATAGGTTCTAGCTCTGTTTCTACTCACCTTCAGATGCTCCCACTTCTCCTAACGCATTCTCTGTAGTATAAATCACTATTTATGAAATCATATCTAAACCCAAAAACAAAATGTAATAGCTGAGGATGACAATGCTACTCCTCCATAGTGTAAGGCAGCCTTGATACTTGCCCATGCCATGTCTCCCGGCTCTTCCTCCTCCTATTGGTGACTTGCGATCTGGATGCTAAGAAATGGGGCGTGGTGTCTCTCCTCCCATTGGCTGTTTGTATTCCAGTTGATAGGCTGCAAGAGGCCACCTGTGCCTTTCAGCTCCTCCCAGCACTGCCATATTGTATTTCCCTTACCATGTTTACCATTGGCTGGGCAACAGGTTGCAGCTCATTAACACTGACCCCCACCCCTCTCCACTCCTGGATTGGCACTGTTGACCAAGTGTGCTTGATTAGTTTCATGTTCCTGTTGCTTCCTGCCCTGACCTTAACTTAATTTATGGATTCTTCTATTGTCTGCTGTCCGCCCTGCCTATTGTTTACCACCTGTCTTGGCTCCACCGGTGTGCCCTCTATCTTGTCACCAGTATACAGAATGTCTTCTCCTTTCTTACTGTGGGTCTGCTAATGACAAGCTTTCATATGATTATAGGAACATGGGGCTCCTTTAGGAATGGCACTATCACTGTAGCTAAAGTGCGCCTACACCGTTGTCTACGGCGCATTCACCTTAGACATCGGTGCCTGTCATTTCTGTAAATATCTCCTAAATCGTGGAGGTTTAGGAGATATTTTGAGCACCTACAGGTAAGCCTAGATTAAGCCAAGTGGTTGTAAAGGGTTTACAACCACTTTAATGCAACCACCATGACCTAGGACTGTACCTAGGTGATTTGCGGTTCTGACCCAACTTAAGATGTGGATAGCATTCCTTTGGGCATATTAAGGCCTGTCTTATGCTTATATCTGGTGAGTGAGAACCCCTAAGGGGAGTGTGACGGAAATTTTTGAGGATATTTGTGTAAGGTGCACTACTACTATCCAGCATTAGGACCACATCCTGTGTCTTTTGGACTTTCTTATCACCATTTGTAATTTATATTTTCTCATGTGCCCAGGGCCGCCATCAGGGGGGTACAGGCAGTACACCTGTAAGGGGTCCGGAGGTCCCCAGGGGCCCGGATGGCAATCCCCCCTTTTTTTCCGTAAGGAGTTTGGAGGTCCCCAGGGGCCCGGAGGTCCCCAGGGCCCTGAAAGGCAACCCCCTTTTTTATAATTTAATTTTTTATTTTTTTATATATATATTTTTTTATTTTTCATTAAAGGACATAGAGGTGCCCAGGGCCCCAGATGGCAACCCCCCCCCCTTTTTTTTTATAAAGAAATGATTTTATTTATTTATTTTTCTTTCTTTTATATATATATATATATATATATATATATATATATATATATATATATATATATATATATATATATATATATATTAAAGGGCCCAGAAGTCCCCAGGGGCCTGGAGGTCCCCAGGGCCCCGGATGGCAACTCCCCTTTTTTTTTTAATTTTTTAATCCAATTTAATTTAATTGTTTTTTATATATTTTTTTATTATTAAAGGGCCCAGAGGTTCAACAGGGCCCAGGATGGCAACCCCCTATATATATATATATATATATATATATATATATATATATATTTGTTTTTGTAAAGCCCCCCCAGCCCGCTTCTCAATTTTCCCACTTAGCGGTTCTCTGCTCCAGGGGGCCCATGCCTGAAGCTGTGTAAGGGGGCCCCATAATTCCTGATGGCGGCCCTTTATGTGCCTATAATCTTATGAAAGCTTGTCATATAGGATAATCACAGTAGCGCTGCTTTAGTATATACCAGTACTTTTAGAAGTACTTGTGGTCTTGATACTACTTTCTGATACAATATTTTATTTTTAAGCAGCTGCTGATCAAATGAAATGTATGTAATACATATGTATTAGTGTGTTGTTATTAACATTTGCGCTCCGGAGCACTGAGAGAGTGAAAGGAGACCCTGTTTCACTTTTTTATATAAATATATAATAATTATTTGTATAATACTTACTTATAGTAATTAACCCCTTGCCACCTAGGCCAAATCTGCCACTTCTCTCCTACATGTAAAAATCCTTTATTTTGCTAGAAAATTTCTCAGAATCCCCAAACATATATATATGTTTTTTAGCAGACACCCTAGGAAATAAAATTGAATAAAATGGTGGTTGTTGCAACTTTTTATGTTACATGGTATTTGTGCAGCAAATTTTTAAATGCTGTTTCATGGATAAAAAAATAAAAAAAACACTAAAGTTAGCATGATTTTTTGTATAATGTGAAAGATGATGTTATAGAAAGTAAATAGATATCTAACATGTCATGCTTCGAAATTGCGCACACTTGTGGAATGGCAACAATTTACAGTACTTAAAAATTTCTATAGGCGATGCATTAACAATTTTTACAGGTTGCATATTTAGATTTACAGAGGAGGTCTAGTGCTAGAATTATTGGTCTCGCTCTCACGTTCACGGCGCATGTAACCTATGTGTATCTGGCTCTGATACTAGCCACTGACCTCACCGCACGTCCCTGCTGCAGTATATCTGTTGGCCCTGCAACTTAAGCCTCATACACATGATCGGACTTCCATCGGACAAATCCGTGGATTTTTGTCCGAAGGGCGTTGGCTGTGAACTTGTTCTGCATACAGACGACAGTTTTTTAGCCAACATTCACGTAACTATGTGTTTTTTCAGCTCTTTAGTGCCACCCTTTGGGCAACTTCTGCTAATTGTGTGCTATGGTTAGCATTGGTTCAGAGCATGCGTGTTTGTACTTTGGATTTTTTTCCGACACACTTGTGTACACACGATCGGATAATCCGACAACACACATTTGTCGTCGGAAAATTTTAAAGCATGCTATAAAACATTTGTTGTTGGAAATTCCGACAATTGTCCGATGGAGTGTACAAACAGTCGGATTATCCGACAAAACCCTGCCATCACACCTTTCGCTGAGGAAGTCCTTACCCATGGACGATACGCGTGTGGGGGGCTACATGACGTCAGGACAGCCACCTACCTGTACATGCTTTATCCAAGCACTGGGACACAGTGCCGTTTTTGTGAGTAGTACTTTTATTGATTAAATTAGTGTCTGCTTTTAAAACAAACAGAGAGCACTATATTTCCTTATGTTGAATTCTACATGAACAATGCATGTCTAAAGCCTTGTACACACGCTCGGTTTTCTCTGCAAGAACCAGCAAGAAAACTGCTGGCAGAGCTTTCTTGCGGAGTAAACCGAGCGTGTGTACGAGGCTTTCAGGTTTCTCGGCAAGAAAACTGCCTAAAATCTCGACGAGAAAAATAGAGAACCTGCTCTCTATTTTCTCGACGTAATTCTCGACAATGGGGTAGATTCAGATAGAAGATACGACGCCGTATCTCCAGATACGCCGTCGTATCTCTGAGTCCGGCCGGTCGTATCTATGCGCCTGATTCATAGAATCAGTTATGCATAGATTTCCCTAAGATCCGACCGGCGTAAGTGTTTTTCACCGTCGTACCTTAGGCTGCATATTTTCGCTGGCCGCTAGGTGGCGCTTCCATAGATTTACGTGAGGAATATGCAAATGAGCTAGATACGCCGATTCAGAAACGTACGTCCGGCCGGCGCATTTTTTTACGTTGTTTACGTTAGCCTTTTTTCGACGTATAGTTACCCCTGCTATATGAGGCGTAGCTAATGTTAAGTATGGGCGTCGTTCCCGCGCCGGGTTTTGAAATTTTTACGTTGTTTGCGTAAGTCATTCGCGAATACGGCTGTACGTCATTTATGTTCACATCGAATCCAATACGTCCTTGCGGCATAATTTGTAGCAATGCACACTAGGACATTTTACGGTCGGCGCATGCGCCGTTCAAAAAAAACTTGAAAAACGCGGGTCAAGTAAAATTTAAATAAACACGCCCCCAACATCCCCATTTGAATTAGGCGGGCTTGCGCCGCCACACATACGTTACACCGCCGTAACTAAGGGCGCAAGTTCTTTCTGAATACAGAACTTGCGCCCAAAGTTACAGCGGCGTAACGTATCGGGCATCTTTCTGAATCTACCCCAATGTTTTTTAAGTGTGTATACTTACCTGTCGCAGTGGAAACCTGTGCATGCTCGAAATGACTTTGACGCATGCGCGGTAGCTTCCTAGGCATAGGTAGGGTGTAACAAGATGGCGGCAACGGCTTCGAATGTGACGGGTGCATGCTCGTCATACGCGATGATGATGCCTCTTGCCTTTCAAAAGAACCGCAGAACCTACGTTTTTTTCCTGACGAGATTCTGGCCCGTGTGTACAGGGCTAAAAAGTGTGACTTTGGGTCATCGAATGAGTGTGGAGATCGATTGGAGGACCATATAAGAAGTAGACATGTGCAGGATGAAAAAATGTGTTTTGTTTCGTTTAGTTTTGATTCGTTATTTAATTAAATTTGTTTAGTTAAGTTTGTTGCATTCATTACATTCGTTTTCGGGATTCATTTCGTATTCGAAAAAAATTCTACCGCATTCTAAATAAATCTAACGCATTCGAAAACAAATCTACCGAACTCGAAAAAAATTAGCAAATTCAAAATAATGCTACCACATTTAAACAAAACTATATATAACCATTTCCTGAAATTGGTATAGAATGAAATCGAATTTGAATAGAAAAGATTAAAATAGAATCGAAAATACTAGAAAAGAATAGTATAGAAAAACAATAGCACAGAACAGAAAAAAAATATAATATATTCTATTATAATCTTTTTTATTCCAATTCAATTTTATTCTATATGAAATTCGAATTTTGGAAAATGGTTATATGTAATAAAAATTCGAATGTGGTAGTTTTTTCTAATTTAGTAGATTTTTTTCAAATGCGGTATTTTTTTCTAATTCGGTAGATTTAATAACATTTTTCAAATTTGATCGACTTTTTAGGAATTCGGTCAATTTTTTTTTTAAATTCTAATATGAAACTAATCTTTTATAATCTTTTCTCTTCAAATTCGATTTCATTCAATAAGAAATTCGAATTTCGTATAAAATTAATTCAAATTCGAATAGAAAAGATTAGAATGGAATAGAAAAGAAAAACAAGAGAATAGAATAAAATATAATATATATTATAATTGATTCTATTCTGTTCTATTGTTTAATCTATTCTTTTATATTTTAGTTTCCATACATTTTTATTATTTTCCAATCTATTCTAGAATTCAAATTTATAATATTCGAATTTTGGAAGACTGTCATGTTCTATTTTATTACATTCTATTAAAGCGGGAGTTCACCCATAAATGCTGTTTTTTGCTCTTTTACCCTTAGATGGATGCTCATTTAGTCTAGGGGAATCGGCTAGTTGTTTTAAAATCCGAGCTGTACTTACCGTTGTAGAGGGCGATCTTCTCCGCCACTTCCGGGTATGGGTGTTCCTTCTTGATTGACAGTCTTCCGACAGGCTTCCGAAAGTTGTTTTAAAATCCGAGCATTACTTACCGTTGTAGAGGGCGATCTTCTCCGCCACTTCCGGGTATGGGTCTTCGGGACTGGGCGTTCCTTCTTGATTGACAGTCTTCAGACAGGCTTCCGAAAGGCTTCCGACGATCGCATCCATCGCGTCATGAGTAGCCGAAAGAACCCGAACGTCGTTGCGGCTCTTTACTGCGCCTGCGCACCGACGTTCGGTTACTTTCGGAAAATCATGACGCGATGGATGCGATCGTCGGAAGCCTTTCGGAAGCCTGTCGGAAGACTGTCAATCAAGAAGGAACGCCCAGTCCCGAAGACCCATACCCGGAAGTGGCGGAGAAGATCGCCCTCTACAACGGTAAGTAATGCTCGGATTTTAAAACAACTACCCGATTCCCCTAGACTAAATGAGCATCCATCTAAGGGTAAAAACAGCATTTTACTAGTGAATCTCCGCTTTAACTTCTATTCTATTATTTTTGATTCTATTGCTTTATTGTTTTTATATTCTATTTTATTGTAGTTTTTTAAAAAATCGATTTCTGTTTTTTCAAATTCTATTCAAATTTGTTTTCAAATTCGATTTGAATTTGTTTTCAAATTCGATTTGAATTTGTTTTCGAATTCGATTCGAATTTCCTTCCCCTTTTTTTTCGAATTTGTTTAAACTTCGGAAATTCGCATGCATACGAATTTCCGAATAATGAAAAATTTGTCCGAATTCGTAACGAAACGAAATGCACATGTCTAATAAGAAGTCAGCTCTCTCAACTCTATTATTACCCATGTTAAGGGACTGCATGAATGACCTTTCTGTTCGCTCAGAGGTCTATTCATTAAAGTGAGAGGCCTGTACCTCTGGTGGTGGGAACATAGGATTGGATGCACAGTGATTGGCATCACACATTTGTTGTCAGAAAATCCGATCGTGTGTACGAGGTTTTAGAGACTTTCCAAAATCCACCAAAAACTGGAATATCGGCTTTGTCATTATTTGGGATGCTGCATTAGTAACAGGTGGTGGGCAGTTCATTGTCAAGAGTTTCTTAACCTTCCTTTAAATTTTATGCATTCATTGTGCTAAGGAGCGAACTGTAATTACACATAACCTTCAAGCAAGCCATGGAACATCATAACATTTTGTGCTACACTTTTTTTATCAGATGAAAATTGAAATTTTAATTTACATGTCCTGAATTACTATCTTTGTCTCTTGCTCTTATAATTATATTTTAGATTGATTGCAGATCTCTGATAACCTTTTGTAATATTGCGGTAAGGGAAGGACGCTTATTCTGAAAGACTGTTGACATTAATTTTGTACCCTTTTAAGGCAGTATTAAAAAAAAAAGTTACATTTTGAGAATTTTACTTGATACAAGTATGAAGTATGAAGTTGCAAATGAAAAGAAACCTGAAGTAAGCCCAGGTTCACACTGGGCTGTGGGAGTGAAGTCGTGCAAGGTCAGCTGAACTCGCAAGATTTCACTCCCGCTGGCAGTACCGATTTCAGCCGCGATTATCGAGAGATCTGTGCAGGTTTCTTCGCAAATGTCAATGTAAATCGCGGGCCGAAGATGCAAAAAGTAGTACAGAAACTACTTTTTGAAATCGGTGCAGCGTCGCAGATGCGGGACGGTGACATTGCCGGCAATTTGTGGCAAATACCGCTGTTTTGACATGCGATTTGACATGCCATATCGCATGTCAAAACTCACCAGTGTGAACCAGGCCTTATAGGCCGTACACACGACCGAACATGTCTGCTGAAACTGGTCCGCGGACCACTTTCAGCATACATGTTCGGTCGTGTGTAGGCCCGAGCGGACAGGATTCCAGCATACATTTGCCCGCCGGGCCTTTTTACAGCGGGCAAATATTTCTGGACTTGTTTTAAAACAGCCCGCTGGAATCCTGTCCGCTCGGACATGTTTGGTCGTCTGTACAGACCTACCGTACATGTCCGAGCGCCCGCCATCCCTCGCATGCGTCGAATGACTTTGACGCATGCGTGGAAGCATTGGACTGGCAGGGCCGCCCACGTCGCCGCGTCATCGTCGCGGTGTAGGCGCAGACACGCCCCGCGTATTGTTTACACGCGGATTTCTGTATGATGGTGAGTACAGCCACCATACAGAAATCCCCGGGCAGACATGTACGGTGAAAACGGTCCGGCGGACCGGTTTCATCGTACATGTTTGCTCGTCTGTACAAGGCATTAGAGAAATGCAAGGAGGCTCAGCATCCCACGTAGTTATCATCTATGGACAAACATGGGAGTATAGCCTCATGTAAAAATAAATAATGAATAATAATAACGTACCATCATCCCAGTTAGATGAGAAAATAGGGGGAGTGGGGGCAATTGAATAGTTGTTGAGGCTAAACCCAAAGCTACCCACACATTTGAATGAAGGGACTATCTCGGTACTGATAAAACAAAATAAACAAAATTATGTAAAAAAGTTTATTAATAAAAGTTAGCAAAACAGATAGTTGTACATTTCAACGATTGGTCGAGGTTCGACTCGTTTCGCGGAAGTTCATCAGGAAAACCAATCTGTAGAATACATAATGGAATAAAAACATGTAGTATAATTCAGCAATAAAGTATGTAGTGTATAAGGAAAATAGTAACTTACCCTATGAGTAAATTGATAAAGCACGGAGCTGGGCTGCCCGAATGATTTCCCCCGCGGCGGGCATGGGGGTTTGGTCGTGAATATCTAAATGTAGGCATAATAAATATATAGAACCCATAGCTTGGGAAAGTTAGGGAGAGGAGGGAGGGGGGAGGAGAAGGAATGAAGGGGGAAGGGCTAGAAGGAAGGGAAGAAGAAAGGAAGGTGAGGTGGAAAAGGGGAGGGGGGAGAGGAGGATAGAGGAAAGGGAGCAGAAGAAAAAGGGGGGGAGTTTGGGGGGGGTTATAGTTGGAAAAGGGGGGAGAAGGGGAGGGAAGGGAAGGAGAGGGCAGGGGAAGGGGAAGGGGGAAAGGAGGTGGAAAAGAGGGGAGCTGGATGGTTATTGTCAAATAGGGGTAGTACTTACCACGGCAGTTAGGTCAATAGACAGTAGAAGCCAAGCCATAGTGGGAGGTGAAAAATTCCTGGTGTGTACCTGCAGATGGACAGGATCGAAGGTGCAGTAATGTATAGGGATCAGGGATGGTGCAGTATTAAAATGAAGGTCCGATAGTACTGGTAAAAACCAGTGTTATGTCATCCAAGGAGGTAACCAAAACGGTGACAGAATGCAAGGTACTGCATGGACAGGGATAAGAAAGTAAAGCTGCACCTACACCAATAAAGGTCCCCAATGGACTGCCGATCAAGTCCTGACCTGTCCATGGATGTCGCAACCATCGATGGACTTTCCAGGCCCTAGATTATAAGGACTACAAACACCTTAGTCCTCTGTTTACTGGCAAAACCCGAAAATCTGGGGTTGAGAACCTTTGTCACTTTCTCCTACATTTTTACTGTGGCAAGGCCTTGTACTGCCACAATATAGATACATTGGGGTAGATTCCACAAAGAAATTACGCCGGCGTATCTCTTGATACGCCGCGTAATTTCAAATTTTGCGCGTCGTATCTTTGTTTTGGTATCCACAAAACAAGATACGACGGCATCTGTGTTAGATCCGACAGGCGTACGCCTTAGTACGCCATTGGATCTAAGATGCAATTTTCCGGCGGCCGCTAGGTGGCGATTCCGTCGTATTCCGCGTTGAGTATGCAAATGAGCTATTTCCGACGATCCATGAACGTACGAGCGGCCGTCGCATTCTTTTACGTCGTTTCCGTTCGGCTTTTTCCGGCGTATAGTTAAAGCTGCCATCTGGTGGCGTACTCAATGTTAAGTATGGCCGTCGTTCCCGCGTCTAATTTTGAAAATTTTACGTCGTTTGCGTAAGTCGTCCGTGAATGGGGCTGGACGCCATTTACGTTCACGTCAAAACCAATGACGTCCTTGCGACGTCATTTAGCGCAATGCGCGGCGGGAAATTTTAGGGACGGCGCATGCGCAGTTCGTTCGGCGCGGGGACACGCTTCATTTAAATGAAACACGCCCCCTACCCGCCGGAATTTGAATTCCGCGCCCTTACTCCGCGAGAGATACACTACGCCGCCGTAACTTACGGCGCGAATTCGTTGAGGATTCAAACCAAAGCCAAGTAAGTTACGGCGGCGTAGCGGATCTTAGATACGCTGCGCCGGTGCAGATCTTTGTGGATCTGCCCCATTGTACCTATTGAATAGTGTTCTAGCATTTGAAAGGGCAGGAATTTAATAGTTAAAATAATATTAAGCTTCCCTGATGCTTTGAATCCCGCATTACTCAATCTGTCTTTTGCTATTTGCTAATTCATCATTTGGTTTTCAGTAATACATTTCTGGAAACAATGTAACTAAGGAAAAAAAATCTAATGTAAAATAATGAATATTCATCATGACAACCTAGTCATTAATATTTTAAGTTGACTTGTCAAGACTCAACACTCCAAGGAATGGAACAACACGTCATGGCCCATTAACACAGAAACCTAATAACATATTGTTTGTATGTAATCAAAGTCATTTTTTCCCCCGCTAAAGGGAATGTTTTCATTTTTTTTTTTTTTTTTTTTTTTTTTATAAACATGAAAAATATGTAATCTTGGTGTTAATAATCTCTTCAAATGTGTTGATTAGGGTTGAGCGAACCCGAACTGTAAAGTTCGGGTTCGGTACGGACTTTGGGTTTTTCCCGAACCCGGAACTCGAACCCGAATAATTGGAAAAAGTTTGGGTCCGGGATCGGAGTTCGGGGAAAAAAAATGCGCGGAGGTCCCCACAAATTCAATAACCAGACCCTTTAGGTCTGGTATGGATATTAAGGGGAACCCCGCCGTCAATTTAAAACAAAAATGACGTGCGGTTCCCCCTAAATATCCATAACCAGACCCGTTATCCGAGCACGTAGACATGGCCGGCCGCAGAAAAGAGGGGGGGACAGAACTGCACTAGGCCACATGCCCTCAACATGGGGAGGATGTCCCCATGTTGATGGGGACAAGGGTCTCATCCCCACAACCCTTGCACGATGGTTGTGGGGGTATGCGGGCGGGAGGCTTATCAGAATCTGGAAGACCCCTTTAACAAAGGGGACCCCCAGATCCTGACCCCCCCCTGTGTGAAATGGTAATGGGGTACACTGTACCCCTACCATTTCACCAAGGAAGTGTAAAGTCTTGTAAAAAAAACACACACACCGTAGAATAAAGTCCTTTATTAATAAAAAAAAAAAAAGAAAAAAACTCCAGCGGTGATAATCCACTCGTTCTCAGCATCCTGCTTCAACGTTGTCCTGATCCTGCGACGGGTGCGGGTGATCTCCAGCGATGAGAAGATCCATGGACGGGTGATCTCCGCTCCAGCGGTGAGAAGATCCATTCATACGGAGCGCAGCATCGCCGACCTCCTCTCACCGCTGGACACAGCCCAGCGAATGACACGCTGAAGCTGTGACATTACTTATATAGAGGAGGCAGGGCCACCCGTCATGTGACCCCGCCCCCTCTGACGTACCCTCTGCTACGTCACTGGGGGAGCCCAGGAAGAGGGAAGCCGGGGCTTACCCAGTGACGTAGTGACGAACCCGAACATCCAGGTGTCCGCTCAACTCTAGTGTTGATGTTTTAAAAATCGTATAACTTTTGATCACTTGTAATCATACATGAATACAGGGGAGAGTCTCTGGAGTTATGTACTTAATGAGTAGAGAACATTCAGGCCTCGTACACACGATAGGTTAACCAGAGGACAACGGTCTGAATGACCGTTTTCATCGGTCAAAACCGATCGTGTGTGGGCCCCATAGGTTATTTAACCATAGGTTAAAAAAAAGCAAACTTGCTTTAAAATTAACCGATGGATTCCTAACTGATAGGTCAAAACCGATCGTTAGTAGGCACAACCATCGGTTAAAAATCCACGCATGCTCGGAATCAAGTGGACGCATGCTTGGAAGCATTGACCTTCGTTTTTTTCAGCACGTCGTTGTGTTTTACGTCACCGCGTTCTGACACGATCGGTTATTTAACCTATGGTGTGTAGGCGTAACGGACCATCATTCAGCTTCATCGGTTAACCTATGACAACGGTCCTTCAGACCGTGGTCCTCTGGTTAACCTATCGTGTGTAGGAGGCTTTACTCTGCACTTTGAAATTTCACTTAGATTAGTAAATAAAGATATTTTCACTTTGATTACCCAATTATGTGCAGGAGCCCATTTTTTTTTTTTTTGCATAGGACTGAATGGTTGAAGTGAACATAAATTAATTTTGTTTGCTAAGTTGACATTCTTTACTGCTTTATCAAATCAGCCTTTATACATATATTTTTATATATGCATGCACACACATACAAGATATATAGACTAGATAGATAGATAGATAGATAGATAGATAGATAGATAGATAGATAGATAGATAGATAGATAGATAGATAGGCCTTGTACACATGACCGGTTTTCTCTGCAAATAAACAGCAAGAAAACTGCTGGCAGAGCTTTCTTGCCGAGAAAACCGGACGAGGCTTTCAAGTTTCTTGTCAGGAAATCTGGCCAGAATCTCGACGAGAAAAAAAGAGAACCTGCGCTCTTTTTTCTCGTCGAGATTCTTGTCGGCCTGTTTCCCGACGAGAAACCCGAGAGTATGTATACTTACCTGTCGACGTGGAAACCTGCGCATGCTCGAAATTACTTTGACGCATGTGCGGTAGCTTCCACGGCATAGGTAAAGTGAAGCAGGATGGCGGCGACGGCATGAAATGTGACGAGCGCATGCTCGTCGTATGCGATGACGTCACCGAGGTTCTTTTGAAATGCCAGTGTGTACACTCGGGCGGCAAGAGATTATTGCCAAGAATCTCGTCGAAAAAGCAACGTTTTTTCCTGACGAGATTCTTGCCCGTGTGTACGAGGCCTTAGATAGATAGATAGATAGATAGATAGATAGATAGATAGATAGATAGATAGATAGATAGATAGATAGATAGATAGATAGAGTATCTTACAAAAGTGAGTACACCCCTCACATTTTTGTAAATATTTTATTCTATCTTTTCATGTGACAACACTGAAGAAATTACACTTTGCTACAATGTACAGTTTGTATAACAGTGTAAATTTGCTGTCCCCTCAAAATAACTCAACACACAGCCATTAATGTCTAAACCACTGGCAACAAAACTGAGTACACCCCTAAGTGAAAATGTCCAAATTGGGCCCAAAGTGTCAATATTTTGTGTGGCCACCATTATTTTCCAGCACTGCCTTAACCCTCTTGGCCATGGAGTTCACCAGAGCATCACAGGTTGCCACTGGAGTCCTCTTCCCCTCCTCCATGATGACATCACAGAGCTGGTGGATGTTAGAGACCTTGTGCTCTTCCACCTTCCATTTGAGGATGTCCCACAGATGCTCAATAGGGTTTAGGTCTGGAGACATGCTTGGCCAGTCCATTACCTTTACTCTCAGCGGGCCATATTCTCAAACAAGTTACACCGGCGTATATGGAGATGCGCGGCGTAAGTGTAAAGATGCGCCGTCCTATCTATGCGCCATAGTCACAGAACCAGATCCGCCAGAAATCAGGCTACTCCTGTCCGTCTTAACTAGTTTAAGTTTACGCAGCGTAGGCGTATATTTCAGCTGATGGCATCCTAGGCTGCCATAGAATTAGTATTCAAATATGCAAATGATGTAGATGCGCAGATTCCCGAACCTACGTGCGATCGGCTTAGGCTACGCGCTGTGCGCGTAAGACGATTGTCCGGCTGAAAGTTACCCCTTATAAAGCTCGGTTAACTTTGCTCCAGACCTGAGTAAGTTAGCTTGAAAAAAGCAAATACAGCAGCACCATCCCGGACGAGCTGAGCAACCAAATTTTACGGACAACACATTCGTATGCCAACATGCCAGGGGCAGGCGTGGTCTTAGCACTGCTAGTGTGTGAGGAGGAAGAGGCACTTAGAAGGAGGAGGGCACGGAGGAGGGCACGTGAGAGGATCTACCCACAGCGCATTAGCCTCTTTGGCATGGCTGATGTGGATGTGTATCACCGTTATAGATTCAACCCTGATGCCATCCTTGAAATTACCAGAGCCCTGAAGAATGACATCAGCAGCCCAACACAACGATCCCATGCAGTGCAGCCACTGGTGAAGGTCCTGGCAACATTGCATTTTCTTGCCACAGGCTCTTTTCAAAGAACCAGTGGAGACGTGGTTGGGATATCCCAAACCAGCATGAGTAGATGCGTGCACCAAGTTGTCCCCGCAATACTCCGACGCATGTCGCACCACATAATCAGACCCACCCAGGAGGACATGCGGCTGAAGGCAATGACAGATTTCTGCCTAATTGATGGTTTCCCACGCACTGTGGGTGCAATTGATTGTACCCATGTGGCAATACAGCCCCCCCACGAGACCGAGCACATATACCGCAACAGAAAACATTGGCATTCTATCAATGTCCAAGTGATCGTGGATGCACATGGCCTCATATGGCACGTCCGTGCAAAACACCCCGGATCCAGCCATGACAGCTTTATATTCAGGCAAAGTGACATCCCAAGACAATTTGAGCAGAATGTGTATGGGGACAGCTGGCTGGTTGGTGAGTGACATGGGTGTCAGGTATGACTGTCCCCCCCCATGATGCACACATCACGAGGGGCACATGCATGACTAACATCCTCCTGTCTTTTCCCTTCCAGGTGACTCTGCCTATGCACTGGGACCTCATCTCATGACTCCATTCCGCAATCCGCAAACACCAGGAGAGAGAAGATATAACGAAGCACACGCACGCACCCGTGCAGTGGTTGAGCGAACATTTGGCATCCTTAAGTCACGCTTTCGATGCCTGGATAAGACTGGGGGTACCCTGCTGTATTCCCCCAACTTCGTGTGCCAAATCATCGCTGCATGTTGCGTGCTGCACAACTTCGCAGTGAGAAAGGGCCTGCAGATTGACCTACGTGATGACCTGACCCCCCAACCACCATGTACCCCCCTAACCGAGGCTACCCCGTCTGCTGATGGTACAGCAGTCAGGAGATGTCTCGTGGAGCGAATCTTTGAACGTTAAACACACACATTAAACATGGCACACAGAAAATGCACGCATGCACACCACTGTGGTCCCTAGCACACACACCCCACATGCACATCCCATTGGATTAGACCGAAGTACACCGCACGGTACTAAGGAGCAGCAATGCCGCGTCAAGGCTCCAATGATGTTGCTGTCCATTCATACACCTTTCACACGGACCTGGGGAGAACTTATCCCCAGCGACCGAGGGTGACACCCCTTACTGGCAGGAGTGTCACCCCCCCCACATTCACACACCATTCACACTGTGCTATGCACTACTTTGTGCAGCACAAAAAATACAACAGCTCTTACTTAGAGCATAAATAAAATAATATTAAAAAGCTCTTACTTAGAGCATAAATAAAATAATATTAAAAAGCTCTTACTTAGAGCATAAATAAAATAATATTAAAAAGCTCTTACTTAGAGCATAAATAAAAAATTAAATAAAAAATCATACTTAGAGCATAAAGAAGCCCAAATAAATCACCGGCCCCGGCGCGGACTCCGCCTGGTGCCCAGGTTCCTGGCCCTCGCTTGTCTGGGGGGAGCCTCATTTGGGGGTGGTGGGGCATCAGGTGGAGGAGCCTCCCTCGGTGGATTAACATCCCCAGGTGCCTCCCTGGCTGGCTGTCTGCCCTCTAGAGCCACTGCTATACGGCTGAGCAGGGCCTCCTGGCATGCAGTCTGGGCCTGCACAGCCATCCGCAGGCCCCTGACCTCCCCCACAAGTTTGGCTGTGGTGGTTTGCAGCTCACCCAGACTTGTAATGGTGGCTGCAGAGTTTCCTGCCACATCCTGCAGAGCGTCGGGCACTGCTCCAGAGGAGGACAGGCTATTATTGAGCCGCCTCAACTCCTCCAAAATGTCCCCCATATGGCGGCTCTGCTGGTCCTGCTGCCTGACCAGCTTTTCCTGCAGGACTCCTGCCACACCCCTGGTCTTATGGGTGGCCTTCCTGGGGACAGGAGTGCCTGGGGCCCTTGAATAGGGGGAGGGCCATGAGGGGCTGGTGGTGAGGGGCATGGGACGGGAGGGGCTGGAGAGGGTGATGGAAGACCCTGAGGGGCTGGTGATTGGGTGGTGGTGTGATGTTCCGGGCATCTCATGTGAGTCGTCAAGAAATAAAATGACCTCCTGCACACTCTGGGCCACCTCCTCTTCATTGCCCACCACCTCCTCATGGGCAATATCCTCCTCAACCACCTCCTGTGCGGAGGACTGGCCACTCCCCTCCAAAAAGGCCTGTAGGCTTCCCAGGGGGTCAGCCACTGTAGCAGACTGCTGGGGGGATGGTGTTGGACGGACAGCAGAAGACGGCCCAGCTCCCTCCTGCACACCTGTGGATGACACAAAAAAATCCCATGTTGGTGGACCCACACACTTGTCACATGTCCCCCCCCCCAAACATGCTACACACCATATAGAAGATAAAACACACTTACCTGTCCTCATGGGTGGGTCACTGGAGTCATGGCCCTCCAGGCCCTCCACCTGCTCCCTCCGCAGGCACTGGCAATAATTTCCTCCTCCTCTGACAGCCGGATCGGACAGGGTGGCCCACCTCCAGTGCCCCTGGCATGTTTGGCAATGGTGGCCATTTTATTTCTGACCACCCCCCGCAGGTCATTCATTTTTTTAATGATGTCCTGGGGGGTCCTCACCTCATGGCCAAGGGCATTGACCTGTGCCGTCACTTTGCGTAAGATTTCTTCCTTTTTGATTTTGCTGGTATTGCCACTCTCAGCACCATGGAGCCTGGCATCAAAGCGCTCCATTGCTGAGATAATAACTTCCCTCTCAGCAGGGCTGAAGTTTTTTTTCCTGCGGTCTTTCCTTGGCATAGCAGCAGCAGCAAAGTGAAAACTCAAATAGGGAAATACAAGGGAGTCACTTTGCACTAGCTGGGCGGATGCTTGAAGCTTTTATACACTGGGCCGGCCCAACTTAGCATGGATTTACGCCTATTGTCATTGTGCGCATGCGCAGAGGGCGGAGCACGTCCGGCACATGCGCCGTTAGGTCTGGACATCATTTGCATGGGGTCACGGATCATTATAATGCTTCACGCCCACATCCCTCCTACCGTCACTTGCGCCTACTTACGCCAACACATTTAAGTTACGCGAGCGCAGCGTAGGACGCAGGGGGTTCGGGAATATGGTTCGGCTCTCGCCAAGTTAAGCCGGCGGTGCGCATCGGAGATCCGCTCCGCCTCACTAAATATGCGCCGATCTACGAGAATATGGCCCAGCATCTTTAGCAAGGAAGCGGTCATCCTGGAGGTTTGGGGTTGCTAGCAGTGTGTTTGGGGTTACTATCATGTTGGAATACTGCCCTGCGGCCCAGATTCCACAGGGAGGGGGATCATGCTCTGCTTCAGTATGTCACAGTACATGTTGGCATTCATGGTTCCCTCAATGAACTGTAGCTCCCCAGTGCCGGCAGCAACCATGCAGCCCCAGACCATGACACTCCCACCACCATGCTTGACTGTGGACAAGACACCACTTTGTCTTTGTACTCCTCACCTGGTTGCTGCCACACATGCTTGACACCATCTGAACCAAATAAGTGTATTTTTGTCTTATCAGACCACAGGGCATGGTTCCAGTAATCCATGTCCTTAGTCTTCTTGTCTTCAGCAAACTGTTTGTGGTCTTACTTGTGCATCATCTTTTTTTTTTTTACAGTATAAGTTTTTTATTGTTTTTAAAAGACAAACAACATTACACACATAAACACGACAGTACAGAGAGTGCAAAGGTCACAGTGCAAATGGAGATAATCATACACGTACAGCACAAACATAGCATACTCCTGGCGGGAGGACATACCGGCCACGCCTAGGGCGGGATAAACTGCAAGGAGGGAGCTGAGACCAATGAAGGACGGCACCATGAGGCGCCACCCGTCTGCCAATCCCGCCCCGTCACCCCCCCCTTTTAGGAGGGAAGCGAGGGGGCAGAGGAGGGGAGGGGCACGGCCGGGGGGGGGGGGAGGGGGTCTCACCCACCTCCCCGCCCCCGGGGGCAGAGACATGATAGAGGATGCGATCAGGGGTCTCCAACCGAATCAATCCATTTCGACCAAATGCGTTCGAATTTTGCTGGGCAGTTTCTGCTTTCGTATGTCAACCGGTAAAGGGGAAGGACTTTGCTGATCGTGGCCAGCCAGGAGGACACAGTGGGGAGCTCAGAGCCCCGCCATCGGAGTAGGATCTCCCTTCTGGCATAGAATAGTGCGAAAGTGATGGATAATTTAGTATATCTATCTTCCTCTATCTCACCCAGGTAACTCAGAAGGAAAATTTTTGGATCCCTCACAAGCACCACCCCACAGCGGTCCGAGAGGACCTCCGCCACCTTCCTCCAGTACTCATCTAATTTGGGGCAGGACCAGACCATGTGGATAAATGAGCCTTCGTCCCCCAGACATCTTGTACAGGCCGGGCTCCTAGCGGGGTAGATTTTAGCAAGTCTCTGAGGGGTGTAGTAGGCCCTGTGTAGAAGTTTTAGTTGGATGAACCTGTCTCTGGATGCGATCATGGACGGAAGATAAGAAGAAACACACTCCTCCCAAATCTCCTCGTCCAGATCCGGTATGTCGGCATTCCACTTGGCCAGGGTGCGCGTCATGTCCGTGTCGTATGCCAACGTGAACCTTAAGTAGAGGGATGAGAGGGGTTCCCCCATAACACCCGAAACCAGGAGGCACTCGACCGAGTCCGACTCGAGCACCACCGGTTCCGGGAACTGAGCCGCCAAGGCATGTCTCAATTGCGCATATCTAAAACTAAAGGAGGATGGGACTTTATAGGTCTGGCATAGCTCCTGAAAGGGCATCACCACACCATCCGGCATCACATGCCGGAGGGTGAGGATGCCCCGCCGAGCCCAGACTACCGGGTCAGGGACCGTGTTCAGGTGAGGAAGATGCGGATTACCCCACAACGGGGTGTGCGGGGATACGGTCTGTGGTTTAAGCATTCGAGCCCTAGACGACGTCCATACCCGTATCACCGTCGCCATGGGTTCCGTGACGGAGGGATGAGCCCTGCGCCCTCGGAACACAAGGTTGGAAAGGGCCGCGTAGGACCCTAGTACCGCCGCCTCCAGAGTGACCGCCGGGTTCTGCCGTGGCTGGGAAAACCACCACCGGACCGTTACCAGGACCGCCGCCCAGTAGTAGGCCAGGAAGTTTGGAAGGGCTAACCCGCCCCCGGACAAGGGAAGATAGAGGACACGTTTAGCAACCCGGGGAGGGCTGCCCGCCCAAATGAACGACATCACGATAGCGTCGAGCCGTCGAAAAAAAGACCTCGGGATAATGACCGGGGTCTGGCGGAAGAAATAGAGCAATTTAGGCAGTATCACCATCTTGATGAGATTTCCCCGGCCCACCGGTGTAAGGGGGAGGCTACGCCACGTCGAGCATCTTTTGGTCAGGAGGTCCAGCATTGGAAGGACATTTCTGTCTAAGTAGGATCCGGGTTCGAGTCCCACCCTCAACCCCAGGTAGGTGAAGTCGTCCACCCACCGGAGAGGAGTGCGAGTGTCCACTCGTGGCAACGATGGATGGAGTGGGAGCAGGACCGACTTGTCCCAATTGATTCGCACCCCCGAAAACCGACCGAACATCTCAAAATGTGACAATGCGTTCTGTAGAGAGGCGGAAGCGTCCGCCAAGTATAGCAGAGCGTCGTCGGCGTAGAGGGACAATTTTTCCTCCAGGGGACCTACCCTAACCCCCCGGACCGTTGGGTCGCGCCGAATGTGCGCAGCCAGGGGCTCCAGGGCCAGGGCAAACAATGCCGGTGACAACGGGCAGCCCTGCCTGGTCCCCCGCTCCAAGGGGAAGGAGGCAGACAGGGTCCCATTGGTCCGAATGCGCGCCCTGGGGCGGGCATACAGCATCTGTATCCAGGACAGAAAACGGGGTCCGAAACCGAACCGAGACAACACCGCCCAGAGGTAGCCCCACTCGACCGAGTCGAATGCCTTCTCGGCATCGATTGAGGCCACCACCCCGGACTCCCCAGGGCCGGCCAGCGCTAGGTGGGTATGGAGACGACGAAGGTTTACGTCCGTTCCCCGGCCCGGCATAAAGCCCGTCTGGTCCGGGTGGACCAGGGCTGTGATCACCGAGTTGAGTCTATTGGCCAGGACCTTCGCAAAAATTTTTGCATCGACATTTAGGAGGGATATGGGGCGATATGATGAACATAGGGCAGGATCCTTACCGGGCTTAGGAATAACTACGATTATTGCCTCGCTCATCGACTCCGGGAGAGCTCCCGATGTCAATGTGTCGGCAAAAAGCGACTGTAACTTAGGGGCCAGATCCTCCCCGTAGAGTTTATAAAACTCCACCGGGAAGCCATCTGGTCCCGGGGTCTTGCCCCCCTGCATCATTTTTAAAGCAGCCTGTACCTCCTCCAGTTTAAATGGAGCATCCAATTTACGCATAGATGAGGTAGTGAGGACCGGGACATCTACCCCCTCTAGGTAGCTCAGTAGGTCAGCTAAGTCATATGTCACTCTGGAGCTGTACAAGTGCTGGTAATAGTCGGTAAAGCATTGGTTGATCTCCTTCGGAGTCGAATGGAGGGCCCCGTCACTGTCCCTAACCTGGACTATGGCAGACGCGCCCGACTGTTCCTTGGACAGCCAGGCAAGAAGCTTCCCCGTCCGTTCCCCCTGCTCAAAGATGCGCTGGGATTGATGGAGGAGCTTCTTCTGCGTCAGGGCCGTCCGCAAAAAGACGGCTTGTTGTGTCAGTATCTGGAGCTGGGAATAGTGGTGAGGGTCCCGTGTACGCACATAGAGGGCCTCCTGTCTGACAGCCTCCCTCTCTGCTTCGGTAAGCTCCCTCCTCCGCTCCCTCCTCACCCCTGCGATAATCGATTGGTAATGGCCCCGGGAGGACGCCTTGAAGGCGTCCCACACCGTGGCCTCCCCAGCCGAACCGGGGTTTTCCGTCCAATATGTCCACAAGGTATCATGAAACTTGGGTTCCACCTCCGGGTCAGATGCCCAGAACCTGGAGAGCCGCCATAAAATGCTATTCGGTTCGGTCGACAGTGTCAATGAGAGAAGCAGGGGAGCGTGGTCCGAGATCCCTCGGGGGAGGATAGCAATGTCCCGCACCCTAGGGAGGACCGCCTTCCCCACGTACGCCAGATCTATCCGTGAAAAGGATTTGTGGGTGGCCGAATGACATGTGAAGGCCCGGGAGGTCGGGTGTCTCCAACGCCAGACATCTGTAAGACCATAAGTGTCCGCCCATTCCGCCAGTCCCTGGCGAGTAGTGCCCGATGGGGTGAACCTGTCCATACCAGTGTCTGGGACTAGGTTGAAGTCACCCATCAGGACCACATTGTCACAGGGAAATTGCGCCAACTTGGCCGCAAGTACACCCAGGACCCCCAAGGAGGCGGGGGGGGGAGATATAGCCCCACCAAGACCCACGGAAGGTTACAAATCAGGGCGTGTACCAACACAAACCTACCACCCGGGTCTAGCACTAGGTCAAGGAGTTTAAAAGGGAGTGATTTGAGCACCAAAACACTGACCCCTCTGGCGTAGTTAGAATACGTGGAGTGGTAGTGGTGTCCTACCCATGTTTTTTTAATGCTAAGGGTCTTGCTGCCCACCAGGTGCGTCTCCTGCAACACACAGATATGAGGACTATGCTTTTTAATGAATTGAAACACAAGGGATCTCTTGATTGGCGAGTTCAATCCCCGTGTGTTCCAGGAGAGGACATCAAGGGTTGTCATGATGACCCAGCAGGGAGAGCAAAGGAGGATAAGGCAAACATAGGAGCCCCGGATCATTCCCCCAGGCCAGAACACGGCCGGAGGAAGGGCCCTGGCCCACCAACAGAGCATGCAAATCAACAATTTCAATTAGTACTGTCGTTAACCATAAAACATAAAAAATCAACCGGGTGCCAACAGGGCCCCCCAACCCCCCCCCCACCCCGCCACCCCCCCAAACATGGAAGAGGGCTTGTATCCCCAAACTAAACCCAGCCCTCAGGCCGGACATGAGGGCATCGAACAAGCGACTGTCCGCTTCTGTTAGTTACAACAGTCAGTGAACCTGAGAATCCATAGTAGGATGAAAATGTGTGGATCACCCGGAGCCCCGGGGGCGCAATACTTAGGGACAAATAAAAGGCGGAAAAACAGTAAGGATCCAAAAACAGAAACAAAAAAGACCGGGGAAGGGGAAAAAATCACATGCCGTTTCAGCAAGGAGTGTGGGCCATCGCTGCAGTGCGACAGTTCCTGGGAGTAAAGAGGGGCACCCATCGCTGGAGACAGTGGAGGGGTAAAGAACAGAGGGACGGTCCGGGGTTCAACCCTCAGGGGAGAGTCAGTGAGCATTGGAGGGCTGAGGGGGCCAGCAAGTGGGGAACGGGACCCATCCAGCCCCCAGGGGACAAACAGGAGAAGTATGTGTTCGCCAGGCTGCAGGGAGAATGAACTCCATAGTCTCCATCCAGGATGGGCCAGTCAGGTGTACCCGCAGCCATGGCAGGAGGGATGAGTGCCCCAAGTACCGTACGGGCGTCCAGGCAAGTCCCCCAGCCCCCCATAGAGAAAACCCCCCAGGAGCCTACTCACAGTCAGCCAGGATGCACGCTGGAGGAGAAACGACCAGGCCTCTCATCTTGGAAGGGAATCAGCCCAGGCTGCAGCATCCCTCGGGGAAGTGAAAAATTGCACCCTCTCGCCGTCCTGGACTCGGAGCCTGGCAGGGAAAAGCATGCTGTATTTAACCCTGCGATCTCGGAGCATGGCTCGGACGTGGTCAAACGACTTGCGTTGGCGCTGTGTCTCCACGGAGTAATCAGGGAAGATCAGGAGCCGGGCATTCTGAAACTTGAGTTCTCCCTGTAGGCGGGCAGCACGGAGGACGGTGTCTCGGTCCCTGTAGTGGAGGAACTTGAAAATAAAGGTGCGCGGCGGCGCTCCCACAGGGCCCCTGGTCGCCGGAATTCGATGGGCCCTCTCTATGGAGAAGTAGTGTGAGAAGCGGGCAGCAGGGAGAAGGGTAGGGAGGATCTGCTCCATAAAGGCCACCGGATCGGTGCCTTCTGCCCCTTCTGGGATCCCGAGTACGCGCAGATTATTGCGCCGATTTCTGTTTTCGGCGTCTTCCGCCCTGTGCTCTAAGGCCTTCACTCTGGATTTCAGGGCCTGGATATCGGAGTGGTGGTCGTGCTGGATATCTTCCAGGTCCGAGACCCGCCTCTCCGCTTCCGTTACGCGGTCTCGGAACGCGTCAAGGTCTCGCCGGATAAGCGCCGTGTCTGCCTGCACATGGTCTATCTTCACCGTGAGGGTGGTCTGGCAGGTGGAAATCGCCGTCATGAGCGCCTCGAACGCCTCGATCCGGTTTGGATCGCACCATCCCGCGGTGGGTCCACGTGAGCCTCCATGCGGGCAGGCGGCGAGGGCAGTGTAGGCCCAGATTTGGGAGGGGTGCCCACAGGAGCGGTTTTCCGGCGAGTCTGGCCTCCCTTGTTGTTTTCCGGCGCATTCCCCACGGAAGAGGGTAAGAAAAGGTGAGGAGACAAACCAAATTCCACACAGGATCGAGGTAGGAGAGATTCTCTGAGCGGGAGCTCGTGGATTACACGTCTGCTCCCAGCGCCATCTTGGACACGCCCCCCGTGCATCATCTTTAGAAGAGGCTTCTTTCAGGGATGACAGCCATGCTCCGTAAAAAAATGGTTTGATGGGTTTGGAATGGTGGAACTTGATAGTTTATTGACTTTAACCCAACTGAACACTTTTGGGATGAATTGGAACACCAATTGTGAGTCAGCTCCATAAAGACATGGTTAGATGAATTTGGTTTATTAGAACTTGATAGCTCCTTAACTTTAACCCTACTGGACACCTGTGTGATGAATCAGAGCACCGATTATACAAATATTGGAATATAAGGGCCAGATTCTGAAAGGACTTACGACGGTGCAGCGCCATGTACGCCGTCGTAAGTCCTAATCCGACCCGTCGTATCTATGCGCCTGATTCATAGAATCAGTTACGCATAGATATCCATTAGATCCGACAGGCGTAAGTCTCTTACGCCGTCGGATCTTAACTGCATTTGTTTTTTGGACCGCTAGGTGGCGCTTCCGTCGCATTCCACGTCGAGTATGCAAATGAGCTAGATACACGAATTCCCGAACGTACGCGCGGCCGACGCAGTAATGTTACAACATTTACGTTAGGCTTTTCCCGGCGTATACTTGCCCCTGCTATATGAGGCATAA
Organism: Rana temporaria; assembly: GCF_905171775.1. Classification (NCBI taxonomy): domain Eukaryota; kingdom Metazoa; phylum Chordata; class Amphibia; order Anura; family Ranidae; genus Rana; species Rana temporaria. Next base: position 404,011,274 of record NC_053493.1, on the reverse strand, counting down.
GTGCGGCGTAGCAATGTTAAGTATGGCCGTCGTTCCCGCGTTGAAATTTGAAAAAGTTAAGTCATTTGCGTAAGTCGTCCGTGAATGGGGCTGGACGTCATTTACGTTCACGTCGAAACCAATGACGTCCTTGCGGCGTACTTTGGAGCAATGCACACTGGGAAATTCCACGGACGGCGCATGCGCCGTTCCGCAAAAACGTCAATCATGTCGGGTCACAGTAGTTTTACATGAAACACGCCCCCCTCATCCAAATTTGAAGTAGGCGGGCTTACGCCGGCCGATTTACGCTTCGCCGTCGCAACTTACGGAGCAAGTGCTTTGAGAATACAGCACTTGCCCGTGTAAGTTGCGGAGGCGTAACGTAAATCAGATACATTACGCCCACACAATTTTACGCGGCTGTACAAGAATCTGGCCCTAAGTCTTTGCCCATGGAAAATCCATGTAAATCAGCGTTCACGCCCCTAGCGGCCGGCCTCAGTAGAAAGCTAAGATACGACGGCGCAGGCCGTCGTATCTTAGCTAGATTTAAGTGTATCTCATTTTGAGAATACACTTAAAGATACGATGGCTTAGATTCAGAGTTACGACGGCGTATCTACTGATACGCCGGCTTAACTCTTTCTGAATCTGGCCAACGGAGTGTAGTTCTGCTGTACTCCATTCATTTCTGCACGGACAGGCTTGAAATATTCCCATCCCCACTCTTGGTATCAGTATGCAACCTGGGCTGTGGAAAATGTTTTCCAGCTCCAAAGGGGTTCATTCTATAGCTAGGCTTTACTCTTGTTACACAGACAACTAATCGTTTAATTATTCAGGGCTATGTCTAATCAATTAACACAACAGTAGCTAATGATACCACAAGGAACAATGCAGGCATATACTTTCAAAGGGGCAATACAAAATAATCACATCAATGAGGGAATTGGTTATAAAACCCTCAACTCGTCTGCCTTGCGTTTTAATAGCCTACCAAGCCAGTATGGCGGTTCTTGAATAACGATGAGTGAAGAGGTTTACAAAATAGACACATCGGCAAGAATTGCAGATTTTTATTAAAATCACAATTTATACAATCTATGGATTCAGGATTCCTAAAGTTGGTGTGCAGTTTTGACAAATGCGTATGCAAATATTTGGGAAAAATCTAAAAGTGGACATTCAGTAATTCTCTGGATTAGATCCAGAACTTTTGGCTTGGAGTCTTTGTTGAAAAACTACGATCCGCCACAAAGTCTTCATGCTCCATGCATGTCATCTCTCAGTTATGTGACAAGACTGGTGAGGTCTAAATATTTCAATAAGACATGCACAGTTATCCCTTATAAGCTCTAGTTCACTTCATTTGTATTCTTTCTTCTTCTCTTTTGACTTGTCATACGTACCTCCACTGTGCAGTAAGGTTTGCACAAAGTGGCCCCTAACATCCTCTTCTGGGTTTCCTACGGTGGCTCTCGTGGCTCCTCCCCGCAAGAACCCCTCTGGGAAGCTCTCTCCCGAGGGGGTAACCTTGCAGGCGCGCTCCCATGTGATACAGTCGGCGGCCATAGCTGCCGAGGGTATGACTCGGCCCCGCCCCCTGGTGCGCCGCCTCATTGGATTTGATTGACAGCAGCAGGAGCCAATGTCTGCCCTGCTATCACTCTAGCCAATGAAGGGCCGACAAGAGCTGGGGGAAAGCAACGTGGGATCGCGTCCACAGAGATTCGGGGTGCCAGATAAGTAAAACGGGGGCTTGGAGGGGCCAGACACAGCAAGGTGTTTTTTCACCTTAATGCATAGTATGCATTAAGGTGAAAAACACAAACCTTTAAAACCCCGTTAACCACTTAAGCCCCGGACCATTTTGTAGCTAAAGGACCAGGCCACTTTTTGAGATTCGGCACTGCGTCGTTTTAACTGACAATTGCGCGGTCGTGTAACATGGCTCACAAACAAAATTGAAGTCCTTTTTTTCCCCACAAATAGAGCTTTCTTTTGGTGGTATTTGATCACCTCTGCGGTTTTTATTTTTTGCGCTATAAACAAAAGAGCGACAATTTTTAAAAAAAAAACAATATTTTTTACTTTTTGCAATAATAAATATCCCCACAAAAAAAGATATATATATATATAAAAAAAAAAATTCCTCACTTTAGGCCGATACGTATTCTTCTACCTATTTTTGGTAAAAAAAAATCGTAATAATCGTATATTGATTGGTTTGCGCGAAAGATAAAGGGCCGGATTCACGTAGCACTTACGCCGTCGTATCTCGAGATATGCTGCGTAAGTTTCAATGTGCGCCGTCGTATCTGTGCGCCGTGCCCATAGAACTAGATACGCCTGAAATTAGGCTTCATCCGACCAACGTAAGTTTCCTACGCCGTCGTATCATGGGCGCATATTTACGCTGGCCGCAAGGGGCGCTTCCATTGATTTACGATTCGAATATGCAAATGAGGGAGATACGCCGATTTGCGAACGTACTTGCGCCCGGCGCATTCATATATGCGTTTTACGTAAATCGTACGTCCGGCGTACAGTTAAGCCTCATAAAGCAGGTGTAAGTCATGTTAAGGTATGGACCAGGGAACAGCCGTCGTATTTTACGTCGTTTACGTAGTAGTACGTGAATAGGGCGGGGATAGGTTACGTCACGTCGTAGGCAGTGATTCGACGTATCTTATGGAGTATTTTCAATGTGATTCTGAGAATGCGCACTGGGATGCGTCCACGGGACGGCGCATGCTCTGTTCGTTCGGCCCGTCATTTGCATGGGGTCACGGTTCATTTAAATGTATCACGCCCACTTCCATCTACTTTGAATTAGGCGGTGTAAAGGAATGACCCGTGACACCCAAAGACTTTGTGAGGATGGAGGATACTCCTGTGTCAGCGTCACTGATAACTCTTGGGTCTGAGTCCACTCTGTGCCCTTTGGGCATGGGGTGGCAAGTGAATCATAATTCATGTATTACATGAGATGGGACATCACTGATAGTTCGTATTGCAAGATTTTGAGACACTGCAAGATGTTGGTTAATTGTGACCCCAACCAGTCAATAGTGACTCATCTCTCTGTGAAGACTGTTAATATGTTAAATAACGCTGGCTTTTGAAAGGCCTTTAATTGTGTGATAACACTGCCTACAGCCTATTGATGCTCAGAGGTGTGAATAGGTGTCAAGCTGTATGCAGAGACGAAACGTCTGCCTAGGGAACTCAGTGTGTGAAGGTGGTTTGTTTGTTGTGCTGTTAATTAAGGAATGTGCAGTGATTAGACATGATAATTATAGGCCGGTGCCGACCTGTCTAGAATGTTTAAGTAATTAGCCTTAGTGTGTGATTAGGGGGGTGGAGATCTCATTGTCCCTTTGAATACTGTCACATGGTTGTACTGTATATAAGACTGAGAAGAAACCATTAAAATTGTCTTCATTTGAAACCAGAGAACACGGAGCAAGTCTCGTTATTCTGGGAAATGGGAGGCCTGCTGGTTTGTCTGTGTGTCAGATAAGCTGTCTTGGATGGGATGGAAGGTCGTAAACGGTGGTGACCGTTACAGGCGGGCTTACGCCGACGAATTTATGTTACGCCGGCGCAACATTGGGAGCATTTCCTTTGTGAATACTGTGCTCGCGGCTCTGCGCAGCGTCAGCGTAGCGTATATTCGATACGCTACGCCCGCATAAAGATGCGCCGAGGTATGTGAATCCCGGCCATAGCGTTTACAAAATAGGAGATAGTTTTATGGCATTTTTATTAATAATTTTTGTTTTACTAGTAATGGCGGCGATCTGCAATTTTTATCGTGACTGTGACATTATGGTGGACACTTTTGATACGTATTTCGGACCATTGTCATTTTTACAGTGATCAGTGCTATAAAAATGCACTGATAACTGTGAAAATTACACTGGCAACAAAGGGGTTAACCACTAGGTGGCGCTGTAGGGGTTAAGTGTTTCCTAAGGAGTGATTCTTGCTGTAGGGGGGCGTGGCTTGCTGTGACACGTCACTGATCGTGTTCCCGATGACAGGGAACACAATCAGTGACAGTGTCACTAGGCAGAATGGGGAGATGTTGTGTTTACACTAACATCTCCCGTCGTATCTCTGCGTCCGGCCGGTCGTATCTATGCGCCTGATTCTTAGAATCAGTTGCGCATAGATATCTGTTAGATCCGACAGGCGTAAGGGCCCTTTCACACGGAGCGGATCAGTAATGATCCGCTCCGTGTGTCCGCTTTGCTCAGCGGGGATCCTCCGTAAAATCCCCGCTGAGCTGGCAGCTAACAGGGCGGTCCCCGCACACTGTGTTTCCTCCGCTCTCCCCTATGGGGGGTCGGATGAACACGGACCGTATGTCCGTGTTCATCCGATCCGATCCGGCAGACGGAAGAAAAATAGGATTTCTTCCATCTGCAAATGCGGATCTTTGCGGAGGCGGACAAATTACGGGGGTCAGCGGATGTTCATCCGCTGACACCCGTAATCACATAGGGACCCATGTATGTCCCGTTTTCATCCGCAAACGGACGGATGAAAATGCGGACATATGGTCCGCTAGTGTGAAAGGGCCCTATGGGCCAGATCCACAGCCAGCCGCCGTAACTTAAAAATTCCCATTTAAGTTACACTGGCTGAAAATTTCTACCTAAGTGCCCGATCCACAAAGCACTTACCTAGAAATTTTCGGCTGTGTAACTTAAATCCGGCCGGCGTAAGGCGTTCCCAATTCAAATGGGGCGAGTCCCATTTAAATTAGGCGCGCTCCCGCGCCGGATGTACTGCGCATGCTCGTGACATCATTTTCCCGACGTGCATAGCGCGAAATTACGTTACGCCGAGCTTCGTGAATCGCGCCGGGTCAAAAAAGTTGCGTCGGGAAAAAAAACGAGTTGCGGCGAAAAAAAAAAAAAAAGACATCGTCGCTGGAAAGAAGGGTCTGCTTTTAAAAGGTGTAAACTGTTTACACTTTGTAAAAGCAGCCCTAATTTTACACATGCAACTTAAAACTTACGGAGAAAAAACGAAGCTGAAAAGCTTCGTGGATCTCCGTAAGTGCTAATTTGCATACCCGAGGCGGCATTTCGACGAGAAATGCCCCCAGCGGCGGATGCGGTACTGCATCCTAAGATCCGGCAGTGTAAGTCTCTTACACATGTCGGATCTTCTGTCTATCTCTTGGAAACTGATTCTGTGGATCAGTTCCAAAGATAGAAACAGGGATACGCAGGCGGAACAGCAGATCCGCCTGCGTATCTCTTTTGAGGATCTGGCCCTAAGTCTCTTATGCCGTCGGATCGTAACTGCATTTTTAAGCTGACCGCTAGGGGCGTGTACGCTGATTTATGCTGCGAAATATGTAAATCAGCAAGATACGCGAATTCCCGAACGTACACGTGGCCGACGCAGTAAATTTACGCCGTTTACGTTAGGCTTTTCCCGGCGTATAGTTACCCCTGCTATATGGTGGCGTAAGTGCGGCGTACCAATGTTAAGTATGGCCGTCGTTCCCGCGACAAAATTTTAAAATTTTGCGTCGTTTGCGTAACTTATCCGTGAATGGGGCTGGACGTAATTTACGTCCACGTCAAAACCAATACGTCCTTGCGGCGTATTAGGAGCAATGCACACTGGGAGATTTCCACAGACGGCGCATGCGCCGTTCGTGAAAAAACGTCAATCACGTCGGGTCACAGAACATTAACATAAAACACGCCCCCCTGTCCCACATTTGAATTAGGCGGGCTTACGCCGGCCGATTTACGATACGCCGCCGCAACTTACGGAGCAAGTGCTTTGAGAATACAGCACTTGCCCGTCTAAGTTGCGACGGCGTAACGTAAATCGGATACGTTACCCCACCGCAAACATACGTGCTCCTACGAGAATCTGGCCCTTAGCCTTTAGAAGCACTTTAAGCAAAGAGAACTTCAAATGCCACCACAGGCTACATATCACAGTCTGCATTTTATGAATGGGCCATAAAATGCAGGTCATGGTGTGGACAAACATTGCTGTGTACAACTGAAAGCAGGAAGCCATAGAGAATTCCTAAGGCCACCACAGGCTTTCCACCATGGTCTGCATTTTATGAATGGGCCACAAAATGTAGGCCATGGTGTGGATAAACATTGTGGTGTACAGCAAAAATCAGGTAGCCATATACTGTATGCTCTGTGTTAAAATGAATCCCTGTCAAAGCTCATGGTACCTGTCAAAATCCAAAGGCCACCACGAGTCCCACGTTGTGGGTTGTATTTTATGTATGAGCCACAAAATGAAGGCCACGGTGTATATAAACGTTGTGGTGTACAGAAAAAAAGCATATTGCCATATACTGTATGCTCTGTGTCATACCTCCCAACCTTCCCAGATTTCGCGGTACTGTCCCGCGATAAATCCCGCAGTCACGCGTTTCTGCGTCACCCCCACGCGGTCCCGCGATTCGCGTTAAATCCTGCGGTCCCGAGACAGCAACAACTTTGATTTGTGGAACCCCCCCCGCTCAACAACTATGATCCACGGAATTCCCCCCCCCGCTCAACAACTTTGATCCACGGAACCCCCCCCCCCCCCCCCGGTCAACAACTTCGTTGGGAGGTATGCTCATTTGTCCCTCATTCTGAAGTTAAAAAGTTGGGAGGTATGTCTGTGTTAAAATGAATCCTCGTCAAAGCTCATGGTACCTGTCAAAATCCAAAGGCCACCATGAGCTCCAAATCATGGGCTACATTTTATGAATGAGCCACACAATATAGGCCATGGTGTGGCCAAATATTGCTGTGTAAAGCAACTGGCTCTATCTATTCTGTGGGCTAGATTCAGATAGATTAGCGGATCCGCTAAATCTGATTTACGATCCGCCGGCGCAAATTTGAGAGGCTAGTGAAAAGCACTTACCTCGAAACTTGCGCAGGCGGATCGTAACTCCCCTGGCGGAGTTCAAATTCCGCGGCTAGGGGGAGTGTAGTATGTAAATCAGGCGCGTCCCCGCACCGATTTAAATGCGCATGCGCCGTCCGTGAATTTTCCCGGCGTGCATTGCTCCCAATGACGTCGCTAGGACGTCATTGGTTTCGGCATGAACGTAATTTACGTCCATCCGTATTCGCGACCGACTTACGCAAAACAATGTAAAAATTCAAAACTCGGCCCGGGAACGACGGCCATACTTAGCATAGGATACCCCTCACATCTATCTGATTTACGATCCGCCGGCGCAAATTTGAGAGGCTAGTGAAAAGCACTTACCTCGAAACTTGCGCAGGCGGATCGTAACTCCCCCGGCGGAGTTCAAATTCCGCGGCTAGGGGGAGTGTAGTATTTAAATCAGGCGCGTCCCCGCGCCGATTTAAATGCGCATGCGCCGTCCGTGAATTTTCCCGGCGTGCATTGCTCCCAATGACGTCGCTAGGACGTCATTGGTTTCGGCATGAACGTAATTTACCTCCATCCGTATTCGCGACCGACTTACGCAAAACAACGTAAAAATTCAAAACTCGGCGTGGGAACGACGGCCATACTTAGCATAGGATACCCCTCACATAGCAGGGGTAACTATATGCCGGAAAAAGCCGAACGCAAACGACGTAAAAAAAAAGCGACAGGCGGGCGTTCGTTTCTGAATCGGCGGAAATCGGAATTTGCATATTCGTCGCATAAAAAACCGAAGCGCAACCTAGCGGCCGGCGGGAGATTGCAGCCTAAGATCCGACTGGGGAAAGTCACTTACACCTATCGGATCTAAGGGAGATCTATGCGTAACTGATTCTTATGAATCAGTCGCATAGATCCGACCGTCGGATCTCAGAGATACAACGGCGTATCAGGAGATACGCCGTTGTATCTCTTTCTGAATCTCCCCCTGTGTATTCTAGGTAGTCACGTGCCTAAAGCAGGGTTGCTTTTAATATACTACAATCTGTGCACGTACTTTCTTTTCTGTAAGTCAGAACTCCTTATCTAAGTCTTCCCTGCAGCTACATCAATATCTACTTTACTGGTATCAGAAAAAAAAAATTTCCAGTGAAAATTCTAAACCCCTTGGTAATAAACATAAAAAAAAGACTTCCAACATATGAAACGATGACCTAAAAAAAAAAAAAAAAACCCAGGAACATTATAAAAGGAATAGGATAAGGCTCGTATACTGATAGCGGTAGATGAACGGAATACGTACAGAAATACGGCTACATCTATATTTTATAGATTTCACTTATATTCATATTTTATAGCCATAAAATAAAATGAAGCAGCAATCTTGAAAATGCTTTCAGAACAGTCCCATTAGGAATAGGGCAAATGTTAAGTGATTTATGAATAATAGAAAATTATTTTCAATCACCATTTCAACGAGATTCTCCAAAATTGTCAGAAAAGTAGCATTACAACTCTAAAGACTGTGATTCATATTTAATACAGACATCCTATAGACCCCGGCTTCTTTTCTATTTTATTCTACAGATAATATAAAAGAAGGTGAAAAAAAAGTGTTTGCAATTCACCGGAATATTTTGTAGTTAATTAAAGGCAGCATGCATCATAAATGGATTTCATCGCCATTGAAAGACTAACTGATTGTGGTATAGTCAAAAAGAAGATAGTACATGGGTCTCATTCAAGGCTTACCATGGTATTTTTTAATCTCCAGGGGGAAAAAAAATGACATTAAAATCACAATCAAAGTTTGCAATATAAATATGGATTTAAATTTGATTCTTCCTTTGATTCTTCCTTCAAGACCTGCATTCTTAGTAGGATGCTGTGATACTCCATGTTATGTGTGTTCTCATATAATTTTTTTGTAAAAAATATTGATTAAAAAATAAATTATAAGATTTTTAAAATAAGAAATAAGAAATCACCCTGTATTTTTTTTTTTTTTACAAATAAACATGTGAAAAGTGTGGGGGGTACATTTGTATTCAGCCCCTTTATTCTTAGACCCCTTTCAGACTGAGGAGTTTTTCAGGCGGTACATCGCTAAAAATAGCGCTGCTATACCGCCTGAAAAACTCCTGCCCTGCCTTCTCAATGTAAAAGCCAGAGGGCTTTCACACTGAGGCGATGCGCTGGCGGGAGAGAGAAAAATCTCCTGTCAGCAACATCTTTGGAGCGGTGAGAGGAGCGGCGTGTATACCGCTCCTTCCCATTTAAAACAATGGGACACCACGGTAATACCGATCCCAATGCGCCTCTGCAGAGGCGCATTGCGGGCGGTATTAACCCTTTATCGGCCGCTAGTGGAGGTTAATACCGCACCGCTAGCGGCCGAAATCTGCGGCAAATCCAACGGTATAGCGCCGCAGTCACGGAGCTTAGGGACGGGTCGCGAGGGCGCCGCCGGCAGCGCGCTCGCGACCCCACGGCTGGGCTTAAAGAGATTGTGCCCAGCCGTGCCATTCTGCCGACGTATATCGGCGTGAAGGGGTCCTTAAGTGGTTAAAGAACCTTAGTGAACAAATAGCATCATGAAGGCCAAGTAACAAACCAGACAGGTCAGAGATAAAGTTGTGGAGAAGTTTAAAGCAGGGTTAGGTCATAAATAAATATCCTAAGCTTTGGACATCTCACAGAGCTCTGTTCAATCCATCATCTGAAAATGGAAAGAGTATGGCACAACTGCAAACCTACCAAGACATGGCCGTCCACCTAAACTGACAGGCTGGGCAAGGAGAGCAGCCAAGAGGCCCATGGTAACTGGAAGACCTGCAGAGATCCACAGCTAAGGTGAGAGAATCTGTCCACAGGACAACTATTAGTTGTGTTCTCCACAAATCTGGTCTTTATGGAAGAGTGGAAAGAAGAAAGCCATTGTTTAAAGAAAGCCATAAGAAGTCCTGTTTGCAGTTTGTGAGAAGCCATGTGGAAGAAGGTGATCTGGTCAGATGAGACCAAAATTTAACTTTTTGGCCTGAAAGCAAAACACTATGAGCTAGATTCAGGTAGCTCGGCGCTTCTTCTGGCCGGCCTAGCGCATCTCGTATGCGCTACGCCGACGTAAAACAGGGAGCCTAGACCAGTATTCCCAAAGATCAGGCGCCGTAGGTTGCGCCGGCGTAGTGTAAATAGGCCGGCGTAAGCCCGCCTAATTCAAACTAGGCAGGTAGTGGGCGTGCTTCATTTAAATTAGCCGTGACCCCATGTAACTGAATGGTCGTTCGTACGGCGCATGCGCGCGCATGCTCAGAATCACGTCGCAAATACTCCCTAAGAAACGTCGGCTCAATGCTATCGACGTGAACGTAACCTACGCACACCCCCATTCACGTACCACTTATGTAAACGGCGTAAAATTTGACGGCTGTTCCGACGTCCATACCTTAAAGCGTTCCCCCGAAAAACTAATTTTTAACATTAGATTGAGGCTAATTGTGGGAAGCACAATCGAGTGTTTTTTTTTAAATAAATGCAGTACATACCGTTTTAGAGATAGATGTTCTCCGCGGCTTCCGGGTATGGACTGCGGGACTGGGCGTTCCTATTTGATTGACAGCCTTCCGACCGTTGCATACAGCGCGTCACGAGTTGCCAAAAGTAACCGAACGTCGGTGCGGCTCTATACGGCGCCTGCGCGGCTCTATACGGCGCCTGCGCACCGACGTTCGGCTACTTTCGGCAACTCGTGACGCGCTGTATGTGACGGTCGGAAGGCTGTCAATCAAATAGGAACGCCTTGTCCCGAAGGTCAAAAACTCGGAAGCCGCGGAGAACATCTATCTCTAAAACGGTATGTACTGCATTGATTTAAAAAAAAAACCACCCGATTGTGCTTACCGTAATTAGCCTCAATCTAATGTTAAAAAAAAAAAAATTCGGGTGAACCCCCGCTTTAACATTGGCTGCGCCTCATATAGCAGGGATAAATTTACGCCGGACGTAAGCCTTACGGAAACGGCGTAGTGGGCGCAAGTACGTTTGTGAATCGGCGTATCTAGCTCATTTACATATTCTACACGTAAATCTATGGAAGCGCCCCTAGCGGCCAGCGTAAATATGCACCCTAGATACGACGGCGTACTAACACTTACGCCGGTCGGATGAAGCAGGAATTCAGGCGTATCTAGTTCCCTGAATAGCGTGCATAGATACGACGGCGCATCTTTCAACTTACGCGGCGTATCAATAGATACGCCGACGTAAAGTCTTTGTGAATCTAGCTCTATGTGGGGCGGAAAACTAACACTGCCCATCACCCTGAACACACCATCCCCACCGTGAAACATGGTGGCGGTAGCATCATGTTGTGGGGGTGCTTTTCTTCAACAGGGAAGTTGGTCAGAGTTGATGGGAAGATGGATGGAGCCAAATACAGGACAATCTTAGAAGAAAACCTGTTAGCGTCTGCAAAAGAGGTTCACTTTTTTAGCAGGACAACGACCCTAAACATACAGCTAGAGCTACAATGGAATGGTTTAGATCATGGGTCTTCAAACTATGGCCCTCCAGTTGTTCAGGAACTACAATTCCCATCATGCCTAGTTATGTCTGTGAATGTCAGTGTGTTAAAATGCCTCATGGGGTGTGTAGTTCTACAACAGCTGGAGGGCCGTAGTTTGAGGATCCCTGGTTTAGATCAAAGCATATTCATGTGTTTGAATGGCCCAGTCACAGTCCAATCAACAACATGTATTACATGCATATTCATATTGTGTACATCCAATGGAAGCCGCCATACACACGCTCTCAAATACTCTAGGACTATAATTATCATTACTTCTTGTCTCTAGTATGCAACACTATACTGGTACTGCCATAAATGTTCACAACATGTCACAATTTCACATTCCACATGTCACATTACTTTTTGTCTATATGTCTGTATGCATAGACATACATTAAATAATTGTTTTGTTTAATTCATCAATTTTTTCATATAGACATTTCTGCACATATTCACATGATTTATTTTTTACCACGGGACTATTTATCCCATTAGTGGGCACATTTCAATTATTCATATTTTTATATTTTTTACTTTTTCAACATTATAGTAGCCTTTTTATTGTGAATTTTTTTTCTACATGCATTTATCCAAAACGTGCAATTTTCACTTCTTGTTTACTTTCAATCAGTTTATTTTCACATCAAAAGTATTATATATATATATATTTCTGTGAACAAAGACGTTCACACTGATTGGGGCAGATCCACAGAGCAAGTACGCCAGCGTATCTACTGATACGCCGGCGTACTTTGAAATTTCCCACGTCGTATCTTTAGTTTGAATCCTCAAACCAAGATACGACGGCATCTGGGTAAGATCCGACAGGCGTACGGCTTTGTACGCCTTCGGATCTTAGATGCAATACTTCGGCGGCCGCTGGGTGGAGTTTGCGTAGTTTTCCGCGTCGGGTATGCAAATTAGCGATTTACGACGATCCACGAACGTACGCGCGGCCGTCGCATTTTCTAACTTTGTCTGTAGTCTGCTTTTTCCGGCGTATAGTTAAAGCTGGTATTTGGCGGCGTATAGGTAGACTTATGTTAAGTATGGCCGTCGTTCCCGTGTCGAAATTTGAATTTTTTTTTTTGCGTAAGTCGTTCGTGAATAGGGATGGACGTAACTCACGTCTAAGTTAAAAAAATTACGTCCTAGCGACGTCTTTTAGCGCAATGCACGGCGGGAAATTTCGGAACGACACATGCGCAGTTCATTGGGCGCGGGGACGCGCTTCATTTAAATGAATCACGCCCCCTACCCGCCAAATTGAATTCCGCCGCCAGAAATACACTACGCCGCCGTAACTTAAGGCGCAAATTCTTTGAGGATTCGAAGATCCGCCAGGTAAGGTACGGCGGCGTAGCATATCTCTGATACGCTGCGCCCATCTAATTATCTGTGGATCTGGCCCATTGTCTCTAACACACACAGATTTTCTCATTCAACATTCACATCCTCAATTGTTTTCATTATTTGCAATGGTTTTATCCTTTCTACCATACACACATGCGGTCTCAGTCATTAATTTTCTAATTGGATGTCACCCACCATTTGTTATTCTGATCACATGATGTTTTTGGATAAAGAGTTTATTTGAAGTGCATTTTTATGTATGTCAGCTAGGACTAAGCACTAGTGCGAAACGCGTTGACTGTGTGTTCTTGCTGTGCCTTGTAGTGCTTTTTTTTTAAATGTTTTATTAATAAAGGCAACCGAAAGTTTTTTTTGGGAGTTATTTTTGGGAGTGCGGCTGTCCAAATACTTCTTTCCATTTTTGCTTTGTGCATTGCCAGCACCCTTGGTTTCTGTGAGATGACTAACCACCAAGTACATCCTCCCTTTCCCTATCAGTTTAAATCCTCCTCTTCCCCCGGTCCCCTGCTGGCACTCCTGGCTCCCTCCCTCCTGTCGAGTGCCCCAACAACAAGCAACTTGCAATGGGGGGAACCCAAGCAGGCACACTCCCAAGCCGCTGCTCTGCATGTCTATTCAAACATGGAGCATCGACTTGGCCCCACTCCCTCTCTCTCTCCTCATTGGGCTGTAATTGACAGCAGTGGGAGCCAATGAGGAGGGAGGGTTTATGGAGAGTCGTGCACATCGATGGATCGAGAGGGAGCTTAAGTATTAAGGGGGCTGGGGGCTGCACACAGAATGTGTTTTACCTTCATGCACAGAATGCATCCAGGATAATTTGACCTGGAATCAGACTTTTGCAGTGCCTGTACAGCAAGGCTGGAGTGTAAGAGAGAGAAGCAGCACAATGAACCACCCAATTCATGTGCCAATAAGGAGAATGCTGATAGGTGAAGAAAGCAGAGTGTCAGACAAACAAACTCATCCCCCTGCAGCTTCTCCTTTCACTGTCCAATAACAGGCGGAGGTGGATTCAGGGCAACCTGGGCTCAAAAGAAGTGGGTTGAATGATGCTGGACATTAAACTGAGGATACACAGATGACAGTTAAAAAGGGGATGCGGTAAAAGCTCTGGGAAATCTTAAAACCAAATATTGCAGCATAGGCTCATTTTTACCTTATTAATTTTGGATGACGTTCTACTTTTTTTTATTTCAATTTAATTTGTTTTCTATAATAAAAATAATAAAACAAAATTATGTCTGTGAAGGTTTTATTTATCTTTTTATTTTTATTTTTTATAATAAAGTTTTTATTGAGATTTACAAAAGATACAACCAGTACAGAGAGCTGCAAGTAGTAAGATGTTAAACAGAATAGAAACAGTTCCAAATTGAGTAAAATAAATACAAAATAAATAAATCCAAGAAGTATTAAACTTACATGCTGGGAATGAATATAACAAATGCAATACAAAGAGCCCAGGTGGGTGAAGTAGACAGGGAGCATCCAATAAAAGGTCGCCTCGGAGTCCCAACAGACCCTGCATCATCGTCAACACGGGTGAGACAGGGCAGATGTGGACAGACCAAAGTAGCTCACGGGAATGGACCTGCAGGTATATTTACACCCGCCTGAGACATATGAAATGTAAACTGTGTATAAACAATATCGCGAGTTTATGGGAAATGATCGAAAAGGAAATAGAGGAAAAGAGGGAACAAAAACAAACTCTGTTGGGGGAAATAGATTGGGAAAGTCGAGGCACCTAATTTTACCACAAAAAAATGGGAAAACTTATTGACTTGAGTATAAGCCTAGGGTGAGAAATGCAGCAGCTACTGTAAGTAGAAAAGAGGGTCAACAATGCCCATCTGCAGCCTCACTGTGCCCATTTGCAGCCACACTGTGCCCATATGCAGCCTCACTGTGCCTATATGCAGCCTCACTGTTCCGCTGTGAAGCCTCACTGTTCCCATATGCATGCCTCATTGTGCCCATTTGCAACCACACTGTTCCCATATGCATGCCTCACTGTTCCCATATGCATGCCTCACTGCACCAATGTGCATGCCTCACTGTGCCCATGTGCATGCCTCACTGTGGCCATCTGCAGCCTCATGTACCTGATCTCGAGCGGCTGTCCAGTGTAACAAAGCCTGCCTCCTTCTTGTCCTCGTCCGTGATGGAACACTGATTCAGTTCAGTTTCCCAGCAGTGAGTCAGTGTACACTGCCGCTGGCTGCAGTTAAGACTGCATGTCACAGCTCAAGATCAGCTATGTGAGGCTCCATATGGCCACCGTGAGGCAGCGAGACTCGAGTACAAGCCGAGGGGGGCTGTTCAGCCCAAAAAAATGTGCTGAAAAACTCGGCACATGTTGTGTTCCCGTCTGAACCCCAGGAGCTAAAAAATCCAGATTTCTCCCCAGGCAAGAACCATGGGTATCCTCCCAAGGAGGCCAGAGGGGATGTTTGAGGAGCATAGTGACCCAAGATATTCAGCCTGTCACACACAGCCAGGGAAGCACATGTTAATAGGGACACCCAGTTCGAGAGACCCCTAGAGGCGGCCGGGATCTAGGGAGCTCCCGCCAGATTCCTTCCCGTCAACATTTTCCTCAGGGGGACTTGCGGTTTACTTGAGGAATCATGACACCAATTTAGGATACGCAACAGGGACATGGCCTTATAATACAGAGCTATGTCAGGAAGCCCAACTCCACCATCAAGTTTATGCCTACGAAGGAGGTCATAAGCCGATCTAGGGCGCTTGTTCTTCTATACAAAATTTATGAAAAACGTACACGTTTAAAAAAAGGTCTGTGGGAGAGCGATAGGCACAGCGTATAATGCATAAATTATTCTGGGCACTATGGTAATTTTAAGGACATTCACTCCCCTGAACCATGTCAGAGGATAACCTCTCCAGCCCTGTAAGTCCCTTAAAATGCTTGTTAATAGAGATCCATAATTAAGGTCATAAATGAGTAGGTTTTATTTATCTGAATGGTAGAGTGAAGCCCTGTACACACGATCGGATATCTGATGGAATCTAATCCGATGGATTTTTTCGTCGGATATCCGATGAAGCTGACTTTCATCAGTCTTGCCTACACACCATCGGTCAAAAATCCGACCGTGCCAAAACGCGGCGACATAAAACACTACGACGTGCTGAGAAAAATGTAGTTCAATGCTTTCGAGCATGTGTCGACTTGATTCTGAGCATGCGTGGGTTTTTGACCGATGGACTTCCACACAGACGATCGTTTTTTTTTTCGATCTTTTTTTTAACCATAGGAAAAATTTAAAATATGTTCTATTTTTTTTTTTTTTTCGATGGAAAACAAACCGATGGGGCCCACACACGATCGGTTTGTCCGATGAAAACAGTCCATCTGTTTTCATTGGACAAACCGATTGTGTGTACAGGGTTTTAGTAGCAGTTAGACACATTTTGCTTTGAGATTCAAGAGTCAAGATGAATTATCATTCTATGATACAAATCATAAAATGAAATACAGCTGTAGTCCCGTTCAACATCCTCCAATGTATACAGGGCTTTTTTTCAGCGGGAACGCGGGGGAATGCAGTTCCGGCACCTCCAGCACTGAATGTATGTATGTAATGGCAAGGGGTGCTGTGGTTTGCTTGGAGGGCTTATTGATGCTAGTTGCAACTGTTATCGCTGGGGGAAATCTATTGCTGCTGGGGGTCTGTTGTTGGGGAGGTCTATTGTTGCCGGTGGGGGATCTATGTAATCTGTTACTGGTAGATGATCTATTGTTGCTGGGGGGGTCATATGTTGCTGCAAGAGGTCTACAGTTGAGGGCCTATTGTTTCTGTCTGCTGGAGGTTCTATTGATGCTGGCTGCTGGAAGATCTATTGCTGTTGGGGACGTTATTTTTGTGGGAGGTTTATTGATACAGGGGGGATTTATTGTTGTTGGGGATCTATTGTTGCTGGGGGGGGGGGTCTACTGATTGCAGTGGTTATTTTACTGCTTTTTGTGCTATTAACAAATTCCAAAAATGACCTAGAACCACAACATGATACTTTGGTTCTTTACTCTTGAAAAGGGGCAGTACAGAGAGGTGGATAGGAGATCGAACCAATGGACAGTGCTCGGAGGTGGGTAGGGGGCGGAGACAAGGGGTGACTCAAAAGTTGGAGTACCTGGACCTATTTTCTTAGAAAAAAAGCCCTGAATGTATATATAAAACAAATATAACTGCATAAAAACACACATACAATATCAAAGTACACACCTAAAAGATCTTAAAATCCTCTGCCCTTTGAATTGTTGTATAATGTATATAATCTGTCAATCACCCATAGGCTTCCTGAGGAAATGTCCTCAACATTACAGAACAAGTCACATTACTTGTGGTCAACTATTCCTAAACATAATAATACAGTAATAATAATAATAATAATTATTATTATTATTATTATTATTATTATTATTATTATTATTATTATTATTATTATTATTATGTTATCATTGCAATTGTAATAATAATTACTATTATTATTATCAATATTATTAGTATTATTATTATTATTATTATTATTATTATTATTATTATTGTAATAATAATAATAATAATAATAATAATAATAATAATAAGTATTATTAGTAGTAGTATTAGTATTATGTTATCATTGCAATTGTAATAATACTAATAATAAATTGAGATTTTCCTAGCTTGTGACGGAAAATATTAGTTATATGAAGACAGGAGGCGAGTATCTTATGCATTATCTTTCCTTTAATAATGCCCACAGCAGAAATACAACTTTAGTGGATTTTAGTAATAATAAAAGAACTTTTAAAACAAACTACAAGTCCCAGCAGCCCCTTGGGCCTATCAGCCAATCACGTGGTCCCTGCCAGTATATAAGGGGCTGCCCCTTTAATCACTTCCTCTTTCTTGGAGCGAATTGCCAAAGACTTGAAACCGCGACTTCAATTCCAACTAGTCTTCTGACCATCAACGATTTGGATTCGGTGAGTCGAGTAAGTAGAGGTCCCAACGGGGACAACAAAGGAGATTCCTCCGGAAAACTGCTCAGCCCGTGGCTCGCGTGTTGCGGTCCTCAGTAACCTGGAACAATATGAGAAGAAAGACCATGATAGGGTTGGGTCGGGAGGGAAGATACTCGCCTCGTGTCTTCATATAACTAATATTTTCCGTCACAAGCTAGGAAAATCTCAATTTATATATCAGACAGGAGGCTCATATCTTATGCAAGTTCAAAGTCATACATAGATATAAATACAATAACAACCAAGTATACGTCTAATTAACAACCGAGTCATAGAACCGACATAGATACGTGTTCCTCCGGTCTAAAGTAGAATTGGCGGAAGGTGGATTCGGAAGACCAGTCCGCCGCTCTCAGAAGATCCGAAAGCGAACCTCCCGAGGTGATTACCTTCGTAGCCATTGCACCCCTGGAAGAGTGTGCACCGAATCGTGTAACGTCAATCCCAGCCAAGCCCATGGTGGATCTAACCCACCTGGCCAGAGTGGCCGAGGAAACCGGCAGGTGTGGGCCGACGTAAGAAATAAGTAGTTGGGATAGAGACGGAGACCGAAGCGGGGCCGTCTGCAATTCATACGCCTGTAAACAGCGAACCACGCATAAACGTGGGTGTGATGGGAAAAAAGGATAGAATACAGATTGTATCCCTGTCTTTGTTCTACGAACTACCGAAAACTGTACGCCTTGAGGTGAGAATTGGCGTCTGGATATGTCCAGGGCTCTCACATCGGATATGCGCTTGATGGAGACAAGGCATAAAAGGATCGTAAGCTTAAAAGACAACAGTTTTAGCGGAAGAGCGTCGTTGTCTTCCCATGTAGAAAACATGTTCAATACCCTGGAGACATCCCAGGTGCTTTGATATCTGGGGCGAGGGGGACGTTGGAACCTAATGCCTCGCAGGAGACGACACACCACGGGGTGTTTGCCCACTGGGAGGGAATCTACCGGGGAATGGTAGGCCGAAATCGCAGAGCGATACACGTTAATGGAGCTATAAGATCTCCCGGATGCAAAGGAATCCGCCAGGTAGTTAGCAACCATTGCTACAGGTGCGTGAACGGGATCAATTTTCCATTGATCACACCAACGTACCCAGGTTCCCCAGGCTGATCGGTATGCCGATCTAGTCCCGGGGGCCCAGGCCAGGGCGAGAAGGTCCCTAGCTGTTCGTGAAAGGTCGCAATCTGCGCCTGACACCCCGAAATCAGCCAAGCGAGGAGATGAAGGTTGTGATCCACGACCAGAGGGTGGGGTTCTCCTGCAGGATTGGAAAGGAGGTGAGGGACCCGGGGAAGCAGCTTGGGAAGATCTACGGTCATTCCCAGGAGAAGGGGAAACCACGGTTGTGTTGGCCACCAGGGAGTGATCAGCACAACTGAAGCCTGCAGGTTTGCCACCTGCAATAGGAGTCTGAGGATCATGGAGAAGGGAGGGAATGCATAGTGTGTCCCTCGCGGCCAAGCCTGCCGAAGGGCATCTATTGCCAGGGCTTCGGGGTCCGGCCTCCAGCTGTAAAAGCGAGGGAGTTGACAATTGAGGCGGGATGCGAACAGGTCCACGGAGAAAGGACCCCACAACCGGACCAGAGAAAGGAATACCGTCCGATCCAGTCGCCAATCGCTGGAATCTGTGAGGTATCTGGAATTCCAGTCCGCGATCAAGTTCGAGGCACCCGGAATGTATTCCGCCAGAGGAATGACGTTGCGTTCCAGACAGAAGTGCCAAAACTCCTTTGCCAGGTTCGCCAGAGCTTTGGATCTGGAACCTCCTAGGCGGTTGACGTATTGGACTGCGGTTACATTGTCCATCTGCAGCAATACGCAACAATTGGAGGCGTTCGGAAGGAGACTCTTGAGGGCGAAGAAGGCAGCTAAGAGGTCCAACGCATTGATATGAAGCAGAGACTCCCCTGCGGACCATGTCCCTCCTGTGGTGGATGTTCCGCAGCGAGCCCCCCAGCCGTGTCGACTCACATCCGATTCTATAATGTAATCCGGATTGGAGCTGAAGATGGTCTTCCCGTTCCAATCGATGGCGTGACTCAGCCACCAACGCAATTCTACTACTGCCTCTGCATCCAGAGGTACTTCGTCTGCATAGCGAAGACCCTGTCGCAGGTGGAGCGCTTTGAGTCTCTGAAGGGCTCGGTAATGGAGGGGAGCCGGGAAGATGGCCTGAATAGAGGCCGATAAAAGTCCTACTAATCGGGCCAAACCGCGTAAGGATACTCGCCGTTTGTACAATACGGAACGAATCTCCTTGCGGATAGTAGTTAGTTTGGCTTTGGGTAAGCGAAGTATAGAGTGTTTGGTGTCCACTAAGAACCCCAAAAACTCCATCTCCTGTGAAGGGATCAAGATGGATTTCTCGTAGTTTATGACGAAGCCTAGTCCCTGGAGCAATCTGACGGTCCAGGTGGCATGGGTCATCGCTTGGTGGTGAGATCGGGCCATAATGAGGAGATCGTCTAGGTATATGATTAACCGGACGCCCCTGCTCCGTAAGGCCGCCACCACCGGCTTCAACAATTTGGTGAAGCACCACGGGGCGGAGGAGAGTCCGAAGGGGAGGCAAGTGAACTGCCATAGCCTGTCCCTCCAAAGGAACCGCAGGAGGTGTTGGGAAGCAGGATGAATGGGGACTGTGAGGTAGGCGTCCTTCAAGTCCACCTTTACTAGCCAGTCCTCGGGGCGTAACAAGTCTCTCAAATAGTGGATCCCCTCCATCTTGAAGTGTCGGTAGACGACATGTTGATTGAGGGTCCTTAGATTTATGACTGGGCGAAATCCGCCATCCTTTTTTCTTACTAGAAAGAGGTTGCTGAGAAACCCTGGGGAGACAGGGTGTACCTCTATCACGGCCTGTTTGGTAAGAAGGGCCTGAAGTTCTAGGTCTATGAGTGTTGAATTTTTGTTTGAGAATTTGATGGGCTGAGGCATTACATTCATTTCTGGCAAGGAGTACAGTTCTATCTGATATCCTGCCACCGTGTTGAGTATCCAGGCGTCTGCCGTAATCGCAGACCAAGCGTGGATAAAATGTCTCAGCCTTCCCCCCAAGAGAATGTGACATGGATTCGGGTGTGTGACACTCACCGGTATTGGGTCTTGAGCGGGGGTAGCCTCTCCCTCCGCGTCCTCTCCAGGGTCGTCCGCGAGGTGGGAAGAAGGGGGCTGGTTGCGCCACCGGGATTGGATAGGATTGTGGAGCCTGGCTATACTGAGCGGGAGCTCTAAAGTATTGCCTGCCTGCGGAATAGCGACCGGCAGAATGGCCCCTGTTTCTGCCGGCCCTAGGAAAAATCTTGGCTGACCCTGCCTTTTTCAGGGATGATTGGGCTTTGTCCAAACTGGTGTATAATCCTACCATCTTATTAATGTCCTTAATAAGTGAATCGCCAAAGAGCATACCTTCGGCTGAAGGGCCCGGTTCTGAGTCAGCGAGGTGGGCCAATTGAGGGTCTAACCTCATCAGGATGGAGCGGCGACGCTCCGTGGAGCAAATGGTATTGGCGCAGCCTAGTAGACACACTGTTCTCTGGGCCCAACCTCTAAGTTGGTCCAGGTCAACAGGGGTCTCCGTGGAGGAGGCCTGTTCGGCAATGTTCAGTATTTTGGTGACTGGGCCAAACAGGTCGAGGATTCGGTCCTGAATGGATCGGAACGATCTTTCAATCCCCTTTTTGGAGTATTTACCTTGTTTGGTAAGGTACCTGAGAAGTACCGGGTCTACCTCTGGGGTGATTACCGTCTTTTTCGGAATGCAGGGACGGGGGCACTCCGCCCTCAGCTTACTGCGATTATTTTTATCTACGGACCTACGGGCCCAGTATTGAATATATTGGGCTACCTCCGGGAGGGGAGCCCATTCGCCAGATCGGGGGTGAGAAATCCCTTCTGGGTCGAAGAAGGGTTCTCCCCTGGCGTCTAGGATAATTTCGCCCTGGGTTACAGGGGTGGCGTTGTCAGGTGGCGCCATATGACCACTACCCTCATAATCTGTATCTTCCTCAGACTCGTAGGCGTCTGACGCCTCAGATCCTGTGGACGAATCTGATGTGTCCACAAAGGAATCTGGTTTGGTCCGTTTGGCGGACTTCTGCCTCTGCTTTTGCTGCTCCCCGAGGCTCAGGGGTCGGTGAGAGTCTGGGAGGGTAGTGGGTCGGCAGACCGGGTTGGGTGCTGCCTGGGGCACATTATTTACTTCCCCTGCCGGGGAGTTGTGTGTTGTGGGAACATGTTTGCGCTTGTGTGTCGCTTTGCCCTTTGTGGGCGGTTCACCACGGCCTGGGGGTCCAGGCATGACAGGTGCAGCCAATTGTGATACAGGGGCGGAAGCCATGGCTATTTGCACCGAGTGATTTATTAATTCCTGTATCTGGGCAGCAGTAAGGAAAATAGGGTTCTGGGGGGTAATATTTCCCTCAGCTGGCATGGCAGTGAATTCAGAGCAATCCTCATCAGCCATGATGGTTTCTCAACTATACCTGGGAAGTGCAGTATTAGGGAATATAAAACTATTTATGCACTCAGCAGTAAGCTCTCAGTGGTATCAACAGATACTGTGGGTATCTGACAGGAGATAAGCCGCTGAAGGGGTTAATTGATTTTTAGAAAAAATATCTCTATTTGTGGGCCGCAGGGGATACTCTGAGACGTCCTACCGTACCGCCAGGTCACTCCACACTGGAGCCGTGGCGTACGATAGGAAGATCCCCCGTTCAGGAGAGCGTAATCTCGCGAGATTACGTCTCCTGCATGCTGGTAGGTTGGAGCGGAGCTCCTCCGGGCACGCCCCCCGCAGCGTACTGGACGCTGATAGGAGGATGTGTGACTTGCTCGACACGCCCCCCCCCCCAGAGACACGAGCGACTGAGGAGAAGCGTGCGGAGCGTGTGAGGAGATAGGAAAAAGGGCGCCAAGCTAGTGAGAAATGGCGCTGCCTGGGAGATAAAAGATCTAGGGGAAAAACAACCTTGGGAGGTTATTGTTAGCGCTGCAAACAGGTGGTTTGAGCGTTGGTAATCCTAGAGATTCACTACCTTCCCCAGAACAATGATGATAGACAGAATATATCTATTTTACCCTAAAAGGGAGAAAAACATAATATATACAATATAGACAATATCTAAATAGCTGAGAAGCGTGGAGGGAGCAAGTCCCATCCACGAATCCCAATAAAATTACAATCTCTGAATAAACTAATGTATATCAATCTAAAATTAGTACTCATTTGAATAGTACTTATCTGATTTCTTGCTGTGAGCAGAAAGAAAGAGGAAGTGATTAAAGGGGCAGCCCCTTATATACTGGCAGGGACCACGTGATTGGCTGATAGGCCCAAGGGGCTGCTGGGACTTGTAGTTTGTTTTAAAAGTTCTTTTATTATTACTAAAATCCACTAAAGTTGTATTTCTGCTGTGGGCATTATTAAAGGAAAGATAATGCATAAGATATGAGCCTCCTGTCTGATATATAATTATTATTATTATTATTTCACAGTTGTGTTTAAAGATTACGCTTGTGTCTTTTGATTATAGTAGGTTATTTATTTTTTGTTCGATCAGCTTAGTACTATTTTATTAGTAAGTTATCCGTTATATTTCTCCAAAATATATTAAACCCTGTACAGAGTTAGAAGTATTTGATGTGCAAGAACTGTCTTCACAAGTTAAGGTTACAACGACTTATGACAAGACCCATAGTTAACATTCATGGAGTTGTAAAGTTTGACTGTAGGTATACTTTAACCTTGGGAATTAAGAAATGCATATGTACTTACGGTATTTAAAATATATGACAATAAATTTATATATTTTCTCTAGGGCTGGGGAAATTAAAGATTAATTCCTCGATTAATCTTTAATTTTTTTGATCGATCAAAATTCTTGACGTCACCAGACAGCCTGGACAGTGAGACTGACCTTGCTGGACACAAGCAACTTGCACCCATTGGATTGAGGTACCTTTGCATCTGTGGAGCAGGAGGATGCATCAGGCTCCATCAGGGGAAGGGGGCAAAAATAACCATCGTTTTCCTGTCCTAAGCAGTTTTGTGCAGACAATTCTTTGTGTATCGGCAACATCTGCTCCGTGCGAAAGACTGTTCAGTTCTTCAGGGTATATTGTCAATAAAATGCGATCATGTCTGCTTCCAGAAAATGTAAACACTCGGGTATGTCTGCGTGACTGGCTTAAGTGATACCTACTTGCCTACTATAAAGTGACTAACAGTCAATATACTAGATACGTTTTATAATTAAAGTTAAACTAACTTTCTACGTTTTTGTTAAAGTTTAATAAGAAAAAATTACTTACCTCAGTACTACATTTTGAATTAAAAAATTTGTGTGAACTGTGAAGTTAAGGATTGTGGAAACTAACTAGTGTCGGGTGATTGTATATAGTGTATACCACATTTACCACTGACTAATGCAGAGTTGCAATGCAAGGAGATCAGCTAAAAGTAGCTGGATCTGTATGTGCGTTATAATTAATCGAAATTAGTCGATTAATCGATTTAACCACTTAAGCCCCGGGCCAATATGCTGCTAAATGCCCAAAGGCGTTTTTACAATTCGGCACTGCGTCGCTTTAACAGACAATTGCGCGCTCGTGCGACATGGCTCCCAAACAAAGTTGGAGTCCTTTTTTTCCCACAAATAGAGATTTCTTTTGGTGGTATTTGATCACCTCTGCGGTTTTTATTTTTTGCGCTATAAATAAAAATAGAGCGACAATTTTGAAAAAAATTCAATATTTTTTACTTTTTGCTATAATAAATATCCCCCAAAAACATATATAAAACATTTTTTTCCTCAGTTTAGGCCGATACGTATTCTTCTACCTATTCTTGGTAAAAAAAATCGCAATAAGCGTTTATCGGTTGGTTTGCGCAAAATTTATTGCGTTTACAAAATAGGGGATAGTTTTATTGCATTTTTATAATTATTTTTTTTTTACTACTATTGGCGGCGATCAGCGATTTTTTTTTCGTGACTGCGACATTATGGCGGACACTTCGGACAATTTTGACACATTTTTAGGACCATTGTCATTTTCACAGCAAAAAATGCATTTAAATTGCATTGTTTATTGTGAAAATGACAGTTGCAGTTTGGGAGTTAACCACAGGGGGCGCTGTAGGAGTTAGGGTTCACGTAGTGTGTGTTTACAACTGTAGGGGGGTGTGGCTGTAGGACTGATGTCATCGATCGAGTCTCCCTATAAAAGGGATCACTCGATCGATGCGCCGCCACAGTGAAGCACGGGGAAGCCGTGTTTACATACGGCTGTCCCCGTTCTTCAGCTCCGGGGAGCGATCGCGACGGAGCGGCTATAAACGAATAGCCATGCCGTCGTCCCGGATCACTCCCCGCGGGAATCCGACCGCCGCATGTAGCGGGGGGGGTCCCGATCGGACCCCTGACCCGTGGAAAGGCAAGGATGTACCTGTACGCCCATTTGCCTGTACGTGCCATTCTGTGGACGTACATATACATGTGGCGGTCGGGAAGTGGTTAAAAATCGAATACGAAAATTTTAATCAGTAACAGCCCTAATTTTCTCACAATGTAATAATTAAAAGAACTACTTTATTATTATTATTGTTTAATATGTAACTTACTTTCTAGTATTTTTCCCTTTTATTTCTTCTATGTTCTGCTGTTTTGAATTACATTGCAACAACCTCAATAAAACTGAAATATTGCATGGAAATTCTAGCGTAAGATGAAAAAAAAATAAGATTTTGTTAAGGGAACAAAGCAATTGTTTCTTTAAGCAACCTGCCATTATCTTATCTGCAAAAATCATCCATCTGCACGATTTGTGGGATCAGTAGAACATACATAATACGGGAGGAGAGCCATATACATGTCATTTAATGCAGCGTGCAAATAAACTTGAGTTACAGTATGTAACATGGAGGGATGAAAGGCTATCTCTTTCCGAAGATAACACACGGACACTCTTTTGGCTACAAAGACAATTTGAGGGCAATGTTTATTAATGGTATATATAGTTCTTAGTGCCTTGTTAAAGTGGAGATCTAGGCAGGCGATTAAATACACAGTTGAAATACATAAACTATGGGGCAGATTCACAAAGATCTGCCCTGGCGCATCGTATCTGAGATACGCTACGCCGCCGTACCTTACCTGGCTTTGGTTCGAATCCATAAAGATTTTGCGCCGTAAGTTACGGCGGCGTAGTGTATCTCAAGCGGCGTAACGGCGCAGAATTCAAGTTGGGCGGGTAGGGGGCGTGTTTCATTTAAATGAAGCTCATCCCCGCGCCGAAACGAACTGCGCATGCGCCGTCCCTAAATTTCCCGCCGTGCATTTCGCGAAATGACGTCGCAAGGACGTCATTTTTTTGGACGTGGACGTAAATTACGTCCATACTGATTCACGGACGACTTACGCAAACAAAAAAATAAATTCAAATTAAACGCGGGAACGACGGCCATACTTAACGTGGCAAGTCTAACTATACGCCGCAAAACAGCAGCTTTAACTATACGCCGGAAAAAGCCGACTAGAGACGACGTAAGAGAATGCGACGGCCGCGCGTACGTTCGTGGATCGTCGGAAATAGCTAATTTGCATACTCAGCGCGAAAAACGACGAGAACTCCACCCAGCGGACGCCGAAGTATTGCATCTAAGATCCGAAGGCGTACGAAGCTGTACACCTGTCGGATCTAACCCAGATGCCGTCGTATCTTGGTTTGAGGATTCAAACCAAAGATACGACGTGGGAAATTTGAAAGTACGCCGGCGTATCAGTAGATACGCCGGCGTACTCTTTGTGGATCTGCCCCTATATGTGTGCTATCTAACCTGGCAAGGGATTTGTGCTTCTTGTAGTGCTCCCATCTTCATTAGACAGTAAAATCTTTTTTTTTCCTTAATGTAACATTACAGCTCCTGCCTTAAAGCGGAGTTCCACCCAATAATTAAACTTCCGCTTTTCCGGTTCCTCCCCCCTCCGGTGTCACATTTGGCACCTTTCAGGGGGGAGGGGGGAGCAGATACCTGTCCAAAGCCTCGTACACACACGATAGGTTAACCAGAGGACAACGATCTGAAGGACCATTGTCCTAGGTTAACCGATGAAGCTGACTGATGGTCCGTCGCGCCTACACACCATAGGTTAAATAACCGATCGTGTCAAAACGCGGTAAGGTAAAACACAACGACGTGCTGAAAAAAACGAAGTTCAATGCTTCCAAGCATGCATCGACTTGATTCTGAGAATGCGTGGATTTTTAACTGATGGTTGTGTGTACTAACGATCAGTTTTGACCTATTGGTTACCAATCCAAAGGTTAATTTTAAAGCATGTTGTCTTTTTTTAACCTATGGTTAAATAACCTATGGGGCCCACACACGATCGGTTTTGTCCTTCAGACCGTTGTCCTCTGATTAACCTATCGTGTGTACAAGGCCATATACAGGTATTTTGCTCCCACTTTCAGGCATAGATACCCGAGCCACCCACGGGTATCTACGCTACTTCCGGCACCTTCTTCGTCCCCCCTGCTGTTTTCTGGGAGACACACAGGTCCCAGAAGTCAGAAGGGACCAGTGGGAACGTGTAGCATGAGTCATGCATGCACAGTAGGGAACCAGGAAGTGAAGCCACAAGGCTTCACTTCCAGATTCCCTTACTGAAGATGGCGGCAGCAGCACCCGAGAGCCGAGGGATAGATCGGCTTTGGGTGCCGACCTCACGTGCGCCCTGGACAGGTAAGTGTCCTTATTTTAAAAGTCAGCAGCTGCAGTATTTGTAGCTGCTGACTTTAGCAAAAAAATAAATTGTCGGAACTCTGCTTTAACAGATGAAATTACAATAAAATTTAATTGAGGTGTAATGAGGAACTATAAGGCCCCGTACACACGACAGAGTTTCTCGGCAGAATTCAGCGAGAAACTCGGTCAGAGCCGGATTCTGCCGAGAAACTCTGTCGTGTGTACACTTTCGGCCCGATGGAGCCGCCGAGGAACTCGTCGAGAAAATAGAGAACATGTTCTCTATTTTCTCGTTGTTCTATGGGAGAACTCGGCCCGCCGAGCTCCTCGGCGGCTTCAGGGCTGAACTCGCTGAGGAAATCAATGTGTTTGGCACGTCGAGTTCCTCGGTCGTGTGTACAAGGCCTGAGGGTAACCAGTCTAACTGTTTGGTGTGAAAAGATGCCAGGCTGTACAGGTACTACAGAATTACACATACTTATATGCAGTCTGTATACATGTACTGTATAGTATTATTTTAAGGGTAGGTTGATATGAGATTCCTCATCAGGAGACTTTGTTAGGGTCAATGGGAAAAGCAATATTAAAGCAGACATTCGGTCAAAAGCTATCTAAGCTTAAATCTATTCCCATCCCCATTCTAAGCCCTATGTAAACTACCTTATAAAGAAAAAAACTGTGTCAAGTAAATTGTCATTTGTCATTGGCACAATTGTCATTTCCAAAAACAGACACACCAGACATGTGTATTTGCCCTCATATGGACATATGTGTGGGTGGGGGCCTTTTGTGGGTTGTTATTTTACTTATTTTTATTAAACTTTAATTTTTAAACTTTTTCTATTCTTATTCCACTGTTTTGCTATCACTGGGGGCCTCATATGCCTCCTATGTGATAGCATACTGCAGGTGATAGACCCCTGATGTTTTCTTAACCACTTGAGATCCGCGCTATAGACAAAATACGTCCGCAGCGCGGCTCTCAAGTGCCAAGTGGCCGTTTAAACACGGCCTTTTATGTGCATTACCCGCGCGCGCCACTGGGTGGCGCGCGGCGGGTAAAAACTGTCCCGGCGCATCGCCGAAGACCCGATGCGTGTACCTGGCGGCCGCGATGTCCGCCGGGTACACACGATCGTCGGTGACACGGCAGGTGACAGCAGGGATGTGGAGCTCTGTGTGTAAACACAGAGCTCCACGTCCTGTCAGCAAGAGAGGAGACCGATCTGTGTCTCTTGTACATAGAGACACAGCATCGGTCACCTCCCCCAGTCACCCCCCTCCCCCCACACAGTTATAACACACCCAGGCTACACAGTTAACCCCTTCCTCACCCCCTAGTGTTAACCCCTTCACTGCCAGTCACATTTATACAGTAATTCGTGCATTTTTATAGCACTGATCGCTGTATAAATGTGAATGGCGCCAAATTTGTGTCAAAAGTGTCCGATACGTCCGCCGCAATATCCCAGTCCCAATAAAAATCGCAGATCGCCGCCATTACTAGTAAAAAAAAAAAAAATAAAAAAAATCATAATTCTGTTCCCCATTTTGTAGGCGCTATAACTTTTGCGCAAACCAGTCGCTTATTGCGATTTTTTTTTTTTTTTACAAAAATACGTCGAAAAATACGTATCGGCCTTAACTGAGAAAAAAAATAGTTTTTTAAAAAAAAAATTGGGATATTTATTATAGCAACAAGTATTTATTAATTTTTTCAAAAATGTTGCTCTATTTTTGTTTATAGCGCAAAAACTAAAAACCGCAGAGGTGATCAAATACCACCAAAAGAAAGCTCTATTTGTGGGGAAAAAAGGACGCCAATTTTGTTTGGGAGCCACGTCGCACGACCGCGCAATTGTCAGTTAAAGCGACGCAGTGCCGGACGCTGAGATTTCGTCTGGGAACGAAGGGGGTTTATGTGCCCAGTAAGCAAGTGGTTAAAGAGAGCCTATTAAACCTTTAATATTACCACTGCATTATTTTGAAGCTCATTGAGCACAGATCAGACTTTACTAGCGTCTTCCTCGCACATGGAGGCTGAAGAATTACAGTGTTGAACCCAGTAGTGATCAGAGCTCATCACTTCTCGGTTCATTCTTTACAGGGGAGGTTAGCAAATGGGTGTCCACTGGTCTCCCACCACGCTCCTGCTATACTCTATCCTGACACCTTCATGATGGTACTTCCATGACCCATTATGCTAAGGGGGGGGGACAACCACCTGAATCCCCTCTACAAAAAATGAGTGTAGTGTGAAGATGTAAACAAACCTCCAGTTGCTTTAGCAAATGTTGGTCTGTGTACATGTTGGTGTTGCCACCAACTCAATCCTTGAAAGAGTTAAAGTAGGCCTGTGGCCAGTCAATAGACTATTAAATATCTACATTTTGAAATAAACAGTAAATAAGCTTTTTTAACAAGCCCTCACTGACCTCTGTAGCTGCAAGTCCTGTGGAGTAAATCATCCTAAAATGTGCTGGAGTTTCTCTCTCTCTCTATCTCAGTTCCTCTCTCTCAGAATTGACTTGACAGCCTGCTGCCCTTCTACTATTTAATGTAAACATAGAGCAGATGTACAGTACAAGGGTAGGGATTGGGAACAGACATGCTGGTTGTGCTCCAGACAACCTAGCAATCAAGGTCTGTACAGCCAGCCTGTAAGGGAAGGCTTGCCCATATTGCAGATGGAGTGTCCGGGCTTATACATTGTGCAAATGCGCAGGCTGGCAATTGGCTGGGCAGATATTCATCAATACTGGCTCTAAACAGGCTATAGCACTGGCTCATTGCTGTTTGGTCTACATTGTTCTGTGTGCTTGTGATTCCTATGCCTGACCTCTGATCTTAACCTGGCTTACTCCTGGCTTACTCCTGGCTTACTCCTGACCACGCTTGTCTGCTACCTGCCCTGACCTTGGCTTGTTCCCCAGATTGCACTTCTGCCTCCTGCTCTTGCCTGATCCGCTTCTCCGTTGTTGACACTGTCAGGGAAATCATATGCACAAAGACATGCACTCATGTGCATGCTCATACTAATTCTTAAGCGACAACTAGAAATGCCCTAACTTGAACGTGTGCCTGCGCATGTGCTTGCATGAATACTTGGCACTCAATTGCCTATTTAAAGTGGCTCCAGAGACCAGAGGTTTGCTGAGTGGTCATCAGCTTCTACTGTTTGCGACCTGATCCTATACTTCACAGCTTGTCTTGATCCTGCTTGTTTCTACCCCATTGCAGATTCTGGCTTGTGACCTGACTCTGCCTTCTGGCTGCTGTTTTGGTACCTTCTCTGCTCGCCTGATATCGACCCTGGCCTGACTTTGCTTTGGTTCCTGATTCTGCACCTCTGCTGCCTGGCTAATACCAACTCTGCTTGATCACCTGAGATCCTGCATTCAACTGGATGGAATATTGTCTTTATTCAGCCTTACCAACTTTGTAACCTACCAGTGCAGACTATTGGATTGATCACAGGCACTCATACCTAACTGTGCCCCGTACACACGATCGGAAATTCCGTCAAGAAAACCGTGGATTTTTTCTGACGAAATGTTGGCTCAAACTTGTGCTGCATACACACAGTCACACAAATCTTGTCTAAAATTTTGACCGCCAAGAACGCGGTAACGTACAAGACTTACGACGAGCCAAGATCAATGGAGTTCAATAGGCCGTTCGGCTCTTCTGCTTGATTCTGAGCATATAGAAGAGCGTAATTTCTGACAAGAACTTTTTCCGTCTGAAAAATAGAGAACCTGCTCTCAATCTTTTGCTGGCGGGAATTCTGACAGAAAATGTTGGATGGAGTATTACACGGTCGGACCAAAAGTTCACATCCAACCTTTTTTGACAGAAAATCCTATCGTGTGTACAGGGCATTAGACACATTGGCCTGGATTCACGTAGGAGATACGACGGCGTATCTCCAGATACGCCGTCGTATCTCTGAGTCTGAGGCGTCGTATCTTGGTGCCTGATTCAAAGAATCAGATACGCCAGAATTTGTATAAGATATGACCAGGGTAAGTCTCCTACGCCGTCGTATCTTAACTGCATATTTACGCTGGCCGCTAGGGGCGTGTATGCTGATTTACGCCTAGAAATATGTAAATCAGCTAGATACACCAATTCACGAACGTACGCCCGGCCGTCGCATTACAGATACGCCGTTTACGTTAGGCTTTTTCCGGCGTAAAGTTACGCCTGCTATATGAGGCGTAGATGAGGTGTACCAATGTTAAGTATGGACGTCAGGCCAGCGTCGAATTTTCCGTTGATTACGTCGTTTGCGTAAGTCGCTCGCGAATAGGGCTGTGCGTAATTTACGTTCACGTTGAAAGCATTGGCTTTTTGCGGGTTAATTTGGAGCATGCGCACTGGGATACTTTCACAGACGGCGCATGCGCCGTTTGGAGAAAGCGCCATTTACGTGGGGTCACAATACATTTACATAATACACGCCCACATCTTCCACATTTGAATTAGACGGGCTTACGCCGGCCTATTTACGCTACGCCGCCGCAACTTTGCTTTGAGAATATTGTACTTGCCTGTCAAAGTTGCGGAGGCGTAACGTAAATAGGATACGTTACGCCCGCACAAATATGCGCTCTCCTACGTGAATCCGGGCCATTATTTTTCTATTGTGAACTTTGAAAAATAATTATTCCACAGTGGTAGAGACTTATTTGTTGCATGTTATAAACATGTACTGTATATATTTGAATACATAGCCTAGAAACATTTCTAAACATATAATTTTGGTTTTCATAAAGGTAATGAAAAGTGGCTTTTCTTTGCCAAGTTCATTATGACTAAACAACATTGGTTTATCCATGCATATTGAGTCATGTCCTCTTTAGATAAGTCATGCCAGCTTTAGGTGCATCATAGCAAAAACAAATCAACAGATTATAGGTTTAGTCTTCTCTACTAGTGGCAGCTCCAATTTTCTACTTATCTGTACCTGTCTC
The DNA here is from genome assembly GCF_905171775.1 of Rana temporaria. NCBI lineage: Eukaryota > Metazoa > Chordata > Amphibia > Anura > Ranidae > Rana > Rana temporaria. The sequence continues at coordinate 403,978,694 of NC_053493.1, read as the reverse complement.
ATCCCTTCTATTGTGCCAAAGAAGACGCTCAGCTCCCATGATGTCATGGAAGCCTGCAAAAAAAATAGAAATGAAAAAGAAGGCACAGTCATGAAAATTAGTGCATTCATTTTTGAGCTATTGCTACTTAGTATTCAATGATAAAATGATATTATATATTAAAGTTTATACAACATGCTTTGGTTATTTTATGCTAGACAACTTATGCTATTATGTTCCATGGTCATGCACACAGGATGTTTTTACAGCTACTCTTAGGGGAATCTGGCTGAGAAGGCACAATATCCTGGCATAGAGGAAGTGCTGAGACAAGACTTTTATAGGAAGTTCATGGGAGAAGCAAGGTTTTCAAGGTTCAACAGCAATCAAAACACAAGGCAGGGTTGTCCAACAGATCAGATAGGTTTGTCCAGCAGATAAGGCAGGGAGCTGTCCAGCATTCCAGATAGCTCAGTGGGAAGAGTCAATGCCAGGCACAGAAGAGGTCCCAGGTTTAAGCCCAGCTTCTGACAGTACTCCCCTCCTCTAAGGAAGTCCTCTGGACGTCTTAAGGCGTGGTTTGTGAGAAAACCTCTGGTGGAATTCTCTAGTTAATCTAGGGGCATGAACGTTCTCCTCAGTCAGACACCACATCGTCATAATACATATTAGAGTTAGAAAACATTATCTTATGCCCTTTGGGCATTTTTGCTTTAGAAGTTCTTGCCGGGGAGACTTTTGTCGCTTGCAAAGCTTTTTCAAATACCACCAGATCCTGCTTACGGACTATGGTGCCATTTGAGGCATACGTGCAGTCAGGTGGTATAACTTCCTTGGCAGGACAGGAACTAGTGATGGTATCAGGAACAGGTGTTTTCTCAGGAGGCAGTGAAGACGCCTCTGGAGCAGAAGGTGATCCTTTGGCAGGACAGGGTGATGTTACTGCATTTACAACTGTGGAGCTTGGGATGACTACAGGAACTGGTCTGTTCTGTTGTCAGGAGGTTGCATAGTTGCCTCTAGGCCAGATGGTAAGGGCTTCTCTGGGGTATTAGTTGCAGATTCTTGAATGATACTGATATCGTTAACCACCGTAGTCAGGGTACCCACTTGTGTCATTGAACGTGGACAGGTCTTAGCAGTTTACAGACTGATTAGCAGGGGTAGCAGGATGGATCCTAATAGTACCTACTTGAGGAACCTTTGGCCAAGGTGGGCGAGTTGGGCAGAGGGAGATAAGGTGCCCTCTTTCTCCACAATAGAAACAAAGTCCACAGCCTCTCCTCTGCTCTCTTTCACCTTAAGACAGCTTGGTCATGATAACTTCAATCTCCATGGGTTCTTCCAGGGTAGGTGTGCATATATCCTCAGGAGCGTCTAGGCTTTGTGGGATTAGAGCTTCATAGCTTGGCACATACTGGGATGGTTTGGATTTGTATCTGTACAGGGTATTCCTGTCCCTGGGTCCCTGTAAGCCACGTGTCCTAGGAGCAGACTTGGGAACCCTGGTTTTCTTTAAAAATGTATTGTGAGAGCCCAGGGCTAACATGAATGCTTCCCAGCTGTCCAAGACTGGACTCCTTTCCTGTAGTACATGATGAGCCCATGTTTTGATTTGCCCAGTAAACGGGTTGATAGTAGTGCAAATCCTTATATAATCGGTGGCATAGGTCCTAGGCTTAAGAGCAAACAACAGCTTGCAATACATCTTAAAGAATGAAAAGGATGCACAGCTACCGTCAAACCTCTTGGGCATCACAACAAAAGGCTCAGGACATGCTGGTTCCAGGGGCTGGGCTTACTGTATGCAGAAAAGAGGATATGTGGCGCACGATCCAGCAGAGCACGAATTAAACTGAGGTATATAAAAATCTAGTACTAAAGTCCAATAAAAATGTCCATGAAAGTCCTGGATCAATAAAATGTAGTACAAGTGGCTGTGGATAACACTTAGCGGCAGCACCTTAAAGCAGAAGCATTGCTCTGAAACGATCAAAAAAGAAAAGACAAAGTGCGCCAATCTGAGTGCAGTAAGCCCAAATTTAATGACTGAAATAAAATCAAATGAATATACATATAAAAAATGCCTACTCACAAACTAGAAGTGGATTGTAGGCAAAAATGGAGAGATGTAGGCAATCAGGAGGTGCCTGGAGTCCTGCAGTGGTCTTGGCTGGCGGGCATCCAGAGTGTAGGCTGTGGCAGACTGTTGGAGATCGGTGTCGGGGGACAGGAGCAGCGGAGAGCCACAGAGGATGCGGCGTGCGCTTCACCGTGGAGCGCAGCGTGCCGTCGTCGCGCCGGAAGTGACGTGCAGGTCCGGGTCGGCCAATAGGATTACGCGTTTCACAGCGTCAGCTGTTTCGTCAGATCCTGGGCTTACTGTACCTTTAAATAACAGAACTTCTTGTTGCAGTTCTTAAATTTGCTGGTGGAACACTGAACACAGTGTCTGCTGGGAAACTGAGTGTTCTGTCTATCACGGAACTGGACGAGGAACAGGATAAGGTCCAGACCGACCTCAAAGTCAGCATCCACCCGACTCAGGACCAGCTGCCAGAGCCCCTGTAGACCAGGATCGGAGTGAGGTCATTCACTCCAGGTACCTTGCGAGACAGCCGGAACAGATTTTTTTACAGTCCAGGTTTTAGTTGGTCGGCTTACTCTCTTTATGTCTAGCAGCTCCGCCTCCCCCTAATTCCAGACCCTGCTGCGAGTTTAGACACTTGTGCTGCTCTTCGTGTTTTCTCTAATTGCTCTGGTGTTCTCAGTTTTTTTAAACTGGACCGCCACCGTCTGACTGCATGTAACGGGCTGAGCAGGTATGCAGATTGGCAGAGTGAAGCTGCAATGGGCACAGTAAGGTGAGGCGTGCAGTGGGCACAGTGAGGCGTGCAGCGGGCACAGTGAGGCGTGCAAATGGGCTTTGTTGACAGTCTTTTCCACGTACAGTAGCTGCTGCATTCTCACCCTAAGCTCATACTCGAGTCAATACGTTTTCCCAGTTCTTTGTGGTAAAATTAGGTGCCTCGGCTTATATTCGGGTCGGCTTATACTCGAGTATATACGGTATGTATATAAGAATACTGTTGCAATGACCCCTACTGCTACAATTGTTTTTACTAGTATAGCTAGTAATGCTATATCCCCCGTGGCTATATACGGTATGTATAAATTATATTCTATTACAGTACATAAAATATATTTAGTACATCACTGAGTATTTTATTGCAAATAATACTGTATAAGAAAAGCAATTTAGTGTTTTCTTAATATGTATGCTGTGCCTGATGAAATGAGACACTGTTAATACCAAAAAGTGCACTAATAGGGGGAAAGTTAACAACAGTTACTTTCATGTTGTCGTACATCCCACTTGCTCTGAGATAATGGATTTTGTTCTGTGCTTTGAACTCTCAAACCTGCCAAAGTACTTTCATCTCACATTCCGACACTGTTGGTGAGACCAGAGCTTTGATTACTGAAAGTAACATTAGGCCTTTGAAGTCTACCACAACTTTTGTTTAGCGGTCAATTGATTTTCTTTCCAGAAGAGTTGGCATTAAAGTTGGAATGCTCCCAGAATTTTCACTTAAGCTCCACTTCATGGACCCAGCTGTGACCGAAACATTGGATTTTTAAATGATTTTTATTGCAAATATTAACTTTTTTCCTCACTGACTTTCTGAATGGTTTCTGGATGCTTTGAAGAAGAAGGAGAAAAGTTAAACATTTCTGAAATAAAAATGTTATCATTACCTACAGAAGCATGGTTTTTGAATTTGAGCTATGCTCCAAAAATTACATAGCACTGTTAGACTAAGCTACATTTTGTATGGATATTTAAAAGTTCACATGCGGGCTACTTTATACATACACCATCTACTAGCTATTTTGATGTCAATAGATTTTTATTGGGTTTTTGGAACACAAACAGGTATTGCGCTATGTGAGGACAAACATGAGAGATTGATCTTAACACGTTTAGAAAATATAAAGAATGGAAGAACATGGGGCCAGATTCACATAGAATTACATTGCTCCACGGCAGCGTAACGTATGTGATTTACATTACACCGCCGCAGGTTTACAGCGTAAGTGCCTGATTCTCAGAACTCTTACCTGTAAACTTGCGGCGGTGTAACGTAAATGCGCTCGGCGCAAGCCCGCCCAATTCAAATGGGGCGGGCACCATTTAAATTAGGCGCGTTCCCACGCCGAACGTACTGCGCATGCTCCTTCGGGTAAATTACCCGACGTGCATTGCGCTAAATGACGTCGCACGGACGTCATTTGTTTAGACGTTAACGTAAATGGCATCCAGCGCCATTCACGGATGACTTACGCAAACGACGTTGTTTTTTAAATTTTGACGCGGGAACGACGGCCATACTTAACATGGCTTAGGACAACTAGGGCTCAGCCCTAATTTTACGCGGCGTAACTCGACGGAAACAACGTAAAGTTAGATCGACGGGCAGCGCGGACGTTCGGGAATCGCTGTAACTATTCTTTTGCATATTCTACGCCGACCGCAATGGCCTCGCCACCTAGCGGCCGGCCTAGAATTGCATCCTTAAGATCCGACAGTGTAATTCAATTCCACCTGTCGGATCTTAGGGCTAGCTATGCGTAACTGATTCTATGAATCAGTCGCATAGTTAGGACGGCCCTAACACAGAGATACGACGGCGTATCAGGAGATACGCCGTCGTATCTCTTTTGTGAATCTGGCCCATGGTTCTTCACAGTTGGTAAACTTGTAATCTGTTATACATTGTGACCTACATAGTAGAGGGGGTCAGAGAGGTGAATACAAATGGTGTAACAAAGTAACAAATTTGAGTGGACAATGCAATCTTAGATATCTTAGATATATATTAATAATAAGGTGAGGGGTATTGTCCATTACCTCCAGACACCCCATTAGGGATTAAATTGTGTCTTGGGGGGGGGACAACACCCCTTGCTCTCTTTTTAATAATATTCAGTTTCAATAGATTTCTATTTAGTGCAGAGAAAAACAGTAAAACACAGCGTCAACAAGGGTTAGCATAAGCTTGTTGTTATAGTTACATAGTTAGTCAGGGTGAAAAAAGACACCATCCAGTTCAACAATAAAAAAATAAATAAACAAAATAAAAAATATCGTAAATCCCATATACCCAGTTATGATCGGTATGGATATCAGGTTTGACCGTTTTTATGTCATTCTAGCCAGTGTGCCCATTTCTTGGAAATTTACCTTCACTGGCAGCAAACATGGGTTCGTAGGTACCATGTGTATGTACTAGGGTAACTACTACGTGTTTAGTTGGGATGTCAGGGGTTTTCCACTGATGAACAATAGACAATCTATAAGCCAGTAATCTCTGTGTAGTTATAGAATTGAAGCAGTGAGGTATATTTTCCATGATAAATGCCTGACGGTCGAAACATGTTGGCTTTCTTTTTGACTGTTGTATACATGCAATAATAAAACTATGTTTAAGCCATAGCAACAGCCGTTCTCCTTTTTTTTCATGGGCTGTATGGTGGATTACAGAGACTTAACAGGCTGAGTGCTGTGTTCTTGAGGCTCACAAGGCATTGCATAAGAGGTAGTTGCTCGGATGCATCTGTTCCAGGTATAATTTCCATACAAATGTTCAGCAATACAAGCTCTGGGGATGGGGTTATGGTAAGTCCTTTAACTTCAGTGAGGAGTTGAAATGTGTTTTTTTTTTTTTTTTAATTTTTTATTTATACAAAATAGAAGACCGGCCCACAAGGACCACAGCGAGTAAACAGTACAGCAGTTGTTATATGGAGGCATACATACAAAACATGGCAGTTACATAAAATTGTTCTGTGAAAACTTTTAAGCTGCCTGTGGAGATACCTCTCCCGGTCGGGTGTAGCAGCGCACGGAACGGAAGGCTATTTGCCATCCGTCTCGCATCGCCGCCCCCAGTTCAAAAACCGGCATCCCATCCCAATCAGTGCTCTTGTGGTATCTTTCTGCGGCCGGGTACTATGGAACCGTATGTCAGCCCTCCACAATTTCCATTTTCTAAGTGTAGTAGAATATAGGAAAACAGAAGTAGGAATCTGGGTGCTGCTCAGTGAGCAGTCCAGAGATAAAGAGGAGAGGGATAGAGAAATAAAAGAGAAGAGGGAGAAAAGTAGTAGAGGGATTAGGAAGATAAGTGGAGGATAAGGGAGTGAGAGGGGGGGGTTAGGGGGGGGGGAGGTTCGCGAGCATGGACCAACATCACTGCCTGGCGATTCCTCTCACCGTGGCGGCCTCTGCCGTCAGGGCTGCATGTCCAGGGGGGGGCAGGCTCTGACCAGGGGGTGGCGGTAGTTCTCCTCTAAGGGCCTGGCCCTCCTCGGAGTACTTAAATATTGTCCATAATTGCCAGGTCTGGGAGTAGAGTTCACTCCTATCTTGCTTTGACAGGACTAGATCCTCCATCCACCCGATCTCATCCACCTTCCGCAGCCACATGGCCACTGTCGGTGGGTTGGGGGATTTCCAGCACAGGGGGACACAGGCCTTGGCTGCGTCCAGCAAGTGGCGCACCACCGACTTTTTGTATACACGCGTTGGGGTAGAGGTTGCGTGGAGCAGGAAATACGCTGGGTCATCTGGGACTTCGCGCTCCGTGAATTTTTGTGTAACTCGCCTTACCCCCTCCCAGAATGGTCTGAGGAGTGGGCAGGACCAAAAGATATGTAATAGTGTCCCTCTGTCTGATCGGCACCTCCAACAGAGGTCCGATGTGTCCGGAAACAATTTGTGCAATAGGTCTGGTGTTCTGTACCACCTTGTCAGCAGTTTGTAGTTGGTCTCCTGGACCTTGGTGCAAATTTATGATTTGTGTGTAAATGTGAGTATCTGCTGTCTCTTAGCGGGCGTTAGCTGATAGCCCAAGTCTAGTTCCTATCTATCAAGGCTAGGTATCTGAGACCCTTCTACGGGTGTCACCAGTAGCGTATGTAGTAAGGACAGGGCGTGAGGTAGCGCCCCCGACTCCCCGCACATCTCCTTCTAAAGTCGTAAGAGTATGCCCGGCGGGTGGTGGGGGGATGGTTCTGAGGAAGTGGTCCAGCTGGCTGGCTCTCATAAAATCCAGCTGATATTGACCGGACTGGTCCATCAGCTGGGCCGTCGTCTTCCATCGACCCATCTCACTGAAGTGTGAGGCTTGAAAAGTCCCCGTCTCGCGGAGCGCAGCAAATTTGGCGTCTCTAAGTCCTGGTGTAAAGTTTGGGCTGCCCAGAATTGGGCGTAGCGGTGAGGTCTCTGACGTCAGGCGGTACTGTTCTAACAGCCTAGCGCATACCTTTGTAGTATTCCCTATCATCGGGTGGTGTTGTACGTCTGTTTGTTGTAGGGCACGGCACCACGGAGCACGTCGTAGCATAATGTCACATTGTGCCTGCTCTAATTGTGGCCAAAGTTTGAGCGAACTGTGTCGATTCCAGTCTATGAGCCGGTTTAACTGCGCTGCATGATAATACGTTCGGACGTTTGGCATGGCTAGGCCACCACATAATTTGGGTAATGAGAGGACGGCTTTATTTACCCGGGATCGCTTCCCTGCCCACAAAAAAGTTCCGAACGCGGCTTGTGTTTGCCTAAAAAATTCCGAGGGGACATGTACGGGGAGGGCTTGCAACAAGTACACGAATTTGGGCAGAATGGACATCTTCAGAATGTTGCACCTACCGAACCAGGAATGTAATCCGACGGTCCAGTGGTTCAACAGTTGTTGGACTGTCCTAAGCAATGGAGGGAAATTAAGTTGGAATATATTAGACAGTCGTGATGGGATCCGTGTTCCTAAATACGTTAGTGCTGTGTCCGTCCATTTTAGATGAAAGCTTTGTTTAAGTCGGGTCAGTAGTGGTTGAGATATTCCCACCCCCATCGCCTCTGACTTTGAGGCCTTGTACTCACGACCGGATCTGTGCGCTGGAAACTGTCTGCCCGACAGTTTCCGGCGTACAAGGCTGATTTGTGTTTTGTTCCGCTGGCGTGTACACACCAGCGGACCAAATTCCCGTCGTACCGGAACGCGTGCACGTAAACTACGTACGACGTCACTATAAAGGGGAAGACCAAAGTTAATGGCGCCGCCCTCTGTTCCTCTTTTGCTAGTTACGTGTTTGCTCGTGTTAGTGAAGGTTTGGTTAGAGCTGATTCGCGCTTCTCGGTCTCCAGGCTTTGACAGCGTGTATTCACGGGTTCAGTGCGTGTGCTTGCGGTAACGTAGTTGTCATTCGGCTATAGGCAAGCAGGTTGTTTCTGCTTTAGCAGTTGCATCCTGTGCGCTCGTATCTGTTTGTCACGCGTTTGTCGCAGGTAGTGCTGGATTTGCGAGTGCTTTCTGTTTCAGTGTGTTCTTGACTGACCAGCCGGCCGGTTTGAAGCCATGATGGAGCAGCAGCGTCAATTTTCGCGAGTTGGTGCTGTTTATGGGATGGCTGCTGGATATGTTCATTTGTCCAGTACTTTGGCCAGAAACAGGGGGCGGAGGCGTTTCTGGACCAAGAATTGGTTGCGCCAGCGTGACCAGTTCTCACATATGCCTCTGCTTAGGGAACTCCAGGAGAATAATCCTAATGACTTTAGGAATTTTCTCCGCATGACGGACCCCGTATTCAACCGTCTGCTGGATCTTCTGTCCCCCTATATCACGAGGCAGGACACTGTGATGCGCCAAGCCATCACGGCCGAGCAGAGGCTTATTGCCACGTTGCGGTACCTGGCGACTGGGAGGAGCCTGCAGGACCTCAAGTTCTCGACAGGCATCTCTCCGCAGGCGCTTGGGGTCATCATACCGGACACGTGTGCTGCCATCATCAAAGTTATGCATGAGGAGTATATTAAGGTAAGTTTCCTGGCTCTAATAATGTGGCCAACTAACTTTCTTTTTATTTTCCCAGATATGCTGTGTGTTTAACTAACGTTACCTTTTCTCCCTATGCATGTTGATATCAGCTTTACATGTTTTATTCTTGGCCTACCTGCATATTTGTCCCTTACCCAATATTAACCTGTCCAGCATGCTATCCTAGGGACAAACCCACCTTGCCATTTTTTCAAACAGGACTTTTTGGTTTTTGTGCCCCCCCCCCCCCTTCAAACTTTTATTGTCCCCATCAGAGGGCTGTGGAGTCTCTTAATGAAGTGGCCCTATATATTTCATTTCCCAAATTCTCCATGCACATTTTTCTAATGCAATTTTAATACTGTGAACTGTCACAAGGATGCTTGTAGGATGTATTTGTTACAAAGTACTAAATCTCTAATTTTGTTTGTCCCCACAGCTACCCTCCACACCACAGGAATGGCAGTCTGTGGCTTCCCAATTTGCCCAGCGGTGTGATTTTCCAAACTGCGGTGGAGCAATAGATGGGAAACACGTCCGCATTGTGCCCCCACCCCGCTCGGGGTCGTACTATTATAATTACAAGGGTTATCATAGTATTGTGTTGATGGCGGTGGTGTCGGCACAGTATGAGTTTCTATATGTGGACGTGGGGAAGAACGGCCGGATGTCTGATGGGGGAGTGTTCGCACGGACTGATTTCTATGATCGTCTCCAAGCTGGTGGTCTGGCATTGCCACCAGATGAAGATAATGTGGAAGGACTTCCGTTTGTGTTCCTAGCGGACGAGGCTTTCGGGCTTGGTCCTCACCTCATGCGGCCTTTTCCCCAGAGGACCCTCACCTCAGAGAGGAGTGTGTTTAATTTTCGGTTGGCCAGGGCTCGGAGGGTAGTCGAGAATGCCTTTGGGATACTCACCAACCGGTTCCGCCTGTTCAGGACATCGATACATCTGGCGGAATATAAATTGGACACCGTTGTATTTGCCTGCTGCATTTTGCACAACTTTTTACGCAGGCACTCCCAGACGTACCTACCCGACATCGGTTCTGAGGCAAGACTACCCTCAGATCCCCTTCCCGGGCTGGACACTGGTCGCGCTGGCTTGGCCCCCCAATCAGCTCGTGAGGTACGCGACAAATATGTTGAGTACTTCATGGGTCGGGGGGCCATTGCTATGCCAGATCATATTTCTTTCTAATTCGGCCCCCAAAGAAAGGAATATTCTAAAAAATAATAAATAATTAGACCATTGGACTTTATACAGTTGTTTGTCATTAATGCTTTTTCTCTTTTTCTGTCTTCCTGGTTCTCTAACTAACTTCTTCAATTGTAATGCATAATTGATTTCTCCACTTTTAGTAACTAACCACATTTTGCACATTATTCACTCATCTACAAACAGGGTATTGAGTCTAGAAATAAGAAGCAACTCCATTTGTAAATGTTGAGGTCAATTTTTTTTAATTTTTGCTTGTTCATGACCCCAAAAATAATTTTATATTTTTTTCATTACTCCCTGCTTTTGTACTTAGGAGTCTTCAAAATTTTTTTAAAATTTTCTTTTTTTTTTCAGGTAATTCAACCAAAAATATTATGCAGATTATACATTTATTAACAAGTTCACTTTTTTTTTCATCAAATATAGTTAGATTTATTGTTTACATATATATATATATATAGATTATATTTGGTGGGGTGTTTACCGCCTTAATTTTTTTTTTGGCCATATTTTTTAGGCACAAAAAACAATAATTTTTTAACCATTTTTTTTTTTTTTGGTGTGTTTTTCTAAAAGAAAATTTTTAGGTGAGAATTTGGAGTCAAATCTCTACTTCACTAAATTCAGTGATTAGAGAGATGTATAATTCTATATATATATTTAAAAAATTTTTTGGCGTTGTTTATTCTTTATGGTCTAAACTTTATAGTATCCCAAAATGTTCAACATGGTCAAAAAGTAACAAAATCCAATTCAAAAAATATAAAAACTCACAACAGCAGTCAGTCATGGTGTGCTTTCACACTGGAACACGCCAAAATTGGAAGATACACACATTCAGTGCAAACTCGCCAAATGTCATTGGTTCAACAGACAAATGGCCACATGTGCTATCTGACATCATGGGTGATCAATGTCTGTGTTTTGTGGGAGCAAACCCTTCCTCTCAACTACTTGAGGATGGAGGAGGGGGTTGGACCCACAAAGCACAGACATTAGATATTCTGTGATGGCAGATAGCACATGTTGGCACACTGTGTGTGTATATTCAAATTTTGGCGTATTCATTATTCAAACTGTAAAAATGTTTGTGGGGGCGGGGGATGGGCGGGGGGTGTTTCAGTCTTTGACACGGCCCATCATGTCAATAATGTTCTTAAAATTAGATTCGATCACCATCATTCTTTGCCGCATATTGTCCATTTCCGTGCTGCATTCCAAAAGGACATTTGTTACATTCTGTTCCATGAGAAACATCCTTTCACGCATATTGTGCATTTCAGTGCTGCACTCCATTACCTGCTGAATAATTATAGCAGCACTTGCACGTGAAAATATTGGCACACCATCCTCCTCCCCTAAAACAACAAAAAAAAATGGCATTTACAATATTATTTTTCAATGAGGCCTATCTACATATGTTTTTTGGAATCAAGCTAGGGTGACACTGACCTGATGGGCTTCTCCTTTCCACCTCTTCGACATCTTCTATCACTCCTCCTTCTTCCACCACCTCCCCATCATCTTCTATCACTCCTCCTTCTTCCACCACTTCCCCATCATCTTGGACTCCTCCTTCATCCATCAATCCACCTTCTTTCAATTCGCCAAATTGTTCTTCCGCCACTTGCCCTTCATCTGCTATGACTTCTAAGTCCAAAATTACTTCTTCCTCCTCTCTTCCTTCCTCCTCTCCTTCCACATCCTCCTCTCCTTCCACATCCTCTTCTCCTTCCACATTCTCCTCTCCTTCCACATCCTCTTCTCCTTCCACATCCTCCTCCTCCTCCACATGTTGAGATGGCAGATTTTGGCCTTGTCTGGCCCTCTCTGCCTCCTCCAAATGCTGGCGACTTCTTTCCCCTGAAATAAACCAAAAAAAATGTAGACTCATCAGCACACAGATATTGGAGAGCATAAATCGCACACATTGCTTAGAAGATGCTTTCATTTAGTTACTTTTATCTTTCACCAAACCTACATTTTGCAATTACTTCTATATGGCAAGCTCTGATCCTGCCCCTTTTTAGCAAAGTGACACACATGGATGTCCCCCCTAAACTGTATTTCTGGGAGACCCTACCAAAACCCATTTTTGATTTGGGGAGACACAGGTGCTCTGCATTGCAGATGTGAAAACATCTGCTTTATTACCACTGTTTTTAGAATGAATCCTGTTTGCCTTTCCCATTCTCATACTTTTTTTTTCTAGAACTAGCTTTTACACAATGTTTACAAACAAAGTTTTTGGCCAGTGAGCCATGTCCAGGTGTGTTGTTCCTGTAATAACCGAGCCTTTCTGATAAACTATGTGATGTTACGTTGTTTACTAAGAACACTGTTTGTAAATATGTAGTTATTTATGTTCTAAAAAATAAATAACAACATGTCTTTAAAATTACAAGCTGGCCAAGGAGGCAGATGGTGAAATATACATGGCAACACATTATTGCAGACAATCACCACCCCCCCCCCCCCAAACCCAATATATATTTACTTACTTTTACGCAGAATTTTAAGTATTTTCTTCATCTGATGTGGCTCCCTCAATTTTAAGTCTGACCATCGTTTCCTCAGCTGTTCCTTGGACCTGGTGATCCCAAACATCCTCTGCATTCTCCTCGCCACCTTGTCCATAATATGTGCCTTTCGGCGGTTAGGGGTCTTGTATGGCCCTAATTCCCCATCATAGTCCTTCTTTCGCATGATGTAAACTAACTCCACCATTTCCTGGAACCGCATATTAGTGGCTTTATATCTTCTTTTCCTTGATCGGGACGTCCCTGCCTCTGTCCCTTCACTTGTGGCATGAGAGCATCGTGCCCGCTCGTGTGACATCGCCATCTTTCCTTTCCCACAGAGATTATGGGCGTGGAAAAGATGAATTCTTACGCCATGGGCGGAGAAGAGGGCGGCGTTTAATACATACGCGGAGTGTAGAGAATGCAAACAACGTGTTTACGTCCGTTACGCGGAGAATCTTCGAGCGCATCCAGAACATACACAGTTAACGCCATATTTCCTAAACTCATTGATTAGGGGCCTCGCAAAGGTGACGAGGGCGGGGTTTCATAAATACGCGGAGTGTTTAAAAGGTTTACGCCGTGATTACGCATCTTACGCGGTAATTAGGCGAGCGTGAGAAACGAGGAGCGAGAGACAGGAAGGTAAGGAAATTAAAAATGTGATCAGCAGAGGCCTTGAAAATGTAGACACATGGGATGGGGGTTTGGCCTGTTGGTTGCACCCTTTTTAAGCTATTCTGTCTATGGGGTACCACAATGTTATTTTGGTATCCAAATGCTTTTGGACACCTCACAAAATAGAGATGTGAACAATGCTGTACCTCATTGACAAGTTTTTGAATGGTGTATTCAGATCAGGCAAAGTATTGTTCAAGTGTTGGTTGTACAGAGGTCATTAGGAAGTGTCTTTTATGTCATCCATTGTCAGGGGCATGAGATTTACACAGGAAAGAGTGCCTAGATGAATACTGTCATTTGTAAGCATTGTTTATTTTTCAATATTAAAAATATTTACTGCAATGTTAACAATGGCTCTGCATCTAGCAAATCAATGTTTGGTACAACCAATGCGGCCGAGCTGACAATCATTGTTTAAACAAGAGAGACTGTGTTTGTAATTAGATATAGGTAATAAATTTAAAGACACATATTATATCAAGGTCAACGCTGATCCTTTTGAATATTTATTTTTCTTTGGTTTATGTTTTTTGAATCTAGACTCAAAAAAAAATATCATATTTCAAAAAGTAAAATGGACCAACTACAAACCAAGGAAGCTATAGAGGCCTTACTACAAAAATATCAGGACACGCCCATCCTGTGGAATTCAAAACACGCATTATATTGTAATAAAGATGTACGAGCGGCAGCACTAGAAGAGCTAGCAAACTATATGCAAACATGGGTGCCAGGATGCACTGCCAACATGGTGAAGGATAAACTTGCCAACCTCAGAAGCACATACAGGAGAGCATACAAAGCTAATAAATTAAAAAAATCGGGAGCAGCAGCAAGACAAGCAAAGGAACCCAAACTGTGGTATTATAAACAGATGGCTTTTTTGCGGGACGAAATGGAAGGCAGGAAAACGATGTCCAGTCTTTCTTCCAACCTTTCCTCCATGCTACCTTCCAGCGGACCTTCCCCAGATGACCACAGCCCTGCAGAGTCGGAGGAAGAGGGCCTGGCTGACAGAGATGCAGATCTGCCACCCTTCGATGAGGAGGTATAGTAGTTTCCTCTATATTTATGGCGTAAATAATTCTTGGTGGATTAATGATTAGATATTGTAAAAATAAAACCAAGCTGGAAAAAAGCAAACAAAAAGGTGTACAGACAAATAGGTGTCAGGGATGACAACTGCAGGGGTCAGAAGTAGAGTGTATTCAAGTAATAATGAACAGAAAATACTGAACGAAAAACATGAAAATGAGTGTGGTTTTATTTAGCGAAATTGTAAAAAAATTCTTATTTTTTCCACACAGGAAGAAGAGATCAGCCAGGAGGTGGCAGATCCTCAGGTGTCTGTCAGCCAGGAGGAGGCCGGGGTCAGTGGCAGCCAGGAGGAGGCCGGGGTCAGTGGCAGCCAGGAGGAGGCCGGGGTCAGTGGCAGCCAGGAGGAGGCCGGGGTCAGTGGCAGCCAGGAGGAGGCTGGGCCCAGTGGCCTGCAGCAGGTCCACCCGGCCAGGAGAACCACCACCAGCCAGTCTTCTCCCCCCCAGGTGAGGCCATCAGGCCGAAGGAGGCAGTTGAGGCCTGTGGAGGAGGCAAGCCTCCGCATGATCCAGGAGGCAAGCGCCATCATGAGGGCCCCCCTCAACCCCACAGAGGCCTTCAGTGCCTCATTGGCCCATGATTTAAATGAAGGGGAGGAGGACCAGAGAAGACTGGCAAAGGCCCTGATGAACCAGGTCCTTTGGTGGATGCAGAGGGGCCTGCTGACCCCAGACACTGGGCTATGTGACCCGGCCCGGCTTGCGGAACACCATCCTCCTGCTGCCACATCAACCCCACCTGCAAGACCCCGTGTTCGATCCGCTGGAAGGCTGCCTGGAGGGAAGGCTGGAAAGAGGAGGAAACGTTGATTTTCTGCCTTCCATTTCCTTCCACATAAAGGACATCGTGTTTGTACTACCACAGTTTGGGTTCCTTTGTTTGTGTGCTGCTGCTTCATATTTTTGTGTTTGGCTACTGAGGCTTGGAAGTTTATCCTTCACCATGTTGGAAATGCAAGTTTGCATATAGTTTGCTATCTATTCTAGTGCTGCCGTTCTTTTTATTTTTTTGTGATGACATTTGCCTGAATAAAAGGCCTTTTGCTTTCATTTGAAAACATGTCTATTGTTTGATATACTGTGGGGATTATTAGGCAGCAAACCTTTAATAAATATACAATGGGTAATTTACAAAGGACACACTCCTTGGGGGGGGGGGGACATTTGGTGTGCCAACATGGTTTAATATTCTCTAATGAAACACCAAAAAAAAAAAAAAAATTTCAAAAAACATGTAAAAAAAAAATAGTTTAAATGGTGACATAACTAGAAACAAAAAAAAAAATGAAAAAAAAATGAACATTCCTTTACAAAAATGACTACTCTAAATTATGGAGGACCACCAACCAAAACACACGTCTGGCATAGAAAACATTATTAAAGGATTACATCACAAGCAAGAAATGTGACATTTCAGTATGGGACAACTCTATTGAAATTGCATCAGCAAGAGAACGGGGTTATTCTAGCAAGAGAAGAATTAATAAAACGAGGCTTTAAAATGTGGTTTAGTGCGCCTTTTTAAGACATTGTTCTCTTGCTAGAATAAAAGGTTTCTAATGACGAATGTGCCATATCCCAAAGAAACGCGAGTTTTACCTGAACGAGCGCTCCCGTCTCCTCATTTGGACTGAGCATGCGCGGGGTTTTTGTACGCTGCTTTTGTGTACAGACGACCGAACATGTCTGACGGACACGATTCCAGCAGACTGTTTTAAAGCAAGACCAGGAAACAGTTGTTCGTTGGAAAACGGTCTGGCCGACGATTGTTTGCTGGAATTCTGTACGTTACTGCCTACACACGAACGAACATGTCCGCTGAAACTGGTCCGCGGACCAGTTTCAGCAGACATGTTTGGTCGTGAGTACGAGGCCTGACAGGTTAATTTTTAAGTTCGATAGTTTTCCGTAGGAGTCAAATTCACGCATCAAATTTGGAAGGGACGACGACGGGTTAGTCAGAGAGAACAGCATGTCATCAGCATAGGCCGAGACTTTGTATTGGTTGTTTCCGACCTCGATTCCCGTAATATTTGGGTTCCGCCGTATTTGCCGTAGGAAGGGTTCTAACGTCAGGGCGAATAGGAGGGGCAACAGCGGGCATCCCTGTCTGGTCCCATTCGCGATCGGAAATGGGTCTGACAGCGTTCCATTTGCTCTTACTCTGGCCGTTGGTTTCGTATAGGCCGCAGTTATCCATCGCATCATTTTCTGACCTATCCCTACGTGACTCAAGGTGGCGAATAAGAATCTCCAGCTCACCCGGTCGAATGCCTTTTCGGCGTCCGTCCCTACAAGAACACAGGGGACCTTTGTTTTATTAGCTACGTGGAGCAGGTTCAATACCTTGGTCGTATTGTCCCTGGCCTCCCTGGTTGGGACAAAGCCCACTTGATCCAGGTGAACAAGACCAGGGAGATACTTCTGAATTCTCGTGGCGATCACTTTTGTGAACAGCTTGATGTCAGTGTTCAGCAGTGAAATGGGTCGATAACTGCCGCATTGACCCGGGTCTTTACCCTCTTTATGGATCACTGCTATTTGCGCCTGCAGAGTGGAAATATGGAACGCGCCCTCTGTCCCCAAGGCATTGAACAGGCTCACCAAATGGCTCCCCAGAGATGGCAGCAGGGACTTGTAGTATGTGGCCGTAAGACCATCTGGGCCCGGGGCCTTCCCTGGTTTGGAAGATTTTAGTGCCATCTGTATCTCTGGTAGGGTAATTGGCTCTTCCAGCTCTTCTCTCATTTCTGTTGTTAAGGTCGGCATGCTGGAGGAAGTCAGATACTCCGTCGTCTGGTCCGAGTCAGGTTCTGGGATTGGGGGGGGGAGATTGTACAGGTTTGTATAAAAATTTTTGAATTCCTGGGAAATCTGTTGAGGGGTGGAAACCTTTCGTCCTTCGCGTGTGACTATGTGCGGTATGTATGATGCCGCGTTTTGTGTACGGAGTGCTTGCGCCAGCATTCTCCCGCATTTATTGCCCGATTCGTAACCATGTCGCCTACATATTTGTATCGCCGCTTTGGCCTTGAAATGTAATGTGTGCGAGTGGTGTTTAGTTCAGAGTTCACTTGGGGCATCTGGGACTGTTTATGTTGGGTTTCTAGTAACTGTAACTTAACGAGCAGTTTGTTGAGTTGGTCTGTTCTCAGTCTCTTCAGTCTGGCCCCATGTTTGATTAGAATCCCCCTTATGACCGCCTTGTGGGCTTCCCAAACTACTCCCGCATCGCTGTCTTGTGTGGTGTTAGAGTCAAAGTAATGTCTCACCTCCTCAACCACCTCTGCCATGGTATCAGCGTCCTGCAGCAGGCTCTCATTAAGTCGCCAGGGACGTGTCTGGGCCGTCTGTGCATCTGTCAGGGCATACACTAGCGTGACCGGTGCGTGGTCGGACCAAGTTATCGACCCTATCGACACGTCCTCCACTGCCGAAAGATGTCTGTGAGGTATCAGGAAGTAGTCAATCCTGGAATAGGATACATGGGGTTTGGAGTAGAAGGTGTAGTCCTTCTCTCCAGGATGAAGAAGACGCCAGGCGTCCACTAGCTGTGCCGAGTGTAGCGTCGTGTGTATGCGTTTACGGGAGTCTCTGGAGGTGGAGGAGAGCCCTGTCGAGGTGTCCTCCTCAGGAATCAAAGGAATGTTAAGGTCGCCTCCTATAATTAGTTGTCCCTCCGCGTATCGCAATAACTGTTTTAATTGTCTGATCAGAAAAGTATCTTGGTGCTCGTTTGGGGCGTAGAGGTTCGCTATAGTAACCTGAACCTGTCCAATTCTGCCCTTCAGGAACAGAAATCGTCCCTCCGTGTCTAATTTAACATCCTCATATGACCAGGGGACTCTAGCTGAGAGTAGTATGGAAACCCCCCTGGATTTTGCTGCCGCATAGTTTGAGTGGTATACCGTGGGATAGTGTCTACTTTTTAGCATAGGTATGTTCCCTTCTCTAAAATGCGTCTCCTGTAGTAACACTACGTCCGCGCCTAAGCGACGCATATCACTCAGGAGCATTCTCCTCTTTTCTGGGATGTTCAGGCCATTGGCGTTCAATGACACCACAGTCAGCCTGTCCATGCCCGCGAACTCGGGGAGGGTGTGTCCCCTTGGGTCAGAGGGGGGTAGGAAGGTGTGGGGTGGGGGTCAACCCTCTCGGATATAGGGGGTCGGGTGGGTAGGAAGTGTCAGGAGAGTGAGGGGAGTAGGGGAAAGGAAGGATTCAAGTTAGGAGGCCACCAACAGAGTGTGTGGCTAGAGAGAAAGAGTCTAATTTAGCCTAAACAGCTAAAGGCGCTCTCCAGCTAAAAACTGGGAACCGAGCGCAGGCCTAAGTGGGTAGGTGGGTAGGACAGGGTCTGCAAAAGCGAGCTCCCGGGTCCCCGTCCCCCCCCCCGACCATAGGTGATGTTGGGGCCCAAGTTGACAGTGCAATCTAAGTCATCAAACATTCCAGGTGTAGTATAACATCAGATTATTCATAATATAAAAGAACCAAGCAGAACAGAACAACACAGCATCACATGGTACATAGCAACCCAAAGTCAACAGGGCATTCTAGTTCTTTCCTCAGCTTGAAGTGTCATTAATCCCCGTGTGAGGGGGACCCCTCTGTTGTGCTCTATGCATGTGGTGCTGTTTCTAACTAGAACTGGCAGAGTGGTGGTGAGCCATGTTATCTCCCCCTCCCCTTTATTTAAAAAAAATACCACCGCTCCCCTCCTCCACGTCCCGGCCAATAAGGCACAGGAAGACCGCCGAGTTATTCTCCCTAAATGAGAGATCCCCCCTCCATACCGAGCAACCGCTCAACATTCCCTCCCCCAACATCACATCGGTCCCTAGTGCAATGGTGTCCTCCCATCACCCCACGGGTCCCCTCAACTCCCCCCCGCATGGCCACCGTCCAGGCCCTCAGAGGGCTTAGCTACGCCTCAGCGTACCTGTTGGTCCGGTGGTGGGGGATCCTTCGCCTCCCTCCCTTCATCCTGGGTAGCGGCTCCAAGTGTCACTGAGAAGGGGGCTGTGGGGTGGTGCTAACATGACCCGTTACCAACATGGGCGGGTCATATCATGTCCCCTTGTGGGGTGGGAGTTCGAGGAAGTACCTGCCTGTCAGGAGGGGTCATGAGGGTGAGAGGACCCATCTCCTCCGCAGGGGAGTGCCAATTTCAAACTGGTTAAGGGGCCTCTGCAGCCTGGGCATGCACATGTGGCCTACAGGGGCTGGTTGCCTTCCCCCACCCCCCGCTTAATATCAAATAACTGGCGTGGGTTCAAAATGGGAACACCTCCGGGCCAAAACAGAGTCCACGGGCACTCCCTCTTTTCCCTGGTCTGACATGGCGCGGGGGGAGGAAAGAGAATCTGATGCCGACCCAAATATGGCAGCTCGAGTTCAGACACAGGAAGATGGGGGTCATGCACTGGAACGCCATTCAGGGTCTGTTCACGACCATCGTGCCCGTTAGTGGGGTGGAAGATTGGGGGAGACCCCGCTTGTCAGGTGGGGTCAGGAGGGCGAGTGATCCCATCACCTCGGCGGGGGAGCGCCAGCTTCAGGTCGGGCAAGGGGTCTCTGCAGCCCGGGCATGCTTATGTGGCCTACAGGGGTTAGTTGCCTTCCCCCACCCCCCGCTTAACAACCGTAGTGGGTTCTGAGTGGGAGAATGGCCGGGCCAGAGCAGTGTCTATGGGCGTTCCTTCTTTACCCAGGGCTGACAATGCGGGTGGAAAAAAGTAATCCTGATGACAGTCTGGTCATGGCAGTTAACATTCAGTTTCAGGGAGAGGGGGGTCAAACAATTGGTCACCATGCAGGGTCTACTCACACTATCCCTGCGGCTCGTTTCCCGATGGTGCTCTTTGCCGTCGTCTGTTCTGTCTGCGCTGTCTCGGCTGTGCGGCTGCTCTGTAGTTGGAAGGCCCCGATCTCCCGATCGTACGCGGCAGGATCTGCAACCAGTCTGGCACCGATACAGGCTCAGCTCCCAAGAACCGGAACAGTCCCGGCAGGTCCACCGGAGTCATCAGGGTGTAGGCCATACCTTCTTTCCTAAAGGTGACAGACAGTGGGTAACCCCACCGGTAGGTAAAGCCGAGTTGCTTCGCAAGGTCTAATACGGGTCTGAGCATTGCCCTGCGTCGAAGTGTTGCCCTGGATAGGTCCGGCAGGATCGTGATTCGTGCTCCCTCCACCGTCACCTCCTCATGTTCCCAGGCGCCTCGCACTATTCGCTCCTTCTGGGCATATCTGAGGAGTCTGCAGATCACGTCGCGCGGCCTGTCTTGATCCGCCATCCTGGGGCCTAGAGCGTGGTGCGCCCTGTCGATCTCGATTACCTCCAGCGGTTCCCCCAGCACCTCTCGGAACAGCTCCTGGAGTTTCCCCTCCAGTGTCTCCGCATCTACCGTCTCGGGTAGCCCCCGTAGCCGCAGATTGTTGCGGCGGCTCCGGTCTTCCACATCCTCCAGGTGGAGCTGTAGGGCAATCGCCGTGTCTCTGTGTTGGTCTCTCGCTCTCTCCAGGCCTGACACCCGCTGTTCCAGGGCCGTGAACGATGCTTCGCCCGTCGTCACTCTCTCCGCCAGGGAGGATACGTCCGCCTTCACCTCCTGGAAGTCTCGGCGGTGGGTCTCCTCCAATTTGAGGATCAGCGCCTCTATGTCCGACCGCGTGGGGAGGGCCTCAAGCAGGGCCCGGATTTCTCTCTCCACCGGGGAGCCCCCCGGGGAGGAGGACGGGGATTCCATGCCAAGGTCAGCGAGGCTCAGTGGTGCTCGAGAGCCTGAAGGTAAGTCCGGTGTCGCTGGGGCTAGAGTCCACTCACCGCGCTCCAGGGTTTCTGTCCGGACTGCAGGCGCCGCACCGCGTGGCGCCGTTGCTCTGGCTCCCGGGGATATCCGCTGTTGGTGCTGAAAATACCGGTGCAAATCTCCGGACGGAGTGCTAGATCTGGTCACCCGGGTAGTAGCTTTAATGCTACGCTTTTTGGCCGATTGCATGCCGAATTTAGTGGTGTTTTGGCCGGTATAGGGGAGGACAAGGCCGGGAGCTCGAGGAAGAAACAGCTTCACTCAGCCATGTCCAGGCCACGCCCCCTGAAATGTGTTTTGCCATAGTGTAGAAAGCTGATTACATTGCCAAAGAAGGTGGAACAGATTTCCTACCTCTCCACATTGTCTCCAGCGTAGGGCTTGCATGGCTCAGTCAAATGTGTGAATTTTAGATGGAGTGATATACCATCTAAGGGTGATTTTGTGAACTAGTTCCCAAAGGCTTGAGGACCCAGTGGCTTGGAAGCTGGTTTTAAAGGCTAACAGCCATTGAAATTCACTTACGGAGCGGCCAATGTCCTTTTCCCATTTAAGTAAAGGCAGGCTTGTACTAAAGGAGATCTTGCTACCTAGTAGGTTGTAAAAAAATGTGATGCCCGTTTTTGTTGTGTGGGGTGTGAAAGATACCTCCATATAAGTGGATGTACCTCTATCTGTATTTGAGGGTTGCGCAGTAGAAAGTGAGTCAGTCGTATATATTGGTAGTAGTCCTTTTGGGTAAGGGGGTAAGAGTTTTGTAGAGATGTGAAGGGTCTAAAGAGGTTGTTAGAGAGAAGATCTGATACATAACATACCCCCTTATCTTGCCATGTTCGTGTTGAGAAGTTGGGAATGAGTATAGAGAAGACAGATATTGGTAATGATATTTTGTAAGGGGAGTCCCCATTGGATGCAATTTTAAGTAAGTCGTTAGATGCCAGTCTGGAGGCAATAATGGTGGGTGATAGTGTGGTATTTGTTTAGGACTGGAGTATGCTGAGTAACAAGGTCATGGTCAGGAATTTGGGATGTTTCAATGTTGAGCCAAGGACAAGTAGGTTCAGGTGTAAACCAAGTGTTAAAGTGATACTAAAGGTTCCCCTTTTTTTTTTTTAAATAACAAACATGTCATACTTATGTCCACTGTGCAGTTTGTTTTGCACAGAGTGGCCCTGATCCACCTGTTCTGGGGTCCCGCGGCATCTCTTGCAGCTCTTGCGGCTCCTCCCCGCATTAGATAAACACTCTGGAAAGCTCTCTCCCAAGGGGGTTACTTTGCGGGCGTGCTCCTGAGTCATACACTCGGCGTCCAAAGACGCCGAGTGTATGACTCGGCCCCGCCCCTGAGCACCTGCGTCATTGGATTTGATTGACAGCAGCGGGAGCCAATGGCTGCGCTGCTATCAATCTTTTCAATCAAAGCCGGGACTCCGGGTGAGAGAAGGACGGCATGAACACGCCCACTGAAATTTGGGGCTCAGGTAAGTAAAACGGGGGGCTGGGGGGACGGACACTGCAAGGTGTTTTTTCATTTTAATGTATACGATGCATGAAGGTGAAAAAACACGTACTGTAGGTTTACAACCCTTTTAAGTTGGGAAAGTATAGCTGTGTTATAGTAATATCTAAAGTGAACAGACCCTGCACCTCCCACTGATTTATGTTTCAAGAGGATGGCACAGAAACATCTAGCTTTTTTATTTTGCCATATGTAGCCTCCCAGTATGTTTTGTAGAGAGGTGAAAAAAAAAAACTAGGGACCAGGATCGGCAGTCATCTGAACAAGTAAAAGAGCTGTGGTAGTTTAAGCATTTTAAATGCTAGTCTTCCTGATCATGATAAAGTTGTCTTAGAAAGCTCCTCAAGTTCTTTTGGGAGGTTAATAAAGAAGGGAATGTAGTTTGCTCAAAAGAGAGAGGAGGTTGAGTTGGTTAGTTTTAGCCCCTAGATAGGAGATGGATTCTGTAACCCATGTATATGTATACTTTTTTCTATTTCGGTTGGCTGTTCTTTAGGAGTCACTAAAGTTAGGATAAATGATTACTACTATTTTAGAGGTACACCAACTACTGGCTACTTTAAAGGTACACCAACTACTGGCTATTTTATAGGTACACCGACTACTGGCTACTTTATAGGTACACCATCTACTGGCTACTTTATAGGTACACCAACTACTGGCTACTTTATAGGTACACCAACTACTGGCTATTTTATAGCTACACCAACTACTGGCTATTTTATAGGTATACCGACTACTGGCTACTTTATAGGTACACCATCTACTGGCTACTTTATAGGTACACCAACTACTGGCTACTTTATAGGTACGCCAACTACTGGCTATTTTATAGGTACACCAACTACTAGCTACTTTATAGGTACACCATCTACTGGCTACTTTATAGGTACACCAACTACTGGCTACTTTATAGGTACACCAACTACTGACTACTTTAGAGGTACACCGACTACTGACTACTTTAGAGGTACACCGACTACTGACTACTTTATAGGTACGCCAACTACTGGCTACTTTATAGGTACACTGGGCCAGATCCTCAAAAGAGATACGCAGGCGTTTTTTTTTTGCCCGCCGTAACTTTTTTTTTTCCCGACGGAACTTTTTTTATCCGGCGCGATTCACAAAACTCGGCGTAACGTAAAACCGCGCAAAGCACGTCGGGAAAATTACGGCGGGAGCATGCGCAGTACGTCCGGCGTGGGAGCACGCCTAATTTAAATGGGACTCGCCCCATTTGAATAGGAACGCCTTGCGCCGGCCGGATTTAAGTTACACAGCTGAAAATTTCTAGGTAAGTGCTTTGTGGATCGGGCACTTAGGTAGAAATTTTCCGGCAGTGTAACTTAAATGGGAATTTTTAAGTTACGGCGGCTGGCTGTGGATCTGGCCCACTGACTACTTTTATAGGTACACCAACTACTGGCTACTTTATAGGTACACCGACTACTGGTTACTTTATAGGTACACCGACTACTGGCTTCTTTATAGTTATACCAACTACTGGCTACTTTATAGGTAAACCAACTACTGGCTACTTTATAGGTACGTAAACCTACTAGGGGTGCAAATGGTCTGCAACAATGTCATATTAAAACATTGAAACAATGGCTATTTACCATTAAAAGGTTGAGGTGTAATTCCAATTTTATTGAGAGAAAAAAAATACTCTTTGGGTGATTAATGTACGCTGCAAGGATCTTCAGAAAGACAGATTGAGCTTCATCGAAATGTTGACAATACAATTCTGCTGCTTTGATTTATCTCCACTGCAAGACCCATGGGTGCAAGTGGATTTGTATTGACATTTCTTTGTGGGTGAGCATCTGAGTATTTGCCTAACATATAGAGTACATTGGCTACCCTTAGGACTGTATATTTCAAGGATTGTATTTTATGAGGGGCCTTAAAAAGTTTTCTGCACTTTTTTATATTTTAATATTTAAAATAAGTGCTGAAACTTTTTGAAGAACCCTCGTACTTTGTTGCAGATTTCTATCTTTTTCTATTCTGAAGAAACTACTGTTTGATTCACAATGTTCTTTTCAGACTGGTTCCTGAATGGAAGGGACTGTGTTTATTATAACCTTCTGAGAAAACCTCAGTAGTCTATTGAAGAAAGCTGCAGTGTCTATATTTCTTTAGTAGACACGCGTATTAAGCAATTCAAGAATATCTCACCAAAATGTTATTCCTAGTGTATCGTCTAAAAATAAATGGGTAACTCTGAATATAGTAAATAACGTGCCATCATCCCTAATATGGTACAACAAAAGAAAACCCTCTAAGAGTGGGACTATATGGGCACTAAGCAAACATCAAACAGAAAAAAAAATGTCATTTATTGGTACAAAAGAGTAAAATCTTATAGTACATACATCAAGCAAATATTGATATGGGTACACAATGATCATAAGGAGGTAATGACACTTGACGCGTTTCAATGAATCTTCAGAGGTGTCAAAAACACGATGATACAGATAATTGTTCCCGTAGCAGAACTTGCATCACATATATATGTCACTATGTTTTAAAAAAAAAAAATTTGAGGAGCCACAGGATTGCGCTAGCGCTCATATCCCACCGGACGCCCACCACCAGGCCACACGTGGTCCTGTCCAAGTATCACACTGCAAAAGATCCCCCAATGGTAGCCAGAGGACACAGGGATCATGGAGGATCTGTTGTAGAGACAACCAGGAAACACAGCCCAATATTGTCTATGCCAATTGTGGAAGGTGGTGGAAACTGTAAGATACACCAAGCTGCAGATCTTAGTTCATATGGCAATCCGCTTACAGGATGTCCAAACGGCACCCACCTCCATATAATCAATTTGTACCCATATCAATATTTTCTTTATGCTCTGTATTTCCTATAAGATTTTACTCTTTTTGTACCAATAAATATAGGGCTAGATTCAGATAGCCTGGCGTAATTTTTTGCGGGCGTAACGTATCTCAGATACATTACGCCGCCCTAACTTAGGGCGCAAGTTCCGTATTCATAAAGAACTTGCGCCCTAAGTTACGGCGGCGTAGCTTATGTGGTCCGGCGTAAGCCCGCCTAATTCAAATGTGGATGATGTGGGCGTGTTTTATTTAAATTACTTATGACCCCACGTATTTGAAGTTTTTTACGAACGGCGCATGCGCCGTCCGTGAAATAATCCCAGTGCGCATGCTCGAAATTACGCTGCAAATCGTCAATGCTTTAAACGTGAACGTAACTTACGTACAGCCCTATTCGCGAACGACTTACGCAAACAACGTAATCGGCGGAAAATTTGGCGCTGGCCCGATGTCCATACTTTGCGTACGCCTCATAGACCCAGAGGTAACTTTACGCCGGAAAAAGCCTAACGTAAACAACGTAAAAAAATGCGCCGGGCGGACGTACATTTCTGAATCGGCGTATCTACCTAATTAGCATATTCCTCACGTAAATCGACGGAAGCGCCACCTAGCGGCCAGCGTAAATATGCAACTAAGATACGATGGTGTAAGAGACTTACGCCAGTCGGATCTTAGCCTAATTTCGGCGTATCTTGCTTTCTGAATACAGAAAGAAGATACGCCGGCGCAGCTTTGAATTTACGGGGCCTATCAATAGATACGCCAACGTAAATTCTTTCTGAATCTAGCCCATTATTTTTATATCTATTTGATCTTTGCTTAGTGCCCATATAGGCCCACCCTTAGAGGGGTTTCTTTTGTTATTGAATCGTCTAAAAGCTTACTGGTATCCTTTTACAGACCTCTACGAAAATTAGTCAGCAAACTGCAGTGTACAGAATGGCTCTAGGTTGCCATACGGCATTGAATTTTTTGAGAATTTACTATTTGAATCCCAGTGGCATTTTAAAACTATTTTAAAACTAGTTATCCCAGCTCTAATTTTAAAAGGGATCCAGAAATAGGGGCCCTGTTGGGCCCCCACTGGCATTAGAGCTGGAACTGCTGGTTTTCAATAGCCAAGCTCAGGAACTGATCATTATACATATTGCTCTATTGAAAACAAAATCACTTCGAGACTCAAGGGGAAAGGGAAATCAAGTGGTTCAAATGTTTTTCTTTTTCTCTTAGCACAGGCACACATGGTTTCACTGTAGAAGTAAGGGAATACATGATTTGAAGTAGAAGAAGTGGTTAATAGAACGGGCAGATGGAACTTTAATACAACTAAGCCCCTTTCACACTGAGGAATTTTTCAGGCGGTACAGCGCTACAAATAGCGCCTAAATACCGCCTGAAATACTCCTGCCCAGCCTTCTCAATGTGAAAGCCTGAGGGCTTTCACACTGAGGCGATGCGCTGGCAGGAGAGAAAAAAATCTCCTGCAAGCAGCATTTTTGGAGCGGTATGTATACCGCTCCTTCCCATTTAAAACAATGGGAAACCGCAGTAATACCGTCCGCAATGCGCCTTTGCAGAGGCGCATTGCGGGCGGTATTAACTCTTTATCGGCTGCTAGCGGGGGTTAATACCGCACCACTATCGGCCGAATCCCACGGCAATTTCGACGGTATAGCGCCGCTATTTTTAGCGGCGCTATACCGCCACCGCGCCTCCCGTCCCAGTGTGAAAGGGGCCTAAGGCATACGCTGATGAGGGAGGGAGCAGAAGGGAGGGGGGGCTTTTTTTCT
Source organism: Rana temporaria (assembly GCF_905171775.1). Lineage (NCBI taxonomy): Eukaryota > Metazoa > Chordata > Amphibia > Anura > Ranidae > Rana > Rana temporaria. Next base: position 403,951,332 of record NC_053493.1, on the reverse strand, counting down.
TTCTCTCTTTCCTTGGGTGGGGGGGGTTAAGCATGTACATTTTTGGTAAATAGTATATAGGACTGTTTTGTATTCACGTGGCTATTTCTTTTATTTTTCCTGTCGCTGAATTATTGAATATGACATTGTATAACAATGAATTGATATGTTGAATCTTAAATAAAATAAAATTTGACAATAAAAAAAAGTGGTTCAAAAAAATTACAGAGGCTGCAGGTTTAAATGGAAAGGAAACGTTTTAATAAAATTCAATTACAAGATAGTTTGTATAGTTTGTATAGCGCTTTTGAAAATCCTGTTCCTTTCTCTATACATTTCATATTTCTTTGAAGGAACTCGATTGCCCTTGAAGCCTCAGACACCAGGAAATTCAAAATTTTTGTGAAGGAAAACATCTGCTCATCTGGATAAAAAGGGGGGGAGGGTTTGGGACTTTGAATGAGATGTGTTTTTAGCAGTATGCGATTAAATATATACATATGGGATATAAAAAATGCTTCCATAATAGCCAGGCTCAAAATTACCAACCAAAAAAGCACTAAACCAAATGAATCTGTCTAGCTGTATGCATTAAAAACAGAGGTTTAGTTGCATGTATTTGCAAATACCTGTGTGAGCTGCAGGCCAACGTCAAGGCACTCTGTGTACTGCAGTCCTAACTATGAATTTTAAAGTCTCCTAAAGAGGAGCACAGGCGTGCTAATCAATAGATAGGGGGCAGGTGATCACCTAAACCCGCCCCTACCTATACTTGGTCTAGCAAAAAAGAGCACTGGAAAAACAAAAGAAATGCAAGAGTGGAACCAAACATGCCTACCAAACCAAAATACCACCAAACTAAGGGCGGACCACATCAACCTGGGTCAGCTAGTCAAAAAATGACAATGCATAATTAACTGTTGGTGGTAGATCTGTGGAGGCACTTTATTCCACTCCTGAAACGCATCTCCATCCCTGGATAGTGTTAAAAAAGGGGGATAGGGTTGGGTGCTTTTTTGGTTGGTAACTTTAAGCCTGGCTATTATGGAAACATTTTTTATATTCCATATATATATTTAAATCGCATACTGCTAAAAACGCATCTCTTTCAAAGTCCCAAACCCTCCCCCCCTTTTTATCCATTTACAGGGATGGAGGCCTGTGGTAGTCCCTGACAGGACCGGGAGTTGTGTGTTTACAGTTGTCACTTGCACATGAAAGCACAGGCAGAATTTTTTTTTTTACAGGAATTCCAAAGTTCCCTCACTCGACTAAAAATATTGTTTAGTGTCACCATTGCAGAACTATCCAATAACTTACAGTATTGGCAGGAAGTGAAGGCAGATCTTTCCAGCAGGAACACAGGTGGTTGTCAAAACTTGACCATCCATCCAAAAAGAAAACGGTATAGCTTTAATAGGTTTTAATATGTGCCAATAAATGAATATATTTAAATATTATATATTTATTATTTCTTGTTCAAATTTTTTATTGTAAAAAAGAAAGAGTACAGAATAAAAAATACACATTTCCGCATAAAACAATAGCGGGGATACAGTGGTACATAATGGCAGCAACGTGTACAAACAATACCGGGGGAAACATCCGGGATTATGCATGAGAGGATCAAGTGCAACATATCGAGAAAAGGCATTAAAGCGGAATCTTTTGGAAACATAGTGGATAGAGACAAAGTAATCTAAAATTACATAGCACATGTTTCTATTCCAAAAGTTAGCATAGAACAGTAATCCGTACTCAACAGGTGCAAGGATAGAGAACTAATGGCTAATGGGGGGCTACACATGACCGTGTCGCCCCTGTGTAGAAAAAACAATAAGTTTCAGCGTAGGGGGGAGAGAGCCCTAAGAGACCAGGGCGGGGAAGGAGAAATGTAGGGGTGGGAGATAGAGGAAGGGAGGGAGAGAAGAGGGAATAGAAAAGAAAAGGAGGGAAGAGTGTCGGCGCGGGCGGGTACGCCCCCGATGGGTCATTGTGTCAAATTATGGAAACATTACGACAATCATGGGATCGGGAAGGTGGTTACAAAGTCAGGAGGGAGAAAATATTCCACCCATGGGGACCAGACTTTATCATGTTGTGGTATTCTATCTAAAATAATAGCTTCAGTCTTACTATGGATCATTGCTTGGGTCACTCTGTGTTTTACTTCGGCTACATGGAGTTTGGGGGTTTTCCAGGCCTTGGCTATTGTTTGTTTGGCAGCTGTGGTCAATTGTAATAGGAGACGAACTTGAGCTCTGGTATAATCACCGCTAACGTGATTTAACAAGGCCAAAGATGGATCAGGGAGGAGGGTGTCGTGTAAGAGGGTCGAGGCCATACGGAATATTACTTTCCAGAAATGTTGTACAATGGCGCATGACCACCATATATGTTCATGGGTACCTCTCTCTCCACAACCCCGCAAACATACAGGAGAATACAAAGGTGAGAATTTAGCTATCCTAGCTGGGACCAGATACCACCGCATGAGGACCTTGTAATTGGCCTCCAAGGCCACAACGTTTTGAGTGGAGGTCTTAGTGCGGGCCCAAATAGTCGCCCAGTCCTCCGATTCCAATGTGATTTGTAGGTCTTTGGACCACTGTGCAGCATATAGAGGGAGTTCAGAGGGTGGGGCCGTGAGATGGCTATAGATACGCGAAATAATGCCGGGGGCGTGCGGATCTGAGTTACAAATATTTTCATAGAAAGACATACCGTCAAAGGAGGAGCAAACACCTACTACTGTACGAGTGAAGTGGGTTATTTGAAGGTAGTGATAATATTCAGCAGAGGGTAACTCGACTTGGGCCTGGAGTTCCAAAAAAGTCTTCAAAGTGGTTTTATTTACTATATCGCAGATCCGGCGTAGCCCTGCTTGAGACCAAAACCGGAAAGATTATATTTATTATTTCAATAAAATAAATAAAATACATAAAATTATTATTATATACGTATTAAATTATTATCGTCATAATTATTATTATTATTTGAATTAAATAGTAATGAAGTAAATTAAATAGTAATACATTCATGTAAAATAAGAATAAAAATACACAGGGCCAGATTCACAAAGGTTAGCGGATCTTTAGATCCGTGTAACCTATGTGTTTTAAGATCCGCCCTCGCAAGTTTGTGAGGAAAGTGTCAAATTCACAACACACTTACCTCCAAACTTGCGACGGCGGATCCTAACTCCCCCGGCGGAATTCTAATTCCGCGGCTGGGGGAGTGTACTATTTAAATCAGGCGCGCTCCCGCGCCGATTTAAATACGCATGCGCCGTCCGGGGAATTTCCCGGCGTGCATTGCTCCCACTGACGTCAATAGGACGTCAGTGGTTGCGACGTGAGCGGGACTTGCGACGCGCGTGTTCGTGAATCGGCGTACGCAAACGACATAGGAAATTTCAAATTCGACGCGGGAACGACGGCCATACTTAACAATACTTACCCCTGCTTTTAGCAGGGGTAAGTATACGACGGGTACCGCGCTACGGAAACGACGTAAGAACACAGCGTCGGGTCCGCGTACATTCGTGAATTTCGCGTATCTCGCTGATTTACATATTATTCAGTGTAAATCAGCGGGAACGCCCCCGGCGCCATTTTTAAATCCAAAAAAAGATCCGACAGTGTAACACAGTGTGACACTGTCGGATCTCAGCCCTATCTATGCGTAACTGGTTCTATGAATCAGGCGCATAGATAGGACCAGTAAAAATCAGAGATACGATGGTGTATCTGTAGATACACCGTCGTATCTCTTTGTGAATCTGGCCCACAGAATGTTAACATTAATTAAAAAAATAATAATTCTGATAATAATAAATTAATATTGTAACGTAAAAAAAATAAAAAAAAAATTATTATGATAACAGTATTAAAATAATAAATCCTTCAAATACTAAATCACTAGCAGCTTGAATGGATCCAGGGGTATCTTTTTTTCCCACTGCAATTGCAGACCCCCAGATGATCAAAAGTCCCTGAAATCACATCTGGCCCCTGCAAACATTTCATCATAGACCTGTTTTCATTTTTTGATAAATAACAACTTACATTCGTCTTTTCTTGTCCATATCTGCATGGTATAGGGAGTGAATTTGAGTCATATGATTCTCTGTTTCCCTTGTCTTAGCCTACAGGTATATAGGGCTAGATTCACGTAGGGGGATGCAAGTTTGTGCGGGCGTAACGTATCCTATTTACGCTACGCCTCCGCAACTTAGACGGGCAAGTGCAGTATTCACAAAGCACTTGCTCCGTAAGTTGCGGCGACGTAACGTAAATCTGACGGCGTAAGCGCGCCAAATTCAAATTGTCAAGTGGTGGGCGTGTTTTATGTAAATAAAACATGACCCCACGTAAATGATGTTTCTCGCGAACGGCGCATGCGCCGGCCGTGAACGTATCCTAGTGCACATGCTCCTAATCACGTCGCAAATAGTCAATGCTTTCGACGTGAACGTAATTTACGCAAAAAAGCCTAAAAAAGCAAACGACTTACGCAAACGACGTAAAATTTTCAAAATTCGACGCGGGAACGACGTCCATACTTAACATTGGCTATGCCTCATATAGCAGGAGTAACATTACGCCGAAAAAAGCCTTACGCAAACGACGTAAAAAAATCCGCCGTGCGCACGTACGTTTCTGAATCGGCGTATCCAGCTCATTTGCATATTCTACGCTGAAATCGACGGCAGCGCCACCTAGTGGCCAGCTTAAATATGCACCCTAAGATACGACGGCGTAAGAGACTTACGCCAGTCGGATCTTAGCCTAATTTCGGCGTATCTTGCTTTCTGAATACAGAAAGAAGATACGCCGGCGCAGATTTGAATTTACGCGGTGTATCAACAGATACGCCGGCGTAAATTCTTTCTGAATCTAGCCCATAGTGTTCATTGCGTATACATTGGAAAGCATCCAAGTGATCTGGCATACAAAATTCCTGCAAAGGCTTGCCCCAGGCAGGTTGCTCTTGGAGTAACATTTAAAGGATCAGTCTACATAAAGTGATATTTCTATTATGAATGGACACCAGTGGCCTGATTCATTTACAGACTTCTTTTTTCTCAGGGTCTCCTGTAACGAGATGTCTTTTACTGAAGCTGCCAGTCTGTCGCCTTTCTCAGTTCTTTTACATCCCTTGAAAAAAAGGGATGTTAAAAGATAATTATAGCTACAGTTCATGGTACATGATCACTAAATTGGAGAATGATTGATATACAAGCGCTGCTGTAAATTTAACCACTTAAGACCCGGACCTTTAGGCAGCTAAAGGACCCGGCCAGGTTTTGCGATTCCGCACTGCGTCGCTTTAACAGACAATTGCGCGGTCGTGCGACGTGGCTCCCAAACAAAATTGGCGTCCTTTTTTTCCCACAAATGGAGCTTTCTTTTGGTGGTATTTGATCACCTCTGCGGTTTTTATTTTTTGCGCTATAAACAAAAATAGAGCGACAATTTTGAAAAAAATTCAATATTTTTTACTTTTTGCTATAATAAATATCCCCCAAAAATATATATAAAAAAAAAACATTTTTTTCCTCAGTTTAGGCCGATACGTATTCTTCTACCTATTTTTGGTAAAAAAAATTGCGCTGAAGGGGTTATGTATGACCTAATGCAGGGTTCGACAAATCCCGGGCGCAAGGTCATCATGGCGACTAGAAATAGTGTCCTGGCGACTTGGCTTGGAAGGTGGGCAAAAAAAAAAAAAAGATTTTTTTTTTTTGTGAGCTGGTGCCATCTGGTGGTGAGCCATTGGTATTACAAGTTATTACCACCAGATGTGAGCTGGCGCCATCTGGTGGTGGCCGTTGGTATTACAAGTTATTTTTTATTATAACCCTGGCGATCGTTGCAATACTTAAGTGGCTAAAGGGGGGCTGAGTCGCTAATTGGCTAATGCTAATGGCTAATGCCATCAATGATCATTTTTCGGCATGAAAAAAACTTCATTTTTAAAACCACACCACTGCCAAAAGGTACAGATATTACTTTATTCCAATACAAATGGGGGGGGGGGCAATCCAAAGAGTAGTCAACAGGTTTCAGAGGTCCAAAAAACTTCTAAAGCCCCGTACACACAATCGGAATTTCCGATGGAAAAAGTACGAGTGACTTTTTCAATCGGAAATTCCGAACGTGTGTTTACCCCATCGGAGTAATTCCATCCGAAATTCTGATGAATTCCATCGGAGTTTAGATGGAGAAAATGTTCTATTTTACTCCGATGGAATTCCGATGTGAGTTTGGCCGGGCAAAAGCCGGATCGTGTGTTCGGGGCATTATAAGGACAGTTCTTTGACTTGCATGGTTGCTCCCAAGCCAGTTGCTGACAGGACCTGTACTTTTAATCACACTGGCAGAAATGCCATTATAGGTCTAGTTCACGTCTACTCCATTAACATTGTCCTCAATAAAGCCCTTATGATGGAGGTGTTTTGGGTCCTCCAAAAGTGGTTGACTGCTCTTTGGATTGCTCCCCTGACTTTAATTGGAATAAAGTCATATCTGGTCCTTTTAGCAGTAACGTGGCACCTCTGTTTACATGTTTGTAAATTACACTACAAGCAAAGGAGACTGTGGACATTCTGTTTCTATACAGGCGGTCCCCGAGTTACAAACAAGACAGGAACTGTAGGTTTGTTCTTAGGTTTAACCACTTGCCGCCCGCCAATGACAGATTGACGGCGGCAAAGTGGTTGCTTAATCCTGACTGGACGTCATATGACGTCCTCAGGATACTGAGCCGCTGCGTGCCCCCAGGGACGCGCAACGCGGCGATCGTTGTTGCGGGGTGTCAGTCTGACACCCCACAACACCGATCTAGGTAAAGTGTCTCTCACGGAGACACTTTACCACGTGATCAGCGGTGTCAAATCACGGCTGATCACGATGTAAACAGGAAGAGCCGTTGATGGCTCTTCCTCACTCGCGTCTGACAGACGCGAGGAGAGCCGACCGGCGGCTCTCCTGACAGGGGGGGGGGTTCGCGCTGATTGTTTATCAGCGCAGCCCCCCCTCGGATGGCCACACTGGACCACCAGGGAATTAAAAAAAAATGGGGAAAAAAAATAGTAAAAAAAAAATTAAATAAAAAAAAGACAGTAATAAAAAAAAAAGATGCCAATCAGTGCCCACAAATGGGCACTGATTGGCAACATGAATCCATCAGTGCCACCCCTCAGTGTCCATCAGTGCCACCCCAGAGTGTCCATCACTGACACCCACAGTGCCAATCCATGCCCAGTGCCCACCTATCAGTGCCCATCTGTGCCACCAATAAGTACCATCAGTGCCACCCATAAGTGCCACCCATATGTGCCGCCCATGAGTGCCCATATGTGCTGCCTATGAGTGCCCAGTGCCGCCTATGAGTGCCCTTCAGTGCCGCCCATCAGTGCCCATCAGTGCCGCCAATGTGTGCCCATCAGTGCCGCCTATGAGTGCCCATCAGTGCCGCATACCAGCGCCCATCAGTGCTGCATACCAGCGCCACCTATCAGTGCCACCTCATCGGTGCCCATCAGTACTACCTTATTGGTGCCCATCAGTGCCACCTCATCGGTGCCCATCAGTGCCGCCATATCAGTGCCCGTAATTGAAAGAGAAAACTTACTTATTTACAAAAAAATTAACAGAAAAAAATAAAAATGTTTTTTTTTTAATTTTCAGTCTTTTTTTAGTTGTTGCGCAAAAAAAAAAAATCGCAGAGGTGATCAAATACCACAAAAAGAAAGCTCTATTTGTGGGGAAAAAAGGACGCCAATTTTGTTTGGGTACAGTTTTTTTTAAGTGTAGCTCCAGACAAAAAATCTATTCTTAAGCTTTTTGGAAAACATAGGGAAGGGTTACCATCACCCCTGTAACATTTGTTTTGCTGTCTGTGCCCCTGTTCAGAAGATTTCACCTCACTTTCTGTCCCAATGACAATTGGATTTTGAAAATTTGGTTTTATTAGGGAAACAAGGATTGGTGATAAAGCATCAGTAGAGACACCTTTTTTTCCATATTAAGTCTTACAGGAGAGAATTTCCCTTCCTAGGGGTAGATTTCCTCTCACTTCCTGTTGTCTCCTTCTGTTTGTAAGTTGGATGTTTGTAAGTAGGGGACCGCCTGTATTAAGGTTTATGCACTGGCTATTCATAAATAGACTACCAGTACTACAGCCATATATCAAGCCCTCTAGGAAACTATTGGGTATTCTTACCCTTATTGGAGGACTGATTGTATATTGATCCTCTACCGAGGAATTCACTCAGCGTTCATTTGGCTTTTAGGGACTGCTCTTGCATATTGAGCAGTGTCTTTCTCACTTGTGTCAGTTATTTCAGTGCTCTACCTTGCCTGATCCCCTAGACACACTGGGCTAGATTCACATAGATTAGCGGATCTTTAGATCCGCGTAATCTATGTGATTTACAATCCGCCGGTGCAATTTTGCGAGGCTAGTGCAGTATTCACAAAGCACTTACCTCCAAACTTGCGCCAGCGGATCGTAACTCCCCCGGCGGAATTCAAATTCCGCGGCTAGGGGGAGTGTACAATTTAAATCAGGCGCGTCCCCGCGCCGATTTAACTGTGCGCGCGCCGCGGGCTAAATTTCCCAGTGCGCATGCTCCAAATGACGTCGCTAGGACGTCATTGTTTTCAACGTTAACGTAAATTACGGCCATCTGTATTCGCGACCGACTTACGCAAACGACGTAAAAATTCAAAATTCGGCGCGGGAATGACGGCCATACTTAACATTAGCTACCCCTCATATAGCAGGGGTAACTATCCGCCAGAAAAAGCCGAACGCAAACGATGTAAAAAAAAAAAACGACGGGCGGCCGTTCGTTTCTGAATCGGCGTATCTCCTCATTTGCATATTTGTCGCGAGTAAAACACGAAACGCCACCTAGCAGACAGCGGAAGATTGCAGCCTAAGATCCGATGGTGTAAGTCACTTACACCTGTCGGATCTAAGGGAGATCAATGCGGAACTGATTCTTATGAATCAGTCGCATAGATCCGACTGTCGAATCTCAGAGATACGACGGCGTATCAGGAGATACGCCGTCGTATCTCTTTGTGAATCTGGCCCATTATGTTGTCAGGATTACTATAATACCATCCCCTTTTAACCACCTATGTGCCAAGCCTGCTGCACGTTAACCTGGTTTTAAGCTGTTTGTATATTATTCCATATGCTGTATTAGTCTTTTTGATGCTCCTGAAGAAGCGCAAGGCGCGCAACATGTACAGCCTAGGACATTGTATTGATCTCAATCTGCTACATAGCCTCACTTCTGGATTCAATTATGATCATGGAATGAATGTTTTTCATCTCCAAGTTTCTACACAGTTTTCCATTGGCTTTGTACAGTATGAATTGTATAACTTTTCTATACAGTGCCTGCCGCCGAGAATGTGTTTTTAGCACGACGGCATCGCGCTGATTCTCGGCGACAGGGTGCCGACATCTCGCACTCACTGGAATAGTAAAAGCACATCCCAGCAAGCGCGTCATAGAAGCGACGGGAGATCCGACTTGGATTCCCGCCAATTCTACACGTGTGCGGCGTTTGGTATGAATCCTGAGGGGGAAGTCCCCGCCGGATTTTAACTAAAAATCCGGCATGGGTTCCCCCCTTGGGAGCATACCGGGCCCTTAGGTCTGGTATGGGTTGTAAGGAGACCCCCCTATGCCGAAAAAACGGCGTAGGGGGTCCCCCTACAATCCATACCAGACCTGTATCCAAAGCACGCTACCCGGCCGGCCAGGAAAGGATTTGGGACGAGAGAGCGCCCCCCCCTCCTGAGCTGTACCAGGCTGCATGCCCTCAACATGGGGGGGTTGGGTGCTCTGGGGCAGGGGGGCGCACTGCGGCCCCCCCACCCCAGAGCACCCTGTCCCCATGTTGATGAGGACAGGGCCCCTTCCCGACAACCCTGGCCGTTGGTTGTCGGGGTATGCGGGCGGGAGGCTTATCGGAATCTGGGAGCCCCCTTTAATAAGGGGGCCCCCAGATACCGGCCCCCCACCCTAAGTGAATGAGTATGGGGTACATCGTACCCCTACCCATTCACCTGCAAGAAAAGTGGTATAAACACAAATAAAAAAACACAGGGTATTAAAATATTTTATTAGTCTGCTCCGGAGGCCGCCCCCTGTCTTCTTTAGCTCTTTTCACCAGGGGGGGGCTTCTTCTTTGACGTCTTCGGGTGGGGGCCACTCTTCTTCGCCGCCGTCTGGTCCCCTTCACCGCCGGGGGGGGGGGGTCGCTTTTATAAAAGCGCCCACCCCCCGGCGGGTTTCCTCCGACGTCTTCGGCGGGGGGTGGTGTGCTTCTCAGGGGGGGCTTCTTCTTCCGATATCCGGGGGGGTCTTCTCCGCTATCCGGGGGGTCTTCTCCACTCTCCGGGGGTCTTCTGCTATGTTCGCCGCTCTCCGCTGTTGACTCGGCGCACCCCGGTTCTTCCTCCCGCTGTCCGGTGCCTTCTCCTTCAGCGCTGAACGTCTTCATCTTCTTCTTCTTCCGTGCTGTGACGTCTTCTTCTTCTTCCAGGCTGTGACGTCGTCTTCTTCTTCTCCCGATGTTGACATGCCGGCTCTTCTCGCTGCAATGACAGGTGCGCGGCTTGCATCGGACTTATATAGGCCTCACAGTCCCATCATGCTCCGTATCTACCCATGTGATACCTACCCACGTGGGTAGGTACCGGAACATGATGGGACTGTGAGGCCTATATAAGTCCGATGCAAGCCGCGCACCTGTCATTGCAGCGAGAAGAGCCGGCGTGTCAACATCGGGAGAAGAATAAGACGACGTCACAGCCCAGAAGAAGAAGAAGACGTCACAGCACGGAAGAAGAAGAGGATGAAGACGTTCAGCGCTGAAGGAGAAGGCACCGGACAGCGGGAGGAAGAACCGGGGTGCGCCGAGTCAACAGCGGAGAGCGGCGAACATAGCAGAAGACCCCCGGATAGCGGAGAAGACCCCCGGATAGCGGAGAAGACCCCCCGGATAGCGGAAGAAGAAGCCCCCCCTGAGAAGCACACCACCCCCCGCCGAAGACGTCGGAGGAAACCCGCCGGGGGGTGGGCGCTTTTATAAAAGCGACCCCCCCCCCCCGGCGGTGGAAGAGAACCGGACGGCGGCGAAGAAGAGCGGCCCCCACCCGAAGACGTCAAAGAAGAAGCCCCCCCCTGGTGAAAAGAGCTAAAGAAGACAGGGGGCGGCCTCCGGAGCAGACTAATAAAATATTTTAATATCCTGTGTTTTTTTATTTGTGTTTATACCACTTTTCTTGCAGGTGAATGGGTAGGGGTACGATGTACCCCATACTCATTCACTTAGGGTGGGGGGCCGGTATCTGGGGGCCCCCTTATTAAAGGGGGCTCCCAGATTCCGATAAGCCTCCCGCCCGCATACCCCGACAACCAACGGCCAGGGTTGTCGGGAAGGGGCCCTGTCCTCATCAACATGGGGACAGGGTGCTCTGGGGTGGGGGGGCCGCAGTGCGCCCCCCTGCCCCAGAGCACCCAACCCCCCCATGTTGAGGGCATGCAGCCTGGTACGGCTCAGGAGGGGGGGGCGCTCGCTCGTCCCCACTCCTTTCCTGGCCGGCTGGGTAGCGTGCTTTGGATACGGGTCTGGTATGGATTGTAGGGGGACCCCCCTATGCCGTTATTTCGGCGTAGGGGGGTCTCCTTACAACCCATACCAGACCTAAGGGCCCGGTATGCTCCTGAGGGGGGAACCCATGCCTGATTTTTTGTTAAAATCCGGCGGGGACTTCCCTCCCAGGATTCATAACAAACGCTGCACACGTGTAGAGTTGCCGGGAATCCAAGTCGGATCTCCCGTCGCTTCTATGACGGCTTTGTCTCTATCGCGGCAAGCCAGCTCGGCGCTGGCTCCCGCGATGGGGCTCGTAGGTGCTCAATCTCGCCGAGAAAGGGAGCTAGATTGACACAATATCGCAGTCACCCACTGTATGTATAATAAACTTTTTATAAACCTTACAGACAGGGCCGCCATCAGGAATTATGGGGCCCCTTACACAGCTTCAGGCCTGGGCCCCCTGGAGCACAGAGAACCGGGGGGGGGGGGGCGCCGCAAATTGAGAAGCCTTTACAAAAAAAGAAGAAATAAAGAAAAATATATATTAAAAAAAAAATTATAAAAAGGGGGGTAGCCATCCAGGGCCCTCGGGACCTCTGGGCCCTTTAATAAAAAGAAAAAAAAAAAGAAAGAAAAAAAAATATATATATTTTCTCGGAAAGTCCGGTCGTGTGTACGAGGCATTAAAGCAACATTTGCAAAAATCATGAAAAAGGTTCCCTTAACAAGCTTCTATACTAATGTCTGCTTGATCCCAACCTGCAACCACTTATATGACGTCCTCAGGATTCTGAGCCGTTGCGCGCCCCCGGGGGCGTGCATCGCGGCGATCGTTGTTGCGGGGTGTCAGTCTGACACCCCGCAACACCGATCTAGGTAAAGAGTCTCTCACGGAGACATTTTACCACGTGATCAGCCGTGTCCAATCACGGCTGATCACGATGTAAACAGGAAGAGCCGTTGATGGTTCTTCCTCACTCGCGTCTGACAGACGCGAGTAGAGGAGAGCCGATCGGTGGCTCTCCTGACAGGGGGGGTTCGCGCTGATTGTTTATCAGCGCAGCCCCCCCCCCTCGGATCGCCACACTGGACCACCAGGGAATTTAAAAAAAAAAAATATTGTAAAAAAAAATTAAATAAAAAAAAGACAGTAAAAAAAAAAGATGCCAATCAGTGCCCACAAATGGGCACTGATTGGCAACATGGATCCATCAGTGCCACCCCTCAGTGTCCATCAGTGCCACCCCACAGTGTCCATCAGTGCCACCCCACAGTGCCACTCCATGCCCAGTGCCCACCTATAAGTGCCCATCTGTGCCACCCATAAGTACCATCAGTGCCACCCATATGTACCACCCATGAGTGCCCATATGTGCCGCCTATGAGTGCCCAGTGCCGCCTATGAGTGCCCTTCAGTGCCGCCCATCAGTGCCGCCTATGAGTGCCCATCGCCTGTGAGTGCCCATCAGTGCCACATACCAGCGCCCATCAGTGCCGCATACCAGCGCCGCCTATCAGTGCCACCTCATCGGTGCCCATCAGTACTACCTTATCGGTGCCCATCAGTGTCACCTCATCGGTGCCCATCAGTGCCGCCATATCAGTGCCCATAATTGAAAGAGAAAACATATTTATTTACAAAAAAAAATAACAGAAAAAAATAAAAACTTAATTTTTTTTCAAAATTTTCAGTCTTTTTTTTTGTTGTTGCGCAAAAAAAAATCGCAGAGGTGATCAAATACCACCAAAAGAAAGCTCTATTTGTGGGGAAAAAAGGACGCCAATTTTGTTTGGGTACAGTGTAGTATGACCGCGCAATTGTCATTCAAAATGCGACAGTGCTGAAAGCTGAAAATTGGCATGGGCGGGAAGGTGCGTAAGTGCCCTGTATGGAAGTGGTTAATGACTATATTTCTGATTGATTTTTTTAGTTGTTATATCTGCTACTGGACCCCGGCTTCCTCATCTTCTGGTGGGGAGATCCTGATGACTGCGACCTGGTACTAACTAGCACACAGCAAAATTCATCTCCACCACCAGGAGCTCTGGTGAATACTGTATAGTACTTATGCCGATTGAACTGCGCATGCTTCGTTTCGAAATTTCCCGCCGTGCTTTGGGCGAAATGACGTCGCAACAACATCATTTTTTTAACTTGGACGTGACTTACGTCCATCCCTATTCATGGACGACTTACGCAAAAAAATTAATAATTTAAATTTCGACGTGGGAACGACGGCCATACTTTAACATGGCAAGTCTATCTATACGCTGGATAATAGCAGCTTTAACTATACGCCGGAAAAAGCCGACTAGAGATGATGTAAAAGAATGCGATGGCCGCGCGTAGGTTGGTGGATCGTCGGAAAAAGCTAATTTGCATACCCGACGCGGAAAACGACGCAAACTCCACCCAACGGGCGCCGAAGTATTGCACCTACGATCCAAAGGCGTACGAAGCCGTATGCCTGTCGGATCGAACCCAGAAGCCGGCGTATGTTGGTTTGAGGATTCAATTTAAAGATACGACGCGGGTAATTTGAAAGTAAGCCGGCGTATCAGTAGATACATCGGCGTACTCGCTATGTGGATCTGGCCCAAAGTTTTCCCAACTTCATCATTAAAACGACGTTGCCCACACACCATCGTTTTAAAAAAATTATCTAGCAAAGCGCGGTGACGTACAACACGTACGACGGCACTATAAAGGGGAAGTTCCATTCGCCTTTGGTCTGCTTTAGCTGATTCGGTGTTAGTAAAAGACGATTCGCGCTTTTTTGTCTGTTACAGCGTGATGAATGTGCTTACTCCATTATGAACGGTAGTTTTACCAGAACGAGCGCTGCCGTCTCATAACTTGCTTCTGAGCATGCGCAGGGTTTTTTCGTTGTTTTAGCCCACACACGATCATTTTTTACAACCCGAAAAACGACGTTAAAAAATGCAGCATGTTCAAATTTTTTTTTTACGTTTTTCAGAACCTGAAAAATTATGTGAAGCTCACACACCATCATTTTAAAGGACATTTTTTAAAAACTACGTTTTTTTCATGCTGAAAAATGATCGTGTGTACGCGGCATTAGACCCTGCACATTGGGTGAGCCCACATCATCCACCAGGGTGACCTGTTTGTATAACTGTACTGCTGGAAAATTCTCTTCTGATATAGCTACTTGACTCTGAGCTTGACTCCAGACCGTTACAATTGTAGCGCTACTTGTTGGAGAAAATGTCAGATTTTTGGTCTATTCTGTTGCATTAACCGCTTCAGACCTGGAGGATTTGGCTGCCAAATGACTGGGCCACTTTTTGTGATTTGACACTGTGTCGCTTTAACTGACAATTGCACAGTCTTTTGGTAGTATTTGATCATCTCTGCAGTTTTTATTTTTTTGCGCTATAAACAAAGAAATATATATAAGAAGAAAGCGCAATTCAAACCATAAATAAAATGTTATTTAAATAGAATTAGGTTTACATTTAAATAGTGCAAATACGATATTCAAAAAGATTTTTGAGTAATGACAAATTGTAAATGAAGCATGTAGCAAGTGAAAAAAAGTCAATAAAGATGATCCACCAGTGCTGAAGATTCACATAAAGTGACAATCACTCCACCAAAAGTCTCTCCTGGCATGGACCCCTGAATTACCAGGAAATCATGCAAAGCATGTCAAAGATCAGACCTCCACAAAGAATCCTCCAAAATGTTGCTTAAAACTCCACAGAGAACACTAAATTCCTTTAGACTCAGCAGGCAATGTAAGGTATATAGGAAACAAAAGAAATTATCTAAGTGCTCTCCATTTTTTTAAAAGGACACAAGCGTTTATTAAAAACACATGCTACTCACATTCGAAAGTCAAGACAGCATGTAGTAAAACGATCAAGTCAAAGACAGCATGTAGTCAAAATCTCGTAGACTGTACAGCAGCGGGTGACGTCATACGCAGTTGCTTCCCCCGTACGCGTTACGTTCAAACACGGAACTTCCTCAGCGGGGAAAGACCGACAATTTTGATAAAAAAACTATATTTGTTCCTATAATAAATATCCCACAAAAAATATAAAAAAAAAAATTCTTCCTCAGTTAAAGCCGATACATATTCTTCTACATATTTTTGGTAAACAAAATCGCAATAAACGTTTATTTATTGGTTTGCGCAAAAGTTATAGCGTCTACAAAATAGGGGATCGTTTTATGGCATTTTTATTAATAATTCTTTATTTCTAGTAATCATCGATTTTTATTGTGACTGCGACATTATAGTGGACACATTGGACACTTTTGGCACTATTTTGGGACAATTGTAATTTTTACTGCAAACAGTGCTATAAAAATGGGGGCGCTAAAGGGGTTAAGTGTTCCCTAATGTGTGTTTCTTACTTTAGGGGGCGTGGCTGGGCGTGTGACATCACTGATCATCGTTTCCTATGACAGGGAACAGACGATCAGTGACAGTCTGACTAGGAAGCACGGGGAGAGGTTTATTTACACTTACCTCTCCCCGTTCTTCAGCTCTGTGACCCGATCGCGGGACACCGGCGGCGATCGGGTCCGCGGGTCTTAGCGGGCGTGGTCACAGATCACAGGACCGGGTCGTGAGCGCGATGCCGGTGGCGCGCTCGCGACCCACGGCTGGGCTTCTTAAAGGGGACGTACCTGTACGTCCATATGCCCAGCCATGCCATTCTGTCGACGTATTTAGTCGTGCGGCGGTCCTTAAGCGGTTAAAGAAACTCTCACTAACTCACAAACTTGCCCTAAATGTGGATGGGCTAGTAAATCATTCCAACATTTGTTGAAATTCCTCTGAAGCCTCGTACACACGACTGAGGAACTCGACGGGCGAAACACATCGTTTTCCTCATCGAGTTCCTTGTTAGGCTGTCGAGGAACTCGACAAGCCAATTTTCTCCATTCCCGTCAAAAACCAGCAAGAAACTTGCTGGGAGAAATTTTTTTGCCAAGGAAACCGGTCGTGTGTACATTTTCGTCAAGGAAACTGTCGAGAAACTCGACGAGACAAAAAGAGAGCATGTTCTCTATTTCCTTGACAGGAATGGAGAAAATTGGCTTGTCGAGTTCCTCGACAGCCTAACAAGGAACTCGACGAGCAAAATGATGTGTTTCGGCCGTCAAGTTTTTTTCGGTCGTGTGTACGAGGCTTCAGGCCTCGTACACATGACCGAGTTTCTCGGCAAAAACCTGCAATAAACTTGCTGGGTTTTTTTTTTGCCGAGGAAACCGGTCGTGTGTACACTTTGACGAGGAAACTGTCGAGGATCCCGTCGAGCCAAAAAGAGAGCATGTCTTCTTTTTCCTCGACGGGAATGGAGAAATTTGGCTCGCCGAGATCCTCGACAGCCTAACAAGGAACTCGACGAGCAAAACGATGTGTTTCGCCCGTCGAGTTTCTCGGTCGTTTGTACGAGGCTTCAGTCATCACTCCCAAAAGTAGAAATTTGTATTGAGATTCTAATCGTCCATAGTATGTGTGTCAGGTATTTCATGCGACACTAATCACTTTAATTAGTATTGCATTTGATCATGTACAAACAACATGCTGCCTTTAATGTATTCACACCAATGTCTGCCTGTTGTGTTAGGATTAGAAAGCATTAGTTGTTTAAGGAACGGAATTTAGCTAAGAATACATTGCTTTAAAATAGCTCAATTGTTATTTTATGGATTTTGCTGATGCGAACTTTCCAGAGGTCATGTTAAACTACAAAAAAATATTTCTTGAAGTAAAAAAAAAAGAAATGTAATATCAGCAGTAACGTAGGAAAAAAATAATCCTTTTATCCAGAATACAGAGGTTTGAGCATGTGTGGAGTTATCAAAGACATTAGAATATTGAGCTGCTATATAGAATGAGATCTGTAAAAGAAAAAAAAAAAAAAAAAACGTGTATCTTTAGATCTTTTAAAGTTCTATTAAATAAATGGTGGACTTCACGGTGGTTGGAGACCCAATTTAACAGTGAAAGTCACTCACTTATAAAGGCAAGAATATTTTGATAATACTAACTTCCTTATATATGACACATTTTCAGATATTTTTTTTAATTTTTTTAAAATAATCTGTCCAAAGTAAAATTTTGGAAAAACAGCTAAACAAGTGTATCCTGCAAAAAAAAAAAAAAAAGGTGTAGCCCCCCCAATCCATACCAGACCCTTATCCGAGCACGGAACCTGGCAGGCTGCAGGAAAAGAGGGGGGTTGAGAGAGCAGCCCCCCTCCTGAACCGTACAAGGCCACATGCCCTCAACATGGGGGGACGGGTGCTTTGGGGCAGGGGGGGCTCTGCCCCCCCCCCCCATCCCAAAGCACCTTGCCCCATGTTGATGGGGACAAGGGCCTCATCCCCACAACCCTTGCCTGGTGGTTGTTGGGGTCTGCGGACGGGGGCTTATCAGAATCTGGAAGCTCCCTTTAACAAGGGGACCCCCAGATCCCAGCCCCCCTATGTGACTTGGTAATGGGTACATTGTACCACTTTTTTTATTTTGGCGCAGGTTTCCATTTAAAATCCATACCAGACCTGAAGAGTCTGGTATGGATTTTGGGGGGACCCCTACGCCATTTATTTAAAAAAAAATAGGCACCGGGTTCCCCTTAATATCCATACCAGACCTGAAGGACCTGGTATGGAATTTGGGGGGACCTCCATGGAATTTTTTGTTAAATTTTGGTTCCCCTTAATATTCATACCAGACCCAAAGGGCCTGGTAATGGACTGGGGGGGGGACCATGCTATTTTTTTCCAATGAGTTTTATCTACATTGCTGAGATCCGACAATTCATTACAGCCACAATCAGTTTTAAATGACTTTTTTCCTTTAGAAATTTTATTTTTATGCGGGACTGTTCTGAACAAGGGAAAAATGCGCCACTTTACATGCATACTATAGACACCCCCAGGCACAAAATTTAAGGGAATATTTAACTTTTATTGTTTCACTTTAAGCATTATTAAAATCACTGCTCTCGAAAAAACAGCAGTTTTTAAAACTTTTTTTTTGCATTGATACATGTCCCCTGGGGCAGGACCCGGGTCCCCAAACACTTTTTATGACGCTACAATGCATATAAGCCTTTAAAATTAGCACTTTTGTTTTTTCATGTTCGTGTCCCATAGACTTTAACGATGTTTGCATACATTTTTTACCTGTTTGCAAGTTCTGTTACGAACCGAACGGGGGGGGGGGGGGGGGGTGTTCGGCTCATGCTTAATAGTTAGTTATTATTAGTAAGTTTGTTATTATTTAGAATTTTTGGATTTTCGTTCTTTAGAATTTTCCTTCTTATTTTTGGATTTACGATTTGACAAATTTAAGAATTTACGAATTGCGATCATAACGAATGACCCCCAAAAAAAAAAAAACAAAGCAAATGAAACGAAAATGAACAAATGTTTCTAGTTGATAGAATGGATGGGTTCTTCGTTGTGCAATAACAAGGTAATAATATTTTTTTTTATATATTGAAGTAATTGCATGTATGACTTTACACATTTCCTTAGATCAGTGGTTCTCAACCCCCTAGTGCCGTGACCCCTTGATAAAATTAACCAAGTTGTGGGGACCCCTAACAGTAAAATTTAGGGGTCAATTTTCATAGCGTGGGTTAAAAGCACCCAAGGCAAGACAAGTAATTTGCGCCCCCAACCCACGGACATTTAGCGCCCCGTGAGTCCCTTCCACTGGTACAGTATTAAAACCCTTTATAGTACATTTTAGGATTTACTATTGTTTCTCTTTGTTCTCCTTTCTTTCTCTTTCATCTCTCCTTATCCTAATTCCTTGTTTTTTTCCCCTCATCGGGCTCATTCTCTATAACATGCAGACAGGGTTTCTTCTCGGGCGGCTTTCTTTTTTTTTTTTTATTTCACAAATTCTTTATTGGGTGGATAACAGTGTACCATACATAGTACATAATACAATAAGTAGGCAATTTGATAATAAGATAATTTTGGCATAGATAGAATACATCCATACAGTCATTACAAGCAGTATCTTTGGTAATCAAGCATAAATAGCAGAACTGTCACCTTAAGATGTTTTTTTTTTTTTTTTTCCTAACTAAAACAAAGAATATGTATACGCATATAGTTGCATATTCTTACCGATGCATGGAAAGGGGGTAGGAAAGAGGGGAAAAAAAAAAAAAAAAAAAAAAAAAAGACATTTTAACCTTAGTGACATAAGTAGATAAAGGAAAGAGTATATATATATACTGAAAACTAAAGTGTTTTCCTGTATTTAGACCACGTTTATGTAATAACCTGCTGATAATTTTGGTATACCTTGAATGAAGTCCAGTTGGACCAAATCGCTGAAAATTTGACAATTCTCTCTTGGGAAATGCTGATGATTTCCTCAACTCTTTCTATGTTATTAATTCTCCTAATCCATTCAGCTTTCGTTGGTACATGGGGGGAACGCCAGTGACAGGGGATGCACTGTCGCGCCGCATTGATCATGATCATGGGGAGGGATTTCAAGTATTGTTTCTTAGGGATAGAGTAAAAGTGCAGTAGATATTGAAGCGGCGTGAAGCTCAGATTCTCTAAGGTGACCTGATTAATAGTTTTGTGTACCGATATCCAGAAAGATTGAATTAGAGGGCATGACCACCAAATATGTAGCATCGAGCCTTCCTCTCGTTTACATCTCCAGCATCTATCAGATACCTGAGGTGAGATTTTGAGGCTTTCTAAAGAAAATGAACTGGGAGTCTTTCTATGCAATTTGTTTTGATGCACCTGGAATGTATTTAACTGATTTAGATGTAAAAATTCATTTGATCTTTAAGATTTAAATTAGTGTCAAGAGCTATAGCTGGTACATATTTAAATTTGTTGCTCAAACATAACATTTTAGGAGATGAATCTGTCCAAACATCCAATTTGCACATCAAGTTCTCGATAAATATCATACAAATATAAAATGTTTCTGATTTTGTTTTCCTTACCAACTGATAAATTGTTTAATACTAAATAAATTGGGTTCCCTTAGGCTGGGTTCACACTATCTTTGCATGCGGCTCCCAGCAGGGGTCCAGTGCATCCCTGTTCACCGCTTCTGGTCCGATTTCAGCCCAAATTTTGGGCTGAATTTGGACCTGAAACAGACCAAAAGACGCACAGGACTCCATGTGCACAGGGTGTGCTGGGTGTTCCAAGGCACACCCTAATTACCCCATACGCATTAGTGTTATCGCTCTCTGTAGCAACGGGAACATGGAAAAGATCTTCCTCTTTTCGGCTCCGCCATAAGAGAAACGTCTATGCTCTAACTGTGCCGGCAGGGAGATCAATGCGTCAGGGTCATATATATGTAGATACATACACATGCATGTGTGTTTGAGCTTAAAGGGATTGTAAAGGAAAACATTTTTTTCCCTAAATAGCTTCCTTTACCTTAGTGCAGTCCTCTTTCACTTACCTAATCCTTCGATTTTGCTTTTAAATGTCCTTATTTCTTCTGAGAAATACAATTGTTGCATTATAATTAGACATGTGCACACTGAAATATTTTGTTTCGGATTTTTGTTTTCGGCCGAAAAATTTATTTATTTAGTTACTCCCGAAATTCGTTTTTATTTATTTTGTTTTTCGTTGGAAATTGCATTCGTCCGAAAATCCGAACAAATTAAGGTTGAATCTGTCATTGAAGGCTTATGGTATCTGACTGTCTGTCGAATGTTCAAAGAAGATTCGACGAAGCAGCAAAACTGTGCGACGATCATACATTTCCGGTCGAATGTTCTGCCTACAAGCTATAGTAGAATTCTAATGTTGTATGACTAGCAATAATTCGAGATTTTCCTAGCTTGTGACGGAAAATATTGATTATATGAAGACAGGAGGCGAGTATCTTATGCATTATCTTTCTTTAATAATGCCCATAGCAGAAATACAGTAAACATTTATTGTAACTTAAAAGAAAAAATTCAAAGAACTACCCTTCCCAGCAGTCCCTGGGCCAGTGTAGCCCCTCCCAGACCATAATCTATATAAGGGACTGTCTGAGGTAACCTATTCCTCTTTCTTCATGCGAATTAGTGTAAACAGGAACCGAAAGTCCAATTAGACATCTCCGCGGCTGCCGGGAACCTTCCGACCGGAACACAACATCTGAATCTGGAGGAAACGAAAGGACAAGGCCAACACGGACCAACTTCATCCCAACGGGGACTATAGGAAAACCAAAACCATTCGGAGCCGACCGGTCAGTCGTCTTCAGGAACATGGACCAACGGATTCAGTCAACGGCATCCCGACTCCGGATCTGGAACGTAGTAGGAGCCTCCATCTGCGGTGAACTAAACCCATGGATCGAAACGGAACAGCAATCCCGACGGGGTTAGTGAAAACGAACTCCCGGGGCGTACCAGCCTCCGACTTGCAGAGTGTGTGGTTCAACAGTCTAGAACGAGAGAGAGACAACCTTGTGACAGGGTTGGGTCGGGAGGGAAGATACTCGCCTCCTGTCTTCATATAATCAATATTTTCCATCACAAGCTAGGAAAATCTCGAATTATACCTCAGACAGGAGGCTCATATCTTATGCAAGTTCAAAGCTATAACAATGCATATATAGATGATAACAAATTAAACAACTACAAAATTGATATAGATATGTGTTCCTCCGATCCAAGCAGAATTGGCGGAAAGCAATCGTGGTTACCAGTCCGCCGCTAGCCGTAAATCCTATAGGGAGCCGCCCGGGGTGATGACCTAGGAGCCACCGCTCCTCTGGAGGGGTGGGCGCCCAACGGGGTTACGTAAGACCCTGCCATTTCCATGATTGATCGTACCCCTCTGGCTAGCGTAGCTGAGGAAACCGGAAACTGAGGTTTAGCGTAGGAATGAGGAGTAGGAAGAGATGCGAAGATCGCAGTGGGACCGTGAAGGACTAAGAAATCCGTAGACAACGGAGTACGATGTGCGGGGAAGAACGGGTAGAAAAAACCGATGAAGTCCCGCCGCTGTCCTACTCACGACGGAAAAACCCCGACTCTCCGAGGCGGGATCCGACGCCTGGAATGGCCAACGTCGTGACACCCGATATGCGTCTGACGGAATCAGACACGAGGGGGCAGTAGCTCAAACGACAATAACCTCCGACAGAGTGAGATTGTCCCCCCAGTCCTGGCGCGTGGTCAGGACCACTGATCACCTCCCAAGAGCGTTGATACCCTGGGTGTGATGGGCGTTGAAACTTACCGCTTACTAAGTCGGTACACCATGGGTGTTATCCCACCGGTAGTAAGTCTACAAGGGAGCGGTAGTCCGAGTTCGCAGTGCGGAAGGCGCAGGGGAGCTATAGGACCTCCCGGACTCAACGAGTCCACCAGGTAGTTGGTCATCTCAGACGAACGCCTTCATGAGGTTAACTTGTCGTTGATCACCAACTAACCCAGAGTCCTCCGGATGATCGAAATGTATATCTAGTCCCAAGGCCTAGATCAAGGCAAGTGGAACCCCCGTTATAAAAGAAAAGGTCGCTGTCCGTGACCGACACCCCGAAAACCCAACCATGCGAAGAGAAGTAGGACGTGCGTCGTGAATAGAGGGTGCAGATCCCCGTACAGACTGGGGAGAGAAAGGATCCCATAAGGGAGCAAGGGCCAGGAACACTGACCGGTGCAGTCGTCAGTCGATGGAATTGGGCGGGTAACGAGAATTCCAATCTAACACCATAGCGGAAGTGCCTGGGGTACATTTCGCAGCTGGAACGATGTCGCGTTCCAGGCAGAAATGTCAGAGATCTTGCTAGATCCGTTAGGATTTTGGGTCAAGGACCCCCCAAGCGAAGGTCGTACTGGACCGCGGATACGGTGTCCATACGCAAGAACACACCGTAGGTGGACGTGTGTGGCATTAGAGTCCTGATGGCAAGACGGTCGTCAGGATTTCCACGTGTGAACGTGCAGCAGAGACTCCGCTGTGGGCCACGCCCCTCCTGTGGACGAGGGACCGCATTGAGTACCCCAACCGAGGTGGTTGGCAACCTATTCCAAGATGAATCCGTCGTGGAGTTGCAGGTGGACCTGCCGTGCCGTCTGTTGACCTGACGTAGCCACCACCGTAGTTCAATTATGGCTTCCGTGTCCAGAGTGACGACGTCTGCACAGTGAAGCCCCTGGCAAAGACGTAGGGACTGAGACTCTGAAGGTCTCGATAGTGAAAAGAAGCTGGACAAATGGCCTGGATTAACGCCGGAAACAGGCCGACCAGGCGAGCCAGTCCGCGTAAGGATACCCGTCGTTAGCCCAGCACGATACTGACCTCGTGCAGATGGTGGCCAAGTGGTCATGGGTAGCCGAAGGATCACTAGGTTGGTGTCCACCAAGAACCCTAAAACTCTACCTCCTGAGATGGGGAGAGGATAGATTCCCCGTGATCTATGGGGAACTGTCCCGGAGGCGTGTTCGTTCGCCAGGCGAGGGGTACGAGCCATTAAGAGTAGGTCGTCCAAGTAGATAATCAACCTCACCCTTTGTGTCGCAGAATGTCGTCACTGTATACAGTAATTACGAGAGATTTCTCAAGTTACTACCGGGCGATAACCGCCCTCCTTTCCTGACCAGGAAGACGTTGTTGGGGAAACCCGGGGAGAGCGGGTCCGTCTCCACTATCGTTTGGGTGAACCAGAGGCCCTGCAATTTGTTGTCTATTAGGGCGGTGTTCAGGTCTGAAGACCGAGGAAAGAGGGACTAGGTCCATCTCCGGTCCTATAATCCTGATAGACCGGCACTGTACCGTGTTAGACTTTGATGACGTTTGGGCTCATCCGGGATGGAATAGAGCCCTACCGTCTTGGAATAACTTAATCAGCGTGATCCCGACTAGCCTGCCCTCGGTGGTCGGACCGGGGTCTGATTCGGCTAGGTGAGACAGCTGGGGAACAAGCCACGTTAAGATTCGAGCGGCGGTGTCCAGTCGGACCCGTAGTGTCCACGCATCCCAGGAGGAGACCGCCCGTTGGGCCCAGCCCCGATTTGGGACAGGTCAGTCGGCTGTTCAGCGGCGTGGCCTGCTCACTAAGGTGTGGGATGATGGTGATAGGTCCCAAAGATCCAAGGCCCTGGTCTGTATGATCCGAAGGACCTCTCTATTCCCAGCTTGGGGGATTTCCCGTGTATGGTGGGATACCCCCAGGGTATGGGGTTCACCTCGGGAGTGTGCACAGCCATAAATGGTAAAGGAAGGGGATTACGCCCTGAAAATGATTCGGTGAGTTTTTCGACCGATCTCCGGGTCCATTATGTGATATATTGGATCACCTCGGGCGGAGGTGCCCAGTCATCGGAGTGTGGATGGCATATCGCCCCCGGATCTATAATGGCTCTCTACGAGAATCCATGTGTCACCCTGGGAACAGGGTTGGCGTCGTCATAGAGCGCCATGTGCCCACTGCCCTAACACTCATCATCATTCTTATCATCTACAATCTCAGACTCAAGGTGTTAGCCGCCTCAGACTCCGCGGACAACTCTGGAAGAGTCCACGAATGGGTCTGGCTTAGTCCGTCTAACGGATCGCTGCCTCTGCATGTGCATCTCCCCGAGGCTCGGGGGTCGGTCGGAGTCTGGGAGGGCAGTGGGTCGGCAGTCCGGGTAGGGTACTGCCTGGGACATATTATTTACTTCCCCTGTCGGGGAGTCAAGGGCCACAGAAACGTGGCAGCGTTTTGGAACGCCCAGCCCTTCTCAGGGGCGGTAGACCGTTGCCGGATGGTCCGGGCATATGGTGTGCAGGCGGGGGTAACCGACGCCATGGTCGTAAAGATTGGTCTACCGATCAGTTTTGGCAACTGTGTAACACTGTTGAGATTTGGGACTGTGTCCACCCTATCCGGGGTACCGGCATGAACAATGCCATGATATTCATTAAATTGTAGAATCTTTGTACAATTCAATACAATTTTTTTTATACATATTTGTATAATTTATTTATATAATGAATATATAATTTGTATAATCCATCTATAATTTATTATTTGTAAAATTGAATAATGGATTTAGTTATATATTATAAGTAATAATATATATTAATAATAATATCATTAATAATAAATGTATTTATTCATTCAATCCTTAGATAGTTATTTAATACATTATTTATTAGGAGTATGTTGTAGGGAATAAATTCCCCGGAGATAAACATGCTTTAATTTCTTTATTTAATTTATTGATTTATTGACCTATCTACATATTGATTATTTATTTACTGTAGATTTGGTTATTTAAATTATTTAATTTAATTTATTTATTTATATTTATTTATTAGATATTGATTCATTGGAATGAAATATATATATTTATATATATATATATCTGAAAAGATGTACTGCCATCTAGTGGTTGAAAGCATGGTGAAACAGCAGCAGGTTCCTGGCTACGACACCGCTGGGAAGGACATCCTGCGGTGTGAGGGGAGCCTGACGAGATTCTAACTCCAGAGGCGAAGTCTCGCGAGACTACGGCCTCTGGAGTTCTTATTGGCCCGAGGTTGTGAGGGACAGAACGGTCGATGAAAACTGTTCTCCCCCGTCTCGCTCTCGATACCGAGAGAGGCACCGAAAGAGAGGAGCGGCCGCGGCGGAGACCCCGCCCCCCACCTGAGCGCGCGAAGGAGAGCGTGGGGAGGGAGGGGGGGGGGACAGTTGTCCAGGCATGGTGCCCGCCGAGGGAGCGAATGAAAAACAGCGCGGATCCCGCATGGACGCCGCAGTGCTCCGGTGTCAAAGAAAGGGAAAAAACCTGAACAAAGAATCAAAGAATTGGAAACAAACAAACGTGGCCTCTCAAACATATCTGCGGTGTCAGGCAGACAGAAATAAAGCGCAGAAACGGGGGATAGCAGGGAGAACCCCCAGTACAGAACAATCAATTCCGACAAAATACCTGACACCGGGGCATTCGGTATCAGGGAGGAATTCCAGGGAAACTCCCCATGTTCCACAATACCTCAAACATATCAGTCAAGACTGAACAAAATCACCCGTATCAGAGACCATATATACAATCAAACAATAAAGGTACATGAAACACCTATCTTGTAAATAATAAAGATACAAGAAGTACCTATCCTGTAAATAATAAAGGTACATGAAATACCTATCTTGTAAATAATAAAGGTACATGAAATACTTATCTTGTGTGCTCTGCCATGAGCAGAAAGAAAGAGGAATAGGTTACCTCAGACAGTCCCTTATATAGATTATGGTCTGGGAGGGGCTACGCTGGCCCAGGGACTGCAGGGAAGGGTAGTTCTTTGAATTTTTTCTTTTAAGTTACAATAAATGTTTACTGTATTTCTGCTATGGGCATTATTAAAGAAAGATAATGCATAAGATATGAGCCTCCTGTCTGAGGTATAATTATATTTATTAAATATTATTACTAGTCAACCAACATTAGAATTCTTCTATAGCCTATGGGCCGAGCATTCGATTTGTTTGATTGCGGCATTGTACAGTTTAGCTGCTCTGTCAAATCTTCTTAGAACGATCAACAGACACCATAAGCCTTCAATGACAGATTCAATGTTTGTTGATGCTTTTTCGAATCTTCGTCGTTCATGTTAAAATGTCAAGTTAGTTCTAGCTATTTTACTGCTCCTCCTCTTTGGTTACAATCAGCCAATAACATTCATCATCATCATTATTTTTATTTTACTTCCCCCACCCAATTCCAGCAGCGATCTTTTCTCCTTATGTCGAATCTTTTCTCTCTATAATGTCAAATCTTTTCTCTCTATATAGAATAATATTGGACTAATAGAGTTAAGGTTAGGCACATACGACCAATGAAAACAAAAATAAAGCATTTATTTATGTCGTATCTTTTTCGGTTTTCGTATTTTGTGCGTTTGTTTTCCTTTGTTAACGTTTATTCATTTGGACGAAAATGCATTCGGACGAAAACCAATGCAGATGTCTAATTATAATATAATTTTTTTGGGTTAGCTGGGTGGTTGGAAAAACCCTGTCCTCAGGTCATGTTTGCAGGTTTTCCTTTATCTTTCACAGGGGCTTTAAATCAGAGTCATTGCCTTGGTATTTTGGACAGCTATTTTATCTAAGAGAAATTCCCAAAACATGAGGTCAGGGTTGAGAACCACTGAGCTACATCTCAGGCCCCGTACACACGACCAGTTTCCTCGGCAGAATTCAGCTTCCGACCGAGTTTCTGGCTGAATTCTGCCGAGGAAACTGGTCGTGTGTACACTTTCGGCCGACGAGGAGCTCGACGAGGAGCTCGACGAGGAAATAGAGAACATGTTCTCTATTTCCTCGTTGTTCTATGGGAGCTCTCGGCCCGCCGAGCTCCTCGGCGGCTTCAGGGCTGAACTGGCCGAGGAACTCGATGTGTTTGGCACGTCGAGTTCCTCGGCCGTGTGTACGGGGCTACAGGGCTGTTTCCTGGCAGACTTTTAGATGAGGAATCTCAATTAGTATTGGTCACTCTCTCACCAGCAGTGAGCAGGAGTAGAACCTGTGCATGGCCTAGAGGGGGATCTCCAAACTACGGCCCTCCAGCTGTTGCGGAACTACACGTCCTATGAGGCATTGTAAAACTCTGACATGACTAGGCATGATGGGAATTGTAGTTCTTGAACAACTGGAGCACCATAGTTTGGAGACCTCTGGCCTAGAGGAGCGTGGGATCTTAAAGGAGAAGTACAGCCAAAGCTTGTTTGGCTGTACTCCTCCTGTGAAACAGGAGTGCAGTTCGTTCTGCTGAAGCCCACTTCTGCTGAAGCCCGCTGTCCACTGATGTCACAGAGCCGACCTAGGCTCAGGAAAGATTGCAACCATATGGTCGGGATCCACCCACATGCCTGGACCAACACCTCACTCAGCGTCTCAGCGAGCCACTGAGAGCCTGAGCTGGCCGCTCCCGCCCTCTCCACAGTGCTCCAGTAAGCGAGGAGGAGACAGAGCAGACAGTGGTGACTGACAGTAACCAGATCTCTGCTCAGGGAGCTGTGAGATCCGAGTGATCAACGGTGCTTGATCGCTTGGTTCTCAGTGTTAGAGCCGGCGGGGGACAGATGCAGTATCCACCTAGGTAAGTATGATTCTTAATAAAAAATAAAACCCATGCTTCTCTGTTAACCTCTGACAATGGGTGGCGATAGTTATTTTTTCATTTTTTTTGTGGGGGGGGTCAAACTGTTTGTTTACAAATGGCTTCTTTAAAGTTATATAGCTAAATGTGTTGGGGGGGGGGGGGCAAAAACAGACCTTCCATTCGGCATGGATGGTCTGTTTAAGGGGAAAGTTAATTATGTTACAAAGATCTTAATGGCAATGCTGACTAAGCTAAGCATTGCTTAAAGTGGTTCTAAAGGCTAAAGGTTTTTTGCCTTCATGCCCTCCTAATACTTATCTAAGCCTAATCTCGATCCAGCGATGTGCACAAGAGCTGAGGCTCTTCTGGGTCTCTCCCTCCTCATTGGCTCCTGCTGCTGTCAATCACAACAAATAAGGAGGGTATGGGGGCGGGGCTGAGCCACGCTCTGTGTGTTTTTTTGGAAAAACCCGGGCTCCTGAGCAAGCATGCATGAGTGCCCCCATAGAAAGCAGCTTACCATGGGGCACTCAGCAGGGGGGAGGGGCCCTGAGCGCTGATGGTCTGTGAAAAACCATTATACAGAGCAGGTAAGTATAACATGTTTGTTATTTTTAAAAAAAAGGCTTTATAAACACTTTGGGGCAGATCCACATACATCTGCGCTGGGCGCAGCGTATCTAAGATACGCTACGCCGCTGTAACTTACTTTTAGTTGGTTTGAATTCTCAACGAATCCGCGCCATAAGTTACGGCGGCGTAGCGTATCTCTCGCGGCGTAAGGGCGCGGAATTCAAATTCGGCGGGTAGGGGGCGTGTTTCATTTAAATGAAGCGCGTCCCCGCGCCGAACGAACTGCGCATGCGCCGTCCGTAAAAACTCCCAGGGTGCATTGCTCCAAATGACGTCGCAAGGACGTCATTGGTTTCGACGTGAACGTAAATGGTGTCCAGCCCCATTCACGGACGACTTACGCAAACAAGGTAACATTTTCAAAATTATACGCGGGAACGCTGGCCATACTTAACATTGAGTATGCCACCATATAGCAGCTTTAACTATATGCCGGAAAAAGTCGAACGGAAACGACGTAAAAAAATGCAACTGCCGGTCGTACGTTCGTGGATCATTGGAAATAGCTCATTTGCATACTCAACGCGGATTACGACGGGAACGCCACCTAGCGGACGCCAAAAAATTGCATCTTAGGCCTCGTACACACGACGGGACCTGTCCGATGAAAACGGTCCGCGGACCGTTTTCATCGGACATGTCCGCTGGGATCATTTGGTCTGACGGCCGTACAGACGACCGAACATGTCCGCGGAAACTGATCCGCGGAGCAGTTTCAGCAAACATGTTCGGTCGTGTGTATGAGGCCTTAGATCCGACGGCGTACAAAGACGTACGCCTGTCGGATCTAGCCGAGATGCCGTCGTATCTTGTTTTGAGGATTCAAAACAAAGATACGACGCGGGAATTTTGAAATTACGCCGGCGTATCAGTAGATACGCCGGCGTAATTTCTTTGTGGATCTACCCATTTAAGTTTATTAAAGTCTGCTGAAAACTTAATAAAGTGACAGTCAGTGTAAAAGCTTGACACACTTCTTTTAAACAAGTTTAACAATACCTAACCCAAAAAATATTAAATCAAGAGACAGTGGGCAACTAGTATTCTTAGAAGGCATTCAGCTATGGCAGACTTAAGCCGCGTACACACGATCCGAATTTTGCAGATGGGATAAAATCGGATGGAATTTTCCGTCGGAATTCCGATGAAGCTGCCTTCCATCAGTCTTGCATACACACTGTCAGACTAAATTCCGACCGTCCAAAACGCGGTGATGTAAAACACTACGACGAGCCGAGAAAAATTCAATTCAATGCTTCCGAGCATGCGTCGACTTGATTCTGAGCATGCATGTTTTTTTTTCTCCGTCGGAGTTGCACACAGACAATAGGAATTGCCTATCCTTTTTTTTTCCATCGGAAAAAAATAAAACATGTTCTATTTCTAAACACTGACAGAAAAAAGTCAGATGGGGCCCACGCACGATTGGAATTTCAGATGAAAAAAGTCCATCAGACTTTTTTCATTGGAAATTCCGATTGTGTGGAAACGGCATTAAAGTGTTTTTTACCCCAACACTTCATATTCCTGATATGTGTCTGCTGTGCCATGTACTTGTATGAAAAAGTCTCCTGTTCTGTTTGTATTGCTTCCTTTGTGTGAAATTCCTGGTGTTCCTGCCAGTCCCCCTGCTTTCCCATTAAAAACTGATCACACTAATCAGGAGAGCACAGCATGGTCAGTTATGTAGCTATGCTGGGCACTCAGCCTTCTCTCCCCCAATGAGCAGACTTGTCCTGACATGCCCCTCGCTGCACAGCCATTCACTGGGAATATCATTGTGCTGTTGCTTCTTGTCCCCCCTGCTAAGAACAGAGGGAATGTGATCACTTATAAAAAAGGGGGAAAGGGTATTTAAAATGTTTTTCTTTATATCTATACAAAAATGTTTTGTCTTTCATTTTTATTTCAAACAGAATGGGTTGCTTTTAGGGCTGTGGAAATTAAAGATTAATTCCTTGATTAATCGTTAATTTTTTTGGTTGATCAAAATTATTTTGATCGGTACTAGTGGTGCAACGAATCGTAAATGATCCGTGATGCGAACGGGTCACCATATGCGGAACGGCACACCAAGTGATCCACGGAGCACCACTTCTGCCTCGGCCATGCGAAAAGGCTGCAGCTTCGGCCTAGCTCCAGGAGCGGCGGCCATCTTGGTCCACCCGGCGGCGGCCTAAGTGAGCCTAGAGCGACGCGGTGACGTCATCACCCGGCCTCAACTGCTCGTGTTCGTGTTGCCAAAAAAACATTTTTTTCTTTGTTTAACATGAGTTGCAGCACGTAAAATGTTTTGGCAGCATGCTGCGCTGCATTTATAGGCAATATGTTCCATTTTTACCCAGACCACATCAGTGCAACACATTGATGTGATCTGAGCCTATTGGAAACAATGGATTTCAACCAAAGTCCCCAAAACAAAGTTACAATATACATATGAATATCTCACAATAAATAACACAGTTTGTACCTAGGGGGTGCTATTTTACTTTGAATTTTTTTTAAATTGATCAGCGGTACTGTTAAGTACACAAGAACGGTTATTCTCACCTATGGGGCTGTCTGCAAAGAGCCTGTTATGAGTTGTGTAGTTTTTCAATCCAAATTCATCTCACCAATATAAATTAGTTATTCAGGAAAGCAGCCTGAAGGAAAAAAAATATATAACTTGCAACAAAAGAGAGAGACATGATGAAATGTACAAAAAAAAATAAAAAATCAACACACAATGGTAAGGAATTTAATGAGATAAATAATATAATCATTATTTATTTGTCTTTAAGGGAAATTATATTTTTTACACTTAGAATTTTATATAATGTTCAAAGTTTTATATATATATATATATATATATATATATATATATATATATATATATATATATATATATATATATATATATATATAATCCATAAACTCATTGCTCTGCAAATACATTTTTAAAACAGGACAAATGATTCCCAGAGAACTATAGGTTGGCTAAAGAGAGCCCAGCAAAAGTAGCTCCCTTTTAGGATGGGTTTGTCTGATTGAAACTTTAGAATGAGACATCCAATTAGGAATAAATTATGCTTATGGCTTATTCATTGTGTGTAAATATCACAGCATGTAAAAATGATACATGGTGCCGGATTCAGATACAATGGCGTATCTGTCCGGCCCGCGTAACGTATCTCCGATACATTACGCCGCTCTAACTTTGGGCGCAAGTTCCTTATTCAGAAAGAACTTGCGCCCTTAGTTACGGCGGCGTAACGTATGTGTTGCAGGGTAAGGCAGCGTAATTCAAATGGGGATGTTGGGGGCGTGTATTATTTAAATATAACTTGACCCCGCGCTTTTGACGTATTATTTGAACGGCGCATGCGCCGTCCGTAAAATATCCCAGCGTGCATTGCTCTAAATGACGTCGCAAGGATGTCATTGCTTTCGACGTGAACGTAAATTACGTCCAGCCGTATTCGCGAACGACTTACGCAAACGACGTAAAATTTCAAAACTCGGCGCGGGAACGACGGCCATACTTAACATCAGCATCAACATATAGCAGGGGTAACTATACGCCGGAAAAAGCCGAACACAAACGACGTTAAAAAAAAGCGCCGGGCGGTCGTTCGTTTCTGAATCGGCGTAAATCCTCATTTGCATATTCCACGCGTAAAAATACGGAAGCGCCACCTAACGGCCAGCCTGGAATTGCAGCCTAAGATCCGACGGTGTAAGACACTAATGCCTAGTACACACGAGAGGATCAATCCGCGGAAACGGTCCGGAGGTCCGTTTCCGCGGATAAATCCTCTGGCGGATTTTGATCTCATGGTTGTACTAACCATGAGATCAAAATCCCTGCGGAAGTCCCTCCGTGGTGACGTGTCGCGCCGTCGCCGCGATGACTTGCTCATCCATGCCTTTATTGACCTTGCTTTGTGCAATGGTCCAAATTATTTGGTGGAGGGGGGTTATGGCATTGGGTTGTTTTTCAGGGGTTGGGCTTGGCCTTTTGTAGTGTGGGCGTGTACTAAACCCCCTGAGCCATAATTGGCCAAAGCCACCCTGGCTTTGGCCAATTATGGCTCTCCGTATTTTGCGATGCCGCAGTGAATTATGGTCTGTGAAACGTAACTCGAATTTGGCGCAAACGATTTGTTTTGTTCGTATTTCGACGAACGATCGAACAAACGATGTTCGAGTCGAACATGAGTTCGACTCGAAAAAGAAGCTCATCCCTAGTGTTGTCACATAAAATAAAATATTTTCAAAAATGTGAGGGGTGTACTCACTTTTGTGAGATACTCTGGGCCAGATTCTCGTAGATCGTCGTATCTTTGCGCGGGCGTAATGTATACGATTTACGTTACGCCTCCGCGGGCAAGTGCTGTATTCTCAAAGCACTTGCTCCGTAAGTTGCGGCGGCGTAGCGTAAATCGGCCGGCGTAAGCCCGCCTAATTCAAATTTGGAACAGGGGGGCGTGTTTTATGTAAAACTACTGTCGTTTTTGCGGAACGGCGCATGCGCCGTCCGTGGAATTTCCCAATGTGCATTGCTCCAAAGTACGCCACAAGGACGTCATTGGTTTCGACGTGAACGTAAATGACGTCCAGCCCCATTCACGGACGACTTACGCAAACGTTGTAACTTTTTCAAATTTCGACGCGGGAACGACGGCCATACTTAACATTGGCTGCGCCTCATATAGCAGGGGCAACTTTACGCCGGGAAAAGCCTAACGTAAACGATGTAACTTTACTGCGTCGGCCGCGCGTACTTTCGGGAATTCGCGTATCTAGCTGATTTGCATACTCGACGCGGAATTCGACGGAAGCGCCACCTAGCGGTCAACAAAAAAAATGCAGTTAAGATCCGACGGCGTAAGAGACTTACGCCTGTCGGATCTAACAGATATCTATGTGTAACTGATTCTATGAATCAGTCGCATAGATACGACCGGCTGGACGCAGAGATACGACGGCGTATCTGGAGATACACCGTCGTATCTCCTTTAAGAATCTGGGCCTCTATCTACTGTGTATTTACAAATGAAAGGATTGTCAGGTGTTCTTTAGGTGCCTTCTAGCCCAGAAGGGTTTTTCTTGTGGCAGTTGTGTTATATTGTTGGGGGATTTGCAGTAAAACTGTCAGAACACAAGACTTCTATAACGAGTATGTGTCCCGCACTCTCTAATGGTAGCGCGCTACCTATTACCTGCATGTGTGTTTCAAACCAGGCTTGCAGCATTTGTTCTGACATTTGGTGACATTTTGTTATGTCGTTTGTTGTATTTCATTAAACGCTGAGATTACACAGACAACTTACTTTTACGCGCACTTCATTTGCCGACCTTGTGGGCTTCCGCTCAGCACTTTGATTCTGCTGTGTTAACCAAGCGAGAGCGGATGAAAAACGTTCCATATTAGTAGCCTCAAGAAGGCTGTAAATAAAAGGAATTGGCTGTCGTGCTGCGAGGGAAAGAAGAATGCCGCTACAAGCAGGATCTGCCCCGTGCTTTATCACTGCATGTTGGACGTGGTTCTCTTTAATTAGGGACTGGAGAGATGCTTCTTGTAAGTGTAAAGATGCTAATCCCAGAGCTGGACAATGCAATGTTACAATTTTACTGCAAAAAAAGATACTATACATTAGCATCGGTTTTCGTTCTAATGCATTTTCGTCCGAATTTCTGATATTTTCGTTATCGTTTTAACAAACAATAACGAAAGTGCAGAATCCGAAAACCGAAAGATCCGACATAAACAAAAGTTTTCGTTGCGACAACAGTTCAACATAGATAGGAGATTCGACATGACGCTGATCCGTGTCTATCGAACCTGCGGTCAAATGTGCCTAACCTTAATGCCGCGTACACACGACCGTTTTTCGGGTTCTAATAAATGACGTGTTTTTTTTTATGTCGTTAAAAACGATCGTGTGTGGGCTTCAGAGCATTTTTTGGGTTCTAAAAAATGGGCACAATTTTTTTCGAACATGCTCTAATTTTTCACAACGTTTTTAACGTTGTCGTTTTTAAGGTTGTAAAAAATGGTTGTGTGTGGGCTTTAATGACGTGAAAAATCTGCGAATGCTCAGAAGCAAGTTATGAGACGGGAGCGCTCGTTCTGGTAAAACTACCGTTCGTAATGGAATAAGCACATTCGTCACGCTTTAACAGACAGAAAAGCGTAAATCGTCTTTTACTAACACGAAATCAGCTAAAGCAGTACAAAGGGTGGTGTCACCTGAATGGAACTTCCCCTTTATAGTGCTGTCGTACGTGTTGTACGTCTCCGCGCTTTGCTAAACCTTTTTTTTTTACGATCTTGTGTAGGCAAGGCTTTTTTAATGATCGGGTTGAAAAAAAAATCTTTTTTTCTAGACCCTTAAAAACTTCATTTTTTTAGAACCCGAAAAACGGTTGTGTGTAGGCGGCATTACTCTATTCTTCCGAGATTATTCTACATAGAGAGAAAATATTTGACATAGAGAGAAAAGATTCAACATAGAGATAAAAGATTCTATATTATAGAGAGAAAAGATTCAACATTATAGAGAGAAAAGATTCTATATTATAGAGAGAAAAGATTCAACATTATAGAGAGAAAAGATTCGACATTATAGAGAGAAAAGATTCGACATTATAGAGAGAAAAGATTCGACATTATAGAGAGAAAAGATTCGACATAGAGAGAAAAGATTCGATATTATAGAGAGAAAAGATTTGACATTATAGAGAGAAAAGATTCGACATTATAGAGAGAAAAGATTCGACATTATAGAGAGAAAAGATTCGACACAGAGAGAAAAGATTCGACATTATAGAGAGAAAAGATTCGACATTATAGAGAGAAAAGATTCGATATTATAGAGAGAAAAGATTCGACATCATAGAGAGAAAAGATTCGATATTATAGAGAGAAAAGATTTGACATTATAGAGAGAAAAGATTCAACATTATAGAGAGAAAAGATTCGATATTATAGAGAGAAAAGATTCGATATTATAGAGAGAAAAGATTCAACATTATAGAGAGAAAAGATTCGACATTATAGAGGGAAAAGATTCGACATTATAGAGAGAAAAGATCGCTGCTGGAATTGGGTGGGGGAAGTAAAATAAAAATAATGATGATGATGAATGTTATTGGCTGATTGTAACCAAAGAGGAGGAGCAGTAAAATAGCTAGAAGTTTACACTTGGAGAAACAAATGTGAAAGTCGGCTGACTGTTGGGGTAGACCATTCAACATGAATGACGAATATTCAACAAAGCAGCAAAAAACATACAAACATCAAATCTGTCAATTGAAGGCTTATGGTGTCTGTCGAAAGTTCTAAGAATACCTACCTAGAAAAAGAGTATCAAATCCTAAATTCTTGCCAACAATTTCTAGCAACTATGTATTTGCTATATGATGACTTCAATAAGCAGCTCACTGCTGAAAATGTGATTAGGAATCTCAAACGAGGTAGACGATCAGTTGAGGACTTTATAGTGGAATTCCAGAGGTGGGCCATTGAAACTGAGTGGAATGATGTCACCCTGCGTAACCAATTTCGCCTTGGCCTTTCCGAACCACTCAAGGATGAGTTGGCTAGAGCAGATCTCCCTCCTACTCTTAATGACATCATACAACGATCGATCACTATAGATCGTAGGTTAAGAGAGAGACGAGCTGAACGTCAATCAAGTCCAATAACATCTGCCCCTATGCCTCAAAAATTGAGGTTGATTCCCTTTGATGAAAACATGGATATTGGAACTACACGTGCCCCACTTACCTCATCTGAAAGAGTCCGTCGTCGCTCATTGAATCTTTGCCTTTATTGTGCCTCATCGGACCATGCCATCTCTTCTTGTCCTCTTTTAAAAAAGAAAAAGGACGAACGTAAGCCAATCCACCTTTGCAAATTGTCTCGTTCTGTTTCTAAACATGCCCCTTATATCTTTTTACGTCTTATTTTACAGTGGGATAAAGTTAGAATTCCTGTTAAGGCAATGTTGGATACAGGCGCATGTGGTAACTTCATCGATTCAGGTCTTGTTTCTTCACAAAAGATTCCACACTTGAAGAAATCATCTCCTCTTTCTGTCAGTTTTATCGATGGAACAACTTCTGCATCTGGACCTATCTTATATCAAACTCAACCTTTATTGACTATTTGTGGAGATAATCATAGTGAATTTTTCTGTTTCAATGATTTTTATTTGTTTTTCAAGTAAAGATTATATGCGTCAACACAGAGAGCAGCGAACAATCCTCGCATGCTCTGCACATAGTAAGTCGTAATAAAAAAAAAAAAAAAGGGGGAAAGGAAAGTAAAACAAAAAAGGGGGGAAAACAATCAGAGAAAAAAAATAAAAAAAATAAAAAAAAATAAAAAAAAATAAAAAAAATATATTTCAATCATAACAAACAAAAGTAAGAGGGAAAATGATACTGGGTAACATATGAGCAGGCATCCAAGCATATAGACAATATCACAGTACAACAAATGCTTGCTATACTAAATATAGGACCATTATTGACCCAAATTGAGGGATGGATCCTGAATTGCGGCCCCTCTACATAACATAACTAATACTGAAGGCCAATCAATGACCAATATTTAGATATTGAAGTCCCTCGGAGCCCAAATTCTCCATCAGACAACACATTTTACAGATAGTTAAGATAGCTGAGTCACTTCGTAGGATTCAGGTTCGAGTAAACTCACAACTAGAGGATCTGGGCAGCTCAAAAACATAACAAGTAAGATACCTTCAGCATATATTAAACCTAAATGACCCCGGTAGGGGAGCCCTTAGTCCCCAACACTACAGAAAAGGTCTAGGTTTAAAAAAAAAAAAAAAATAAATAAAGGAGGGGGGATGGGGGGGGGGGGTAATTCAGAGAATCCACAAGGGCAAGTCACTAGAGATAGAAGAAAGAAGAAACAGGAGAAGAAAGAAGAGAGAAGGGTGTGTCCATCCGGGAATCTTTGATCGATCGACTGAAGAGGCATCTCTATGTCGCAGGGGCCTGTAAATAAGTGAGCCAGGGAGACCACGTCTTTTCAAAAAGGGGTTGTTTATCATAGTGAATTTTTGACCTATGATGTTATTCCATCTCCTCTCTTCCCTGTTGTTTTGGGGTTACCTTGGCTTAAATTGCATTTGCCAACCTTTCTCTGGGACCAACAACTGTACTTCTGCACTCACCTTACTGTAAAGAGACTTGTTATCAAGTTGCTTCATTGCTTCATCTTGCCCCTTAAGAGATACCATTTCAGTACCTTGAATTCTCTGATGTATTCAGTGAGAAGAATGCAGAGACATTGCCTCCCCATAGGATATATGACTGTCCCATTGAATTATTGCCATGTACCCCTATACCGACGGGTAGGATTTATTCTCTTTCCCAACCTGAACTTCAACATTTAAAGAAATTTTTACAGGATTATTTAAAAAAGGGTTTCATTAAACCTTCTACTTCTCCTGCCAGTGCTGGTATGTTTTTTTGTTACAAACAAAGATGGTAGCCTCAGACCTATCATAGACTATCGAGCCTTGAATAAAGTCACAGTGAAGAATCGCTATCCTATTCCACTTATTCCTGAATTGATTAAAAGACTGAAGGTTTCTACCGTATTTACTAAACTCGATCTCAGAGGAGCTTATCATTTGATTCGTATTAAATCAGGTGATGAATGGAAGACTGCCTTCCGCACACGATATGGACTCTTCAAATATACCGTCATGCCTTTTGGGTTGTGTAATGCTCCAGCAACCTTCCAAAGCTTTGTGAATGATATTTTCAGAGACCTCCTCGACATATGCGTAGTTGTATACTTGGATGACATACTCATTCACTCAGATGACTTGATGCAACATCGGAAACATGTCAGATGGGTCCTTGCAAGACTTAGAGCTCATGCTTTATACGCCAAACTTGAGAAATGTGTCTTTGAACAAACAACTATTTCCTTCCTTGGCTTTGTAATTTCTCCAAAAGGAATACATATAG
The DNA here is from genome assembly GCF_905171775.1 of Rana temporaria. NCBI lineage: Eukaryota > Metazoa > Chordata > Amphibia > Anura > Ranidae > Rana > Rana temporaria. The sequence goes on along the minus strand of NC_053493.1, from coordinate 403,911,995 downwards.
ATCAGTCCAAAGTGACTTGCATTTTGAATTGGCCTACACCTACTTGTAGAAAGGTTATACAGAGTGTTTTGTGCTTCGCCAACTTCTACAGAAAGTTCATAATAAAATGTCTCCTTATTGGTGAAACCACTTACTCAACTTACCAGCTCATTGGTAAAATTCACCTGATCAAAAGCTGCCCAAAACACCTTCCATGAAAGAAGACCACCTTATGGATTGCTGATGTCCTTACCTATTCCTACAAAACCTTGGGAAGCATTGTCCTTGGATTTCATTGTTGAATTGCCTCCCTCCAATGGATATACAGTAACACCATCAACAGTTGATATGCTTACTAAAATGGCTCATTTTGTCCCTCTTAAGAAATGTCCTTCTTCTAAAGAAACAGCGCAAACCCTACTTGATCATGTTATTAAATTACATGGTGTTCCTTCACGCCTGGTTTCTGACAGAGGTTCCCAATTTGTGTCGAAATTCTGGAAGGCCCTGTGTCATATTCTCCAAATAGACCATAGATACTCCAGTGGATATCATCCTCAAACAAATGGACAGACAGAACGAGTAAACCAATGTCTTGAACAATACCTCAGATGTTATTGTACCCATCTTCAAGATAACTGGTCTACCCTTCTTCCTCTTGCTGAATTTTCTTACAATAATTCAACTAGTTCTTCTACTCGCTACTCCCCTTTTTATGCAAACTATGGGCATCATCCCAATATTCTACCGGAGTATCCACTACTTACAAATGTAACTTCAATGATTGATTATTGGTCTACCCTTTCATCCGTATTGCAAGTTTTGAAACAAAACCTCAAACATGCACAAGACCGTCAAAATATCTATTTTGATCTTAGGCATAGACCTTCACCATCTTACAAAGTTGAGGATCAAGTATGGCTCTTTACAAAAACGTATGTTTGCATTTGAAAAAGTGAATATTACCGCGCTTATCAGGGGAGAAAGAAGGGGGGGAGGGGTACAGCTGCGGCACTGAAAGGTGTATCAAACCATACGTAATTGATAATGGGGAAGGTAGTGCTGCGCTAATAGGTGGTGGATGGACAGGTGTATGGGCAAGTGAGGGAAGAAAAAGGAAGATGGTATAACTGAGATTGGGAGCAGTATAACCAAAATGGCATAAACAAAAAAGCAAAAATGATCAGTGAACAATACTGGTGCAAATCATATAACTCCACAAATTTCTCTTAATGTGATAAATTATACTATGAATAAAGTGATAGATGGTGCAAAAAATTATGTGTAACACAATGCCCAAATAACTGTGATGGGTAAAGGTATTAAACTGGTGATAAACAGTCCATAAACAAGGCTTGAGCTATGTCAGCAAAAAATATATAAATATTTTAAAAGTCCAAAAGATAGAAGTGCTGGTGTAGGTCCGCAATGTGAAGTGGAAGGGGGATGGGTATCCAGTGATCCTTTTAAGATGAATAAGGATGTCCCCTTACCTTACTGCTGTAAGGTAACAGCATATAGATCCAACCACATTAAATGGTTATCCAGATGGGCTCTGATCCAGAAACGACAGGTCCTCCTTGGAAGTCTTGTCCCAGATTGATCAGTATCTCGCCCCAAAGAAATAAAGCATCGATAGTGTGATACCGTTTTGAAAATTTTAATTCTCATAAATAATAGACAAGGGTACTCACATAGTTTAAAATACAATTAAGCATGTAAAAAGAGGGGCAGTCTGTCGCCAACGTCACCTCCGATACCTCTCAGTGGACTCCTGAGTCTATTTTTTGGACTTTTAAAATATTTATATATTTTTTGCTGACATAGCTCAAGCCTTGTTTATGGACTGTTTATCACCAGTTTAATACCTTTACCCATCACAGTTATTTGGGCATTGTGTTACACATAATTTTTTGCACCATCTATCACTTTATTCATAGTATAATTTATCACATTAAGAGAAATTTGTGGAGTTATATGATTTGCACCAGTATTGTTCACTGATCATTTTTGCTTTTTTGTTTATGCCATTTTGGTTATACTGCTCCCAATCTCAGTTATACCATCTTCCTTTTATTTCCCTCACTTGCCCATACACCTGTCCATCCACCACCTATTAGCGCAGCACTACGTATGTTTGCATTTACCGGCGATGAAACTGGCCAAACAATTTCTTGGTCCATTCCCAATTTCTAAAGTTATTAATCAAAATACCATGCAACTTTGCCTCCCTACGGAACTTAGGATTCATTCCTCTTTTCATGTGTCTCTTCTCAAACCCTACCGACCCAACCAATTTTCTGGTAGGAATCCTCCTCCCGCACCTCCTATCTTAGTTCAGGGTGAAGAACATTATGAGGTTGAACGTATTCTAGTCTCTAGGAAAATAAGAGGACATCTACAATACTTGATTAGATGGAAAGACTATGGTACACAAGAGGATCCTGGGGAAGATTCAGAGGAAGTACATGCACCCACTTTATGTAGTCAATTTCATTCTACATACCCTCATAAGCCTTCACCTACAAAGATCCCCAGGAGGGTATACCTTAAGAGGGGGGTACTGTAACAGGCGCTTCTTGCGCCGTCATAATGTGTTCCATGCTGGAGCGCATACGGCGCCCGCACGACGATGTCATCGCGTGTGCCACGTGCATTCCAGGTTGGAACACGGAAGTGCGCCGCAAATCACGGCGGTTGTCCGAATCAGTGCCTTATGCACTGCATCGGTTACCTGCACCTGTCTGCTGCCTATAAAGGCATCCAGCTTGCATCCAAAAGGTGTTCTATTATTGTCAGCCGTAGCTCGGCCACGCTAAAACCATTGGTGTCATCGCTCCCCATGCTGCAAACTACACCAAGCTGCAACTTCAGCATTATCTGCTGTTACCTTGACTACTTCAGACTGCCATTGCCAGGGACAACCTTAAACACCTTCCTTGCTGACACCCTACACTACGGAAATCCCTTGTTGCTACACTCAAGCCCTGCAAACGGATAAGTAGCAATTGTTTCACTTGTAGTACTATAGAAAGATCTGCTGCATATACACCTCCTAAAGCAATTGCTGTTATTTAATATGGCTTGTAGCTATTAACATACTACTTGGGACTAATTGTTGTGCCTATGGCTGTTTGCTGAGGAACATCTTAAAGGGACATCTACTCTCAAAATTACCTGAGCTATATTTGCCTCTCTTATGCAACTATTAATTGTCTTTACAATTCCTATTTACAACGTGCTTGACATAAGTGTTACTTGTTTATGGGCTTTGCCCTAAGTTTCTGAACATGTTCGCTCTAACTTTTCTATGCTAAGGGTTGTAGGTATTTCATACCAACTCCCTTAGTGACCTAATGCATTTCTTTATGTTTAAGTGATATGATGTAGAGAACCCCCAAACTTCTGTTTGTGTGGAGTGACGCCTGCGGTCCCGTACTGATAATCACTTGCATATAGAAGTGCATTTGAATCTTCACGTGTATGCTATAATTTTAAACGCTAAGGTCTGGTCGCATGTTATAATACGTCCAGTCTTAGTAGCTCAACGCCTTTCTTTATGTGAGAGAGAGATGATGTAGAGAACCCCCAAACTCCTGTTTGAGTGGAGTGACACCTGGGGTCCAATACTGAATTCTCACATAGAGAAGTGCATTGAAATCCTTGCTAACCGCAGTTGTGGTTCACTCCCGTTCACCAGAGCTGTTACACACGTACACAAAGAGGTGCTCAGGACACCATTGACCTATTATGGCCACATAGCCAAGGTCAGTCCTGTCCAAGGGTAGGGATGCTTATGACATTATTTACCTAAGATTGCAACATGGCCAACAAGTTCAATGCGGTCACAAGCATTCTAGCCCCTTTATATATACCGTATTTATCGGCGTATAACACGTACAGGCGTAATTTTGGACTTTTGATTATCCATTCAATTTCCATTTCTTGTCATACCTTTAAGCTCTGCTGCATGGACTGTTTAGCTTAGCTTATCCCAGCCACTTGGGTGTTGTGTTATGCACATTGGATATTTTTATTTGCAGTATTATATTATTTTACTGTATTTCACTGTACCATGAAGAGACTATGAAGTTATATTTAATTTGCACCATTGTTTAGAATGATACACCTTTGTCAGTCAGCTCACTGATAATTTTTTGATGTCACTTCTGTCTGGACTGTTTCAATTACAGACAGACCATCTTTACATATACACTTCCTCACACGTTTTTCCCATCCCGCACTCATAGCGCAGCACTACCTTCTTTTGCAATTATTTTATGGTCTGATACACCTTCAAGTGCCGCAGCTGTTCCCTCCCCCCCCTCTCCCCCACTTCATTGGTAGCACGATAATACCCACTCCTTCACGTACAGGCGTATAACACGCACCCTAACTTTAAGAAGGAAGTTTCAGGAAAAAAACTTTCCACAGCCCCCTGCGGCACAGTTTAGCCTCTATTTTCAGGGTAAAAAAGTGAGTGTTATACGCCAATATAGTATGTAGCTTTGGGGTGAGGAATGCCCTGGCCACAGTTGATTGGGCAGCAGTGACAACTTCCTTCGGGTTCAGTCCAAACCTGAGTTTGAACCAAACCCAAGCTCATCATCATGAGTCAGTGTAGGTGGTAGGAGAACAATTCAGAAAGTTGGGGATGAGTGGGCACCCTCCCCTTCTGAACCATACCAGATCACATGCACCTTGTCCGAGTCTATTTTTTTACTGTGGCAGATAACTTGTATTTCTCAATCAACTGCTAGGGTGCTAATGAGCACCCTTGTAGTTTATTACTCTTCCTGCACTTCAGGACCTACATGCCCGTACCCCTGCTCATTCACAAAAAATGTAAACAGTAAACACACACACCACACACTTTGGCAAGTCTTTTATTAACTCACCAGCTGTGTCCTTTTAACTGGGTCTTAAAGGGGTTGTAAAGGTAATTTTTCCCCCCCCTAAATAGCTTCCTTTACCTTAGTGCAGTCCTCCTTCACTTACCTCATCCTTCCATTTTGCTTTTAAATGTCCTTATTTCTTCTGAGAAATCTTCACTTCCTGTTCTTCTGTCTGTAACTCCACACAGTAATGCAAGGCTTTCTCCCTTGTGTGGAGAAAGCCTCTTGAGGGGGCGAGCAGGAGTGTCAGGACGCCCACTAACACACAGCTCCTTTCTCTATCTGCACAGTAGAGAGTGTCCTGACTTGCCTGCTCACCCCCTCCCCCCTCAAGAGGCTTTTTCCACACCAGGGAGAAAGCATTGCATTACTGTGTGGAGTTACAGACAGAAGAACAGGAAGTGAGGATTTCTCAGAAGAAATAAAGACATTTAAAGCAAAATGGAAGGATGAGGTAAGTGAAGGAGGACTGCACTAAGGTAAAGGAAGCTATTTAGGGAAAACATTTTTTACCTTTACAACCCCTTTAAGGTATGAGGGGGCAGGATGTGACCACTGTTATTGGTTCACAGTGATCATATGATCAGGAGCCCCTCCGGACAGATGAAAATAACTAGAGACTGGTCAAGCACCTGTCAGCACAGAAACCTCAACCGCCATGCATGCATACATGTGGTGTATGGACAGTAACCACTTCCCTACCCGCCCATAGTAATATAATGTCCAAAGACATGCTGGTAGGTTAATTGGATCCTGTCCAAATTGGCCCTGTATATATGAATATATGTGTGTACGACTGTGTGTCCCAAGCGTGTCGAGATCCTACGGGGTAAAGGACTGCACAAGCCAGGAAGACACTGGCTGCAAAAAGTGCCTAGAGGTTATTAAATTCAGTATGTGTAGCGCTATACAAGTCACTCATTCATTCATTCAGATGGGATCTCCCATCCTGGGTGGACGTCATATGACGTCCTGGGCTTCTCGGCCATCGAGGGGGTGCGCGCGTGCCGCTGGCATTGCTCGGGACCCGATGGGTGCATGTGCCCAGCACCCGCAATCACGGCAGGACCATGTCCTGTCAGAGGTGAGGAGACCGATGTGTGTTCCCAGTACAGAGGAACACAGATTGGTCTCCTCCCCTTGTGAGTCCCCTCCCCCTACAGTTAGAATCACTCACTAGGGAACATATTTAACCCCTTCAGCGCCCCCTAGTGTTAACCCCTTCCCTGTCAGTCACATTTACACAGTAACAGTGCATATGTATAGCACTGTTCGCTGTATAAATATGAATGGTCCCAAAAATGTGTCAAAAGTGTCCGATATGTCCATCGCAATGTCACGGTCACAATAAAAATCGAAGATCGCCACCATTGCTAGTAAAAAAAAATAATACATAAAAATGCAAGAAATCTATCCCCTATTTTGTAAACGATATAACTTTTACGCAAACCAATCAATATACGCTTATTGCTATTTTTTTACCAAAAATATGTAGAACAATACGTATCGGCCTAAACTGTGGAAAAGTTTTGTTTCTTTAGAGATTTTTTGGGAATATTTATTATAGTAAAAAGTAAAACATTTTGAATTTTTTTCAAAATTGTCGCTCTATTTTTGTTTATAGCGAAAAAAAAAAAAACGCAGTGGTGATCAAATACCACCAAAAGAAAGCTCTATTTGTGGGGGAAAAAAAGGACAAAAAGGACATCAATATTGTTTGGGAGCCACGTTGCATGACCGCGCAATTGTCAGTTAAAACGACGCAGTGCCGAATCGTAAAAAGTGCTCTGGTAAGGAAGGGGGTAAATTCTTCCGGGTCTGAAGTGGTTAAGGCCCATATTTATTGCTGCTGCATATATGCATTACATGGTTGACAAGAGGATAGGAATAAGTCGCATGGATGTAAATATATTATCAATCACATTCACAGTCCACCATTGCAGATTCTTGTCAATCACGGGGGACTAAGCTTGAACTAAGCCCACCGATTAAACTACAAGAAAAAAAGCTCACCAACCTACTAACCGACCGACCACCGATAACATTGTCCAGCATTGCAGATCCTTGTCAATCATGGTGAACTAAACCTTAACTTGGCCAACCAGTTTGACTAAAAGAAAAAAATCACACCAACCTACTGGCACTTCTGATCCTATCACTACTCTTTGCCGAATGACATATTCCCAGCTGACAGCTGGTTTGTAAACAAGGGGACAAAAGATGGTGGCTGATGTCATTGACCACATAAAGCAGTGGTTCTCGACCCCTCTAGTACCATGACCCCTTGATAAAAAATTTCCAAGTTGTGGGGATCCCTAAGGCCTCGTACACACGACCGAGGAACTCGTCGGAAAAGACACATCGTTTTCCTTGACGAGTTCCTTGTTAGGCTTGTCGAGGAACTCAACAAGCTTTCTTTGCGTACACACGGTCAAGACCAAATCTCCTCGTTCTCAAACGCGGTGACATAGAACACATACAAAGGCAGGGGAAGTTCGATTTCACTGGCACAACCCTTGGGGCTGCTTTTGCTAATCTCATGTTACTGCATGTTAAGTAAAAGTTTGGTGAGAGACAATTTGCACTTTTCAGACTGTTACAGCGTGACAAATGTGCTATCTCCATTACAAACCCTACTTTTACCGAAGGTGCGCTCCCGTCTCATACTTTATTCTGAGCATGCGCAGGTTTCTTAGCATACACACGAACGCGTTTCTCGTCGAAAACCAGCCCGACGAGAAAATTGAGACTCCCATCGAGGAAAAAGAGAACTTGTTCTCTTTTTTCCTCGTCGAGTTCCTCGACAGTTTTCTCAATGAAAAACATACACACGACCGTTTTCCTCAGCAAAAAAGCTCTGACACCAAGTTTCTTGATGAATTCTGTTGAGGAAAATGGTCGTGTGTACAGGGCCTCACAGTAAAATTATTTTCGTAGCCTGGATTGTCAGCACCCAAGACAAGTCATTTGCGCCCCTAACCCACAGACATTTAGCGCTCCCTGAGTCCCTTCCACTTGCACAGTATTAAAACCCCTTAGGCCCCGTACAGACGAGGGGACATGTCCGATGGAAACAGTCCGCGGACCGTTTTCATGTCCGCTCTGAGATTTCGGTCTGGTGGCTGTACACAACATCAAACCGAAATCCCCGCAGACAGAGAACGCGGTGACGTAGACGGCACCGACGTTCTCTATCGCGCAAGTTCAATGCTTCCACGCATGCGCTGAATCAATTCGACGCATGCGCAGGATTTCGGTCTGCTGGTTAGACGTACTAACCAGCGGACATGTCCGACGGACAGCTCTCCAGCGGACAAGTTTCTTAGCATGCTAAGAAACTTTAGTCCGCTGGAAATCTGTCCGCTAGCCTGTACACACGATCGGATCTGTCCTCTGAAACTGGTCCGCGGACCAGTTTCAGCGGACATGTCCGGTCGTGTGTACGAGGCCTTATGGTACATTTTGGGATGTACCACTCTCTCTTTGTTCTCTGTCTTTTCCCTTGTATCCCTCTGTAACCTAATTATTTGTTTGTTTTTTACCCAATCCCCTTCTCTAGCCATCTTTCTTGTTAATTCTCTTATTCTTTCTCTTTCTTTATCTTTGTTTCTCCCCCTCATTTCCTCTCTCTTCCATCTAGTCTTTATTTTTATTCCTTCACTTGGTGGGGTGGGGGGTGGTATCAGTGGCAGAGCTGGGGGGAGTTTTGATCAGCCAACTTAGGTTCTCTTGATCAAGGTCATCTGCTGATCTGAGAGCTGTGGTGGGGACTTTTAATGGCAACTGAAATCACAGGTAAATTTACTCACTGTGTCTCTGGCTTCACTGTGTCTCCAGCTTTGTGGTGTCTCGTAGCAGTGAAACCTATGCCGAAATCAGGACATAGGGTCTCCTCCACCCCCTCCCACTTCACATTCCTCCCCAGTCAGCTGACCTCTATGCCGTGAACTCAATGGGCGGCTGCGAAGATCCTGAGTGTGAAAAGACTGGGAGAGTGGTGCGGGCTTCGGGAACAGCCTAGGATTCAATGACCCCCTGGCAAATCGTCATTTGACCCCCAGGTTGAGAACCGCTGACATATATGGTGGCCATATTCACAGTGATCTCTGCCATCATCCCTGTCTCTTTGTTTACATTCAGCTGTCATCCAGGAATCCTCAGCTGACCTCTGTAAAAGCCAGGTGAGGATGCATCAATGGTTCCTAGCCCTCTATGAATAAAAAGCCCACCTCTTCTATTCATAGGGCACTTTTTATCAATATAAATATTAGTACAGCTTTTTTAAATGGAGGAGGGGGATGGAAAAGGTGGGCATAGTTGTCACTTGACAGTTGTGTTACCCACTACAGAAATGAATGATTGCCACTCCGGGGCTGTGGGCACAGAACAGAAAATGTCAACTAATATTGGATAAATAAATAACTAAACTTCGGCTTAAACCTGGCAGGGCGACCGCGCCACCTACACATGTACTCCAGTGATGGCTGTGTGCCATTTCTCAAGTTGGGTTTCCTGATGGTGACAACAGTGGACTATGGCCTGCTAGGTGCACTTTCACACTGTCCCACTGTGGTTTGTCTGCAGTGTGGCAGCAGCACAGTGTACCCACATTTTTTGTGCAGGTTAACGGTGCTTTCCAATAGACTTCTATTATGTTTACTTTCTGCAAATGCACCAAAAGCCCTGCATGCAGGACTTTTGGTGTGCTTTCAGAAAATTCCCCTTAAACTGCGGGACATGATAAAAGTCTATGGGAAAGCACTGCTAACCCACACAGAAACCACAGGTACACTGTGCTGCTGCCAAAGCATTGCAAATTGGTGGGAAATCGCCCTTAATGTGTGTTGAAATAGCTACTGGTAGTCTCCATCTAAAGCCAATGAAATAGGGTGCAGGGCCGGTGCTACCACTAGGTTGACTAGGCAGCCGCCTAGGGCGCACTCTATTCCATTGGCTTTAGATGGAGTCTACCAGTAGCTATTTCAACACACATTAAGCCACTCTCTGGTCTCTACTCTGACACACACTGACATGTCCACACCGCACCACAACCAGCCCCCAGGCCGCTCTCTGCTCTAAAACTGACATGACATGTGTCCAGTGTCCTTCCTCAATATACCCCCCCAGTTGCTCTCTGCTCTCCCCCAGAGCGGGGAGCATTCTGACATGTGTCCAGGTCCAGCAGCCCCCACCCCCCAAGAACAATCTCCTGGCCGTGTCACTGGAGCAGAGTAAATCATCATGAGAAGCAGGCAGCGCGGTGTCTGGCGGTGTCTCTCCGGGCTTGCGGACAGGTGGAGCCTCAGCTGGAAGAGGCACCGAGAGACAGAGGCAGGTAAAGCAGAGTTTTATATTGGGGCATGAGAGAGAGGAACAGGCAGCAAGCACAGTGTCTTGTCGTCGGTCGGACACAAGTTTGCTGAGCCCAAGACCGTTGTTCTTTACATGGTGTGGTGAGTATAAACTGTTGCTTTTATATATTATGACAAATGACATGCAACTTGTGTGTGTATATGTATATTAACTGATCTACCAAATGCCAAGTATGTACCAAGCCCTCCCGTGAAGCAACATTGATGGGCACAGGTGAGACTGTCTACATTTCATGGGCGCTGGTGAGGCTGTATTTGATGGTATGTGATGGGCACAGGTGAGGCTGCGTTGCATGCAAAATAGAAGCTGTCTTGAAAAATGTGGGGTGTACATGGGCAGGGCAAAGGGGGTAGAGTCAGGGGTGGAGCAAAGGGGGGGGGGGGCGTCAAAATGAGGTTTCGCCTAGGGTGTTAAAAATCCTTGCACCAGCCCTGATAGGCCTCGTACACACGACCGAGGAACTAGTCGTAAATGAAACTGGCACAATCCTTGGGGCTGCTTTTGCTAATCTCATGTTACTGCGTGTTAAGTAAAAGTTTGGTAAGAGACAATTTTCACTTTTCAGACTGTTACAGCGTGACAAATGTGCTATCTCCATTACAAACGCTACTTTTACCGAAGGTGCGCTCCCGTCTCATACTTTATTCTGAGCATGCGCGGGTTTCTAAACATACACACGAACGTGTTTCTCGTCGAAAAGCAGCCCGACGAGGAACACGACGAGGAAATTGAGACTCCCATCGAGGAAAAAGAGAACTTGTTCTCTTTTTTTCTCGTCAAGTTCCCCGACAGTTTTCTCGATGAAAAACATACACACGACCGTTTTCCTCGGCAAAAAAAGCTCTGCCACCAAGTTTCTTGATGGATTCTGTTGAGGAAAACGTTTGTGTGTACGAGACCTCAGGGTGACAACAGAGGACCACAATTGAGGATAAGAACAAAGGGCCAGATTCACATACATTTCCGCTACGCAGTGGCGGCGTAACGTAATCCATTTACGTTACACCGCCACAGGTTTGCAGCGTAAGTGCCTGATTCACAAAGCACTTACCTGTAAACTTGCAGCGGTGTAACGTAAATGCGCTCGGCGCAAGCCCGCCCAATTCAAATGGGGCGGGCACCATTTAAATTAGGCGCGTTCCCGCGTCGAGCGTACTGCGCATGCTCCGTCGGGTAAATTACCCCGACTTCAATGGCCTCGCCACCTAGCGGCCGGCATAGAATTGCATCCTAATATCCGACAGTGTAAGTCAATTACACCTGTCGGATCTTAGGGCTAGCTATGCGTAACTGATTCTATAAAACAGCCGCATAGTTAGGACGGGCGGATCACAGAGATACGACGGCGTATTTCTTTTGTGAATCTGGCCCAAAGTGCTTTCAACCTTTCGCAGGAGGTGCCTAAACAAGGACCTTCATAGGATCATCAGGTATTATTTTAATGAAAGCTATGGATTTAAAAAGTCTGAAACTGTCTTTTAAAGTTACATTAAAAGACATTAAAGTTTAAATGAGATTTTATTGATTGGGTGTACATCTACATTAATTGTTCCTTCGTGTCTTCTATATTATTTACAGAACAGGTTTCAGTCTACTCTCCTGTTCCACCAAAACCAACAATCGATTCCGTAAGCATTTTTCACAAGTTTACATCACATACTTCTGGATGCACCACAGACAAGTGTCAAGTGTTCTGACAATGCCTGCAGCTTGGAACTTACTTAGGGGAAGGCTTCTCAGTTCAAAAGGAAGGATGAAACTGTCCTGCGGGAATGTGGATGACTAGCGAAGTTACAGTCAGAAGTATCAAGAAATCCCCGAGTCCCAGTCACAGCAGATGTTTTGTTTAAATGAAAAAAAAAACGTCGGCTCGAGACAAGGAATCTTTCTGTTTCTTGTTCCGGGAACAATGAGAAATGAAGATTCTTATAATATCAGTATAAAACAATGAGAACCGAGTTGTGTTGTTCTTGCATTTTGCTCTGATAAGGGAGACTAAGCACAAGGGACAGATGTTTTTCTAGACAGATCTGGAGAGTCGGTCTTTGCTAGCGGAATGCTAAGGGGCGAAAGAAAATGTGTAAAAATGTGTAAAAAATAAAAAAAATTAAATAAAAATGCTTCTTTGTATTTTTAAAAGAAGAGACTGAGATCTACAGAAAATCGGCGAATGTCTCATCATTCATGTAAAAGAAAATGAATACCTGTAATCTTTGAAATATATGTGCAATGTTGGCTTCTATTTGTTGTCTTTTACTGGGTGAACGTAACATTCACTAATATTCAATCCTAGAAAATAGCCATAAGAACATTACACCACAATGCCTTGTACACACAAGCGGAATTTCCGACGGAAAAAGTCAAACGGGGCATACACACGGACGCAATATCCGATGAAAAGCTCCCGTCTGACTTTTTCCGTCGAAAATTCCGGATGGAATTAGATAGAGAACATGTTATCAATTTTTGCATTGAAATTTTTTTTTATAGGAAATTCCGATCGTCTGTATGCTCGGAAACAATTAGACGCATTCTTGGAAGCATAGAATTTTATTTTCTCGGCTCGTCGTAGTGTTTTACGTCACTGCGTTCTTGACGGTCGGATTTTAGTGTGACCTTGTGTATGCAAGACAGCTTGAGCGGAATTCCGTCGGATCTCCGTCAGAAAAACCTTTGGAGTTTATTCCGACGGGAAAACCAGTCGTGTGTACAAGGCATTAGAGTTAAAGAACATTCACCAATGGAAAAAAAAACATTATAGGCTAATGCCTTGTACACGCGATTGGGTTTCTCGGCGGTCAAAAGACCGCTGGGAAACCCGACGGAAAAACCGAGAACCGGCTCGGTCAGGTTTCCCCCGTGTACACACGCCCGGTTTTCCCGACAGGAAAACTGCCTGAGAGCTTTGGTCGGGAAAACTGCCTGTGTGTATGCTCCAGAGCAGTGTTTCCCCATAGGAAAACTGCGGGGGGAAAAACGCAGCGATTCGTGACGAGAAAAAAAGACAAGAAGTTCTAATTTTTTCCCGCAGTTTTTCTGTCGGGAAACCTGCTGGGGCGCATACACACGGACGGTTTTCTCGGGCAAAACAAAACATGACAGTTTTCCCGTCAGGAAAACCGGTCGTGTGTACGAGGCTTAAGAACTTTCAATCAGAAGGGGAAATAATATGAAGGAGACCTCTGCACTGTGTACAGTCTATGGAGAATCCTATTTGAATGGCAGCCTCCCCGTAAAAAATTGAGCCCTAGACAAATTCTTAATGTGCACAAACCAGATGGTTGAATGCTGTACAATGATAATTGGTGATGTCCTGGTATCCATTGTTAATCTATAGCAAGACAATGGGGTAGATTTACTAAAACTGGTACACTGAAGCCTTGTACACACGACCAAGTTTCTCGGCAAAAACCATCAAGAAACTTGCTGGGAGATATTTTTTTGCCGAGGAAACCGGTCGTGTGTACATTTTCGTCGAGGAAACTGTTGAGAAACTCGACAAGCCAAAAAGAGAGCAAGTTCTCTGGGCCAGATTCACAAAAGAGATACGACGGCGTATCTCCTGATACGCCGTCGTATCTCTGTTTCTATCTATGCGACTGATTTATAGAATCAGTTACGCATAGATAGCCAGAAGATCCGACAGGTGTAATTGTTTTACACTGTCGGATCTTAGGATGCAGTACCGCGGCCGCCGCTGGGGGGGGAGTTCGCGTCGTAAACCAGCGTCGGGTATGCAAATTAGGAGTTACGTCAGATCCACAACGGATTTTCGCGTTCGCTACGTCGCCGCTAGTCTAGTTTCCCGTCGCAAAGTTAGTCGTCATTTTTGGTGCCCTAACTTTAGTCAGCAAGCGTATTGCTGTCTAAAGTATGGCTGTCGTTCCCGCGTCGAAATTTAAAAAATAACGTCGTTTGCGTAAGCCGTCCGGGAATATGGAATTATGCTCCGCGCGTCGCCGTTCGGAAAAATGACGTCACGGCGCGCAAAGCACGGCGGGAGTTAAGAAACGGAGCATACGCAGTAGGTCCGGCGCGGGAGCGCGCCTGATTTAAATGGCACACGCACATTTAAATTGGCCCGCCTTGCGCCGGAGGCCGCCGGCGTAGTTTTCATCGCAAGTGCTTTGTGAATCAGGCACTTGCGATGAAAACTTGCGGCGGTGTAATGTATCTATGATACGTTATGCCGCCGCACTTCTACGTGAATCTGGCCCTCTATTTCCTTGACAGGAATGAAGAAAATTGGCTTGTCGAGTTTCTCGACGGCTTCACAAGGAACTCGACGAGCAAAACGATGTGTTTCGCCCTTCGAGTTTCTCGGTCGTGTGTACGAGGCCTCAGAGTCTGGTGCAGCTGTGCATGGTAGCCAATCAGCTTCTATCATTAGCTTGTTCAATTAAGCTTTGGAAATAAAACATGGAAGCTGGTTTCTATGCAGAAGTGAGCATTATTTTGCACTCTCCAGCTTTAGTAAATAAACCCCAATGGAGCCGCCGTGTCTTGATTGAGGAGCATGTACTCACTCTATTGTCTCTATAATGTTGAATCTTTCCTCTCTATGTAGAATAATCTTGGACTAATAATAGAGTTAAGGTTAGGCACATTCAACCGCAAGTTCGATAGACACCGATAGATATTGTCACCGTCATGTTGAATCTTCTATCTATCTATATCGAACTATTGTCGCAACGCTACGAAAATAAAATGGATACGGATATAAAGTCTTTTTTTTTTTCATTTCGGATCTTTCGGATTTCGTCACTTGTGCGTTCGTTATCGTTTTGTTAAAACGAACACGAAACTCCCTGAAATTTGGATGATAACGAATGCACGTGTCTAATGAGCCCTAAAGCTGCTTTGAAAGGCAGCAGCCCCAAGAGAACTGTAACCCTCTCTGGATGGAAAAGAACACTCATCAGGCCCTCCAAACATTGAATACCTCTCCAGCCACTTTTGGGATGCCTCGTTCCAGGAATCAGCTGGAACATGATAAACATTCACACTGGTCATCTGTATCTCCCTGCCCTATACTCTGGAAGCTTCTTTTAGAGGCAGAGGGAAGAAAATATAAGGGAAAATACTCAGGGAACCCTGAACTGAGAAAAACAATCAATCACTGCTCCACTCTCACTACAGTGAAGCCATAAACAAAATGTAACCACTTCCGGACCGCGGCATGTACATATACGTCGGCAGAATGGCACGGACAGGCACATTGGCGTACCTGTATGTCCCTGCCTAGACGTGGGTCGGAGGTCCGATCAGGACCCCCCGGGTACATGCGGCGGTTCCCGTGGCTTCAGGAGCGATCCGACACGAGGGCGTTTATAGCCGCCCCCTCGCGATCGCTCCCCGGAGCTGAAGCACGGGGAGAGCCGTATGTAAACACGGCTTCCCCGTGCTTCACTGTGGCGGCGCATCGATCGAGTGATCCCTTTTATAGGGAGACTTGATCGATGACGTCAGACCTACAGCCACACCCCCCTACAGTTGTAAACACAAGCTAGGTGAACCCTAACTCCTACAGCGCCCCCTGTGGTTAACTCCCAAACTGCAACTGTCATTTTCACAATAAACAATGCAATTTAAATGCATTTTTTGCTGTGAAAATGCCAATGGTCCCAAAAATGTGTCAAAATTGTCCGAAGTATCCGTCATAATGCCACAGTCATGAAAAAAATCGTTTTTTTTTTTTTTGGGGAGCCACGTCGCACGACCGCACAATTGTCTGTTAAAGCGACGCAGTGGCGAATTGTAAAAACCCCTTGGGTCATTTAGCAGCATATTGGTCTGGTCCTTAAGTGGTTAACCAGGCAGCCTAACTAGAGGAGGACACTAAACCAGAGAGAAAAAGAGACCGCACTGGACCCCTGAGCATCAGTTAACTCACATATAAAGGCCCAAGGACAGCTGTGACTAATAATGAGGTCTGACTAGCTGGTGAGATATGGACTAAAGCCCCGTACACACGGCCGGGTTTCCCGTCTGGAAAACTGCGGGGAGATCTTTTGGCCGGGAATCCCGGCCTTGTGTATGCTTTCTCACAGTTTTCCCAACAGGAAAACTGCCAGGAATCCCTGCGGGAAAATAGAGAACCTGCTCTCTATTTTCCCGCCAGGATTCACGGCGGTTTTAAACCCAGCAGTCTTCCTATTGAGAAACACTGCGAGGGAGTATACACATGGCCGGGATTCCCGGCCAAAGCTCTACCTGTAGTTTTCCCTGACAGAAAACCCGGCCGTGTGTACACGGAGGACACTTACCGAGCAGGTTCTCGGGTTTCCCCTCAGTTTTCTCGACTGACTTTTTACCGCCGAGAATACCGAGCAGGGCTTTAGGAATGGAGGATTTATCTCACCCAAAGCTCTGCAAAAAGTTAATATTCTCGAAGTCTAAATTCACACTTTTAGAGTAGTGACTATAAAGAAATCCGGTTTATTGCCTTCCATACAGATGAGTAACAATACGTGTCAAACACATGTAAAATTATAACAGAATGGCATGGAAACTGCAAAGGTGTGAACACAGCCAAGTCATTTTGTCTTGTTCCCACCTAGAAGCAATCTGTGTTATTAATATTTTAGTGCACACATGTAGGTGTGAATGGGCTTAACCACTTCAAGACTGCCCACCACCAATATAATGCGGCAGGTAGGCTCTATTGCGCAAAACAACTTACTTGTACATTGTTTCGCTCACTAGATACCATGGGCGAGTGCCGCCAGGTGTGTGCACCCGCTGCATGGAGTGGTAGCCAATCCGCTGGTCTGGCAGACCCGATGTCTGCTGGCCACCCACGATCGCTACACAGAGAGGCAGAACAGGGATCCTCCTATGTAAACAAGGCAGATTCCTGTTCTGACAGGGAAGTACACAGAGATCTTCTGTTCCTAGTAAACAGGGACAGTGATCTCTGTGTTCTTCCTGTCAGTCCATCCCCCACACAGTTAGAAAACACTAGCAGGAAACACACCTAACCCTTTGATCGCCCCCTAGTATTAACCCCTTCCCTGTCAGCGTGCATTTTTTTTAGCACTGATCACTGTATTGGTATCACTGGTCCCCAAAAAGTGGCACTTAGGCCCCATACACACGGTCGTTCCAAACCGATGAGAATGGTCCGACGGGCCATTTACATCGGTTCACCGCTGAAGTGGCCTGATGGTCTGATGTGCGTACACACCATCTTTCCAAAAAACGATCAGATCAAAACGCGGTGACGTCAAACACACGACGTGCTGAATAAAACGAAGTTCAATGCTTCCAAGCATGCGTCGACTTGATTCTGAGCATGTGCGGGTTTTGAACCGATGCTTTTCTGTACTAACCATCGGTTTGGACCGATCGGGCAGCGGTCCATTGGTTCGGTTTTGAGGGCATGTTTTAAAAATTTGGACCGAAGGAAAACAGACCGATGGGCTATACACACGGTCGGTTTGGACCGATGAAACTGAACCTCGGTCCATTTTCATCGGTTTTGTCCGACCGTGTGTATGGGGCCTTAGGGTCAGATTTGTCCGTCACAATGTCGCAGTCCCACTAAAAATCACTGATCACCGCAATTACCAGTAAGAACAACAAAAAAAAATGAAAAGTCCATAAATCTATCTAATTTTTTGGATGTGTATTATAGCAGAAAGTAAAAAATATTGTTTTTTTTTCTTCAAAATTTACAGTGCAAAAAAAAAACGCAGAGGTGAACAAATACCATCAAAAGGAAGCTCTATTTGGGGGAAAAAAGGACATCAATTTTGTTTGTGTACAGAGTCGCGCGACCGCGCAATTGTCAGTTAAAATAACGCAATGCCGTAGTCGCAAAAAAATGGCCTGGCTATTAAGGGGGTAAAACATTCTGGGGCTGAAGTGGTTAAAGATCTTCCCTTTTGGCTTTCCCGTCCAGGGCAGTTTTGAAATTTCTTACATACATGACAAAATCAGCATTTTTTTGTCAGAAAATTACTTGAAAACTCCTAAACTTTACATTATCTGTGAAAGCAAATGGTGGCTGTTGCGATTTTGTATGTCACACAATTTATTCACAACATTTGCGCAGCCATTTATCAAACAGAAATTCCGATCGTGTGTACGCGGCATTAGACTGTGCCTGTAAAAACGTTCAGTCCTAAGAGAAAGAAACAGATAAACAGAAAAACAGAATTTGATACCATTATAAAAATAGAGTCATTTTAGTCATTTTTCACGAACACGTACAATAACTGGTAGGGATAGGTCAAGTCTTTCCCCATTGAAAACGTTACTATTCAACTCATTAAGTTGCCAAAGCAAAAACAAGAACAAATATATATTGTTTTTCTTTAGAAAGTGTGATTTTTCCAGCTTGTAGGAATAAGTGGATTTTCTAGAATTGAAAAAAGTCCCTATTTAGCTCATTAACCACTTCCTGACCGCCGCATGTACATTTACGTCGGCAGAATGGCACGGACAGGCACATCAACGTACCTGTACGTGCCTGCCTAGACGTGGGTCGGGGGTCCGATCGGGACCCCCCCCCGGTACTTGCGGTGGTCGGATTCCCTCGGGGATCGATCCGGGACGACGGCGCGGCTATTCGTTTATAGCCGCTCCGTCGCGATCGCTCCCCGGAGCTGAAGAACGGGGAGAGCCGTATGTAAACACGGCTTCCCCGTGCTTCACTGTGGCGGCGCATCGATCGAGTGATCTCTTTTATAGGGAGAATCGATCGATGATGTCAGTCCTACAGCCACACCCCCCTACAGTTGTAAACACACACCAAGTGAACACTAACTCCTACAGCGCCACATGTGGTTAACTCCCAAACTGCAACTGTCATTTCCACAATAAAGAATGCCATTTAAATGCATTTTTTGCTGTGAAAATGACAATGGTCCCAAAAATGTGTCAAAATTGTCCGATGTGTCCGCCATAATGTCGCAGTCATGAAAAAAATCGCTGATCGCCGCCATTAGTAGTAAAAAAAAAAAAATTAATAAAAATGCAATAAAACTATCCCCTATTTTGTAAACGCTATAAATTTTGCGCAAACCAATCGATAAACGCTTATTGCGATTTTTTTACCAAAAATATGTAGAAGAATACGTATCGGCCTAAACTGAGGAAAAAAACAATTTTTAGATATGTTTTTTGGGGGATATTTATTATAGCAAAAAGTAAAAAATATTGCATTTTTTTCAAAATTGTCGCTATATTTTTGTTTATAGGGCAAAAAATAAAAACCGCAGAGGTGATCGAATACCACCAAAAGAAAGCTCTATTTGTGGGGAGAAAAGGACGCCAATTTTGTTTGGGAGCACGACCGCGCAATTGTCTGTTAAAGCGACGAAGTGCCGAATTGTAAAAACACCTTGGGTCTTTAGGCAGCATATTGGTCCGGTCCTTAAGTGGTTAAGCTGCTAAGGCAAAAAAAGAAAATACATTTTTATTTTTTTTATCATAAAAGGTGTGGTTTGTTTTATGTATTTAGAGTAGTTTTGAGTATATAATTTAGTGCTCTTAATATTTGTGTTTTTTTTTTATTGCTCATTATCAGGGTTTTTTTTTTTTTTTTTTATTAATTTGTCTTTTATTTAATCTTTTCCAAAAAACAGACAAAAGAACAAACAAATAACAAATAGTCCCCCCTGAATGTTTACATGAACTGTATATATCTTCTTTGCTTTAAATATATGTTATAAGAACTGAAAAACTGCAGATTCTGTGGGTGGGTCTGTTGTCTGGAGCTCGGTGGGTGGAGTTGTGATGTCAGTAGACTCCCCGCCCTCCTCTACACTCCCCTTGTCAACATGCACTAAACACAACACTAAATTCTGCTATGATCACTAACATCCAGTCAAAATCCAGAAAAGTAATCACGTGACTTCAGAAAAGGAGTGGGGGTGGGAATTAAAAAATAATGCCTGTCTCCAGGCTAGTGCATGAGATATGTAAATACCCTGTCACTCACAGCAAGGGGGAGGAACGGACTAAGGTTTTTCTCTGTAAGTCCGTTTTTTTCCACTGAACAATAAAAGAGGATTGCTCAGAGCTGGGTTAACTCTGTGTGGCAACACTGGGCACAGATGATAGGAAATCTTATACTCTACATTGTGACATCAAAAAAAAAAAAAAATGGGGTTACTTTCCAAGCAAAAATATACATATATTATCAGGTTTATTTTGCTTTGAGTTTTTATTTCATATTTTTTTTACTACCTGTACGATCATGAGGCTAACAAGGGGTAATTTTGTGGCCCAAAAACCGGTCCAGGATGGTTGGAAGAAGCCTCTGTAACCCTCAAAATCATTGCACTCTTAACCACTAGCCAACCAGCCGCTGCAGTTATACGGCGGCAGGTCGGCTCGGGTGCCCGAGATCATGTAGCTATACATCTCGCATTTCAACCAATAGGGGCGCGTGCGCGCGCCCCCGCTCGCCCCTGGTGCCGATGTTCAGGGAGGAAATGACTGATCGTATGTTCATACAATGTATGAACAGCGATCTGTAATTTCCCCTAGTCAGTCCCACCCCCCTTCAGTTAGAACACAATGAGGGAACATAATCGTATTTATCGGCGTATATCGCGCACTTTTTTCCCCTTAAGGGGAAAATCGTGGGTGCGCGATATACGCTGATAGCCGCTTCCCGCGCTCAGTTTGAATGGAGCCACCGACATATACCGAGTGCAGTACACTCGGGTACATTCGGCTAGGCTCGGCTTCGCTCGTGCTCACGCATAAACGTCACAGAGCGTGAGCACGAGCGAAGCCGAGCCTTGTCGAATGTACCCGAGTGTACTGCACTCGGTATATGTCGGCGGAGGCGTTCGAACTGAGCGCGGGAAGTGGGGACTCGACTTGAGGCGCGGGCTGGAGAAGCCGGGAGGACACCACCGGACGCCGGACCGGACGATGGACGCTGGGCAAGACACCAAAACTGTAAGTAATAAAATCTTATAACATTTTTTTTTACAGGAATTTCGGGGCAACTTTAGGGGTGCGCGCTATACGCGGGAGCGCGCTTTACCCCAATAAATACGGTAACCCCTTCCTCGCCTCCTAGTGTTAACCCCTTCACTGCCAGTGGCATTTTTACAGTAATCAATGCATTTTTAAAGCACTGATCGCTATAAAAATGCCAATGGTCCCAAAAATGTGTCAAAAGTGTCCGCCAAAAGGTCACAGTACCGATAAAAATCGCTGATCGCCGCCATTAATAGTTAAAACAAATATATTAATAAAAATGCCATAAAACTATCCCCTATTTTGTAATTGCTATAACTTTTGCGCAAACCAATCAATAAACGCTTTTTGCGATTTTTCTTACGAAAAATATGTAGAAGAATACGTATCGGACTAAACTGAGGAAAAAAATCGTTTTTTTATATATATTTTTGGGGATATTTATTACAGCAAAAAGTAAAAAAAAAAGATATATTTTTTTCAAAATTGTCGCTCTATTTTTGTTTATAGCGCAAAAAATAAAAACCGCAGAGGTGATCGAATACCACCAAAAGAAAGCTCCATTTGTGGCGAAAAAAAGGACGCCAATTTTGTTTGGGAGCCACGTTGCACGACCGCGCATTTGTCAGTTAAATCGACGCAGTGCAGAATCGCAAAAAGGGGCCCGGTCATTGACCAGCAATATGGTCCGGGGCTGAAGTGGTTAAAAACAACAAATCACTCTAGTTTACCATATTACAAAACATTTTGCAAAAATCTCCCAATTTCCTCAATTTTTTGGAAGATATAAGAACTCCCAATTTCACTCATCACCAATTGCTGGATTAAATTTGGGTGTTTATATTTTCTAAACTTTAGAAATGAATTCTGGATTTTTTATTTTTTTTTATGAGCGCAGTTCTCCTGACATGCTTTATGATATTTATGCTTTTGATCTTTCCTTGCCAAGATTTGTTTTCAGGAAACATTGCCTCCTCTCCCAGGCATCTGTGAATTTCTAATTAATATGCCAAACAGACACACATATTAATGAAACTACTTTGTGTACTTGGAATATTTACCTCTATGAAGAGGGTTTGTTCCTCCTCTGAATCATTCTGTTTAGCGATACATCTACTGTCTGAGTTTTTTACCACTTAACCCCCGGACCATATTGCTGGTCAAAGACCAGAGCACTTGTTGCGATTCGGCACTGCGTCGCTTTAACTGACAAATGCGTGGTCGTGCGATGTGGCTCCCAAACAAAATTGGCGTCCTTTTTTTCCCCACAAATAGAGCTTTCTTTTGGTGGTATTTGATCACCTCTGCGGTTTTTAGTTTTTGCGCTATAAACAAAAATAGAGCGACAATTTTGAAAAAAAATAATATTTTTTACTTTTTGCTATAATAAATATCCCCCAAAAATATATAAAAAAAATTCTCAGTTTAGGCCGATACATATTCTTCTACATTTTTTTCGTAAAAAAATTTGCAATAAACGTTTATTGATTGGTTTGCGCAAAAGTTTTAGCGTTTACAAAATAGGGGGTAGTTTTATGGCATTTTTATTAATATTTTTTTTTTACTAGTAATGGCGGCGATCTGCGTTTTTTTCGGTACTGTGACATTATGGCGGACACTTCAGACACTTTTGACACATTTTTGGGATAAATGCATAAAAATGCATTGATTACTATAAAAATTACCCTAGCGGCTGCTTCGAGAGCCGACATAGAGCTACAGGCTCTCGTGCAGGGGAGCCGACCTGCCGCCGTAGAACTGCGGCGGCTGGTCGGCAAGTAGTTAAAGTGAAATGCCCTGTACACACGATCAGGTCGTCTGATGAAAACGGTCCAAAGGACCGTTTTCATCGGACGACCCCATCGTGTGTGGGCCCCATCGTTTTTTTTTCCCAATGGAGAAAACAAATAGAACCTGTTTTAAATTTTCTGATGGTTAAAAAACCGATAGAAAAAAACGATCTTCTGTGGGGAAATCCATCGGTCAAAAATCCATGCATGCTCAGAATCAAGTCGGCTCATGCTCAGAAGCATTGAACTTAATTTTTCTCTGCATGTCGTGTTTTACGTCACCGCGTTGGACACGATCGGATTTTTAACTGATGGAGCTAGATTCAGATAGCCCTGCGTAATTTAGTGCGGGTGTAACGTATCTCCGATACGTTACGCCGCCGTAAATTAGGGCGCAAGTTCCGTATTCATAAAGAACTTGCGCCCTAGGTTACGGCGGCGTAACGTATGTGGGCCGGCGTAAGCCCGCCTAATTCAAACGACGTAAAAAAAACAAAATTCGACGCGGGAATGACGTCCATACTTAACATTGCGTACGCCTCATAGAAGCAGGAGCAGCTTTTGGGCGCTGAAAAGAACGCTTCAAAAACACCCCTCTCCATTGAAATGAATTGAAAGCGCTGTAAAAACGCCTTACCCTCTCACACTGAAGGCGTTGCACTGGCGGGCGTTGAGAAATATCCTGCAAGCAGCATCTTTGGAGCAGCTTTTGGGCGCCTAAAAAAAACGCTCCAAAAACGCCTCTCTCCATTGAAATGAATTGAAAGCGCTGTAAAAACGCCTTACCCTTTCACACTGAGGCACTGCAAAAATGCCCTAAAACGTTAGGGCCTTAGCGGTGCTTTACCAGCACATTGGCATTGCAGATGAGGCTTTGCTCGAATAACGCTCGAATAATGCTTGAATAACGCTCGATTAACACTCGAAAAACGATCGAATAACGCTCGATTAACGCTCGAATAACGCTCGAAAAACGCTAGAATAACGCTTGAATAACTCTTGAATAACGCTCGAAAAACGCTCGAAAAAAACGCTTGAATAACGCTCGAATAACGCTCGAATAACGTTTGAAAAACGCTTGAATAACGCTCGAAAAACGCTTGAATAACGCTCGAAAAACGCTTGAATAACGATTGAATAACGCTCAAATAGCGCTTGAAAAACGCTTGAATAACGCTTGAATAACGCTTGAAAAATGCCCCAGTGTGAAAGGGGCCTTAATGCGTTCAAATATCATCATCCATTAAAAGTAGATGACCATTTTGGTCACAGGCTTTAGGTGCAACAGAGCTCTAAAAGACACCCTGGGGTTGACTTAATTTATCTTCCACTGGACTCATAGCTCTCGTCTTCCCCATACTAACGTACCTTGCTGGCCAGTCAGAACACGAGCAACAGACGAGCGATACGCTATTGGGGAGGCGACATACCTCGATTCCCAATACAGTTAGATCCTGTTAGGGGTCCAGGAATTGAGGGGTCATCACCTTCTTTAGATAGTGGCAAAGGCCACAATAAGGGCAAGATAAGCACTTAGGAACCGGTATTTGATGTGTTGCACATGTTGAATATAATGTTTTTTACCAGAAGTTTAAATGGTTGTTTTTGCTGCACCTTGTTATAATATTCTTACTTATACCTCAATAAAAATCTATTGAAAGAAAAGGTAGATGACCATACTTTTTGATCACATTGCTGGATCCACACTTTTATTTCAACATGTTTCACCTTACAGGCTTATTCAGGAAAAGGTGCGGAATAGTGACTACTAAACAAATGAACAGACACATATCAGAAAAAAACACATATACAACATAATAAAATACATATATATTGTTGCCTTAAAGGCTTCTCCGAGTTATTAGACTTTTTCAGTGTATAGCCTGTTTTCACTCACTCAAATATTATATTTTAGTGCTTGTGGACAATTCATTAGGGTGCCACCTAATGGACATCTATAGTAAATTGAAAATGGGAGTTTCAGCTAAAAGGGCCGATGTGTTGCCAACACCCCAAAAGTAGATTATTGAAAACAAAATGATGCAGAAGCGTCACACGGCAGTCCCGCCCACGATGTGTGAGCATGCTTCCTCTCTCTTCCTCTCCACCCTCTATGTGGGAACTAGCACAAACTAGCGTAATGATGTCATAACGCACCTTAGAGCCGCCGCCCCCTAGCACCCAGCTATGTGGAATCAGTCTGATAGTCCACACAGTATAAATACAAATTGTGTAGGCATAATACACTGCCACTGCCAACAGAAAGTCTCCCAATACCACCCGTAAAAAAGGTAAATACTAATCCTAAGGCTAATTCGTTATGCTCTTTGGGTTTTCTGTTTCTATACGTTTATGTATTGGGCTAATCAGCATTGGGCTGATAGACGTAGTTTTCATTCATGCTGGAGAGTAAGGATGAGCCGAACACCCCCCTGTTCGGTTTGCATCAGAACTTGCGAACACACCAAATGTTCGTGTGAACATTAGAACCCCGTTAAAGTCTATGGGACTCGAACATTTGAAATCTAAAGTGTTAATTTTAAAGGCTAATATGCAAGTTATTATCCTAAAAAGTGTTTGGGGACCTGGGTCCTGTCCCAGGGGACATGTATCAATGCAAAATCGCGGCGATCGTTGTTGCAGGGTGTCAGTCTGACACCCCGCAACACCGATCAAGGTAAACAGTCTCTCACGGAGACTCTTTACCACGTGATCAGCCGTGTCCAACCACGGCTGATCACGATGTAAACAGGAAGAGCCGTTGATGGCTCTTCCTCACTCGCGTCTGACAGACGCGAGTAGAGGAGAGCCGGTCGGCGGCTCTCCTGACAGGGGGGGTTCGCGCTGATTGTTTATCAGCGCAGCCCCCCCTTGGATCGCCACATGGACCACCAGGGAAGCCCACCCTGGACCACCAGGGAAGGGCAAAAAAAATAAAAAGGGGGGCAAAAAAAAGTCTGGAAAAAAATAAAAAATAAAGTCTGATTTTTTTTTTTTTAAAAGTCTGAAAAAAAAAGATGCCAATCAGTGCCCACAAATGGGCACTGACTGGCAACATAAGTAAATCAGTGCCGCCCCACAGTGTCCATCAGTGCGCCCCACAGTGTCCATCAGTGCCACCCCACAGTGCCCATCTGTGCCACCCCACAGTGCCCATCTGTGCCACCCATAAGTGCCGCCCATGAGTGCCCATCTGTGCCGCCTATGAGTGCCCAGTGCCGCCCATGAGTGCCCATCAGTGCCGCCCATGAGTGCCCATCAGTGCTGCCCATGAGTGCCCATCAGTGCCGCCCATGAGTGCCCATCAGTGCCGCCCATGAGTGCCCATCAGTGCCGCCTATGTGTGCCCATCAGTGCCGCCTATGAGTGCCCATCAGTGCCGCATACCAGTGCCGCCAATCAGTGCCCCTCATCTGTGCCCGTCAGTACTACCTCATCGATGTCCATCAGTACCATCTCATCTGTGCCCATCAGTGCCGCCATATCAGTGCCCGTAATTGAAAGAGAAAACTTACTTATTTACAAAAAAAATTACAGAAAAAAAAAAAACGTATTTTTTTTTCAAAATTTTCAGTCTTTTTTTAGTTGTTGCGCAAAAAAAAAAAAATCGCAGAGGTGATCAAATACCACCAAAAGAAAGCTCTATTTGTGAGGAAAAAAGGACGCCAATTTTGTTTGGGTACAGTGTAGCATGACCGCGCAATTGCCATTCAAATTGCGACAGTGCTGAAAGCTGAAAATTGGCTTGGGCGGGAAGGTGCGTAAGCCCTGTATGGAAGTGGTTAATAATGCTAAAAGTGAAACAATAAAAGTGTAATATTACTTTAAATTTCGTACCTAGGGGGGGTGTAAAGTCAGCATGTGAAAAAGCGCATGTTTCCCGTACATAGAACTGTCCCTGCACAAAGTGTCATTTCTGAAAGAAAAAAAGCCATTTAAAATCGGCTTTGCGGCTCTAATGAATTGTCGGCTCTTTCAATTACAGAGATGATTCATTCATAAAGGAAAAAAAAAATGTGTGGGGGTCCCCCAAAAATCAGGACCCTGAAAGCCAGGGCTTTCCCAGTGACGTACGAGGGTGCGTCAGAGGGGGCAGGGTCACGTGACGGGTGGCCGGAGCTTTCCCTATATAAGTATTGTCACAGCTCCAGCACGTCATTCCGCTGGGCTGTGTCCAGCGGAGAGTGGAGCTCCCCTGCTGCGCTCTGGAGTCCATTACCAATTCACATAGGGGGGGGCCAGGATCTGGGGGTCCCCTTTGTCTTCCAGATTCTGATAAGCCCCCTGCCCGCAGACTCCCACAACCACCGGGCAAGGGTTGTGGGGATGAGGCCCTTGTCCCCATCAACATGGGGACATCCTCCCCATGTTGAGGGCATGTGGCCTGGTGCGGTTCAGGAGAGGGGGGGGCCGCACTCTGTCCCCCCCTCTTTTCTGCGGCCGGCCAGGTTAACGTGCTCTGATAATGGGTCTGGTGTGGATTTTTAGGGGGACTCCACGCCATTTTTTTTTTAATTTGGGGTGGAGTTCCCCTTAAAATCCACACCAAACCTGAAGGGCCTGGTATGGATATTTGCGGGGAACCCTACGTAATTTTTATTTATTTTTTACGGCGGGGTTCCCCTTAATATCCATTCCAGACCTGAAGGGCCTGGTAATTTAATTTGGGGGAACCCCTACACATTTTTTTTTTCCCTTTATGAATGAATCATCTCTGAATTGCCAGAGCCGACAATTCATTAGAGCCGCAAAGCCGGTTTTAAATGGCTTTTTTTCTTTCAGAAATTACACTTTGTGCAGGGACAGTTCTATGTACGGGAAACATGCGCTTTTTCACATGCTGACTTTACACCCCCCCCCCCCCCCTAGGTACGAAATTTAAAGTAATATTACACTTTTATTGTTTCACTTTTAGCATTATTAAATTCACTGCTCCTGAAAAAACGGCCGTTTTTAAACCTTTTCTTTGCATTGATACATGTTTCCTGGGACAGGACCCAGGTCCCCAAACACTTTTTAGGACAATAACTTGCATATTAGCCTTTAAAATGAACACTTTAGATTTCTCCTATAGACATTAACAGGGTGTTCCGCGGCTTTTCGAATTTGCCGCGAACACCCCTAATTGTTCGTTGTTCGCCGAACAGGGGAACAGGCAATGTTCGAGTCGAACATGAGTTCGACTCGAACTCGAAGCTCATCCCTACTGGAGAGCTACAGAATATTGAGGCACCTTTTGGGGCCATTAAAAACCTATTAACATTAATGTCTTTCAACATAATTTTACTTTGCTTATAAAATAATGTACCACGCTATAAGTTTTAAATGACAAACTAGTGCAAACTAATTCACATATGCAGATAAATTTGGCAACTACTGTGCCGTTTCAAGCCGGGGTCATGCTGTGAAAAGCGGCTCCCGCGCGCATGCCCGGGAAGTAACCTCCGGGAGAGATGTCGCCACTGGAGCGGGGGATGAGGACCGCTGCAGGGGCTTAGCTCTAAGGTAAGTAATTCATAATGAGCTAGTATGCTAGTCATACTAGCTCATTATGCCTTTGTCTTTTAGGTTTAAAAAAAAGAAATAAAATAAATTTGGGGGTTTACAACCACTTTAAGCAAAGTGAATTTCGGAGACTGAGGGACAGCAGTGTCTGTAAATTGTATTCCAGAACCCTTGAATTCTGGGGCAAGTCCACCATGTGTAGAGCATAGTACCCATAAGTTCACATCCATGAAAACAAAGGGGTGAGGCAGTTGAGTAGAATTCTGCCAATTGTGTGGCGACTAGGTATCATCAAATTCGCTAAAATCAAAGAGACGTTAAAAGTGGTTTAAAAGGCACAAGGTTTTTTTTAACTTCGAGCATTAAAGAGGTTGTAAACCTCAGAAAAAAAAAACCTGCAAGACAAAGGCATGATGAGCTAGTATGCATCCCATACTAGGGCATTAAGATATATTCACCTTAGAACAATGCCCTTCAATGCCGCCCACACTCACCTCCCACGGCGGACATCTTTCCCGGAGTTACTTCCAAGTTCGCGGGCTCTGGAGCTGTGCTTGGACGAGCCGCAATGACATCACTCCCGCGCATGCACGGGTCCTGAAGAAATGGCACAAGCGAGCTGTTTCTTCAGTGCGCATGCGCCGATGACGTTGGCAGCAGCGTATACAGTAAATATCTCCTAAACGGTGCAAGTTTAGGAGATATTGACAGTACCTATAGGTAAGCCCTGCTATAGGCTTACCTGTAGGTACAATTAGGGGGAAGACTTTACTTCCTCTTTGAGGTAAAAAAACTTCTGTGTGTAGCCCCCCCCCCAATACTTACTTGAGCTCCCTCTTGATATCCAATGATGTCCACCAGAGCCTTGCCTCTCGGGAGACTTGCACTTAATTGGCTTTTGGCAGCAGCAGGAGCATTAGCTCCTGCTGCTGTCAATCACAGCCAGTGAGCCAATCAGGAGATGGAGGGGGCGTGGCCGAGCCACAGCTTTGCGTGTGAGTAGACACACAGAGCTGTGGGTTGAGAGCACGCCTGCTTGGGTGCCCCCACAGCAATCTTCTTGCTGTGGGGGCACCTGGTAGGAGGGAGGGGCCAGGAGCGCCAGCATGGAACCCGAAAAGAGGAGGATCGGGGCTGCTCTGCGCAAAACCACTGCACAGAGCAGGTAAGTATAACATGTTAAGCAAGACTCTAATATCACAAACCCAATATCACAAACCCACCTGTTAAATCACAAACCTTTTGGGATTGCAAAGGTTTTTTCGCCTGTAGAAGGTGCAAAACATGTGCTAAGGTGGCTGCACCTATACGGGGTTTAAAAGATTTCATATCTACTGGTAATAATGTAGGTTTTAAAATTGAGGAATTCATTACGTGCAGCACCACACATGTGGTTTACGTGTTACAGTGCCCGTGTAATTTAATGTACGTGGGCCGCACGAAAAGAACTTTAAAAAAACGTGTATCGGAGCACATACACAACTTCGAAATCGGCTTTAAATATCATGGAGTTTCTCTCAACTTTAGAAAGTGTCACAACCAGGACCCCTCTGGTTTAAAGTTCTGGGGTAGAGAGATCTCAAAAAGAGGAACTCGTTGGATATATTCAATGAATACTTTAGGCCAGATTCTCAAAGAAGTTACGCCGGCGTATATGGAGATGCGCGGCGTAAGTGTAAAAATGCGCCGTCGTATCTATGCGCCGTAGTCACAGAACCAGATACGCCAGAAACAAGGCTTCTCCCGTCCGTCTTAACTTGTTTAAGTTTACGCAGCGTAGGCACATATTTACGCTGATGGCATCCTGCGCTTCCATTGAATTAGTATTCAAATATGCAAATGATGTAGATGCGCTGATTCCCGAACCTATGCGCGATCGGTGCAGGCTACGCGCGGTGCGCGTAAGACGAATGGCCGGCCTAAAGTTACCCCTCATAAAGCAGGGGTAACTTTGCCCCAGACGTGAGTAAGTCAGCTTGAAAGCAAATACAGCAGCACCATCCCGGACGAGCTGAGCAACCACACTTATAGGGCAACACATTCGTATGCCAACATGCCAGGGGCAGGCATGGTCTTAGCACTACTAGTGTGTGCAGAGGCGCGTAGAAGGAGGAGGAGGAGGAGGGCACGTGAGAGGGCACGGGAGAGCATATACCCACCGCGCATTAGCCTCTTTGCCATGGGTGATTTGAAGGTGTATCGCCGTTTTAGATTCAGCCCTGCTGCCATCCTGGAAATTACCAGAACCCTGCAGGATGACATCACCAGCCAGACACACCGCTCACATGCAGTGCAGCCACTGGAGAAGGTCCTGGCAACACTACATTTCCTTGCCACTGGTTCTTTTCAGCGTACAAGTGGAGCCGTGGCTGGGATATCACAAACCAGCATGAGCAGATGTGTGCACCAGGTTGTCCCCGCAATCCTCAGACGCATGACCAACCAAATCATCAAACCCACCCAGGAGGACCTGCGGCAGAAGGCAATGCGTGATTTCTGCCTAATTGTCGGATTCCCACGCACTGTGGGGGCCATTGATTGCACCCATGTGGCACTACAGCCCCCCCGTGACACAGAGCACATTTATCGCAATCGGAAGCATTGGCATTCCATAAACGTACAGGTGATAGCCGATGCCAAATACCTCATATGGCACATCCGTGACAAACACCCAGGGTCCAGCCATGACAGCTACATATACCGTCAAAGCTCCATTCCAACAGAATTTGAACAGAACGTGTATGGGGACAGCTGGCTGGTTGGTGGGTGACATGGGTGTCAGGCATGACTGCCCCCCCATGATGCAGACATCACGAGGGGCACATGCATGACTAACATCCTCCTGTCTTTTCCCTTGCAGGTGACGCGGCATATGCACTTGGACCCCATCTCATGACTCCATTCCGGAACCCCCAAACCAGAGGAGAGAGAAGATACAATGAAGCTCACGCACGTACCCGTGGAGTGGTGGAACGCATATTTGGCCTCCTGAAGTCCCGTTTCCGATGCCTGGATAAGTCTGGGGGTACCCTGTTGTTTTCCCCAAACTTTGTGTGCCAGATCATCGCTGCATGTTGCATTCTACACAACTTTGCCATGAGAAAGGGACTGGAGATTGACATACGTGATGACCTGACCCCCGAACCACACAATCCCACCCTAACCGAGGCTACCCCGTCTGCTGATGGTACAGCAGTCAGGAGATGTCTCGTGGAACGAATCTTTGAACGTTAAACACACACATTAATCATGGCACAATGAGAATGCATGCATGCACACCACTGTGGTCCCTAGCACACACACCCCACATCCTCATCACATTGGATTAGACCAAAGTACCCCGCATGGTACTAGGGAGCAGCAACGCCGCGTCAAGGCCCCAATGATGTTGCTGTCCATTCATACGTCATTCATACGGACCTGGGGAGAACTTATCCCCAGTGACCGAGGGTGACACCCCTTACTGCCAGGAGTGTCACCCCCCCACATTCACACACCATTCACACTGTACTCTGCACTACTGCCTGTGTGCAGCACTAAAACAAAAAAAGCTCTTAACCAGAGCAACAAAAATATAAAAAGCTCTTAACCAGAGCAAATAGAAACAAAAAAGCTCTTAACCAAAGCAAAAAAAAGATCACTTGCCCCGGCGCGGGCTACGCCTAGTGCCCAGGCTCCTGGCCCTCACTTGCCTGGGGGGAGCCTCAGTTGGGGGGGTGGGGCATCAGGTGGAGGAGCATCCCCAGGTCCCTCCCTGGCTGCCTGTCTGCCCTCCAAAGCCACCGCTATGCGGCTGAGCACGGCCTCCAGGGAAGCTGTCTGGGCCTGTACAGCTACGGTAAGGCACCTGACCTCCCCCACAAGTTCAGCCGTGGTTGTCTGCAGCTCCCAGAGGCAGGTGACTGTTGCTGCACTGTTTACAGCGACATCCTGGATGACACCAGGTACTGCTCCCGAGGAGGCCAGGCTGTCAGATAGGCGCCTCAACTCCACCACGAGTTCCCCCATATGGCGGCTCTGCTGGTCCTGCTGCCTGGCAAGATTTTGTTGCAGCATTTTGGGCGCACTTATTTTCTTCCGGGTCGCCTTCCTGGGGACAGGAGTGGCTGGGGCCCTTGCATAGGGGGAGGACATTGAGGGGCTGGAGATGAGGGGGATGGGACGGGAGGGACTGGAGAGGGTGTTGGAGGACCCTGAGGGGCTGGAGATGTGGCGGGTAGTTGTTTGGGATGGTCCTACCACCACATGCGAATCATCCAAAAAGAGGAACACCTCCTGTTCCGTATGGACCACCTCCTCATGGACCACCTCCTCCTCAACCACCTCCTGCAATGAGGACTGCCCACTCCCCTCCACCAAGGCCTGTTGGCTTCCCAGGGGGTCAGCCACAGAATCAGGATGCTCAGGGGATGATGGTGTTGGACGGCCACTGGCAGCATCGGATGGCCCCGCTCCCTCCTGCACACCTGTGGATGACACAAAACATTCACATGTTGGTGGACCCACACACTTGTCACATGTCCCCCCCCACTCACATGCTACACACCAGATAGAAGTTCAAACACACTTACCTGTCCTCATGGGCGGCTCACCTGTGTCGTAGCCCTCCAATCCCTCCACCTGCTCCCTCTGAAGGCAGCGGGTAATGACTAGCTCCTCCTCAGTGAGCCGGATAGTACAGGGTGGCCCTCCTCCAGTGCCCCTGGAATGCTTAGTAATTTTGGCAAGCTTGCCTCTCACCAAACCACGCAGGTCATTCATTTTTTTTTGTATGTCCTGGGGGGTCCTGACCTCATGACCAAAGGCAATTCACCCGGGCAGCTATCCTCATGAGGATCTCATCCTTCTTGGATTTACTGGTGCTGCCACTATCTGCACCATGGAGGCGAGCATCATACCTCTCCATGGCAGACACAATGATTGCCCGCTCCTCTGGGGAGAAGTTCTTCTTCCGTCTCTCCTTCCTGGGACCAGGCATAGCAAAGCAGAGCAATGTCTAACTAGCACAGACACCACCAACCCAATAATTGGAGTAACTTTACGCTCGACGGGCGCATGTGCTGACGCTCTTATACACTGGGCCAGCCCATCTCAGGGGGGAGTTACGCCTAATGTTGCTTTGCGCATGCGCAGAGGGGCAGGGCACGTCCAGTGCATGCTCCGTTCGGTCTGGACTTCATTTGCATGGGGTCACGGTTCATTAGAATGGATCACGCCCACTTCCCTCCTACCTTCACTTGCGCCGGCTTACGCCGACACATTTAAGTTGCGCTAGCGCATCGTAGGACGCATGTGGTCCGGGAATATGGGACTTCTCTCTCCAAGTTAAGTCGGCGTAGCACATCTCAGATGCGTTATGCCTGACTAAATATGCGCCGATCTACGAGAATCTGGCCCTTTATTCCCTGCTGGCTTGAACATTGAACTTGATGTGAATTGTTACATCAGTGACATCTGATACACAGTTTTTATCCACTAATTTTTCATTCAATTTATATTTTATTTTTTATTTTTCATTTTTATGATCATCATTTTTACTATCATTAGTTTTATTGCATGCATATGTATGCAGGGCCGGATTAACAATGGGGCTGATGGAGCTGCAGCTCCAGGCCCCTTTCTCAAGATAGGCCCATTTGCCCAAAAAAATTTTTTTTTTAAGAATTTTTTTTTTTTTTAAGATCGAATTTGGGGGGTTGTAGCTCGATGACCAGAGGTCACAGAAACCCCACATTTGGGGGTAGGCATGGGAAGAGCTACCCCACAACTGGTTAAAATATGGGACGGCTATCATTTATGGTTCCGGAGATACGGACCTGCTTGCACA
Source organism: Rana temporaria (assembly GCF_905171775.1). Lineage (NCBI taxonomy): Eukaryota > Metazoa > Chordata > Amphibia > Anura > Ranidae > Rana > Rana temporaria. Next base: position 403,877,685 of record NC_053493.1, on the reverse strand, counting down.
GCCTGTCAGAAGCTACATTCAGAGCGGCCAATATAAATACAAGCTGACACACTACAGCAGACTGATAGGATCACAGGGCTTATAATAATTATTTGTATATTACTCATGGTAATTAACCCCTTGCCACCCAGGCCAATTCTGACACTTCTCTACTACATGTAAAAATCATCATTTGTTTTTTGCTAGAAAATTACTCTATGGTGGTCTTTGCACTTTTTATGTTGCACGGTACAGAGCTGCACGATTCTGGCTAAAATGAGAATTGCAATTTTTTTGCTTAGAAGATAGATCACGATTCTCTCACGATTGTTGCGGCGTAACATCATCTTTCACATTAAAACAAAACAAAAAAAAATGGGCTAACTTCAATGTTTTGTTTTCATTATTCGCTCTAACGATCATGGCATATGTAACCTGTGTGTATCTGGCTCTGATACTACCAGTGCCTACCCAGCCACTGACTAGTATCTCTCCCCAGCCTGTCCCCACACACCCTCTCACCTGCTGACCTGTGGATGGGGGAATCACTCCTGCAGTGTTATTGTGTTCTGCCAGTGCGTACAATGATCAGTGTTGCTAACTTTAGCTGGCAGCACTGATTGTTTTAAGAAAAAAAAAAACAGGCTGGTTGTACTCAAGTTGATTAATAGATTGACTTGTGTAAAACCAGCTAGCCCATACATAGATTGACTATGGCTGGTCTCTGCATATTTGGCGTAATTTCAATCTATGTATGACCCGCTTAACCACTACTCAGTCCCTAAATATCCTTCCACTCCTGTACATAGTGCTCACTGTCATACTCTCCACACTCCTCTCCTGTACATAGTGCCCACTGTCATACTCTCCACACTTCTCTCCTATACATAGTACCCACTGTCATACCCTACACACTCCTCTCCTGTACATAGTGCCCACTGTCATACCCTCCACAGTCCTCTCCTATACATAGTGCCCACTGTCATACCCTTCACACTCCTCTCCTGTACATAGTGCCTGCTGTCATACACTTCTCTCCTGTACTTAGTGCCCACTGTCGCACCCTCCACACTCCTCTCCTATACATAGTGCCCACTGTCATACCCTCCACACTCCTTTCCTATACATAGTGTTCACTGTCATACCCTCCACACTCCTCTCATATACATAGAGCCCACTATCATACCGTCTACATTCCTCTCCTGTACATACTGCCCACTGTCATACCCTCCACACTCCTCTCCTGTACATACTGCCCCATCATACCCTCCACACTTCTTTCTGGTACGTACTACCCTCTGTCATACCCCCTCACTCTTCCTGTACATACTGCCCATTGTCATACCCTTCACACTCCTCTCCTGTACATAGTGCTTTTTTCCGTACCCTTTGTACTCCTCTCCTGTACATAGTGCCCACTGTTAGACCCTCCACATTCCTCTCCCTCACCTGCACATACTTCCCACTTATATACCGTCCATACTCCTCCCCTATGTCGCTTACCCACAAAAACAGTTCTTTAAAATTATACTGAATATCCTCAATGTTACCAGCTCTAGAATGGACACACTTTTGTTAGTTCAACTAAAGGAAATATCAGTTCTCATATTTGTTCTGCCCCATTATTAGTACTCCTTTAATTTTGTGATTACTACTATGATGTATAGAGGAACATCGGGGATCTCAGCTACTCTAAATATAGCACTTATATAAAAAAGTGGCCCTGAAAATATTTTTTAAATGTTGGCAAATGTTGCCCAAGGACCACCGTCCACCGGGTCAGTAGGGGGCCCCATGAGAGGCTCCTGGGATCCTGTGATAATAAAGCGGTAGTAAACTTTCCTGACATTACTACTTTTTAGAGGCCCTGGGGTAGGTTATGCCACAACGTACAAGTATGCACAGCATATTAGCACATTAGTGTACACTTACATTTTCAGACTGAGCCCTCCAGTGCTGTGATGAATCAGGCGGGGCCTGGACACTTCCATCTTCACCCGGTCTTCCTTCTGGGTTCTGTGCCTTTGGTCACTTGCCTTGGCTGGGCTGCGTTCATGTCATTCCCACGCATTTATTTATTATTTATTACACCCCATTCACACCTCCGCGACAAAACGCCCGACGCCGGCCGCTCGTGCCGCTGGAGGGGAGAATTCCCATTGCTGTCTATGAGATGGTTCACATCTCATAGACGCCGTACACCTGCGGCATGAAAAAAAGTCCCGGACCCTTTTTTTCAGGCGGCATTGGCGTTCGGCCATACAAAGCAATAGGAAGGATTTGTAAAAAAAAAGTTACACTATTTGGGGCAAAATACGCCGCGTACGCGGCGTTACTTGTCGCGGAGGTGTGAATGCAGCCTAAAAGGCCCCACCAAAATCCTCAGCACCAGGCCCATGATGTTCTTAATCTGGCCCTGTATGTATGTGCACAGGTGGGTAGTCCTAGGGCATAGACGTGTATATAGGTTTTATTATGTGGTCTCTTGTGGGGTTTAAATATCCCGAGCTTGTATACAAACGTTGTTTTTAAGTTGGTTTAATATAACAATATTTTTTCCACAGTAGGTGGAGAAAGATGTCCTGTTTGGTTCAAATTAATATTTATATTATTGTTTGTAATTAATCAGATTTAAAGAGTTGGGATTCGAGATTGGCACTATAATGGTGCAGGACCTCTCTCTTCCCCTTTCTCTCTCTCCCCCCTATAATAAGGTGGGACATGTTGTATAACCACCAATAGCAAACTTTGCTTCTCTTCCTCCATTAGGATTATACTATTAAGATTTATTATTGGGATCTATTATGTGACAGTATTATATAGTTCATGTGTGGGTCAGACATCTGGGGATCGCTCAGATGTCTGTGACAATAATAGTTGTATCATGCATAATGATCTGTACTGGGTTTGCTAATTTGTTTCACTGGCAGTTTATTATACTTTAATGGAGATATGTTTTAAAGTGCTGATATGTGTATATACGCTGATATGCGAGGACACTGGGCATTTAAAAGTACACATGTGTCCCCGATGGGCTATGTAATCTTGGTATTGCACTATTGTGTATATGCCCAGATTGGCTGATGTATGGACGCCACTATAGATGTCTCCAGACAGGGGCTATAATGAAAGTCCAGGTTGCGGCGATACGAGCACTAATGTATGTAGGAGGTCGGTGATTACTTCCCTGGAGACACTTTTTGGCTTAACGTACGGGCCAGCCTGCGCATTGCAATGGACGGCAATGCAGAGCGTATAAAGGGGTTGTATACGTTACTGGACTCCACCCCTTTGATGATGTCGAATTACGAAACTAGTCAGGGTGGAGCCAAGTAACGTGAGAGAGGATGCTGACAGTGTCGGAGACGAGTGTGTCTACCCCTGCAGCTCGGTAAAGCAGAGAGTGGTAGGAGACGCCAGCCGTACACCTGTCATTGAGCGATCGTATTATTTTATGACTAAAACGCTGATTATTTTATGTTCTATGTGAGTGTACATCTAGATGGATTTTGTATGAATTTGATTAAATATTTTAAATGGGATTACGCTATGTCCACTTCCCTTTTTTTCCTATGGTGATCACTGAGCAATTAATTGATCCAGCTGAGGAGATATACATTAAAGGGGAGGTTCACCCAGGGACTCGCAAGCCGGAAGCCACGGGTGAATATGCTGTACAAAGGTATGTACAGCATCAAAAAAATAATAATAGCCTTAATCGTATTGTAATGTGGGGGGCCAGTGTAATAAAAAAAAGTAGTTTTTAGGGTGAACCACCCCTTTAAGACCGACCCCTGATCGATTACTTTGTTGCTGTTGTTTGATTGATTTCCGGTAAGAGTTTTCCTAAGAGGGGGTTGCTATCCACACCCCCCCTCTCTTTTCAGCACACGTGTGGTGGTGTAGTCTTCTGGCAACAACAAGATTTCATCTTTCTCCTTTGGGATTAATTGGACTTTGACTCGTTTTCTTTTACAAATCTTTTGAATGTGCTAACACACGATATGGACAGAGATTAATTAGACTATTTGTATGTTCGTTATTTATGCACATATATATATATATATATATATATATATATATATATATATATATATATATATATATATATATATATACACATATAAAAGACTTTAATATCGCTTTAAGAAACCTTGAAAGGAGCACAAAATATCCCCTATGCCAATCTTCTAAGTTCCATTGCTCAGATAGCTCCCTTTCCCACTCAAACATGTAAGGAAGCTTGTCTGGGTCCTAAAACGTTATTTTTAGCACTGAATATAATAAATATATCAAATATTTTTACATGTTAGATTTCCTTCAAATGTTTAAAATGATAGATGGGCTCATTTTAAAAGCTGGCATTCCTTTTTCGAATTTACAATTAAAATGTTCCTGCATGATCCAGGAAGCTGTGCTATAAAAAAAATGAGATATATATATATATATATATACACACAAACATCACTCACGACACACCAATGTGTATTAATACAGCTGCATCATTAGCTAAGCCATTATACACAGGCTGTAATGGGAATCACTTCACAATTAATTAAAACGGCAGAAATGTATGTATTGTTAGATCATTATAGAGAGTCGCTCATACCAGTTCAGTGATTTATTGTTCTGTTGTGTCTTCTAGTAAACAGATTTGATGACTATCTCAAGACTAAAACCTAATTAGGATTTAGTAGAAGGCAAGACTGGCAGAAGTGATTCTATCACTGAAACATTATTAATTCATTGTTGCAATAATTCCCGGGTTTATCGAAATGGGAAATAATTTTAATTATTTCCTGGTGCATAGAGCGTCAGGTTCACATAAACAGAGAAGGAAAACATGCAGTTACAAATGGAGGCAACTGGGATGGGCAATGTAATTATTGCTTTATAAGAAATGTGTTTAATTTGATTTTCTTAAATGATAGCAAAGTTCTATTTTAACATCTCCCTGGAATGATTTGACCTTTTTCGTCTGGCTAGTTAACATTTTGTTGTTTAAAAATCTAACATTATACCTCTTTGTTGTTTTATATATATATGTATGTATAAAAACAACAAAGAGGTATAATGTTACATTTTTAATATATATATTTATTTATTTTTTGAGATCTTAGATCTGTGATTATTTAAAAGCAATTTAAAGACCACATTAAGGTTCAGCAATCAATTCTTTTAAAGCCTGAGGTCATTGAAATGTAGATGTCCTTACCACATTTAGCAGTGTCCATTAACTTGCCAATAACTCTATAACTAATTTGCCTACTTAAATCATTTTTACATATATGTTTTTTTGTGTTTATTTTTGCTAATCTGTTTTAATAATTACCATATATACTCGAGTATAAGCCGACCCGAATATATACCGAGGCACCTAATTTTACCACAAAAAATGGAAAAATGTATTGACTCGAGTATAAGCCTAGAGTGTCCATCTGCATGCCTATGGCCTCGTACACACGAGCTGGGATTTTTTTTTTGCAGAGGAAACCGGTCGTGTGCACATTTTTCGACGAGGAAACTGTTGAGGATCCCGTCGAGCCAAAAAGAGAGCATGTCTTTTTTTTCCTCGACGGGAATGGAGAAACTTGCCTTGTCGAGTTCCAGCCTAACAAGGAACTCGACGAGGAAAACGATGTGTTTCGCCCGTCGAGTTCCTCGGTCGTGTGTACGAGGCTTCACTGTGCCTCATTTTGCCTCACTGTGTCCATGTGCATGCCACACCATGCCCATGCCTCACTGTGCCCATGCCTCACTGTGCCCATGCCTTACTGTGCCCATGCCCATGGGTCAAGTCCTGGGGAAAAAAGTGTGGGAACTCCCACCCAAGATCCACTCCCCCCACCAAAAAAAAAAAAAATGATACGCTCATATGCATAATTACTAAACGGCATGTTTTTTTTTTTTTTTTTTGATCCACTGTACCTTAGTAATCCTTTATCTTACTGGGCGCTTCCTGTATATGAATTCATTGGGTAGTGAATGAATGAATGAATGACTTGTATAGCGCTACTCATGCAAACTGAATCGCCTCTGGGCACTTTTTCCAGCCAGTATCTGCTTGGCTGGTGCGGTCATTTTACCCCGTAGGATCGTGACACGCTAGGGACACACAGTCATACACACAGATATACATATATATACTGGGCCAATTTGGACAAGATCCAATTTACCTACCAGCATGTCTTTGGAGTGTGGGAGGAAACCGGAGTACCCAGAGGAAACCCACGCAGGCACAGGGAGAACATGCAAACTCCAGGCAGATGGTGTCGTGGTCGGGATTCGAACCAGCAAGCCTTTTGCTGCTAGGCGAAAGTGCTACTCACTACACCCGCTGTGCGGGTATTCCGTCACTTCCTCGATGCCGCAATGTCTCCTTGGAGCTTTTGTCATTGTTCCCAGGAGACATTGCGGAGGTCTGTCGCGAGTTATGACGGGATTTATAAAGAAGCAAGTTCTTTCTATATCCCACGATAACTCGCGGCAGACCTCCGCAATGTCTCCTGGCCGCTTAGTGAAGGATTGACTCGGGCAGCTTGGCTGCTCTAGTCCTGCAAAGGGAACTGAGTTCCTGCTGTGAAAAAAGTGCAGGAACTCCGTTCCCACGCGTTCCCGCAGGACTTGAGCCATGCCCATGCCTCACTGTGCCTATGCCTCACTGTGGCCATGCCTCAGTGTGCTCATGCCTCACTGTGCCCATGCTTTACTGTGCCCATGCCTCACTGTGCCCATGCCTCACTGTGTCCATGTCTCACTGTGCCGTGGTTAAAGTGGAGGTTCACCGAAAAAAAAAAAATTTAACATTAGATTGAGGCTAATTACTGGAGGCAGAATCAGGTGTTTTGTTTAAAATCAATGCAGTACTTACCGTTTTAGAGATAGATGTTCTCCGCCGCTTCCGGGTATGGGCTGCGGGACTGGGCGTTCCTATTTTATTGACAGCCTTCCAAACGTCGCATCCAGCGCTTCACCAGTTTCCGAAAGTAGCCGAACGTCAGTGCGCAGGCGCTGTATAGAGCCACACCGACATTCGGAAACTCGTGACGCGCTGTATGCGACCGTCGGAAGGCTGTCATTTAAATAGGAACGCCCAGTCCCGAAGACCATACCCGGAAGCCGTGGAGAACATCTATCTCTAAAACGGTAAGTACTGCATTGATTTAAAAGAAAACACTCGATTGTGCTTCCCGTAATTGGCCTCAATCTAATGTTACATTTTTTTTTTCGGGTGAACCCCTTTGAACTCTATCCCCAAAAAATGGCTACAGGCTTTAATGTGCTTTATTCATTCCCAAGCCTTCAACGAGCCTCACAATGAGGAATGTGTAATACTAACATTTTATTTTATTTTTTTTGTTCTTGTTTAACCTATTTTTATTAAATGTAGAAATTAGGTACAGGAAAATGTGTGTTAAAAAAAAAAAAAGATACCGATAAGTAAATCTTTTCAAAACACCTGTAACACGTAATATAACGATAGTCAACTTACCAAATGTTCATAGAAAATTTGTTTCATACTGTAGAAGTAATAAACCAAAAAAATGTACCAAATCAACTTTTTTTTTTTTCCTATTCATTTATCTATAATTTTTCATGCTAAAAGAAAAAAAAAAAAATTAATAACTGAATATATTACAGAGATAATTTGAAAATCCAGATGCACAAATATAGCATCTATAGAACTGCTATTATTAATTAATTTTCAGATGTTGGCACAGAGAATAAAATTGACTTGACCATATGCTCATTTTTATATTTGCTATCTGAAAGAAAAAAAAAAAACAATTTGCAGTTTAACAATAAATTCTATGTTTTACAGCACGTTTTGAGAATAGATGTAAAATCATCTGCCCTTGCATTGCGGGGTCAGACTTGTTTCACATTTAATAATAGGAAATTGTATTACATATAAATTCTAGACATAAGCCTCGCTAGCTTCTACGGAACATTTTTAGATCCAGGACCCGACTTTATACAAACAGAATTACAGTTGTGCTTTGGGAGACACCATATAAAAAAGACCTAGAACCAAAAAAAAAAATAATAGTTTAAAGGTTTTACGTTTATGTATGCTTTCTAGTTGGATTTTTGATGTTCGATGATAAAACAGTTTAAAAGCACTCTCTATTAAAACATGAACATATAAATGACAAGTTTAATATAAAGGAAGTTTAATATAATGACATACCGGAGTTCTGGGGACACTGCCTGGTCCACATATTCCTTGAATTCCCTCTGAAGATGGTGTTCTGGAGTATTTGAGTTTTCTCAAAGTGAATAAAGACTAGCTAACTCTTTGATTTACAGTGTTCTGATTGCCTCTGAAGTTTTATGAGACTTTAGATACAGCATATGCAACTCAAGAAGGAGCAGTATAACGTGCATTGCGCAATGCTGTGTAAAGTAAATAAAATGTATAAAAGTATTTCTTCTGTTGATTCTAGTGTACAGAGGGGTAGATTCAGGTAACTGTTACGGCGGCATATCTCCAGATACGCCGCCGTAATTTCAAATCTGCGTCGGCGTTTCGTTACGCCGATTCACAAACGCAGTTACGCTGAAAAAATAGTCTTCCTCCACCGACGTAACTTGATTGCGGCGGCGTAGAATTGTGTGCAATATCACTTTGGCCGCTTCCTGTTGTTGTCGGCGTAGAATATGCTAATTTCCTAGATACGCCGATTCACAAACGTACGAGCGCCCGGCGTTCGTTTTTTACGTCGTTTGCGTTAAGGCTTTTTCGGCGTAAGGCTGCTCCTGCTATTAGGAGGCACAGCCAATGTTAAGTATGGACGTCGTTCCCGCTTCGAAATTTGAATTATTTACGTCGTTTGCGTAAGTCGTTCGCGAATCGGGCTGGACGTAATTTACGTTCACGTCGAAACCAATACGTCGTTACGCCGTACTTGGAAGCAATGCACACTGGGATATGTACACGGACGGCGCATGCAGAGGTGGGGGTGGGGGCAGAGGTGGGGTGCCGAAGTGCCAGAGTTCTCCCCTCCTTCTCTCCTTGTTTGTGTACTATGTCTGCAGTCTCTAACCATCTTCTGTATCATGTCTGCAGTCTCTGACCATCTCCTGTATCATGTCTGCAGTCTCTGACCATCTCCTGTATCATGTCTGCAGTCTCTGACCGTCTCCAGTATCATGTCTGCAGTCTCTGACCGTCTCCTGTATCATGTCTGCAGTCTCTGACCGTCTCCTGTATCATGTCTGCAGTCTCTGACCGTCTCCTGTATCATGTCTGCAGTCTCTGACCGTCTCCTGTATCATGCCTGCAGTCTCTGACCGTCTCCTGTATCATGCCTGTAGTATGTCTGGGGCTCTTTCTAACAGACTCTCTAACAGAAGCCCTCTCTGTGTCCATCAGAGAGGCCCCTCTCCAGGTCCCAATAAAGTACTCTGCCTCACTTCTTGTATTTTGTTTATTGTTAAGAGATCATGCAAGGATCCCAGGGTAATAAAGTCTTCGTGGGGGAGCATCTCTGTGGTTGAGTCGTTGACATAGTAACATTTGTAAATGGGAGGAGTTAGTAAAAGGACAACACCCATGTGGGGGCGCCAGCAATATTTCTGCACCCAGGCGCCTGTGACCCTAGGATCGGCCCTGGGTGCAGGGAGAAGATCCCAGGCAAGGTCAGATAGTCCAGGTCAGCAACTAGCAGGCATATCAGGCACAGACGGTAGGCAGAGGAGTAGTCAGAAGTCAGGCCAGGTTTAGTGAATAACAAGGCAGATAAGCAGAAGAACAAGGCAGAAGCATAGTCCAGGGGCCAGCCAGGGGTCGGTGCAGGCAGAGTTCAGGCAAAGTCAGGAGCAGATTGGCTCGACAATGAGTGAACGATACAGGAACAGATTTCCAGATGCTTCAGAAATGTCATAAGCAGTGGCAGCAGGTGGTAATTTATTAACAGTATGCACCGACGGCCCAACCGCCGGTCAGTCACTTACCCCATCGCTTCACTGGTGGCTTCCCCTGCTCAGCGGCGGCCTCTCGTTCCCCTGCTCTCCATGGGTCTTCATGGCTGCGGTGCCTTCCATTTCCTTCCTCCACCTCGCTGGCCAATCGGGAGTCTTCTCTTTTTGGCCAATCGCAAAACAGGTCTCACACCCGCTTCTTATTGGCCAGATTGAGGATCAGTGTTTTAACAGCGAATATATATTCGCTGTTGTAACACCTGCGGGGGCTCATGGCACAATGCTTTGCATCACAAACCCACCTCTATTTTGAAGCCTATTAGAGCCTATGGGCCAGATTCACAAAGGAGATACTCCGTCGTATCTCTCAGAGTATCTATGCGACTGATTCATAGAATCAGTTACGCATAGATATCCCTAAGATCCGACAGGTGTAATTGTTTTACACTGTCGGATCTTATGAAGCAGTACGGCGGCCGCCGCTGGGGGGAGTTTGCGTCGTAAACCAGCGTCGGGTATGCAAATTAGGAGTTACGGTGATCCACGACGGATTTTCGCGCTCGCTACGTCGCCGCTAGTCTAGTTTCCCGTTGCAAAGTTAGTCGTCGTTTTGGGTGCCTTAACTTTACACATCAAATGTATTGCTGTATAAAGTATGGCCGTCGTTCCCGCGTCGAAAGCATTGTTTGCGTAAGCCGTCCGGGAATACGGAAGTACGCTATGTCGCCGTTCGAAAAAATGACGTCACTGCGCGCAAAGCACGGCGGGAATTTTGAAACAGAGCATGCGCGTAATTTAAATTACGCGGGTTTACGTCGGAGGCCGCCGGCGTAGTTTTCATCGCAAGTGCTTTGTGAATCAGGCACTTGCGATGAAAACTTGCGGCGGTGTAACGTATCTACGCTACGTTACGCCGCCGCACTTCTACCTGAATCTGGCCCTATGGCTCTAATTGGTGCTTTAAGATAACACTTCTGCCGCTGTAATTCAGGTGCACGCCATCCTGAAAGTACCTTGAAAATTCAAGATACTAACAATAACTTACAAAGCCATCCACAACTTAGCCACCAGCTACATCACTAACCTGGTCTCATAACACCACCCTAATCGTTCTCTTCGCTCCTCCCAAGATCCCCTTTACTCTAACTCCCTTGTCACCCTTATCCCATGCTCACCTCCAGGACTTCTCCAGAGCCTCTCCCACTCTCTGGAATTCTTTAAACCAATCTGTCTGATTTTCTCCTACTTTGTCCACTTTCAGACAATCCCTGAAAACTCATCTCTTCAGAGAAGTCTATCTGGCCCCCACCCAACAACTGTACATTCATTTTCTCCATCAGCACATCCCCCATAGTTATTACCTCTTGTATCTTTAGACCTTCTCTCTTATGCCTAGATTCACGAACGTTGCCGCAACTTTGCGGCGGCGTAGCTTAAGGCATTTAAGCTACGCCGCCGTAAGATAGCGAGGCAAGTACATGATTCACAATGTACTTGCCTGCTATGTTATGACGGCGTAGCCTAAAGCGGGCGGGCGTAAGGGCGCCGAATTCAAATGTGTGTAAGGGGGGCGTGTTTTATGTTAATAAGGCTTGACCTTACGTCTTTGACGTTTTTTTTTACTGCGCATGCGCCGGAGGCCTACATTTCCCAGTGTGCATTGCGGCTAAGTACGCCGCACGGGCCTATTGATTTTGATGTGGACGTAAACGATGTAAATCGCGATTCACGGACGACTTACGCAAACAACGTAAAAATTTCGAATTTCGACGCGGGAACGGCGGCCATACTTAACATTACTATTCCATGTAGGGCTAAGCTCTAACTTTAGGCGGCCTATCTCTAACGTAAACGGAGTAAAAGAACTGCGTCGGCCGGGCGTACGTTCGTGAATCGGTGTATCTACTCATTTACATATTCTACGTTGACCTCAATGGAAGCGCCACCTAGCGGCCATCCGAAATATTGCAATCAAAGATAGGACCGCGCAAACCGTCGTATCTTAGATATGTTTAAGCGTATCTCTGTTTGAGCATACACTTAAACATAAGTTGGCGTAGATTCTGAGTTAGGTCGGCTTATCTACTGATAAGCCGGCCTAACTCTTACTGAATCTACCTATTAGATTGTAAGCTCTAATGAGCAGGGCCCTCTCATTCCTACTGTATTAACCACTTACGGACCACCCGCCACAGAAATATGTTGGTTGTTTGAATAGGAATACCGTTGTTATGGTAGCAGCTAGCTACCATAATCCCGGCATCCTCTTCTTTAGTGGGCGGTCCGCTACAAGATAAAAGTGGTCTATGCGATGGTACCGCCCCCCCCAAACCCCCGTTTTACTTACCTCACCCCTTGAAAGTCCCATGCGCGTCCCCGTGATCCTCTTTGGTTCCCAGCCTGGCCGTTGATTGGCTAGGCTGGACGGATTGATAGCAGCGCAGCCATTGGCTAGCGCTGCTGTCAATCACATCCGATGACGCCGCGCGCCGGGGGTGGGGCAGAGTGATACAGTCGGTGGCTATGCCCGCCGCTGTATCACGGGAGCGCGCCCGCAAAAGCTTTTCACCATGCGAGTCGAGACAGCCGCCGAGGGACCCCAGAAGACAGCGTTCGGGGACACTCTGTGCAAAACGAGCTGCACAGTGGAGGTACTGTGGGCCAGATTCATAGAGAGATACGACGGCGTATCTCCTGATACGCCGTCGTATCTCTGAGATACGAAGGTCGTATCTATGCGCCTGATTCATAGAATCAGGTTACGCATAGATCTCCCTAAGATCCGACAGGTGTAAGTGACTTACACTGTCGGATCTTAGGCTGCAATTCTAGGCCGGCCGCTATTTGGCGATTCCATTTCGGTCAGCGTAGAATATGCAAATGACTAGTTACGCCGATTCACGAACGTTTATGCGTGAGCACGAGCGAAGCCGAGCCTAGCCGAATGTACCCGAGTGTACTGCACTCGGTATATGTCGGCGCAGGATTTCAAACTGAGCGCGGGAAGCGGCTATCGGCGTATATATCGCGCACCCACGATTTTCCCCTTATTTTAAGGGGAAAATAGTGCGCGATATACGCCGATAAATACGGTAAGTACGTTTTCTCCTTCACTAATGGGCACTGATGGTACTGCACTGACTGGCACCGATAAGGTGGCACTGATGGGCACCGATGAGGTGGCACTGATGTGGTGGCATTGATGATGGGCACCAATATGCGGCATTGATGGGCGGCGCGGATGGGCCTTGATGGGCGGCACGGATAGGTGGCACATATGGGCACAGATAGGCGGCATGGATGGGCAGGGATAGGCGGCACAGATGGGCAGGGATAGGCGGCACAGATGGGCAGGGATAGGCGACACGTTTGGGCACTGATAGGTGGCATAGATGGGCACTGATAGGTGGCATGGATGGGCACTGATAGGCGGCATGGATGGGCATAGATGGGCACTAACTAATGTGTTGTACTAATGGATGCCAATCAGTGCCAAACAATGCCTGCCAATCAGTGATGCCCATTGTGGGCACTGATTGGCATCCATTGTGGCACTGATTGGCATCCATTATGTGTCATCCCTGGTGGTCTAGGGTGGCATACCTTTGATTTAATGTGAAAAATATACTACAGCGCTAATTAAATAATCAATTCCACATGCACCTAAATAAAAAACCAAATAATATAGCTGCTATCTTGAGTGATACCAAATCCAAACAGTGAAACCTATAAAATATAGATGCGCTAATATTAACTTAAAAGGTGATAAAACGTACAAAGAAAACTAATCAGGGAGAAGACTCCATAAACTGTGAATTACTAATATGTCCTTAATTAGTGCACAGTGATTAGCAGGATTCCATGCAGGGAAAAAAATCACTCTCTTCAATCTGAATGCTAATCCAGCCCTCCACCGCTGTGATCAGATGATACAGGCACTCACAGACAGGGATTGCATGAAAGAAAAGAGAAAAAACCTCATTGCGCAATATTCGATGACAGATCAAAAAATGTAATCAGAGCATTGACATATGCACTCACGAATCCCCGCTTTCAGTAAAGCATGAAAACGCCACTCAGTATGTTGTTTCCTCAGCTCGATCCGATGCACTCGGATTCGATTGCAGGCTCCTCCCTACGCGTTACGTCACAGGCACGCGACTTACTCATGGGTTCATACGTCAAAAACCCATGCGTATGAACCCATGAGTAAGTCGCGTGCCTGTGACGTAACGCGTAGGGAGGAGCCTGCGATCGAATCCGAGTGCATCGGATCGAGCTGAGGAAACAACATACTGAGTGGCGTTTTCATGCTTTACTGAAAGCGGGGATTCGTGAGTGCATATGTCAATGCTCTGATTACATTTTTTGATCTGTCATCGAATATTGCGCAATGAGGTTTTTTCTCTTTTCTTTCATGCAATCCCTGTCTGTGAGTGCCTGTATCATCTGATCACAGCGGTGGAGGGCTGGATTAGCATTCAGATTGAAGAGAGTGATTTTTTCCCTGCATGGAATCCTGCTAATCACTGTGCACTAATTAAGGACATATTAGTAATTCACAGTTTATGGAGTCTTCTCCCTGATTAGTTTTCTTTGTACGTTTTATCACCTTTTAAGTTAATATTAGCGCATCTATATTTTATATGTATACCTTTGATTTAAATCCCTGGTGATCTAGTGGAATCCCTGGTGGTCCAGTGGGCATCCTCAGGGGGGGCTGTGCTGATAATCGATCAGCACAAATACTTGTACATGGGACTCATCAGTTAAAATGATACATTCTCGTATATAAATATCCTTGTTTTCCACAAACGTATGGTATGTACAGTGGGTACGGAAAGTATTCGGACCTCCTTAACCACTTGCCGCCCGCCAATGACAGATTGACGCCGTCAATCTGTCATTGGCGGGCGGCAAGGATCATTTTAACTGATAAGTCCCATGTACAAGTATTCATTTTGGTCTTGTGTGTTGGGATGTGGTACCTTTTGATCACACGTCAATGACCTATGCATTAGTAGATTTTTTTTATTTATTTTTTGTGAAAGCTTCAGATTTACAAAATATTTAAAAAGCATTTAAAATGACATAGAAATACATTTTATAAGAGAATTTATTGATCGGATTTAGATCTACTTTAATAAAAACTGAGCTAAGTACATTTTCTGACACTAGCATAGAGGTAATATTAACACTGTAAGATGTTACTTCTTAGCTGGAGGTGCCCTTTTAAACATCAAATAAGCCGTGGCCGGCAGCGGTTTGCTATTTAGGGCATAGCGATTTTGCGTCTTCTTTGTGGCTCGTGCCTATCACCCAGTGGACAGACACACTTGATGTTCAGTACGCTCTCTTGGAAACCGGAGATATCCTGCCATGCTGCTGAGCTCTGAACATTTGCAGAAGTGATTGCGCTTTTTTATTCAATGTTTAGCTGACATAAAGTTTTTTTATTTGGCCAATTCAAGGTATGATTTGAAATAGGTAAAAAAAATAAACACAGTTATTAGACTGACTGTATCTTACAGATGTGCATGGAACAACAAAAAGCAGCAGCAGAAATTCTGGAAAAGTAGGTAATGTCATATTTGCTTGAGCACACAGCTTACACTGGGTCTGTAATACTGTAGGGGTGGGGCTTTACACCAGAAGGTGGACCATGTTCTTGGGCAGGGGTTGGCCATTAAAGAGGAACTGCAGTCTGCTCACATCATTTGTAATAAAAAAACATCTTTGCCATTCTGAAGCTTCTCTCCAACCAATTTCCATATTATTTTATATATACAGTGATTCTGTACTCACCAAATATGCTGCAAAATTCTCCCTCCACTGAGTCTGGCCGCAGCCATTTTAACTGTGGGCAGCTGAAGCTGCTTCCTGTTCACTTCCTGGATTTACACAGACACACAGAGGCACGCCTCCAGCTCTGCAGCTCTCATTGACCCTCTTATGACTCACCCCCCATCTCTTCCTGACAAACTCTCATGAGAGTAAGGCCCCATACACACGAGAGGATTTATCCGCGGATACGGTCCAGCGGACCGTATCCGCGGATAAATCCTCGAGGATTTGCGCGGATTTCCATGCGATGGAGTGTACTCACCATCGAATCGAAATCCGCGCCGAAATCCTCTGGCGATGACGTGTCGCGCCGTCGCCGCGTTTATGACGCGGCGACGTGCGCGACGCTGTCATATAAGGAATTCCACGCATGCGTCGAATCATTACGACGCATGCGGGGGATCCCTTCGGACGGATGGATCCGGTGAGTCTGTACAGACCAGCGGATCCATCCGTTGGGATGGATTCCAGCGGATAGATTTGATAGCATGTCATCAAATATTTATCCGCTGGAAATCCATCCATCCAGGGGATAAATATCCGCGGAAACAGATCCGCTGGAGTGTACACACCATAGGATCTATCCGCTGAAACACATTCGCTGGGATTTTTCAGCGGATGGATTCTATCGTGTGTATGGGGCCTAAGAGAGAGAGCTGTGCATGATGTCATAAGCCTAGGCTAATGACCAGACAAGAAACAGGAAGTGGGCTGTATAAGGGATTTACTGGTAGAACAAAATGTTTTACTATCCAAAGTTAAAACAACAAGGGCAGAAGATTCAATAGATGGAAAGTTGAAAAAATTACTGAAGGTCCGCTTTAACCAATGAACCCCGGACCATATTGCTAGTCAAAGACCAGAGCACTTTTTGCGATTCGGCACTGCGTTGCTTTAACTGACAATTGCGCGGTCGTGCGACGTGGCTCCCAAACAAAATTGGCGTTCTTTTTTCCCCACAAATAGAACTTTCTTTTGGTGGTATTTGATCACCTCTGCGGTTTTTAGTTTTTGCGCTATAAACAAAAATAGAGCGACAATTTAAAAAAATATATATATTTTTTACTTTTTGCTATAATAAATTTCCCCCAAAAATATATAAAAAACTTTTTTTTTCCTCAGTTTAGGCCGATACGTATTCTTCTACCTATTTTTCGTAAAAAAAAAAAATCGCAATACGCGTTTATTGATTGGTTTGCACAAAAGTTATAGCTTTTACAAAATAGGGGGTATTTTTATGGCATTTTTATTAATATTTGTTTTACTAGTAATGGTGGCGATCAGCGATTTTTTTTCGGTACTGCGACATTATGGCGGACACTTCAGACACTTTTGACACATTTTTGGGACCATTGGCATTTTTATAGCGATCAGGGCTATAAAAATGCATTGGATTACTATACAAATCTCACTGGCAGTGAAGGGGTTAACACTAGGGGCCGGAGAAGGGGTTAAGTATGTTCCCTGGGTGTGTTCTAACTGTAGGGGGGGTGGCCTCACTAGGTTTCCGCTCTGTAACGAGCGATCACGTGTGCCCGGCAGTGATTGCGCCCGACCGGGCATGCGCACGGGAGTCGGGGGCGAGCTGGGGGCGCAAGTAGTTAAGGTACCATCTTGGATGGCAGAAAGGGAAGTACACATTTGTAAATCTGCTGTAACTGTTTCTGAATATTTTATTTTAACCACTTGCCAACCAGCCACCATCATTATACTGCGGCACATCGGTCCTTTAAACAGCTCTACCAGGCGCGCGCGAGATGCACGGCGGAGGGACTCAATGCGCGTGGCCAGCAGCCGCAATGTTCGCTGGCCACGTGCGATCGCAGGCACGAAAGCCAGAAGGTGGAAGTGTGTGTGTGTAAACACAAATCCCCATTCTGTCAGGAGAGGAGAGACAGTTTGTCTGTTCCTACTAATCAGGAACAGCAATATGTCTCCTCCCATACCCATGCAGTTAGAACACACACTAGGGAACACATTTAACCCCTTGATTGCCCCAAGTGTTAACCCCTTCCCTACCAGTGACATTTACATTTTTTTAGCACTGATCGTCAAATGTGTCATAAGTGTCCGATCGGTCCATCGCTAAAAATCACAGATCGCCACCATTACTAGTAAGAAATGTAATAATAATAAAAATGCCATAAACCTATTCCCTATTTTGTAGACGCTATGGGGCAGATCCACAGAGCGAGTACGCCGGCGTATCTACTGATACGCCGGCGTACTTTCAAATTTCCTGCGTCGTATCTTTGGTTTGAATCCTCAAACCAAGATATGACGGCATCTGGGTTAGATCCGGCAGGCGTACGGCTTCGTACGCCTTCGGATCTTAGATGCAATACTTCGGCGTCCGCTGGGTGGAGTTCTCGTCGTTTTCCGCGTCGATTATGCAAATGAGCTATTTCTGACGATCCACGAATGGACGCGCGGCCATCGCATTCTCTTACGTCGTTTCTATTTGGCTTTTTCCGGCGTATAGTTAAAACTGGTGTTTTGCGGCGTATAGTTAGACTTGCCATGTTAAGTATGGCCGTCGTTCCCGCGTTTCATTTTTTTTTTTTTTTTTTTGCGTAAGTCGTCCGTGAATCGGGATGGACGTAATTTACTTCTATGTTAAAAAAATGACGTCCTTGCGACGTCATTTAGCGCAATGCACGGCGGGGAATTTAGGGACGGCGCATGCGCAGTTCATTCGGCGCGTGGGAGCCATCAGTTACGGCACTTGCTAGTGAAAAAAAAACTTCGGAAGGGCTTAGCAGATATTTAAAGTACCTACAGGTAAGCCTTATTATAGGCTTACCTGTAGGTACAAGTGGTGTAACTAGTCAATGGCTTGGTATTTTGGACAGGTATTTTATCCAAGAGAAATTCCCAAAACATGGCCTGTTGGGGGGGAACTTGAGGACAGGGTGGAGAACCACTGGACTAAAGCCCTGTACACACGGGCCAGAATCTCGTCAGGAAAAAAACATTGTTTTCCCTGACGAGATTCTTGGTAAGAATCTCTTGCCGCCCGAGTGTACAGACAATCCTTTCAAAAGAACCGTGGTTCTTTTGGAAGGCAAGAACGCGGTGACGTCAGCACGTATGACGAGCATGTGCTCGTCACATTCGATGCCGTTGCCGCCATCTTGCTGCACCCTACCTATGCCTAGGAAGATACCGCGCATGCATCAAAGTCATTTCAAGCATGCACGGGTTTCCACGGCGACAGGTAAGTATACACACTCTCTGGTTTCTTGGCAGGAAAACACTGCCGAGAATCACAACGAGAAAATAGAGAGCAGGTTCTCTATTTTTTAGGCAGTTTTCTTGACGAGAAATCTGAAAGCCTAGTACACACGCTCTGTATACACGCTCTGCCAGCAGTTTTCTTGCTGGTTCTTGCCGAGTAAACCGAGCGTGTGTATGATGCTTAAGACTCTATGCCCATGGACCCTTCAGTAGGTGCTCAGTTGGACTTTCAGAGCCTTAAACTGTAACCACCAAGGCCTTGTAAGTAACTTCCGATTGAATAGAAGTGTCAGTGCTGTAGTGGACTAGATGGATGGCATCATGGGGTTTTGAACATGCTATCCACAGAAATAGGAGCAGAAAGTAAAAATTAGCATGGGCTGTGAGGATAGACAAGATGTATAGACAAGGGGGCAGATCCACAGAGCGCGTACGCTGGCGTATCTACTGATACGCCGGCGTACTTTCAAATTTCCCCCCGTCGTATCTTTGGTTTGAATCCTCAAACCAAGATACGACGGCATCTGGGTTAGATCCGACAGGCTTCGTACGCCTTAGGATCCTAAATGCAATACTTTGGCGTCCGCTGGGTGGAGTTCTCGTCGTTTTCTGCGTTGAATATGCAAATAAGCTATTTCCGACGATCCACGAACGTACGCGCGGCCGTCGCATTCTCTTATGTCGTCTCTAGTCGGCTTTTTCTGGCGTATAGTTAAAGCTGGTGTTTTGCTGCGTATAGTTTGACTTGCCATGTTAAGTATGGCCGTCGTTCCCGCATTTATTTATTTTTTATTTATTTTTTTGCGTAAGTCGTCCGTGAATCGGGATAGATTCACGTCTATGTTAAAAAATATGACGTCCTTGCGACGTCATTTAGCGCAATGCACGGCGGGAAATTTAGGGACGGCGCATGCGCAGTTCATTCAGCGCCCCCTACTCGCCAATTTGAATTAGGCGCCCTTACGCCGCAAGAGATAGACTACGCCGCCGTAACTTACGGCGCTAATTCTTTGTGGATTCGAAGTTTAAAAAAGTAAGTTACAGCGGCGTAGCGTATCTCCCATACGCTGCGCCGGTGCAGATCTCTGTGGATCTGCCCCATGATGTATAGGATAGACAAGATGGGTAACAAGTATTTAAAGAGATGTGCACTTTCAGTAAACCCTCAGAAACTCTCACTATACCTCCTAAGCTAGACTTAAAGCGGAAGTCCACAAAAAATTGGAACCTCAGCTTTTCGGAACCCTCCCCCCTCCGGTGTCACATTTGGCACCTTTCAGGGGGGAGGGGGGTGCAGATACCAATATAATACAGGTATTTTCACCCACTTCCGGGCAGATAGACGCAGAATCTGCGGCTATCTATGCCACTTCCTGTCACCACACTGTCTTCTGGGAAACACACAGGTCCCAGAAGTCCCATAACTTTGAAATGGAATGTCCAACAAAAATCATATTGGCATAATAGTCAGGTGTCCATAAACGTTTGACCTTATTGTGTATCTTTAAAGGTCATGCTCTGTGTGTTTCACCGCTTGTTCTTGGCTCACTAAGGAGTCACTGATTAGGAACAATGGCCCAGATTCACGTAGGGAGCGTGCATTTGTGTGCGGGCATAAAGTATCCTATTTACGCCACGCCTCCGCAACTTTGACAGGCAAGTGCAGTATTCACAAAGCAAAGTTGCGGCGGCGTAGCGTAAATAGGCCGGCGTAAGCCCGCCTAATTCAAATGTGGAACACGTGGGCGTGTTTTATGTTAATTTATTGTGACCCCACGTAAATGACGCTTTTTACGAACGGCGCATGCGCCGTCCGTGAAAGTATCCCAGTGCGCATGCTCCAAATTAACCCGCAAAAAGCCAATGCTTTCGACGTGAACGTAAATGACGCACAGCCCTATTCGCGAACGACTTACGCAGACGACGTAATCGACGAAAAATTTGACGCTGGCCCGATGTCTATACTTAACATTGGCTGCGCCTCATATAGCAGGGGTAACTTTACGCCGGAAAAAAACTAACGTAAACGGCGTATATGTACTGCGACGGCCGGGCGTACGTTCGTGAATTGGCGTATCTAGCTGATTTCCATATTCTAGGCGTAAATCAGTGTATACGCCCCTAGCGGCCAGCGTAAATATGCAGCTAAGATACGACGGCGTAGGCGGCTTACGCTGGTCGTATCTTATACAAATTCTGGCGTATCTGATTCTTTGAATCAGGCCTCAAGATACGACGCCTCACACTCAGAGATACGATGGCGTATTTGGAGATACGCCATTGTATCTCCTACGTGAATCTGGGACAATATGTATAAAGTATACACCTGTGTGTGTATGCCAATTCCAGGCCAGAGTCTTACCATGTATAGTAGGAAGTACAGGTGAAACTCGAAAAATTTTAATATCGTGCAAAAGTTCATTTATTTTACTAATGCAACTTAAAGGGTGAAAATACTATATAATATAGACCCATTACATGCAAAGTAAGATAGTTCAAGCCGTGATTTGTCATAATTGTGATGATTATGGCTTACAGCTCATGAAAACCCCAAATCCACAATCTCAGAAAATTAGAATATTACATACAATCAATAAAACAAGGATTGTACATAGAACAATATCGGACCTCTGAAAAGTAGAAGCATGTACAGTATATGTACTCAGTACTTGGTTTGGGCCCCTTTTGCAGCAATTACTGCCTCAATGCGGCGTGGCATGGAAGCCATTAGTGTTGCTCACGAATATTCGTATTGCGAATATTCGGCTCGAATATGGCATATTCGAGTATTCGCGAATATCTAGAATTTCGCGGTCAATATTCGCTATTCCGAATATTCGGATTTTTTTCAATTTTATTTTTAGAACAGATCACATCCTAGTAATCTCCATTGACATCTAAAAGCATTGCTGGTATGATTAGAGACCTTGGGCCGAGTAGCTGAAGCGATCATTGTATATTGCCGAATATTCGCAATGCGAATATTCGGCAATAGGAATATTGCGCGATTATTTTCTCCGCCCTTCTTTTGCATCAGAGCCAATCAGAGTTCTCCTACCGCAGTTGTCGAAAATCCGCAATAAATATCGCATTCGCATTTTGCGAAATTTCGATAAAATATCAGGAATATTCGATTTCATAATGAGCCAATCAGAGTGCTCCTACCGCAGTTGTCGAAATTCCGCAATAAATATCGCATTCGCATTTTGCGAAATTTCGATAAAATATCACAAATATTCTGAGCCAATCAGAGGGCTCCTACCGCAGTTGTCGAAATTCCGCAATAAATATCGCATTCGCATTTTGCGAAATTTCAATAAAATATCACGAATATTCTGAGCCAATCAGAGTGCTCCTACCGCAGTTGTCGAAATTTCGCAATTATATTCGCAATAGCGAAATTTCGCAAACATTTCATTTCGATAAAATATCACGAATATTCGAATTTAGCGAATATTTCTCGAATATTCGGCTATATATTCGTGATATATCGCGAAATCGAATATGGCATATTCTGCTCAACACTAGAAGCCATAAGCCTGTGGCAATGCTGAGGTGTTATGGAAGACCAGGATGCTTCAACAGCGGCCTTCAGCGCTTCTGTATTGTTGGGTCTCATGTCTCTCATCTTTCTCTTGGCAATGCCCCATAGATTCTCTATGGGGTTCAGGTCAGGCGAGTTTGATGGCCAATCAAGCACAGGTTTTGGTGTTTTTGGCAGTGTGGGGGAGGTGCCAAGTCCTGCTGGAAAATGAAGTCAGCATCCCCATAGAGCCCGTCTGTGGAAGGAAGCATGAAGAGCTCCAAAATCTCTTGGTAGACGGCTGCGGTGACCCCGAACTTAATGAAGCACAGTGGACCAACACCAGCAGATGACACAGCTCCCCAAATCATCACAGACTGTGGAAACTTCACACTGGACTTCAAGCATCTTGCAGTGTGAGCCTCTCCATTCTTCCTCCATACTCCGGCTCCTTGGTTTCCTCCATTCTTCCTCCATACTCCGGCTCCTTGGTTTCCTCCATTCTTCCTCCATACTCCGGCTCCTTGGTTTCCAAATGAAATGCAAAATTTGCTCTCATCAGGAAAGAGGACTTTGGACCACTGAGCACCAGACCAGGTGTGTTTTTCTTTAGCCCAGGTAAGACGCTTCTGATGTTGTTTGTTGCTCAGGAGTGGGGTGACAAGAAGAATACGACATTTGAAGCCCATGTCCAGGATCCGTCTGTGTGTGGGGGCTCTTAATGCACTGACTCCAGTCTCAGTCCACTCCTTGTCTCAGTCCCCAACACTTTTGAATGGTCTTTTCCTGACAATCTTCTCCAGGCTGCGGTTATCCCTGCTGCTTGTGCACCTTTTTCTTCCACACTTTTCCCTTCCACATAACTTTCTATTAATGTGCTTTGATACGGCACTTTGGGAACATCCAACTTTGTTTGCAATTACCTTTTGAGGCTTTCCCTCCTCATGGAGGGTGTCAATGATGGTTTTCTGCACAACTGTCAGGTCAGCAGTCTTTCCCATCATTGTGATTCCTACGGAACCAGACTGAGAGACCATTTAACTGCTTGCCGACCAGCCGCCGGAGTTATATGGCGGCAGGTCGGCTCTGCTGGGTGAGATCACGTAGATCTACGTCATCTTGCGAGCAGCCAATAGGGGCGCAAGCACGCCCCACCGCTCTCCCCTGATGCCGACGCGCGTGCCCGGCGGGCGCGATCACCACCGGGCACCCGCAATCGCTCGTTACAGAGCGAGAATTGGGAGCTGTGTGTGTAAACACACAGCTACCAGTCCTGTCAGGGGGAGAAATGCCTGATTGTCTGTTCATACATTGTATGAACAGCAATCTGTCATTTCCCCAAGTCAGTCCACCCCCCCAGGGAACATACTTAACCTAGAACACACCCAGGGAACATACTTAACCCCTTCCTCGCCCCCTAGTGTTAACCCCTTCCCTGCCAGTGGCATTTTCATAGTAATCAATGCATTTTTATAGCACTGATCGCTAAAAAAATGCCAATGGTCCCAAAAATGTGTCAAAAGTGTCCGAAGTGTCCGCCATAATGTCGCAGTACCGATAAAAATCGCTGATCGCCGTTATTACTAGTAAAAAAAAAGTATTAATAAAAATGCCATAAAACTATCCCATATATTGTAAACGCTATAACTTTTGCGCAAACCAATCAATAAACGCTAATTGCGATTTAAAAAAAAAAAAATATGTAGAAGAATACATATCGACCTAAACCGAGGAATTTTTTTTTATATGTATATTTTTGGGGATATTTATTATAGCAAAATATAAAAAATATTATTTTTTTTCCAAATTGTGGCTCTATTTTTGTTTATAGCGCAAAAACTAAAAACCGCAGAGGTGATCAAATACCACCAAAAGAAAGCTCTATTTGTGGTAAAAAAAAAAGGACGCCAATTTTGTTTGGGAGCCATGTCGCACGACCGCGCAATTGTCAGTTAAAGTGACGCAGTGCCAAATCGCAAAAAGTGGCCTGGTCCTTGACCAGCAATATGGTCCGGGGCTTAAGTGGTTAAAGGCCAAGGAACCCTTTGCAAGTGTTATGGCTTAATTAGCTGATTAGAGTGGGACACTTTGAGCCTAGAATATTGCACCTTTTCACAGTATTTTAATTTTCTGAGATTGTGGATTTGAGGTTTTCATGAGCTGTAAACCACAATCAAGACAATTATGACAAATCACGGCTTGAACCATCTTGCTTTACATGTAATGAGTCTCATATATTAGTTTCACCTTTTAAGTTGCATTAGTGAAATAAATGAACTTTTACACAATATTCAAATTTTTCGAGTTTTACCTGTATATGTGTTGATGAGTTTATTGTTATTGTTGGACAACTACTAACCATATGTTGCTTTTTTCATCCAAAAAAACTTTATTTTTCTAATTTAGCTTATTTACCTATTCATCTCATGTGAGCTAGGTGCTTTGCAAAAAATATATAGATAATTAGAAAACGAACTCCAATTCTGTTAATGATTAACACATTTAATAAGGAACACCTTTAACAAGGTGACGTCCCCAACCAAGATGTTTATCATCACTTTTCCCACTGAAAGTCTCACCTATATGCCATATGATTGAAAAATTTCATTTTTTTGGTATCGTTCATTTAATAATTTATTTATTTATTTTTCAGTGACTGTACAGTCTTTTCCTTTTGTTTTAGGCTCCATTTACACCTAGGCATTCTGAATCGCAGGCGGGGTCACCATTATGATGCCATTATTTCTCAGTGGCACCCAAAACGCAGTGCGATTTTGTCATTAACCGCTTAAGGACCAGCGTACATGGATAATATACGTCGGCACAATGGCATGGCTGGTCCTGTACGTGTCATTTTTACAATAATCAGTGCATTTTTAAAGCACTGATTACTGTATCAATGACAATGGTTCCAAAATGGCATCAAAAGTGTCCGATGTGTCCGCCATAAAAAAAAGTGCCATAAAACTATCCCTTATTTTGTAGACGCTATCAGCCAGATTCAGGTAGATCGGCGTATGTTTCATCCGGCGTAGCGCATCTCATATGCGCTACGCCAGCGTAACTCTGAGAGGAAGAGCTGTATTCACAAAGCACTCCCAAAGTTACGGTGGCGTAGCGTAAATGGGCCGGCGTTAGGGTTGCCACCTCATCCCTTTAAAACAGAACACATATGAATTACACAGGTTCTGTGGCTGATTAAGGTGGTAATTGAACTCAAGTGGAGCCTTATCTAAATTAAATCAGCCACAGAACCTGTGTAATTCATATGTGTTCTGTTTTAAAGGGATGAGGTGGCAACCCTAGCCAGCGTAAGCCCGCCTAATTCAAAGTAGACAGGTAGTGGGCGTGTTGTATTCAAATGAATCGTGACCCCATGTAAATGAAGCGCCGAACGCATGCTCAGAATCACGTCGAATTTACTCCCTAAGATACGCCAGCTCAATGCCTACGACGTGAACGTAATCTACGCCCAGCCCCATTCACGTACGACTTACGTAAACAACGTAAAATCCGACGGCATTTCCGACGTCCATACCCTAACATGACTTAAAGTGGTGGTTCACCCACACTAACAACATTTTAGCATTAAATTGGGCATAGTAGCGCGAGCTACAGTATGCCTGTATTGATTTTTTTAGCCCGGTACTCACTGTGCAATCCTGTATAGAAGATTCCGACTCCCCGCGGGGAATGGGCGTTCCTATCAAGAGGGAGGATGATTGACGGCTGGCTATGGCACGTCACGCTCCCCGAAGATAGCCGGAACAGGTCTCGGCTCTTCACGGCGATATACGGAGCCTGCGCACAGACTATGCGCAGGCGCCGTGAAGCACCAAGTCCTATTTCGGCTATTTCCGGAGAAGCGTGACGTGCCATAGCCGGCCGTCAATCATCCTCCCTCTTGATAGGAACGCCCATTCCCCGCGGGGAGTCTGAATCTTCTATATAGCATTGCACAGTGAGTACGGGGCTAAAAAAATCAATACAGGCA
Organism: Rana temporaria; assembly: GCF_905171775.1. NCBI lineage: Eukaryota > Metazoa > Chordata > Amphibia > Anura > Ranidae > Rana > Rana temporaria. Next base: position 403,851,184 of record NC_053493.1, on the reverse strand, counting down.
TACTGTAGCTCGCACTACTATGCCTAATTTAATGCTATAAAAAAAAAAAAAATTATTAGGGTGAACCACCGCTTTAAGCACCATACACACGGTCAGACTTTTGGCCAGCCAACTTCAAAATCTGCAACTTTTCGAATTTTTCCGACCATGTGTACACTCCATCGGACCAACTTTTTCGGGTTTCATCCGACAAAAAGTTGGGTCTGCAAACGGACCAACTTTTCGGCAACAAAAGTCCGATGGTGCCTTGTCTGACTGTGTGTACAGCAATCCAACCAACTTTTGAGCAAAGTGCAAATACGCATGCTCAGAACCAATGTTAAAAGCAACAAACAATAGCAGAAGTTAACCAAAGGGTGGCGGTAAAGAGCAGAAAAGAGCAAAAAAAACACGTGATGTTAGGAAAGTTTTAGAAAAGTTTGCAGAAACGTCTGACTGTGTGTATGCTATGGGTGTGACCGGACAAATCAATTAGGACAAAAATCCAAGGGAAATTTTGTTGGATGTCCGACCGTGTGTACGAGCCTTAAGACCAGCTTTTTGGTGGTTTATCTTTACGTAGCTTATTGCGACGGGCGTACGTACGTTCGTGAATCGGCGTATCTTGCTCATTTACATATTCAACGCGTCGTGAGAAAGGCTCGGGGGGAACGCGATAGAGGAACGCTTATTCTCTCATTTGTTTGTATACACAGCTAGAGAAGCCGTGTATGCAAAATAGGAGTGGTTATCCTGGTAATGAACCAAAGGCATTTAATGAGCAGGATCTGGTGAGTGGCCATTTTTAATGGTGATGGGACGATCACTGAGGTGGTGAAATCACATCGCATTTGAACACTCCACAGGAGGAATATTTATTGTTTAGGAGCACTTGGCTATCACATTGGGACTTCACATAGGAATTCTCCCTTATATAACAATATTTTTTTTTACCATATTAATTGTGGTTATGTGACAAAATATATTTTTTGTGAACCCGTAATAGGGCAGCGCACATTTTTGAGGATTTAAAGAGCACTATTTGAACTAATTAGCACGTGCATGGTATTTATGTGTTTTTTTTTTAGGGATGCACCGATATATCGGTGGCCTAAAACAGCTGTTTTGGGGACATACCGAAACAGCTTTAAAATTGCCAATAATGAATAGTGGCTGCAGAGCGGTAAAACACATACTGAAATTGTCTCCGCTCTGCTCGCACACAGCCCCGCCTGCTTCCAACCACACTATTATAAACAGAATGCCGGTCTAATGCTGAGATGTGTGGGGTTAGGAGGAGGCGGGGTGTGTGCGAGCAGAGCGGAGACAGTTTCAGCATACGGGCGGCGGTGAGTTGCTTTTTTTTCTAGCAGCCATCCATCCTCCCTGTCCCCCCACATCACATACCTCCCTCCGGCTGGCTATATCTTTGGGACTCTGTCCCCCGCCCTTCCCCCTCCTCCTCCTCCCCCCGGCTGCCTAGTTTGGCTACTGTCCCTGATGCCAATCCACTCCTGAGGTGACAGGGTTAATAAAGAGAACCTGTCACCTCCAATTTCTATCACACAGGGAATTATTTTCTCCTGTGTGATAGCAATAAAGTTAAGTGTAAAAAAAAAAATAAAAAAAAAAAATAATAATTAAATTAATAAAATAAATAATTAAAAATTAAAGAATAAGAAAAATAATATTAAAAATAAGAAAATGATACAAAAATAAAAAAGTAAAACGACAAGCTACAAAAAAAGTGATAAAGTAATAAAAAAGAAAAAAAAAGAAACAAGAGGCGGCAATTGGGGGCACAGTGATTTTATGTCACTTGATTTTTATTCGCTGTTTTTCACAGAAGATCTCTATAGATCTATTGTGGACCAGTAATTTATATGCTGGTAATTTCACTTCAACAAACGTTTTACTGCCTTGTATACTCCCCATCAAGTTGTCTGCGTTGATGAGTCCCTAATAACATTTTCTGGCCGCTTGTCTTTCAAGCAGACTTTTTTTTTAACACTTTTTTTTGTAACTGTAACTGTTCAACTTTTCGCTTCCAGGTTTGGGTCTCTCAAAATGCGATGGCTTCTTGGGAGACCCTGTGTAAGTATGTCCTAGCCTGTGAAATGCTTTACCCTACGCTAAAACTTCACTTGTGTGTGGAAGCGTAAAAAACATATCCCAATGCAAAGACCAGGATTGTCAGGACATGAGGGACAATAATAACGGGTGTCAAGCCTATATCCCTGCTTGCTACAGACACAACATCTTTTTTGAGGGGCTTGTTGGGTAGGGGTACTCTCGAGAACAAAAGGAAAATGCCTCTCATGCAGTCGGCTTGGCCTGGATACAGGAGTGCTAAGATGATCTCATTCTGGAATTGAAGGAAGGATCCAGTCCGTCCTGAAGCTCTGTATATCACATGAGCATTCAGTAAAGCCAATTGAAATAAGTACAGAGACACTTTTTTGTACCAGTGTCTCGCCTTACGGGCAATATGATACGACGCCAACAACTGGTCATTGAGGTCCACCCCTCCCACATTTTTGTTATATTGGTGGACACAGATGGGGTTTCTCCACAACACCAGCCGCCGTACGAATTTGGACTGTCGTGTCTGCGTGAAGGGTGGTAAGAACGAAAACATTCTTATTATTACACCTGTAGCAGGCTCTCTCCCCCAGCCTAAGACGGGAATCTACAAGCCGCTGGGGAAAGCCCCGGTGATTAGGTCACACGGTGCCACATGCTTCAATCTGATGATCAAACAAGTGACTAAAAAGTGGCACGCTAGTGTAATAATTGTCCACATACAAGTGGTACCCCTTTCCGAATAAGGGTGACATCAAGTCCCACACAATTTTGTGGAGCCGGTTGTATTTAGGGTCTCCACATGGACGACAAAGTTAATTGTCATTGAAATGCAAGAACCGCAAGATCGCCTCGTATTGTTTCCTGGCCATGGAAGCAGAGAACACGGGCATATGGTCATGTGGACTTGTGGACCAAGTGGTCCGCAACTTAGGTAATTGATGTATGCCCATGTTGAGACAAAGGCCCAGAAAGGTTTTAAATTTGGAAACCGTAAGTGGTTTCCATTCTCTGGCAAGGGATTAGCGGCGATGAAATTACCAGCATCTAAATTACTCTGGTCCACAATAGATCTATAGAGATCTTCTGTGAAATACAGCGAATAAAAATCAAGTGACATAAAATCAGCTGTTTCCACCTGAATGCCGGGTTGGCCAGTGAATGGGGGAAGTACGGGTTCTGCAGAAGTGGTGGGGACCCAATCAGGATAGGCAAATTCTGCAGGAAGGGCACTATGGGCACGACGGGCCTGTCTTTGTCTTTTTCTTGATGGCAGCAGGACACTACTTGTGCTTGCCACCTCCCCAGCTTGAACTGCACTTATGGGTCTCGCTGCGTCACCACGTGATACTGCAGTGCTGGATGAACGTCCAGGGTGTACTAGGCCGCTGTTGCTTGCCAATTCACCAGAAGGAATAGTGGTGCTAGTACTGGCTCTCTGCTCCATACGAGGATCCTGCGGTTCTTGCGCCTCAACAACATCAGAATGGGGTCGGGTACGCCTGGCCTTAGCAGGGACCACAACTTTGTCGACAGAGCTATCTAAAATGGAGCCGCTGTCTTCTATGGGGATGTATTCTGAGCCAGAATCTGACAGATGCGTGACCTCCTCTTCACTATCTGTCATGCTCAGAAACTCGTAGGCCTCTTTACTAGTGTACATTCGCTTTGTCATTTTGGGCTCTAAATTTAGTGGTACACTAGTAAGGATTCACAGGTAAAAAAGCACCTGATCTGTCAGCAAATGTAGAAAACGCTTAAAAAAAAACTGTTAGCGATCGCAGGGATCAGGCCTGTCTCTGCGAACGCTGCAATTATGTGTGTTGTGTTTTGTAAGTGACAGTGATCTATCGATACTGCACTTGGGTGGGCTAGGCTGGGGGGAGGGCCAAATGCAGGTCCTAGTGGGTATCTGGGCTGATCCTGCTAACAATGCATTTTTGGGAGCCCTAAACTGCTGGGTACACTAGTATAGATCTGATCAGATCAGATATTGATCTGTTCAGATACTATACCACTAAGGGGGGGTGTATGCTTTGCGCGTGGGTGTAAGCATTACTGACACTAACCTAACACTGCCTGGGGCGACGCAGACCGTGACTGATGCTAAAATTAAATTGATATCACCCGCCGGGCGATCAGGGGTTAAACCTTTATTGGGTTATCTACGGCGGGTGCCCTGATGCTATAAACATCAAACTAACTAACCAGCGTCACCTGTAACACTTATACAGTGATCACTGTTGAAAGGGTTAACTAGGGGGCAATCAGGGGGTTAAAACCTTTATTAGGTAATATATAGGGGGTACCTGACGCTATATAAAAACCTGGTGGCGAACCTAAATAATTAAATAACTAACTGGCTAACCAGCGTCACCAGTGACACTTATACAGTGATCACTGGTGAAATGGTTAACTCTAGGGGCAATCAGGGGGTTAAAACCTTTATTAGAAAATATATGGGGGTACCTGACGCTATAAAAACCTGGCGGCGAACCTAAAAAAATAACTGGCTACCTAGCGGCACCAGCGACACTAATACAGCGATCAGAAAAACGATTGCTTAGTGACACTGGCGATAGGGGTGAAAGGGTAAACTGGAGGGCGATCAAAGGGTTAAACCTTTATTAGGGGTTAGTGGTTGGGGGGCTACCCTGGACCTAAAGGGGCCTAAAGTTAATGTCCCTAACACTTTTTACAGTCACAAATGACACTAAATGCAGTGATCAGTAAATAAATGATTACTGCAATCAGTGACACTGTGACTGGGGGCTGGGGGGTGATCGGGGGCTGATCTGGGGGTGACTGGGGGGGTGGATTGTGTGCCTATGTGTACTGGTGTTAGTGTAGTTTTGGTGCAACTCACGTGAGATGTCTTCACTCCACGAGCTCCGGTCAAAAAGACCGTCGCGTGGAGCGTGACATCACTTCCTCTGCCTGTGTTTGCATTATACAGGCAGAGGAAGCAGGTGATTCGCTGGGAGTGATCGCGAGGGGGTGGCCAGAAACCAATGGCCGCCCCATCATCCTGGATCGCTCCCACAGCAGAATGGACCCCGACCCGCGGGAAGGCAGACACGTACAGGTACGTGAATGTGCCTGCACGTGCCATTCTGCCGACATATATCTACTGGCGCCGGTCTTAAGTGGTTAATCATATCCTCCTTTCTAATCATATAACTAGACCAAGCATCAAAGAATTTCTCTATGGATATTTCCATATTTCTTTGAGTGTTCGTTTTATCCATCTAATCATCTGACAGGTTTTTATTGCTTTCTTTGTCTTTCTGTCCCAATAATAATCACGCCCCCGTTTTTTTTATGGTGTAACTGGGACATGAAGACATAAAGAGTTATATGTGCCTGGATTTTGGTTTTAATTTTTTTCATTGTCTAGCAAAAATGGGCATTTTTGTATTAGTTATTTAATGACTCTGTAAACCTTTATGTATTCAATGTAGGTGGATGTTTGGAGATCATGTTGTTTTTGCTTGAGCTAGGACCATTTTAAAGTATTTTTACAAAAAAATATTATTTTGATAAGGATTTGCCCAACTCTCATGGGACATACAAAATCTTCCACGCAATCTTAAATTTATGAGTTCTGTGCTTTCAGAAATTATAAAGCACTGGGGAGTCTTTTGTGAACTTTTAAGTCTCTAATTCTATGCTCAATTAGTTCAAAAAAAATCTAAAGTGAAAAACAGGAGGCAGGCTATGGGAAGGAAAGATCTAAAGTGATTGACCGTTTGACAAAGTATTTTTTTTTGGGGGGGGGGGGGATAGAGTAGGGAATGATTAAAACTCCCATGATTTTTTTTGTTTTTGCTCTGTGTGTCCCATTTTTAAATGACTTTTTAACATTTTAACTTTTTAATTTCATATTTTTATTATAATTAATTCAAAATATATAAACATACAGTTTTACAGAAATAACTGATAATAACCAATTTTCTCCATTTTCAGGTTTGACAATGAAGACATCAAAGCTGTGGACGTTTTCTGCCACCTGAGATTAATGATTCATGAGAGAGATGAATAAATATAAGATAGATACTGTAGATCTTCACTTGGCGGAGTTACAGTGAAGGATTTGGGGAATATTTTCAAAAGTAGTGTAGCTTCTTCACAGATAAAGATTCTGATGGTTTGTATAATTTGTGGATGTGAAAACTGGACTTTGAAGAAAGAACCAGGACAGGGTTTGGAGGGTTCTGAATAATGGATTTGGTGACAAAATTAAGCACTTTGAGTATTTAAAAAAAAATCAAATGGATTTGTATTTTTGTATTCTTTATTTTGGATGGGCACATGTTCCCTAGTTGCCAGGACATATAGAGAGGATGATTCTCCCCGCAATGGTCACTAGGACAAATAGAGAGGATGCTTCTCCCTACAATGGTAACCAGGGCAAATAGTGGATGAATCTCCCCACAATGTTGACCAGGCAAATAGAGTGGATGAATCTCCCCACAATGGCCACCAGGGCAAATAGAGTGGATGATTCTTCCTAGAATGGCCAACATGGCTAATAGAGAGAATAATTCTTCCTACAATGGCCACCAGGGCACACAGAGTGGATGATTTTCCCCACGGTGGCCACCAGGGCAAACAGAATGGATTATTCTCCCACAACGGTAACCAGGACAAATACAAATGATGATTCTCCCCACAATGGTTACCAGGACAGAGAGGATGGTTCTCCCTACAATGGTCACAAGGACAAAAAGAGAGGGCGATTCTTCCTACAATGGACACCAGGACAAATAAAGAGGGAGATTTTCCCTTCAATAGTCACTTGGACAAATATAGAGGGTGATTCTCCCTAAAATGGTCACCAGGGCACATAAAGAGGTTGATTTTCCCTACTATGGTCGCCACGATAAATAGAGAGGATAATTCTACCAGGACATAGAGAGGATTGTTCTCCTTGCAATGGTCAACAGGACAAACAGAGATGGTGATTTTCCCTACAATGGTCACCAGGACAAATAAAGAGGGAGATTTTCCCTTCAATAGTCACTTGGACAAATATAGAGGGTGATTCTCTCTAAAATGGTCACCTGGACAAATAAAGAGGTTGATTTTCCCTACTATGGTCGCCACGAGAAATAGAGAGGATAATTCTCCCTACAATGGTCACCAGGACAAATAGAGAGGGTGCTTCTTCCCACAATGGCCACCAGGACAAACAGAGAAGTTGATTCTTCCTACAATGGTCAGTAAGACAAATAGAGAGGATGATTCTCCCTAAAATGGTCACCAGAACAAATAGAGAGGATGATTCTCCCTACGATGGTCACCAGGACAAGTAGAGAGGGTGATTCTTCCCACAATGGCTACCAGGACAAACAGAGAAGTTGATTCTTCTCGAAATGGCCACCAGAACAGAGAGGGTGATTTTTCCTACAAGGACCACCTGGAAAAATAGAGAGGACGATTCTCCCAAGTAGAGACACAGAAACCTATCTGGGTTTCCAAATGTTCATAAACTCTATCCATAACAAGAAAAAAAAAGAAAAAATTATTGTCTTTAGAAAATATTTTACCGTATTTATCAGCGTATAACGCGCACTTTTTTCCCCTTAAAATCAGGGGAAAATCGTGGGTGCGCATTACACGCCGATCCCCGCTGTCTCTGAGTGCCGACGACATAGACCGAGCCGAGTGTACTGCGCACTCGACTAGGCTCGGCCACGCTCGGCTCCACCCACAGGACCGCGAGATAAGCCGAGAGGAGCCGAACACACAGGAAATCCGGCTCTGTACAGCTCGGCTGAGGCGCCAAACTCAAAAATAAAATGCTGCAACCTTGGGCAAGATGGACACCTCCAAAGCCGCAGACGGACGCTGGACAAGGCCGCCGATGAACGCCGGGCAAGACAGCAGACAGACACCGACAAGGCTGCACCGACCTCCAAAGCCGCAGATGGACACCCACAAGGCTGGATGGACTCTGCACAAGGCCGCAGACGGACGCCGGACAAGGCCGCCGATGGACGCCGGGCAAGACAGCAGACGGACACCGACAAGGCTGCACCGACGAGCATTCAAAATGTACGTTTTTGTTCCTTAAACTTCCCTTCTAAGCTTGGGGTGCGCGTTATACGCCGGCGCGCGGTATACGCCGATAAATACGGTAATTATGTTAGAAAACAATTAAGATAGAAGAGGACAAAAAAGGCCCCAAAAAATTGAATACTCACCAGTTAAAAATGAAACCCTGAGCAATCATTGATCCAGTATGACACGCGGTATATGGCGGTCATGAGTGAGCTCTGTTCTAATGGCAGTTAATTAATCATTTAAATTCTTATACAGCATATAAGCACATTAATAATAGATTTTGTGCAATGAATGATGTCTCAGCACACAAACAAGGCTGCTCAATCTAGACAGAGGAAGTGGGAGAGGTTGTATCACAATTAATTACATTTATTACTGTCATAGCACTGCGCACTGTGCGCAGATCTTTTGTCAAATTCTATGTACACCTCTTTATAAATGTGGTTCATGTCAATAAAATATGCCAGAAATGGCAGATGGAAAATCAGCAAGCATGCTTTTATAAACAGGATGGGGTAGAAAAATAAAAAAAACACAAAAGAAGAAAAGTTTACCAACCTATACCCCACAATCATATTACTATAGTAATTCGAATTCTAAATGTTTTAAATGTTTCTAAAGTCATTATTTTCTTTTTATAGTTTTGGATAGAGTGATGATTAGTTAGACCCTTTGTCAGTTTTTTAATGCTGTCTGTGTCTCCTCTGGGGAGCGTCGCCCCTTCAATAGGGACAACTGTTCTGGTGACAAATTTTTAAGAAAGAAATTGGCCTTGCTTATTAACCCCTTGCCTACTGGGAACATATACCGCCTTCCTGTCCAGAATAATTTTCAGCTTTCAGCACTGTCACACTTTGAATGACAATTGCGCAGCCATGTACCCATATGAAATGTTTATCATTTTTTTCACCCAAAAAGAGCTTTCTTTCGGTGGTATTTAATCACTGCTCTTTTTTTTGTTTTTTGCTACATAACCGAAAAAGTCTGAAAAAAAATATCATTTTGCAAACAGGTAATTTTTCTCCTTCACTAATGTGCGCTAATGAGGCTGCACTGATGAGCAATGATAGGCTGCACTAATGGACACTGATGAGGCATCACTGGTGGGCACTAATGAGGAGGCACTGATAGGTGGCAATGATGGGCAGTGGTAGGCGGTCATATTCGGCAATGCTAGTCGGCAAGTGCTTGAAATGGAACTAAACTGTATCTGAGCACCATAAACCGAAAACACTATTTAATCAATTTTTTTAAATGCAAAGCAAACTCACCCACCCATTCATGTCTCCATGCATTATTTTGCAGACCTGTTGCTGTGTTCTGAGCATCCAGGGAACTGATAGACTGAGCCACAGAGAGTTGCTGTGTCTTGGGGTCAGAGCTGGGGAGACCCATTGTTATATGTGCCTACCACCAGTGAAAGTCTGATCACTGGGACCTGATCGTGAGGACCTGATCATAAGGCTTAAGCCTTCTGGAACAACTGTCCTCCAAACATGTTGGACCATATCCACTGCATACCAGCAGTGGTGAACAACTGAGCTTCAACCAATGCTTTTTAAAGTTTATGTTGATAGTGACTTATCTTTACTTAGCAGCCCATCAGCCATACATTGCACAATCTTAAAGGGACAGTTTCATGTGCACCACCATACAGAAGGGCCCATGATAGCTGGCTAATACTAACAATTAGGTGCCAGGTACTTTGTAGCCAATTCTAGGGGTACCCTTGTCAAGAATGCATACACCCACCCACTAAAGGGATGCATGCACTCAATTACACCTTTTTTGGGGGTTAGGTAATGCCTATAAATTGACACTGTTTTATAGCAGTTACATTTTGGTTAGCCTTGTCCTTGTATAGATGATTGGCATACAATAGGTCCATGTCTATTTATTGGGGCTAGCTATAGCCCAGAATCTGGGGCTCATAGCCCCGAGTCTGTAGGTTGCCTGCCCTCAATGCCAGTCAGCAGTGGCAGAAGCTGCATTTTCTGATGCGATGCCTTCTCTTTAGGCGCGGCGCCGCCCACTGAACTGTTACCTGCAGAGACGGAGTCATATGCCTGAAGCCAGCAGCAGGAGACCGGCCAATGCCCGTGGTGCTGTATTTCTTATTGCACCGCCCACTAGTGGCCGTGGCTGGGTTAGAAGAATTTAGGTCATACTGGAAAATCTCTCTCTCTCACTCACTCCCTCTCTCTCTCTCCTTTTTTTCAGTCTGCATACTCCTGATGTAATAGGAGACTCTCTGGGGACCATTATGTAAGGGGGGACGACACTCTGGGGACCCTGACGTAAGGAGGGGGCTCTCTGTGGACCCTGATGTAGGGGTGGCTCTCTGTGGACCCTGATGTAAGGGGGGATCTCTAGGGACCCTGTTGTAAGAGGAGGCTCTCTGGGGACCCTGATGTAAGAGGAGGCTCTCTGGGGACCCTGATGTAAGAGGAGGCTCTCTGGGGACCCTGATGTAAGAGGAGGCTCTCTGGGGACCCTGATGTAGGAGGAGGCTTTCTGGGGACCCTGATGTAAGAGGAGGCTCTCGGGGGACCTGGATATAAGGGGAAGGCTCTCTGGGGACCCTGATGTAAGGGTGGGCTCTCTAAAAAACATGATGTGTGTATATATATATATATATATATATATATATGTATATACTGTGTATATATAAATATATATATACATATATTACATGTGTATGCCCGCCCAAGCATGTGACTTTCTTTACTTGGCTGCTATGGGGTCTAGCCCCAGATCTTTTGTGGACCTAGCAATGCCCCTGGTAGCTAGTGAGAAGACAGAACAAGTCACTTTCAGGGCTAATGCTTAAATACCCTTTGGGTCAGAGGACGCACCCACTTTCACTGCCATAAGCATATACAGCAGGAGTGCCCAATCTTTTGAAGAGCGAGGGTCACCTAAGCGACTTGGTAATCGGTCGCGGTCCACAATGAGCGAAGCGGGTGAATGGCAGCCCACTCTACTCTTTTTTTTAGAGGCTCAGGTTGGAGGTAGGCGTTTGTAAACGGACACAAGTCCATTTACATCTGCCACTCCTTAGAGGTGAATAAAGGGTCCGATTTGGTCGGACTGACCGTGTGAAAAGGGCCTAAGGCTGTTTTCACACTGATGCACTGTTTACCCGCACCGCGGGTGCAGCACAGTTCACCTGTAGCTTTCCTGCAGGTTAGCTGCACTTTGCCATAGCCTTCTATTTTATCCTGTAGGTGTGGTGCACTTTCAGAAAGCACGCCAAACTCACAGGTAAGAGAAGTCTATGGCTCAGTGCAGGTAACCTGCAAGTGCACTGCTCTGCACCTGCAGATCAGTTTGAAAGCAGCCCAGGACCACTGCAGAACATATACAGTATGCCCATATATACACAGTGATTCTAGTATTAAACTTACCTTTAATAACAGTATTCTATTCCATCCCAGAGCAGGAGGTCACGTGCCACACCAGAGGGCTCATTGGGCTCCCCTGATGGTTGGGCTCCCCTGATATACAGCATGCTCTTTTTGGGGAGGACAAGATTGTATATTATTGCATGAGGTTCAGCTATTAAAGTTTATGGTAATTTTTATTTTAAAGCTGGGGTTCACCCAAAAAAAATGTTTTAACATTACATCCAGCATACTAAGGACATTTACTGTATACCGTTATATTCTGATTTTGTCCAGGGCTTCTGGGTTCTGATGACTGCGGGACTGGGCGTTCCTATCCTTGGATTACATGATTGATGGCTTGTGAAACAGTTCCCCTGTCGCACAACACGCATCACCAGATTTCCAGAAATAGCCGAGCTGCGAGTCGGCACTATACGGCGCCTGCGCCCGCCGCGTAGAGCTGACTGCGCAGGCGCCGTATAGTGCCGCCGCGTAGAGCTGACTGCGCAGGCGCCGTATAGTGCCGACTTGCAGCTCGGCTATTTCTGGAAATCTGGTGACGCGCGTTGTGCGACAGGGGAACTGTTTCACAAGCCATCAATCATGTAATCCAAGGATAGGAACGCCCAGTCCCGCAGTCATCAGAACCCGGAAGCCCTGGACAAAATCAGGATATAACGGTATGTAAGGAGAAAAAAAAGACCTGCATACAGTAAATGTCCTTAGTATGCTGGCTCTAATGTTAGAAATTTGTTTTTAGGGTGAACCCCCGCTTTAAGTTTTTAAAGTGAACATAGCAGCAGTTATAATTATTTCATGCTCAGTAATTGGTAAGTGTGAAAATTTCAGGTATTTATTACTGCAGAAATCACAGCACTTTTCCTGACAATGTCATTTTGCTTCTCTTTCCAGAAGGACAAAGCCGCGTTTGTTAAGGCATCATCCGGGGTCACCATCTACTTTCTGGACTAAGTTGCCGGCTCAGAAATAACCAAATCATGTCAATTCTGATGCCCGTGCAGTTCTACAAAGTTATGATGTCGCCGTCTGTCACTGGGGGACGCAGAAAATACTTTCTCCAGCCTGTAGCAAACAGATGGCATCATCTCAGCCAAAGCAGAGTGACTAGACGGGACCTCAAGGCCTGCTTTTTATTGATAAAAGGTAGAGCTTTTCCGAACAAATTTTATTGCTGCCGTGTCTTGTAACATGTCGGGAATTTATTTATGCAGTCTTGTAAAATTACTGAAAGGTCAATTTTAATAACACTTATTCAACAACTGCATTGTCCAAAATAACAAACATGACCTTGAAAGCCTCTTCTATCTAATACATAAATTATTGTAATGTATCAACTTGTGGGGAAAGGGGGAGGGAAACCTTCTTGAATCAGGGTCAAGTCAGACCCCCGTGTGGCCTGAAGAGGTTACCTTGCTGCTAACCTGAGCGCAGGCCCAGGGCGTGCGTGCATTCTGATGCGGAATGATTAACGGAAAAGCAAGTCTAGAGATGTGCAGGCAAGGGAGAGAATAGCATTTGCTGTCATTATCAAATGGCTGAAGAGTGAAACAAGCCTGGAGGCATGCATAAAATAAAAATACAAGCTATGGAAATAAATAAATCAGGACAGGAGGTGAAAAAGGAAGCAATTTTAAATAAATGCCACTCCATGCTAAAGCTTCATATTATAGATAAAGCTGGGATATTGCCGAGCATAAAAACACTAAAATATTAAACCAGGAAGGATTTGGTCTCCCCGGCTCCAATGACAAATGGATGAGAAAATAAGGAGACAGCGCAGTTCCGAGGAAAATTAAGAATTAACAAGATGCCGAATGAGGGAGCGATGCTGCTTCTTTCGTTTTTTTGTTGTTGTTTATGAGATGTAATAATGGATTTTTATTTAGGCCCTGTCAGTACAGGATGGAAGAACTGGAGGATGATTCTAAATTCAGAAAGCTGGAGGCAAAAATCTATAAACACTTGTTTTTAAAAAAGTGTGTTTAAAGATGTTCTCCTCAAAAAAAAAATGTTAAATTTCTTTACTTGTGTAAATGATGAGATATCTATAAATCTCTCCACCCTAGTTCAAGGATAACTATCTCAACATTTACCAGTGTTCCACGCACAGCCATCCTTCACAAGTATATTTGCTTTTTTAAGCTTCGTAGTGTGGTATCGCCTTTCTGGGAAAACTGAAGGGGATTGACCAGGGCTGTACCCAGTGCTGGGACAGGTTTGTTCAACACCCAAGGCAAGGATGTGAAACTGCACCCCCACCTCCCCATTGCTAATGCATGCTGTAGAATGGATGTACTGCCATGCACCAGGGCTGGACTGGGACAAAAATGTGGCCCTGTACTTCATCAAGACTGGCCCACTTTGACAGGTCTCTCACACGGCGGCCGGACAACTCCCGTGCACCCCCCGGCCACCCAAGCCCCCTCTCCCCCTTCACTAGCCACTAGCCATTCTACTTTATTAAAAAAGAATGGCTGGTACTGGTACTCTGATAGGCAGTACCAGTGGGGAAGCTAGACATTATTTCACCCGGGGCAAAGAATCAGTTTGGTGCCCCCCCTTATGGGACAAGATTAGGCAGAAGTGAGAAACTCCCAGGCCATAGCTGTTGAGTCAGCTGTCTGTCCCCTCCCCCATGCTCCTCTGTCATCCCCCCTGATCCTCTGGTCCTCCCCATGCTTCTTTGTTCCCCCCAGGTGAGTGCTGTGGGCAGGGAGAGGAGGTGAGCGCTGCGGGAAGGGAGAGATAGAGGAGCGGAGGGGGCGGCGGTCCGCTGTCACTGAAGCCGGCCCACTGAGCCATCGGCCCACCGGGAAACTCTCTGTAGTCTCAATGGCCAGTCCATCCCTGCCATGCACCCATTCTCTGCCACCATGCAGTAGCTGTCAGAGCCGACATAAAGCCACAACCTACTAGTTGCCAGCCACAGATCTGGAGCATGCATGTTGATGAAGGAATCCCCCCACCACCACTGCTAATGCATATTGTAGAATTGGTGTACCACCCTGCACCCATTCTCTGCTACCCAGCATTAGCTGTCAGAGCAGACATGAATCTATGACCTACTGGTTGCCAGTCACTGATCTGGAGCATGCATGTGGTGAAGGGGTGCCCCCCTACCACCACTACTAATTTGTGTTGTAGAATGGGTTTACTATCCTGCACCCACTCTCGGCCACCTTGCTTCAGTTACCTATGGTTGGCATGAAGTTTGCACTGCCACTTTGTACTGGTTGTCAATAGTTGGCATGGAGTTTGCACATGCGTGGCCAATCACTTTGAGCTTGCATTGTGTGTTTGTAGTGTCAGTTGTGGGTGGATGAAGTAGAGAGTGGGCATGGGGCAGACTTACAACTCATGGGTCCCCGGGCAATAAAAGATCATGGGGCCCCTGTGTCTTCACCCACACACAAGCCCCACCTGCATCTTGCACTACCCAGTACCCACATTACATGCGTTTGTCGCAGAAATGGGGTGGAAGAGAGAGAGAGGGGCAAGACAGAGAGAGGGGGTGATAAAGGGAAAGTGGTGAGAAAGAGAGAAGGGGGAGAGAGAGGAGAGTTGAGAGAGGGGGTAGAATGAGAGAGAGGAGAGAGAAAGATGGGGTGAGAGAGAGAGAGAGGTGAAAGAGAGGGGGTGGTTAGAGGGAGAGAGGGCAGGAAAGAGGGACTGAGAGAGAGGGTGAAAGAGGGGGATGAGAGAGACAAAGCTGAGAGAGAGGGGAAAGAGAGGGGGGAGAAAGAGGGGATGAGAGGGAGGGAGTGAGAGAGAGGGTGAGAGAGAGAGGGTGAGAGAGAGAGAGGAGTTGAGAGAGAGAGAGAGAGAGAGAGAGATGGAGTGAGAGAGAGGGTGCTGAAAGAGAGGGGGTAAGAGAGAGAGAGAGGGGTGAGGGGTAGGGGTGAGAAAGACAGGAGAGAGAGAGATGAGTTGAGAGAGGGGGAAGAATGAGAGTGAGAGGGGAGAGAGAAAGAGGGGGTGATAGAGAGAAGGGGGAAAGAGGGGGTGAGAGATAGAGAGAGAGAAAGAGTGGTGAGAGAGAGAGAGCGCTGAGAGAGGGGGGAGAGAGGGGAGGAAAAGGCGGTGAGAGAGAGAGGGGGGAGTGAGAGAGAGAAAGAGAGAGAGACAGGGGGGGGGTGAGAGAAAGAGGTTCAGTGTTAGGAAAGCGAATATTAATTTGCTTTCCTAACACAACACTGAGTGAAAAGCGAGCACCCAGCATGGCGCCCACTGTTCACCTTTTTGGACGCCTATTAAAGCCTATGGCTCTATGTTTGGGTACATCATCGCACGACCGCGCAATTGTCACTTTAAACAATGCAGTGTCGTATTGTAAAAAATGGCCTGGTCATGAAAGGGGGTAAACCTTCAGTGGCTGAAGTGGTTAAAATACACACAGTAAAATGTTCGCAACATTATATCCCTTTATCTTTTTTTATTGGTGATCATTTCTTCCTATACATCTTCATTTTGGTTAATTTGAATATACAGTATAAGACGGTGGTGGCCGGTGGTAATGTTTTTGGGGGGGAGACAAACAGTAAACCCCCCCCGGTCGGTCGGTCTGCGGTTGGTCGGTCATGTGGGTCTAGGGCACTCACCCCAGTCTATGGTGGGCAGCAATTCTCCCGGGCTTCACCGGCAGCTTCCCTTGCTTGGCAGCGGCAGGGGCTTGCCTTCTCTCCATGGGCATTGTGGCGGCTTCCGTTTCCTCCCTCCTCCTTGGCGGCTAATTGGGACTCTCTGCTCTGTGCCACAAGCCCACCTTATTTTGAAGCATATTAGAGCCTCTGGCCTCTGGCTCTAATCAGGTGCTTAAAAAAATCCCACCAATGTAATTTGCGCGTCCAGTGTCCTAAAAGGGGCTGGATACATGAACAGGGGGTGGCGGTGTCCTGTCACAATAGCTGTCGTGGATAGAGCATGGGATGGTGGCTGTGGATAGAGGTGGCGGCACTCTGGTGCCCCTAATGGACGGGTCACCACTGGTATTTGACCTCTTTCTTAACTGCCTAGCTAAAGCCATTGATGGAGTCACTGTATTTTTCGAAATGCATTTTACGACGCATAGTTTTCCTGCTTTTTAAGCTGTGTACAAAACAATAAGGTTTTCCTCCTCTTACGCTGAACAGTACAGACACATCTCGCTCTGGGGGAATGCGCCTCCACATCCTCACTCTCCCAGCTCAGACAATTCTCCACAGAGCAGGTAGACCTAATGCTGTAAATTGCTGAACTCGGAGCCAGAGCAGGCTGGCTTTCTAACACAAAATACACTTTGATTACTTTGCTCAGCCGCAGAGTCAAAGGCATTTTCCACATCACATACTCATTACAAGACGTGATCTCTCGTAGGTTAGGAGTCACATAAGGTCTGAACAATCATCACTGCCGTTTTACAGAGGAAGAAAAAGTTAAGTAAAGTTTAAAATAATCAACTGTGAGCAGAACAAATGAAGAAAAACTAGTAAAAGAAAAAAAAAAGTTGTATGGTTTGAAGACTCTTGAAGTCTCTATTTTTATCATCCTTTCAATTTTTGTTCAAGAGATGATTGCATAAAATATTCTAATAATAAGGCTTTATGTAGTCTCATTGAAGGCTTAACAGTACTTTCAAGTTAGTTCTGAAAATTAATGGAAACGTTTGACAAGAAAAATGTGCAGACCCTCTCAGGGCTGGACTGGGACAGAAATTTGGCCCTGGACTTCATCCAGACTGGCCCACTTTGACAGATCTCTCCCATGGCGGCTGGACAACTCCCGCGGCCACCCAAGCCCCCTCTCCCCCTTCACTAGCCACTAGTCGTTCTATTTATTAGAGTAGAACGGCTGGTACTGGTACTCTTATAGGCAGTACCAGTGGGGAAGCTAGACATTATTTCACCCGGGACAAAGAATCAGTTCGATGCCCCCCCCTTATGGGACAAGATTAGGCAGAAGTGAGAAACTCCCAGGCCATAGCTGTTGAGTCAGCTGTCATGCTCCTCTGTCATCCTCCCTGCTCATCTGCTCCTCCCCCTGCTTCTTTGTTCCTGCCAGGTGAGTGCTGTGGGGAGGGAGAGGAGGTGAGCGCTGCGTTGAGGGAGAGACAGAGGAGCGGAGGGGGGAGGCGGTCCGCTGTCATTGAAGCCGGCCCACTGAGCCATCGGCCCACCAGGAAGCTTCTGTGAAAAGCCTTCTCAGAAGATTATGGTCATGGTTTTGGAATAAGACGGTTGTGGAAAGCCTTCTCAGAAGATTATGGTCATGACCCTGCCCTGTGACGTCACGGGGCAGTGTCACCTGCCGACATCATTGGGTAACCCCCGCTTGCCAGGGAAAGCTGCGCTTACCCTATGATGTGGATCGGTGACCCAGCCCCCTCTTACGTCATGGGGGTTTCGTGTGGAGTGGATACTGCAGCATCGCTGGACATCGGATCACCGCGAGACATAGGATTACAACGCTGGGATGTTTTTTTGATTTTTTGATTTTTAATCAAGGAAGGACTTATCCCAACTGTGCTTGTGTATTTTTTTTTTACACTTTATTTGTGAAATGGTAGGGGTACAATGTACCCTGTTACCAATTCACATAGCTCCCTGCCTGCAGACCCCCACAACCACCGGGCAGGGTTGTGGGATAAGGCCCTTGTCCCCATCAACATGGGGACATCCTCCCCATGTTGAGGGCATGTGGCCTGGTACGGTTCAGGAGGGGGGCTGCTCTCTTGTCCTCCCCTCTTTTCCTGTAGCCTGCCAGGTTACGTGCTCGGATAAGGGTCTAGTATGGATTTTTGGGGGGACCTCACAATATTTTTTTTTTTTTTTTGGTGCAGGGTTCCCCTTAATATCCATATCAGACCTGAAGGGCCTGATATGGAATTTGGGGGGACCCCACGCTTTTCTTTTGGTTCCGGGTTCCCCCAATATTCAAACCAGACTTTGATTTGTATTGCCGGGACCCCAACAATTCATGAATAGCTGTGAGTAGTTTTAAATGACCTTTTTTCCTTTAGAAATACATTTTTTTTGCAGGGACAGTTCTAAACACGGGAAACATGCTCTACTTTACAGGCATACTATACAGCCCCCCAGGTACGAAATGTAAAGGAATATTTTACTTTTATTGTTTCACTTTAAGCATTATTAAAATCACTGGGCCAAATCCACAGCCAGCGGCGCAAAATAAGTTTTTTCTAACTTATGTCATTTAAGTTACGGCGCCCTAAGTTGGTGTCGTAATTGCCGTATCCACAGCGCATTTGCGCACAAAAGTGCGCCTGCCGTAACGTAAATTCGGAGGCGTAAGGCGGGGTTATGGCAAGTGGGAAGGAAGTGGGCGTGCTTCATTGTAATGAGCCGTGACCCCATGCAAATGAAGGTCCGGCCGTACTGCGCATGCGCGCACGAATCTGCTGCTCACTGCGCATGTGCAGAACTTTGCTTGGCGCAATCAGTGAGATAGGTAAAAGGCCAAGTGTACTTAGTTTGAGGATCGCACTGTGCTTAACTAGCTCCAGTCAAACACACTTCATTTGCAAAAGTATTTCCCTGTGTTCCCTTCCATGAGCAATTTGCTTCTGCTCTTAGTTTGTCAGTGTTTGTTGGTAAGTTGTGTTTGATAGAGAAGTGTTGGAGGAGTAGTAGATAGTAGTTGTTGTTTGTTTGTGATAAGTGTAATTTTTGTTTGATTGTTTCTGCTAATTTTTTTGTTTGTTTTTTTTCTGCTTGGATTTTGTGTTTGGTTTTTGTGTGTTTGTATTTGACTTTGTAGTAGCTGTCTGCGTCTGTGTGTATTTTTGTGTATTTGTTTGGTGTGTATTTTTGTGTGTTTGTATTTGACTTTGTAGTAGCTGTCTGCTTCTGTGTGTATTTTTGTGTATTTGTTTGGTGTGTATTTTTGTGTGTTTGTATTTGACTTTGTAGTAGCTGTCTGCTTCTGTGTGTATTTTTGTGTGTTTGTCCTGTTTGGCTTCTTGTTGCTGGGTGGTGTCTGTGATGGCCCCCAAACGCAGGAAGCTGAATTTTTCACATGTTGAAAAGCAAATCCTAGCCAGGTATATCATACAATATGGAAGATATCTACATGGGCCTGATAGCCGGAACACCTCCCCGGCCCAAAGGAAGAGGATCTATGCCAAAATAACAGATCACATAAATGCGGCGGGGGGAGGGGAGACGAGAACCCCCGCTGGCATTAAGAAAAAGATTAATGATCTGAGGAGCGTGGTCCGCAATAAGGTGGCCAAGCTCACTGCGCATAGGAGGGGCACTGGAGGAGGGGGACCATGCCCCATCCGGCTGACTGAGGAGGAATGGGCAGTGGCCCGGTGTTTCGAGCCAGAGCAGGTGGTGGGCCTGCCTGGTTATCAGTCTGATGTTCCTGTGAGGCCAGGTAAGGTTTTTTTTATTTTTTTATTTGGTGATTAGCATGTGTGGGTGGGGGAAGGGAACATGTGCCAAGTGTGTGGATCCTCAAACCTGTGATTGTTTGGTGTCTTCCACAGATGACCAGGAGATTGCTGGGCCATCAGGCCAGGCTGCTGCACCACCCCAAAGACAGGAGGCTGCTGAGGAGTCCCCAGGGGAGGGGAGTGGCCAAACCTCCCCTCATGAGGAGGCTGAGGGGGAGGAGGATGAGGGGGAGGAGGATGAGGGGGAGGAGGAAGAAGATCTCCAGATTGGCCGGGAAATCATTATTGCCACAGATCTGATGACCTTTGACGATACCCTTGAGGCTAGCCTTGAGGCTCCCCTTGAGGCTACCCCAGAGGCTCCCCTTGAGGCTACCCCAGAGGCTCCCCTTGAGGCTACCCCAGAGGCTACCCCAGAGGATCCCCCAGAGGCTGGCACCAGTCAGGCCACCATCAGGGGTAGCCCCTCCCACTCCTCCCACAACATGCCGCAACCCACAAGGGTCACTCTATCCCCTCCTACCTGGCCACAAGCCTCAGGGGCAGGCAGGATGGCGACCCAGGACACCAGGGTGGGGTCTGAGCATATGCCGGCCAGTCTGCTGAGGGACAATGCCAAGCAGACCCGCAGTCTGGGTGACATCAAAAAAACTATGGCCAAGATGGAGCACAGCCTGGATGTAATGAGGGAGTCACTCAGTGATGTGGCCACCAATTCATTGGGTGTCATCACCTGTTTGTGGTCCCTGCATACCGCCACAACAGGCGTGGGCCAGGAGGTGACTGCCCTCACCCGGGCTGTGCAGGAGAACACACGGGCTGGCCAGGCCAATACGGCTGCCATCACTGCCTGCCTGACCAGGATAGCAGTGGCCTTGGAGGGCAGGCCAGCCGGAGGTCAGACACCAGGGGAGGCTCCTCCCTCCCCTGCTCCCCCCCCCCAATGAAGATACTCCCTCCCCTGCTCCCCCCCCCGTGAAGATCCTCCAGGTGCCCGTGGCCGTGCCCGTGGCCGTGCCCGTGCCCCTGCCCGTGGGCAGCCTAGACGGAGCACTCGCCGCCGGACTTAAATACCAGGGGTACTTTTTTTTTTTTTTTTTTTTGCTTTAAAAATTTTGGTTATTATACTGTACTTATGATTTGGTTTATGTGTGTGAATGATGTGTGAATGTGGGGGGGTGGCATTCCTGACAAAATAAGGGTGTCACCCTCAGTTTTGGTGGAGAAGGGATCCCCAGGACCAGGGAGAAGTCATCCTAGGTTCCTGAATGGTGTATGAATGCACAGTGACATAATTGGAGCCGTGGCGGGGCGTTACTGCTCCCAAGTACCAAAGGGGGGGGTACTTGGATCTAATCCAATTCGATGTGCATGTGATGTGTTTGTGCTAGGGACCACAGTGGTGTGCATTCATGCATTCTCATTGTGACATAAATCATGTGCGTTTCCAGAGACAAAAACATTCTCAATGTGTCATTAAACATGTGCGTTTACTGTGCAAAGCAACATTCTCATTGTCACATAATTCATGTGCGTTTGCAGTGAAAACAAATAATAACATTGTCACATAATTCATGTGCGTTTGCATTGAAAACAAATAATAACATTGTGACATGATTTCTGGCCATTTACTGAGAAAAGATGCCTTCTGCCAGGCGTCTCCTGGCTACTGTGCCCTCAGTAGACCGGGTAGAGTGGGCTAGGGGGGGATTGCCTGGGTGGGGGGTCAGGTCAGCACGTAAGTTAATCTCCAGTCCCCTTCTCGTTGCAAAGTTATGAAGAATGCAACAAGCCCCTAATATTTGGCACACAAAGTCTGGGGAATACAGCAGTGTACCCCCAGTCTTGTCCAGGCATCTGAAGCGGGACTTCAGCAGGCCAAAAGTACGCTCCACTACTGCCCGGGTGCGAATATGAGCCTCGTTGTAGCGTTGCTCTCCTGGGGTTTGGGGGTTCCTGAATGGGGTCATCATGTGAGGGCCCAGGGCATATCCAGAGTCACCTGGAAGGGAAAAGACAGGAGGATATTAGTCATGCATGTGCCCCATGTGATGTCTGCATCATGGGGGGGGACAGTCATACCTGACACACATGTCACTCACCAACCAGCCAGCTGTCTCCATACACGTTCTGCTCCAATTCACGTGCTATGTTGGTCTGCCTAAAGATGTAGCTGTCATGGCACGAACCTGGAAATTTGGCACACACATGCCAGATGAGGCCATGGGCATCCACGATTACCTGGACATTGATGGAATGCCAGTTTTTGCGATTCCTGAACAGGTGCTCTGTATCATGGGGGGGCTGTAGTGCCACATGGGTACAGTCAATGGCCCCGATGGTCCGTGGGAATCGTGCAATCTGATAGAAATCAGCCATGCTCTTCATTCGCTGGTCCTCCTGGGTGGGCTTTTCAAATTGACTGCCCATGCGTCTCAGTATTGCAGGGACAACCTGGTGCACACACCTGCTCATCGAGGACTGTACCATCCCAGCCAGACCTCCACATGTTCTCTGAAAAGACCCAGTGGCCAGAAAATGCAGGGTGGCCATAACTTTAATGTGAGCTGGCAGGGCATGGGATCGTTGGGTTGGGGTGTTCAGATCATCCTGCAGGATCCTGGTTAAGTCCAGGATGGCTTCCTGGTTAAATCTGAAGTTGCCAATGACCTCAGACGCAGTCATGCCAAAGAGATCTTGGCGTGGGCGGTATATCCTCTCCTGTGCCCTCCTCCTCCTCCTCTGTGCCCTCCTCCTTCTCTGCGCCTGTAAAGTGGCGAGTGCCGTTATAATCATTGATGGCCCAGGCATTTTGGCAGTCACAATGAAGTCAAGCAAAGAAGTGTTGGCAGCTCTTCCTAAATGGTGTTGCTTCAGCAGACCTTTACAGGGCTGGTGTAAAATTAGGGCTGCTTTTATAAAGTCTAATTTTGCTCCAGAAAACTAACAGGTGCGCACAGGGCGTTATCTACGGCGCACAGGGCGTAATCTACGGCGCACACACTTAATTTTGAGGATCGCCCTATCTCCCTCATTTGCATCTTTGCCTATCAAATAAAGCGGCGTGACTAGCGTAATTTGCGTCAGAGGATGCGCCAGAGTAATTATTTTAAGTAGGACGGAAAAACCGGATTTTTCGTTTTGAGGATCGGGCGCAAAGATACGCGCGGAGTAAAATTAGAAATCTCGAGTTAAGTCGGCGCATCTGCTTTGTGGATTTGCCCCACTGCTCCCGAAAAAACTGCAGTTTTTAAAACTTTTTTTTGCATTGATACATATCCCCTGGGGCAGGACCCGAGTCCCCAAACACTTTTTATGACAATAACTTGCATATTAACCTTTAAAATGAGCACTTTAGATTTCTCCCATAGACTTTTAAAGGGTGTTCCACGGCTTTTAGAATTTGCCGCGAACAGCCAATGTTCGAGTCAAACTCATGTTCGACTTGAACATAAAGCTCATCCCTAGTCATGGTTTTGTAATGAGAAGGTTGTGGAAAGCCTTCTCAGAAGATTATGGTCATGGTTTTGTAATGAGGCTGTTGTGGAAAGCCTTCTCAGAAGATTGTGGTCATGGTTTTGTAATGAGACGATTGTGGAAAGCCTTCTCAGAAGATTATGGTCATGGTTTTGGAATGAGGCAGTTGTGGAAAGCCTTCTCAGAAGATTATGGTCATGGTTTTGGAATGAGGCTGTTGTGGAATGCCTTCTCAGAAGATTATGGTCATGGTTTTGGAATGAGACGATAGTGGAAAGCCTTCTCAGAAGATTATGGTCATGGTTTTGGAATGAGACGGTTGTGGAATGCCTTCTCAGAAGATTATGGTCATGGTTTTGGAATGAGGCGGTTGTAAAAAGCCTTCTCAGAAGATTATGGTCATGGTTTTGGAATGAGGCGGTTGTGAAAAGCCTTCTCAGAAGATTATGGTCATGGTTTTGGAATGAGACGTCCAACAAGCTTACATAAGTATGATTTAAAAAAAGCTCATCAGGTGCACACAAATGTTCGGTCATAACTATAGTTATTAGTCAATCTGAAGCAGATCTGAACTTGCTAGACTGGAGGAAAGAACACCAGAAACAGAAGATAGAGAGGCTTCCCACACTCCTTTACCAGCTGAAAGGAAAAATTTGCATGCAGGGTCAATGAAGGATATAGTTATGTTTTAGCTAAAAAATAGGTCTTAAATATTATCTTTTGTATTTTCTCTGTAACCTCTTAGTTAAAATAATATCCAGACAATTGTTGCACAACAGAGCATGAAATCAAGTATTTTTGGGAAATGTTAGTAAAAATGGCAAAATGAACAGTTCCCAGATAATTAAGATGATATCCAATATCCAAGTGGTCAGTGTGGCCAAACTTTTTATTAATATATTACAAAAACATGTATTCTTGCCACTGTTATCTAATTGTTATGCAAACATCTTTTATACTGTAACCATTGCACAATTATCTGTATTCTAAGGCCTCTTGCACAAATAAAACGAGCTGTAAGGCCAATACTTACGCCAGGAAAAAAACAGCAGTAAAAACGCATTTTTAGAAGTGTTTTGCATTGGTGTTATACTTAATATGCGTTTGTCTGCGTTAGTGTTTTGCAGTGTTTCTCTCCCCTTTTCTATTTTTTACTCCCAAATCCAATTCCTACAGCTTAAAAACGCTTGACGTGATATACAGTAGACATGTGCAGTTCCTTTCGTTCAAAATTGAAATTGAATTTCTTTTTTTTTTTTGGAGAGATTCGGATGCATTCAAATTTCCGAATTACAATAGTACCGAATTTCAACTAATCTTAAAAAAAGTAATTTGGACGGCATTCTAATTCAAATCGATTTGAATAGTTTTCAATTTCGAATAGTTTTTGAATTTCCAAAAAGAATAAAATAGAATTGAAAATAAAGGAATATAATAGAAAAAAAATTGAATAGCATAGAAAATATTATAACAGAAAATAATATAATATAACAGAGTAAAACAGAACAAAATAGAAAATAAAAGAACAAAATAGAATAAAATGTAATAGAACAGAATAGAACAAATAGAATATTTCTTTCTATACTATATTCTATTCGGAAGATTGTAAGAGAAGAAAAGAAATGGCTGCACATCCAGAGATACCGATGGCCTTTTATTGATCACCGTAATGACACCAAAGACACCAACATGAAGTCACATAGACGCGTTTCACACATACATCTTGTGCTTAATCATTACCAACTATTCAGAAGATGGTTATACTCTTTTTATTTTATTCAATACATTTTTTATTCTATTCTATTCTATTAATTTCTATTATATTCTATTCCATTCTATTCAATTTCATTATATTCTGTTCTTATTATTATTATTATTATTATTATTATTATTATTATTATTATTATTATTATTATATATAGTACTATTTTATTTTGTTCTTTTTTACTCTGTTATATTATATTCTTTTATTTTCTGTTATATTATTTTCTATTCTATTCAAAAAAAATTATATTCCATTCCTTTATTTTCTGTTCTATTTTATTCTCTTTGGAAATTCGAAAAACTTTTAGAATTTGAAAACTATTCGAATTCGAAAATGTTTAGAATTCTAATTCTATTCTAAATTAATTTGAAAACTGTTCGATTTCGAATTCTGAAAATTTGAATCATATAAACTAAACAAATTCCGAAAGCCAATTAAACCGGTTAAACTAATTTAAAGTGTAAACCCCCTCTCATCCTTTCTAAACTACTGCCATAGTGCTGATGCATAAGGATCTAGATGCCTCCTGCATGTATCCTCACCTGTCAAATGTCTCCCCTCTGTCTGTTATAAGAACTGAAAAACTGCAGATTCTGTGGGTGGGTCTGTTGTCTGGAGCTCTGTGGGTGGAGTCGTGATGTCAGTAGACTCCCCATCCTCCTCTACACTCCCCTTGTCAACATGCATTTTTTCCTGTGTATTCCTTACAATAAATTCTGCTATGATCACTAACATCCAGTCAAAATCCAGAAAAGTAACCACATGACTTTAGAAAAGGAGTGGGGGTGGGAATTAAAAAATAATGCCTGTCTCCAGGCTAGTGCATGAGATATGTAAATGAGATATGAGATATGTAAATACCTGTCACTCACAGCAAGGGGGCGGAACGGACTAAGGTTTTTCTCTGTAAGTCTGTTTTATTTCACTGATCAATAAAAGAGGATTTCTCAGAGCTGGATTAACTCTGTGGCAAGACTGGGCACAGATGATAGGAAATCTTATATTGCACATTGTGACATAAAAAAAATATAAATTTTGGGTTTACATCCACTTTAACTAAACAAATTTATGTAAAAAAAGGATCAAAACAAAGCAATTGTTTTCCTTCTGCACATGTCTAGGATACAGCGTTTAACCACGCTTATCTGAGCCAGGCGTTTTTACAGTTGCACCACTGTTGCTCCAGAATGCACTAGCCCTGTTATTTTTTTTTTTCGTTTTTGCAGCTTGAAAACGCCTATGCCACTAAAAGCTCCTAAAAGCCTATGGCCCGGATTCACAGACAGCGGCGCACATTTATGCCACCGTAGCGTATCTCCTTTACGCTACGCCGACGCAGCGCAGAGAGGGAAGCACTGAATTCACAAAGCACTTTCTCCCAAATCTGCGCTGGGTTTCTTAGGCGTAAGTCGGCGTAAGTGGAAGTGGGCGTGAGCCATGCAAATGAGGCGTGACCCCATGCAAATGATGGGCCGAGCGCCAGACAGACACGAATAACGAACGGCGCATGCGCCGTCCCGTGGATGCATCCCAGTGCGCATGCTCAGAATCACGTCGGAACTACTCCCTAAGATACGCCGGATCACTGCATACGATGTGAACGTAACCTACGCCCAGCCATATTCACGTACAACGTAAACTACGTAAAATACGCCGGCTTGTGTTCCCTGGTGCAGCCCTTTGCATGGATGCTGCTGAGTTACACCTCCTTTATGAGGCTTAACTTAACGCCGGATGTACAACTTACGCGCACATCTCGTAGCCTGCGTCTGGCGCACGTACGTTCGTGAATCGCCGTATCTCCCTCATTTGCATATGTGAATACAAAATCAATGGGAGCGCCAAATGCGTCCAGCGTAAATATGCGCCCACTCTACGCCGGAGTAGGCAAGTTACGTCGGTCGGATGAAGCCAGTTTTTAGGCGAATCTTAATTTGTGGGTCAGGCGCATAGATATGACGGCGCATATTTGCACTTAAGCTGCGTATCTGGAGATACGTGGGCACAAGTGCTTTGTGAATCCGGGCCGATGTGTGCATGGACACGTAGAATAACATGGAGAGGTGGTTTTTAATCTGTAAAGCAAAATGCATGATGCTCCTAAAAGCAGCAGGAAAAATGCCCTGTGTGCATAAGGCTTTATTGGTCAAGGACAAGGCTCCACCTTTCTTTGTAATTCATATATACAATGTTTTCCAGTCAAATCTCTGGAATATCGGTTGAAACACATCTCTGTGTAATTCCATATTCCCAAGTGCACTTAAAGGTTTTGGCAATACGACAGACACAGCATTTATTACACCGCGGTGACTACATTCTATAGAAAGCTATTAAGAACTGTTATCCCTAAAACCAGCAAGTCCCACCCAAGCTTCCTTCACTGTTACAGGGTCTGACTATGCAAGTTCCTACAACAGAGACTCTAAAAAAGAAGGCGTGCCCACCCAATCCATAGTTCAGGTCTGGAATGGATTTTAAGGATAAACCCCATGCCAATTTTTTTTTTCTAAATTGTGTGGGGTCCCCCCAACGATCCCTACCAGACACTTATCCGAGCATGAAGCCTGGCTGGCCAGAAAAGGTGAGGATGAGTGTGCCCCCCCTGAACCATACCAGGCCACATTCCCTTAACACGGTGGGGTGCTTTGGTGCAGGGGGGCTCTGCCCCCCCCCCACTCTAAGTCACGTTATCTCCATGTTGATGTGGAAAAGGGCCTCTTCCCCACAACCCTGGGCTGTGGTTGTGGGAGTCTGCTGGCAGGGGGCTTATTGGAATATGGAAGACCCCATTAACAAGGGAGCCCCCAGATCAAAGCCCCCCAATTTGAAGGAGTATGGGGTACAATGCATTCATCAAAAAAAAGCATCAAAAACAAATATAAACAGTATACAGGTTTTAGACAATTCCTTTTTTTTTAAAGCAAAAAAAAAAATGTCCCCCAATGTAGATCATTTGTCACTCAAGATGCCTACTGCAGGCTCCGCGCCATTTGACAGTTATTTTATAGGTAAGGGGAGGAGCCACCTGGTGACATCACCTGGTGGCACCACTCCCTTCTGACATCACCGACCGGTGCGAAGGGACCCCCAGGCACTAAATTTAAAATACATTTTTCATTTTTATAGTTCCACTTTAAGCATCATTAAAATCACTGCTCCTTTAAAAATGACCATTTAAAAAAAATTACATTAGTACATGTCCCCCCAGGGCAGACCCGGGCCCCATACCCTTTTTATGGCCTATAGCCTGCATATAAGCCTTCACAACGGGGACTTTTGATTTTTCATGCCCCCATAGACTTTAATAGAGTTTGCGGCCTGGGGGCCAAACTTTTTCCCTGTTCGGGAGTTCTGGTGCAAACGGAACAGTGGGCTGTTCAGCCAATCTCTACTGTACACCTAGCAGCCTACAGGAATGCTACAACTTAAGGCCAAACTCCAACTAACACTCCAATAGCAGTTACAGCAACAATTTGAAGATTTTACTTAAAGGGTTTGTAAAGGTAAAACATGTTTTCCCTAAATGGCTTCCTTTACCTTAGTACAGTCCTCCTTCATTTACCTTATCCTTCCATTTTGCTTTTAAATGTTCTTATTTCTTCTGAGAAATGCTCACTTCCTGTTCTTCTGTCTGTAACTCCACACAGTAATGCAAGGCTTTCTCCCTGGTGTGGAGAAAGCCTCTTGAGGGGGGAGGGGGCATGCAGGAGTGTCAGGACACTATCTACTTTGCAGATAGAGAAAGGAGCTGTGTGTTAGAGGGCATCCTGACACTCCTGCTCACCCCCTCCCCCCTCAAGAGGCTTTCTCCACACCAGGGAGAAAGTCTTGCATTACTGTGTGGAATTACAGACAGAAGGACAGAAAGTGAGGATTTCTCAGAAGAAATAAGGACATTTAAAAGCAAAATGGAAGGATGAGGTAAGTGAAGGAGGACTGCACTAAGGTAAAGGAAGCTATTTAGGGAAAAAAATACCTTTACATTTCCTTTAAATGAATAAAAGCTGACAATTCTAAGCCCCCCTTTAAGTGGTAAATGGTTTGTTTTAAAACTCTAACTGACACTTTTGCTGATTTGCTTGGTCTGTTAAAGCAGAACTAAACCCATTAATGGTTTCAAAATTACATTTCTGGCATGCCGGGATTGCTAACTATCACATTGGTTGTGCTCACAACCAAACTGTCAAACCATCAAATGGCTGGTGTCATAATTGATCACATGTGCAGCACCATGGCAGTTGCAGATTAAACAGAGGCTAAGATGGCAGCTTCCTTGGCTGAAAAGCATAGAAGGGTTTTAGTTCCGTTTTAACCACTTAACCACTTCCCGACCTCCTCATGTACATATACGTCAGCAGAATGGCACGGACAGGCACATGTACGTACCTGTACGTCCTCTGCTAGACGTGGGTCGGGGGTCCGATCGGGACCCCCCCGGTACATGCGGAGGTCGGGTCCGCTCGGGGAGCGATCCGGGACGACGGCGCGGCTATTTGTTTTTAGCCGCTCCGTCGCGATCGCTCCCCGGAGTTGAAGAACGGGGAGAGCCGTGTGTAAACACGGCTTCCCCGTGCTTCACTGTGGCGGCGCATCGATTGAGTGATCCCTAATATAGGGAAGACTCGATCGATGTTGTCAATCCTACAGCCACACCCCCCTACACTAGTAAACACACACACAGTGATCCCTAAATCCTACAGCGCCCCCTGTGTTTAACTCCCAAACTGCAACTGTCATTTTCACAATAAAGAATGCAATTTAAATGCATTTTTTGCTGTGAAAATGACAATTGTCCCAAAAATGTGTCAAAATTGTCCGAAGTGTCCGCCATAATGTCGCAGTCACGAAAAAAATCGCTGATCGCCGCCATTAGTAGTAAAAAAAAAAAAAAAAAAAAAAAAAAAAAATGCAAAAAAACTATCCCCTATTTTGTAAACGCTATAAATTTTGCACAAACCAACTGATAAACGATTATTGCATTTTTTTTTACCAAAAATAGGTAGAAGAATACGTATCGGCCTAAACTGAGGAAAAAAAACATTTATATATGTTTTTGGGGGATATTTATTACAGCAAAAAGTAAAAAATATTGCATTTTTTTCAAAATTGTCGCTCTATTTTTGTTTATAGCGCAAAAAAATAAAAACCGCAGAGGTGATCAAATACCACCAAAAGAAAGCTCTATTTGTGGGGAAAAAAGGACGCCAATTTTGTTTGGGAGCCACGTCGCACGACCGCGCAATTGTCTGTTAAAGCAACGCAGTCCCGAACTGTAAAAACCCCTTGGGTCTTTAGGCAGCATATTGGTCCGGTCCTCAAGTGGTTAAGGACCGCCACACAACGATATACGTCGACAGAATGGCATGGCTGGGCACAACGGCGTACATGTAAGTCCCTTTTAAGAACCCAGCCATGGGTCACGATCCCCCGCGATCGGGTCACAGGAGCTGAAGAACGGGGAGAGGTGAGTGTAAACAAACCTTCCCCATACTTCTCTGTGACTTGTCACTGATTGTCTGTTCCCTGTCATAGGGAACGACGATCAGTGATGTCACACGTCCAGCTACGCCCCCCTACAGTAAGAAACACACATGAGGTCACACTTAACCCCTACAACGCCCCCTAGTGGTTAACCCCTTCAATACCATTGTCATTTTCACAGTAATCAGTGCATTTTTATAGCACTTTTCGCTGTGAAAATGACAATGTTGCAGTCACGAAAAAAAACACTGATCGCCGCCCTTAGTAGTAAAAAAAAATGATTAAAGGGGTGGTTCCCCCTAAAACAAATTTCTAACAATACATTCGTAAGACTGCTTACACTGCGGGTAGGCTGGCTTTTGTTTTGTTTTTTTAGTACATACCTCGATATCGCCGTTTCGTCCCTTGGCGGTGGGCGTTCCTAATTGATTGACGTTCCTCCGACGGGCGCATACTGCGCGTCACGACTTTCCGACAGAAGCCGAACGTCATTGCGCAGGCGCCGTATAGAGTCGGCTCTATACGGCGCCTGCGCAGCGACGTTCGGCTTCTTTCGGAAAGTCGTGACGTCACGTATGTGCCCGTCGGAGGAACGTCAATCAACTAGGAACGCCCACCGCCAAGGGACGAAACGGCGATATCGAGGTATGTACTAAAAAAACAAAACAAAAGCCAGCCTACCCGCAGTGTAAGCAGTCTTACGAATGTATTGTTAGAAATTTGTTTTAGGGGGAACCACCCCCTTAATAAAAATGCCATAAAACTATCCCCTATTTTGTAAACGCTTTAAACTTTACGCAAACCAATCGATAAACGCTTATTGTGATTTTTTTACCAACAATATGTAGAAGAATACGTATCGGCCTAAACTGAGGGGGGGGGGAATTATATCTTTTTTGGGGATATTTATTATAGCAAAAATTTAAAAATATTGTTTTTTTTTCAAAAATGTTGCTCTATTTTTGTGTATAGCGCAAAATATAAAAACCGCAGAGGTGATCAAATACCACCAGAAGAAAGCTCTATTTGTGGAAAAAAAAAAGGACATCAATTTTGTTTGGGAGCCACGTCGCACGACCGCGCAATTGTCAGTTAAAGCAACGCAGTCCTGAATCGCAAAAGGGGGCCAGGTCCTTAACCTGCATAATGGTCTGGGGTTTAATCGGTTAAGGAAGTTGAAAAACGGCAGACATACTGGGCAGACCACTCAGTAAAAATAAATAAAAAAAAAAAGCCTAAAAAAGGAGAACTATTGCAGCCACTATATCTAATAACTGGTAATATGTATTTAAGTTTAACATCGCTTTAAGTCTTGTTTTATTAATCATAACAGGTCCGCATTTGTTTAATGGAATTCTAGTTTCTGGAGGAGGTAATCAGTAAGCCTCGACTAATAACATATTTGTTTATGATGAGTTTGTGGTTTTACTAATTTAATTACCTATCTGATGATGCCGTAGTTAAACTATGCAAAATTCAGTCGGGTGACCTCTCTTCTTAATACGTTTCTGAAGCGGTTGACTTGCTAACAGTAAAAAAAAAATGTAATTTTTGTCT
Source organism: Rana temporaria (assembly GCF_905171775.1). Lineage (NCBI taxonomy): Eukaryota > Metazoa > Chordata > Amphibia > Anura > Ranidae > Rana > Rana temporaria. The sequence continues at coordinate 403,818,978 of NC_053493.1, read as the reverse complement.
ATATTTTCTTTTCTGTTTATAGAATCGTCAGCCTTTTTAAGTTCCCATAAAGACTAAAAACTACCAAATCCAGCGCAATAAGAAAAATCCATTCTGCGATTTAATAAAACTTTATTACCAATGGCAATTGTATACTTAGAATTTGGGGACAGATTGTTGACTTAAAGCAGAACTTCACTTAACCACTTGAGACCCGCGCTATAGACGAAAGATGTCCACAGCGCGGTTCTCAAGTGCCGGGTGGACGTCCCTGGTATTTACATTCCCCACGCGCGCCGCTGGGGGTGCGCAGCGGGGAAACACTGTGCCCGGCGCATCGCTGAGAAGCCGATGCGCGTGCCTGGCGGCTGCGATGTCCGCCAGGTTCCCGCGATCGGCGGTGACAGCAGGGACGTGGAGCTCTGTGTGTAAACACAGAGCTCCACGTCCTGTCAGGGAGAGAGGAGACCGATGCTGTGTCCCTTGTACATAGGGACACAGCATCGGTCACCTCCCCCAGTCACCCCCCTCCACACACAGTTAGAATCACTCCCAGTTTACACATTTAACCCCTTCCTCACCCCCTAGTGTTAACCCCTTCACTGCTAGTGACATTTATACAGTAATCAATGCATTTTTTAGCACTGTTCGCTGTGTAAATGTGAATGGTCCCAAAATAGTGTCAAAGGTGTCCGATATGTCCGCCGCAATATCGCAGGCCTGACAAAAAAAAACACAGATCGCTGCCATTACTAGTAAAAAATCAAAAATCAAAAATAAATCATAAATCTATCCCTTATTTTGTAGGCGCTAAGGGCCAGATTCAGGTACAAATACGTATCCCATTTACGTTACACCGCCGCAGGTTTACAGCGTAAGTGCCTGATTCACAAAGCTCTTACCTGTAAACTTGCGGCGGTGTAACGCAAATCCGCTCGGCGCAAGCCCGCCTAATTCAAATGGGGCGGGCACCATTTAAATTAGGCACGTTCCCACGCCAAACGTACTGCGCATGCTCCATCCGTCAAATTACCCGACATGCATTGCGCTAAATGATGTCGCAAGGACGTCATTGGTTTCGACGTTAACGTAAATGACATGAATTTTAAAATGTCGACGCGGGAAAGACGGCCATACTTAACATTGGCTAGGCCACCTAGAGGGCAGCCTTAGTTTTACGGGGCGTATCTAGACGGAAACAACGTCAATTTAGAGCGACGGGTAAAACGTACGTTCGTGAATCGCCGTAACTAATCATTTGCATATTCTACGCTGACCACAATGGAATCGCCACCTAGCGGCCGGCCTAGAATTGCATCCTAAGATCCGACGGTGTAAGTCAATTACACCTGTCGGATCTTAGGGCTATCTATGCGTAACTGATTCTATGAATCAGCCGCATAGTTACAACGGGCGAATCACAGAGATACGACGGCGTATCAGGAGATATGACGGCGTATCTCTTTTGTGAATCTGGCCCTAAAACTTTTGCGCAAACCAATCAATATACGCTTATTGCGATTTTTTTTTTACAAAAAATATGTAGAAGAATACGTATCAGCCTAAACTGAGGAAACAAATCGTTTTGTTTTTAAAAAAAAAATTCAAAATGTTCTGTATTTTTTTGTTTATAGCGCAAAAAATAAAAACCGCAGAGGTGATCAAATACCACCAAAAGAAAGCTCTATTTGTGGTAAAAAAATCATAAAAATATAATTTGGGCACAGCATTGTATGACCGCGCAACTGTCATTAAAAATGCGTCAGCGCTAAAAGCTGAAAATTGGTCTGGGCAGGAAGGGGGTTTAAGTGCCCAGTAATGAAGTGGTTAAAAAGCGATTTATTAGCTAGCATTTATTGTTTTATGTATCACCTAAAAAGCGAAGCCCTGCTTTCTGATCCTCTCCCCACCCCCAATGTTTTTGGAAGTTTTTTTGTTCCTTAGGGAGCGGGTGCCTATTTCAGGCAGGTACTTCCACTTCCTCTCGGATTGCGTAGGTGGTCCGGCTGGAAGTTTGGCTCCTCCGCTTTGCCTGCAACCTCCTGGGACAAATCACAGTTCCTAGGAGTTTGTGAGTCTATTCACAAAGCTCAGCACGACTGGGGCATGCACAGTGGGGAGCCCGATGTGAAACCGCAGGACGTCAAAGCCAGCTAACCACATCCAAGCTGGTGGGACCCAAAGACAGATGAAGAACTAGTCCAAGTGAGGACAGCGCTGGCTCCCTAAACCGGTAAGGCCTCGTACACACGACCGAACATGTCTGCTGAAACTGGTCCGCGGACCAGTTTCAGCAGACATGTTCGGTTGTGTGTACGGCCGACCGGAAAATTTTCCGGCGGATCGGACAGGTTTCCAGCAGACGAATGTTTCTTAGCATGCTAAGAAACATGTCCGCTGGAAGCCTGTCCGTTGGACATGTTCGGTCGTCTGTACGACTTACCGGACATGTCCGCTCGGCCGAAAGCCCTCGCATGCGTCAAAGTGATTTGACGCATGCGTAGAAGCATTGACCTTCCAGGGTCACACACGCCGCCGCGTCATCGTCGCGGCGACGGCGCGGCCACGTCACCGCGTATCCTGTCCGCGCGGATTTCGGTTTGATGGTGTGTACAACCATCAGACTGAAATCTCCGAGCAAACATGTCCGATGAAAACGGTCCGCGGACCGTTTTCATCGGACATGTCCCCTCGTGTGTACGAGGCCTAAGTGTATGTTTTATAAAGTCAACAAGTAAAGATTTTTTATCCGATTTTTTTATGACCCTGTAGAGTTGTCTATTTTATATAACATTGTACAGAGTGTATGTAAATCCTAACAATGATTTGTTTCTATTTGATCTGTTTAATATGCACAGAGAACATTTTGTTATATCTGTTCGATAACTGCATGGTTTCAGTTTCGGCATGGAAGGTATAAAAATAACTAACCGTACACTATGAGGCTGGGTTCACACTAGGGTTGTCCCGACGCCACGTTTTTAAGACTGAGTACAAGTACCAATCGCTGATACCGATTACTGATACTTTTTTTATGTCATGTGACAGTGCATGTGTCAGTATATTATTTTTTTTACTATGTTTTTGTTATTTTTTTTACAATGCTTTTTTAGGGGGGGGGTGGATTGTGTCAGTGTGTTTTTTATTTACATTTTTATTATTTTTAAAAAAAATATTTATTATTGCATTTTTTTTCTTTTTTTAGCCCTTTTGGGGGGCTTTTGGTGAGATTTCAGGGCTCTTAACAGACCCCTGACATCCCCCCATTGAAACAGGGACTAAGGACAGATTCCTCAGTCCCTTTCTCTGCAGCCTCAGCTAAAATGAATGGACAGGAGACAGAGGCTCCTCTCCATTCATAAACTGAAGCATCGTAAACACAGGTTACGATGTTTAAGTTATGTGAACTGACAGAGTCAGTGTTTATTCGGAAAAGGAAGGAGCCGGGTTTAGCGGCTCCTACCGCTGCTCTCCATCCTGACAGATCGAGGACAGAGGGAGTAGACAAGGACATGGAGGGGACACGGAGCGTGGAGGGGGAGAGCAGCAGGAGAGGACCACGGAGTGTGGAGGGGGAGAGCAGCAGGAGGGGGACACAGAGTGCGGACAGCAGCAGCACGGAAGGGGACGCGGAGCGCGGAGGGGGAGAGCAGCACGGAGTGGGACATGGGGCGCGGAGGGGGAGAGAAGAATCATGGAGGAGGACAGGGGACACAGAGCGTGGAGGAGGACAGCAGGAGCACAGAGGGGACACAGCGTGTGGAGAGGGAGAGCAGCATCACAGAGGAGGACACGGGATACAGAGTGTGGAGGAGGACAGCAGGAGCACGAAGGGGGACATGGAGCGTGGAGGGGGAGAGCAGCATCATGGAGGAGGACACGGGACACAGAGTGTGGAGAAGGACAGCAGGAGCACGGAGGGGGACACAAAGCGTGGAGGGGGAGAGCAGCATCACGGAGGAGGACACGGGATACAGAGTGTGGAGGAGGACAGCGGGAGCATGGAGGGGGACACAGAGTGTGGAGGGGAGAGCAGCATCATGGAGGAGGACACGGGACACAGAGCGTGGAGGAGGACAGCAGGAGCATGGAGGGAGACATGGAGCGTGGAGGGGGAGAGCAGCATCATGGAGGAGGACATGGGACACATAGTGTGGAGGAGGACAGCAGGAGCATGGAGGGGGACACAGAGTGTGGAGGGGAGAGCAGCATCATGGAGGAGGACATGGGATACAGAGTGTGGAGGAGGACAGCAGGAGCACGGAGGGAGACATGGAGCATGGAGGGGGAGAGCAGCATCATGGAGGAGGACACGGGACACAGAGCGTGGAGGAGGACAGCAGCAGCACAGAGGGGGATACAGGGACAGTCAGCGATGATTAGTGCGGCTTTGGGGAGAGTCAGGCCCCGTACACACGGCCGAGAAACTCGAGGAGCAAAACACATCGTTTTGCTCGTCGAGTTCCTTGTGAAGCCGCCGAGGATCTCGGCAAGCCAAGTTTCCCCATTGACTAACAAGGAAATAGAGAACATGTTCTCTATTTGGCCCAACGAGATCCTTGACGGTTTCCTCGGCCGAAAGTGTACAAACGGCCGGGTTTCTCGGCAGAATACGGCTCCGATCGAGTTTCTGGCTGAATTCTGCCAAGAAACTCGGTCGTGTGTACGGGGCCTCACAAGCACCGATCACCACTGTATACATTTCACTAAAGCAACTGAAAAAGGGGGGGGGTCCGGGGAGAAGCTGTCAGGCTTTATTGAAATGTATACAGGCAGATTGGTGCATGTAACTCCCCCCGCCGCACCAGGTATCGGGTGAAGCATCAGAGCTTTTTCCAGAGTACAAGTACTCAGGGAAATGCTCGGTATTGGTACCGATACCGATACTAGTATCGGTATCGGGAACAACCCTAGTTCACACTAAGATTGCATGCAGCTCACAGACATTCTCCGTTTCAGGGACGAATCAGGCCCAAATTTTTGCCTGAATTCGGACCTGAAACGGAGCCAAAGACGCACAGGACCCCTGTGCAATCCGTTCTGCAACCGCCATGAAGATGTGTGAACCGGCTACATTGAGAGCCAGTCACAATCTCCTGTCATGCGAATTGGATGCGGGAAAAACCCTCATCCAATCACATAAGTGTGAACCCAACCTAATGTAAAGGTTTTAGACCCATTTAGTAAGAAATGTTCCATGTCATAACCCTTTGACCTGGAGGTAATTAAAATATCTAAAACCCAATAATGTGCGTTGGATGCATATTAAAAATCATAAAACATTCATTTTAAAACTCATAGTAGTGAAAGGCTTCTAAATAAAAAGGATGGATTTTTTTTTTCTTCTTCCATAAATGTGCAATTATGGTGCAGCTTTGATGCCAATCTTGATGCTCTGTCGAGGGAGGCCCACCATTCTAAGATGATAAATTGCTACAGTTACATCTTCAAAGTGTGAAGAGTACTGATGAGAGAGAGAATATGTGAGCAATGAATGGTGGGCGGGCAGAGTAGAACAATAAGCCACTAACTAGTATGATTTAAATTAGCAGCCGCTTGAAAGTGGAACAGCACCCTAGATGCTGAAAAAAAAATACAAAAAAAATAAAAATCCAGGAAATTCTCGTGCTAACTGCACTTTGACTCCTGAAATTGATTCACAATGTTCCCCGGGCTTAATGTATGCTCTCAGGATCTATAGACAAAAGAGTATTGTGAAAACTTAAATAGCTATTAATACGGTGGAAGAAGTGCAGTAGGTGGTTTGTGTCTTACAAATTCAGACTAATAATTAATAGAATCCAAATTAGCAGGTTATTTGAATTTCACTGCTTGTCACTTGGCAAATCTCAAAGGATTTGAAAGACGCGAAGGTGTAATGTCAGTAAATGTATATTTTCCAGTTATCTAGAATTGGTTTTCTCAGCGGGGGGAACCACAAAGTCATTAAGGCAAACAGAGAAAACCAAAAAAAAAACTTAACAGGAATATCATTATGATTAGAGTTATGTGACAATGCAGGGGTTATTTTAAGGCGTACAGTCCAAAGGTTAGTTCCTTCATTGGTTCTAAGATAGCCAGGGGGGCTCTGATTTGTGAAAATTAGAGAAAGGGGCATTGATGCTAAGGGGGAACCCTCCTGGATTCAGCTTTCAAACAGTGACGGTTCGTCCATAGAGGGCGCTGGAGCGCCGCCCCCTCTGGCTCTCACCGCCACTGAGTCTAATAACATAGATTCATGCATTGCACGAATCTATGTTATTATCCCTGCTGCTGCTGTTATTCAGATGGTCGGCGCTCATGTCCGGCCATCTGAATAACGCCAGCTGGTTGGCTGTACAGAAATGTCTATCAAAGCCAACAGCTCTGATAGGCTTTCCCAATACAGCCCTCGGGTCCCGGAAGCTTATTCTCGGAGCGCACAGACTGTGCGCCCCTTGGATAAGATGACAGGTGTCTCAGCCAATCAGGTTGGCCGGTTCTGGCTACCGGTAACCTGATTGGCTGAGACGCCTGTCAGTCATCGAGGGCGGGAGAAGACATCGTGGGACATGGATGCCTGACTCCAGTAAAGGTAAGTGCCGGGTGGGGGAGAAAGCAATTTACAGGGCACAGTGGGGACAATTGGCACAGCGGCGACCATTGGCACAGCGGCGACCATTAAAGGGCAAAGTGGTGACAATTGATGGCACAGTGACTGCGTTTAATGGCATGGCACAGTGGTGACAACGGATGGCACAGTGGCTGCGTTTAATGGCATGGCACAGTGGTGACAATGGATTGCACAGTGGCTGCGTTTAAAGGCATGGTACAGTGGTGACAATGGATGGCACAGTGACTGCGTTTAATGGCATGGCACAGTGGTGCGAATTGATGGCACAGTGACTGCATTTGATGGCATGGCACAGTGACTGCGTTTAATGGCATGGCACAGTGGTGCGAATTGATGGCACAGTGGCTGCATTTGATGGCATGGCACAGTGGTGCAAATTGATGGCACAGTGGCTGCATTTGATGGCATGGCACAGTGGTGCAAATTGATGGCACAGTGGCTGCGTTTAACGGCACTGATAGGTGGCATGGATGGGCACTGATAGGCGGTATGGATGGGCACTGATAGGCGGCATGGATGGGCATAGATGGGCACTAACTAATGTGTTGTACTAATGGATGCCAAAGGTTGCCAAACAATGCCTGCCAATCAGTGATGCCCATTGTGGGCACTGATTGGCATCCATTGTGGCACTGATTGGCATCCATTATGTGTCATCCCTGGTGGTCTAGGGTGGCATACCTTTGATTTAAATCCCTGGTGATCTAGTGGAATCCCTGGTGGTCCAGTGGGCATCCCTGGTGGTGCAGTGGGCATCCTCAGGGGGGGGCTGTGCTGTCATAGGAGCAGCCGATCGGCTCTTCTGTACTCTACTCTGACAGACGCGAGTGAGGAAAAGCCAATTACAGGCTTTTGCTGTTTACATCGTGATCAGCCGTGATTGGACACGGCTGATCACGTGGTAAAGTGTCTCCGTGAGAGACACTTTACCTAGATCGGTGTTGCGGGGTGTCAGACTGACACCCTGCAACAACGATCGCCGTGATGCGCGCCCCCGGGGGCACGCAGCGGCTCAGAATCCTGAGGACGTCATATGACGTCCAGTCAGGATTCTACAACCACTTTGCCGCCATCAATCTGTCATTGGCGGGCGGCAAGTGGTTAAGGATAAAAACTTACATTTAAATGCTCATCAATGCAGCCTTATTAGTGTCCATCTTCAGCCTTGTCCATCGTTGCAGAATGATCAGTGTCCATCTGCAGCCTTGCCCAGTGTCATTTGCAGCCTTGCCCAGATTCATTGCAGCCTTGCCCAGTGTCCTTTCAGCCTTGCCCAGTGGGACCATTTTTGGGACCATTGGCATTTTTATAGCGATCAGTGCTATAAAAATGCATTGGATTACTATAAAAATGCCACTGGCAGTGAAGGGGTTAACACTAGGGGGCGGGGAAGGGGTTAAGTATGTTCCCTGGGTGTGTTCTAACTGTAGGGGGGGTGGACTGACATGGGGAAATGACTGATCTTCTGTTCATACATTGTATGAACAGAAGATCAGCATTTCTCTCCCTGACAGGACCGGGAGCAGTGTGTTTAAACACACAGCTCCCGGTCCCTGCTCTGTAACGAGCGATCGTGTGTGCCCGGCAGCGATCGCGCCCGCCGGGTACGTGAACGGGAGTCGGGGGGGAGAAAGAGGCCTGCGTGAGAGCCGACGTATAGCTACGGGCTCACGCGCACGGTAGCTGATCTGCCGCCGTATAACTGGCGGCTGGTCGGCAAGCAGTTAAGGACCCTTGAGTGTAAGCCATATGGATCCGGTGACTCATTTATGTTAAGTGTTTCAAGTCTATTTCTGATTCTGCCTTCTGTTAGCCATAGGGGTGCTTTCTGTGACGTTTTATTAACATTACAGTCTTGGTTACAGCATCCCCCTGTTTCCTTTGTGAAGATTGAGGAAAATAATATAATTTAAAACCGTTACCTTCTTTCTGTCTTTTGTAGCCAAATTTCCTTTATCATCCCTTATGAGGCCAATATGATCTGAGTATTTATATACTTAAAGTATTGTTTTTTTACTCTACTTTCGGTGCCTTTCATGTTCTATCCTAGCCACCCTGATTGCACTCGTACATTTCTTATTGCATTCTTTGTAATGTTGGAATGCTGACAATGACCCCTTAGCCTTGTATTTTTTTAAGGCCTTTTCTTTTGCTTTTATATGCATTTTTACTTTGGTGTTTAGCCACCCAGGATTTATTTTAACTCTTATAAACTTATTTCCTGAGGGGATGCACTGGCCAATACCTTTATTTAGTATGCTCTTAAAGCCCTCCCATTTTTCCTCCACGTTCTTTGTTCCTAAGGTATTAACCCATTTAATATCAGTGAACGCAGTTTAGGGAAGTTGGCTCTTTTGAAATTCACTGTCCTTGAATTACCCTTGTATTTTCTATTTATCTGATTTACACTAAAATGAATTGACCTGTGGTCATTGTTTCCTAAGTTGCCCTGTATTTCTACATCTGTGATCAGGTCTGTATTGTTAGTAATCAGTAGGTCTAGTAATGCGTTTTCTCTTGTTGGTGCACTCACCATCTGACCCATGAAATTGTCCTGCAAGACATTTAGAAAAAGGTGAGCCTTAGAAGAATGAGTGGTTCCTTCTGCCCAGTCTATATCTGGAGGATAATTAAAATCCTGGGTTAAAAACAGATAGGGTCTGTAGGTTTGCTGTGGTACTGTTCTAAACACTGGAATAATATGCCACTTTACAGGCATAGTATAGGCACCTCCCAGGCACAATATTTAAAGGAATATGTCAATTTTAGTGTTTCACTTTAAGCATTATTAAAATCACTGCTCCCGAAAAAACTGCCATTTTTAAAACTTTTTTTTTTTGCATTGTCCCCTGGGGCAGGACCCGGGTCCCCAAACACTTGTTATGGCAATAACTTGCATAAAAACCTTTAAAATTAGCACCTTCAATCATTCATGTTCATGTCCCATAGACTTTAACGTGTCCGAACAAATTTTTTGCCTGTTTGCAAGTTCTGGTGCCAACCGAACCGGGGGGGGGGGGGGGGGGTGTTCAGCTCATCCTTAGTGCTCAAATGAAATGAAAATCAATCCCCCATGTGGGAAACCTTATGCTGTAAAGACTTTATTTTTTATTAAAAATGGGCTGCCGAGCCCTTAACAAAAGCTCCTGTTTGATGTAGACTCACTTTACAAATGCATCTACCATGAGAGCTAAAAATCCCACTTATCACAATATACACTACAAACATCTGGCTTACTCCTACTTACAAACAGAGGTAGACAACAGGAAGTGAGAGGAAATCTACCCTTAGGAAGGGAAATTCACTTATGCTATCCAAAAAATGTAAACATTATTGTTTTGGCTGGACTTACACTAAAAAAATGTACCTGTTCCAACTTACATACAAATTCAACTTAAAAATCCATACTAGACCCTTATTCGAGCATGCAACCTGGCAGGCCACATAAAAAGAGGGGGGGTGAGAGAGTTCCCCCCTCCTAAACCGTACCAGGCCACATGTCCTCAAAATGGGCAGGGTGCTTTGGGGTCTGACCCCAAAGCACCTTGTCCCCATGTTGATGGGGACAAGGGCCTCATCCCCACAACCCGGTGGTTGTGGGGGTCTACGAATCCAGAAGCCCCCTTTAACAAGAGGACCTCCAGATCCCGCCCCCCCCTATTTGAATTGGTAACAGGGTACATTATACCCCTACCATTTCACAAAAAAAGACAAGAGACAGCTTGGGACAAGTCCTTTATTAAAAAATAAAAATGTCTAGCGATGTAAATCCACACCGCCCAATGACAGATGGAGGTGTAACTGTTATGTTTTTTTTTCTTTTTCGGTCCTTCAGGCGGCGTGGATTTACTTCACTGGGCATTTTTATATTTTGAATTTTTTTAATAAAGGACTTGTCCTAAGTTGTCTTTTTTACAATTTTTGACACTTTTTTGTGAAATGGTAGGGGTATAATGTACCATGTTAGTTACCAATTCACATTACCAATTCACATGGGGGGGCGGGATCTGGGGGTCCTCTTGTTAAAGGGGGCTTACAGATTCTGATAAGCCCCCGCCCGCAGACCCCCACAACCACTGGGCAAGGGTTGTGGGGATGAGGCCCTTGTCCCCATCAACATGGGGACAAGGTGCTTTGGGGTCAGACCCTGAGAGCCTGAGTCGGCCGATCCTGCTCCCTCCACACATCACAGGGCTCCAGTGAGCGGGAGGGTTGTTGTTAGTGCAGAGCAGAGAGTCGGTGACTGACAGTCACCGGCTCTCTGCTCACGGAGCTCTAAGAACCCAGCGATGTGGTGTTAGAGTCGGCAGGGGACAGATGCAGCATCTGAGTGATGCTGCATCCACCTAGGTAAGTATGAGTCTAAAAAAATAACCGAACCCCATACTTCTCTTTTAACTTAGCCAGTTTTTACAGACATGATGAGGGAGATTTACTAAAACTGGAAAATCGCTAAATCTGGTGCAGCTCTGCATAGAAACCAATCAGCTTCCAGGTTTTCTTGTCAAAGCTCAACTGAACAAGCTAAAGTTAGAATAACTGATTGGCTACCATGCACAGATTGTGAGTTTTCCAGTTTTAGCAACCCCCCCCCCCCCAATCCATTTTAGGACAAGACCTACACTTTCTGATGTAAAAAATGGTGTCGCCCACAAGTAAAACCGATACAGCTACACGATACAGTACTTATAACCCTAGAAAGCTAGAGCGCATGGTCTCAGTGGTCATAGAATCATGCTGGGAAAGCCATTTTATAAAGAAAACTCATCCTCTCCAAAGAAACGTTTCAAGTTAGACAGATTTTAACACAATCTCTTATTTTAGGATCTTCAACAAATTAAAAACAACATATAAGTTCACTTGACTTACTACAACTTCCCTTTTTAATTTGTTGATGTCAACGTCTTATATTATATAATACATATTTGCGACAAGCCGTCTAAATTTAATGACTAAAAAAAAAATTATAATAATCCAACTTTAAAACATTTTTCCAAAGCAATTTCAGTTTCCATGGTGCATATTAGAACAATTTCTTTTGGAACATTGAGCAAAATATGAAAATACTATTTTTGAATGTAAGTTAAAAGGTGCGAGGAAAAAGAATGGAAAAAAAAGCTGTTGAATGTTGCTATTATACATGATAATAGGATTGTGGTGCAATGATAATACATGAACAGACACTTCTTTAATTTTCTTCCTCATGTTTTTCAAGCATAACAATGTAATCGAAGGAACAAATAAGTAACTGTTAATAACTTATATTTGCTTTCTACATTAATCAGAAAGCCTGATTAGCCTGCTAGCAACCAGTGATACTGCTGTGAACCCGAGATGGCTCGATAATGATATAAATCCACCAAAAGAGACCCAGGTTGTTGCCAACATCCCGGTATAATGAAATTATATAAGAAAAGTACCCCCCATTCTAGGTACTTGGGACTTTTAAGGCAACTGATCAAAAACAAGTTATGAAAAAGAAGAAATTCTTATTAATATTAAAAAGTTGCGGTACATACATCACCATTTATCTAATACATAAAAACTAAATTCAGAGTCATGCCGCGTACACATGACCGTTTTTCGGGATGTAAAAAATTATGGGCCAGATCCACATACATTTAGATGGGCGCAGCGTATGTGAGATACGCTACGCCGCTGTAACTTACTTTTTAATTCTTTGAATCCACAAAGAATTTGTGCCGTAAGTTACGGCGGCGTAGTGTATCTCTCGGCTCGTAATTAAAATCGTCAAGTAGGGGGCGTGTTTCATTTAAATGAAGCGCGTCCCCGCGCCGAATGAACTGCGCATACGCCGTCCCTAAATTTCCCGCCGTGCTTTGAGCTAAATGACTTCGCAACAACATCATTTTTTTAACTTAGACATGAATTACGTCCATCCCTATTCACGGACGACTTACGCAAAAACAAAAAAATCTAATTTCGACGCGGGAACGACGGCCATATTTAACATGGCAAGTCTAACTATACGCCGCAAAATACCAGCTTTAACTATACGCGGGTTTGAGGATTCAAACTAAATATACGACGCAGGAAATTTGAAAGTATGCCGGCGTATCAGTAGATACGCCGGCGTACTCTCTCTGTGGATCTGGCCCTATGTTTTTAGTGGTCTAGAAAAAACAATGTTTTTTTCAACCCGATCGTTAAAATGGCCTTGCCTGCACACGATCGTGAAAAAAAATGCTCTAGCAAAGCGCGGTGACGCACAACACGTACAACAGCACTATAAAGGGGAAGTTCCATTCGGATGGCGCCACCCTTGGGGCTGCTTTTGCTGATTTTGTGTTAGTAAAAGACGATTCGCGCTTTTCTGTTACAGCGTGATGAATGTGCTTACTCCATTACGAACGCTAGTTTTACCAGAACGAGCGCTCCCGTTTCATAACTTGCTTCTGAGCATGCGCATTTTTTTCACGTCGTTAAAGCCCACACCCGACCATACTATGGGCCGGATTCAGAGAGATTGGCGTATCTCTGTACGGGAGTAGCGCATCTCATATGCGCTACGCTGACGTAACATAGAGAGGCAAGTACTGTATTCACAAAGCACTTGCTCCCTAAGTTACGGCGGCGTAGCGTAAATGGGCCGGCGTAAGCCTGCGTAATTCAAAGTAGCAAGGCAGTGGGCGTGTTGTATTGAAATTAATCGTGACCCCATGTAAATGAAGCGCCGAACGAACGGCGCATGCGCGCGCATGCTCAGAATCACGTCAAATTTACTCCCTAAGATACGCCGGGTCCATTCATGCGACGTGAACGTAACCTATGCCCAGCCCCATTCACGTACGACTTACGTAAACAACGTAAAATACGACGGCTGTTCCGACATCCATACCTTTGCATTACTTGTGCCTCATATAGCAGGGGTAACTTCACGCCGGACGTAAGCCTTACGTAAACGACGTAGCTAAATGCGACGGGCGCAAGTACGTTCGTGAATCGGCGTATCTAGGTCATTTGCATATTCGACGCGTAAATCTACGGAAGCGCCCCTTGCGGCCAGCGTAAATATGCACCCAGGATACGACGGTGTAGGAGACTTACCTCGGTCGTAACTTGGCAAAATTCAGGCGTATCTGGTTTCCAGAATACGCGTAAAGATACAACGGCGCACATTTGAACTTACGACAGCGTATCTGGAGATACGCAGTCGTAAGTCCTTTCTGAATCCGGCCCATTATGTATATATATAAGGTTCCTTTGGTGTTGAACTGATGCATTTCAGGACCAATAGAGAGTCCTTTCATCAGGGGAATTCCATGTAGAGTCAACGCTGTATCCTGGCTTAGGCCAACAAGGCACAGGCCTAGGGCAGCACTTTGCAGGGGGGCAGCACGGAAAGAGTCCCCACCGGCTTGTGCTACACTGTTAGTGTAAGGCAAGCTGCTTCTAATTTTGACTGTCCTATCAGCCTGGATCACAAACTTTCCTCACTGTGCTATATGTTTTCTGCTGCACCATTGGCATGGTTATATCTTCTTAGTCCTCTCCATAAAATTATCAGAAATTTCTGCTTAAAGTAGAACTATAGGCAACACTTTTTTTTCATTTTGGATAGAGTAAGGGAGGGTTATAACCCCTGTCAGTTTATTTTTTACCATCCCTGTCCCGTTGCAGAGATTTCCCTTCACTTCCTGCCCCATAGCCAAACAGGAAGTGAGAGGAAATCTATGCAAATTAAGGCAATTCATTGCCCCCCAGGCTCTCAGAACTAGTGTCCCCACTCAAAAATTTCAGGGTGGGTCTTAAACAGAAAGGGGAGTGTCATTAACATGAAGGGGTGGGTCATATTTAAATTAGGGGGTGCACGAGTTTAGACAGGCCTAGAGCAGCACATAACCTAAATACACTACGGTGTAGAGTATTACTACCATAAATATTCGAAAATAAAATTAAAATCAAGATCAACAACATGAAAGTTTTAGGAGCATTGTTGAGGCGCGACAAACATGGCAAAGAAGCACCAGAACCTTTTTCGCTGTGGAGCATCACACATTTTTTCATTGCACGCTTTGGCACATTTGTAGAATGTTTGCCGTGCAACAAAATGTGCATCTGCTCACCCTGTTTGGAGTGTTATTAACAATTAACCACTTGCCTACTGTGCACATACACCCCCTTCCTGCCCAGATGAGATTTTAGCTTCCGGCACTGCGTCGCTTTAACTGACAATTGCGTGGTCGTGCGACGTGGCTCCCAAACAAAATTGATGGCCTTTTTTTCCCCACAAATAGAGCTTTCTTTTGGTGGTATTTCATCATCTGTGCGGTTTTTATTTTTTGGGCTATAAACAAAAAAAGAGCGTAAATTTTGAAAAAAAACACAATATTTAAAAAAAATATATATATTTTTTTCTCAGTTTAGGCTGATACTTATTATTCTACATATTTTTCGTAAAAAAAAAAAAAAAAAATCGCAATAACCTGGTTTGCGCAAAAGTTATATTGCCTACAAAATAGGGGACATAATGATTATTTTTTTATTTATTTTTTACTAGGAATGGCGGCGATCTGCGTTTTTTTTCGGGACTGCAACATTATAGCGGACATATCGGATACTTTTGACACATTTTTGGGACCATTCATATTTATACAGTGAACAGTGCTATACATATGCATTGATTACTGTATAAATGTGACTGGCAGGGAAGGGGTTAACCACTAGGGGGCGGGGAAGGGGTTAAATGTGTATCCTGGGTGTGTTCTAACTGTGGGGGGTCACTGGGGGAGGTGACCGATCTGTGTCCCTATGTACAAGAGACACAGATCTGTCTCCTCTCTCACTGACAGGACGTGGAGCTCTGTGTTTACACACAGAGCTCCACGTTCCTGCTCAGTTACTGGGCAATCGCGGGTGCCCGGCGGCCATCGCGTCCGCCGGGCACGCGCACTGTGTTCCCAATGCGCAGCAAAGATGGATCAATGGGCTAGAATTTTATGGGGCACAGGATACCCAAAAAGACAAAAAGAGGTTACCAAAGTTATGAAGATTCTCGTAAGGCAGAATAAAAAAGTGATGTAATGTATTGTATTTTTGGAAGACAACTGTACTGAAAATCATACGATCTGGTATCATATGAGAAAAATTGTCACGCTTGTCCCATCGGAAAATTCAGCATTAACTGTCGTGATCAGTTCATTGAGAGCTGTGCTAATCATCAGATCATCGTATGATCACTTAGAAAGCGGTATTTTTCATATGATTTTCTGATCGGCCTTAACCACTTCACCCCCGGACCATATTTCTGGTCAAGGACCAGGCCACTTTTTGCGATTCGGCACTGCGTGGCTTTAACTGACAATTGCGCGGTTGTGCGACGTGGCTCCCAAACAAAATTGCTGTCCTTTTTTCCCACAAATAGAGCTTTTTTTTGGTGGTATTTGATCACCTCTGCAGTTTTTATTTTTTGCGCTATAAACAAAAAAAGAGCAACAATTTTGAAAAAAAATGAATACTTTTAACTTTTTGCTATAATAAATATCCCCAAAAATATATATAACATTTTTTTTTCCCTCAGTTTAGGCCGATACGTATTCTTCTACATATTTTTCGTAAAAAAATAGCAATAAGCGTTTATTGATTGGTTTGCGCAAAAGTTATAGCGTCTACAAAATAGGGGATAGTTTTATGGCATTTTTATAAATATTTTTTTTTTACTAGTAATAGCGGCGATCAGCGATGTTTATCGGTACTGTGACCTTATGGCGGACACTTCGGACACTTTTGACACATTTTTAGGACCATTGGCATTTTTATAGCGATCAGTGCTATAAGAATGCATTGATTACTGTAAAAATGTCACTGGCTGGGAAGGGGTTAACACTAGGGGGCGAGGAAGGGGTTAATTATGTTCCCTGTGTGTGTTCTGACTGAAGGGGGTGACTAGGGGAAATGACAAATCGCTGTTCATACATTGTATGAACAGACGATCTGTCATTTCTCCCTCTGACAGGACCAGGACCAGGACCTCTGTAACGAGCGATCGCGGGTGCCCGGTGGTGATCGCGCCCGCGGGGCACGTGCGTCGGCACCCAGGGCAAGCGGGGGCGCGAGCGCCCCTATTGGCTGAAATGCGAGATGACGTATAGCTACGTGATCTCACACAGCCGAGCCGACCTGCCGGCGGCTGGTCGGCTAGTGGTTAAGGTGTAGCAATAAAAATGAAAAATCCCTTTAAATAATGAATACTTTTAACTTTTTGCTATAATAAATATCCCCAAAAATATATAAAAAAAAAAAAAATTTTTCCTCAGTTTAGGCCAATACGTATTCTTCACATATTTTTCGTAAAAAAAAAAAAATCGCAATAAGCGTTTATTGATTGGCTTGCGCAAAATTTATAGCGTCTACAAAATAGGGGATAGATTTATGGCATTTTTATTAATATTTTTTTTTTTTATCGGCACTGTGACATTATGGCGGACACTTTTGACACATTTTGGGACCATTGTCATTTTTATAGCGATCAGTGCTATAAAAATGCATTGATTACTGTAAAAATGTCACTGGCAGGGTTAACACTAGGGGGCGATCAAGGGGTTAATTATGTTCCCTCATTGTGTTCTAACTGAAGGGGGGGTGGGACTGACTAGGGGAAATGACAGATCACTGTTTATACATTGTATGAACATGCGATCAGTCATTTCTCCCCCTGAAAGGATCGGGAGCAGTGTGTTTACTCTCTCTGTAACGAGCGATCGCGGGTGCCGGGCGGGGATCGTGCCCGCCGGGCACGCGCATTGGCACCAGGGGCGAGCAGGGGGCGCGCACGCCCCTAGTGGCTGAAATGCAAAATCAAGTTATATTACGTGATTTTGTGCAGCCGAGCCGACCTGCCACCGCAAAACTACGATGGGTGGTCGGCAAGCGGTTTAAAAATATTGTAGATTTGGTGTTTGTTTGGCTTTTTTTTGTTCTTTTTTTATATTTGTTCAGTCTGTAATTTGTTATATTAAAATTTTCAAAAATTAAATCTGATATAAAAAAAAGAATTTACAAAAAACGCATGTAATGAATTTCATTTCACTGCTTTTTCCTACAAAGAGTTAGATATTAACCACTTCCATACAGGGCACTTATACACCTTCCCGCCCAGACCAATTTTTAGCTTTCAGCGCTGTTGCACTTTGAATGACAATTACGCGGTCATGCTACACTGTACCCAAACTAAAATTTTATCATTTTGTTCGCATAAATAGAGCTTACTTCTGGTGGTATTTGATCACCTCTGGGATTTTTATTTTCTGCAAAAAAATAAAAAATTACCGAAAATTTTGAAAAAAAAAATTTGTTTTGTTTCTGTTATAAAACATTGTAAATAAGTAAGTTTTCTCCTTAACTAATGGGCACTGATGGTACTGCACTGACGGCCACTGGTAAGGCGACACTGATGGGCACTGATGAGGTGGCACTGATGCGGTGGCATTGATGGGCACTGATGATGGGCACTAATATGCGGCACTGATAGGCGGCACAGATGGGCACTGATAGGCGGCATGGATGGGCACTGATAGATGGCATGGATTGGCATGGATAGGTGACACGAATGGGCACAGATAGGTGGCATGGATGGGCACGCATAGGCGGCATGGATGGGCACTGATAGGCGGCATGGATGGGCACTGATAGGCGGCATGGATGGGCACTGATAGGTGGCACTAACGTACTAATGTATGTGTTGTACTAATGGATGCCAATCAGTGTCAAACAATAATGCCTGCCAATCAGTGATGCCCATTGTGGGCACTGATTGGCATCCATTATTTGTAATTGTCATCCCTTGGTGGTCTAGGGTGGCATACCTGTGGTGGGCATTCCAGGTGGTCTAGTGGCATCCCTGGTGGTCCAGTGTGGGCATCCTCGGGGGGCTGCGCTGATAATCGATCAGCGCAAACCCCCCTTTCAGAGGAGCAGCCGATCGGCTCTCCTCTACTCGCGTCTGACAGATAACCGTATTTTCCTGTTTACATCGTGATCAGCCGTGATTGGACACGGCTGATCACGTGGTAAAGAGTCTCCGTCGGTGTTGCAACAACGATCGCCGGGCTGCGCGCCCCCCAGGGACCCGCAGCGGCTCAATATCCTGACGTCCAGTCAGGATATTCAAACCACTTTGCCGCCGTCATTCTGTAATAGGGTGGGCGGCAAGTGGTTAAATATACTTTATATGTACTTTACATAATTTGCGTATCTGTACCACCTGGAGTAAAATATTTTCTGTCTAAATAAAACTATTGTCTTCATGATTACTTACCTTAATCATTGCTAAGAGAACTACCCTTTAGAGTCTGTAATAAAACTCAATTAAACCATGGTTTTTCTATGATAGCAAAGCATCTTTAAAGCAAACTTCTATTCCATCAACATAGTTAGTCTCCAAAGTAATTTTGCAAACAAAAAAAAATGGAACTAAATCCCGGAACAGCCAGCTCAAAACTGCCAGGATCGTATACTAAAAACAATTTTCTGGCATGTGATAAAACCCCAAAAGATAGAAAATAGTCTCAGACTGTGTTATCTCAATCCAGCACTCCTAATTTAATTAAAGGTTTTGAAGTCAACCATTCAAAATTGGAAACACAATTCACACCACAATATGTACTAATAATAACTGTGCTAAATACCTCTCATCTCCGTCATATCATAAAAGTACTCACACATTGTCAATCATCGCATTAAAAAATTTAAATTCATTCTACCTAGGGACTCATTTGTGAAATGAACTACTAACGTACACATTGTTGAACTGTCATCATTAAGAAAACTGTAGCCAGCCCCAAGCAAACCTGAATATATCTGTTAAATATTCTGTATAAAGCCTTACAGAACAAACAGTGCACAGTCCTCATGTACTTTATCTGCTGCTTAACTGCAAACAGGAACAGGGAACTTTATTATTATACAGAGAAGATAAAGGCCCGGATTCACGTAGAAGCACGCATCTTTGTGCGGGCGTAACGTATTCCTATTTACGTTACGCCTCCGCAACTTTGACAGGCAAGTGCAGTATTCTCAAACCAAAGTTGCGGCGGCGTAGCGTAAATAGGCCGGCGTAAGCCCGCCTAATTCAAATGTGGAAGATGTGGGCGTGTGTTATGTTAATTTAATGTGACCCCACGTAATTGACGCTTTTTACGAACGGCGCATGAGCCGTCCGTGAAAGTATCCCAGTGCGCATGCTCCAAATTAACCCGCAAGAAGCCAATGCTATCGACGTGAACGTAAATTACGCACAGCCCTATTCGCGAACGACTTACGCAAACGACGTAAAACGTGAAAAATTCGACGCTGTCCCGACATCCATACTTAACATTGGTACGCCTCATCTACGCCTCATATAGCAGGGGTAACTTTACGCCGGGAAAAGCCTAACGTAAACAGCGTATCTGTAATGCGACGGCCGGGCGTACGTTCGTGAATTGGCGTATCTAGCTGATTTACATATTTCTAGGCGTAAATCAGCGTACACGCCCCTAGCGGCCAGCGGAAATATGCAGTTAACATATGACGGCGTAGGATTGATTGATTGATTTAATAGATTTATAATGCGCCAAATACTGACCCGTCAGGGCAGTGTCTAAGTAGGAGACTTACGCTGGTCGTATCTTATACAAATTCTGGCGTATCTGATTCTTTGAATCAGGCGCCAAGATACGACGACTCAGAGATACGACGGCGTATCTGGATATAAGCCGTCGTATCTCCTACGAGAATCTGGGCCTTATCGTTTACCATAGAGCAGCTACAAACATATAAACACTGCCATCTACTGGCTGATGTAGCTGTTGCACAAAATTCATAAACACCATATTCCAACAATATCCAATTTACTATTCCGCATGACATACAAGGGTGTTTGTGTTAAAATTGGTGTGGCCCCATCATTTTACAAAGTGACCTTGTGTATTTATTACATAACCACTTTGTCTTTTTTAACCCACTATAATCACACTGAAATGAGAACTGTTCTTTACATCAGGGTTGATGACATGCCCCAAGGATGTTTTTGATGCCCCCCGGCTCACAGGATTTGGGTGTCATTCAACTGAGGGGAAGGATCAGTTGCAAGAACCTGAAGGGGACAGGGAGGTACAAATCTTAGAGTCAGGCTTTGATGGCAAAGAATATACAGAATTCGTATTTGTTTCATAGTTTAAAACCCTAACCTCCCTTCAGTGCTTGATGAATATGTTCCAATGAACAGAATACACTCTAGTACAGTAGACTATAAAGCACTACATAGAATATTGTGATATAACACAAAGACCCCAGGCCATAGTGGGACATTGTGAAGAGATTCCTACGTAAACATACATGATTTAACTATTATGGTAGAGGTGCCTTTCTCAAACTTTCTAACCTAGAGGAACCATGAAATAATTTTCAGGTCTTGGAAACTTACGTTAAAACCAATTAATTGGGGGTCAGTGGGAAAATGTCCCTCTTACATAGTAGTGAGAATGCCTCCTTTACAGATAACTAAAAAGATCATTGGTGTCTTGCCACTGATGTTACCAAGGGGTGTTGGTTGTAGAACTATGCAGATGCCATCAAATGTGAGGTCAACCAGCCACAGCTCAAGGAACCCCTAGCAACCTCTGGGGGTACTTTAGGTTTCCATATAACCTTGTTTGAGAATGGCTGATATAGAGAGATGGTGAAGGTATACCCCCAAGATCTATATGGAAGGAGGGTTGTCATGGTGAACTTATTAGAACAAGGTGCTTTGTTGTAGCTTTGTGTGTAGTATGTAAAGAACTTTATGTAGATGACCCTTAAAGGACAATTGCACTTTTTGTTTTTTTCAATATGGTAATGGCCATAACCAACATATTAAAGTGGTTCTAAAGCCTCAAAATTTTACCTATTGATGCATTACGGTGAAAAACTTTCTCTGCTGTAGGATCCCCTCAGCCCTCCTTAATCTTACCAGAGCTCGATCCGATCCAGTGACATGTACGAGAGCAGCAGCTCCCATTGCTTTCTCCCTCCTCATTGGGCAGATAGATGCAATGGCTCCCGATGCTACTAATCTGTCGAATGAGGTGGGAGACAGCCCAGAGAGGTTCTGCTCTCATGCACGTCGCTGGATCAGATCGGGTTCAGGTAAGAATAATGCCGCGTACACAGTTCGATGTGAGATTTTGGACTAAAATTCCGACCGTGTGTAGTCTTTATCTGACTTTTTCAGTCGGAATTTCCAACAATAAAAAATTGAGAGCTGGTTCTCAAATTTTCCGACAAAAAAGGTTCTTGTCGGAAATTTCCGATCGTCTGTATGCAATTCCGATGCACCAAAAACCAAGCATGCTCAGAATCAAGTCAACGCATGCTTGGAAGCATTGAACTTCATTTTTCTCGGCTTGTCGTAGTGTTGTACGTCACCGCGTTCTTGACAGTCGGAAATTGTGTGTGACCGTGCGTATGCAACACAAGTTTGAGCCAAGATTTAGTAAAAATCCACGGTTTTCTTGTCGGAATTTCCGATCTTGTGCATGCGGCATTAGGGTAATCCAATCAATTCCAGTGACGAGAGAGCTGGGGGGACAGGCTGAGTCCTGCTGTCTGTGTAAATGGACACGGCAGTGGGGCTCAAAAACGAGCACGCAAAAGTGCCCCCATGGGAAGCAGCTTCTCATGAGGGGACTGGACAGAGAGGAGGAGCCAAGAGGTCTGGGGCTGCTATTGTGCAATTTCGTTGTACAGAGAGGGTTAGTACAGGGATATTTGTTATTTTCCTCTGTGATCAGCAGAGCCCGCCGAACACAGTGCTTGCTGCCCACTCCCAGTAGTCATCTGACAGCCTCCAAGAGCTGGCGGTCTATGCTGTAGCCATCATTCGGCAAGTGGTTAAGAAGATCTCACCTGTCATGACCAGGATCTGAACCCACACAAGCTGTGCTCCATCCGGCAGTAGCTGTTCTTGCTGAGACACCTGAGATGCTGGACAGCATGTTATAGAATAGGAATGACCTTCGAGTTCGAGTCGAACTCATGTTCGACTCGAACATTGCCTGTTCGCCAAACAGCGAACAATTTGGGGTGTTCGCAGCAAATTCGAAAAGCCGCAGAACACCCTGCAAAAGTCTATGGGAGAAATCTAAAGTGCTAATTTTAAAGGCTTATATGCAAGTTATTGTCATAAAAAGTGTTTGGAGACCTGGGTCCTGCCCCAGGGGACATGTATCAATGCAAAAAAAGTTTTAAAAAAACGTCATGCTTAAAGTGAAACAATAAAAGTGAAATATTCCTTTAAATTTCGTACCTGGGGGGTGTGTAAAGTATGCCTGTGAAGCAGCGCGTGTTTCCCGTGCTTAGAACTGTCCCTGCACAAAGTGTCATTTCTGAAGGATAAAAAGTCATTTAAAAATCACTGCTCCCGAAAAAAACTGCCATTTAAAAAAAAAATTTTTTGCATTGATACATGTCCCCTGGGGCAGAACTCAGGTCCCCAAACACTTTTTAGGACAATAACTTGCATAGTAGCCTTTAAAATTAGCACATTAGATTCCAAACGTTCGAGTCCCATAGACTTGGGAAATGGGGTTCTAAAGTTCACACAAACTTGGTGTGTTAGCAGGTTCTGGTGCAAACCGAACTTGGGGGTGTTCGGTTCATCTCTATTATAGAACCCTAGATCGAAACCTCGGCCAGATCCACGTACATCGGCGTAATTTTAAGCAATTTACGCCGCCGCTACTTTGAGAGGCAAGTGCTGTATTCACAAAGCACTTGCGTCTGAAGTTTACGGCGGCGTATCGTAAATGTGTCGGCGTAAGGGCGCGTAATTCAAATGACTAAGATGTGGGCATGTTTTATGTTAATTCAACTTGACCCCATGTAAATGACGTTTTTTTTGAACGGCGCATGCGCCGTCCGTGGGGGTAGCCCAGTGAGCATGCTCAAAATCACGTCGCAAATAGTCAATGCTTTCGACGTGAACGTAATTTACGCATAGCCCTATTCGTAAATGTTTTACGCAAATGACGTAAACGACGGAAAAGTTTACGCTGGCCCGACGTCCATACTTAACATTGCGTACGCCTCATAGAGCAGGGGTAACTATACGCCAGAAAAAGCCTTACGCAAACGACGTTAAAAAATGCACCGGGCGGACGTACATTCTGAGAATCGGCGTATCTAGCTAATTTGCATACTCTACGCGGAAATCAACGGAAGCGCCACCTAGCGGCCAGCGTAAATATGCACCTAAGATCCGACGGCGTACTAAGACGTACGTCAGTCGGATCTAGCCCACATTCAGGCGTATCTTGTTTTGTGGATACAAAACAAAGATACGCCGGCGCATCGTAGAACTTACGCGGCATATCAATAGATACGCCGCTGTAAGTTCTTCGTGGATCTGGGCCCTCAGGTCTATTCCAGTATGGTGTGCAATGGAAATATATGAAAAACTTGTTTCATGTGGCGGTTCGAAATAAAACTTGCCCAGCATTAATCTATAGGGACCCCGATGGAAAAATGCCACGGGATTCATGTTGGAAAATTCAATATCACCAAGTTCCTAACGTGGTTCTACGTGGACCATGAACTTTTGCACCACCTCTTTTATAAAGCAAACAAAAAACACTTATTTATAGAATTAGTGGCAATAAACTCTCTATAAACAATAGACACTCAGAAGAAAATACTGTGCTGTAAAAATATATATATATTTGAGCTATCTGGTTATTATTAACTTTACACAGTATCTTAAAATGTATTTTAAATATGTAGCAGTTAGGCTTTAAAATTTTAAAGGCTAGACTCATGCAATTCCATTTTATATGTTTGTAAACTGTCCACGTTATGGGCTTTTTGCTATTTTAATTTGTTTGAACTAGAAAAAGCTGTTAAGACTGCTGCTTTCTTGGCATTTTTTCATTTTCTGCTGTAATTGTACTAATACTGTACAGAAACATTATACGTATAAGGAAAAAAAGCAATCTTCATATATAACTGGCAAAAGCTGTCATGTTATATGCGGCAACTACAAGTTTTAATCTTAAATTCGGCAAACACAGTGATCACCTATTTAAATCTGACAAAGGCAAAGTACTCTTGGACTAACGTATCTAAACCCAAGCGCATCTAAGCCCAAGAACAAAAATGTGGCATATTGTAGTTTTTCGGTCCTTAAAATGATAAATACCATATTTATCGGCGTATACGGCACACTTTTTTGGGGGGCAAAATCGGGGGTGCGCGATATACGCCAATACCCGCTTTTCCACACTGAGTTTGAATACTGCTCCGACATATACCGAGCGCAGTACACTCGTGTATAGTCGGGCAGTCTCGGCTCCTCCCGCGCTCACGTCCTGGACGTACAGGACTTGAGCGCGACACTAGCCGAGCCTGCCCGAGTGTACTGCGCTCGGTATATGCCGGCGCAGTATTCAAACTCAGCGTAGGAAAGCGGGAAACGAGCACGGAGGACGCCGCAGACGGACGCTGGACCCGACGAAGAGGACACCCGAAGCCGCAGACAGACGCCGGACCCGACGAGGCCGCCGATGGACGCCGCGCAAGACACCAAAACTGTAAGTACAAAATCATTTTTTCCACAGGAATTCCGGGCCAACTTTAGGGGTGCGCGCTATACGCGGGAGCGCACTATACCCCAATAAATACGGTACCTTTTTTTTCTCTTTTTTATAAGCGATCACATTCCCTCTGTTCTCAGCTATATAAGAGCTGGGGGAGGAGAAGCAACTGAGCTTCCCAGTGAAAGGCTATACGGGGCGGGCGTGTCAGGACAATACTGATCTGGAGGAGAGCAGGCTGAGTTTCCAGCACAGCTAGAGAACTGACCACGCTGTGTTCTCCTGCTTGGTGTGGTCAGTTTCTAATAGGAAAGCAGAAGGATTGGCAGGAACACCAGGGATTTCATATAAAGAAAGCAATACAAAGAGAAAAAGAAAGATTTTCTCACAAGTACATACTACAGCAGGCCAGTGTTGCCAACTAACAGCATTTTTACTGGCAGTCAGTAAAAAAATTGGCACTTTTCTCTTGCCAGTAAATGCCAGTAAGAGGCAAAGGTTGCCAGTAAAAAATATGTCTGTGACATTCGGAACAGCTTGGGTCTGGAGGATGCTGAGACCATCCAAGTGCCTGCTTAAATATGTTCAGGTGGTGCTGGCGGGGGGACGTCTGGTGGAGGCGGTGTCTGAGCGTGTAGTGTGATGTCATGGTGCAAGGGAGCGGCCGGAGCCTTGTGTGTGGGTCTGCA
The DNA here is from genome assembly GCF_905171775.1 of Rana temporaria. Classification (NCBI taxonomy): domain Eukaryota; kingdom Metazoa; phylum Chordata; class Amphibia; order Anura; family Ranidae; genus Rana; species Rana temporaria. The sequence continues at coordinate 403,793,128 of NC_053493.1, read as the reverse complement.
GGATTGGAGTAAGGCAAGCCAGGAGCGGGACTGTCAGTGCTGTTTGGACTGGAGGGGACTAAAGGGACCACCTGGCATGGAAAGAGACTAACACTATGACTCAGGAGGAGACCTTTCGTGTCGGTGAGGTGTCATCCGCATATGTGCTGCTGCACACTGCTGTCAGTATCACTGTGAGAGTCAGTTTCATGAGTGCATCGCCCCATAAAATATATGCTTTTTGCCTTAATATCTACCTTAAATCACATTGCCAATTGCAAATTGTACTTGTTTGTAGCCTAAATACTGGCATTTGCACTTAAAACTGTAATTTTGTAACTTTTGGATCTGCCAGTAAAAACTTGGGTGTGTCAGTAAATTTCAATCTGGGAGGTTGGCAACTCTGCAGCAGGCACGTATCAGGAATATTAGATGTTGTGGTAACCAATAGGGATGAGCCCGATGTTCGAGAAGAACGTAAGTTCGACTCGAACATCGGGTGTTCGCCGAATAGCGAACAATTTGGAGTGTTCGCGGCAAATTCGAAAGCCATGGAAATCCCTTTAAAAGTCTGTGGAACAAATCAAAAGTGCTAATTTTAAGGGCTTTTATGCAAGTTAGTGTCATAAAAAGTGTTTGGGGACCCGGGACCTGCCCCAGGGGACATGTATCAATGCAAAAAAAAAACATTTTAAAAATTGCAGTTTTTTCGGGAGCAGTGATTTTAATAATGCTTAAAGTGAAACAATAAAAGTGAAATATTCCTTTACATTTTGTACCTGGGGGGTGTCTATAGTATGCCTGTAAAGTAGCGCATTTTTCCCATCTTTAGAACAGTCCCTGCACAAAATGACATTTCTAAAGGAAAAAAGGTAATTTAAAACTACTCGCGGCTATATTTAACTGTCAGTTCCCGGCAATACAGATAAAATTATTGAAAAAAAACGGCAGTCCATTACCAGGCCCTTTGGGTCTGGTATTAATATTAAGGGGAACCCCGAACCAATATGTAAAAAAAAATTGTGTGGGGGTCCCCCCTCAAATTCCATACCAGGCCCTTCAGGTCTGGTATGGATTTTAAGGGGAACCCCGGGTCAAAAATATTCTAAAAGCTGCATCAACACCTGGAAGCCCTTCATCGTGTAATAAAGGTGTCTGTTGAGACGGAGTGAGCCATGACCGGAGCTTGGCAAAGGCTGCAGATTGGACAATTTCCTCAACAAACACACTACTGAAGCCTTGAGGAAAAATATGTTTTTTTATAAAGGAAGTCTCTGGAATATGTCCCTATTGCCCCCCTTATAAATCTGACACCTTTTGTATGATTTTAATGAAAGTTAATGTGAACGCATAATAAAAAAAAAATGTCAACAGATTTCTAACATCTAATGCCACGTACACACGAACATTTTTCGGCTTCTAAAAAATGATGTTTTTTAAAAATGTAATTTAAAACGATCATGTGTGGACTTCACAGCATTTTTCGGGTTCTGAAAAACGACAAAAAAAAATTCGAACATGCTCTATTTTTTCACAACGTTTAAAAAAAAAAAAACTTTTTCAGGTTGTAAAAAATTATCATGTGTGGGCTTTAACGACGTGAAAAACCCGTGCATGCTCAGAAGCAGGTTATGAGACGGGAGTGCTCGTTCTGGTAAAACTACCGTTCGTAATGGAGTAAGCACATTAATCACGCTGTAACAGACTGAAGAGCGCGAATTATCTTTTACTAACACAAAATCAGCAAAAGCAGCCCCAAGGGTGGCGTCATCCGCATGGAACTTCTCCTTTATAGTGCCGTCGTACGTGTTGTACGTCACCGCGCTTTGCTAGAGCATTTTTTTTTAACGATCGTGTGTGGGCAACATCGTTTTAATGATGAAGTTGGAAAAAACTTTTTTTTTTTCTAGAGGCTAAAAACTTTGTTTTTTACAAGCCGAAAAATGATCGTGTGTACGCGGCATAACTGTCAAAGTGCTTGAGTGATATTGGTAAGATGTCAAAAAGATGATATTTAAATAATCCAAGAGGAAGCAAATGATAGGTGTGATTTTATATATAGACTAAAATTCCTACCTCCCTATCCTACCCTTTTGTTGGATTTTTTTTAACGATTATTTTTTTAGCCAAGCAAGCGAGTTTATGGACATTGTTCTAGCTCCTTGACAATGGAGTAACACAAATCTGCTTCTAATTAACAGGTTCTCTCATCTTTACTTATACACCAAATATCGGAGTGTAAAATATCAGATTTCCATTTGAAGCTAATCTCCAAGCAAATATAAAACACCACTCTGAAAGTGATTGTAAAGTCTTGTTTTTTTAGTTAAACTTACCTGCTTTGAGTAATTGTTTTGCACAGAGCAGGCCCGATCCTCCTTTTCTCTGGTCCTGCTTTGGCTTTACTGGCCCCTCCCTCCAGCCGAGTGCCCCCACAGTAGAGAGAAGATAGTCACCGCTCCAATTTGGTATGTGGATAAATCCGTATCCTCTCAGAGAAACCCAGGTGCCGGCAATGCACAAAGCAATTGTAGAAAGAAATGTTTGTACAGCTATCATAGCTATGAGTAAGCACTGATTGTAGTGCGAAAAGTCAGCTGTATGCCCCTGTCTTTGCTGTGATGTATGGTGTTTGATAACTTTTATCAATAAAAGGCAACCGAGAAGGTTTTTCCAGAGTGTGGCTGTCCAAACATTTCTTTCTACAAATGCCCCCACAGTAAGCAGCTTGTTATGGGGGCACCTGAGCCGAGTCACAGCTCCGTGTGTCCATTCAGACATGGAGCAACAGCCAGGCCCCAACCCTTTCACTCTCCAATCTGTCTTTCACAATGTCACGGTACCGCTAACAATCGCAGAACACTACCGTTACTAGCAAAATAAAATAATAATAAAAATACCATAAAAATTCTAAAATCTTTCCCATAGTTTGCAGACGCTATAACTTTTGTGCAAACCAATCAATATACGCTTATTGTGATTTTTTTTTACCAAAACTATGTAGAAAAATATATAAGCCTAAACTTATGAAGAAATTCGTTTTTTTATTTGGGGGATATTTATTATAGCAAAAACTAAAAAATATAATTAATTTTTCAAAATTGTTGCTCTTTTTTTGTTGATCAAATACCACCAAAAGAAAGCTCTATTTGTGGGAAAAAAGGACGTCAATTGTGTTTGGGTTCAGCAGCGAATGACCGCGCAATTGTCAGTTAAAGCGACGCAGTGCCAAATTGTGAAAAGTACTCTGGTCAGGAAGGAGGTAAAATCTTCCGGGGCTGAAGTGGATAAATAGACCCTTGAATGTGCAATCACTCGCCTATCCTATTGGGTGAAAAAAAAAAACCTTATAAAAGAACTAGAAAATGCATTTCCTGCAGAAAATGCGTGGGAATGCTGAATAGCTGAATTGCTAAAGCTAACTGGATGAATAGCTTAAATCCGTAAGAAAAAGTTAAAGAAGTAAGAATAGTTGGAAAGGTAGGAAAAGCTTTTTTTTTAAAAAGCTGAATACTAAACTGGATTGTTAGCTTTAAAAGTTTGCAAAGAATAAGCCCAATACACACTCTGTTTAATCGCAAAACATTCCTGAAATGATCACTAAACTTAAATAGCTTTATCACAAAAACTGTAAAAGATATCAAACTGAAAAGATATAGCCAGATAGCTGAACATTTTAAAGTTTAAAGTTTGTTTGGCATCTGTAGGTGAAAGTATGAAGGAGCTGAAACTTTTGGGAGCGGACAAAGATTTTAAGAGGATTTGAGGCATGCTCTCATTGACTTCAATGTTAAAAAAGTGTGGAAAAAGTGTAATTGCGCTAAACCAAAAGTGGTATTCCTATTAAGGAAACACATATAAGGGGCAAAGGCCCAATGTAAAACTATTGTGCCTAGTAATAAATTAATAACAGACAACATTAAATAAAGTGATACATATCAAAGTGCAGTGATACATGTTGCCAGATAAGGCTCAAACTAACTTAAAAATATACCTGCAAATGAACATATAAATACATATACACCCTATCCATCTAATGCAAGATGAATAGCAATTGAAGATGGAGATGTATTGATCATAAAAAAATCAATAAATAGGTAATGTCCCAGTGAGTGAAGACAGTCCATAGATGAGCTGCAAATTAAACACCCGTGCACAATCCGACTGATGAATGTTTGTGATCCCAGCAAACCTCATGTGAATCCACCACCATTATTCAAAAATCTGCTTACCAGATGCAAAGGTCCTCATGGACCAAACCCAGCATATCACTCCAATAGGGAACTGGTTAGTGGTGTGTCCACGATATAACAGAACTTCACATATAGACTCAATGGCATGGATCATATGAAAGAGAGAAGTGCTTTACATAGCATAAAATCAGGGGTATTTTATTAAAAAAGACAGCTCACAGGTATAAAACTCACATTTCAGAAGATATTAGAAAGCTTCAAGCCTGTAGCGCCGGCCGGACGCTTCCAGGAAAAAAAACACTCGTGTAGAGATTACAGCGATGAGGGGGATGACGTCAGCATGTCGCTCGCTCCGCCCGACGCGTTTCGTGATAGGTCACTTCGTCTCGGGGCACGAAAAAAAAAGTGTTAAAATTCTTGATATAATAAAAAGTATAAATAGTACAAAAAAATTGAAGAAGTCCCATCATTGGCTGAAAGAGCTGAACATTTTAAAAGTTGAATGGTTTTAATAGCTGAAAGTATGCAGAAGTTACGCAGAGCCAAAAAACGTACGTAATAATACAATTAAAATTAAGAATAATAAAAAAAACGAATAACAATACTGAAAGAGCTGAACATTTTAAAAGTTGAATGGTTTTAGCTAAAAGTATGCAGAAGTTGCGCAGAGCCAAAAAACGTACGTAATAATACAATTAAAATTAAGAATAATAAAAAAAAATGAATAACAATACTGGGAATGCTTGGAGAGCATATCATTTTAATATAAATGCAAGATGAGGTTGTCTCATTATATTGAACAGGAGTCTACGCTCTATGCAGGCCATACCGCTGTTTTTTTGTATATAGATCCCTGAATGTTTGTAATCGTTAGCTTGTAATATTGTATGAAAAAAAATAATCTTACAAAAATTGTACTATTATTAACAACAATTGTTATTAGAAAGATGAAGGCTATATAATACGTATTGCCTCGCTATCATTCTCCCCATTGCACATTGGGATATAAAGAAGACAGATGAACAAAGCTATTGAATGGTTTGATCAACACAATTTAATAAAAAGCATTAAATGATGCAGAAAAAGAACCCAGAGCATTGGATAGCGGAGCAACGGAGAAAAAATAATGTGCCTTTCCAATTTGAAGGTGAATAATTACTAATGGTTATGGATTTTTATCTCACAGCGTGTTAATTTTTTTCCGTGTCAGTAGCTTATTTAACACAGAGGCTATTACTCAGAGAAGCCGGGCCACAGACATATCGGAGCTGTCAAGATGTTAATAAGACAGGTGACAGTAGCAGAAATCTCTTGGCATAAAGTGACAGCATTTTTTAAAAAGATTTTTTATATAATTTTTTTTTCATATACAGTATATTACACACACATATATTAGATGTGACACAAGCCTAGAACATAGCTCATTACTGTTTCAAAAATGGACACTGATTTAGCCAAATCTATGATTCCCTGACCGTTTTATCAGATTGCTGCACTGAGAAGGAAAATAATTGTGATCGGCACTGTGGTAGGATACATGTAATGGATGACTTATTTAAAATATTTTTTTCATGCAAAGAAAGTGCAGAACTTTTTTTTCTATTTTTCCAAAAGTTCTCCAGAAGTCTTCTAAAAATGCAATAAAAAGAATAAAAAAAAAAGTTCTCCAGAAGTCTTCTAAAAATTCAATAAAAAAATAAATAAAATAAAAAAGTTCTCCAAAAGTCTTCTAAAAATTCAATAAAAATAATAAAAAAAGAGTTCTCCAGAAGTTATCTAAAAATATTATAAGAAGAATAATAAAAAAAAGTTGCATGCGGAACTCCAGAAATTCAGCAACTTTGTAAAATCTGCAGGCACGCTATGAGTTAAAGCATTTGTTAACCAAAAAAAAATGGTACCTTCTCCTTTAACCACTTAAGACCCAGACCAAAATGCAGCTAAAGGACCCGGCCAGTTTTTGCGATTCGGCACTGCGTAGCTTTAACTGACAATTGCGAGGTTGTTTCCCACAAATAGAGCTTTCTTTTGGTGGTATTTGATCACCTCTGCGTTTTTTGTAATCGAGTCGAACACACGCTCAACCGTTCGTTGAATTACGAACGTTTTGGGCCGTTCGCGCCAAATTCGAGTGGCGTGTCACGGCCCATAATTCACTGTGGCATCGCAGTGCATTGCTGGCTGATGATTAACCAAGCATGCACTATGACCCGCATGCTTGGCCAATCACAGTGTGGAAAAAAAATGGAGAGCCATAATTGGCCAAAGCCAGGGTGGCTTTGGCCAATTATGGCTCAGGGGGTTTAGTACATGCCCCACACTATATAATGCTGCCTGGAAGTTGGCTTTGTGTAGTGTGTTGGTGGTTTACAGAGTGAGACAGAGAGAGAGAGTGTCATTTTTTGGAGTTAAATAGAGCAGGCAGGCAGGCTAGTCAGTTAGAGTTACAGTGTGTACAGGATATATATGCATCCCAGGTGTTGTATATATATATTTATACCCTGTATTGAGTTTAGATAGATCCGCTCTTCCTAATATACTGACAGGCAGGCAGGTGATTGTGCTAGCTGCAGTATTTTCATGTGGTGTACTGTCTTTGTCCTCTGTACAGTGTGCACCTAAAGCTACGTCAATAGATTTGCTGGTGTTCCTCATATTAATTCCTAAAGGCAGTAGAGCTGCACGATTCTGGGAAAAATGAGAATCACGATTCTTTTGCTTAGAATGAAGATCACGATTCTCTCACGATTCTCAAAAAAAAATGCATGGTGCTTTTGTTAGCATTGGTGCTATTGAGGGGTGGCAGGCAGTTCATTCTCAAATGAATAGGCTGTTCTGCAGCAAGGCACATACTCTAATGCATCACATAGATGTGAAGTTGAACCTTTAAAACACAGTCAGGAGGTCGAGGGGCATCAAAAACCACAGCAGTGATAGCTGATAATAGCATGGCTGTTTTGTACAACGTCACTACAGTACTACCCTATCTCACTACGCACTCACTGCTGTGCTCCTCGTTTCCCAAGACATGTGTGAACACTGTCTGTGTCTCTGCACCGCCCATGCCCAGCGGCGCGCCGCTTCACGCATTGAACTGACGTCAGTTCCGGTTGCTGACATAATTTCCGATATCCGCAATTTGCGTTCCACGCTGGTTACCTGGAACAGGCGGCTACATATAAAGTTAGCGGGTCATTCCGCGTGGAGATCGCAGGGGGGGTGAATCGAGATTGTGATATTCTTGCGATTAATCGTGCAGCTCTAAAAGGCAGGGATCTTCTCATATTAATACCACAGGCAGGGGATCATTCTGTAAGTATTTTCACGTGGTGTACTGTGTCCTCCACAGTGTGCACCTAAAGTCACATGAATACAATTGCTATTGTTGTCAAATTAATATCACAGGCAGTGGCCGATCAGCAAGTATTTTCCATTCCTGCGCCCTCCAAATCCTACCTGCAAATGGAAGGAGACAACAGGAAGTGAGAGGAAATTTACCCCTAGGAAGGGAAATTATCTTCTGTAAGAGTTGTCTCCTGTCCACTGATGCTTTATCACCAATCCTTGTTTCACTAAAAAACCCAAATTTTCAAAAAATAATTTGGCATTGGGACAGAAAGTGAGGTGCAATCTTTTGAACAGATGCGCACAGACAGCAAAACAAATGTTACAGGGGTGATAACCCTTCTCTATTTTCTCCAAAAAGCTTAAAAATAGATTTTTTGGCTGCAGCTACACTTTAAAAAAGTACCAGTTCAAAATTACAAACAGATAACTATTACATTAAAGCCGCAAACAGTTTTAAATGACTTTTTTCTAATAGTAATGTAATTGTGTGCAGGGACAGTTCTAAACACGTGCCACTTCACAGGCATACTATAGACACCCAGCAGGTACGATGTTTAAAGGGATTTTTAAAAAAAAATTCACTTTAAGCATCCTTAAAATCACTGCTCCTGAAAAAACGACCGTTTTTAAAAAGTTTTTTTGCATTGAAACATGTTCCCTGGGGCAAGACCCGGGTCCCCAAACCTGTTTTAGGACAATAACTTTCAAATTAGCCTTTAAAATTAGCACTTTTGAATTCGAACGTTCGAGTCCCATAGACTTCAATGGGGTTCTAAAGTTCGTGCGAACGTTCGTTCTGTTCGAAGGTTCTGGTGCGAACCGAACCGAGGGGTGTTCGGCTCATCCCTAATATATATACAGTATACACACAGGTGAAACTTGAAAAATTTGAATATCGTGCAAAAGTTCATTTATTTTACTAATGAAACTTAAAAGGTGAAACTAATGTATGAGAGAGACTCATGACATGCAAAGCAACATAGTTCAAGCCGTGATTTGTCATAATTGTGATGATTATGGCTCAGATGAAAGATGGGACCCAAACCAAGTACTGAGTACATACGCATGCTTCTACTTTTCAGAGGCCCGATATTGTTCTATGTACAATACTTGTTTTATTGATTGCATGTAATATTCTAATTTTCTGAGATTGTGGATTTGGCGTTTTCATGAGCTGTAAGCCATAATCATCACAATTATGAAAAATCACGGCTTGAACTATCTTACTTTGCATGTAATGAGTCTCTATCATATATTAGTTTCACCTTTTAAGCTGCATTAGTGAAATAAATTTGGCCCTGGACTTTATCCAGACTGGCCCACTTTGACAGGTCTCTCCCATGGCGGCCGGACAACTCCCGCCACCCAAGCCCCTCTCCCCCTAAACTAGCCACTAGCCGTTCTACTTTATTAGAGTAGAACGGCTGGTACTGGTACTCTTATAGGCAATACCAGTGGGGCAGCTAGACATTATTTCACCCAGGGCAGTTCGATGCTCCCCCTTTATGGTACAAGATTAGGCAGAAGTGAGAAACTCCCAGGCCATAGCTGTTGAGTCTGCTGTCTGTCCCCTCCCCCATGCTCCTCTGTCGTCCCCCCTGCTCCTCTGGTCCTCCCCCTGCTTCTCTGTTCCCCCCAGGTGAGCGCTGCGGGGGGGGAGAGGAGGTGAGCGCTGCGGGAAGGGAGAGACAGAGGAGTGGAGGGGGGCAGCGGTCCGCTGTCACTGAAGCCGGCCCACTGAGCCATCGGCCCACCGGGAAACTCCCTGTAGTCCCAATGGCCAGTCCATCCCTGTGTATGTATATATATATATATATATATATATATATATATATATATATATATATATATATATATATATATATATATATATATATATATATACATATAACGGTATATATAGTGCCAACAGTTTCAGCAGCTCTTACAATATGAAGAAAGATAGTACAATACAGTTCAATACATTGAATTAGAAAGGTCTTACATTCTAAAGGGAGGGGGAGGTGGTACAAAAAATAATAGCTACAGGTAGGGGCATATCTGCCATGAGGCAAACAAGGCTGCCTATAAGTGCAAATCAGTGCAGCCAATCAGTGCCAACCAGTGCTGCCAATCAGTGCCCATCAGTACGACCTATCAGTGCCCACCAGTGCAGCCCATCAGTGCCCCCTATCAGTGCCACCTATTAGTGCCCATCAGTGCTGCCTATCAGTGCCCATCAGTGCCTCGTATCAGTGCAGCTTCATCAGTGTCTCTTACTCTGTGCCCAATAGGGCCGCCTCTGCCCTGATTACCCCATCCTATGTTCCGCTGAACCCATTCTCTCCTCCACTGAACACATATGTGGCACTTGGATAAATCATGTCTCAGGGTCTAATGAGGAAGCTGTAGCTGTTCACTTATCAGAGCCGGAGACAAAAACAGTATACCAAGGCTGGGGTGGGACACATTTAGAATGGAAGAGGCCCCTGATTTTAGTCTTGCTTAAGACAGCACAAAACCAAAATACACCACTAGCTACAGGGGATGATCTGATGGGTTGGCTGAAGTACAGTTTTTAAGTGGAGGTGGGGTAGACTTCTCTGTGAAAAGAGTTTTGAGAGATCACCCAAAAATGGATGGGGTAGAAGCTACGTGGACATACTGGGGTGGGAAGTTCTAGAGAATAGGGCAGGTTCTGGAGAAGTCCTAGAGGAGAGCATGGGAGGAGGTAACAAGGGAGCTGGAGAGCAAGAAGTCTTGGGAGTTGACAGTTGACAATTTGGGCGATATGTCAAGATGAGGTTGGTGAAGCTGTGGATGGCTTCTTTTTTTTAATAGGATGCCATATTTCCTCTTTTTTAATTACATTTTTTTTCTTAAGGCCCCTTTCACACCGACACGTTTTTCAGGCAGTTTAGCGCTAAAAATAATGCTGCTATACCGCCAGAAAAAAATATGCCCTGTAGTCTTTGGTGTGAAAGCCTGAAGGCTTTCACACTGTAGCGGTGCGCTAGCAGGTCCGCTCCAAATATCCTGCTAGCCGCATCTTTGGAGCGGTGAAGGAGCGGTGAAGGAGCAGTGTGTTTACCGCTCCTACACCACTCCGTCCCATTGAAATCAATGGGAAACCGTGGTAATACTGCCCGCAATGCGCCTCTTCAAAGGCGCATTGCGGGCGGTATTAACCCTTATTTGGCCGCTAGCTGGGGTTAAAACCGCACTGCTAGCGGCCGAATATCACGGCAAATACGATGGTATAGAAGCGCTAAAAATTGCGGCGCTATACCGCCAGCGCACCTCCTGCACCCAGTGTGAAAGGGGCCTTACAGTCATGACAGATGTACATTCACATTCTGTATACCAAATACTTTTACAAACCTAAACATATACCCTTTCTGGTAAAATTAGTGTTGATATCATGACTGCGCTGTAGATAGCCTGCAGAGAGCAGAGATGTGGGTGAGTCCAGCATATATACCGCATTTATCGGGCTATAACGAGCCCCGGCGTATAGCGCGCACCCCCGAACTCGAAGGAAGATTCCTGCAAAAAATATTTACAGTTTGGATGCCCCTCGTCGGTGTCTTCCCCGTCGTCCATCGCGTCCTGCCTGTCGTCCATCGCGTCCATCGGCAGCCTCGTCCGGTCCAGCGTCCTTCTGCGGCCATCGTGGTGTCCTCCCTGCTCAATCCCCGCTTCCAGCGCTGTGTTCGAACCACTGCGCCGACATATACCGAGCGGAGTACACTCGGGTATAGTCGGGCGGGCTTGGCTCCTCTCGCGTAAAGGACGTACAGGATGCACAGGACGTGACCGCGAGAGGAGCCGAGCCTGCCCGACTATACCCGAGTGAACTGCGCTCGGTATATGTCAGCGCAGTGGTTTGAACAAAGCGCGGGAATCGGGTATCGGCGTATATCGCGCACCTACGATTTTGCCCTGATTTTCAGGGCAAAAAAGTGTGTGGTATACGCCGATAAATATGGTACATTATACACTGCCTGCAGAAAATGACAGGAGGGGGCGGAGGCAAGACCAGACACCCTGTACAATGAGAGAGAGCAGCAGTGACCGGTCTTACAGGAATCTCCTGTACAGAGGGAAAGGGTAGTATTTTCAATTGGGATTACTGCACAGATCTGGAAGAAATAAACAAAGGACGTCTCGATTCGAATAAGAATCCACATACCACATGATGTTCAATATGCATGGTGCATTCATAGTTTTCTGTGCACGCTGCAATACAAATAATACTGCTTTGTGCCTTCTGTTAGGTGCACTATAGAATGCACATGTCAACAGTTTTACTTACAAATTAATTACAATTTAAAAGAATAATGAATGTGACCGGCTCAGTGAGCAATGAAATTTGCATACACCACTCATCAAACCCCAAACACTATGCTGTCATGGGAAACAATATAGCTTGTATATGAGATTTTTTTAACCACTTCAGCCCTGGAAGCTTTTCCCCCGGAACTACTTTTTGCGATACGGCACTGTGTCGCTTTAACTGACAATTGCGCGGACGTGCGACGTTGTATCCAAACAAAATTTATGTCCATTTTTTTCCTACAAATAGAGCTTTCTTTTGGTGGTATTTGATCACCTCTGCGGTTTTTATTTTTTGTGCTATAAACAAAAAAAAAGCGACAATTTTGAGAAAAATAAATATTTCCCCCCCCCCCCTACTCATGTTCGACTCGAATATTGCCTGTTCGCCTGTTCAGCGAACAACAAACAATTTGAAGTGTTTGCGGCAAATTCGAAAAGCCGCGGAACACCCTGTTAAAAATCTAAAGTACTAATTTTAGAGGCTAATATGCAAGTTATTGTCCTAAAAAGTGTTTGGGGACCTGGGTCCTGTCCCAGGGGACATGTATCAATGCAAAAAAAAGTTTTAAAAACGGACGTTTTTTCGGGAGCAGTGAATTTAATAATGCTTAGAGTGAAAAAATAAAAGTGAAATATTCCTTTAAATTTCGTACCTAGGGGGGGTGTAAAGTTAGCATGTGAAATAGCGCATGTTTCCAGTACTTAGAACTGCCCCTGCACAAAGTGTCATTTCTGAAAGAAAAAAAGTCATTTAAAACTGGACTTGCGGCTATAATGAATTGTCGGCTCCCGGCAATTCAGAGAGGATTCATTCATTAAAAAAAAAAAAAAGTGTGGGGTCCCCCCAAATTCAATTACCAGGCCCTTAAGAGGGGGGGACAGAGTGCGCCCCCCCCCCTCTCCTGAACCGTACCAAGCCACATGCCCTCAACATGGGGGGGATGTCCCCATGTTGATGGGGAAAAGGGCCTCATCCCCACAACCCTTGTCCGGTGGTTGTGGGGGTCTGCGGGCGGGGGGCTTATCAGAATCTGGAAGACCCCTTTAACAAAGGGGACCCCCAGATCCTGGCCCCCCCTATGTGAATTGGTAATGGGGTACATTGTACCCCTACCATTTCACGAAGGAAATGTAAATAGTTGTAAAAAACACACACACACACACACCGCGTAGAAAAAAATAAAAAATAAATCCAGCGGTGGTAATCCACTCGGTCCGGCTCCCTGCTCCAATGTTGTCTGTATCCAGCGACGGGTGATCTCCTGTCCAGCGATGAGAAGATCTTTAAAGCGCAGCATCGCCGTCCTCCTCTCTCCGCCGGACACAGCCCGGCGAATGACGCTGCTGAAGCTGTGACATTTCTTTTATAGGTGAGGCGGGCCACCAGTCACGTGACCCCGCCCCCTCTGACGCATGGGGGAAGCCAGGCTTCCCCAGTGACGTAGCAGAGGGTGCTTCAGAGGGGGCAGGGTCATGTGACGGGTGGCCCCGCCTCACCTCACAGCTTAATTCGCCGAGCTGTGTCCGGCGGAGAGAGGAGGCGGGCGATGCTGCGCTCTGGATCCCGGACGATCTTCTCATCGCTGAACCAGAGAGGAGATCACCCGTCGCTGGATACAGACAACGTTGGAGCGGGGAGCCAAGACCGAGTGGATTACCATCGCTGGATTTTTTTTTTCGTTTTTTTTTTAATAAAGGACTTTTTTCTACGGTGTGTGTGTGTGTTTTTTACAACTATTTACACTTCCTTTGTGAAATGTACCCCATTACCAATTCACATAGGGGGGGGCAGGATCTGGGGGTCCCCTTTGTTAAAGGGTTCTTCCAGATTCTGATAAGCCCCCCACACAGACCCCCACAACCACCGGGCAAGGGTTGTGGGGATGAGGCCCTTGTCCCCATCAACATGGGGACATCCTCCTCATGTTGAGGGCATGTGGCCTGGTGCGGTTCAGGAGAGAGGGGGGGCCGCACTCTGTCCCCCCCTCTTTTCTGCGGCCGGCCAGGTCAACGTGCTCGTATAAGGGGTCTGGTGTGGATATTTGTGGGAACTCCACGCCATTTTTAAAAAAAAATTGGGGTGGAGTTCCCCTTAAAATCCACACCAGACCTGAAGGGTCTGGAATGGATATTTGGGGGGAACCCCACGTCATTTTCTTTTAAATTGACGGCGGGGTTCCCCTTAATATCCATATCAGACCTGAAGGGCCTGGTAATTGAATTTGGTTTGGAATTGAATACGCTTTTTTTTTTTTTTTGTGAATGAATCCTCTCTGAATTGCCAGGAGCCAACAATTCATTATAGCCGCAATTCCGGTTTTAAATATTTATTTTTCTTTCAGAAATGACACTTTGTGCAGTGACAGTTCTAAGTACTGGAAACATGCGCTATTTCACATGCTAACTTTACACCCCCCCAGTTACGAAATTTAAAGGAATATTTCACTTTTATTGTTTCACTTTTAGCATTATTAAATTCACTGCTCCAGAAAAAACGTCAATTTTTAAAACTTTTTTTTGCATTGATACATGTCCCCTGGGGCAGGACCCAGGTCCCCAAACACGTTTTAGGACAATAACTTGCATATTAGCCTTTATAATTAGCTTTAGATTTCAAATGTTCGAGTCCCATAGACTTTAACGGGGTTCTAAAGTTCACACGAACATTTGGTGTGTTCGCAAGTTCTGGTGCGAACCGAACAGGGTGGTGTTCGGCTCATCCCTACTATTTATATGGAATTACCCAAGATGATTTAATGCCAAATTTTGGACGTAGTTCTTCGTCTTCGTCTTCGTCTGGGACCTGGATGCCTTTACAGATCCATCAGCAGGATTCCTTATCTGAGTATCTGATGAGCATTGTTTGACCCTTTGGTCATTGTTGGAGGTGAGTGGCCAATTCATAATTGTAACAATCTATGTTTGGATTGATGTATTGTCTGTTTTTTCTTCTATCAAGTTATCCCTATGAGATTTTTACCTTTTATATGAACTGACTCCTATCATTGGGCTTTAGTTGGACTTTTATTCACATTTATTTATGTGTATGTTTGGATAATCATCAGTATATTACTTCATGGCACATTATTGAATAAGCCCACCATTCTCATGTTTTTCTTTTACCTTTGACCCATAGCTCACTATTGAGTACTGTAGTGATGTAGGGGTCAGAGAAAGGAACCACGACATGTGACAGGGGTCCCATGACTAGGGTACAAAAGTAGCCCTGACCACCACTCTGGAGAACCACTATAGTAAATTGACCAGGCATGACACTGACTGAAGTTTTAATGGTCATATCAGCCTTTTTATTAATCAAATATAAATAACATATTAAACATATGAACATACAGACAATATTCAAGGGGTCCCAGTGTCCTTGTGGGCATTCACTTTAAGTACCTGCGTAAACCACTATTTTAGGCCTTCAGCTGCAGAAACACCAACTCTGAGACAAACTGGTATTGCAGGCACCACCAAACAGAATAACGGGAGCCGTGCCCAAGATAGGTCCCTAGAAATGTACCTTTTTCCCCCTAATCATAACACATCCAAGGACCTCGTGCCCCGCCGGCCGCTATGACATAAGGTCCACGGACATCTTGACCTGGAAAATAAATAAAACAAAGGCCAAAACAAAAATGAAAAAAACCTTACATGAAAGGGAGGGAGGATGGTAAGTTGTCCCATCCAGGCTCACTTCCGACTGAACGCCTACCAAACTCACCCAAGTTCCCAACTTCTGAAGCCCCACCCGATCCACCCTTTCTACCAATCTGGTGAATACCACTTGTAACGGTCACTATCATTTACGATATTCCATTCCATCACCCCACGACAGCTTATCCGACAGTCCGACAGACATCAGAAACGATCCATTCCATTTCCCAGAATATTGAGACTCAAGCACAGCTCTGTTACTGGTTCCAAAATGTATGAATGAATTTTAATGGTACCTTAGCTTTCTTATATACAGTACAAACATTTTACAGTAATCAAAGGAACAAAGACACACTCCACCCACACATCACACAATGGGGCTTCAATCACATTCTTTTAGATAATGACATTCAGAGGAGTTAATTATCCCCCAGACGTTCTGACTCCGCCAATAAGTGATTCACCTGCATAATACACATTCCTATGTCAGACGTTCTGTCTCCGACAATAAGCTATTCACACCTGGTCATCAATAGGCTTTTCACACAAAACAGTATTAGCATCACACAATGGAATATCAATTAACACCTCAAAAGCATGTGTCCCCACATTGAATGAAACATTGACCTGTTGGAGTCAGACTTTAACAACTTGTAATATTTCAAGATATCCTGCAAAACATGAATTATCATTTCTCAGCCATCCTATGCCCAAAAGGGGCACAGGATGGCCCTAGACCAGTGGTTCTCAACCTGGGGGTCGGGACCCCCTCGGGGGTCGAATGACGATTTGCCAGGGGTCACTAAATTCTGGGCTGTTCCTGAAGCACGGTCTTCTCTCCCAGCCTTTTCACTGCTGTCCAGCTGGGCTGTCCCCGGAGCCGTGGCCGCCCACTCAGCCTCTTTGCAGCCACACCTATTCAGTTCACGGCATGGCTGGGGGCCAGAGACTACGGGTCAGCTGACTGGTGAGGAATGTGAAGTCGGAGGAGCTGGAAGGGATCCTATCTCCTGATTTTACTGTGAGGGGTCCCCACAACTAGGGAAATTTTATCAAGGGGTCACAGCACTAGAAAGGTTGAGAACCACTGCCCTAGACCCAAGAGTCATTAGTGACACTGGCACAGGAGTACCCCCCATCCTTCAAAAGTCTCTAGGTATCACGGGCCATTCTGTTACACCACTTTACTCCTATTTACTTTTGATCCTACAACGACTCCCCCTATGCCCAAGCCTCATTTAACCCAGTCATGTTGGCCCTGGGTCTAGGCTTCTTTCTTTTTTATTCCAAGCCTAACTGAAGTGTTTATTGCTGGAGTCTAAAGGAGGTTGCAATGAAGCAAAGGTAGAAGACATCTACCAGATGCCGAAGGGGTGAGTATAGCAAAGATTGCACAGATACAGTCTAATATTACAGAGCTTCACCTTAAAAATCTGTCATGCTTGAAAATTGTACATACACATTGAATTAGCAAATGTAATTAGCAGCTCTTTTATATAAACCAACTTGTAATTTATCTTTTCTGGTACTTTAATTGTAGTCTCTGCAAGTGGAAATATTCACTGGAGGGTAATAAGTCATTAAATGTGATATCGTTTGCTCAAATGCAGCTATTGAAACAGTAAAATAAAAATTCAATAAGAAAAGAAAGAGAATATTCAATTTGGTGTTAAGCAGTAAATGATGCAAGTTTACTCAGTTATGCTCAAGTTAAGATTATGAACATTAAAATAGGCTTCAGTTTGGGGGAAATCGCTCCACATTAAACAGCTTGCAAAGCAAAATGTATCCATTGTGAGTTAATTAGATAGATCCTGGGATTTTAGAGAGTACACTGTATATTTTACATTTTTTTGTCTCATTATTGTTGGAGGTAGTGCAAGATTTCATCTTATCAAATCACTGTCTAATTTCTTTTAACCGATTCAGCCCCGGACCATTTTGGTGGTTAAAGACCGGTCCGCTTTTTGCGATTCGGCACTGCGTCGCTTTAACTGAAAATTGCGCGGCCGTGCGACGTGGCTCCCAAACAAAATTGGCGTCCTTTTTTTCCCACAAATAGAGCTTTCTTTTGGTGGTATTTGATCACCTCTGTGGTTTTTATTTTTTGCGCTATAAACAAAAAAAAGAGCGCCAATTTTGAAAAAAAATCTATATTTTTAACTTTTTGCTATAATAACTATCCCCCCCAAAAAATATATAAATGGTTTCTTTGGTTACTGGTGGTTGAATTTATTGAATATAAACCTAGTGAACAACCACCATGTTTTATGCACCTCCATGTTCTTTTCCGTTATGTTATATATACTAATGGTATTGAATACTACCGTACATGTATCGCATTTCTTATGTGTATCGTAAACATTTTCAATAAACAATATTTTGAAAAAAAATATATATATATATATATAAAAAAAAACATTTTTTCCACAGTTTAGGCCGATACATATTCTTCTACATATTTTTGGTAACAAAAAAAATCGCAATAAGCGTTTATTGATTGGTTTGCGCAAAAGTTATAGCTTCTACAAAATAGGGGACTGTTTTGTTGCATTTTTATTAATATTTTTTTTTACTAGTTATGGCGCCGATCAGTGATTTTTACGACATTATGGCGGACACATCGGACACTTTTGACACCATTTTGGGACCATTGTCATTTTTACAGTGCTATAAAAATGCACTGATTACTGTAAAAATTACACTGGCAGTGAAGGGGTTAACCACTAGGTGGCGCTGCAGGGGTTAAGTGTTCCCTAGGAAGTGATTCTTACTGTTAGGGGGCGTGGCTGCACATGACACGTCACTGATGACCGTTCCCAATCACGGGGAACGGTCATCAGTGACAGTGTCACTAGGCAGAATAGGGGAATGCCTTGTTTACATTAGTGCATGTGCATTAGAATATGCACAAAGTTTAACCACTTAACGCCCGCCGCATGCCTATTTACGTCCACAGAATGGCACGTACAGGCAGATGGGCGTATATATATGTCCCTGCCTTCTAGCGGGTCGGGGGTCCGATCGGGACCCCCCCCCCGCTGCGTGCGGCGGGCAGCTTACCTCGGGGAGCGATCCGGGATGACGGCGCGGCTATTCGTTTCTAGCCGCCCCCTCGCGATCGCTCCCCGGAGCTGAAGAACGGGGAGAGCCGTATGTAAACACGGCTTCCCCGTGCTTCACTGTGGCGGCTGCATCGATCGAGTGATCCCTTTTATAGGGAGACTCGATCGATGACATCAGTCCTACAGCCACACCCCCCTACAGTTGTAAACACACACTAGGTGAACCCTAACTCCTTCAGCGCCCCCTGTGGTTAACTCCCAAACTGCAACTGTCATTTTCACAATAAAGAATGCATTTTAAATGCATTTTTTGCTGTGAAAATTACAATGGTCCCAAATATGTGTCAAAATTGTCCGAAGTGTCCACCATAATGTCGCAGTCACGAAAAAAATCGCTGATCACCGCCAATAGTAGTAAAAAAAAAAATTCATAAGAATGCAATAAAACTATCCCCTATTTTGTAAACGCTATTAATTTTGCGCAAACCAATCGATAAACACTTATTGAGATTTTTTTTACCAAAAATAGGTAGAAGAATACGTATCGGCCTAAACTGAGGAAAAAAATAATTATATATGTTTTTGGGGGATATTTATTATAGCAAAAAGTAAAAAATATTGCATTTTTTTCAAAATTGTTGCTCTATTTTTGTTTATATCGCAAAAAATAAAAACCGCATAGGTAATCAAATACCACCAAAAGAAAGCTCTATTTGTGGGGAAAAAAGGACGCCAATTTTGTTTGGGAGCCACGTCGCACGACCGCGCAATTGTCTGTTAAAGTGATGCAGTGGCCGAATCGCAAAACCTGGCCTGGGCATTTAGCTGCCTAAAGGTCCGGGGCTTAACCGGTTAATCACTTGACCTCCGAAAGATTTACCCCCCTTTATGAGGCTCTAATAGGCTTCAAAATAGATTGGCTGAAACGACAGGCGCCACTATTGGATGCCTATTAGGAGGAGAGGACAGCAGGAGATGCATGGAGGTGTCCACAGCATTTGATGGGCACACTGGCAGCATTTAATGGGCACACTGGCAGCATTTGATGGCACAGTGGCAGCAGTTGATGGGCACAGTGGCAGCATTTGATGGCACAGTGGCAGCAGTTGATGGGCACAGTGGCAGCATTTGATGGCACAGTGGCAGCATTTGATGGGCACAGTGGCAGAATTTGATGGGCACAGTGGCAGCATTTGATGGCACAGTGGCAGCATTTGATGGCACAGTGGCAGCATTTGATGGGGTTTTTTTTCTATTTTTTTTTTTCAGTTTGTTTGCCCCACCCCCAATAATTTTGAGCACCAGCCGCCACTGATTACCAAATCTTATTTTAAAGGCAATTGCTCTGGTAATACACTAATTGCTTTAATAACAACACAGTTCCCAAACTGTATGTAAACATTTATTTTTTTAATCTATATGCATTTGACAAATGCTATTGCTACTTACATAAATCCATGAAGATAGGTAGACCCTTCGCTTCTGGACCCCATAGCAATTGGATGGTTTGTATGCTTATATACACTGTCAGACATCCCGAGACTGAAAGAGCCTACAACCACAGTTTACTAAGAATTAAAGCCCAGGATTAACCACTGGTACACTGGTACCACAGTAAATCAAAGCTTTTATGAGGTGTAAAACCCTTGAAAAGCATTGGCTGTCAACTCTGATAGGCTCTTTTATAGTGACATATAAAAATGATATCTGGACTGATCCCCAAGGCTTAGCACTCTCATTCTTTACACTCCCTATAAAACATATCTTTCCAGGGACCTCTGGGCAGGAGAAAAAATTCCACTGATCAGCAATCATCTGATCTAGAGACTCTATCAAGTCTTGGTCAAACACTTTGCTACCCTAATGCCGCGTACACGCGCTCGGACATTTTCTGTCGGAATTTCCGACAACAAAAATTTGAGAGCTGGTTCTCAAATTTTCCAATGACAAAATCCGTTCTCGTAAATTCCGATTGTGTGTAGACAATTCCGATGCACAAAATGTTATGCATGCTCCTAATCAAGTACGAGACGGAAGCGATAGGTCTGGTAAAACTAGTGTTCTCAATGGAGATTGCACATTCGTCACTCTGTAACTTTCCTTTAATCCCGGCCATGTATATGCTCCATCACAGTTTTTCCGACAGGAAAACCGCCGGGAATCCCGTTATGAAAAAAGAGAACATGTTCTCTTTTTCCCCGCCAGGATTCCCTGCGTTTTTTAACCACTTGGGATACGCGCTATGGACGAAAGACGTCCACAGCGCAGCTCTCAAGTGCCGGGTGGACGTCCCTGGACATCCTGTTGTTGTTATTCCCCCTGGGGGCGCGCAGCGGGGAAACAACGTGCCCGGCGCATCGCTCGGGAGCCGATGCGTGTGCATGGCGGGCCGTGATGTCCGCCAGACACCCGCGATCGTCGGTGACAGCAGGGACATGGAGCTCTGTGTGTAAACACAGAGCTCCACGTGCTGTCAGGGAGAGAGGAGACCGATCTGTGTCCCTTTACATAGGGACACAGCATCGGTCACCTCCCCCAGTCACCCCCCTCCCCCCACACAGTTAGAACACACCCAGGGAATACATTTAACCCCTTCCTCACCCCCTAGTGTTAACCCCTTCACTGCCAGTCACATTTATACAGTAATTAGTGCATTTTTATAGCACTGATCCCTGTATAAATGTGAATGGTCCCAAAATTGTGTCAAAAGTGTCCGATACGTCCGCCGCAATATCGCAGGCCTGACAAAAAAATCGCAAATCGCCGCCATTACTAGTAAAAAAAAAAAAAAATCATAAATCTATCCCCTATTTTGTAGACGCTATAACTTTTGCGCAAACCAATCAATATACGCTTATTGCGATTTTTTTTAACAAAAATATGTAGAAGAATACGTATCGGCCTAAACCGAGGGAAATTTATATTTTTTTAAAAAAAATTGGGATATTATTATAACAAAAAGTAAAAAATATTGTGTTTTTTTTTATGTTTATAGCGCAAAAAATTAAAATCGCAGAAGGGGATAAAATACCACCAAAATAAAGCTCTATTTGTGGAAAAAAAGGACGCCAATTTTGTTAATATAATTTGGGTACAGTGTTGTATGACCGCGCAATGGTCATTCAAAATGCGTCGGTGCTGAAATCTGAAAATTGGTCTGGGCATGAAGGGGGTTTAAGTGCCCAGTAATGAAGTGGTTAAAGCCCTGTATACACGATCGGTTTGTCTGATGAAAACAAACCGATGGACCGTTTTCATCGGACAAACTGATCGTGTGTGGGCCCCATCGGTTTGTTTTCCATCAGTAAAAAAATAGAACATGTTTTAAATTTTTCCTATGGATAAAAAAACGATAGAAAAAAACGATCGTCTGTGTCAAAAATCCATCCACGCGTGCTCAGAATCAAATCGACGCATGCTCGGAAGCATTGAACTTCATTTTTCTCAGCACGTCGTAGTGTTTTACGTCACTCCGTTGGACACGGTCGGATTTTTGACTGATGGTGTGTAGGCAAGACTGATGAAAGTCAGCTTCATCGGATATCCGACGAAAAAATCCATCGGATTAGATTCCATCATATATCCGATCGTGCGTACAGGGCTTAAGCCGGCAGTTTCCCTATGGGGAAAACCTGCGGTGGACATACACAAGGCCGGGTTTTCCCGACCAAAGCTCTCACGGCAGTTTTCCTGTTGGGAAACCCGGCCGTGTGTAGGGGGAAAAAGCTACTGAGCAGGTTCTCGGTTTTCCCCTCGGTTTTCCCAGCAAACTTTTTATCGCCGGGAAAACCGATTGTGGGTACAAGGCATTAGGCAGTAAAAGATTAGTAAAGTTTCACTAAGTTTGACAAAATCCTTGCAACATGTAAAGTTCACTTGGGATTGTCTTCTGAAGGTTCACTTTCGCAAACAAGCAAAACACAAAATATATATATATATATATATATATATATATATATATATATATATATATATATATATATATATATATATATATATATATATTGAAGAGCAGAAGAACCGTTGGCAGCTGGGACTTCTATCAGCACAAGATGCAAGGCGATTATAGAGTTATCATCAGCTTATATCTCTGACAAACAAAATGTAGCAAACCTGGGCCAACAGTTTACAGAAATCAACTTTTCATTTAAACACAAAACTCTCGATCTGGTATTTTTTTGTTGAAAGGAAACATCGAAGTTAAAGGAGTTGTAAAGGAAATTTTTTTTTTGCTGAAATGACTGTTTACAGGGTATAGAGACATAATAGTTAACTGATTCCTTTTAAAAAATATTAAACATAGATAAAAATCAATCATATAATGTACCTGCAGTTTCTAGTTTCGTTTTTGCATGTTGTTTCCTGCTTCTGTGATGTAAAGAGACTCAGAGCCAATACAGGGCAGTGATGGTTTGGAAAACGAAACTGATTGGTGCTGTGGGGTTTTAGACACACAGTAATCACACCTCCTTGATTAGTGACCACAGAGAGAAAGCTCCCAGTACTGTGGTTATCGGGAAACAGACAACCAGGAAGTGTGGAGATCAGAGAAGAATTACAGCAACTTGAGAGCAAAAACAAACAATGAGGACATGAAAACAGCACTGCATTAAAGCAGGAGTTCACCTGAAAAAGAAATTTTAAGATTAGATTGATGCACATTTTGTCTAGGGGAATTTGGTAGTTTTTTTTTAAATCGAAGCAGTACTTACCGTTTTAGAGAGCGATCTTCTCTGCCGCTTCCGGGTATGGTCTTCGGGACTGGGCGTTCCTATTTGATTGACAGGCTTCCGACGGTCGCATACATCGCATCACGAGTAGCCGAAAGAAGCCGAACGTCGGTGCGGCTCTATACGGCGCCTGCGCAGCGACGTTCGGCTACTTTCGGAAAATCGTGACGCGATAGATGCGACCGTCGGAAGCCTGTCGGAAGACTGTCAATCAAATAGGAACGCCCAGTCCCGCAGCCCATACCCGGAAGTGGCGGAGAAGATCGCTCTCTAAAACGGTAAGTACTGCTTCGATTTTAAAAAAAACTACCCGATTCCCCTAGACAAAATGAGCATCAATCTAAGGTTAAAAATTAACATTTCCGGGTGAACCTCCACTTTAAGGTAAAGGAAGCTATTAAGATAAAAACAAATTCCTTTACAAACCCTTTAAAGAACAGTTCCAGCCAATGTTGTTGGACTTTTGTCAATGGGCTTTTGGCTTGTGTCAATGGCATATACGTTTACAAACATTCTGAGAAGCTTCTGTGTCAACCATTCACTCATGTGTGTATTTCACCTGCTTCAAGTGACATTTACCATAGACTTGTATAGGAATACACTAGCTCTGTAATAAACATATTCACCAACATGGCTTCTCTGTTCATAATTCTAATGCCCCGTACACACGATCGGATTTTCCACCAGCAAAAGTCCGATGTGAGGCTTTTCGTTGGAAATTCTGACTGTGTATGCTCCAGACTTTTGCTGTCAGAATTTCCGCCAGAAAAATATTGAGAGCAGGTTCTCAATTTTTCAGAAGGGAAAAATTCCGATCGTCTGTAGCAATTCCAACACGCGAAATTCCGACGTATGCTCGGAAACAATTTGACGCATTCTCGGAAGCATTAAAATTCATTTCCTCGTCTTGTCGTAGTATTGTACGTCACCGCGTTCTTGACGGGTGTGTGACCGTGTGTATGCAAGCCAAGCTTGAGCGGAATTGCGCTGGATTAAAAACAACCAAGGGTTTTCTGACGGAAAATCCGATCGTGTGTACGCGGCATAAGCCCCTTGTAGTGGGCTTTCTTTACACAAGAACAGTAAAGTGATAAAGGCACCAGGGAGGAGAATATAAGATTAGGCACTTATTTACCAAATCAAACAACTGTTAAAACAATATAGCACACCTGTTGATTGTTTTCACATCTCCTGTTGGCTCTTGGATGAATGCTTTAGTTTACATCAGTCTATGTTAAGTATTTTCCAGTGGCGGCCTGTCCATTAGGGGCACCCGGGCGCCATCCCCTCTCTCTATGCCACCCCCTATATGACTAATAGAATTATGCATAGCATGAATTTATCCACGGCCGCTGCTGCCACCCCCTATTCAAGCGTCGGGTGCCTGAATTACAGTGACGGGGGTGTATTTTTGAAGCACATCTTGGGATCATCACAAGACCCTGCAGAGGGTTGTATCTGCATGCGCTGTAGACCTTGCCACTAGCGGAGGTCCATGTTATCTAAGGTTACCCATTTTGTTTGACATCCATCACAGGGAGCAACCTTACCTGCGATGCTGGTGAATTTACTTCTGTCATCTTCATTATTGCCTTCTTTCAACACTGTTTTTTTTTCTTTTTTCTTCTTAATTACTTTGGAATTGGACCTTTTCACAATAGGAATGGACTTCCTGCTTACGTTACTCTTTACTTTACTTTACTTTTATTCATTTACTTTTATACATTTTTTTCAGGGAGCACTCATGTGTTTATGTGTATGATCTTTACAAATTTTTGGTAATTCACACTTACTGCACTGTTGTCATACTTACTTATGTATATCATTATTTTTTGTTTCCCAATTTTGATCGTTTTTTGAACCTTCAGGATTAACATTATGTTCACTGAGGCCCCGTACACACGAGAGGATTATCCGCTGGAAACGGTCCTCCGAACCGTTTCCGCGGATAAATCCTCTGGCGGATTTGGATCTGATGGTTGTACTAACCATCAGATCGAAATCCGCACGGAATACATCCGCGGTGACGTGGCCGCGCCGTCGCCGCGATGATGACGCGGCGATGTGCGCGACGCTGTAAGATAAAGACTTTCACGCATGCGTCGAATCATTACGACGCATGCGAGGGAGGGAATCGGATGGATTGATCCGGTGAGTCTGTACAGACCACCAGATCAATCCGCTGGACTGGATTCCAGCAGATGGATTTTCTAGCATGCTAGAAATTTTTTATCCGCTGGAAATCCATCGGCCCGAAAAAAATCCGCTGGGCCGTACACACCACAGGATCCATCCGCTGGAACTGATCTGCGGATAAATACCAGCGGATAGATCCTCTCGTGTGTACGGGGCCTGAGAGTGGTTTATATGTTTCATTTGATCTATTCAGATGCCATGATTCATTTATACAAGTTTAATAATCACACCTGATTCACTTAGACTAATCACTGATACCAGCAAGGGTTTTTGTATCTTGAGATACACACCCCTGTGTTTTGTTTGCCATCACAGCGTTTTCATTCAGTATATTTAGCGCGACTTTCTATCCTTTTATAGTAAGTGCACCAGACCCACCGGCTCACTGACTGGGTGGGGGGTACTTCTTGCTGCCCCCCCACAAAGAAAATTACCACTGGCTGCCACTGGTATTGTCTTCCACTAGAGGAAACTCTAATGGTACACAACTGTCCATATCTATTGGCTATTGCGACTCCCTCCTCATTGGCCTTCTACACAGACCAGGGGTGGACTGACCATTCGGGCCACTAGAGGGCCCCATCAAGGTTGCCAGCCTCAGTAAAACCAGGGTCAGTATGTAAAAATCTGTGTTTTTTTACATCTGTGCCTAAAATGTCCCTTACCGACATCCTTTTGGTCTAAAAATCCCAAGATTTTAGCTGCCCCTCCTCTCCAGTACCTTCTCAGCGTGTGTATGTATACTGTGTGTATGTATACTGTATATATGTGTGTTTATACAGTACTGTGTGGCCCCATAATCTTTTGTCTGGGGGCCCCATAATCTCCTATTGCCTTGGTGCCCCATGATCTCCTATTGCCCGGGGGCCCCATGATCTCCTTTTGCCCGGGGGCCCCATGCACAACTCTTCCCTGGGCTACATCACCAACTTCATCTCAAAACATTACCCAAATTATCTTCTCCACTCCTCCCAAGGACTCCTGCTCTCTAGCCCCCTTGTTACCTTCTTCAGGACTTCTCCTCTCCTCATTCTCTCTTCTCCAGCGCCTCTCCCATCCTCTGAAACTCCTTACTCCAATCTGTTGGACTATAGCCTCGTACAAACGACCGAGGAACTCGTCGGAAAGGACACATCGTTTTCCTCAACGAGTTCCTTGTTAGGCTTGTCGAGGAACTCAACAAGCTTGCTTTGCGTACACACTGTCAAGACAAAATCTCCTCGTTCTCAAACGCGGTGATGTACAACACATACAATGGCAGGGGAAGTTCGATTCCACTGACACAACCCTTGGGGCTGCTTTTGCTAATCTCATGTTATTGCGTGTTAAGTAAAAGTTTGGTAAGAGACGATTTGCACTTTTCAGTCTGTTACAGCGTGACAAATGTGCTATCTCCATTACAAATGCTACTCTTACTCCCGTCCCATACTTTATTCTGAGCATGCGCGGGTTTCTTAGCATACACACGCTCAAGTTTCTCGTCGAAAACCAGCCCGACAAGGAAATTGAGACTCCCGTCGAGGAAAAAGAGAACTTGTTCTCTTTTTTCCTCGTCGAGTTCCTCGACAGTTTCCTCGATGAAAAACATACACACGACCGGTTTCCTCGGCAAAAAAGCTCTCCCACCAAGTTTCTTGATGGATTCTGTCGAGGAAACCAGTCGTGTGTACGAGGCCTATCTCCTAATCTGTTTGCCTTTGAGTAATCCCAGAAAACACTGAAAAACACTCAAAAATAATCTTTTGTACCACTTGCCTCTTTTAAGATTGAGGGCTTATTTACATCTGAATGCACATTCCTGTGCATTCCTTCTATGTTTGTGTACAGTAATTTATACACATACATGTGTTTACATATCTATGTGCATGTTTACACTGGTATACAATATGTATTGATAAATTGCACACCTTAGATATAAAAAAAAAAAAAACAACAGAAGAAGAAACATCTAAAGGTATCCCATACTCGTTCTCTAAAATCATCTTCCTCTATTCAAAAATCACCCATTCTATATTCACTACCCAGAGGAAGCATGTTTTACACTTGAAATTAACAATTGTGTCTCAGAAAAGTGTATAGGCCCAAGCGGGCAGTAAACAGAGTTTTAAGGTGCAAAAAATCAAAGAATCAATTAAACAAAAAATACAAAATGTATTGATACATAAACAGTATAAAACTACTTACTATAGATAGTCCAATGGTCATATTACAAAATGGTTGCCTCTACATGTTTCACCACAAACGTGGCTTCTTCTGGAGCTTTTGTAGGACCTTTATTTTAAAACATTACCACTAAAACAGAAAAAATAAATAAAATTAATTTGAATTTAAAACAAACAATACATCCATTTAGGGAACCCCAAAGGTTCCTATTAGGGTTGTCCCAATACCGATACTAGTATCGGTATCGGGACCGATACAGAGCATTTGCGCAAGTACTTTCACAAATGCTCCCGATGCCTGACCCGTTACTTGGTCAGCGGGTCAGCGGGCGGAGGTTTTTAGCAGAGAGGGCAGGCAGAGTTTGCGAGCGGATAGGGCGGGTGGAGTTTGCGAGCTACGAGGGTGGGTGTATGCTGCTCTCCCCCTCCACGCGCCGCGTCCTTCTCCATGTTGTGTACCATGTCCTGTGTTTCCTTCCGTGCTCCTGCTGTCCTCCTCCATGCTCTGTGTCCCCTTCTGTGATGCTACTCTCCCCCCGAGTGATGCTGCTGTAAGCACTCCGCATCCCCCTCCGTTTTCCTGCTGCCCTCCATGCTCTGTGTCCCCCTCCGTGATGCTGCTCTCCTCCTCCATGCTGCATGTTCAGTGTCCCCCCTCCTGCTGCTGTCCCCCTCTGTGCTCTAGTTCCCCTCCATGTCCTCCTCCACTCCCTCTGTCCTCGTCAGGATGGAGAGCGGAGGTAGGAGCCACTAAATCTGGCTCCTACCTGTTCTGAATGAACAGAATCAGTGATCACTGACTCTGTCCATTCACATAACTGAGCATTGTAACCTGTGTTTACGATGCTTCAGTTTATGAATGGAGAGGAGCCTCAGTCTCCTGTCCATTCATTTTAGCTGAGGCTGCAGAGAAAGGGACTGGGGAATCTGTGTCCTTAGTCCATTTCTCTGTCTCAAAGGTGAGATGTCAGGGGTCTGTTAAGACCCCTGACATCTCACCCAAGCCCCCCCCCCACAGTGCAATAAATATAAATAAAAAAACATTTATTGTAAAAAATAATAAAAATAAAAACACACGGACACCATCCCCCCCCCCCCCTAAAAAAAAGAAGAAGAAAGCATCAGAAAAAAACATTTTTTTTTAGAAAAAAATAAAATACTGACACATGTGCCACTGTCACATGACATTAAAAAAAAGTATCGGTAATCAGTATCGGCGAGTACTTGAAAAAAAATATCGGTACTTGTACTCGGTCCTACAAAAGTGGTATCGGGACAACCCCAGTTCCTATTAATCAAACATAATTGACATAATCAATATCACATATAGATCGCCTGATGAATGTACTTTCTCACCCTGTTGTATGTTCACGATTCTGGATACTCCCCAAGACCCACCAAGAGGTCCAATGGGGGACGTTGGTGCCACAAGAGTGAAAGCAAAACAGTTGCCCTATAGTTACACCTGCAAAATTGTATAAACAGGATTGATCATTACTAACGCCACTTGAATCACCAAGGACTCCATTAAATTCAGGCATAGACCTGAAGACTTTTATTTCAAGAAGTTTTGGCAAATCTGTGTCTGTTGAGGAATTGTTAATCTGTTTGTACTGTAAATGAAATTTAATTAACCTCTTATCGCCCACGCTACGCATATGGGTGATGTAAACGAGTCTGGGATTTAATTACCACATGCCACACATATGTGTCAACAGACAGCTGAGGTTTCTGTGCTAAGAGCGCGCTCATTGAACTCTCCCTGCACAGCGGTAAAGCTGTGAAAGTCAACTTCTATCTCTGGTAATAATTGGGAGCCGCCGAAGACCAACTTCCAATCATGTGACCACTGTGAAGGCCAATCAGGCAGATGAGGCATACCTTCCTGCACCCTGTGTGTCATAGTCCATTTTAAGGGATGCCAAGGCTGAGTGATAAGGGGTTAAAGGATTAAAACACCACTAATGAACTTACATTTTTGCTTCCTTTTGGTCTGCTGAATATGCCATTGAAAGCATTCTGTTATGTTTGATAAGCGCTAAAATTACTTGTTTGTTTATAAGCTTTCATTAGTAACAGTGCCCTGAGATTGGTAGTTAACTTGTTTTATTTATAAGGTATGCTGCACCTCATCATCCCACATGATGCCGGTATAGTAGATAGCGTATATTTATTCCTCTCCTCCTAAGTGTGGACAGGCTTGAGCAAGGGGTGGCATTGCCCTGAAATGCGTTGCCACACTATGACCCCTATCACACTGAAGGCGTTTTTCAGGCATTTTAGCACTAAACATAGTGCATGTAAAGTGCCTGAAAACTGCCTCTCATGCCTCCCCAGTGTGAAAGCCTGAGTGCTTTTACACTGGGGTGGAGCATTACGAGCCCACCCAGGTGTTACAACAGAGAATTAATATTTGCTGTTGTAACACTGATGGCCAATCAGAAGCAGATCTGAGACCAGTTTTCTGATTGGCCAACAAGAGAGCCGTTGCTTGTGGAGACTGGAGAGTAGGGTAAGGGAGAGCTGCACCGCTGGCTCTCCCTTCCCCCAAAGTAGTGCTCTTGCAGGATGGGAAAAAAGTCCTGCAAGCAGCATCTTTGGGGCGGTTTGGGAATGGTGTATACATGGCTCCCAAAATGCCCTGCCCATTGAAATGAATGGGCAGTGCTTTCGAAGTGCCTGCAAAATGCTTCTGCAGCGCTGTTAACCCTTTCTTCGGCCGCTAGCGGGGGTTAAAAGGACCCCGCTAGCGGCCGGGAAGTGGTTAACTATAGTAAAGTGCTGCTAAAACTAGCAGCACTTTACAGCTTTCAGTGTGAAAGTAGCCTATGGCCTAATACACACGAGAGGATTTATCCGCGGAAACGGTCCTCCGGACCGTTTCCGCGGATAAATCCTCTCGTGTGTACTCTGGCGGGTTTTGATCTGATGGTTGTACTAACCATCAGATCAAAATCCCCGCGGAATTCCCTCCACGGTGACGTGTCGCGCCGTCACCGCGATGATGACGCGGCGACGTGCGCGACGCTGTAATATAAGGACTTCCACGCATGCGTCAAATCATTACGACGCATGCGAGGGAGGGAATCGGACTGATTGATTCACTGAGTCTGTACAGACTAAGAAATTTTGATCCGCTGAAACCGGTCCGCGGATAAATTCCAGCGGATCGATCCTCTCGTGTGTACGGGGCCTTAGTGTGATATCATCCCCAGGAGTCCCAATTTGCTTGTTGCTTCACTGTGAGTCTCTGACATTGACAGTTATTGTCAGGAAGCTAGTTCAGCTAATGCCAATTCTCATACAACAAATGCTAATTCTCCTGCAGCTACTGCTCATTCCCGTGCAGCTAATTCTTGTGCACATATACCAGCACACAGACGAGCTTAGGCTAATGTCCAGCGTGCACTATAATGTAGGTGCATTTAGGTGCACCGGTTTACATCGGCACGCACGTCTTCATGCATTGACACCAAACGGCCTTTTTAAAGGAGATCCTGCTGGATGCTAGCTACTGGGTGTTCAAAAGCTTCCCCTGATCCATATTCCTGTGTTGTAACTTGTACTGACTGATCTTCCGTTACTGACTATTCAAATGTTCCTGACCTCACTCTGTGGATTCTGTCCTTGGCTTGCCTCTGACTATTATCTATCTGTTGCTGACTTTGGCTTGCTACTGGACTTTGCACTGCCTGCTTCCCTGGTACTGACCCCGGCCTGCCTCCTGACCACCCTGCTCTTACTGTGAATAACCCCGGCATAGTTGACAACATTGTGAAAACATTTAAAGGGACACTTGTTTTGGCCTGTGGGTGGAGCCTAATTATAATTATGGGCGGGGCATTTATTTTTTAGGTGTGACGTAAGAGGAAAGAAAAATGCGACGGCAACTGGCCGAGGTCATTAAGATAGAGGCGGAGCTGGCCGGGTGTCTACCATAGAAATTGAGCTGCGGGGACCCCCCGCCCCTTTCCACAACAGGACACAAACAGACAGGCAGCGGGGCAGGGGGTGGGCGGTGCTGCTGCTCAATTTCTATTGTCTGCCACCTCTTGTTTTTTTCTTGATGTTACTTCTGGTCTTCTGTAAAATGGCGGCCAGCGCAGACATTATCTCCGCCGGCTGCGGACCTCTAGCAACGGTGGCGAAAAATCGTTAAAATTGTTTTTTTTCGGGACATTTCCCGGGAAACGCTAAAATTGGGAAAAGAGTCCAAACCCTGGGAATGTCCCAGGAAATTCGGGACAGTTGGCTCACCTTGGCTACGTCTCTGACAGTGGTAGTCCCCTGCTATCAAGCTACTGCCACCTGTTCTTCTTTGAGCCTTGTACCTCTGTCACCACATTCAGGGGTGCTTGGACCCAAGCCGCAAGGGAAGCTCTATCGTCAACTTGGCCTCCAACCAAGATACGTGAGAGTTGGCTACTTTATACCTCTTTTTTACGTCAATAAATCTCTATACTAAATCAATGGTGCCCTTTCTCTTATTTATTTTTGCTGCATGCCTTTCTCTTAGGTTTAGATACACTTTAACTTTCTCTAACTTTCTCTGACTAAGCCCACACCCACCATTCTGATTCTTACATCATGATTACAGCATTTACCTGAACCCACCCCCCTTGACATTTCTGATATTATTCCATCTCTTTGTTCTACAACAATTTTCCACTCAGCTTGTAAATGATAGCCTGACAAGCATTACATTCAATAAGCATTTACAGGCTTTAAAAAAAAATGTCAACTAGCTTTACTAAAGGTATGTAAGCTGCTCGTCAAAGCACAATACACATCAAAAAGTTTTTATTTTGGTTATTTTTTATTTAATTTTATAAGTTTTAGTACATTGTTTATTTTACCCACAAACATTTAAAGTAGTTGTGAAATGTTATAGACACTTTTTAATATAGCTATAACTATGAAGGCACCATAACTTCTTCAGCTTAGTTTCAGAAATGATTTTTCTTACCCAACTTGGTTGTAAACCGCTTGACGTTTTTTTTCTTCTTACCTGCAGGGTAAAGGCATATTGTGCCAGTATGCATCGTATACTAGCACATTATGTGAAATAGGGTTGTCCCGATACCGATACCAGTATCGGTATCGGGACCGATACTGAGCATTTGCGGGAGTACTTGTACTCCCGCAAATGCCCCCGATGCCAGATCCGATACTACCCCCCCGCCACAATGCCGCTGCATACCGCAATGCCCCCGCCGCCTATTTAATCAGCGTGCCGCATATAGACACGCCGCGTATAGACACTCCCCCTTGCTCGGGATTGAACGGGTGATCTGTCTATCAAAGTGCAGATCACCCATCCAATCCCAAGCAAGGGGGAGTGTCTATACGCGGCGCGGCGGGGAACAGACAGCTATTCAAATGAAAGCTGTAATGTTCCCCACACGCTGATTAACTAGGCGGCGGCATCTAGGTATGGGAATACATGGCTGCATATGTGGGGGGACATGGCTGCATATATGGGGAAACATGGCTGCATATGTGGGGGGACATGGCTGCATATATGAGGGACATGGCTGCATATGTGGGGACATGGCTGCATATGTGGGGGACATGGCTGCATATGTGGGGGACATGGCTGCATTTGGGGACACATTTAAAAAAAGTATCGGTTTTCGGTATCGGCGAGTACTTCGGGACAACCCTAAACATCTTACATGAGAATAAAACCTTCCTGCAATGTGATGTCATCGCTGGAGGCCGATTCCATCTTCACCCATCTTGCTTCCGGGTTCGCGGACTCCGGCTCTGTGACTGGCTAGAAACGCAATGACGTCACTCCCGTACATGCACGTGGGAGCCGCTGGTCACGGCACAGGGCTCTGAAGGAATGGCACGGGTGGCCGTTCCTTCAGAGTGCATGTGCCAGTGATGTCACTGGCTGCACATTTAGGAGATATTTACACTACCTATAGGTAAGCCCACACAAAGTTGGGTCCAAAATGTCTCGGTATGCTGATGCCTTAAGTGTTCTCTTCATTGGAACTAAGGGGCCAAGCCCAACCCCCAAAACAACCTCACACCAAAATCCCCCGTCCACCAAATGATTTGGACCAGTGCTTTAACCGCTTGCCACCCACCCTCCATCAAATGACGGAGGAACGGTTTGGCTCTCATCTTGGGAGGTTGTCATATGACTGCATCCAAGAACGGCCGCTATCACGTGCCCGTAGGGTTGCCGCGCCGTGTTGCTAGGGCATGGCACAACCACGATCTCTGTAAAGAGGCACAGCCGTGGCTCTTTAACTATGTGATTAGGGATGAGCCGAACACCCCTGGGTTCGGTTCGCACCAGAACCTGCGAACAGACCAAAAGTTTGTGTGAACTTTAGAACCCTGTTAAAGTCTATTGGATTCGAACGTTTGAAATCTAAAGTGCTAATTTTAAAGGCTAATATGCAAGTTATTGTCCTAAAAAGTGTTTGGGGACCCGAGTCCTGCCCCAGGGGAGTGTTTGGGGACCTGGGTCCTGCCCCAGGGGACATGTATCAATGCAAAAAAAGTTTTAAAAAACTCCCGTTTTTTCAGGAGCAGTGATTTTAATAATGCTTAAAGTGAAACAATAAAATTGAAATATTCCTTTAAATTTCGTACCTAGGGGGGTGTATAGTATGCCTGTAAAGTAGCGCTTGTTTCCTGTGCTTAGAACTGTCCCTGCACAAAATGTAATTTCTGAAGGAAAAAAGTCATTTAAAATCACTCGTGGCTATAATGAATTGTCGGATACCAGCAATACAGAGAAAAGTCATTCATAAAAAAAGAATGCGTGGGGGTCCCCCCAAATTCAATTACCAGGCCCTTCGGGTCTGGTAAGGATATTAAGGGGAACCCTGCGTGAAATTAAAAAAAAATTATGTGGGGTTCCCCCCAAATATCCATTCCAGACCCTTCAGGTCTGGTATGGATTTTAAGGGGAACTCCACCCCAAATTTAAAAAAAAAATGCCGTGGACCCTGACACATTTTTTTTTATTTTATGAATGACTTTTCTCTGTATTGCCGGGAGCCGACAATTCATTATAGCCGCGAGTGATTTTAAATTACTTTTTTTCCTTCAGAAATGACACTTTGTGCAGGGACAGTTCTAAGCATGGGAAACAAGCGCTACTTTGCAGGCATAGTATACACCCCCTAGGTACAAAATTTAAAGGAATATTTTACTTTTATTGTTTCACTTAAAGGAATTATTAAAATCACTGCTGCCAAAAAAACTGCAGTTTTTAAAACTTGGGGCAGGATCCAGGTCCCCAAACATATTACAATAACTTGCATATTAGCCTATAAAATTAGCACTTTAGATTTCAAACGTTCGAGTCCCTCAGACTTTAACAGGGTTCTAAAGTTCACACGAACTTGCCGCGAACACCCCAAATAGTTTGTTGTTCGGTGAACAGGCAATGTTCGAGTGGAACATGAGTTCTACTCGAACTCGAAGCTCATCCCTATATGTGATCAGCTGTGTCCATCACAGCCGTTCACATGTAAATACGAAAGTGCTGTAAATCGGCTCTCCT
Source organism: Rana temporaria (assembly GCF_905171775.1). NCBI lineage: Eukaryota > Metazoa > Chordata > Amphibia > Anura > Ranidae > Rana > Rana temporaria. The sequence goes on along the minus strand of NC_053493.1, from coordinate 403,757,947 downwards.
CGCCTCACACTGACAGAGTGTGTGGCGAGGAGGTCCTGATCAGCAACATCTCCTCACAGGGGAGACCTGGGCAGGTAATCAGAGCACTGATCATCAGTGCCCCAGCAGTCCCCATCAGCGCCACCAATCTGTGCCCTTAACCCTCCTCTTGTGTTAGGGTCAGAACCGACCCGTTTGCAGGTTTTGAATGTCTATAAGTATCACATAAATTTGTTTATTGCATCAAGATTTTTTTACTTTGTCAGGAACCTCTATTTAAACAATGTAATAGAAAAATAATCCTTTTCACTAAATTATAAAATACTGTGGTGAAAATTAAGACGTTTATGGTGTTAGGGTCAATTCTGACCCAGTTATAATACAGGATTATAGGACACTAATAAGTGCCAAAACTGAAATCATAAACACTCTCTCTGCTTAGTAACACTGACAGCCAATCACCTCTCAACCCTGTGAGCTGTAGTTAGGGAGGGGCCTATCTCTTTGCCTGCTTGTCTGCTTCTCTAAATAAAGTAAAGAAACATAGGACCGATACATTTCAGAGTTGCTGACTATTTTACCATTTTATAAATTTGAAAATGAGAGGTATGCTATCAAAAGAAAGGTCTAAGGCATGGGTCTTCAAACTATGGCCCTCCAGTTCAGAAACTACAATTCCCATCATGCCTAGTCATGTCTGTGAATGTCAGAGTTTTACAATGCCTCATGGGATGTGTAGTTCCGCAACAGATGGAGGGCCGTAGTTTGAGGATCCCTGGTCTAAGGGGTCACACCAAAAATATTAAAACCAATCTTTTCAAGGATAAAGAAGCCTAACAATGTAACCAAGAGGTAAGAAACAAATTGGATGATAAATAATTGTTCAGAGGGTATTTTATGCTGATTTAAGACATGGGTCAAAACCGACCTGTTAACATCATGGATAGTAACAGAAAGCTAACATAAGAGGAGGGATAAGTGCCACCAATCAGTGCCCATAAGTGATGCCAGTCAGTGCCTCCCATCGGTGCCCTTCAGTGCCTCCCATCGGTGCCCTTCAGTGCTGCCCATCAGTGCTGCCTATCAGTGCCCACTATCAGTGTCCATCAGTGCCACCTATCAGTGCCCACCAGTGCCCCCATCAGTTCCCACCAGTGCCACCTATCTGTACTGCCTATCAGTGCCCACCAGTGCCCCTATCAGTTCCCACCAGTTCCACCTATCTGTACTGCCTATCAGTGCCCACCAGTGCCACCTATCTGTGCCCACCAGTGCCACCTATCAGTGCCCACCAGTGCAGCATATAAGTTGCTCCTCATCAGTGCCACCTAATCAGTGCCCATTAGTGCCGCCTCATCGGTGCCCATCAATGCAGCCTCATCAGCGCCCATCAGTGAAGGAGAAAAATTACTTACCGTATTTATCGGCGTATACCGCGCACTTTTTTGCCCTGAAAATCAGGGCAAAATCGTGGGTGAGCGGTATACGCCGATACCCGCTTTCCCGCGCCGAGTTTGAATACTGCGCCGACATATACCGAGCGCAGTACACTTGTGTATTGTCGGGCAGTCTCGGCTCCTCCTGCGCTGACGTCCTGGACGTACAGGACGTCAGCACGAGTGTAGCCGAGCATTGCCGACAATACACAAGTGTACTGCGCTCTGTATATGTCGGCGCAGTATTCAAACTCGGCGCGGGAAACGAGCGGGGAGGACACGAGGACGCCGCAGAAGGACGCCGGACCCGACGAAGAGGACACCCGAAGCCGCAGACGGACGCCGGACCCGACGAGGCCGCCGATGGACGCCTCGCAAGACACCAAAAATGTAAGTACAAAAAACTTTTTTCCACAGGATTCGGGGCAACTTTAGTGGTGCGCAGTATACGCGGGAGCGCGCTATAACGCGATAAATACGGTATTTACAAAATTCACTGACAGAAACTAGGAAAAACTTTGGCCTGGGCATGAAGGGGGTGTAAGTGTCTGGTATTGAAGTGGTTAAAGAAAACATCCACAAATGAATGCAAGAAATAAAACCAAGAAAGCAGCAAGTTTGTGTAAAAACAAATCTAACACCAAAATGACTCCTACTTAAATCTTACCATAACAATTACAAATATACTAACTGAAAATACACAATTGCACGTTTAGCTCCATGCCACTCGTTTCGGGTCTGTTGGCTAACAGCTTGTGTATATATTATTAAGTCTTGCTCATTTATTTATGAAACATATTGTTCATTTTTGAATTTCTGCAACTCTAAGAAACAGGCGTTGTTGATATCGTTTTAATTATGAGGCTGCTTAATTACTGAACAGGAACAAAACCTCCCTTTTTAATTATGATGATCTATGATGAGGCACTGCTGAAAACGGGGAATTGTAATTTCTCACGGAGGGCGAGATACAATGGAAAATAGACAATTAACAAGGTAGTAATTTGACTAGCTGCGAATGACGTCGACCAGGAAAGGTCAACGCATTTGTCACTGTTGCTTGACTCTCCCCATATAAATCACTTAATATAATAGCTCTTTTTGTTAACATCCTTGATATTTTACCAGCTTCTCTTTGAATAATTACGCGGTCATGCTACACTTGGATTTAAACAGCAATTCAATGGAATTTTTTTTTCTGTGATTATGCAAGGCATGAAAAGTTATTCTCGGCGTTAACTTTTTAAGATCTGACCTGTTTAACCACTTCAGCCCCCGACCATTTTGCTGGTCAATGACCGGGCCACTTTTTGGCGATTTCCGCACTGCGTCGCTTTAACTGACAATTGCGCGGCCATGCGACGTGGCTCCAAAACAAAATTGACGTCCTTTTTTCCCCACAAATAGAGCTTTCTTTTTGGCGGTATTTGATCACCCCTGCGGTTTTTATTTTTTGCCTTATAAACAAAAGTAGAGCGACAATTTTAAAAAAAAAATGAATATTTTTTACTTTTTGCTATACTAAATATCCCCCAAAAATATATAAAAAAACAGTTTAGTCCGATACGTATTCTTATACATATATTTCGTAAAAAAAAAAAATCACAATAAGTGTTTATTGATTGGTTTGCGCAAAAGTTATAGCGTCTACAAAATAGGGGATAGTTTTATGGCATTTTTATTAATATTTTTTTCTTACTAGTAATGGCGGCGATCATCGATTTTCATCGGTACTGCGACCTTATGGCGGACACTTCGGACACTTTTGACACATTTTTGGGACCATTGGCATTTTTAGTGCTATAAAAATGCATTGATTACTGTAAAAATGTCACTGGCAGGGATGGGGTTAACACTAGGGGGCGAGGAAGGGGTTAATTATGTTCCCTCATTGTGTTCTAACTGAAGGGGGGTGGGACTGACTAGGGGAAATGACAGATCGCTGTTCATACATTGTATGAACAGACGATCAGTCATTTCTCCCCCTGACAGGACCGGGAGCTGTGGGTTTACACCCACAGCTCCCGGTTCTCGATCTGTAACGAGCGATCGCGGGTGCCCGGCGGTGATCGCGCCCGCCGGGCACATGCATCGGCACCAGGGGCGAGGCGCTTCTAATGGCTGAAATGCGAAATTACGTAATATTACGTTGTTTTGCGCAGCCGAGCCGACCTGCCGCCGTAAAACTGCGGTGGCTGGTCGGCTAGTGGTTAATAATCTGCTGATATTGTAAATACTTTTTATCATCCAATCACCCAACCCCTTTATAATTCTGCTTAACCTTTTCGGGTTCCGGAAGATTTACCCCCCCTTCATGACCAGGCCATTTGTTGCGATACAGACTTGAAATACTTCAACTGACAATTGCGCGGTCGTGCGACGCTGTACCCAAATACAATTGACGTCCTTTTTTTTCCCCCCAATTACAGCTTTCTTTTGGTGGTATTTGATCATCACTGCGTTTTTTTCTTGTTTGCGCTATAAACAAAGAAAGGCCAACAATTTTGAAAACAAATTCTGCTATAAACACATCTATAGCATCTATCTGCTATAATCTGTTTGTTAAGGTGTCTTTCTTCCATGATATAATTCCCCCATTGTGTGCATCCTAGGTGTGAATTCCCATTGTAATTGAGTCACCTATTGTTTCTGTCTATAAAATAATCCTTTAGAGATTTAGACAGGTCTTCTTACTGGAGAACTGGCGCCGGACGGGCTGGGTGGGCATTGAGTCACTTATGCTTGTCTAGGTGACTAGTTAGCTTACTGTTTAACTAGATTACTGTTTGTGTTGGCTGTTCTTTAGCTATGTTAATTATCTTAAGCCTTGTACACACAATCGGAATTTCCAATGGAAAAAGTCAGACGGAATTTTTGCATCGGATATTCTGACCGTGTGTGTACCCCATTGGAGATTTTCCATCGGAAATTGCGATGGACTTAGAAAGAGAACATGTTCTCTTTTTTTTCGATGAAAAAAAATTCTATTGTAAATTCCGTTCATATGTATGGAACTCCGATGGAGAAAAAAACATGCATGCTCAGAATCAAGTCGACGCATGCTCGGAAGCATTGAACTTCATTTTTCTCGGCTTGTCGTAGTGTTGTACGTGACCGCGTTCAGGACGGTCGGAATTTGGTGTGGCACTGTGTATGCAAGACAGTTTGAACGGAATTCCGTCAGAAAAATGTTTATCCCGACGAAAATTCCAATCGTCTGTACAAGGCATCACTGTCTACATGACATGATCAAGCTCTTATCTGATTGTCTGTGGTATATGTAGTATATTTTCAAAAGTCAATCAATGGGGATCTGTGGAGCCTTTTTGCTCAGGCTGTACACAGAACAAATGTTTATCAAAGCTGGTAATATATTGGTATCAATTAAAAATAAACTGTATAGGATAGATAGATAGATAGATAGATAGATAGATAGATAGATAGATAGATAGATAGATAGATAGATAGATAGATAGATAGATAGATAGATATTGGTATCAATTAAAAAGAAACTGTATTAGATAGATAGATAGATAGATAGATAGATAGATAGATAGATAGATAGATAGATAGATAGATAGATAGATAGATAGATAGATAGATAGATACAAAATAAAGTCACAGTCTTGAGTAGGGAAAAGTAAAATCCAGGCATGACTGTAATGCACGACTGTTTTTCATGATGAGAAAAAATGCAATTTTTTATGTGTAGGCTCCAGAGCATCTTTCTCGAAAAATAGGCATTAAAAATTTAGAACCAGCTCTATTTTTTCTCATCATTTTTCACGTCGTAATTTTTCTCGTCGTAAAAAATGGTTGTTGTAACGGAATGGCCCGTGACACCCAGAGACTTTTGAAGGATGCGGGGTACTCCTGTGCCAGCTTCACCAATGACTCTTGGGTCTAGGGTCATCCTATGTCCCTTTTGGGCATAGGATGACTGAGAACTGATATCTCGGATTACATGAGATGGGACATTAATGATAATTCATGTACTGCAGGATCTTGACATATTACAGGTGGTTTATTCTGAAACCCAACAGGTCAATAAGAATGTCTCATTCAATGTGTAACATAGACTGTTGAGATGCTAATTAAGTCTGCTACTGTGGTGATGTGAATTGGAGCTTAGTAGCCAGTCTGGCTGCCTATTATGTGATGTTTAAGTGTCTTGCTGTGATTGCATTGTGCTAATTAGGTCTGCTCCTAAGGTATTTCATTGTGTATGCTAATGACACTGTATTGTGTGAAAGTTCTATTGATGATAGATAAGTGTTGGCAGTCTGAAAGGTCAGATGTCTGACTTCTCCGGTGTAGTGGATTAGCATGTCAATTATGTTTACTAAAAGAATGTGTTTTATGTAGCAGGTGCGATAAGCTGGAGTCATAACGCCTGCCATGTCAGCTGTAGTAATTAACTTACCTGAATGTCATTATCTAAAAGAATGTGGATTAAGGGGGAACTCATTAAGCACCCATTGTGTGATGTTTTGGGTGGAGAGTTTCATTGTCCTTGTGATTACTGTAGCATTCTTGTAACTGTATATAACAAGCTGAGTTACCATTAAAGTATTCATTCGTTTGAACCAGGGACAGAGCTGTGTGTCTCTTCTTTCTGGGCAATGGAATGGGTCCTGTCTGCTGGATTGAGGAGTGTCGGATAAGCTGTCTTCGGTTGAAGGAATGGAAGATCGTAAACGGTGTTAACCCCCTGACCGTTACAGTCGTGTGTAGGCTTTAACGATGGGGAAAAAAACATGCATGCTCAGAAGCAAGTTATGAGACGGGAAATTAGCATAATCAGCCCAAACGGTGGCGCCTTTCGAATGGAACTTCCCCTTTATAGTGGCGTTGTACGTCACCGCGCTTTGCTCGAGTATTTTTTATCACGATCGTGTGTAAGCAAGGCAGGCTTGAAAGGAATCACGTCGACAAAAAACTTTGTTTTTTTTTTATGACATGAAAAAATGGACGTGTGTGTACGCGGCCTAAAGGCTTCCCCCATAATATAAGGAGTTTGCATTACACCTAATGTACCTCATAGTATTGGAATGCGTTCTGTGCAAAGCATGCAGTATTCACTCCCACTGACAGAAACACTCAGACTGGCTTTGAAATTCATAATAAGACCTTACATTCAGAGATTCAATGCAACACCAAACAAAGTCTTTGTAGGAGAGGCGTGGGATGGAAAGTTAGCCACGCTTTATACATCAAATTATAGTTCCTTTAATAAAAGTCAAAGCAAAACAGAAAGGACTTCAACACTTTAAAAAAATTATAATTTGACTAAGGTAAAATTGTCTTGCTTAGACTCGGCATGCAAACAGGGAGGGGGAGAGAGCTGGATTGATCCATATTACTGTAAGGCAGGAATTCACAGTGTCATTCTGATTATCCCTATGCAGAGACTGCTTAGATGACATAAGACAGTCACCAAATGAGCCATCATCTTCTGTTATCTGTAAACCTATTAGTACAGCAGTGTGTTAATTAGACAAGTAACGCAAAATTAAATGAATATCAATTTAAAACTAAGAATAGGTTAACTAGGATTCCGCCAGAAGGCAAATGTAATGACAAGCAATACAATTTATTTGATGACACCTGCAAGCTACGGGAATTAAAGCTGATCGTTCGGCAAACAAATAAATATTCAGTTTTAATTAAATATATGTAAAACTTCTTAGCTGACAAAAGATGCACTATATAATTCTGTTGAACCCAGACCGGCAGCTGGGGCAACCAGGTAGGCAGGGGTGGACTGACAACTCATGTGCCCCCGGGCAATAGAAGATTATGGGGTCCCCGGCTTACAGATGGCCACCACGCCAGGAGGCATTGCATAGGCAGGGCAGCTAAAATCTCAGGATTTTCACATCAAAGCATGTCGTTTTGGACATATCAGGGACAGATGTAAAACACAGATTTTACATACTGTCCCTGGTTTTATTGAGCCTGGCAACCCTGATGGGGCCCCCTAGTGGCATGGGGCCCTCGGGCAGTGCCCGAGAGTCCCAATGGTCAGTCCCGCCCCTGCAGGTAGGTGACCTTAATGTCCTCAATAGCTCCAGCCCGTAGACTCCAGTCTTCTGTGCTTGCTTTGCTGCATTGGGGGTTATTTACTAAAGGCAACTCCACTTTGCAATACAAGTGAAAACTATTCGTGCAAAGTGCACTTGAAATTGCACTGAAAGAGGACTTGGAAGTGCAGTCGCTGTAGATCCGAGGGGGACATGCAAGGAGAATAAAAAACAGCATTTATCTTGCGCATGATTGGATGATAAAATCACAGAGCTTCCCCTCATTTCTTATGCATTACTGAATACACCTACCGCTCTCTAATTGGTTGCTAGCGGTTACTGCACATAATTACCACTAACTGATTGGTTTGGTCCGCCCCCAGTCTCATCTCCCTCATCCCACATCCTCCTGCTCCAGTCCTATCTCCTTCATCTCATGTCATCCTCCTCTACTCCCATTTCTATCATTCTTATGTCCTCTCCCTGCAGTCCCATCTCTCTCATCCCTTATCCTCATACACCTCCAGTCTCATCTCCTCCATCCCACATCCTCCTTCCCTAGACCCCATCTCTACATCCCACATCCTTCGCCTCCAGTCCCATCTCCTCCATCATATATATATGTCCTCCTCCTCCAGTCCCATATACTCCATCCCATGTCCTCCTCCTCCTCCTCTCCTCCAGTCCCATGCAGGGCCGCCATCAGGGGGTACAGGCAGTACACCTGTAAGGGGCCCGGATGGCTATTTTTTTATTTTTTTAGGGGTTCCGGAGGTTCCCAGGGGCCCACAGGGCCCCAGATGGCAACCCCCCTTTTTTAATTTTTTTATGTATTTTTATTTTTCTATTTCTTTTATTTAAATTTTTTATATATATATATATATATATATATATATATATATATATATATATATATATATATATATATATATATATGTTATTATTATTATTAAAGGGCTCAGAGGGTCCCCATGTGGCAAACCCCCCTTATTTTATTTTTTATAAATGTTTATTTTTTTTATTTTTGTTTATATATATGTTTTATTATTAACCACTTACCCCCCGGACCATATTGCTGCCCAAAGACCAGAGTACTTTTTGCGATTCGGGACTGCGTCGCTTTAACAGACAATTGCGCGGTCGTGCGACGTGGCTCCCAAACAAAATTGGCGTCCTTTTTTTCCCACAAATAGAGCTTTCTTTTGGTGGTATTTGATCACCTCTGCGGTTTTTAGTTTTTGCGCTATAAACAAAAATAGAGCGACCATTTTGAAAAAAATGAATATTTTTTACATTTTGCTATAATAAATATCCCCCAAAAATATATAAAAAAACTTTTTTTTTGCTCAGTTTAGGCCGATACGTTTTCTTCTACATATTTTTCGTAAAAAAAAATCGCAATAGGCGTTTATTGATTGGTTTGCGCAAAAGTTATAGCGTTTACAATATAGGGGGTATTTTTATGTCATTTTTATTATATTTTTTTTACTAGTAATGGCGGCGATCAGCGATTTTTTTTCCGGTACTGCGACATTATGGAGAACACTTCGGACACTTTTGACACATTTTTGGGACCATTGGCATTTTTATAGCGATCAGTGCTATAAAAATGCCCCTAGTGGCGGCTGGGAGAGAGGACGTCATATTACGTGCTCTCGCCCAGCAGAGCCACCTTGTGGACGTATAATGACGGTGCGCCGTCGGCAAGTGGTTAAAGGGCCAGAGGTCCCCAGGGGCCTGGATGGCAACCCCCTTTTTTTTATTTTTTTATAAATGTTTATTTTTTTTTATATATATTTTTTTTATTTTTATTTTTATTTTTATTTATTTGTATTAAAGGGCCCAGAGGTCCCAGATTGCAACCCTCCTTTTTTTGTAATTTATTTTTATAAAAAAATAATAATAATTTGTGTATATATCCTCCATCCCATCTCCTTCTCCTCAAATCCCATCTCCTCCATTCCATGTCCTTCTCCTCCTCCAATCCCATCTCCTCCATACCAAGTTCTCATCCTCCATCCCATGTCCCCCTCCTCTTCCAGTCTCATCTCCCCATCCCATGTCCTCCTCCTTTTCCATCCCATTTCTTCTTCTTCCGCCAGTCCCACCTCCTTCATCCCACATCCTCCTTCTCCAGTCTCACCTCCTCAAATCCCATCTCCTCTATCTCCTCCAGTCCCATCTCCTCTATACCACATCCTCCTCCTTCAGTCTCATCTTCCTATTCCAATGTCCTCCTGCTCCAGTCCCATCTTCTCCTACTACTTCAATCTCATCTAATCCATCCCATTTCCTCCTCCTCCTATAGTCCCATCTCCTTCATCCCATGACTTCCCCCTCCTCCATCCCACATTCTCCTCCAGTCTCATCTCCTCCATCCCATGTCATCCTCCTCCCGTCTCATCTCCCCTCTATATCGGTCCTCTCTCGCCGTGTCCTCCAGTAGCCCTTCCTTCCCTCCTGCACCCTCAATATAGCCCTGATCTGGTTGATAAACCTTTATGTACGGTCCCTCCTCGGTCCCAGGTCTTACCTCGCTCTCTCCAGAAACACAGCTCCAATCGATCACATTCCATAGAGTGATATTCAAACTGCCAGCTACAGACAATCTCTCACCCCACTGGAGCCTATTGACTGACGCCTCTCCAACCTACCAATGAGTAGTGGCCCATCTCATCAAAGGGGGTGGGTTAGGATGGCACACTATGCGCCTGAGATTGAATAGACTGCAAATATAGCACGCCCTCTTTCAGCTGATTGGTTTCAGATTGAAGATATCACCTCCCATTCTTTAGAGCTTGTTGCTCTTATTGTAGAAATGATACCACACAGAACTTTGCTCATAGAAAGTGTGATTGGATCTTTTTTTTTTTCAGAATTTTTTTATTTAAGTATAAGAAGCACATACAGAAGTCTTGGCCAACAGTTGTACAATGAAAGTTTTTAGAACAACTAAATATACTTACATTCAAGATTCGGTCACTTCTGCATAAACCTTAATGAGGTGGGTCTGGATCCACCATTTGATTCAAGATATACTGCATTTCTTTGGTGAACGTTTCCTAAGGTAGGTATCCAAATTAGTTCTGAATAGCTCCATAATTTCTTGGTAAAGGATTAGGAAGGGTATATGTTTTAAGTAAAATGAGCGGTTATAGTAAAATGCCATTGGGGGGGGGGGGGGTGTTAAGATTAGTAGTTTAGTAGTTAGGGAAGATTTGCCATGTGTTAGGTGCATGCAAGGCTTCATAAGAGGGTCAGATGTGGTGTATGCGAAGTGGATTTGGTGGGAATATTAACTGAGTACATGAGTGAGATGGGGAGGGGGTATAGGAGAAGGGAAAGTGATAGGGGGAAGAGCGAAGAAGAAAAGACACAGAGAGGGAGAAAGAGATGAAAAAAGGGGGGTGTAAGGAAGTGTGATTGGTTCAACAGACAACTTACTAAAAATTGTGGCAACTATGCAGGCAATGAGGGCTCAAGGGGCAGCTGCTATGGGCCTCACAACAATGATCGGGCCCAGGGCAGCTGCCTTTTTGCCTCACGTTAAAGCAGTTTTGAAAACCTACCAGATTGAAATTTACTGGCACAACACCCGAAATTTACTGGCGCAGCCACGTTTTTACTGGCATTTCACAAAAGTTACTAAATTACATTTTTAGGTGCAGATTTCAGTATTTAGGCTACAAACAAGTACGCTAGGCAAATAGCATTGTGATTTAAGGTAGATATTAAGGTAAAAAAAACATATTTTTGTTACTTTCTATATAATAAGGGCAAATTATTTAGTCACATGACCCTCTGCCTCCATCCCCCTCTGCCACCAACAGCCCCTGCCTTCACCCCCCTCTGCGGTGACACAATCTCCCCCTGCCTCCAATCTCCCCCAGGCCCCCTGCCTCCATCGTCCTCTGCTTCCATCCCCCTCTGCAGTGCCACCAACAACCCCTGTCTCCATCCCCCCCTCTGCGGTGCCACCAACACCCCCTGCCTCCAATCACCCCCTGCCACTAAAACTCCCTGCCTCCATCCCCCTCTGCCACCAACAGCCCTGCCTTCACCCCCCTCTGCGGTGCCACAATCTTCCCCTGCCTCCAATCTCCCCCAGTCCCCCTGCCTCCATCGTTTCCTGCATCTATCCCCCTCTGCAGTGCCACCAACAACCCCTGTCTCCATCCCCACCCACTGCAGTGCCACCATCCCCCTCTGCAGTGCTACCAACACCCCCTGCCTCCAGTCACCCCCTGCCACTAAAACCCCCATGCCTCCATTGCGCCCTGCCTCCATCCCCCTCTGCCACCAACACCCCCTGCCTTCACCCCCCTCTGCGGTGCCACAATCTCCCCTGTCTCCAATCTCCCCCAGGCCCCCTGCCTCCATCGTACCCTGCCTCCATCCCCCTCTGCAGTGCCACCAACAACCCCTGTCTCCATCCTCCACCCTCTGCAGTGCCACCATCCCCCTCTGCGGTACCACCAACACCCCCTGCCTCCAATCACCCCCTGCCACTAAAACTCCCTGCCTCCATTGCCCCCTGCCTCCATCCCCCTCTGCGGTGCCACCACAGCCACCGTCACCCCCTGCCTCCAATCTCCATGTGCAGTTCCAAGCCGAACCAATCTCGGCAATTTTACTGGCACATTTCTGCAACCACGAACATTTACAAAGGGTTGGCAACACTGCGTTAAAGACAGCCCCAGGTATGCTATGTTAATAGGAACATATAATAAATATAAAGTAGATGTTACACTGATTTGTCTGTAAAAGTACAAATATACTGTAAATCCTAACCATTAATGAAAATCTGAAAATTAACTCCAAACCTGACCACAATCTAGCCATCAAATTATCTCCATGAACTAACTCCATAATCCTCCTCCATGTTATTAAATCCTAACCTTGACATTAAGGTCCATTTCAAACATGTGGACCATTTGTCAGTTTTTCATCCATCCATTGATCCGCGGATGGATGAAAGGTGGACACCCATGCCTCTCAATGGAAAATGAATGTAGATGGATGATCATTAGTTTACATCCACTTCAGTCAACATCCGTTATTTGGAACGTATTAAAGCCCTAATGCCGCGTACACACGATTGGAAATTCCGACAACAAAACGGTGGATTTTTTCCCGACAGAATTTTGGCTCAAACTTGTGTTGCATACACACGGTCACACAAATGTCTGAAATACACACTGATCCCCACTGAGCAGGCGGATGACAGGTCCGTCCCCGCTCACTGTGCTGGGGAGTTCAAATGAAAACAGAGAGCCAGTTAGTTTTCATCCGATCTGATAGATGGTCAGAAAATAGGGTCACCCTCTGTCTGGATTTGGCGGACAAGACTGGATCGGCGGCACTCATAGGGGTGAACGGAGCATTCAATCAGGTCCGCCTGAAAAACTGACAGGTTGACCTATTGGTGGTATTTGATCACCTCTCCGGTTTTCATTTTTTGCGCTATAAACAAAAATAGAGCAACAATTTTGAAAAAAATTCAATATTTTTAACTTTTTGCTATAATTAATATCCCCAAAAAATATATATATATTTTTTTCCTCAGTTTTGTCCGATACGTATTCTTCTACATATTTTTGGTAAAACAAAATCTCAATAAGTGTTTATTGATCAGTTTGCACATAAGTTATAGGGTCTACAAAATAGGGGGTAGTTTCATTGCATTTTTATTAATATATTTTTTTTGTTTTCTAGTAATGGCAGTGATCATCGATTTTTATCGTGACTGTGACATTATGGCGGACACATCGCACACTTTTGACACCATTTTGGGACCATTGTCCTTTTTTTCAGTGATCAGAGCTATGAAAATGCACTGATTACTGTAAAAATGACACTGGCAGTGAAGGGGTTAACCTGAAGGGGGCACTGAAAGGGTTAGGTGTGACCTACGGAGTGCTTCTAACTGTTAGGGGGCGTGGCTTGCTGCGACACATCACTGATTGCTGTTCCCGATGACAGGGAACAGACGATCAGTGATATGTCAGGGGCAGTGCCGATCCTGACCTCCCTGGGGCCCTAAGCAAAATGGCATGTCATATTAAAGTTGAGAAGCGGATGGGGGGGGTGCTGCCGAAAATAACATGTCACATTAAAGTATTAAAGTTGAGAAGCGGGGGGGGAGGGGCGCTGCCGACAGTGACATGTCACATTAAAGATTAAAGTTGAGAAGCGGGGGGAGGGGGTGTTCTGCTGTCGGAAATTACATCTTACTTTAAAGTGAGAAGTGGGGGTTGCTGGCTTCTTACCTCTTCTTCCATGCAGCCAGCGAGTTGAGAAGCGGAGTGAGGGGCAGAAAATGGCTTCTCACCAAGCGGGGCTTTTAGTAATTTGGGGGGCCCTCCGCAGCTTTGCGGGGCCCTAAGCGGCTTGCATAGTGAGCCTATAGGACGGATCGGCCCTGGTTAGGGGAAGGACGGGGAGATGTTGTGTTTACAGGGTCGTGAGCGCGCCGCCACACATCTGGCAAATTAAGGGAGACGTATATAAACGCCCATTTGTGCATTTGGGCCATTCTGTAGACGTAAAAGTGCGTGCGGCGGTCAGGAAGCGGTTAAACTATAAGAAAAAAAAGTTTTGGCTCTAGATATACTTTAACTTACTCATAACTAATTATACACTCCAGAAAGAAACTACGGTCCAGATTCACAAAGGAGATACGAAGGAGTATCTCAGATACTCCGTCGTATCTCTCAGAGTATCTATGCGACTGATTCATAGAATCAGTTACGCATAGATATCCCTAAGATCCGACAGGTGTAATTGTTTTACACGGTCGGATCTTAGGATGCAGTACCGCGGCCGCCGCTGGTGGGAGTTTGCGTCTTAAACCAGCGTCGGGTATGCAAATTAGGAGTTACGGCGATCCACGACGGATTTTCGTGTTCGCTACGTCGCCGCTAGTCTAGTTTCCCGTCGCAAAGTTAGTCGTCGTTTTGGGTGCCTTAACTTTAGACAGAAAACGTATTGCTGTCTAAAGTATGGCCGTCGTTCCCGCGTCGAAATTTAAAATTTCACGTCGTTTGCGTAAGCCGTCCGGGAATACGGAATTACGCTACGCGCGTCGCCGTTCGAAAAAATTACGTCACGGCGCGCAATGCACGACGGGAGTTCGGAAACGGAGCATGCGCGGTAGGTCCGGAGCGGGAGCGCGCCTAATTTAAATGTTACCCGCCCATTCGATTTTTACCGCCTTGCGCCGGACGTATTTACGATACACCGCCGCAAGTTTCCAGGTAAGTGCTTTGTGGATCGGGCACCAGAACTAAAAACTTGCGGCAGTGTAACGTAAACGGCTTACGTTACAACGGCGCTATTGTACCTGAATCTGGCCCCCTATTCTTTCTTCTTTGTTATATTTTATGAAAGAATAAATACAATGCTCCTTTTTTTTCTTCATATTGGCGTCTCCTCAGTTTCCTTCGCAGTTAATAACTTCTCCAAGCTTCATACTACATTTACGGCAGAAAGTCACATGCATTGTGTGAAGGATCAATATCCTTACTAATAGCCTAAGATATATAAAACAACACAAAGTAAAAAAAAATGTACGTAGCAAACAGAAGATTTATTGAAAAAAAATGAATAACTAAGAACATCAGCATAAATAGCTTTGGCGAGTTCCACAGAGTTTCTATTAAATGCGGGACTGGCGTTCAAGTATTTATACAATAATGGGGGATATATTATTTTGTTATTAGGTTACAAAGCTGGCTACAATTCATAAATCATTCTCAACAATTCAGAGCAAAGTAAGAAGAGGAGAGTACTTTATCTATTCAACTATAAAACTTTTTTTTTTGTGTGTGTTACTATTTATTTATTTTTTTACTTTTTCGCCCCTGCAAATTTTCGTTATTTATACGTCTTGTAGAACAGCGTTTGCCAGAGCAGGATATGAGATTCTATAAAATAAAATGGTCAGCTAGCAATTTAGGCTGATTAAATTAAAAGAATGATGCGCTCTTCCAGACTAGGAAATGATCTGGGCAAAAAACGCCAGAGTGTTTAAATCACTTTTACGAGGACAAGATGTTTGCAGCTAAAGAGAATTGAAGAGTGTTGTGTGAATAATTTGCACTATTGATCTGAAACACCTCACAGCTCTGGGCTTCCGAGAATATCGATACTGGTGATATACCGTATCCAAATAAGTGGAAAGTGTCGCTTTCTCCTAAAAAACATTCCTAAGAAAAGCCGGGCCTGATTTACTAAGGCTGTAATCTCCACCATTGTGCGATAAAGCAAACAGACCTTACTTTTGGTTTACTGCTAGCTAACATGATGCACACATGGAAGACATAGGGCCAGATTCTGAAAGGACTTACGACGGCGCAGCGCCATGTACGCCGTCGTAAGTCCTAATCCGACCCGACGTATCTATGCGCCTGATTCTTAGAATCAGTTACGCATAGATATCCATTAGATCCAACAGGCGTAAGTCTCTTACGCCGTCGGATCTTAACTGCATTTTTTTGTTGATCGCTAGGTGGCGCTTCCGTCGAATTCCGCGTCGAGTATGCAAATTAGCTAGATAGATAGAACGTACGCGCGGCCGACGCAGTAAAGTTACAACGTTTACGTTAGGCTTTTCCCGGCGTATGCTATATGAGGCATAAGTGCGGCGTACCAATGTTAAGTATGGCCGTTGTTCCCGCGTCGAAATTTGAAAAAGTAAGTCGTTTGCTTAAGTTGTCCGTGAATGGGGCTGGACGTCATTTACGTTTACGTCGAAACCAATGACGTCCTTGCAGCGTACTTTGGAGCAATGCACACTGGGAAATTCCACGGACGGCGCATGCTCCGTTCCGCAAAAACGTCAATCACCTCGGGTCACAGTAGTTTTACATAAAACACGCCCCTTTAATTAGGCGGGCTTACGCCGGCCGATTTACACTACGCCGCCGCAACTTACGGAGCAAGTGCTTTGAGAATACAGCACTTGCCCGTCTAAGTTGCGGAGGCGTAACGTAAATCGGATACGTTACCCCCGGGCAAAGATACGCCGCTGACTGAGAATCTGGCCCTAGGGGTGCATTAATTCAATAAAGTTGGTCAATGAAGTTGATTGCACATTCCTAAAGTCATAACAGCCAATTTCATTGTGTATGCCTCCTTATGTCATATTAAAAACTGAACCCTGGGCATATACATTATAGAGAGAGTGGGCCGGATTCAGAAAGAAATGCCTATCTTTACGCGGGCGTAGCGTATCTCAGATACACTACGCCGCCGAAACTTAGAGCGGCAGGTCCTGTATTCACAAAGAACTTGTGCTCTAAGTTACGGCGGCGTAGTGTAAATGGGCCGGCGTAAGTTGTATGTTAATGACTCGTGACCCCACGTAAATGACACGCTTAACGAACGGCGCATGCGCGCACATGCTCAGTATCGCGTCGAATTGTCTCCGTAAATTGCGCCCGCTCAATGCTTCGTTGACGTGAACGTAACCTACGCACAGCCCCATTCACGGACGACTTACGCAAAGGACGTAAAACGTGTAAAATTCTACGCTGTTCCGACGTCCATACTTAACATTGGCTGCGCCTCATATAGCAGGGGTAACTTTACGTCAGTCAGACGCCTTACGTAAACAAAGTATATTGATACGCCGGCCGCAACTACGTTTGTGAATCGGCCTATCTTACTCATTTGCATATTTTTTAATGGGAACGCCGAATGCATCCAGCGTAACTATGCGACCACGATATGCCGGTGTAGGCAAGTTACGTCGGTCGGCTGAAGCCATGTTTTCTGGCGTATCTGGCTTTGTGAATCGGCGTAAAGATGCGACGGCGCACATTTTAAATTACGGCGGCGTATCTGGAGATACGCCGCCGTATCTCCTTTCTGAATCCGGCCCATTGTTTTAAGACACCGGACCATCACAATAATGCCCTGTACACACGATCGGTTCAGTGTTGCCAACCGTCCGTATTTTTACGGACAGTTCGTAAAAATGGGCACTTTTTCCCCCTGTTCGTAAATGTTCGTGGTTGCGAAAATGTGCCAGTAAAAATAGCCGAGACTGGTTAAGCTTGGAACGGCGCATGGAGATTGGAGGCAGGGGGTGATTGGAGGCAGGGGGTGATTGGAGGCAGGGGGTGACGGTGGCTGCGGTGGCACCGCAGAGGGGGATGGAGCCAGGGGGCAAGAACGTGGTGACGTAAAACACAACGACGTGCTGAGAAAAATGAAGTTCAATGCTTCCGAGCATGCGTCGACTTGATTCTGAGCATGCGTGGATTTTTAACCGATGGACGTGCCCACAGACGATCGGTTAGTTAACCATCAGATAACTTTAAAACAAGTTCCTAGTTTTCTAACCGATGAATAAAAAACCGATGGGGCCCACACACGATCGGTTAGTCTGATGAAAACGGCCCTTCAGACCGTTTTCATCAGACAAACCGATCGTGTGTACGCAGAATTATGCCCTGTACACACGATCGGTTCATCTGATAAAAACGGACCGATGGCCCGTTTTCATCGGACGAACCCATCCTGTGTGGGCCCCTGGCAGCCCATCCACCCCTACAGTTAGAACACACATGAGGGAACACATTTAACCCCTTGATCGCCCCCTAGTGTTAACCCCTTCCCTGCTGCCAGTGACATACACACAGGAATCAGTGGCTATTTATAGCACTAATCGCTGTATATATGTCAATGGTCCCAAAAAAGTGTCAAAAGTGTCCTAACTGTCCACCATAATGTTGCAGTCCTGCTAAAAATCGCAGATCACCGCCATTACTAGTAACAACAAATAATAATAAGAATGCCATAAATCATTTCCCTATTTTGTAGACGCTATAGCTATTTGTGCAAACCAATCAATATATGCCTATTGCGATTTCTGTTTTACTAAAAATATGTAGAAGAATACATATCGGCCTAAACTGAGGAATAAAAAATATTTTTTGGGGAGATTTATTAAAGCAAAAAGTTAAAAAGAATATATATCGGCCTAAACTGATGAATAAATTTGTTTTGTTTTTTTACATATTTTCTTTTTTGGATATAATACATATCCAAAAAAGAAAATATGTAAAAAAATAAAAAAGTAAAAAAATAAAATAATATTTTTCAAGATTGTCGCACTTTGATTTTTATAGTGCAAAAATAAATATGTATTGGATATGTATTATAGCAAAAGTAAAAAAAATATATATATATTTTTCAAAATTGTCGCACTTTGATTTTTATAGTGCAAAAATAAATATTTATTGGATATGTATTATAGCAAAAGTAAAAAAAAAAAAAATTATATTTTTCAAAATTGTCGCACTTTGATTTTTATAGTTCAAAAATAAATATGTATTGGACATGTATTATAGCAAAAGTAAAAAAAAAACATTATATTTTTAAAAATTGTCGCACTTTGATTTGTATAGTGCAAAAAGAAATATGTATTGGAAATGTATTGGATATGTATTATAGCAAAAGTAGAAAAAAAATGATATTTTTCAAAATTGTCGCATGCGGCGGTTCCCGTGGCTTCAGGAGCGATCCGGGACGAGGGCGCGGCTATTCGTTTCTAGCCGCCCCCTCGCGATCGCTCCCCGGAGCTGAAGAACGGGGAGAGCCGTATGTAAACACGGCTTCCCGTGCTTCACTGTGGCGGCTGCATCGATCGAGTGATCCCTTTTATAGGGAGACTCGATCGATGACGTCAGTCCTACAGCCACACCCCCCTACAGTTGTAAACACACAATAGGTGAACCCTAACTTCTACAGCGCCCCCTGTGGTTAACTCCCAAACTGCAACTGTCATTTTCACAATAAACAATGCAATTTAAATGCATTTTTTGCTGTGAAAATGACAATGGTCCCAAAAATGTGTCAACATTGTCCGAAGTGTCCACCATAATGTCGCAGTCACGAAAAAAATCGCTGATCGCCGCCATTAGTAGTAAAAAAAATAAAAAATAATAAAACTATCCCCTATTTTGTAAACGCTATAAATTTTGCGCAAACCAATCTATAAAACGCTTATTGCGATTTTTTTTACCAAAAATAGGTAGAAGAATACTTATCGGCCTAAACTGAGGAAAAAAAAATTTTAGATATGTTTTTGGGGGATATTTATTGTAGCAAAAAGTAAAAAATATTGCATTTTTTTCAAAATTGTTGCTCTATTTTTGTTTATAGCGCAAAAAAAATAAAAACTGCAGAGGTGATCAAATACCACCAAAAGAAAGCTCTATTTGTGGGGAAAAAAGGACGCCAATTTTGTTTGGGAGCCACGTCGCACGACCGCGCAATTGTCTGTTAAAGTGACGCAGTGCCGAATTGTAAAAACCCCTTGCGTCATTTAGCAGCATATTGGTCCGGTCCTTAAGTGGTTAAAGAGACGCAAATAATGGACTGGTCATTAGGGGGGTAAATCCTTCTGGGGCTGAAGTGGTTAATACAGTAGTTATTTTGAAAGATGGCTGACTATATTGTCAAATATACAGATGGCCATAAGAGGTAGGATCTATGAAACTGTAAATTAAGTACAGTAATGTAAAAATGAAAAAAGAGGGAATGAAAAAAATCACATCATTTTATTTTATTTT
Source organism: Rana temporaria (assembly GCF_905171775.1). Taxonomy (NCBI): domain Eukaryota; kingdom Metazoa; phylum Chordata; class Amphibia; order Anura; family Ranidae; genus Rana; species Rana temporaria. The sequence continues at coordinate 403,737,928 of NC_053493.1, read as the reverse complement.
TTTTTCAGGCAAGCGTTAATACCTCTAAATGTCTATTATATAAAATACACCTTGGTTTATCTCTAATAGAAATGGAGAATCAATAGAACTTGATTCCGGTCTAAATAAATTCTATATAACGCGGGTTATTCTGGGTCACCATCCAGACAGCATACAAACCATAAATGTAAATTCTCCAAAATGTCATAGAAAGTAATTGCGTTCGACTTGGCAAAGTTAAGAATTGATGGCGAGCTACAGCGCGGGAGTTCACCATGTCACATAGACTACTGAAAAATAATAGATGGCAGTATTAGTTGTGGTTTTGAACTAGGAGTCAGAAGGTCAGCAAAATTAAATTGGAAAGAAAGAGAAATAATTGAAAGAGAAAAAGAAAATAAAGAAGCAAAGTAACTTTTAATACGAAACGGTTATCTTGGTCATTTTAACATATTTTGACATTTTGTTCCCCTTCGAAAATTGCTGTTCCAAGCCTAATTTAGAACATTCGTGATTAAGAAAAAAGAATTGTCTCTGGAAAAAAAAATTACAACTGTTATTAAAAAAAAATAAGAGAGAAGAAAAAGTAACTATGATTGAAAAGAAAAGTAACTGACAAAAAAAGACATTGTGCAAAAAGCATTTATACCCCAAAAAAGTGCTTAAATCATTTGTTTTGATCAAATTTCAAATTCCCGAATAAAGATTCTCCCTGTAAAAAAAAAAAGATAGTCGGATCTCCCGCTGCCTTTTGCTGCTAAACACTTTAATCAAAACATTTGCCACTTGAAACCTGCTGAGAAACCACACGTTTGGGATTGTCAAGCTCCTGGTTTCCCTGCTGAGCTCAGTGGTTCCTTTTGTTGACCTCAACATCTCTACCATGTCCTGTAGTGGCACGGGGGGTCAGAGACAGAGAGGACCACCACTGAGCACAACGGGGGACCAAGGTTCTCAGCAGACTTTAAAGAAAGATTTACATTTGTGCTCATAAGTTTATATATTCACCTGGTAAAATTTATACAACGTGGACCGTTTTATTTTATTTTTTTTAAAGAAAACAACGAATAATCAGACCAAACACATTTTTTTTTTTTATATTTAATGTGATTCCATTTAACCCCTTGTCTACAGGGGCCATTTTTTAATGTTTCACACTCATGATAAAATCAGCGGGCCAGATTCACAGTTGTAATACGCCGGCGTATCTACTGATACTCCGGCGTATTTTCAAATTTGCCGCGTCGTAGCGTTGTTTTGAATCCTCAAAACAAGTTACGACGGCTTTAGGCTTCGATCCGACAGGCGTACGGCTTCGTACGCCTTCGGATCGTAGGTGTAATACTCCGGCGCCCGCTGGGTGGAGTTTGCGCAGTTTTCCGCGTCGGGTATGCAAATTAGCTGTTTACGGCGATCCACAAAGGTACGTGCGTTCGTCGCATTCTCTTACGTCGTCGCTAGTCGGCTTTTCCCGTCGTAAACTTACGGCTGCTATTTCATGGCTTAGATTTAGACCAGCCATATTAAGGTATGGCCGTCGTTCCCGCGTCGAATTTCAATTTTTTTTTTGCGTAAGACGTCCGGGAATACGAAAGGACGCAACGCACGTCGCCGTTCAAAAAACACGTCGGGGCGCCGTAATTTCGCGCAAAGCACGACAGGAAATTTCCTAACGGAGCATGCGCAGAACGTTCGGCACGGGAACGCGCCTAATTTAAATGGTACACGCCCCATTTGAATTAGGCGGGCTTGCGCCGAACGCATTTACGTTACACCGCCGCAAGTTTACAGGCAAGTGCTTTGTGACTCAAGCACTTGCGCTGAAAACTTGCGGCGGTGTAACGTAAATGAGATACGTTACGCCACAGCGCAGGTACCTGAATCTGGCCCAGCATTTTTTGCAAAAAAATACTTAAAACCCCCCAAACAATTATATATTTTCTGAAAGCAGAGAATACTATGGTGGCAGTTGCATATTTTAATGTTGCAGCATATTTGCGCAGCTATTTATCAAATGCATTTTTTCAGGAAAAAAATACATTAACCACTTAAGGACCGCCGCACGACGATATACGTCCAGGGCCGGTGCTACCACTAGGCGGACTAGGCAGCCGCCTAGGGCGCACTGCGGCCTAGAGCGCCCGGCCACTGTAGACAGAGCTTGCAATTGCAATTATACTATACACCAGGCAGTCGCTCTGACTCCTCTGAGCCTCTGACATGTGTGAAGCAGGGCAGCGCCCCCACCCCCCACTCCCGGTCTCCGCTCTGACATCATGTGTGTTCACAGTGTGCAGAACATCTCCCCGCTGCTCTCCGCCTCTGAAATTTTTGCAGCGGATTCACCCCCCCCCCCAGCCGGCTCTCCGCTCTGCACTCTGAGTCTCTGAAGCCTCGTACACACGACCAAGGAACTCGACGGGTGAAACACATCGTTTTCCTCGACGAGTTCCTTGTTAGGCTTGTCAAGGAACTCGACAAGCTTGCTTTGCGTACACACTGTCAAGACAAAATCTCCTCGCTCTCAAACGCGGTGACATACAACACATACAACGGCAGGGGAGGTTCGATTCCACTGGCTAAACTCTTGGGGCTGGTTTTGCTAATCTCATGTGTTTGCGTGTTAAGTAAAAGTTTGTTAAGAGACGATTTGCACTTTTCAGTCTGTAAAGCCTCGTACACACGACCGAAAAACTCGACGGGCGAAACACATTGTTTTCCTTGTCGAGTACCTTGTTAGGCTGTCGAGGAACTCGACAAGCCAATTTTCTCCATTCCCGTCAAGGAAATAGAGAACTTGCTCTCTTTTTGGCTCGTCGAGTTTCTCGACAGTTTCCTCAACGAAAATGTACACATGACCGGTTTCCTCGGCAAAAAAAATTCTCCCAGCAAGTTACTTGCTTTTTTTTGCCGAGAAACTCGGTCGTGTGTACGAGGCTTTACAGCGTGAAAAATGTGTTATCTCCATTACAAATGCTACTTTTACTCCCATCTCATACTTTATTCTGAGCAAGCGCGGGTTTCTTAGCATACACACGCTCGAGTTTCTCGTCGGAAACCAGCCCGACCAGGAACTCGACGAGCCAATTTGAGACTCCCGTCGAGGAATTAGAGAACTTGCTCTCTTTTTGGCTTGTCGAGTTTCTCGACAGTTTCCTCTACGAAAATGTACACACGACCGGTTTCCTCGGCAAAAAAATATCTCCCAGCAAGTTTCTTGCTGGTTTTTGCTGAGAAACTCGGTCGTGTGTACGAGGCCTGACTCAAAACGGAGATCATTCTGACACAGTGACATGTGTCCTGTGTCCAGCACCCCACCTAGCCCCCCCGACGCTCTCCGCTCTCCACTCTCCACTCTGACATGTGTGTGTCCAGCGTCTACCTGCTGTCTTAGATAATCACGAGATTGTGTATATTGACTAGGGATGAACCGAACACCCCCCTGTTCGGTTCGCATCAGAACTTGCGAACACACCAAATGTTCGTGTGAACTTTAGAACCCCGTTAAAGTCTATAGGACTCGAACATTTGAAATCTAAAGTGCTAATTTTAAAGGCTAATATGCAAGTTATTGTCCTAAAAAGTGTTTGGGTACCTGGGTCCTTCCCCAGGGGACATGTATCAATGAAAAAAAAAAGTTTTAAAAACGGCTGTTTTTTCGGGAGCAGTGAATTTAATAATGCTAAAAGTGAAACAATAAAAGTGAAATATTCCTTTAAATTTCATACCTAGGGGGGGGGTGTAAAGTCAGCATGTGAAAAAGCGCATGTTTCCAGTACATAGAACTGTCCCTGCACAAAGTGTCATTTCTGAAAGAAAAAAAGTAATTTAAAACTGGACAGCTCTAATGAATTGTCGGCTCTGGCAATTCAGAAAGGATTCATTCATAAAAAAAAAGTGTGGGGGTCCCCCCAAATTCAATTACCAGGCCCTTCAGGTCTGGTATGGATATTAAGGGAAACCCTGCCGTCAATTAAAAAAAAAAATGACGTGGGGTTCCCCCAAATATCCATTCCAGACCCTTCAGGTCTGGTGTGGATTTTAAGGGGAATTCCACCTCAAATTAAAAAAAAAATGGCACGGAGTTCACCCAAAAATCCACACCAGACCCTTATCCGAGCACGTTAACCTGGCCGGCCGCAGAAAAGAGGGGGGACAGAGTGTGCCCCCCCTCTCCTGAACCGTACCAGGCCACATGCCCTCAACATGGGGAGGATGTCCCCATGTTGATGGGGACAAGGGCCTCATCCCCTCAACCCTTGCCCGGTGGTTGTGGGGGTCTGCGGGCGGGGGGCTTATAAGAATCTGGAAGACCCCTTTAACAAAGGGGACCCCCAGATCCTGCCCCCCCCTATGTGAATTGGTAATGGGGTACATTGTACCTCTACCATTTCAAGGAAGTGTAAATAGTTGTAAAAAACACACACCGTAGAAAAAAGTCCTTTATTAATAAAAAAAAAAAAAAAAAATCCAGCGATAGTAATCCACTCGGTCCCGGCTCCCTGCTCCAACGTTGTCGGTATCCAGCGACGGGTGATCTCCTCTCCGGTCCAGCGATGAGAAGATCTTCCGGGATCCACAGCACAGCATCGCCTGCCTCCTCCCTCCGCCGGACACAGCCCGGCGAATGACGCGGCTGAAGCTGTGACATTTCTTTTATTGGTGAGGCGGGGCCACCCGTCACGTGACCCCGTCCCCCTCTGAAGCACCCTCTGCTACGTCACTGGGGAAGCACCAGGTATTTCACACAAGGGAAGTAATGCAAAGAGAACAGGATACTTTTTCATACATGGTACAGCAGGCACATACTGTATCAGGAATATGAAATGTTGGGTTCCCAAACTCTTTAACATTTAAGCTCCTTACGCAAAAGAGTATGGGCCAGATTCACAGAAACAGTACGCCGGAGTATCTGCTGATACTCCGGCGTACTTTCAAATTTGCCGCGTCGTATCTTTATTTGTAATTCACAAACAAAGATATAACGGCATTTGGCTAAGATCCGACAGGCGTACGGCTTCGTACGCCTTCGGATCTTAGGATGCAATACTTCGGCGGCCGCTGGGTGGAGATTGCGTAGTTTTCCGCGTTGGGTATGCTAATTAGCTGTTTACGGCGATCCACGAAGGTACGCGCGTTCGTCGCATTCTCTTACGTCGTCGCTAGTCGGCTTTTCGCGTCGCAAAGTTACGGCTGCTATTTAGGTGGTGTAACAATAGACAGCCCATGTTAAAGTATGGCCGTCGTTCCCGCATAGAATTTCAATTTATTTATTTTTTTGCGTAAGTCGTCCGTGAATAGGAAAGGACGTAACTCACACCGACGTTCAAAAAAATTACGTCGGTGCGACGTCATTTTGCGCAAAACACGGCGGGAAATTTCAAAACGGAGCATGCGCAGTACGTTTGGCGCGGGAACACGCCTAATTGAAATGATCCACGCCCCCTACCCGGATCATTTGAATTAGGCGGGCTTGCGCCGGAGGGATTTACGCTACGCCGTCGCAACTTTACAGGCAAGTGCTTTGTGAATCAAGCACTTGCCCGTAAAACTTGCGGCGGTGTAACGTAAATGTGATACGTTACGCCGCCGCAGATGTACCTGAATCTGGCCCTTAATTTTAAACATTAGATTGAGGCTCATTTTGTCAAGGGGAATCGGGTGTTTTTTTTAAATCGAAGCAGTACTTACCGTTTTAGAGATAGATCTTCTCCGGCACTTCCGGGTATGGGCTGCGGGACTGGGCGTTCCTATTTGATTGACAGGCCTCCAACAGGCTTCCGACGGTCGCATACATCGCGTCACGATTTTCCGAAAGTAGCCGAACGTCGGTGCGCAGGCGCCGTATAGAGCTGCACCGACGTTCGGCTTCTTTCGGCTACTCGTGACGCGATGTATGCGACCGTCGGAAGCCTGTCAATCAAATAGGAACGCCCAGTCCCGCGGCCCATACCCGGAAGCGGCGGAGAAGATCGCTCTCTAAAACGGTAAGTACTGCTTCGATTTAAAAAAAAAAAAACAATTCCCCTTCACAAAATGAGCCTCAATCTAATGTTAAAAATTGTTTTTCGGGTGAACTCCCGCTTTAAGCTCCTTACGCAGCCTAAAGAGTGTATCTCTGCTGCAAGCAAAATGTGTGTTATAAGATTTCTTTCTTGATGAAACTCTGCGGGTGCATAAGGAAGGAACCCCCCCAAGTTTATTACAGTCAAACCGTCTGCAAAGGTTTCTGGAAGTCATAAGCTTTGCATGTTAAATAAATAATAGCCGTTATCCATTCGATGTTGGAGGAAGGATAAGTTAAGCTGTAATCATTTACATTCGGAGCTGCACAATTTATACAGTCTCTATTACAATTCCTCTGTCTAATGAACATAATGTGATTTCGTTTTTTTTTTTTTTAAACCCATTTTCTTGTATTATATGAAAATAAGAAAAAGAAAGTTAAGGTTTCATATTTTCTTAAGAACAACTTTGCATGCCAGAGAAATATTGTATTATTTAGCGCATTGTTGTTTGTTTGGATATATATTTTTTTTGGGTACTGTATCTATTTTTTTTATTTTTTTAACAGCATATTAAAATTTTAATGAGATGATGCAAGTTAATGTATTATAGGACTGTTGATTTGAAATTCTTTTATTAGCGCATAAAAAGAATATCGGATAAACATACAAAATGGAGCTTATGAATAATTCTATCAGCAATAACATTTGCCAAAATACACATAATCACCACCCATCACCGGCGCTAATCTGTTACTCTGATTCATGGGACCGCGGTGGCAGAAAACTTATTTTACTGAAGAGGAGGAAAAGAATTTAAAGAGTTTGTTTTCTATATTGCAACTAATTATGTTTATCAGATTGTTTGTAAACTTTTTTTTTCCTTCTATGCTAATTTGCTGTTTTTTTACAGGAAAATATTTATTCCGTAGTGTTTTCCCCCTTCCTAGTTTAATTAATTGTAAGATAAATCAAGTTCAGAGTTATTTAAATACAAAATGTACTTTGTTGTTTCTAATACTTAAAGGGGTTGTAAAGGTACAATTTTTTTTCCCTAAATATCTTCCTTTACCTTAGTGCAGTCCTCCTTCACTTACCTCATCCTTCCATTTTGCTTTTAAATGTCCTTATTTCTTCTGAGAAATCCTCACTTCCTGTTCTTCTGTCTGTAACTCCACACAGTAATGCGAGGCTTTCTCCCTGGTGTGGAGTGTCGTGCTCGCCCCATCCCTTGGACTACAAGAGAGTCAGGATGTGCACTAACACACAGCTCTTTTCTATTTCTGCAACGTAGAGAGCGTCCTGACTCTCCCGTAGTCCAAAGGAGGGGGTGAGCATGACACTCCACACCAGGGAGAAAGCCTTGCAACACTGTGTGGAGTTAGGCCACGTACACACGTCCGAGAAACACGACGAGCAAAACACTACGTTTTACTCGTCGAGGTCCTTGTGAAGCCGCCGAGGATCTCGGCGAGCCAAGTTTTCTCATTGACTAACGAGGAAATAGAGAACATGTTCTTTATTTGGCCCGACGAGGTCCTCGTCGGTTTCCTCGGCCAAAAGTGTACACATGACCGGGTTTCTCGGCAGAATACGGCTCCGATCGAGTTTCTGGCTGAATTCTGCCGAGAAACTCGGTCGTGTGTACGGGGCCTCACAGACAGAAGAACAGGAAGTAAGGATTTCTCAGAAGAAATAAGGCTGGTCAAAGACCAGAGTACTTTTTGTGATTCGCTTTAACTGACAATTGCGCGGTTGTGCGACGTGGCTCCCAAGCAAAATTGGCGTCCTTTTTTCCCACAAATAGAGCTTTCTTTTGGTGGTATTTGATCACCTCTGCGGTTTTCAGTTTTTGCGCTATAAACAAAAATAGAGCGAAAATTTAGAAAAAAAATAATATTTTTTACTTTTTACTATAATAAATATCCCCCAAAATATATATATAAAAAAAAAATTTTTTTTTTTGCTCAGTTTAGGCCGATACGTATTCTTCTACATATTTTTCGTGAAAAAAAATCGCAATAAGCGTTTATTGATTGGTTTGCGCAAAAGTTATAGCAGTAGACAAGATGGCTCCTCTGAACAGACTTCTGTGATTCTTCACAGACTAATCCATGTTCCTTTAATTAAGCACATGCTCTTAGGCACATTGGTGTATGTACCCGTGTGTATCGGCGTGCTCACGTACACTCGTGACAGATGTTGCTATTTAAACTGCGCCAATGCTCAGGATCAGTGCTGGTTTTGTCTACCGCTTTTTGTATATCCTGAGACCTTGTGATTTTGTATGCTAACTCCAGTTGCTGACCCGACTTGCCTGATTACTCCCTGAACTCCACCTGCATTGAGCTTGCCTTGTCCCTGACCATCGCTTCAACCTGCTCCATTTGCTCTGCCTTCCCAGAAGAGTGGAGGCTGTTGGATCAACAAAGGGTAGAGATTTTGCTGCCCTCTACCAGGGTTTTTGAATGGGATGTCCAGGAAGTTCAAATAGGTATTCCAGCATGATGGGATCCCTGTGTGCAAAGCCAGCTCCATAAAGACATAGCTTAATGAGTTTGGTGAGGAAGAACTCTAGTGACCTTCACAAAGCCCTGACCTCAACCCTACTGATCACCTTTGAGATCAATTGAAACACTGACTGGGAGTTAGGCCTTCTTGGTAAACAGAAGCACTTGACCTCACAAAGGGTACAAATTTTCAAAGAAACACTCCAAAACCTTGTGGAAAGCCTTCCCAGAAGAGTGGAGGCTGTTAGATCAGCAAAGAGTAGGGATGCAACTTCCCTCTACCATGGTTTTCGAATTTGATGGCTGACACAGTCATATAGATGTGATGATCAGGTATCCACTTTTTGCCATACAGTGTAAATTAAAACATTTCAACAAAATGTGCTAGTCAAATTAGCCCATGGATGTTACTCTACAATCTGATTTATCCAAGCAAAGAACAATTGACCCATGTGTCCTGCTCCTTTGAATCACCATTCATCCTTTTTAGAAAGGGAAGTGATGGGTTAGGTCAAAAACGTCATGTTTTTAACCACTTCCCAATGGACGGACGTCCATGGACATCCTTGACTTTGAGCGGGGATATCTGCAGGGCTTTTTTTCAGGGGGAACTCAGTTCCACCACCTCTGGCTCAGACCCTTTGGTGCCTGCTCACCACAATCACTTGTAAACACAGAAGTTTCTGTGTTTACAAGTGCCAGCTCTGCACTCTGTGTGTAACCCCCCCTGAACTCTGCACTCTGTATGTAATGCAATTCTGGTATTTAATGCCCCTTTAAGACCCTTCTACTGTTTGTGAAATCTGCACAGGTCGTGGTTGAGTTCCTGCACCTATTTTCTGAGAAAAAAAGCTCTGGATATCTGAATGATGGGTGCAGCTACAGGCATCATTCAGATATCGTCTTTCAGAGCCGGCGATTCTGTGCACCGTAAGAATGATCATAGCAGCTGTTCCACTGCCTAATCATTCTTACGGGCGGCGAGAGAGGACATTCCCCCCCTCCCGCCGCCCTCTGGTGCTTCTACCGATTTACCTCTGCATACGGTGAGTCGGAGAACAGATCCGCCGGCCCCGGATGCCTACCATAAAGATTTCCAGCGGACCAGATGGTCGTTGGAGTCTGTATGAACGTTCGGAGGCCGGGCGCGATGTTATGACATCAGGCCCAGCCTCTGCATTAAAAAAAATGGCGCTGCTTCGGCTGGGAAGCAGTGATGTTTTTGTTTTTTTTATTTCAGGCTTCCCAGCCTAAAGGTGAGAAGTGGGGTCTTATTGACCCCTCCATATCTCACTGTAAAGAGGACCTGTCATGCGTATTCCTATTACAAGGGATGTTTACATTCCTTGTAATAGGAATAAAAGTGATCAAATGTTTTTTTGTTTGTTTTTTTTAAGTGTCAGAGTAAAAAGTTTAAAGTAAAATGAACAATAAAACATTTTTTTTAAAGTGCCCCTGTCCCTGGTAGCTCGCATGCAGAAGCGAACTCATATGTAAGTCCAGACCACACATGTGGGGTATCGCCGCAAACGTTAGAGTGAGAACAATAATTCTAGCCCTAGACCTCCTCTGTAACTCAAAATATGTAACCAGTAAAAAAAATTCAAACGTCGCCCATGAGGATTTTTAAGTACCGAAGTTTGGTGCCATTCCACGAGTGTGTGCAGTTTTGAAGGGTGGAATGTTAGGTATCTATTTACTCATGAAACATCATCTTTCACATTATGCAAAAAAAATTGGGCTAACTTTAGTTTTTTGTTATTTTTTAATTCATGAAACCGTGTTTTTTTTTTTTTTTTTTTTTTTCAAAAAAAGGCACTTGAAAAATTATTGAGCAAATACTGTGAAAGATAAAAAGTTTCAATGGCCGCCACTTTATTCCCTAGGGTGTCTGCTAATATATATATATATATATATATATATATATATATATATATATATATATATATATATATATATATATATATATAGTTTGGGGGTTCTGAGTAAATTTCTAGCAAAAAAAAAATTGGATTTTTACATGAAGGAGAGAAGTGCCAGAATAGGCCCGATATGGAAGTGGTTAACCTCCCTGGCGGTATGATTCTGTCTGAAAAAACATGCTGAAAGCGGTACAATTATTTGCAGAGAAATTTGGTGATTTATACTGTAGGCCTGTGATTTTTAGGAATAACTCACTTAAATCTGACCAAACAAGAATCAAGGCAAGACTCGGGGTGGGTTTTTCTTGCTGCGATCGGTATCCCCGAGTCACGCTCGGGGTAAGCTATGCAGAGCCTGCAGCGTGCGCTGGCTTACCTTCTCCTGGATCCAGCGATGTTACCACGCTGTGTGAGCGAGCGGGACCTCGCTCGATTCACACAGCGTCCTCCTGTGCCGCCGATCTCTGTTCCCTGCGACGTTACGACGCACGGGGGCGGAGACCGGCGGCAAATTCAAAAAAGTAAACAAACACATTACATACAGTATACTGTAATCTTATAGATTACAGTACTGTATGTAAAAAATACACCCCCCCCCCCCTTGTCCCTAGCGGTCTGCCCAGTGTCCTGCATGTACTTTTATATAATAAAAACATTTTTTTTCTGCCTGCAAACTGTAGATTGTCCATAGCAACCAAAAGTGTCCCTTTATGTCAAAAATGATTTTAGAGCAGCTAGAAAACAGCGATAATAAATTATAATCACTTGCAGAATTGTGCGATAGCGATTTGTGGGGAAATTCGTCATAAAAAAATAAAAGTAATGACAGCGACAATTCTGCAACTGAGCAAATTTCAGTGATTTTGATTTGATTACATTATTGAATAATTTTTATTATAATTAAATTATCATTTGTTATAATTATTTATAGTTATTTATTATATTATAATTTTATGATTTTGTGTTTCAAACTTTATCATACCCGGGATGCCTATTAGACTCTTGTTTGGACAGATTTAAGTGAGTTATTCCTAAGAATTGCAGGCCTACAGTATAAAACGCAGAATTTCCATGCAAAATAATTGTACCGCTTTTTGTACGTAATTCCATATAGAATCATATTGCCAGGGAGGTTAAATGGGCTATAGTGCAAATCTGCAAAATTAAAAAAAAAACACTAAGTGTTTGCAAAATAAGTGAGACTCTAAAGTAGGTGGAGCAGAGGCACACAAAAGCTCATCTGAATCAACCTATATATTTTTCATGTATTTTTTTATTTAGTAAAAATAACCCTATAAAGAATATTTTATGTTATCACGGTGCCTCCAGAGATTCTGTATAATAATAAGAACTAATATATTTTTTTCCCGCTGTAAACATAATGAGAAATTCCACTCAGCCAATCACTCACAATAGCCGCAGACGGCGTTCAAGAAATCAGGCCTTTCTCAATCTGACATCAGGGGAAAAAAATGAATTAAAACAGCGCACTAAGGATGGACAACGTGGCAAAATATTATACAAATCATTGCATTTGCCATAATGAATTTCACATTGTGAGCTATGAAAGGACCTTGTTTGAATACATCGCTCGGTATACTGGAGCTAACTATTAAATAGAGAAGGTGAAAGGCTGCTTTTCAAAAAAAGAAGACAGGGTCAAAGAAATGCTGAATTCCCCTTCTTCTGTTTTTTTTTTTTTGTGTGTGTCGAAATGTGTGTTGAAATGTTCGAGACAGAATGTAATAAATCATCTTTCATTTTTAGCAACTCATTAGGACTGTGGCTTGAGATAAGAAGAAACTGGCACCCAATCAAGGTCACTTAAGGAGAATTTATATTTTGTTTAGTACATTAGTACAGTGAAAAGTCTTCCATAGAGTCCTCTATTCCAGTGTTGAATAATGTATAAGGGGGATACCATATACCAAATGACAGAGAAAAAGTATAATAGGCTTTTGAAGTACCCCAAAGATAAATCCAACATAACTTTACCCCCTTCATGACCGGGCCATTTTTTGCGATTCGGCACTTTGTTACTTTAACTGGCAATTGCGCGGTTGTTCAACGTTGTACCCAAATAAAATTTTTTTCCTACAAATAGAGCTCCAGGCTCCAGATGACGTCAGAGAGACGAAACCGGTAGAGCGATCGCATCTCTGAGCTTACAGCACTCTGTTTTGAGGCTTTTTTACCCATGTGTCAAATGTGAGTACTTTGGGCCTGATCCACAAAAGGGATACGCCGGCGTATCTACTGATATGCCGTCGTATCCCTGTTTCTATCTATGGAACTGATCCACAGAATCAGTTTCTCATAGATAGGCAGAAGATCCGACATGTGTAAGGGACTTACACTGTCGGATCTTAGGATGCAGTACCGCAGCCGCCGCTGGGGGCATTTCTTGTCGAAATCCAGCGTCGGGTATGCAAATTAGCACTTACGGAGATCCACAAAGTACGCTTCGTTTTTTCTCCGTAAGTATTAGTTTGCTGTCGCAAAATTAGGGCTGCTTTTACAAGGCCTAAACTGTTTACACCTTGTAAAAGTATACCCTTCTATCCCGCGTCGCTGTCATTTTATTTTTTTTATTATTTTTTTTCCGCCGCAACTCTTTTTTTTTTTTTACGCCCGTCGCCATTCTCAAAACCCGGCGCATAGTAAAACCGCGCAAAGCACGTCGGGAAAATAACGTCGGGAGCATGCGCAGTACGTCCTAATCTAATGGGACTCGCCCCATTAGATTAGGAACGCCTTGCGCCGGACGGATTTAAGTTACACCGCTCAAAATTTCTAGGTAAGTGCTTTGTGGATCGGGCACTTAGGTAGAGATTTTGCGGCGGTGTAACTTAAACGGGAAAAATTAAGTTACGCCGGGTTTTTGTGGATCAGGCCCTTTGTTTATACGAATTAAAGTATTATACTTCATTTAAAAACGGTATCACGCTATTGGGCGCTTCATTTATCTCCTCTATGAGCGGCTGAAAGTTTATGCACGAAAAGTCCTGGCAGTCCTAGCAGTACGGATACTTATTGTGAGAGCCTGTTGCCCCTGTAGGGGTGATTGGATTCGGTGAGTGCGGGACCATTGGGGGAGAGCACTGAGTGATCCACTGAAGGCTTGCAGCATAGCCTGTATCTGCATGAAGCATGCAGCACTTTATTTATTTTTTGCATGAAGCAACATTGGGAACTGGACTTGGCTTTGATACACATTGTTTGCAATTTTTGCATTTAAGGATAACCATCAGAATTGTATTGCACACATATATATATATATATATATATATATATATATATATATATATATATTTTTTTTTTTTTTATGATATTTATATTTTTCCATTTATTTCTTTATTTATTTATTCATTCATTTGGATTGGTAATAGGCACTATCACATGATAATTACACCACACAGGTGAACATATTGGCTTGTTATCTTGTTTACACTTATATTTATTTTTACACTTAAGTAGGCGCCACCACCTGCTATTTACACTTGATCACCTTTGCGGTTTTAATTTTTGCACTATAAACAAAAAAAGGACGACAATTTTGAGAAAAAAAAAACTATGGGCCGGATTCATAAAGAAGATACGACGGCCTATCTCCTGATACGCCGTCGTATCTCTGAGTCCGGCCGGTCGTATCTATGCGCCTGATTCATAGAATGAGGTTAAGCATAGATCTCCCTAAGATCCGACAGGTGTAAGTGACTTACACCGTCGGATCTTAGGCTGCAATTCTAGGCTGGCTGCTAGGTGGCAACTCCATTGCGGTCGACGTAGAATATGCGAATGAGTCGTTATGCCGATTCACGAACGTACGCTTGCCCGTCGCAGTCAGTTTACGCCGTTTCCGTAAGAGATACGCGGCGTAAAGATAAAGCTGCCCCCTAGGTGGCGTAGCCAATGTTAAGTATGGCCGTCGTTCCCGCGTCGAAATTTGAAAATTTTACGTCGTTTGCGTAAGTCATCCGTGAATGGCGCTGGACGACATTTACGTTAACGTCGAAACCAATGACGTCGGGAAATTTTAGGGACGGCATATGTGCAGTACGATCGGCGCCGGAAACGTGCCTAATTTAAATGATCCACGCCCCCTACCCGGATCATTTGAATTAGGCGGACTTGCGCCGGAGGATTTACGCTACGCCGCCGCAACTTTTACAGGCAAGTGCTTTGTGAATCAAGCACTTGCCCGTAAAACTTGTGGCGGCGTAACGTAAATGAGATATGTTACGCCGCCACAGAAATGCGGCGATTCTACCTGAATCTGGCCCTATATTTTTTACTTTCTACTATAAAACACATCCAAAAAAAACCCTAAAAAAAATCTAATTTCTTCAACAATATATAAATATATGTGTTCTGCTACATGTTTTTGTAAAAAAAAAATCCCAAAAAAGCATATATTGATTGGTTTGCGCAAAAGTTATAGCGTCTACAAACAATGGCCCAGATTCACAAAGCACTTACGCCGCCGTATATCAAGTTACGCCGACGTAAGTGCAAATGTGCGCCGTCGTATCTGTGCGCAAGACCCACAAACAGAGATGCGCCTAAAAATAGGCTTCACCCTGCCGACGTAACTTGCTTACGCCGGCGTAGAGTGGGCGCACATTTAGGCTGGGCGCATAGTGCCGCTCCCATTGATTAGCTATTCAAACATGCAAATGAGGGAAATACGGCGATTCACGAACCTGCGTCCGCCCGACGCAGGCTACGAGAGGTGCACGTAAGTTGTACGTCCGGCGTAAAGTTATGCCCCATAAAGGAGGTGAAACCCAGCAGCAAACATGCAAAGGTCTGCACCAAGGAACACAAGCCGGCGCATTTTACGTTGGACAGTACAATTACAAATTACAAGAAATGAGAACAGCATAGGTTAGGGTTATCCAACCTACTGTCACAGACACCTATGATACGGTGAGGAACATCCAGCTGGTCATTCCGCTTCCTGGTTCAATCCTGATCCTTTCCACTCTGAGTGCTCCTTGTGCTGGCCTTTTGGTAAGCTACCATTTATTACGGTGGTGGGCACTTGCAATTGTGTGAATCACTTGGGTGCTGCTCAGGGAGATTGGATTGAATTTAAGAACTTTATTTTGCTTCGCTCTGTATATAGCCTATAGATTTTTTTGGTTGGACATTTTCGATTCAAGATATGGGCTCATGTGCAAATGAATCATAATAACTTCATTTGTTAATCATTATTTATGTAATTTTATATACCGTATATACTCGAGTATAAGCCAAGTTTTTCAGCCCTTTTTTCATGCTGAAAATGCCCCCCTCGGCTTATACTCGAGTGAGTGTCCCCACATACGGTTCTCTGGTTACTCCGGGGCCGCTCCGGTATGTGTGGGTGTTCTCCAGTCTCTCCGGGGCCACTCCGGTATGTGTGGGTGTTCTCCAGTCTCTCCGGGGCCGCTCCAGTATGTGTGGGTGTTCTCCAGTCTCTCTGGGGCCGCTCCGGTATGTGTGGGTGTTCTCCAGTCTCTCCGGGGGCGCTCTGGTATGTGTGGGTATTCTCCAGTCTCTCCGAGGCCCGCTCCGTTATGTGTGGGTGTTCTCCAGTTTCTCCGGGGCCGCTCTGGTATGTGTGGGTGTTCTCCAGTCTCTCCAGGGCCGCTCCGGTATGTCTGGGTGTTCTCCAGTTTCTCCGGGGCCGCTCCAGTATGTGTGGGTGTCCTCCAGTCTCTCCGGGGCCGATCCGGTATGTGTTGGTGTTCTCCAGTCTCTCCGGGGCCGCTCTGGTATGTGTGGGTGTTCTCCAGTCTCTCTGGGGCCGCTCCGGTATGTGTGGGTGTTCTCCAGTCTCTCCGGGGCCGCTCTGGTATGTGTGGGTGTTCTCCAGTCTCTCCGAGGCCGCTCCGTTATGTGTGGGTGTTCTCCAGTTTCTCCGGGGCCGCTCTGGTATGTGTGGGTGTTCTCCAGTCTCTCCGGGGCCGCTCCGGTATGTGTGGGTGTTCTCCAGTTTCTCCGGGGGCGCTCCGGTATGTGTGGGTGTTCTCCAGTCTCTCCGGGGCCGCTCCGGTATGTGTGGGTGTTCTCCAGTCTCTCTGAGGCCGCTCCGGTATGTGTGGGTGTTCTCCAGTCTCTCTGGGGTCCGCTCCGGTATGTGTGGGTGTTCTCCAGTCTCTCCGGGGCCACTCCGGTATGTGTGGGTGTTCTCCAGTTTCTCCGGGGCCGCTCCGGTATGTGTGGGTGTTCTCCAGTCTCTCCGGGGCAGCTCCGGTATGTGTGGGTGTTCTCCAGTCTCTCCGGGGCCGCTCCGGTATGTGTGGGTGTTCCCCAGTCTCTCCAGGGCCGCTCCGGTATGTGTGGGTGTTCTCCAGTCTCTCCGGGGCTGCTCCAGTATGTGTGGGTGTTCTCTAGTCTCTCCAGGGCCGCTCTGGTATGTGTGGGTGTTCTCCAGTCTCTCCGAGGGCGCTCCGTTATGTGTGGGTGTTCTCCAGTTTCTCCGGGGCCGCTCCGGTATGTGTGGGTGTTTTCCAGTCTCTCCGGGGCCGCTCCAGTATGTGTGGGTGTTCTCTAGTCTCTCCGAGGGCCGCCCTTTTGTTGCAGCCATGGCTTAAACCTGGCAGTTTCTGTGATTGTAGAGTGCATTGGCGCAGGCACGGAATGGCCAGATCATCAGAGCGGCTGAGAGGTATGGCAACGTTTTCAGTAAACTAAGTTAGTGGAAAAGAGAAGCTGGCAGAGCAGATTTATGCTTTACATAAAAGGAATGCTTACCATAAACATTCAGCAGTTTCAATAAACACAAAAGAAAAGTGACCCTTCACTTTGTGTAAGTGTAAGTGGGAGGAATAGTACCCCATGGTTGTTGTCAGTGATTTTTGGTGCCAGTGGAAAGAAAAGTTACCCATCATTAGTATCAGAGGAAGGAATAGTGACCAACTTTTTAAATTTACCGTACCAGTAGCTGCTGCATTTCCCACACTAGGCTTATACTCAAGTCAATACATTTTCCACATTTTTTTTCGGCTTATATTCGGGTCGGCTTATACTTGAGTATATACAGTATGGCATTTTTATGGTTAATGTGGCTTATTGGTGCAGTTTTCTACTTTTGTTTTCTAATTGATATGTGTGTATCCCACTTTAAGCTGCTGCCTACATCTTGTTAACAGTCTAGCGCGGTTTTTCTTTTTCTAAGTATGACATGTTTGTTATTTTATAAAAAAAAATTTAACCTTTACAATCAATTTAACATCAGGGGCAATCAAAGGGTTAAGTGTATCCCTAGGAGGTTCCTTCTAACTGTGTGGGGGATCGTCTGACTGGATGAAGACAGGGATCAATGTTCCTGCTTAGTGGAAACACAAGATCGCTGTCTTCATCCCTGTCAAAATAGCAATCTGCCTTGTTTACATAGGCAAATCACCTCTCTGGGGAGCGATCGCGGGTGGCTGGCAGATATCGGGTCACCCCCACTGTCTATTGCACGAAATAACGTACAGGTTTTGTTCAATAGAGCCGCCCTGCCACAGTATATCTGTGGTAGGCGGTCTTTAGGTGGTTAAAGTGATTCTAAACATTTTTTTCTTTTATTTAAAATAACATACATATGCGCCTCAGCATTATTGGCCAGGCTGAAGTCAGGTGGTGCCTTCCACGAGTTCCGATTGGTCGGTACTCATGAGGGGGCGTGACCAGGGGTTCACCCCATACCGCTGTCAGCCTGGAGATTTCCAGGGGAGTGTAGAGATGGGAGGAAAGTCCAGTGAGGTCACTACTCCGGAGCTTTGGCTCCCCCACTGATTGGCTATTTTTTGGGGGCTCAGATAGGCGCAGGGGATAAAAAATCTAAAGGGTAACTCCAATTTTGTAGGGAAAAAAATTCAATTGCGACACAAGTCATATTGTAATTGAATGTTTTCAAAAATTACCTTTTCTTTTCAATCTGCCTGTGCTGTAATTTTCGGAAAAAATGCAATATAGCAACCTGGAAGTGTTCTGCACATTCTGAGAATGTGTACAGAACATCCCCCCAGAAACATCATTTCCTGCTTGTGTGATTGGCTCACTGATTTTCCCAGGAGGCTGCACTAAACTATAAGGCCCGGATTCTCAAAGCACTTACGCCAACGTATCTTTATATACGCCGCGTAAGTGCACAGATGCGCCGTCGTATCTATGCGCCTGATTCCTAATGCTAGATACGCCTGAAATGTGGCTCCATCCGACCGACGTAAGTTTCCTACTCCGTCGAAGCCTGTGCGCATATTTACGCTGGCCACAAGGGGCGCTTCCATTGATTTAAGAGTCGAATATGCAAATGACCGAGATATGCTGATTCACGAACGTACTTGCGCCCGTCGCAGTAGTATACGCCGTTTACGTAAGGCGTACATGGACGACGGAACAGCCGTTGTATTTTACGTAGTTTACGTAAGTCGTACGTGAATGGGGCTGGGCGTAGGTTACGTTCACGTCGTAGGCATTGAGCCGTCGTATCTTAGGAAGTAAATTCGACGTGATTGCAAGCATGCGCGCGCATGCGCCGTTCGTTCGGCCCATCATTTGCATGGGGTCAAGCTTCATTTAAATGGATCACGCCCACTTCCTTCCTACTTTGAATTAGGCGGGCTTACGCCGGACAATTTACGTTACGCCGGCACAACGTTGGGAGCGAGGGCTTTGTGAATACTGTTCTTGCCTCTCAATGTTACGTCGGCGTATCGCATATGAGATGCGCTACGCCCGCACAAATGTACGTCGCTCTACGTGAATCCGGGCCTAAGTCAGATTTCAGGCATCCCCAATAGGAAATTACATCTTAGGCTGGCCACACATGGATCGTATTTCAAAAGAATTTTCTTTAAAAAATCTGAAATTGAAATTCGACCAACCAAGCCTTCAATTTCACCTCATGTTGCTACAGAAAAAAAAAATTGTGGGTGAGAATCTTCCTTTCTTTTCAAGAATTTTATTTTCCAGCACTCATGCGCATTTATTTTTAGATAATATTTCTCACACGATTCTCCCATCATTGATTAGAATTTTTTCTGTGTTTAAAAAAATTTCCAACATGCCCGATCACTCAAAATCGATGGCCACACGAAAATCGACTATTGCTACAGGCCACTAATTATGCGCAATTCGAATGAAAATTCTTAGATAAGATTTTAAATGAGAAAATTATTTCAAAATTCGCCCCAAAGGGATGCAGACCCAGCAGTTTCTCATTCGAGCCCTGCAGGTGCAGCAGCTGATTGATAATTATGAAACCACTCCCTTTAGACTCACTCAGAACATGGGTATAGACAAACACACAGGGATTTCTTCAGAATTGTCAGGGCTCTCAGCCCTCCTCTCTCAGTGCTCAGGTTGCTCAGCTGTTGGTTAATGGTCAGCACTCATCGTTCCACAGTGGCTCACCTGGTGATCATTTCCTGCTCACCAGTCCAGTCTACAGCCAGCACTTTCTGGCTATTTAAACTGCCTGGTTCATTCCTTCCATGCCTTCACTTGGTCAAACACATCTGGAGACTCTCTGCTGTGTTCCTGTTGAAAACTTGCAAAAAAGTTTGTTAAAATCCCTGCAATGTACATTGATTACCTAAAGGAAAATGTTGTTACACCTTTTACAATCTAATATAGTGCGTTTCTTTTATGTTGCATGAACTGAAGGTTTACAACCCCTTTAATAAGCAGTGTGTAAAAGCACACTTCAGCAATTGGTCATTGTTTTTGTTGCCTGGAGGCTGGTTTCAACAAGTGTTTGTTGTCAGCAGGGTAACCACAGAAGCTCCAACATGTGTCTTTCATAGGTAAGGCATGAATGCCCTGTGTATAAACAGGAGGACTCTTGGGACTCAACACAGACACATAATGGCCCTCAAGACAGCCCTGGCATTATAGAATAAAATTCAAACAGTGAGTTTGATGGATTCTTAGGGCATCAGTAGCAAAATGAATGTGATTGTAAAGTCTTGTTTTTCTTCTGATAACAATAATAATAAACATGCTATACTTACCTGCCCTGTTGCAGTGGATTTGCCCAGAGCAGCCCAGATCCTCCTCTTCTCGGGTCCCTCTTGTTTTCTTCTTGCCCCTCCTGTTCAGTGCCCTCACATCAAGCAGCTTATTATGGGGGCACGCAAGCCGAGTCACAGCTCCCGGCGTCCATTCAGACACGGAGCCCTGACCCAGCCCTGCCCCCTTTCTCCCCTGATTGGCTAGCTGACTTTGATTAAAAGCAGTTGGGGGCCAATGACGCCACTGCTGTGTCTCAGCCAATCAGAAAGGAGGATCTCGGACAGCTGAGAAACTAATGGACATCGCTGGACAGAGAGGGACCTAAGGTAAGTTTTAGGGGGGTTGAGGAGGGCTGCTGCACACAGAAGGCTTTTTATCTTAATGCATAAAATGCATTAAGATAAAAAAAAGCTTCTGCCTTCACAATCCCTTTAAAGTGGAGGTTCACCCGAAAACTTAATTTTTTACATTAGATTGAGGCTCATTTTGTCAAGGGGAATCGGGTAGTTTTTTTAAAATCGAAGCAGTGCTTACCGTTTTAGAGAGCGATCTTCTCCGCCGCTTCCGGGTATGGGCTGCGGGACTGGCCGTTCCTATTTGATTGACAGGCTTCGACAGGCTTCCGACGATCGCATACATCGCGTCACGATTTTCCGAAAGTAGCTGAACGTCGGTGCGCAGGCGCCGTATAGAGCCGCACCGACGTTCGGCTTCTTTCGGCTACTCGTGACGCAATGTATGCGACCGTCGGAAGCCTGTCAATCAAATAGGAACGCCCAGTCCCGAAGACCATACCTGAAAGCGGCGGAGAACATCGCTCTCTAAAACAGTAAGTACTGCTTCGATTTAAAAAAAAAACTAGCCGATTCCCCTTCACAAAATGAGCATCAATCTAATGTTAAAACATTTTTTTCGTGTGAACTCCCGCTTTAAATGTCACATATATGTACAGTAAAGGCAAAATGTCTCTACTTGTAGAATTGAGTAACACAAATAAACAGCAAACCTTGGCAATAACACTTGTGTATTGTTATCTAACAAATCTTTGTTGCAAGGAAGAAGGAATGTGTCTAAGAACACCAGCTGTCTATGTTACACTTGCATAACTTGTTACTGTAATAAGCTTCAATAAAAACTTTGATTGTGAAAAAAAATAAAAAAACATTGCAATAAAGCACAAGCTTGCTAGAGCCCACCTGGCTGAAATGTCAGGCTATGTCTACTTTGGCAGACACACTGGGGTTGACTTATTAACCACTTAAGGACCACCTAACGCTCATATACGTCGGCAGAATGGCACGGCTGGGCACAATCACGTAAGGGTACGTCCCCTTTAAGTGCCCAGCCGTGGGTCGCACGCGAGCCGTCAGCGTGCGCCTGCGACCCGGTCCGGAGCTCCATGACCGTGGACCCGATCGCCGCCGGTGTTCCGCGATCGATCACAGGAGCTGAAGAACGGGGAGAGGTATGTGTAAACACACCTTCCCCATTCTTCACTGTGGCAGTGTCAGTGATCGTCTGTTCCCTGATATAGGGAAAGACAATCACTGATGTCACACGTCCAGCCCCGCCCCCCTACAGTTAGAAACACATATGAGGTCACACTTAACCCCTACAGCGCCCCCTAGTGGTTAACTCCTAAACGGCAATTGTCATTTTCACAGTAATCAGTGCATTTTTATAGCACTTTTTGCTGTGAAAATGACAATGGTTCCAAAAATGTGTCAAAATTGTCCGAAGTGTCCGCCATAATGTCGCAGTACCGGAAAAAAAAACGCTGATTGTTGCCATTACTAGTAAAAAAAATAATTATTAATAAAAATGCCATAAAACTATTCCCTATTTTGTAAACGCTCTAAATGTTTACCAAAAATAGGTAGAAGAATACGTATCGGCCTAAACTGAGGAAAACTTTTTTATATCTTTTTTGGGGATATTTATAATAGCAAAAAGTAAAAAATATTGCATTTTTTTCAAAATTGTCGCTCTATTTTTGTTTATAGCGCAAAAACCCCAGAGGTGATCAAATACCACGGCAAACAAAGTGCCGAATCGCAAAAAAACGCCGGTTCTTTTGAATGTACGTTTGTACACAGGGCTTGGCAAGAAAATCTTGCCCGGAATCCCGTCGAGAAATCCAAAGTTTTTTTTTCTGACGGAATTCTTGCCCGTGTGTACAGGGCTTTAGACATTGCAAAGAATCAGGTGTTCTGGAAGCCCTTCCTTGTCATCCTGCTTTCTTGCGTCCATCCACATTAACTTTTTCATTAATTTCTTATGCCGCGTACACACGATCATTTTTCGGCATGAAAAAAAAACTATGTTTTTCGGCATGTAGAAAAAACGTTTTTCCAAATTCATCATTAAAACGACGTTGCCCACACGCCATCGTTTTTTAAAAATGCTCTAGCAAAGCGCGGTGACGTACAACACGTACGACGGCACTATAAAGGGGAAGTTCCATGCGGATGACGCCACCCTTGGGGCTGCTTTAGCTGATTCCGTGTTAGTAAAAGACGATTTGCGCTTTTCTGTCTGTTACAGCGTGATGAATGTGCTTACTCCATTATGAACGCTAGTTTTACCAGAACGAGCGCTCCCGTCTCATAACTTGCTTCTGAGCATGTGCGGGTTTTTAACATCGTATTAGCCCACACACGATCATTTTTTACAACCCGAAAAACGACATAGTTTAAAACGTTGTTAAAAAATGCAGCTTGCTCGGAAAAAAAAATTGTCGTTTTTCAGAAGCCGAAAAATAATGTGAAGCCCACACACGATCATTTTAAATGACATTTTTTTAAAACAACGTTTTTTTCATGCCGAAAAATGATCGTGTGTACGCGGCATTATACCTTCTTATTTATTTTACTTCTGGCTGTTTTTAATTTTTTTTAGCACACTGCTCTCTTTCCCATTTCAGAACTCTGTTATAGTATCTATCCCTTCAACTGTCATATTCAAAATTGGATAAACTGGCTCTTTCCTTTATGACTCTATTATACAAGGCAGAAAACGTCTTGCGTAACGGAAAAGGTCACTTGGGAAATATAGATGAAATCCATACCAAGCAGCTTAGTCAAACAAAACAAATTTTCTTTTGTCTAATGCTCTTTGGAAAAGTACAGAGTACCGAGTCCAGAGCAAATTGATCATAAATGTTGTCTAATATTGATAAACATGAGCTTAGCATTGAAATTTTAATCCATGTTTTATCGGTATAATTTATGAATTAATAATACTGAATCCTGGCCAAGAAACAAAATACTTATTTTAAATACATACATGTAAACTATAGTTTACTTGTATTTCACAATATTTGTAATTCTGCTCAGCTTGTTTTGTAATTCGCTGCTACTTTCACATTGTTCAACCAGGACATGCATGCCGCTTTTCTATTTTATGGTTAAGAAATACTATTTATTTGAACATTAAAGCGGAGGTTCACCCTAAAAAAATTGTATATACCATTATTGCTCTTTGTTTTGTTTTTTTCGCTGTACATACCGTATTATTGTTCTTTTTCACCCGGTTTCCGGGTACTCACTCCCGCAGGAGTAGGCGTTCCTATGCAGCGGCGCAATGTCACCTGGGACTTAGCCTAGATGATTGACGTGCTTGATAAAAACTTTCCCCCCGGCGGATAAGGTGCGTCACGAGTTCCGAAAATAGCCAAACTGGTAGTCGGCTCTATACGGCGCCTGCGCAGTCAGCTCTACACGGCTCCTAGTCTGTGCGCAGGCGCCGTATAGCGCCGTATAGAGCCGACTACCAGTTCGGCTATTTTCAGAAACTCGTGACGCGCCTTATCCGCCGGGGGAAAGTTTTTATCAAGCACGTCAATCATCTAAGCTAAGTCCCAGGTGACATTGCGCCACTGCATGGGAACGCCTACTCCTGCGGGAGTGAGAACCTGGAAGTCGGGTGGAAAAGAACAATAATACGGTATGTACAGTGAAAAAAAAAAAAACAGCATACTGTACATGTCGGAAGTATGCTGAATGTAATGGTATATACATGTTTTTAGGGTGAACCTCCCCTTTTACCACTTCCCAATCCCAATCCCGCAGGAGCCACTGGTATTGGTTGTCCCATATCCACACTCGGAGCTCACACAGCCAGGTACACAGCTTTTTGTCTCTCTTGCTCAAATAAACAGTCTAGGGGTATCATTTGTATTTTTATTACTAAGCAGAACTTGGATAGGTTGGGGAAGGGCATGGGATATCCCAAAAGAACTGAAGTAAATAAGGACTCTTCTCACGATCCTGACAGAGGACCCCCCACAAAGCCTCTACTTGCTAGGAGAATACTAACATCAGGGTTGCCCCTGATGATGTCAGATGTGACTGAAGTAAATAAGGACTCTTCTCACGATCCTGACAGATGACCCCTCACAAAGCCTCTACTTGCTAGGAGAATACTAACATCAGGGTTGCCCCTGATGATGTCAGATGTGACGAAACGCATAGGGAAGAGCTACATACACATGTTACATACACATGCCAAGCTGCTGCTAACAAAGCAAACAGAATATTGGCATGCGTTAACAAGGTGATTAACTCCAGAGATAACATGATAATTCTCCCGCTCTACAAGACTCTGGTCCAGCCGCACCTAGAGTATGCTGTACAGTTCTGGGCACCAGTCCTCGGGAAGGATGTGCTGGAAATGGAGCGAGTACAAAGAAGGGCAACAAAGCTAATAAAGGGTCGGGAGGATATTAGTTAAGAGTTATGATTTCAATTTACAAATACTATACTGGTGACCCCACAATGGGGAAAAAAAAATTCACGAAGGGAGTTTTAGAAGACACACGTGGCCACTCATTAAAAGAGGTTTAACCTTAAACTACGCACAGGGGGCCATATTCTGAGTAAATCTCCGCCAGCTTCGCTTAGGGCACTTACACTCCGCTGTCCCAACTTACTGGAGCAGGTGTTGTATTCCCCAACCACTTGCTCCATAAGTTGGGACAGCGGAGTGTAAGTGTCCCGGCGTAGCCTGGCGGATCTCCAAGGGGGCGGCTTCTATTCAAATGAAGCGCGCCCCCGATACAAAAGAACTGGGCATGCGCCGGGCTGCAAAAAGCCCAGTGCGCATGCTCCAGTTCTCGGCGGAAAACGTCAATGACGCCGACGTGTGCGTCATTGACGTAAAGTCGTATTCAAGAACGACTTACGTAAACGACGTATCCGACGAAAAAACACGACGGGGACCCGACGCCATCCG
The DNA here is from genome assembly GCF_905171775.1 of Rana temporaria. Classification (NCBI taxonomy): domain Eukaryota; kingdom Metazoa; phylum Chordata; class Amphibia; order Anura; family Ranidae; genus Rana; species Rana temporaria. Next base: position 403,712,290 of record NC_053493.1, on the reverse strand, counting down.
TAACATGGCCTACGCGAGACTTGCGGAAACTTACCCCTCATATAGCAGGGGTAAGTTTCCGCTTACGCAAACGACGTTAGCGACGGTTACGCGACGCGAACTCGTTCGTGAATCGGCGTAGAAGGATCATTTGCATACGCAAATGACTCCTTCACTTAAATGCCATCTAGCGGCGGCCGGCGTCATTGCATTTAAGATCCGCCAGTGTAAGTGACTTACAGATGGCGGATCTTAAGTGTATCTATGCAAAACTGATTCTGAGAATCAGGAGCATAGATACACGGGTCAAAAAAGGGAGTTACGATGGAGTATCCTGAGTTACTCCATCGTAACTTTACTCAGAATATGGCCCAGGGTTCTTTACTGTGAGAGTGGCAAGGGTGTGGAATTCCCTTCGACAGGCGGTGGTCTCAGCGGGGGAGCATCAATGGTTTCAAGAAACTATTAGACCACACCTGAACAACCACAACATACAGGGATATACAATATAATACTGACATATAATCACACACATAGGTTGGACTTGATGGACTTTTTTCAACCTCACCTACTATGTAACTATATGTAATCATGCATTTGCAACTGATTGTTAGCCATTTTGGTCACTGGAGGAAGTTTATCTTGCTGGCATCTTTCACACTTCTTTACATGCTTGTTTTTATTGTTGGATATGCAAGTAAAACTTTTAAATGTAATAAAGTTTTCCTAGCTTTACAGTATCACACTATTTGGAGCATTTTCTTTTTTTTTAATGTTCGGAACAACACCCTATTGATGGCAACTTAATCCAAAATACTTGGAGTTAATGATAAACGTGGATAAGTCTGTAACTACTAATCCTATGGTGGTGTTGTCTTGTTGTCTGGTCTCGGAAGGACCATTTCTGCATCTATGATGTTGGGGCTGCTATTATAAAAAAAGTGTATATGGACTGCTCTTAGTAGTGGGCCACATACATTCCGGTAAGCATAGCACGAGAGTGGATGGTGTCACCTTGGCTATCCTAAAGATCCTTGTTCTGATCACAGCTTGTGGGACTACACATCTTGACTTATTTTCTAAATTAGGACTTTTTGGTTATATTTGATCACTCGTTTATATTTTTTCAAGCACTATATGATATTTTGTTCAGTCACTATTTATATTGTAGCGCGGCACTATTACTAACACTTGCTTCTGTTTAAAGCTGAAGGCTTCTTACAGTGTTTGTGACATAGAACATAGGTCAGTACTCACAGGCCTCAGGATTATCAGCTGCCACCTTCTGATATTTGCTGACAGCTTCTTTCTAAGGCAAGCAAAGACTCACATTATTACCACCAACTAATGGACCTTCTTCCATCCAGCCTTCCCCCGGTATCCTTTCAAGTACCTCTCCAGGCCGGAAAAAAAACATGGAACCCCATAGGGGACTATAGGGAATAGGCCTGCCCCCAGTCAAAACCATGGCTGGGATCTCGACAAGCTCACAGCATCATTTCCAGCTCTGATGTCGGGTACACACGATCATTTTTCGGCATGAAAAAAACGTTGGGCCAGATTCACAGAGGAAATATGCCGGAGTATCTACTGATACTCCGGCGTATTTTCAAATTTGCCGCGTCGTATCTTTATTTGTAATTCACAAAAAAGATGCAACGGCTTTTGGCTAAGATCCGACAGGCGTACGGCTTCGTACGCCTTCGGATCCTAGGTGTAATTTTCCGGCGGCCGCTGGGTGGAGTTCGCATTGTTTTCCAGCGTCGGGTATGCAAATTAGCTGTTTACGGTGATCCATGAAGATACGCGCATTCGTCGCAATCTCTTACATCGTTGCTAGTCGGTTTTTCCCGTCGCAAACTTAGGCCTGCTTTTTCATGGCTTATCTTTAGAACAGCCATGTTAAAGTATGGGCGTCGTTCCCGCGTCGAATTTCATTTTTTTTTTGCGTAAGACGTCCGGGAATACGAAACGACGTAACGCACGTCGCCGTTCAAAAAAACGTTGGGGCGCCGTAATTTCGCGCAAAGCACGTCGGGAAATTTTCACACGGAGCATGCGCAGAACGTTCGGCGCGGGAACGCCCCATTTGTATTAGGCGGGCTTGCGCAGAGCGGATTTACATTACACCGCCGCAAGTTTACAGGTAAGAGCTTTGTGAATCAGGCACTTACGCTGTAAACCTGCGGCGGTGGGATATGTTATGCCGCCACAGCGTAACGTAATTGTACCTGAATCTGGCCCGTTGTTTTTAAAAAATGTAATTTAAAATGATGGTGTGTGGGCTTCACATCATTTTTCGGCTTCTGAAAAACGACAAAAAAAAAATTCGAACATGCTGCATTTTTTAACAATGTTTTACACAATGTCATTTTTCGGGTTGTAAAAAACGATCGTGTGTGGGATAAAACGACGTCAAAAACCCGCGCATGCTCAGAAGCAAGTTATGAGACAGGAGCGCTCGTTCTGGTAAAACTACCATTCGTAACGGAGTAAGCATATTCATCACGCTGTAACAGACAGAAAAGCACAAATCATCTTTTACTAACACGAAATGAGCTAAAGCAGCCCCAAGGGTGGCGTCATCCGCATGGAACTTCCCCTTTAGAGTGCCGTCGTACGTGTTGTACGTCACCGCGCTTTGCTAGAGCTTTTTTTTAAAACGATGGTGTGTGGGCAACGTCGTTTTAATGATGAAGTTGGAAAAACTTTGTTCTTTCTACATGCCGAAAAACATCGTTTTTTTTTCATGCCGAAAAATGATCGTGTGTACGCGGCATGAGAGCTGCAGAGCCCCTCAGACAGGAGTCTCTTCCAGCAGCGCTATTCAGGATCCATATAGACCTCTGTTCTAGTGCTCCAGACTATTTATGGCCCATAAATATTCTGGATTAGCTGAATCCCCTTGAATATTTACACTGCTTTCTAATTCTTCCTCCCACTGCACGTCTAGAATCTTCCAGAAGGCAAGGGGAAGCAATCAGACCAGTAACACTGAGCAGGCTAGAACAATCAACCCCTGCTCTACAGATTACAGAGGAGCTAAAGTAAATTTACCTAGCAACATGTTCTGATTGAAAGGTGCTACACTAGTTGTGTGAAAATTTTGTGTGAACTCTTTAATTTTGCTGTGAAATCAAGAGTAGCCCACTCATCCCTACTACCGATTCACAGCCGGTTGATTGGTCAACAAAAGAAAAAAAAGGGGCAATTCACATATGTACAGTAATTGGCCAATAAAATTGAGGCATAGTCAAAGCAAGACAGCTACATAAAGAGTTGCCATGAGTTGATAATGAGTTAACAGCACAGACTACTAATGTTTTTTATTTATTTTTTGTATTTCAGTACTGACTGGCTGGATTTGAAGACCTTAGGTAAGTGTTTAATTGTACCTTGTGCATTGTTGATGTTGATCCACCTACTGGTTGTATTTTTTGTGAACAGCAAAGTTAGAGGATTTGATGTACCCTTGTGAAAACTTTTTGTAGGTCAAAGGCATAGCCAGTCAATTGAGTTGGAATTCATCCAAGCTGCAGGACTAATTGTCTTCTTACCCCTGCTGCTCTATCTATGGGTGTTCCACCGTAGTTATAACTTTATCTCTTTGCCTCCCACAGCTAGGTCTCATAAATTCTTTTACCATGACTATCTAACAAAAAAATCAATTAAAGTAATCATTTACAAAGGTTTGATGTCACCCCACAAAAGGAAGTTTAAAAAAAAAAGTAAAAATTTTGATGAGTCCCTGTAGGCAAAAATATTGCCAGCTAAACTGTATAAATCGGTATAATTTCATAGATTATTATTTTAACATTATGATCCATTACATAAATGGCTATTTCATTAAAGGAGAGTGGGTTGAATAAAAAGTACTAAATAAGGGAGTGTACCAGCTTAATATTCATGGTGAGATCTTATGCATTAAATGCAAACGTCCATTACCATTAATGGACCCACCATAGCCATCAATTTCATGGGTCATAGAGAATTGCACTTGAGTTATTTCTTGAACTTCACTGTCGTAAAAAGTTTATTGATTAGCTAGAGACACCGATGTGTAAATTATTTTCACAGCAGCACCTTTAATTAATCAGCAAATTTCAAACCAAGCAACTCGAGAATTTTAATATAATACCAACTGTAACAGGAGTGACTTTAGGGGCACAGGGTGAATGAGAACCCCACTATGGTCTGTGCTAGTCACATTTAATGCGGTCAGATATTGTATATATATTGTGTGTTGGCTGATGTATACTAGTAAGCTTGCTGTGATGAAAGGGGTGGGGTGTGATTGCATTCCATTGTCTATTGTGGTAATTAAGTCTGCTATGTGGATTGGAGCTTGGTAGACAGTCTGAATACCTATTATGGGATGTTAAAGTGTCTTGCTGTGAGGAAAGGGGGGGAATCACTCCAGCAAACCCCCCTCCCCTGCTAAGACTGTTTACTGAAGGAGAAGTTTGAACACACCTGACCTGTATCACCATTGTCATTGGACAATTTAACCCACCCTGTTTCCCAAGGGTGGGAGGGATGTATTTTGAAGAGAAATGTATTACCATGTGCAGATAATAAAGATTCATTCCCTGTTTTGAACCTCAACCAGAGCTGTGTGTCTCGTTTCTGGGGGGAATGGAATATCGTGTACGGATTTAACCCCTGTCCCATTTGGGGTTCCGTTACAATTGTTGGCAAGCAGTGAGATGATCCCACAGCCTTAAAGGACAGCTACAAGGACACAGGACAATGGAGACACAGTAGGAACGGCTGAAGCTCTCTACCCTCAAGGACTTACTGGAGAGCCGGGGCAGAGCAGCCAGAAACCATAAGAAGATGGACGTGATCACAGAACTTGTCCAAATGGATGGAGCGGAAAGACCCAACATAACGGAAAGGCCCAGCGTAACAGACAGGACCCCGGAGGAAGAAAGTTTTGATCGGGCTGTTAAGCTAAGACTGGCACACTATGGTCCTAACCCTCCACCGGAGATCATAGACCGGGTTATAGCTGCTGTGGACGCAAATTGGCTACGGCAAAGACGTACTGCAGCAGCAGAAGTCACAGCAGCACCAACTGAAAGGAGAAAGATACATTTTGCTGCTTTTAAGAACTTTATTGAAACTGAAGGGGAGATTGATGGGTACCTTGCTGATTTTGAACGGCAATGTGCCCTACACCGGGTGCCCACAGAGGAATGGGTTACCATTTTGTCTGGGAAATTGTCCGGCCGGGCCAGTGAAGCATTCAGGGCCATTCCAGACAAGGATATTATGAACTATGGACTGGTAAAAGAAGCACTTTTGGCCAGGTATGCCGTCACACCGGAGGCATACCGGAGGCGGTTCCGAGAGACGAGCAAGCAGACTGGAGACTCATATACCGAGTGGGCATGCCGCCTACACCGCACAGCATCCCACTGGGTCGATGGATGCCAAGCAGAATCCGGGGAAGAGGTGCTGCAGGTGTTCCTGCTGGAGCACTTCTTTGACAAACTGTCCCGGGAAGTCAGAGAATGGGTCCGGGACAGAAACCCTTTCTCCTTGTCTGAAGCAGCTCGCCTGGCGGACGAATACACAGACGCCCGCAAACTGGACAACTCTGTGGTCAAGACCACAGCTCGGGTGGATTATGGATCAGCGGCACCCCCGCCGCCTATTGCCTACAAACCCCAGTCGGACCGTCCTACAACACCACCTCCAGCGGCCACTTATCCTCAGAAGCCTACGTTCAACTCCCAGGACTACTCACAGTCCATCAGGTGTTTCGGGTGTAAACAGCTAGGACACAGAAAGCTAGACTGTCCATTGAATCCACCCAGGCAGTCACAGCCATGGAGACAGCCAGAAAGGGGGAACCCCCGCACACCCATGCCTGCGGCCCACTGCGTTGAGGAGGAAGAACATTGGGACGTTCTGCACGAGGCAGATCCGATACAAGCAGCTAACCAGGACAACAGGCAGCAACACAGGCAGACTGTCTGGGTCAATGGAAAGGTAGCCAATGGACTACGCGATTCTGGGGCCACAATGACCCTGCTACAGAAGAAACTCATCCCAGAGAGCCAGCACACCGGAGACACCGTAGCCGTAAGAGTAGCGGGAGGCACCGTCTTCCGGCTACCCGTTGCCCGGGTTCACCTGGATTGGGGGGTTGGTTCGGGACACGTGAATGTGGGGGTGATGAAGGATTTGCCAGCAGATGTACTACTGGGGAATGATTTGGCCCCCCTTATTTCTGCGTACGCCCCGATGTGCCCCGCTGAAGCCCACACAGTGACTACCTGTGCCCAGACCCGCGTTGCTGGAACCAACTCGCTTGCTGCTGAGACCCAGGTAAGACTACCTTCCCCGACATGTACTGTAGATCCGGCACAATATCACAGTCTAAAATGGGAATGTGACAAGTTGGCCAGTGAGAAATCAGAGATGCAACGACACTACGTCATGTATTATGAGATGTCCCGTGGCTTGAACATTGAAATGCACAAACAGGCTGAAATTGTCAAAAGATTAAATGGGATTTGCATCCAGGTTGTGCCTTATCTGTCCCAAGAGCATCAGCAACAGGTTTTGGGAGCCATTGAAAGAGCAAAGCAAGTGACTGTTCCAGAACTGAATTCCATTATTCACCGTCACCATCAGCTACCGACCTGGTAAGCCAAATGGCAATGCTGATGGTTTATCCCGGCAAACAGACGTTATCCCGGCCTCCTAGTTCCGGACATCCCCAAGTTGACCCGAAAAGGATCAAGCCGGGTCTGCCAGAGTGTTCCACAAGGAGGGAGCCATGTAACAGGAGTGACTTTAGGGGCACAGGGTGAATGAGAACCCCACTATGGTCTGTGCTAGTCACATTTAATGCGGTCAGATATTGTATATATATTGTGTGTTGGCTGATGTATACTAGTAAGCTTGCTGTGATGAAAGGGGTGGGGTGTGATTGCATTCCATTGTCTATTGTGGTAATTAAGTCTGCTATGTGGATTGGAGCTTGGTAGACAGTCTGAATACCTATTATGGGATGTTAAAGTGTCTTGCTGTGAGGAAAGGGGGGGAATCACTCCAGCAAACCCCCCTCCCCTGCTAAGACTGTTTACTGAAGGAGAAGTTTGAACACACCTGACCTGTATCACCATTGTCATTGGACAATTTAACCCACCCTGTTTCCCAAGGGTGGGAGGGATGTATTTTGAAGAGAAATGTATTACCATGTGCAGATAATAAAGATTCATTCCCTGTTTTGAACCTCAACCAGAGCTGTGTGTCTCGTTTCTGGGGGGAATGGAATATCGTGTACGGATTTAACCCCTGTCCCATTTGGGGTTCCGTTACACCAACCATCTTTTTTGTTTGTGCAAGTTAACCGAATTGGTAGGAGACTAGTAATGCGCAAATCGGTTCACTCTGAGCCGGGGATCGCTGGCAATATTTTTCACCAGAATGCTTTGTTTATTCAAGTGAACTGGCAAAGCTAGGCTTGCAAAGTATGCACCATTCTTCCCCAAAGATCTCCACCCATGTTAGCAGCCTATGTTTATGTGAACTCAATTTATATCAAAATAATATATACACACATACATACGCCTTTTGAAGATATTTTCTATGTAATTAATGATTGTTAAATGTAAACACAAAGTGTTGCACTGAAAAAACGTTGTTGTCACTATATTGTAATCAATTAAAGTCCAACGTGAAGTGAAAAAAGTATGGTTCCAACAGCCAAAAGATCAAAGGTGGATCTTGTATCCTTCCCTTCACCAAAGGGGCTAATCACCAAGGGCCAGATTCACATAGAAAAACGTTACTCTACGGCGGAGTAACGTATCCCATTTACGTTACACCACCGCAAGTTTACAGCGTAAGTGCCTGATTCTCAAAAATCTTACCTGTAAACTTGCGGCAGTGTAACGTAATTCCGATCGGCGCAAGCCCGCCTAATTCAAATGGGGCGGGCACCATTTAAATTAGGCGCGTTCCCGCGCCGAACGTACTGCGCATGCTCCGTCAGGAAAATTACCCGACGTGCATTGCGCTAAATGACGTCGCACGGACGTCATTTGTTTAGACGTTAACGTAAATGGCGTCCAGCGCCATTCACGGACGACTTACGCAAACGACGTGACTTTTTAAATTTCGACGCGGGAACGACGGTCATACTTAACATGGCTTAGAACACCTAGGGCTCAGCCCTAATTTTACGCGGCGTAACTCGACGGAAACAACGTAAAGTTAGATCGACGGGCAGCGCGGACATTCGGGAATAGCCGTAACTAGTCATTTGCATATTCTACGCCGACCACAATGGCCTCGCCACCTAGCGGCCGGCATAGAATTGCATCCTTAAGATCCGACAGTGTAAGTCAATTACACCTGTCGGATCTTATGGCTATCTATGCGTAACTGATTCTATGAATCAGTCGCATAGTTAGGACGGCCGGAACACAGAGATACGACGGCGTATCAGGAGATACGCCGTCGTATCTCTTCTGTGAATCTGGCCCCAACATCCTAATGAGATATCCTCTAACCATAGTTCGTGGACCCCCTATATGCAGGTGGGTCTAACGGGCATTTAGGGATTCGCTCTCTCTATCGGTACTTGAACCAGACAGCACAATCTCTACGTGAAGACGGTCCACAAATGAAAATAAAAGTGAAAAAAGTATGGTTCCAACAGCCAAAAGATCAAAGATGGATGTTGTCTCCTTCCCTTCACCAAAGGGGCCAATCACCAACATCCTAATGAGATATCCTCTTACCAGAGTTCGTGGACCCTCTACATGCAGGGGAGTCTGAGGCCCCCGTACACACGACCGTCATCGTCGCAGCGACGGCGCGGCATGTCACCGCGCATCCTGTCCGAGGGGATTTCTGTTTGATGGTGTGTACAACCATCAGACAGAAATCTCCGATCGGACATGTCCGCTGAAAACGGTCCGGCGGACCCTTTTCAGCGGACTGTCCGCTCCTCTGTACAGGGCCTAAGGCCCCATACACACGGTCGTTCCAAACCGATGAGAATGATCGGTTCACCGCTGAAATGGCCTGATGGTCTGATGTGCGTACACACCATCGTTCCAAAAACCGATCGGGTCAGAACGCTGTGACGTCAAACACACGACGTGCTGAATAAAACGAAGTTCAATGCTTCCAAGCATGTGTCGACTTGATTCTGAGCATGCGCAGGTTTTGAACCGATGCTTTCTGTACTAAGCATCGGTTTGAACCGATCGGGCAGCGGTCCATCGGTTCAGTTTTGAAGCATGTTTTAAAATTTTGGACCGAAGGAAAACAGACCAATGGGCTATACACACGGTTGGTTTGGACCGATGAAACTGAACCTCGGTTCATTCTCATCGGTTTTGTCCGACCATGTGTACGGGGCCTAACAGGCTTTTAGGGATTCGCTTCCTCTTTTGGTGCTTGAACCAGACAGCACAATCTCAGGAGTGGTATCTCAGGGAGTAAATCCAGGAAAGTACCTCCAATTCACCATGCGTTGTACATTCAAATAAAAAGCACAAAATAGTTTAAAACCTTTATAACAACTTTTTATTTAGAAGTGAGTGCTCCTCACATAAGTATAAAAAACATGCGCATGTCTCCGTAAACATCGCTCTGCTGATCCCCTCTGAGCAGGCGGATGACAGGTCCATCTCCGCTTACTGAGAAGAGCAGAGTCGGACCCAGCCCCGCTCTCCTTTATGGGGACATCGGATGAAAATGGACCGCCTGTCCGTTTTCATCCGATCATATCTGTGGATGGTGTCACCTTGGCTATCTTGAAGATTCTTGTTCTGATCACAGTTTGTGGGACTACTCATCTTGACTTCTTCTCTAAATTTTGACTTTTTGGTTATATATATTTGATCACGCATTTATACATATTTTTTCAAGCACTATATTTGATATTTTGTTCAGTCACTATTTATAATAGATTTTGCAATACTAACACTTGCTTCTGTTTAAAGCTGAAGGCTGCTTACAGTCTTCAGGACATAGAACATAGGTCAGTACTCACAGGCCTCAGTATTATCAGCGGCCTCTTACTAAGGTAAACAAAGACTCACGTTACCACCAACCACTGGACCTTATTCCATCCAGCCTTCCCCCGGTATCCTTCCAAGTGCCTCTCCTGGCCGAAAAAAAAAAACAGGAACCCCAGACTTTAGGGAATAGGCCCACCCCAGTCAAAACCATGGATGGAATCTCGACAAGCTTAAAGCAACATCACCAGCAGACTCCCAGAAGAAAAGAGCCCCTCAGACAGGAGTCTCTTCCAGCAGGGCTATCCAGGATCCATATAGACCTCTGTTCTAGTGTTCCAGACTATTTATGGGCCCTCCAGCCACCCTCTGGATACACCTCTCCAGGGATTAGCTGAGTCCCCATGAATAATCAAGCTGCTCTCTAATTTTTCCTCCCACTAAACCCCTCTGAGCAGGCGGGCGACAGGTATGTCTCCGGTTACTGACCAAAGCAGGGCCAGAGCCATCCCCGCTCCCCTTTATGGGGACAACGGATAAAAACAGAACACTTGTCCATTTTCATTCGATCATATTTCCTCCGAAGGGATGGAAAATAAGGCCAACATCTGTCTGGATTTTGCTGACAGGATCGGATAACGGTGGATGTCCACTGACATCCACCTCTCCATAGGGGTGAATGAAGGGTTCGATCAGGTCCACCTGAAAAACTGACAGGTGGACCTGATCAGACAGCCCGTGAAAAAGGGGCCTTAAGCTTTGACAATCCTGGAAGCTGATTGGTTTCTATGCAGAGCCGCACCAGATTTTGCACTCTCCAGTTTTCGTAAATAAACGCCACAATATCACTGTATAGAGGGACTGTAGTACTATATTCCACCAGCAGGTGAGTGAGGCAGCCCTGGAAAAAAAGGATTGAATATTTCGAACCAAAGGGACCTTTCGAGAATTTCTATTTTAAAAATCAGATACAATTTTGACCTACAGCTGGTAACACATGGTCTCATTTTGTTTTAGGTTTTACCAATCACTGTGTGGGTGAGGGTCTGTCTGACTGCATATACATTTGATGGCCCTATTACATAATCTCTCACACTGCTAATTTGTTGGATGGAGGCTCTTCATTAGAAATCCAGGTTGAAACCCAAAAACATGGCTGTCCTCATGGCAAAATAATAAAAAAATCTTAGATGGAGATTTGGACAAAGCAATTCAGCTCACAAAAATGGCCGCCTCGTCTTTTTATCTCTTGCAAAAACAACTTAAGTAATTTCTGTATAAAAAATAAACGTAACTTCTCACCTGTGTGTGAGATGCAGAATGTTCCCAGTGGTTTGTTTTCAACAGGTCCTAATAAAAAAAAGAATCTCTGCTTTGCTATGCGCCGTAATATTGCTTCTCTGGAGCTGAAGAATTAAATGTTTTTCAAGGTTGCTGCCTTACTGAGGGAGCTTTTAATATAATATTTTCATCATAGGAATACTTCTGGAATTCAAAGCTACAGGAACTTCATTCAAAACGTACAAAATAAAAAACAGATTTGATCATTTTCAAAGGCAACTTTTTTCTTTTTCTTGTTTTTTTTTATTTTCAGCCGAAAGAACTATAACAAAATAAAATGTCTGCATTAAAAAATAACTATGCTAAGCATTCTTTGGAAATCTACTGTCTGTTAAAACTACTTTCTGTGTGAAACTACAATAGAAAAGTTCTTTAAAATCAGCATCTCATAGACAAATCTTTCAAATATCTTTTTTTTTTGTAATATAAAACTCAGGTACAGGCAGGGTCGAAACGTGTAGGGAATTCATTTCCGCTTTTCTTTTCTATATGAAATTGTAGACAATAGCAACAAATTATTTTTTCTTGCAAACATTGGGCTAGATTCAGTAACACTTACGACGGGCGTATCAGTAGATACGCCGTCGTAAGTCCGAATCCGCGCCGTCGCAACTTTAAGCGTATGCTCAAACTGAGATACGCTTAAATGTTGCTAAGATACGACCGGCGTAAGTCTCCTACGCCGTTGTATCTTAGGGTGCATATTTAGGTGGCGCTTCCGCTGATTTCCGCATAAAATATGCAAATGAGCTAGATATGCCGATTCAGAAACATACGTGCGCCCGGCGGATTTTTTTACGTCGTTTACGTAAGGCTTTTTCCGGCGTAAAGTTATGCCTGCTATATGAGACATAGCCAATGTTAAGTATGGACGTCGGGACAGCGTCAAATTTTACGTTGTTTACGTCGTTTGCGTAAGTCGTTCGCGAATAGGGCTTAGCGTAAATTATGTTCACGTCGAAAGCATTGACTATTTGCGACGTGATTAGGAGCATGCGCACTGGGATACGTTCACGGACGGCGCATGCGCCGTTCGTAAGAGACGTCAGTTACGTGGGTTCATGTTTTATTTACATAAAACACGCCCACCTCTTCACAATTTGAATTAGGCGCGCTTACGCCGGCAGATTTACGCTACGCCGCCGTAACTTAGGGCGCAGGTTCTTTGTGAATACAGAACCTGCCTCACTAAGTTACGGCGGCGTAGCGTATCTGATATACGCTACGCCCGCACAAAGTTACGGCGGGCTATCTGAATCTAGCCCATAGTTTTAACCATGAATAAATAAAAATAAAAAAAAGATTTTTACCTCTACAATTATTAACCACTTCCGTACCGTAGGACGTCATATGACATCCTGGACTTCGGTGGGGGATATCTGAATGATGCCTGCAGCATTTTTTCCCTCAGTTTAGGCCAATATGTATTCTTATACGTATTTTTGGTTAAAAAAAACGCAATAAGCGTTTATTGATTGGTTTGCGCAAAATTTACAAAATAGGGGATAGTTTTATGGCATTTTTATTAATATTTTTTTTTAGTACTAATGGCGGCGATCAGTGATTTTTTTTTTTTGTGACTGCGACATTATGGTGGACACATCGGACACTTTGGACGCTATTTTGGGACCATTGCCATTTCTACAGCGAAAAGTGCTATAAAAATGCACTGATTACTGTGAAAATGTCACTGGCAGTGAAGCCAAGCCTAGCAGGGAAGATCCACAGCTCCATAATACTATAATATAATGTATATTTAATCGTACAAGATTGGGGAGGGGGAGGATATTTTCATGTGAGCATGTCACAGAGATGCTTTAATGCAATGTTGGGATCAGGAAATGAAAGAGACGTTGCTTTAGCAGCTGGAGAAGTTCAGCGTGAGTTAGATCCACATCTGGTAATTTATGCTTTGTTAGGAATACTGATAGTTGTGGCTTTTGAGAATATGTAACAGTTAAGTAGTTTAAGTGTGGGAAAAAAAAAAGCAAGAAATAGAAAAGTGTTAAAACACGTAAAATAAAAAATTCAGACTATCACTTGTAATATATTACAACAGAGAAGAGAAACAATTTTTTATTAAATAGGAGGGAATCTCTTATTATCTTTAACCACTTGCTTACTGGGCACATATACCCCCTTCCTGCCCAGGCAAAATTTCAGCTTTCAGCACTGTTGCGCTTTTAATGACAATTGCGCGGTCGTGCGATGTGGCTCCCAAACAAAATTGACGTCCTTTTTTTCCCACAAATAGAGCTTTCTTTTGGTGGTATTTGAACGCCTCTGCGGTTTTTATTTTTTGCGCTATAAACAAAAAAACACAACATTTTTAACTTTTTGCTATAATTAATATCCTTTTTTTTTTTTTTTTACTTTTTTTCCCTCAGTTTAGGCCGATACGTATTCCTCTACATATTTTTGGTAAAAGAAAAAATCGCAATAAGCGTATAGTGATTGGTTTGCACAAAAGTTATAGCGCCTACAAAATAGGGGATAGAATTATTATTATTTTTTTTTTTACTAGTAATGGCGGCGATCTGCTATTTTTATGGGGACTGTCATATTACGGCGGACACATCGGACACTTTTGACACATTTTTGGGACCATTCACATTTATACAGCGAACAGTGCTATACAACTGCACTGTTACTGTATAAATGTGGCTGACAGGAAAGGGGTTAACACTAGGGGGCGATCAAGGAGTTAAATGTGTGCCCTGCTAGGTGGGGGGAGGGGGAATGACTGGGGGAGGTGACCGATGGGTTTTTCCTATGTACAAGGGACACACCATCAGTCTCCTCTCTCTGACAGGACATGGATCTGTGTGTTTACACACACAGATTCACATCCCTGGCTCTGTGACTGCCGATCGCGGGCACCAGGCACACATCGCGGCCGCCAGGCCTGTCAGGAGCGATCGTGGGTGCCCGGTGGACATCGCACCTGCCTGGCGCGTGCATCGGCTCCTCAGTACCGCGGAGGGCCCCCTATACCCTCTAACCACTTAACGCCCGCCGCACGCCTATATACGTCCACAGAATGGCACGTACAGGCAGATGGGCGTATATATACGTCCCTGCCTTCTTGCGGGTCGGGAGTCCGATCGGGACCCCATCCGCTGCGTGCGGCGGGCGGCTTACCCCCGGGAGCGATCCGTCTTGAGGGGACGGCTGTTTGTTTCTGTCCGCCCCCTCGTGATCGCTCCCAGCCAATCCCATCGTGTCCCGCCGTGTCACTTCCTGTAATGTAAACACTGGCAGAGGAAGTGATGCAGCTCTCCTCTCGGCAGTATTTTCAAACCGCCGAGAGGAGAGAAGACTCACACAGTAAGTCGCACAAACACTGCACTGACACCAGTACACATAGGCACATTAACCCCTTGCGATCACCCCCCTGTCACAGTGTCACTGAATGCAGTGATCATATATGTACTGATCACAGCATTTAGTGTCAGTGTGACAGTTACTGTGACAGGCAGTTAGTGTTAGGTTCAGGGTAGCCCCCGTACCCCCCCTAATAAAGTTTTAACCCCTTGATCACCGCCCTAGTTAACCCTTTCACCCCCTATTGCCAGTGTCACTAAGCGATCATTTTTCTGATCGCTGTATTAGTCACTCAGGTGGCTGAATAAATTTTGGCCTAAATGTTTGACTAAAATTTCGTTTATTCAATTTTTTATAACAAAAAGTAAAAAATATAGATTTTTTTTTCAAAAATTACGCTCTATTTTTGTTTTTAACGCAAAAAATAAAAATCGCAGAGGCAATCAAATACCATCAAAAGAAAGCTCTATTTGTGGGAAGAAAAGGACGCAAATTCTGTTTGGGGGCCACGTCGCACGACCGTGCAATTGTCTGTTAAAGCGACGCAGTGCCGAATTGTAAAAACGCCTCTGGGCATTTAGCAGCGTATTGGTCCGGGGCTTAAGTGGTTAAAGCGTCCGATTTTATGGCATTTTTATTATTATTATTTTTACGAGTAATGGCAGTGATCTCCGATTTTTAGAAGAACTGCGACATTGCGACAGACAGATCGGACACTTTTGACACTTTTTTGAAACCATTGACACAGCCACTGATTACTATATAAATGCCACTCCAAATTTGGCACACAAAGCTTTGATAGGTACCCAATCCCACTACCACCCAGACTTTCTAGGTGATCTGAGTGGAAGTTCAGCCCCCTCCCCCCTCTTTGCCCGCTGTCTTCTGGGACATGTACCAGGTTCAAGGACCATTTACAACAGCAAGGAGTCACAGCTGGCTTCCCACAGTAAATGGGCCGGAGCTGGGGACCTGAAGACCAGCGAAGAACCGGCCAGGGTGAGGGCAGAGCTGGATCCCTAGACAGGTAAGTGTCCTTTTTTTAAAAGTCAGCAACTATAGTATTTATAGCTGCTGACTGTTAATTTCTTGTTTCTAGGGTGAAGACCCTCTTTAACCACTTCCCATATCAACCATAGTCATATGAAGTCCGCAGGAGGGATCTCCCATACTGGGCGGGCATCATATGATGTCCTAGGCTTCCTGGCTGTCTAGGGGGAGCCGCATCACTTGGGAGCCGGTGTGCGTGCCCGGCGGCCGCAATGTCCGTCGTGCACCTGCGATTACCGGCAACAGATCCACGTACTGTCAGGTGAGAGGAGACCAATGGTGTGTTCCCAGTACAGAGGAACACCGATTGCTCTCCTCCCCTTGTGAGTCCCCTCCCCCTACAGTTAGAATCACGCCCTAGGTAACACATTTAACCCCTTGATCACCCCCTAGTGTTAACCCCTTCCCTGCCAGTCAGATTTATACAGTAATCAGTGCATTTTTATAGCACTAATTGCTGTATAAATGTGAATGGTCCCAAAATAGTGTAAAAAGTGTCCAATATGTCCGCCGCAATTTCACAGTCATGATAAAATTCGCAGATCGCCACCATTACTATTAAAAAATAAATAAAAAATAAAAATTCCATAAATCTATCCAATATTTTGTAGACACTATGGGCTAGATTCAGAGAGAAATGCCTATCTTTAGGCGGGCGTAGTGTATCTCATATACGCTACGCCGCCGTAACTTTGACAGGCAAGTCCCATATTCAGAAAGAATTTATGCCCGAAGTTACGGCGACGTAGCGTATATGGGCCAGCGTAGCCCGCCTAATTCACAATAGGCTGGTAGGGGGCGTGTTGTATGCTAATTACTCGTGACCCCACGTATTTGACGCTTCTAACGAACGGCGCATGCGCCGTCCGTGAAAGTATCCCAGTGCGCATGCTCCAAATTACGCCGCAAATAGTCAATGCTTTAGACGTGAACGTAACTTATGCATAGCCCTATTCGCGTACGACTTACGTAAACGACGCAAAATTTGACGCTGGCCCAACGTCCATACTTAACATTGGCTACGCCTCATTTAGCAGGGGTAAATTTACGCCCGGAAAAAGCCTTATGTAAATCAATGCGCCGGGCGGACGTACGTTTCTAAATCGGCGTATCTAGCTTATTTGGGAGCCAATTACCTCAAGCTTAATGGCTCCAAAACTGAAACTATGATCTTCAGTAGCCATGATTGCCCTAGTAAGATGCCCGACTGGCCAGACTCCTTTAAACCCAGTCCGGTACCAGTCTCTAAGGTCAGGGACCTGGGGGTTATCCTTGATTCTAAGTTGGCATTGCGTAGCCAGGTGAATCAGGTGGTAAGTGTATGCCACTTCCACTTGAGACTCCTGAGATCTGCGTTTCGCTTTATCGAGGACTCTGACCAAATCTCTATGGTCAATGCAATGGTTGGTAGTCGACTTGATTATTGCAATGCCCTGTATATGGGTGTGTCCAAGAACATCTTGCACAAGCTTCAGTTGGTGCAGAATGCCGCTGCCAGGCTACTCACGGGCGTGGGCCGGTACGATCACATCACTCCATCCCTACAGGCCTTACACTGGCTGCCCGTGGCACAACGGGCTCAGTTGAAGACGGGGTGTCTTGTGCATAAGGCCATCCATGGTTTTGGACCGGGCTATCTCAGAGAAAAATTCATCAGACATGTGCCTACCAGATCGCTGCGGTCTGAGAATTTGGCTTTGTTGAACATCCCCAAATTTGCTAAAAACAAATGTGGTGGGAGGACCCTGGAAGTTCAAGGAGCTCAGTTCTGGAACTCCTTGCCCCTTCACATAAGACTGGAAAATGATCTCCTAAAGTTTAGGAGATTGTTAAAAACATGGCTATATATCCAGGCTTTCTGGGTGACCTAAATATTAAGGGCCAGATTCAGGTAGAATTACGTTACGCATCGGCGGCGTAACGTATCCCATTTACGTTACACCGCCGCAGGTTTACAGCGTAAGTGCCTGATTCACAAAGCACTTACCTGTAAACTTGCGGCGGTGTAACGTAAATCCGCTCGGCGCAAGCCCGCCTAATTCAAATTGGGCGGGCACCATTTAAATTAGACGCGTTCCCGCGCCGAGCGTCCTGCGCATGCTCCGTCCGTCAAATTACCCGACGTGCATTGTGCTAAATGACGTCGCAAGGACGTCATTGGTTTTGACGTTAACGTAAATGGCGTCCAGTGCCATTCACGGACGACTTACGCAAACGACGTGACATTTAAAATTTTGGCGCGGGAACGACGGCCATACTTAACATGGGTTAGACCACCTAGAGGGCATACTTAGTTTTACGCGACGCATCTCTACGGAAACAACGTAAATTTAGATCGACAGGCAAAGCAGACATTCGTGAATCAGCGTAACTAGTCATTTGCATATTCTACGCCGACCGCAATGGAATCGCCACTTAGCAGCCGGCCTAGCATTGCAGCCTAAGATCCGACAGTGTAACACAGTTACACCTGTCGGATCTTAGGGCTATCTATGCGTAACTGATGAATCAGTCGCATAGATACGACAATCGTATCTCTTTTGTGAATCTGGCCCTAAGGCTGCATTCACACCTTCATGTATGCGTTTTGCGGCGTAAGTACCGCGATTTGCGGCGACAAAAAATAGGCATTTTGTCCCGCGATTTGCGGCGACAAAACGCGTCGTTTTTAACCGCGTTTTTTTTACATTGTATCATCGGGTAATACGAAACGCCTAAGCCGCCCGATACGCGCGTCGAAAAAGGGTCCGGGACTTTTTTGAAATTCGGCGTTCGGCGTTCTATCGACGTATGGCGTTCTGCGTTAGGAGATGTGAACAGTCTCCATAGAGAACAATGCAATTTCGACCCTCCAGCGTATTGTAGCGTCGGGCTACAGGCGATAAAACGCCTAGGTGTGAATGGAGCCTAAGTATTCTAATAGCTCTAAATTTTATATATTTAACTTTGTATGTTTTATATTTTCTTGTTTGCTGATTGTTATTGTTTTATTGTCACTTGTTTGGTCGATGTAGTTTTTGCCCCTTTTCTGTTCTGTTTTTATTCCGCCAGCGCATCGAGGCACGTGTGTAAGACTGCGCTGTTGTTTTATAAGCATTTTAATAAATTAATTAATTAATTAATTTGCATATTCTACGCGTAAATCGACGGAAACGCCCCTAGTGGCCAGCGTAAATATGCACCCTAAGATACGACGGCGTAGGAGACTTACGCCGCTCGTATCTAGGCAACAGTGAGGCGTATCTGATCCTATGAATCAGACGCCGAGATGCGACGGCCCTCATTCGGAGTTACGACGGCGTATCTGGAGATACGCCGACGTAACTCCTTTCTGAATCTGGCCCTATAACTTTTGCACAGACCAATCAATATACGCTTATTGCGTTTTATTTATTTTTTATTACCAAAAATATGTAGAAGAATACATATTGGCCTAAACTGAGGATTTTTTTTATTTTTTATTGGGATATTTATTATTGCAAAAATTAAAAAATATTGTGTTTTATGCCGTGTACACACGACCGTTTTTAATGTCATGGGAAGAAACAAAGTTTTTCTCCACATGATTTCATTCAAGCTTGCCTTGCATACACACAATCGTGATAAAAAATGCTCGAGCAAAGCCCGGTTGGCGTACAACACGTACGACGGCACTATAAAGGGGAAGTTCCATTTGAATGGCGCCACCCTTTGGGCTGATTATGCAAATTTTCCATCTCATAACTTGCTTCTGAGCATGCACGTTTTTTCCCCCATCGTTAACCACTTTGTTACCGGGCCTATTTTGGCACTTTTCTCCTTTATATAAAAATCACAATTTCTTTGCTAGAAAATTAATCAGAACCCCCAAACATTATATTTTTTTTTTTAGCAGACACCCTAGGGAATAAAATAGCTGTCATTGCAACTTTTTTTCTCACACAGTGTTTGCGCAATAATTTTTCAAACGCCTTTTTTTAGGGAAATGAATGAATTAAAAAATAACAAAACAGTAAAGTTAGCCCAATTTTTTTGTATAATGTGAAAGACGATGTTACGCCGAGTAAATAGATACCTAACATGTCACGCTTTAAAATTGCGCACACTCATTGAATGGCGCCAAACTTCGGTACTTAAAAATCTCCATAGGCGACGCTTTAATTTTTTTTACAGGTTACTATTTTGGAGTTACAGAGGAGGTCTAGTGCTAGAATTGTTGCACACGCTCTAACGCACGCATTGATACCTCACATGTGGGGTTTGAACGGTGTTTACATATGTGGGCGGGACTTGCATGCGCGTTCGCTTCTGCACGCGAGCGACCGGGACAAGGGCTTTGTTTACTTTCGGGTACCGGGCGTGACGTCATAACGTCGCGCCTGGTCCTCCGACGGTCATAGAGATGACTGTGACCGTCTGGTCACCAGTCATCTCTATGCTTCACCAACAAGCACCGGCCGATTCGCTCTCCGGGCCGCCGATGGCAGGGAGAGCCCGGAGAAGCACCGGATGGCGGTGGGAGGGGGGGACGTCCCCTCCCGCTGCCTAAAAGAACGATCGAGCGGCGCTTTGATCGTTCTTCTGTTGCACAGAATCGCCGGCTGAAGACAGTAATATCTGAATGATGCCTGTAGCTGCAGGCATCATTCAGATATCACCGCGCACAAAGCCGAGGACGTCCACGGGTCTGAAGTGGTTAAAGCCTACACACGGCCATTTTTCACGACGAGAGAAATTACGACGTGAAAAACTACGAGAATAAATAGAGCAGGTTCTAAATTTTTAATGGCCATCTTTCTAGTCAAGAAAAATGCTCTGGAGCCTATACACGACTGTTTTTAACGACCGAATAAAAAAATAGAATTTTCTCTTTATGTGTACGTGGCAATATTGCTCTTCTTTTGTTTATAGCGCAAAAAAAAAAAGAACAGCAGAGGTGATCAAATACCACCAAAAGAAAGCACTTTTTGTAAGAAAAAAAAAGATAAAACTTTCATTTGGGTACAGTGTTGCACGACCGCGCAATTGTCATTCAAAGTGCGACAGCGCTGAAAACTAAAAATTGGCCTGGGCAGGAAGGGGGTGAAAATGCCCGGTATTGAAGTGGTTAAGGTTGGGTATCTTTGCACCGGCAACTAATAGGTCTGATCTTCTAGCACCAGAATCTAACTTATTTCCCTTTATAAAAATGTAAAAATAATTTTTGTAGGTTCTCTGGGAAAAGGTATCATTATTAATTATTCAGACAAAAATAGAAGTCAGGATTTATGAACCTTTAGACCTCCTCTGTAGATATGTATGTGTGCAAAGACTAATATCGGCATGCAGCTAAACAGAAGTACATTTTATATATTTTTTTTGGCGTAAATGGACAAAGCCAGAGAAACAACAGCACAAGAATAAATAAACAGACATGCGGCAGACTGAATGAGAAATATTGCTCTGGAAGTCAATGGACTATAACAGATTTGGGTCAGAGGTTGTCTTTTTGTATTGAATATTTTTTGGTTCACAGTCATAACTGAAAAGTATTCGCTACAGCTTCTGACATGTGTCAGGTGTAAATAATAATACAAAATAACTTTCAGCAAATGAGTGCAAAGTTTTGACAAATGGATCGGCCCTTGGAAGAAATATTCCAACAAAGTTTAACTATTTTCCTAGTTTATTTGATGTAGAAACAATGGTAAACATTTTATTGACGGGAATTCTTTTAAAGCAAACCGGTCACAAACCTGAGCAATACAAACTGACCATATGAAAAAAAACAAAAACACACAAGGACCTCCAGCATATATAAAAATCTGTAGATCCAGAGGTGATGGCAACTGGCGTTACAGTTGTGCTCATAAGTTTACATACCCTGGCAAAATTTATGATTTCTTAGTCATTTATCGGAGAATAAACACAAAAACTTTTCTTTCACTAAGTGCCAGATCACACAAGGGCCTAGGGTGACCACGAGTCCCGCATTTTGCAGGTCTGTCCCGGGCACCTTCATTCCAGGACAATACAGTGTCCCGGAATGAAACTGACACAGCCACCCCCCCCCCCCCCCCCCCCCCGGGGCAATCTGATGCCCCCAAGAAAGACAGCCACATCACCACTTTACTCGCTGACAGTACTTGTCCTGGCCAGGAATTCCTGGAGGAGCACAATTCCCACCCCCTACTTGTGATTGGAGAAATCATAAATCCCGCCTCTTGTGTCCAATCACTGTGCTGTGATTCGTTACAGCACAAGCTGATTTTTGGGAACGGAGGGTGTCCCTAAATTGTAGTTTGGAAATGTGGTCACCCTAGACAGGGGCAACCCGACTTACAGCGCGACTTTGCAAGGCGACTTTGGCGCGACTTGGAGGGAGGGGTTTGCCTGAGAAAACTATTTTCTCTTCCTGTAAAGTTGCTTTAGTTAAGACAGTGATCCAACTTTAGAGGAAACTTCCATTGAAATCTATGGATACAATGGGTACAAGTTGCCTACAAGTTGCCTAGAAGTCGCCTTGAAGTAGTACAGAAACCTTTTCTGACGTTGGAGCGACTTCAGTAGTGGACATTAAGACGGCTCTCATTCACTTCAATGGAATTTCTCATGTAGCGCGACTTGGGGTGACTTTAGTGTGAACCCGGCACTCATGGTTAGTGTTTGGCTGAAGCCATTTATTATCAATAAACTGTGTTTACTCTTTTTAAATCATAATGCCAACATAAACTACCCAAATGACTCTGATCAAAAGTTTACATACCGCAGTTCTTAAAAAGGAAGTAAACCCTCTAAAACATTTCTTTAAAAAAAAAAGCCCTGCAAGAGAAGGGCATAATGAATTACTTACCTGATATCAAAGCCCCCGAAGCGACTCTCGTTCCTCTCCTCCGCTGCTGCCATGATACCCGAGCGACTTCCGGGTATCGCGGCTCCGGCGATGTGATTAGCCGGAGCAGTGATGACGTCATTCCCGTGCATGCGCGCGGGAGCCGTCGGTGACGGCACGATCGCTTTCACTAATGGCATGCTCAGTGCGCCTGCGCGGTTGTCTACCGCGTGCATGCGCCGTAGACATCGGTGATGCCTTTTCTGCAAATATCTCCTAAACCGTGTAGGTATCAGGGCACCAATCCTGCTCAGACCACCAGAACAGCGCAATCGCGGCTGTTAGCGACGCGCGCGCGTTCACGCTATTGGCGCGCGCGTGCGCGGTGTTGGCGCCCGCGGGCGCGTGCACGGGCGCGCACGGACCCGTGGTCCACCCGACCAATCAGAGCCCTGAAGCAGGCTATTTAAACCTCTCCCCTTCCTCTGGCTGGTTGCTGGCTTGTCACAGCGTTTTGTTGGTGTGTTCCTGGATCTTGGAAAACTTACCTTGTCTGTTCCTGATTACCTGACCTCGGCTCTGCTCCCCGGATTGCTGCTTTCTCCTAAACCTTGACCTCGGCTTGCTTACTGGACTGTTTGATCTCTTCCGCCCTTGACCTATTGGCTTGAACTTTGGACTATCCTGCTCTCCGTGTTTCCTTGACCACAGCCTGTCTTCCGGATTACCCTCTGCCCCTGGTTCTCGGACCTTCTGGACCACCCCGGTGTGCTTCTCGGCTACTTCCAGCGGACTTCTGCCTGATTGGTCCTGTTCCACGCACCCGGCCACTACCCTCCTGTCGGTACCGGTGCCTCCTGGTGCGTCTTTCCCCCTGTCCTCACTCCAGGGGGTGGATCGCGCCAGGTCGCAAAGGGAGCCGCCCTCAGCATCTTGGCCTTGGTAAGTGTACTTCTGTTACCTTCTGATAGTAGGTTTAGGAGATATTTGTTGCACCTACAGGTAAGCCTTAATCTAGGCTTACCTGTAGGTTAAAGTGGTCTGTAAGGGTTTACAACCACTTTAATAACGTGTATTGCCCACTTTAACATTAATGACAGCTTGAAGTCTTGTGGTATTTGTGGATGAGGCTCTTTATCTTCTCAGATGGTAAAGCTGCCTATTCCTATTGGCAAAAATCCTCCAGTTCTGTAAATTCTTGGTCTGTCTCGCATGAACGGCACGTTTGAGATCTCCCCAGAGTGGCTCAATGATATTGAGGTCAGGAGACTGAGATGGCCACTCCAGAACCTTTCCTTTATTCTGCTGTAGCCAATGACAGGTGGACTTGGCCTTGTGTTTAGGATCATTGTCATGTTGGAATGTCCAAGTACGTCCCATTTCCAATGCCGGGACCGCGGGGTGTGTGACTTCCATCATAGGCACTGCAAGCTCCAGAAGGTGAGAATTACAATGCAGCCGCCGCACCACTTCACTATGAGATCCCCGCTCCTCGCTCAGGCGGGAGGCTCTCCTCTCCTCCTCTGGCTGCCTGGTGTGATGATGATGTGGAACGCCGCACATTGCACACTATGGCAGAGCTGAGCTGCAGGACACATGAAGTCTGTCTCCTGGTCAGGTAGGTCAGTGTATGTATATCAGGTAGGTCAGTGTATGTATGTCACGTAGGTCAGTGTATTGCTTCTGTGGATAGGTGTCTTTTATGCAGGTAATAATCTGAGATCAGGAGCACTCCCTTTAAGAGAGTGCTTCTAATCTCAGCTTGTTACCTGTATAGAAGACACCAGTGAGTGAGTGAGTGAAGAACTTAAATAGCGCAACACATGCAAACTAAATCGCCTCTTTTGATATCAAAAGAGATGAGTTTTGATTTGTCTTCTAAAGGTCAAGTGATTCTCCTCCAACCGAATGCTGGTTGGTAAAGCATTCCATAGTCTGGGACCTTGGAGCGCAAATCTTCGCTCTCCTTTGGACTTGTATCTGGCTTTGGGTATCTGGAGCAGATTTTGGTTGGTGGATCGCAGAACGCGATTGGGGTTGTGAGCTTTGATTTTTTCGCATTGATATTGGGGGGCCTTCCCATGGATGCACTTATGTATCAGACAGAGTGCTTTAAAAGTAATTCTATCTTTTACTGGCAACCACTGAAGGGTTCTCAGTGAAGGTGAGATTGATTCCCAGGGTTTTATCCCAGTCACAAGTCTGGCGGCCGAGTTTTGAACGACTTGCAGCCGAGTGATTTGGTACTTTGGGAGTCCGAGGTAAAGGGCATTTGCATAGTCCAGTCTGGAGTTCACAATTGTTCCCACCACGACTGCTATGTCTTCTTTGGGAATGAATGGAATAAGTCTGCGTAGTAGGCGCAGCAGATGGTGGGATCCGCTGACTACCGACCCTATTTGTGCGTCCATTGTCATGAAGGTGTCAAAAATGACCCCGAGACTTTTGACTTTGGTGCTAGGGGTGATGATTGGCCCAGAATGGGCGGGGGTGTCCAGGGTATTGCTGATTGATTCTTACGACTGGCGTGAAACAGAAGAAGTTCTGTTTTCGCCCCGTTGAGTTTAAGATAACTCTTTGTCATCCAGTTTTCTATCAAAGAGAGGGATTTCTCTAGACCGAGATGATGATCCTTTTTGTTGCAAATGCGAAAATACAGTTGTGTGTCATCTGCATAGGAGTGGTAAAGTAGTTTTTGGGTGCTGATGATTTCAAAGAGGGGGCGAAGATAGATGTTGAACAGTACCAGCGACAGGGGGGATCCTTGAGGGACCCTGCATGATACCGGGGCAGCTAAAATCTCGGGATTTTCACATCAAAAGCATGTCGGTTTCGGACATATCAGGGACAGATGTAAAAAAAAAACATAGATTTTACATACTGTCTCTGGTTTTACTGAGCGTGGCAACCCTGATGGGGCCCTCGGGCAGTGCCCGAGTGACTCAATGGTCAGTCCGCCCCTGGAAGACACCTGGGAGCCAGAAATCTTGCTGATTGATAGGGGATCAAATATTTATTTCACTCATTAACGACTTACAGACTGGAAGATTTCCCCCCTTAACCACTTGAGGACCTCTGCACGACTATTTACGTCGCAAATGGCTGGGCACCTGGACATACAGGTACGTCCCCTTTAAGATGCCCAGCCGTGGGTCGCAAGCTCGCGACCCGGTCTTGTCCTCTGTGACCGCGCCCGCGGACCCGATCGCCGGTGTCACATTTGGCATCTTTCAGGGGGAATTGAGGAGGGGGGAACACATACCTGTCTAATACAAGTATTTGTTCCCACTTCCGGTGAAAGATCGCCGCCCCTCCTCCGCCCCCCCGCTATCTTCTGGAAAAAGATCCCAGAAGACAGCAGGGCGCAGTAGGAATCCAGGAAAGGGTTCACTTCCTGACTCCCTTACTAAAGATGCCGGTGCCTGCACCCAGGCCGTGGGACAGGTTGGCTTTGGGTTAGGACATGACGGGTGCCCTGGACAGGTAAGTGTCCATATTTTAAAAGTCAGTAGCTGCAGTATTTGTTTTTTCGGCAGAAGTCAGCTTTAATGACCAGGCCATTTTTTTGTGATACAGCACTGCGTCGCTTTAATTGACAATTGCGCTTTTGTGCGTCGCTGTACCCAAACAATTTGACGTCCTTTTTTCCCCATAAATAGAGCTTTATTTTGGTGGTATTTGATCACCTCTGCGGTTTTTATTTTTTGTGCTATAAACAAAAAAAGAGCGACAATTTAGAAAAAAATAACTATATTTTTAACTTTTTGCTAAAATAAATATCCCTCCCCCCAAAAAAATGAATTAATCAGTTTAGGCCAATATATATTCTTCTACATATTTTTGGTAAAACAAAAATTCCAATAAGCGTACATTGATTGGTTTGCACAAAAGTTATAGCGTCTACAAAATAGGGGATATATTTATGGCATTGTTATTATTTTTGGGACGGTGATCTGCAATTTTTAGCACGACTGCAACATTGCGGTGGACAGATCGGACACTTTTGACACATTTTTGGGACCAGTAACACTTATACAGCGATCAGTGCTATAAAAATGCACTGGATACTGTATAAATAGTACTGGCAGGGAATGGGTTAACACTAGGGGGCGATCAAGGGGTTAAATGTGTTCCCTGAGAGTGTTTTTAACTGTATGGGGGGGGGGGGGCTGGACTGACTGGAGGAGGAGAGAAATTGCTGTTCCTGATCACTAGAAACAGCAGATCTCTCTCTCCTCCCTTGTCAGAACGGGGATCTGTCTGTTTCCATTGACAGATCCCCATTCTGGCTTTCGTTCCCGTGGTTGCCGAGTACAGCACGTGCCTGCTACGGCTCCCTACAGAGATTTGCGGGAATGTGCTGACCTGCCTCTGTATGACAGCAGCTGGTCAGCAAGTGGTTAAAATGCAAATCAATTTATACATTTTTAAATGCTTTTTTCTGGATATTTTTGTTCTTATTCTGTCTCTCAGAGCCGATTCACACTATCACGACCTGGGGGGTTGACTTGTGTCGCCCCAAGTCGCACAACGTGTCAAATTACATGTTAGTCAATGAGAGCTGTCTTAATGCACACTACTGACGTCGCTCCGACGTCAGAAAAGGTTCCTGTACTACTTCAAGGCGACTTCTAGGCGACTTGTAACCATTGATTTCAATGGAAGTCGCCTCCAAGTCTGATCTCCGTCTTAACTGAAGCAACTTTACAGGAAGAGAAACTTGTTTTCTCAGGCAAACCCCTCCCTCCCACAGAGCTGATTACTGTTTGATTGGCCACCGGCAAAGTCGCCTGTCCTTTTCTAAGGACGTTTTTAAGAGCCGGCTCACACTGCGGCGGCACGACTTCAGGGGCGACTCTGCAAGTCGTCCTGAAGACGACTTCAGAGGTGATTAGCAAAATTACTTCTGTATAGAAGTCAATGCAAATCACCCCGAGCCGCCCCCGAAGTCATACAAGAACCTTTTTCTAAGTCCTATTAGAACGGTTCTATTGCATTGAATAGTGTATTGAATAGTGTGAACCGGCTCTAAGGCCCCGTACTCACGACCAAACATGTCTGCTGAAACTGGTCCGCGGACCAGTTTCAGCAGACATGTTTGGCCGTGTGTAGGCCCGAGCGGACCATTTTCGGGCGGATCGGACAGGTTTCCAGCGGACAACTGTTTCCTGGACTTGCTTTAAAACAGTCCGCTGGAAACCTGTCCGCCCGGACATGTACGGTCGTCTGTACAGACCTACCGTACATGTCCGGCCGCCCGCCATCCCTCGCATGCGTCGAATGACTTCGACGCATGCGTGGAAGCATTTAAAAGGCAGGCCCGCCCACATCGCCGCGTCATTGTCGCGGCGACACCGCGTCATCGACGCGGCGACACCGCGGACACGCCCCGCGTATTGTTTACGCGCGGACTTCTGTTCGATGGTGTGTACAGCCATCGAACAGAAGTCCCCGGGCAGACATGTCCGATGAAAACGGTCCGCGGACCGGTTTCATTGGACATGTCTGCTCGTGAGTACAAGGCCTTAGGCTCTAGAAAAAACAACGTTTTTTTTCCAACTTGATCATTAAAACGGCCTTGCCTACACACGATCGTGAAAAAAAAAATGCTCTAGCAAAGCGCGGTGACGTACAACACGTACGACGGTACTATAAACGGGAAGTTCAATTTGGACGGCGCCACCCTTTGGGCTGCTTTAGCTGATTTTGTGTTAGTAAAAGACGATTTGCGCTTTTCTGTCTGTTACAGCGCGATGAATGTGCTTACTCCATTATGAACTGTAGTTTTACCAGAATGAGCGCTCCCATCTCATAACTTGCTTCTGAGCATGCACGGATTTTTCACGTCGTTAAAGCCCACACACGACCATTTCAACGTTAAAAAGGCTGTGAAAAAATAGAGCATGTTTGAAAAAAAAATTGGTAATTTTTTAGAACCCGAAAAATGCGCTGGAGCCCACACACAATAGTTTATAATGACATTAAAAAAAACTTCATTTTTTATAACCCGGAAAACGGTCATGTGTACGCGGCATTACTGTTAACCACTTAAGGACCGCCTAACGCCGATATACGTCGGCAGAATGGCACGGCTGGGCACAATCACGTACCTGTACGTGATTGTTAAATGCCCAGCGGGACTCGCAGACCCGATCGCCGCTGGAGTCCCGCGATCGGTCCCCGGAGCTGAAGAATGGGGGAGAGCTGTATGTAAACATAGCTTCCCCGTTCTTCACTGTGGCGCCGTCATCGATCGCGTGTTCCCTAATATAGGGACACACAATCAATGACGTCAGACCTACAGCCCCGCCCCCTACAGTTAGAAACACACATGAGGTCACACTTAACCACTACAGCACCCCCTAGTGGTTAACTCCCAAACTGCAATTGTAATTTTTACAGTAAACAATGCATTTTTATAGCATTTTTTGCTGTGAAAATGACAATGGTCCCAAAAATGTGTCAAAATTGTCCGATGTGTCCGCCATAATGTCGCAGTCACGAAAAAAAAACGCTGATCGCCGCCATTAGTAGTAAAAAAAAAAAAAATTATAAAAATGCAATAAAACTATCCCCTATTTTGTAAACGCTATAAATTTTGCGCAAACCAATCGATAAACGCTTATTGAGATTTTTTTAATCAAAAATATGTAGAAGAATACGTGTCGGCCTAAACTGAGGAAAAAAATATTTTTTATATATTTTTAGGGGATATTTATCGTATTTATCGGCGTATACCGCGCACTTTTTTGCCCTAAAAATCAGGGCAAAATCGTGGGTGCGCGGTATACGCCGATACCCGCTTTCCCGCGCCGAGTTTGAATACTGCGCCGACATATACCGAGCGCAGTACACTCATGTATTGTCGCACCGTCTCGGCTCCTCTCGCGCTGACGTCCTGGACGTACAGGACGTCAGCGCGGGAGTAGCCGAGCCTGCCCCGATTTACTGTGCTCTGTATTTGTCGGCGCGGTATTCAAACTCGGCGCGGGAAACGAGCGGGGAGGACGTGAGGACGCCGGACCCGACGAAGAGGACACCTGAAGCCGCAGACGGACGCCGGACCCGACGAAGAGGACACCTGAAGC
This sequence comes from Rana temporaria, assembly GCF_905171775.1. Taxonomy (NCBI): domain Eukaryota; kingdom Metazoa; phylum Chordata; class Amphibia; order Anura; family Ranidae; genus Rana; species Rana temporaria. The sequence goes on along the minus strand of NC_053493.1, from coordinate 403,682,729 downwards.
CGCAGACGGACGCCGGACCCGACGAGGCCGCCGATGGACGCCGCGCAAGACACCAAAACTGTAAGTACAAAAAAACTTTTTTTGGGCAACTTTAGGGGTGCGCGCTATATGCGGAAGCGCGCTATACCCCAATAAATACGGTATTATAGCAACAAGTAAAAAATATTGAATTTTTTTCAAAATTGTCACCCTATTTTTGTTTATAGCGCAAAAAAATAAAAACCGCAGAGTCGATCAAATACCACCAAAAGAAAGCTCTATTTGTGGGAAAAAAAGAACGCCAATTTTGTTTGGGAGCCACGTCGCACGACCGCGCAATTGTCAGTTAAAGCGACGCAGTGCCGAATCGCAAAAAGGGGCCTGGTCCTTTACCTGCATTTTGGTTTGGGTCTTAAGTGGTTAAAATAAACCTACCAATAAAATTATAGGCTGATCCTTTCTTTGTTAGTGGGGCAAACGTACAAAATCAGCAGGAGATCAAATACTTTTTTCCCTCACTGTATATCTGCTAAAATGTTGCTTTCATACAACGCAGGGAGTGTGACTTGTCATGCATTAGTCCATGTTCTCTTGAAGTTGATTCACCTCAATTGATCTTCGCTTTTATACTTCTTAGAAATATCCTTATGCAGGAAAATAAAACCAATAGGAGTGATAAAACGTCTTCCACTCTCAGATTCTCTGCCATTACTAAGCGTTAGGAACCTGTTTTTTTTTTATGGTATGTACTAATGCGCGAATAAATACATCAATGCTTTTAGTCACAAGTGACTAGCGGGACAACGAGGTAATATTGCATTACAGAAGCAGAGGAGCCATTAAAAGAAGCAGTGGCAGGCTTCCATATTGATGTACTGTGCTAGGCCACTTTTCAGAGTCGTACCTGCCTAAAAGCAGTCGCCGTTTCTTGATTTATTCTCTATAACTTATACCGAGAAAGGCTTTACTACTGATAAATAAGCATCCACTTTCTCCATCTTCTTCATTATCTTTCATGTTGGCATTTGCTTTTACGCTTGGTTCTGCCCTTTTGGTTTATTTCATCTGTTGTTCCTTCTAAAAGTTACATATTTATGCGTAGTAATGGCCCTTTAGAAAGATATGACAAGAAAATATTGCTTTTAAAGTAGACCTACTGAACATACAAAATATAAAGCAAAACTTGAGGCCAGCAGTTGAACTATGTATATAGATATAAATGTGTGAAATCCCCGAACCGGGGAAAGGGCTTGGGGTTTTAACCCAGACCATTATGCAGGTTAAGGACCTTGCACCTTTTTGCGATTCGGCACTGCGTCGTTTTAACTGACAACTGCGCGGTCGTGCGATGTGGCTCCCAAACAAAATTGGCGTCCTTTTTTTCCCACAAATAGAGCTTTCTTTTGGTGGTATTTGATCACCTCTGCAGTTTTTATTTTTTGCTCTATAATCAGGGCCGCCATCAGGGGGGTACAGGCAGTACACCTGTAAGGGGCCCGGAGGCCCACAGGGCCCCAGATGGCAACCCCCCTTTTTTTATTTCTTTTTTATATATTTTTTTTAATATTTTTTTATTTCTTTTATTTTTTAATATATATATATATTATTATTATTATTATTATTATTATTATTATTATTATTATTAAAGGGCCCAGAGGTCCCCAGGGCCCCGAATGGCAACCCCCCCCCCCTTTTTTTTATTTTTTTATAAATGTTTATTTATTTTTTTTATATATATATTTTTTTTTTTTTTTTATTAAAGGGCCCAGAGGTTTCTTTTTTTTTTTTTTTTAAAGGGCCCAGAGGTCCCCAGGGCCCTGGATGGCAACCCCCTTTTTTTTATTTTTTATAAATGTTTATTTTATTTTTTTATATATATTTTTTTTTATTTATTTTTTATTAAAGGGCCCAGAGGTTTCTTTTTTTTTTTTTTTTTTTATTAAAGGGCCCAGAGGTCCCGGATGGCAACCCCCCTTTTTTTGTAATTTCTTTTTATAAAAAAAAATAATAATTTGTGTGTATATATATATATATATATATATATATATATATATATATATATATTTTTTTTATTATTATTAAAGGGCCCAGAGGTCCCGGATGGAAACCCCCCTTTTTTTGAAATTTCCTTTTTAAAAAAGAAAATAATTTGTTTATATATATATATATTTTTTTTTTATTAAAGGGCCCAGAGGTCCCCAGGGCCCCAGATGGCTACCCCCCTTTTATTATATATATTTTTCTTTATTTCTTCTTTTCTTTGTAAAGGGCCCCCCCGCTTCTCAATTTCAGGCGGCAGCACCCCCCCCCCCCCCACGGTTCTCTGCTCCAGGAGGGCCCATGCCTGAAGCTGTGTAAGGGGCCCCATAATTCCTGATGGCGGCCCTGGCTATAATCAAAAATGGAGCGACAATTCTGAAAAAAAAAACTATATTTTATACTTTTTGCTATAATAAATATCCCCCAAAAAAGATATGAATTTTTTTTTCCTCAGTTTAGGCCGATACGTATTCTTCTACCTATTTCTCGTAAAAAAAAAAAAATCGCAATAATCGTTTATTGATTGGTTTGCGCAAAATTTATAGCGTCTACAAAATAGGGGATAGTTTTATGGCATTTTTATTAATCTTTTTTTTTTTACTACTAATGGCGGCGATCAGAAATTATTTTCATGACTGCGACATTATTCCGGACACATCGGACAATTTTGACACATTTTGGGGACCATTTTCACAGCGAAAAGTGCTATAAAAATGCACTGATTACTGTGAAAATGACAATTGCAGGTTAGGAGTTAACCACTAGGGGGCGCTGTAGGGGTTAAGTGTGACCTCATATGTGTTTCTAACTGTGATGTCAGTGATCGTCTTTCCCTATATCAGGGAACAGACGATCACTGACATTGCCACAATGAAGAACGGGGAAGGTGTGTTTACACTCACCTCTCCCCGTTCTTCAGCTCCTGAGACTGATCGCGGGACACCGGCGGCGATCGGGTCCACGGGTCCCGCGGGCACGGTCACGGAGCTTCGTACCAGGTCTCGAGCGCGCCGCCGGCTCTTAAAGAGGACTTAAAGGTACGTGCTTGTGCCCAGCCGTGCCCTTCTGACGACGTATATCGGCATGAAGGGGTCCATAAGTGGTTAAAGGTGATTATTGAAAAATTAATGTTGACAGAAAACAGATTTTAGCATAAAAAAAATATGTTTTAATTCATAAATAACATCATTGAATCATTAAAATAAAACGGAAAAAAAATACAAGTATTCCTTTTATAGTCACAAGCTTGCAGTCCAACATGTTTTGCCTAATTGAGGCTTCCTCAGGGATGCAGGGACTTTAATAAATCTATAATATATACATAGCATTAATGAATACAGTCAAAGAGGGATATACAAATAGACATTGACATATATATTATATACAGCGTACATTTAAAAATCAAATGAATTGTTCCTTCTCTATAGGTATAAACAAATACCTCCACACTGCCAGAGATCCTCTGACACTGCTGAAATATGCCTACTGTCGTATGATGGAAATAGAGATGGGGAATCTGCATTGTCATATAGACCCATATGAATTCAGCCTTGTTGTGAGTGAATCACAGGGATCCAATAACAGGGATATAATGTAAACAACTTATTAGTATTACGACCTGCATGGGAAAAGCAGAAAAAATAATAATCATAATATATTCTAGAGGCCAAAATTTGGTCAGTAGCAAAATATAAAATTATGCAGTGGTCTAAAAGACCTATGTATAAGTTTACAAAAGCTTACATGTCATTAACCACTTCCCCACCGCGCCATAGACAAAAGACGTCTACAGCGCGGTGGAGTTATTCTGGGAGGACGTCCCTGGGACGTCCTCCCAGAATCCTTCACTCGCGCGCCCCCTGTCACAGATCCAGCCATCCATCTCTCCCTGTGCAAAACTCTGCAATACCCCCATACTCTGCAATACCCCCCATACTCTGCAATAACCCCCAATACTCTGCAATACCCCCCATACTCTGCAATAACACCAATACTCTGCAATACCCCCCATACTCTGCAATACCCCCAATACTCTGCAATACCCCCCATACTCTGCAATAACACCAATACTCTGCAATACCCCCCATACTCTGCAATACCCCCCATACTCTGCAATACCCCCCATACTCTGCAATACCCCCCATACTGTGCAATACCACCCATACTGTGCAATACCCCCCATACTCTGCAATACCCCCCCATACTATGCAATACCCCCCATACTATGCAATACCCCCCATACTCTGCAATACCCCCCATACTCTGCAATACCACCCATACTGTGCAATACCCCCCATACTCTGCAATACCCCCCATACTCTGCAATACCCCCCAATACTCTGCAATACCACCCATACTCTGTAATACCCCCAATACTCTGTAATACCCCCAATACTCCGCAATACCTGCTAATATGACAGAAACGAGATTTATTTTTTTATTTTTACAGAATTTTCAGTGTTTTTTCTTTTATAGCGCAAAAAATAAAAAACCCAGAGGTGATCAAATACCACCAAAAGAAAGCTCTATTTGTGGGGAAAAAAGGACACACATTTCAGATGGGCACAATGTTGTATGACTGAGTTATTGTCATTCAAATTGTGAGAGCACCGAAAGCTGAAAATTGGTCTGGTTAGGAAGGGGGTTTAAGTGCCCAGTGGTCAAGAGGTTAATGCAGTAATCGATTAACCTGGGAGCTTGAGATACACAGGCAGGCACAGAGGCGGCTCTCTAATTAGGCAAATTAGGCGGTCGCCTAAGGCCTCGCATCCACAGGGGCCCCGCGACCACCTAATTTCCCAAATTAAAGAGCTAGAGGTGGGCAGGAATAGCAGCGCTCCGGTGGCTGGAGGATGGGGTGAGTAACAGAGCTCCCGCCTCTACCACACTGTTTGCTCTGTGTCACATTCCCTACTTGTGTGTTCGGCCGGTCACCGGCTCGTCCGTGTCCCTCGATCCTTCCCCATGCAGCGCCGCTCAGCTCAGAGTGCTCTCCACCCAGAGCTCCTCCCCCTGAGGACAGGGACTCCCCATCATCTCTTCTAAGGACAGGGACCCCCTTCATCTCCCCTTGGGACGGGACTCCCCCTTCATCTCCCCTGGGGGGGGGGGGGTACTGAGAAAAAGTGCCCAAACTCCAGCACTGAGAACACGCTAACGCCAGTGCTGAGAAAGAGTGCACTGACACCAGCACTTTAAGGCTCGTAATACCTGTATATGCAATTTATGCAGTTAAACTTTATCGCTTGAATTTTTTCCATCACGGGCCTGAGTGGGGCCTCATGTCTAAGTTATGCCTAAGGCCTCACAAAGCCTAGAGCCGCCTCTGGGCAGGCAGGCAAATGGACCGTAAGGGAAGATAATAATTATTATGGGCCAGATTCACATAGAGATACGACAGCGTATCTCCTGATACACCGTCGTATCTCTGAGTTTCGTCGGTCGTATCTATGCGACTGATTCATAGAATCAGTTACGCATAGATATGCCTAAGATCCGACAGGTGTACGTGACTTACACCGTCGGATCTTAGGCTGCAATTCCAGGCCGGCCGCTAGGTGGCGTATCGCTTTATTTACGCGACTAATATGCAAATGAGGAGATACGCCGATTCAGAAACGAACGACCGACGTTCGGCTTTTTCCGGAGGATAGTTACCCCTGGGTCTATGAGGCGCAAGCCAATGTTAAGTATGCCCGTTGTTCCTGCGTCGCGATTTAAAAATGTTACGTTGTTTGCGTAACTCGTCCGTGAATGGGGCTGGACGCCATTTACGTTCATGTCGAAACCAATGACGTCCTTGTGACGTCATTTACCGCAATGCACGCTGGGTAAATTTGCGGACGGCGAATGCGCTATTCGATTGGAGCGGGAACGCGCCTGATTTGAATAGTACACTCCCCCTAGCCGCGGAATTTGAATTCCGCCGGGGGATTTACGATACGCCGCCGCAAGTTTTGAGGTAAGTGCTTTGTGAATTACCCACTTGCCACAAAAAATTGCGGCGGCGGATCTTAAATCAGATAGGTTACGCGGATCTAAAGATCCGCTAACCTATGTGAATCTGGCCCTATGTGTCCTCCTGAACAGGAAAAAACCTGAAGAGAGGAGGAGATCACATAAAAAAAAATGTATAATGAACCCAAAACTAGCAATGGGATAAAGATATAAATATACATTGGAGGGAGTCCTCAATGCATATTGCTATCTATAAATACCCGTGGGCTTGCGCCTGTTCACTTAGTGATGTAAGGGGTGGACTTATGGAGTCACCAGATCCCTACGATCTGTAGATAAGCAATCAATATAAATGCTGTTAACTCATAACTAGAGAAGTAGACAAGAAAAGGGAGATAGAGGACGTCACTCCAATACCGTGTTTGCCCAATTACCTGAAATCTGCTGTGCGTCTATCTCTGCTCCCAGGATTGACCCCCTAACGGCAACTGTGGCCGCGGGGTCATTATATATCCCTGTATGGCGATGGATAGGCCACGTCACATGTGAAGTGTGATTTGTGTATGCATATAGATATAGTTATACAGTAAAACCTTGGTTTGAGAGTGTTTTGCAAAATGTTTTAATAAATTTTGCATTGATATACAAGCGATGTCTTGATATACAAGTAGCGCCATGTCACAACTGAGTATAAAAGAGAAGAGAGGCACCTCTAAGTGTAGCAATAAGGTTACATTTAATGAAGGTATAACATTTAGCGACATATTGCTACACTTAGGCCGCATTCACACTATAACGCGGCGTATTTTGCCGCGAAAAATTGTGGCGTATTGTACCGCGATTTGCCGCTACAAAACAGGTCTTTTTTTTACAACACATTGTTGTCTATGCCGAACGCCGAAAGCCGCCTGAAAAAAAGGGTCCGGGACTTGTACCACCGCAGTGTTTCCCATATGGAAATTGTCGGGAAAAAGACAGCCGGAAATCGCGGCAGGAAAAAAAGAGAACATGTTCTCATTTTTCCTGCCGCGATTACCGGCGATTTTCCTGTCGGGAAAACTGCCATGGAGCATACACACGGACAGTTTTCTCGGCCAAAAGCTGTCACGGCAGTTTTCCCGACGGGAAAACTGGTCGTGTGTACGAGGCATGCAACTTTTTTCTTTGGGGTTGGTTGAAGGAACAAATTTACCGTATTTTCTGGCGTATAAGACAACTTTTTGCATCTAAAATCATGCCCCAAAAGTCGGGGGTCGTCTTATACGCCGGGTACCTGTCTGTCAGACGGAGGCCATCCATTATTCAAAAGTTGCGCCTCCTCCTCTGACTGTTCCATGATAGGCGGAACACTAATTTTCCCAGCAGAGCCTCTGTTCAGTGTTCCGCCTATCACGGATGCCTTCTCATCCTCAGCCTCGGCCTCGGACGAGAGGACATCTGTGATAAGCGGAATACTGAACAGAGGCTCTGCTGGGGAAATTAGTGTTCTGCCTATCACGGAACAGCCTGAGGAAGAGGCGCGGCTTTTGAATAATGGATGGCCGTCGTCTGACTGACTGACTCTGCAAACAGGAGAAGGTAGGGAGATCATCGAGGCAGGGAATGGAATGGCATAGTGAGGCATGTATAGATGGCACAGTGAGGCATGAATAGATGGCACAGTGAGGCATTTCTAGTTGGCACAGTGAGGCATGTATAGATAGCACAGTGAGGCATGTATAGATGGCACAGTGAGGCATGTATAGATGGCACAGTGAGGAATGTATAGATGGCACAGTGAGGCATGTATAATGGCACAGTGAGGCATGTATAGATGGCACAGTGAGGCATGTAATAATGGCACAGTGAGGCATGTATAATGGCACAGTGAGGCATGTATAATGGCACAGTGAGGCATGTATAATGGCACAGTGAGGCATGTATAATGGCACAGTGAGGCATATATAATGGCACAGTGAGGGGTCATCTTATACAGTGAGTATGTGTTGGAAAAGTTTTTTGTATGTCCCAAAACCAACATTTTAGCTGGAAAATTAGGGGGTCGTCTTATACGCCCAGTCGTCTTAAACGCCGGCAAATACGGTACTCTACAAAACCAAAGACTTTAGAAGAACTTGAAGGGCGAGTATGAAAAGTTATTTCTGCCATCCCACAAGATCAGTTGATGCGATTTCCGAGCGGCTTCAGAAGCTGCAGGCGAATGTTGGTGCACATATCAAATTTTAAATAAAACTCCATGTTATGTGTGTTCTTCTCATATAATTTTTTGTAAAAATAATAATTAAAAAATAAGTTATAAGATTTTTAAAATAAGGAGTTCATTTTTAATCACCCTGTAGAGTCCATATTAAACCTACAATCAATCGGCACCAAGCAAGTTAAACAATTAGAAACAACGGCTTAGAAATACCCGATCTCAGCTCTTGGAGGGCTTTTAGAATGTAGGCTATCTGGTCTAAGAGCTTTATTTATTATCATATTGGGGAATTTATTCTGGACCATATCAATGTTAAGTCATTCTGCTGCATCTAAAATTGTGCCAATAACATCCTTATGGCTAAACAAAATATTTAACAGCTTGGTATAATCCAAAGGAAAAAGCTTAGTATAAGGCAAAAATAGTGTTCTGCTGCAGGCACAACGCCCCTAATCCTCGGACTCGGGGTGCTGGCTCTACGAGTAATCTCCTGAGTGAAATGCATTAGAGCTTGTATGAACTAAGTGAAATAGTTTGTATTTCGGAGGGCTCAATAAACTCGAACAAGACTTTTAAATGGTCTTCTCTTCTTTGAGATTTTGTAGGATCGGATCAAAGAAAAAGTCACGTTCCAACAGGGGCGGATCCAGGGGGGGCAACGGGGGCAATTGCTCCCCCCGAGAAAATATTGCCAACTTTGAGGCTGAGCGCTCCCCGAGAATTCAGAGCCATGATTGGGATAACTCAGGCCCCGTACTCACGACCAAACATGTCTGCTGAAACTGGTCCGCGGACCAGTTTCAGCATACATGTTTGGTCGTGTGTGGGCGCGAGCGGGCCGAATTCCAGCAAACATTTGCCCGCCGGGCCTTTTCCCAGCGGACAAATATTCCTGGACGTGTTTTAAAACCGTCCGCTGGAATCCTGCCCGCTCGGACATGTACGGTCGTCAGTACAGACCTACCGTACATGTCCAGGCGCCTGCCGTCCCTCGCATGCGTCGAATGACTTCGACGCATGCGTGGAAGCCTTTAAATGGCAGGCCCGCCCACATCGCCGCGTCATCGTCGCGGCGACGACGCGGACACGCCCCGCGTATTGTTTACGCGCGGACTTCTGTACGATGGTGTGTACAACCATCGTACAGAAGCCCTCTGGCAGACATGTACGGTGAAACCGGTCCGACGGACCGCTTTCACCGTACATGTTTGTTCGTGAGTACCCGGCCTCACAGCCATTCTCAGCATTAGGTACTGCCCACACATATCAGGTCTGCACTCTGCGCCCCCTGTACCTCCCCCAGCTGTTTTCCAGCCTCTCTCCTGCAGGCTGCTGCTTGAGTGGGAGTGACCCCCGAGACCGCGCCCGTCTGGAAGAGGGAGGTTCGAGCAGATAAGCAGAGGGAGCCGAATGATTGTGAACTTCCTGGAAGGTGAGCTCAGCTAGCAGTACATCGTGAATTGGTTTACAGGCACCTCTATGCCGAGTTTGCCGAGTTACTGCAGCTTAGCATAGAGGAGCTGTTAGCTGACAAATAGGATTGCATCTTTTCATGTGGCACAGTGATAAATTGGGCTCATTAAAGCATTGTGTATGCCCCTGGTGTGTGCCCTCCTGATCCTCCCAGCGTATGCCCTCCTGACTCCCCACCAATGTGTGCCTTTTTAACCCCCCCCCCCGCAGTGTGTGCCCTCCCAACCTCTCCCCCAGTGTATGCCCTCCTGACCTCCCTGGTGTGTGCCCTCCTGACCCCGTACTCTGCTCTCCTGACCTCCCCGGTGTGTGCCCTCCTGACCCCATACTGTGCTCTCCTGACCTCCCGGTGTGTGCCCTCCTGACACCATACTGTGCTCTCCTGACCTCCCGGTGTGTGCCCTCCTGACCCCGTACTCTGCTCTCCTGACCTCCCCGGTGTGTGCCCTCCTGACCCTGTACTCTGCTCTCCTGACCTCCCCGGTGTGTGCCCTCCTGACACCATACTGTGCTCTCCTGACCTCCCGGTGTGTGCCCTCCTGACCCCGTACTCTGCTCTCCTGACCTCCCCGGTGTGTGCCCTCCTGACCCCATACTGTGCTTTCCTGACCTCCCCGGTGTGTGCCCTCCTGCCCCAGTACTCTGCTCTCCTGACCTCCCCGGGGTGTGCACTCCTGACCCCGTACTCTGCTCTCCTGACCTCCCCGGTGTGTGCCCTCCTGACCCCGTAGTCTGCTCTCCTGACCTCCCCGGTGTGTGCCCTCCTGATCTTTTACTGTGATCTCCTGACTTTCCCAGTGTGTGCCCTCCTGATCTTTTACTGTGATCTCCTGATTTTCCCAGTGTGTGCCCTCTTGACCTTGTACTGTGATCTCCTGACCTCCACAGTGCATGCTCTCCTGACCCCATAATGTGCCATCCTGACCTCCCCGGGTGTGCCCTCCTGACCTCCCCGGTGTGTGCTCTCCTGACTTCCCCGGTGTGTGCTCTCCTGACCCCATAATGTGCCGTCCTGAGCTCCCTGGGTGTGCCCTCCTGCCCCCGTACTGTGCCATCCTGACCTCCCTTGTGTGTGCCATCCTGACCTCCCTGGTGTGTGCTCTCCTATCCTCCCTGGTGTGTGCCCTCCCAACCCCTCCCCCTGTGTATGCCCTCCTGACCCTGTACTGTGCTCTCCTGACCTCCCCGGTGTGTGCCGTCCTGACCTCCCCGGTGTGTGCTCTCCTGACCCCATAATGTGCTGTCCTGACCTCCCCGGGTGTGCCCTCCTGACCCTGTACTGTGCCATCCTGACTTCCCTTGTGTGTGCCATCCTGACCTCCCTGGTGTGTGCTCTCCTAACCTCCCTGATGTGTGCCCTCCTGACCCCCCCCCCCCAGTTCTGTAAGCAACACCTTTTTTTCTGCCAGTGCCCCTCCCAAGACTAGACTCTGGATTTGCCCCTGCGTTCCAATGATGATGTTGAAAAACTTTATCTATGACTCTGCAAAAGATTTACTAGGTTTGTTTTGTCTTTATCCATAGTATCCAATTATGAGCTCATCGAAGCACCAAACAGAAGCAAGGTGTAAACAGGACTGTAAGCTAACCTGAATTTGAGAGAGCTTTAACAAAGCGTGTGTGAAGCATTGTTTTGAAGCAAATGTAAACTAGCCCTCATTGTCAGTGATTAAGTACATTTGTGTAGGCTGACCCAGGGGCGGACTGACAACTCATGGGGCCCCCGGGCAATAGAAGATTATGGGGCCCCCCGGGCTTACAGATGGCCACCACGCCAGGAGGCAGTACAGAGGCGGGGCAGCTAAAATCTCGGGATTTTGACATCAAAAGCATGTCGGTTTTGGACATATCAGGGACAGAAGTAAAAAAAACACAGATTTTTACATACTGTCCCTGGTTTTACTGAGCCTTACAACCCTGATGGGGCCCCCTAGTGGCATGGGGCCCTCGGGCAGTGCCCGAGGGCCTCAATGGTCAGTCCACCCCTGGGCTGACCCACATAATAGACCATCCTGTGCTTTATTTGAGATTCCCATTTGAGCATATATGGTAATTTATCAAAAGGGGTAGAGATGGTAAAGCGGAGTTCCACTTGTTTTTCAAGTTTATTAAAACTCAGCAGCCACAAAAAGTGTAGCTGCTGACTTTTAATAAACAGACACTTACCTGTCACACGGTACAGCCGATTGGAGCCTCGCTCCACTCTGCCTTCTCTCCACGTCAGCGCCATTCCAACTGTGGGCCCCTGGCTTCACAGCAGGGCACAAACTGTTCATGTGCGCGTCACGCTGCGCTCTCCTAGTGGCCAGGCAATCTTCTGGGACCTGTAAGGTGTGTCCCAGAAGATTGCATAGAGGGAGGGTCCACCTAGGAGTCGCCTAGGAGGCCAAGTGATGGAAGGAAGAAGTGGGACAGGAATACCTGTCAAAACCAGATACCCACTCCCCCCCCCCCCCCCCCAACGAAAATTACATGGCAAATGTGGCATGTAAGGGGGCAAGGAGTGCTTAAAGCCAAAGTTTTACTTTTGGGTGGAACTTCACTTTAAAGCGGAGGTTCCGATTTTTAACTGTTAGGTTCAATGCATAGTAAAACATATTACAAATTGACACTCACTTGCTAGCCGATTCAAATCGTATTGCTTTGTTTTCTGTCCTAAAGAAGAACTTTTAAAATGACATCCAGGCGTTCTCTATCTTGCTTGTGGGCATTGTGAAGTCCACAAGCAAAGACTTCCTGGATGCGGTGATGCGACCCACCCATGATGCACCGCATAATCTCGCGCTGTGTTGACGGCGACCAGCGCCGTCAACATATCCACATTACCACGTCTCCTGTGCATCTTGTGATATCACTCCCAGGAGACATTGCGATCAGCACTGGGCCGTCAGGGAAATCGAAGGACACGCCCACTCCCGCAGGGAACAGGACCCGGAAGCTAAATAGAAAACCACTGGATAAAGGTAATCATTGAGCTACAGGGAAAAAAACTATGGATTCTACATGTACTCAGCCTGCGGTTTGTAGTAATATAAACTTCAAACTTAGGGTGAACCTCCGCTTTAAAGCGGATCTCCACCCTAAAGTGAAGTCGCGCTGATCGGCACCCTCCCCCCTCCGGTGTCACATTTGACACCTTTCAGGGGGGAGGGGGGTGCAGATACCTGTCTACAGACAGGTATTTGCACCCACTTCCGGCCACACGATACGGGCAAAGGACGGGTTTTTTCCTGGCTTCCCGTCCGTCCCCCGTTGTATGCTGGGAACACTCGGCTCCCAGCACACAGCGTTAGCCAATCGGCGGGCGCAGCGCGACTCGCGCATGCGCCGTAGGGAACCGGGCAGTGAAGCCGGAGCGCTTCACTTCCTGGTTCCCTCACCGTGGATGGAGGGGGGAGCAGCAGGGTGACGAGCGATCGCTCGTCATCTGCTGCGGACGGCGCTGGACTCCAGGACAGGTAAGTGTCCTTATATTAAAAGTCAGCAGCTGCAGTATTTGTACCTGCTGGCTTTTAATATATTTTTTTAGTGGCACATCCGCTTTAAGGTCATTATACATACAGCGGAACCTTGGTTTACGAGTAACGTGGTTAACTGCTTGACGACCGCCGCACGCAGATCTACGTCTGCAGCATGGCACGGACAGACAAAAGAACATATATTTACGTCCCCTTTAAGAAGCGGCATTGTAGACGCGTGACCACCGCGAGCTCCGTGACTCCGATCGCGGGTCTTGCGGACTCGATTTCCGCTGGCATGCCCGCGATCATGTCCCGGTGAGGAAGAAGGAGGAAATGCTTATGTAAACAAGCATTTCCCAAGTCTTCCTAGTGACAGAACACTGATCACAGCTTCCTGTAATCGGGAGCGGTGATCACTGTCATGTCACACGTAGCCCATCCCCCTTACAGTTAGAAGCACTCCCTAGGGCACACTTAATCCCTTCAGCGACACCTAGTGGTTAACCATTTCCCTGCCAGTGTCATTTTCACAGTAATCAGTGCAAAAATGTGTCAAAAGTTTCCAATGTGTCCGCCACAATGTCGCAGTCATGATAAAAATCGCAGATTGCCGCCATTACTAGTAAAAAATATATATTAAAAATGCCATAATTCTATCCCCTATTTTGTAGACACTATTAGCTGGATCCATAAAGAGCGCCGCATCTTTAAGGCGGCGTAGAGTATCGTATTTACGCTATGCCGCCGTAAGTTAGATAGGCAAGTACTGTATTCACAAAGCACTTGCCTCCTAACTTACGGCGGCGTAGCGTAAATGGGGCCGGCGTAAGCGCACCTAATTCAAATGAGGATGGGGGGGCGTGTTTTATGTAAATGTGTGGTGACCCGACGTGATTGACGTTTTTTACGAACGGCGCATGCGCCGTCCGTGTACATATCCCAGTGTGCATTGCTCCAAAGTACGCCGCAAGGACGTATTGGTTTCGACGTGAACGTAAATGACGTCCAGCCCCATTCACGGACGACTTACGCAAACGACGCAAATTTTTCAAATTTTGACGCGGGAACGACGGCCATACTTAACATTGACTAGGCCAGCTACGGGGCAGCTTTAACTTTATGAGGCTATCTATTACGGAAACGGCGTATCTTTACTGTGACGGGCGCACGTACGTTCGTGAATCGGCGTATCTAGGCATTTACATATTCTACGCCAAACTCAACGGAAGCGCCACCTAGCGGCCAGCCTAAATATTGCACCCTAAGGCCTCGTACACACTACAGAGTTTCTCGGCAGAATTCACCGAGAAACTCGGTCAAACCCGGATTCTGCCGAGAAACTCTGTCGTCTGTACACTTTTGGCCCGATGGAGCCGCCGAGGAGCTCGTCGAGAAAATAGAGAACATGTTCTCTATTTTCTCGTTGTTCTATGGGAGAAGGCGGCCCGCCGAGCTCCTCGGCGGCTTCATCCCTGAACTCACCGAGGAACTCGACGTGTTTGGCACGTCGAGTTCCTCGGCCGTGTATACGGGGCCTAAGATACGACAGAGCAGGCTGTCGTATCTTAGCTAGGTTTAAGTGTATCTCAGTTTGAGAATACACTTAAACTTACGACGGCACAGATTCTACTGATACGCCGGCGTAAATCTTTCTGAAATCTAGCTATATAACTTTTTCGCAAACCAATCAACATACGCTTATTGCGTTTTTTTTTTTACCAAAAATATGTAGAAGAATACGTATCGCCCTAAACTGAGGAAAAAATATGTGTTTTTTTATTTATTTTTTGGGGATATTTATTATAGCAAAAGTAAAAAATATTGATTTTTTTTCAAAATTGTTGCTCTATTTTTGTTTATAGCGCAAAAAAAAGAGGCGATCAAATACCACCAAAAGAAAGCTCTATTTGTGAGAAAAAGGACGTCAATTTTGTTTGGGAGCCGCATCGCACGATCACGCAATTGTCAGTTAAAGCGTTGCAGTGCCGAATCGCAAAAAGTGGCCTGGTCTTTGGCTTAAGTGGTTAACAAGCGTTTTAAAAGACATGCAACTTTTTTATTTTTTTACATCCTGACTCAGTTTGTGAGTGTTATCTAGCAAAAACGAGCAGAATTCAAGCTAATGGGGTGTGCAATACCGCATTTGGCCAGAGGTGTGAGGGCACCAGGGACACTCGGAACGGTTCAGAGCCGCTAGGAAATACTCAAGTGTTTCCCAGCCTTTCCGAGGGTTCCCGAGATCAGCCAAGTTGGCCCCGAGTATTTCTGAGGCTTTCCGGGGCCCCCCACCTCTGGCCACATGCGGTATTGCATGCCTTAGAAGTCAATGCGGAACAAATTGTCTTCCTTTCCATTGACTTCTCCTGGAACGGATTATGCTTGTAATCCAAGGTTCCACTGTAGTTGATATATTGAATATGTAATTCTTGTGTTTTGTTTTGAGCACTGATTACAGTATTAGGAGAGCACATATAAGTCTCACTAACACTCAGGGCAGCCATCAAAAATGTTGGGGCCCCTTACACCGCTTTAGGCCTGGGCCCCCCGGGGCCTGTCTGCCAACATTTCCCAGGGCCCGCCCGCTATCCCAATGTATCCCCATACCCACCCAGAATTATCCGCACCCCTCTCCAGGAGAGGGATTGCTGATTCAGGGCGGGGATGAAGATACATTGTGGAGATGGATGGGTGATTCTGGGTTGGGAGGAGGATGATGGAGTTCGGTGGTTGCTGGTTCTCTATTTGTGGGGAGGGGGAGACGGACCTGACCCCCTGTTGCTCCAGCATGCCGCCACCTGCCAAGTCCTGCCCCGCCCAATCACAATACTAGTAACCTAGCAGCAGCAGGCTCCACCTCAGCAGTGAAGGAAGCTAAGCATGTGCTGGATCACCTTCGGGGAGGGGGAGGGGTGGCGCATGGTGGAGGAGGAATCAGGCAGCGGCTTGTTTCATTCTCTATTGCGGGTGCCAGTGGCTGCCTGCTGTTCTAATAACAGTTTCGTTCATTAGCTGATGTATGGGGGTGTGGGCCGGCCCTGGGACCTTTTCCCCCCCATGGGATGCTCTGGCCCCTTACAAGTGTATTGCCTATGAGTGAGTGAGTGAGTGAGTGAGTGACTTGTATAGCGCAACAAATGCGAACTTAATCGCCTCAAGGCGCTTGACATCCAGAGTCTTACCGGTCCTTCAGAAGAGGTGGGTCTTTAGTTTTTTCCTAAAGGCCCGATGGTTTTCCTCCAAGCGGATGGTAGTGGGTAGAGCATTCCAGAGCCGAGGTCCTTGGACCGAAAATCTGCGTTCTATAACCCCCTGATGGTGGCCCTGCTAACACTAAGCCCTCTTTGGTGCAAAACTCCCCAAATAACAAAACACCTGATACCAGATCATACATAGGTCAAGCGCTATCACACACAGATATTACCCACTTGACCTCTGGAAGATTTCCCCCCCTTATAACCATGTAATTTTTTGCTATACAGCACTGCAGTACTTTAACTGACAGTGGCTCAGTCATGCAATGCTGTACATAAATTAAATCGATTTTTGATTGATTTTTATTTGACCACCATTTCCACCAATCACTAGAAAATAAAAAAATAAATCTGCGCTATCAAAGCGGTTGAGCAGCTGCATACAGTCCAGTGAAAAAAAGGAAAGAAATACAAACAAAAAACAAAAAATGCAGCGCTGGGAGAATAAGAAAAGGATAAACAATAATGTCTATATAAAACGCTTATATGTGTGAACATAAAGTGTATAAGTCCATAAATTGGTGGAAATAATCTTAAACTGGAAAAGGTCAATCAGTATGTATGAAACACCTTAGACGTGTGTTCCAATTCCATAAAAAGACAAGTCCACAAAAATGAACGTAAAAAATAAAAGTGAAATGATCAGTCAAATAATAGTGACACGACACCCGCGGTGATCCAAAATAAACTGTGATGAGAGTGATATCGCCCGCCACCGATAACAATGGAGGCTTACCGGATGCGATGGACCCAAATGAGCTTATGCCCAAAGGATCAGTAAAGCTTATAACTCAATGGAGTATGGAAGTGGACCGAACCACACCAAACGATCAATCAGCAGACAACGGTGAAATCCTCACTTAGTGACAGGTGAGCAGGATGACTCCAGTTGAAAGATGACTCATAGAAGTGGAAATACTTGCACGGAGTATGAGGAGGAAAATAAAAGGCACATAGCGTAACTCCGCAAAAAAGGGGAAGTTTAATAATGGTTAAAAACACTTACAATTATGTAGGCATTAAAGGACATCAATGTAGGATAGTGCATGGCAGCAGTAGAGTCCCGACGCGTTTCGCTACAACTAGCATCGTCTGGGGTAAGACTCTACTGTTGCTACCATGCTTTAAATAAGAAATATGACCTGTTTAGGAACACTCCCCTGGGGGATCACCCAATGAGAGTGCACTTCCGGGTCACTGTCTCACACACTGTCTCATACAATGCTGCATGTATAGAACCTGTAATGTGCGGAATCTATAATAGTTTATTTTAAAATTGAAATAGGGCCAGTAAAAAAGGTTAAAATAAACTAACCTGGTGTATATAAGATGAATATATGATGGCGCCTGTTGCACGAGTTGAATAAGGAACCCATGTCATGATCTCGTGTGCGCCAAAGGCTAGTGACTAGGACCAATAGAAAGGGTCTACGTCACTGCACGGCGCCATAGTGTGGATGGCCAGCCAATGAACGATGTTGGAATCCCGGTCACATGGCTGTATCTGGAGGGCGCATAAACAGATCGTCCCCAGGTGCGTCACTGGTCACATGGATGCGGCGTAACGTCGCATAGTGACGGTAATGATGGGCGTGTTTACGATGTTATAGGACAATCAACGCGTGCGTGCGTATGTAAGCATACACGCGTTGCGTTCCAGAGTGGTTAAACATGGAACGCTGCGTTCCAATGTGCGTTCCGGAGGTCAAGAACAGCATAGACGCCATACGGCGGTAGATGTTTATAACAGAAAACCTAGGGAAAGATCAATGGAATCAGATTATTTAACTTCCACACTGTGGAAATATTAGATTTAAAATATTAAAATATATATAAGAGCATGTCTGCTACATTATAATTATAACGCCAAAAGGGAACAACAAGTCTTTTTAAAGGAATGTTGTATATCAAAATCCCTGAATATTGGACATTACACTTCCAATGAGAATGCATAGAATATAAAATAGGTAGAAATTAAAAAAGGGGAAAAAAACCTTTCATTCAATTATTAATTTCTAAAAGGGCTATTATTTATGCATATAAAATATAATGTGTGCAATATTGTGTCCAGAAAGTGACTCTGCAATGGACGAACCCCCAAGAAGGTTGGTACAATATAAATATAATACACTCCATTATATGTATTTACATAAGAGAGAAATATAAAAACAATTAAAAACACATGTGCAAGAAAGAAAAGAAATATATCAGATATCACAGACCCACATTATATGGACAAGGTACATAGACGACATCCTCCTCCTATGGGATGGCAGTCTCGAAACACTTGAGACCTTTATAAACTGTCTGAACACTAATGACAGGGGGATATCCCTTACCCACACAGCTAGTACAGATACAATTCAATTTTTGGATCTAGAGATTAGCATTGTGGACAACCGGTTCCAATTCAAAACATTTTTCAAAAAAACTGACCGGAATAGCTTTATCCCTATCGACAGCTGTCATCATCCGTTATGGCTGAATTCGATACCTCGAAGTCAATTCCTTAGGTTGAGAAGGAACTGCACAGACTTGGACACCTTTTCTGTGCAAGCTAACATTCTCAAGCATAGATTTATTGATAAGGGATATGATCCTGCCAATATTGAACTTGCTCTCAAAACCTCTATTGAGGTTGATAGAAGTTCTCTTCTAGAGGTTAAACCCAAAAGGGAACAAGACGAGAGTTATAAATGGGCCCTGTTGACGTCTTTTTCTAAACAACATAAATTGATTAAGTCCATAGTGTCTAAGCATTGGAACATATTAAGAAATGACCGAATTCTTGCAACGGTTCTACCTGAACGGGCCAAGGTGATATTCAGGGGGGCACCAACACTTCAGAGCAAGATAGCCCCGAACATCATTAACCCTCCAACACGCCCATCTTTCTTCTTCCAGCTAGTTGGATATCATCCCTGTAAAAAGTGTACAGTATGCAAATATAACATCTCCAGTAGAAGTAAAAATCTTGAATTTCGTTCCACAGTGACTGGGAAGATTTACCCCATAAAACATTTTTGTACCTGCTCAACCAAGTACGTGGTATACCTTATCACTTGTCCATGCGGCCAACAATACGTTGGTCGCACCATTCGGAAATTCTCTGTTAGAGTTGCTGAGCATATAGCTCTTATTCTAGCTGGTGATATTCATCATACTGTACCAAGGCATTATAAAAAACACCATGCCCAGAACCCCAATGGCACACAATTCCTTATTATTGACCAATTTGTGTCCCCCTGGAGAGGTAGTCCAAAAACTCGTGGGGTGTCCCAACTCGAGACATTCTGGATTTATGAGTTATGTACCCACACACCATCAGGCCTGAATGTAGAGTGGGACATCAATTCTTTTATTAATAAATCTTAAATATTTTGTTAAATATTTTGATAATGCCTTAACTCATTATTCAGGTTTTTTCCATAAATTAAACCCAATTGGTGCCGTTTATAGCACACTTGGGTTTATTTGTTGTCCATATAATGTGGGACTGTGATATCTGATATATTTCTTTTCTTTCTTGCACATGTGTTTTTAATTGTTTTTATATTTCTCTCTTATGTAAATACATATAATGGAGTGTATTATATTTATATTGTACCAACCTTCTTGGGGGTTCGTCCATTGCAGAGTCACTTTCTGGACACAATATTGCACACATTATATTTTATATGCATAAATAATAGCCCTTTTAGAAATTAATAATTGAATGAAAGGTTTTTTTCCCCTTTTTTAATTTCTACCTATTTTATATTCTATGCATTCTCATTGGAAGTGTAATGTCCAATATTCAGGGATTTTGATATACAACATTCCTTTAAAAAGACTTGTTGTTCCCTTTTGGCGTTATAATTATAATGTAGCAGACATGCTCTTATATATATTTTAATATTTTAAATCTAATATTTCCACAGTGTGGAAGTTAAATAATCTGATTCCATTGATCTTTCCCTAGGTTTTCTGTTATAAACATCTACCGCCGTATGGCGTCTATGCTGTTCTTGACCTCCGGAACGCACATTGGAACGCAGCGTTCCATGTTTAACCACTCTGGAACGCAACGCGTGTATGCTTACATACGCACGCACGCGTTGATTGTCCTATAACATCGTAAACACGCCCATCATTACCGTCACTATGCGACGTTACGCCGCATCCATGTGACCAGTGACGCACCTGGGGACGATCTGTTTATGCGCCCTCCAGATACAGCCATGTGACCGGGATTCCAACATCGTTCATTGGCTGGCCATCCACACTATGGCGCCGTGCAGTGACGTAGACCCTTTCTATTGGTCCTAGTCACTAGCCTTTGGCGCACACGAGATCATGACATGGGTTCCTTATTCAACTCGTGCAACAGGCGCCATCATATATTCATCTTATATACACCAGGTTAGTTTATTTTAACCTTTTTTACTGGCCCTATTTCAATTTTAAAATAAACTATTATAGATTCCGCACATTACAGGTTCTATACATGCAGCATTGTATGAGACAGTGTGTGAGACAGTGACCCGGAAGTGCACTCTCATTGGGTGATCCCCCAGGGGAGTGTTCCTAAACAGGTCATATTTCTTATTTAAAGCATGGTAGCAACAGTAGAGTCTTACCCCAGACGATGCTAGTTGTAGCGAAACGCGTCGGGACTCTACTGCTGCCATGCACTATCCTACATTGATGTCCTTTAATGCCTACATAATTGTAAGTGTTTTTAACCATTATTAAACTTCCCCTTTTTTGCGGAGTTACGCTATGTGCCTTTTATTTTCCTCCTCATACTCCGTGCAAGTATTTCCACTTCTATGAGTCATCTTTCAACTGGAGTCATCCTGCTCACCTGTCACTAAGTGAGGATTTCACCGTTGTCTGCTGATTGATCGTTTGGTGTGGTTCGGTCCACTTCCATACTCCATTGAGTTATAAGCTTTACTGATCCTTTGGGCATAAGCTCATTTGGGTCCATCGCATCCGGTAAGCCTCCATTGTTATCGGTGGCGGGCGATATCACTCTCATCACAGTTTATTTTGGATCACCGCGGGTGTCGTGTCACTATTATTTGACTGATCATTTCACTTTTATTTTTTACGTTCATTTTTGTGGACTTGTCTTTTTATGGAATTGGAACACACGTCTAAGGTGTTTCATACATACTGATTGACCTTTTCCAGTTTAAGATTATTTCCACCAATTTATGGACTTATACACTTTATGTTCACACATATAAGCGTTTTATATAGACATTATTGTTTATCCTTTTCTTATTCTCCCAGCGCTGCATTTTTTGTTTTTTGTTTGTATTTCTTTCCTTTTTTTCACTGGACTGTATGCAGCTGCTCAACCGCTTTGATAGCGCAGATTTATTTTTTTATTTTCTAATTTTGGTTCTTTGTGATTGAATTTTTGCTGCTATCACTTCTCTGAGTCCACTTTTCATATGGATGTATTTGATTATAGAGCTTCACGTAAGGTGGATACCGATGGCGTCTTCACCATTACGGGAAATGATTCGGAGATAGGGGGTCTGTTCACCAGACTCAAGAATGTTATGTCATCCGAGTTGCATCTCCAATGGGACCTTGTATTCTTGGATCAGTATCTCACTGATCGAATGGTACCACGGAGTCTCAGGTGGGAGGTACAACCACAACAAGGGGATCTAGAAATAGATTCCTGGTTCAAGTATTTTAATGATGCTGGAATAGCCTTTTTAGGTGTCTTGATCTCTAAAAAGAGGACTAGGTTGGCTGTGCTTGATAAAGAGATAAAGGAGCTTAGGGAGAAATTGTTATCTCATAAAAAATCTATTGAGTACATTTCTCTTTCAACCAGCCTCCAATCTTTCTTGGAGAAGGAAGATAGAGACCAAAAGTTAAAAAAACACAAAAAGTACGCCAGAGATGCAAGCGATTATAGAAATCATACTGTATTCCATTGGCAAAAACTTTTTTCAACAACATCAGGTGTTGACATGGATTTAACTCCAGCCACAGCATCTCCTTCTGGTAATGCCTCCAATTTAAATGAAGCCCCTTCCACTAGCCAGGGCATTACTGGCACTCTACGAGTTCCATCAATGCAAGTATCCCGGGCAGGTGAGACATATTCCTCCCAATCTAGGGCTCAACACTCTTCCCCTCATGTCTCTGGTCAGCCCCATCGAGGGAGGGGCAAATCCAGAGGCAATAGAGGAAGCAGAGGACAATCCAGAGGTAATTCCCATCCATCCTACCATCAATACCATTATGATGATAGACCGTATGGACCTTCCCCCGCAAGACATAGAGAGAGATTAGGTCCCTATAGAGAACCCTCTCCTTATTACGGCTTTCAACAAATCCCGGTTCACAACAGGTTCTCCCCTTTGGGTGAAGTTCGTAATGATAGCTACTATAATCGCAGCTGGGATCACTATGAACCACCTAATCGGGGTTTTACCCCAGTCCATCAAGATTTATATGTTGAACGGGATTTTCATGTGGACCAAGCCACAAATGTAAGGGGTTCCGATCAAAGAGAGGGACCCGAGGGGGGAAGAGAGTTCAGAAGAGGAAAACGAAGACGCACATAAAAGGAGAAGGAGTTTTTAATTTGAGTACAAAAATCTTTACGCAAGATGAACTATCCGTTTTGGATAAAGGCCTCAAGTTTGCCCCTCCGAAACGTCTTGATAAATTTGGAACGTTTATTGACGTCCAAAAATACATCCGTAAGATTAATATACAACGGTACTTAATTACTAATCCCATTAGAAACGAACCTAGAGCGGCCACCTCTGGTACAGTACATTCAGGGCTTAAGAACCCTTCATTGTTTAATCCATCCGTTCCTGCTGCGGCCGCAGTCAACATTTTTAGAGATCTGGTCTTGAAAGATCTAGCAGAGATACCTGAGAGACGTAATTCTCACCATCCGGTATCAAGCAATGGTTTGAAATCCTTATGTCAGAATAAGGACATCATTATCCGCCCTGCGGACAAAGGAGGCGGTATAGTCATCCTTGACAAACCTGACTATGAAACTGAGATGTTACGATTGCTTGATGAGCCTAATACTTATCTTAAATTGGCCTCTAATCCTACATCCAGGTTCAAAACAGAGCTACAAACACTAGTCAATAGTGGCTTTGAAAGAGAGATTTTAAACTTGAAAGAAAAGAAATATTTAGTTCCCACGGTCCCTAGGATACCGACGATATATTATTTGCCAAAGGTTCATAAAGATCCTGTACACCCACCTGGTCGACCCATTTTGAGTGGGATCGACTCAATAACTTCTAGAATTGGTCGATACATTGATAATTATTTACAACCTTTGGTACAACGCACCCCATCTTATCTTAGAGATACGAGGGCAACCATAAATAAATTGGATAATGTCGAGTTAAAGGGTAATTTCATTATGGCAACGGCCGATGTGGCATCCCTTTATACCTGTATCCCACATGATATAGGTTTTGAAGCCGTACATTATTATTTAAAAAAGGATCTTACATTAGCCTCATTCCAGACAGATTATATAATGGAATTGTTAAAATTTGCCACAAAACATAGTTATTTTTGGTTTAATGATCAATTTTATTTACAACAGAGAGGTGTCGCTATGGGGGCTAAATATGCCCCAAGCCTCGCTAATTTGTTCATGGCCAAGTGGGAGGAGGATGTCGTCTATGCCTATGACACCCCTTCATTGGTTTTTTGGGCAAGGTACATAGACGACATCCTCCTCCTATGGGATGGCAGTCTCGAAACACTTGAGACCTTTATAAACTGTCTGAACACTAATGACAGGGGGATATCCCTTACCCACACAGCTAGTACAGATACAATTCAATTTTTGGATCTAGAGATTAGCATTGTGGACAACCGGTTCCAATTCAAAACATTTTTCAAAAAAACTGACCGGAATAGCTTTATCCCTATCGACAGCTGTCATCATCCGTTATGGCTGAATTCGATACCTCGAAGTCAATTCCTTAGGTTGAGAAGGAACTGCACAGACTTGGACACCTTTTCTGTGCAAGCTAACATTCTCAAGCATAGATTTATTGATAAGGGATATGATCCTGCCAATATTGAACTTGCTCTCAAAACCTCTATTGAGGTTGATAGAAGTTCTCTTCTAGAGGTTAAACCCAAAAGGGAACAAGACGAGAGTTATAAATGGGCCCTGTTGACGTCTTTTTCTAAACAACATAAATTGATTAAGTCCATAGTGTCTAAGCATTGGAACATATTAAGAAATGACCGAATTCTTGCAACGGTTCTACCTGAACGGGCCAAGGTGATATTCAGGGGGGCACCAACACTTCAGAGCAAGATAGCCCCGAACATCATTAACCCTCCAACACGCCCATCTTTCTTCTTCCAGCTAGTTGGATATCATCCCTGTAAAAAGTGTACAGTATGCAAATATAACATCTCCAGTAGAAGTAAAAATCTTGAATTTCGTTCCACAGTGACTGGGAAGATTTACCCCATAAAACATTTTTGTACCTGCTCAACCAAGTACGTGGTATACCTTATCACTTGTCCATGCGGCCAACAATACGTTGGTCGCACCATTCGGAAATTCTCTGACAGGCCCCATACTCACGAGCAAACATGTCTGCTGAAACTGGCCCGCAGGCCAGTTTCAGCAGACATGTTTGGTCGTGTGTGGGCGCGAGCGGGCCGAATTCCAGCAAACATTTGCCCGCCGGGCCTTTTCCCAGCGGGCAAATATTCCTGGACTTGTTTTAAAACAGCCCGCTGGAATTCAGCCCGCTCGGACATGTACGGTCGTCAGTACAGACCTACCGTACATGTCCAGGCGCCCGCCGTCCCTCGCATGCGTCGAATGACTTCGACGCATGCGTGGAAGCATTTTAAAGGCGGGCCGCCCACGTCGCCGCGTCATTGTCGCGGCGACACCGCGTCATCGACGCGGCGACACCGCGGACACGCCCCGCGTATTGTTTACGCGCGGACTTCTGTACGATGGTGTGTACAACCATCGTACAGAAGCCCTCTGGCAGACATGTATGGTGAAAACGGTCCGACGGACCGCTTTCACCATACATGTTTGTCCGTGTGTACCCGGCCTTAGAGTTGCTGAGCATATAGCTCTTATTCTAGCTGGTGATATTCATCATACTGTACCAAGGCATTATAAAAAACACCATGCCCAGAACCCCAATGGCACACAATTCCTTATTATTGACCAATTTGTGTCCCCCTGGAGAGGTAGTCCAAAAACTCGTGGGGTGTCCCAACTCGAGACATTCTGGATTTATGAGTTATGTACCCACACACCATCAGGCCTGAATGTAGAGTGGGACATCAATTCTTTTATTAATAAATCTTAAATATTTTGTTAAATATTTTGATAATGCCTTAACTCATTATTCAGGTTTTTTCCATAAATTAAACCCAATTGGTGCCGTTTATAGCACACTTGGGTTTATTTGTTGTCCATATAATGTGGGTCTGTGATATCTGATATATTTCTTTTCTTTCTTGCACATGTGTTTTTAATTGTTTTTATATTTCTCTCTTATGTAAATACATATAATGGAGTGTATTATATTTATATTGTACCAACCTTCTTGGGGGTTCGTCCATTGCAGAGTCACTTTCTGGACACAATATTGCACACATTATATTTTATATGCATAAATAATAGCCCTTTTAGAAATTAATAATTGAATTAAAGGTTTTTTTCCCCTTTTTTAATTTCTACCTATTTTATATTCTATGCATCCTCATTGGAAGTGTAATGTCCAATATTCAGGGATTTTGATATACAACATTCCTTTTAAAAGACTTGTTGTTCCCTTTTGGCGTTATAATTATAATGTAGCAGACATGCTCTTATATATATTTTAATATTTTAAATCTAATATTTCCACAGTGTGGAAGTTAAATAATCTGATTCCATTGATCTTTCCCTAGGTTTTCTGTTATAAACATCTACCGCCGTATGGCGTCTATGCTGTTCTTGACCTCCGGAACGCACATTGGAACGCAGCGTTCCATGTTTAACCACTCTGGAACGCAACGCGTGTATGCTTACATACGCACGCACGCGTTGATTGTCCTATAACATCGTAAACACGCCCATCATTACCGTCACTATGCGACGTTACGCCGCATCCATGTGACCAGTGACGCACCTGGGGACGATCTGTTTATGCGCCCTCCAGATACAGCCATGTGACCGGGATTCCAACATCGTTCATTGGCTGGCCATCCACACTATGGCGCCGTGCAGTGACGTAGACCCTTTCTATTGGTCCTAGTCACTAGCCTTTGGCGCACACGAGATCATGACATGGGTTCCTTATTCAACTCGTGCAACAGGCGCCATCATATATTCATCTTATATACACCAGGTTAGTTTATTTTAACCTTTTTTACTGGCCCTATTTCAATTTTAAAATAAACTATTATAGATTCCGCACATTACAGGTTCTATACATGCAGCATTGTATGAGACAGTGTGTGAGACAGTGACCCGGAAGTGCACTCTCATTGGGTGATCCCCCAGGGGAGTGTTCCTAAACAGGTCATATTTCTTATTTAAAGCATGGTAGCAACAGTAGAGTCTTACCCCAGACGATGCTAGTTGTAGCGAAACGCGTCGGGACTCTACTGCTGCCATGCACTATCCTACATTGATGTCCTTTAATGCCTACATAATTGTAAGTGTTTTTAACCATTATTAAACTTCCCCTTTTTTGCGGAGTTACGCTATGTGCCTTTTATTTTCCTCCTCATACTCCGTGCAAGTATTTCCACTTCTATGAGTCATCTTTCAACTGGAGTCATCCTGCTCACCTGTCACTAAGTGAGGATTTCACCGTTGTCTGCTGATTGATCGTTTGGTGTGGTTCGGTCCACTTCCATACTCCATTGAGTTATAAGCTTTACTGATCCTTTGGGCATAAGCTCATTTGGGTCCATCGCATCCGGTAAGCCTCCATTGTTATCGGTGGCGGGCGATATCACTCTCATCACAGTTTATTTTGGATCACCGCGGGTGTCGTGTCACTATTATTTGACTGATCATTTCACTTTTATTTTTTACGTTCATTTTTGTGGACTTGTCTTTTTATGGAATTGGAACACACGTCTAAGGTGTTTCATACATACTGATTGACCTTTTCCAGTTTAAGATTATTTCCACCAATTTATGGACTTATACACTTTATGTTCACACATATAAGCGTTTTATATAGACATTATTGTTTATCCTTTTCTTATTCTCCCAGCGCTGCATTTTTTGTTTTTTGTTTGTATTTCCACCAATCACCACTGGGGTTTTTCACTTTTTGCACTATAAACAAAAAAAATGCAGATAATTTCGGAAAAAAAAACTATATTTTTTTACTTTCTGCTATCTAACATATCCAATAAAAAAACGTTATAAATTTAGGCAATTTTTTTTGTTTACTACATATATATATATATATGGTAAAGAACAAATATCCCCAATAAGCGTATATTAATTAGTTTGCACAAAAGTTTTATAAACTGTAAGCTATATACTGAATTTATTTTTTATAATAGTAATGGTGACGATCAGGGACTTATAGTGGGACATCGATATTGCGATTTCAGTCTGACACTAACTGACACTTTTGAAGCTTTTTTTGGGGACCAGTGGCACCAGTACAGTGATTAGTGCTAAAAATATATTGTACTGACACCAGGCTTGGAAGGGGTTAAACATCTAGGCCGATCAAAGAGTTAAATGTGTTTTTGTGTACTATGTGTGCTACTTTCACTAAGGGATGTGATGGATTGTATTCCCTGCTTTGCAGGACTGAGCTCTGAATTGTTTACATATGCAAAGCTCCATCCAGCGTCTCTCCCGAATGATCAGCGGGTGCCGGTGGACATCCATTCGCCGGTACCCACTGATCCGCTTCTGTTGTGACCAATCACAGCAGAAGCAGCGCGTCAGTAGCGCACACGCACGCCCCCTGGGTGGAAGTGCAGATTCATATATATATACGTGATTCTGCACAGAACGGTCGCCCTGTTGCAGTAAATCTGCTATGGGGTGGTCAACAAGCATCTAAACGTTGTCATCGGGAAAGGAATTAAATGGTAAACTTCCCGATGGGATACAGACTACAAAAAAAGTAGAAATTGTTCTGGTTGTTCCCAGTTCTATTAAAAAAACTTAGATAGATAACACTTTAACAGGAAAAGTTCCTATGCCTTGCTGTTCTGCTGGTTTGGAGCCACCTGTGGGCCATAAATATGATATATTAATAGGCAATTTTTTAAAGCGGAGTTCCGGCCGAAATATGACTTTTAAGATAAAAAACACCCTAGAATACTCATGCCTCGTGCAATGTAACAAAGGTATGCTCTAAACTATGCCCAGTTTTCTATTTGTGCAGCATCGTTTTCTTACTTTGTGAAGTTCCTGCACAGCGCGGCCATCTCCAGTGTGGGCTTCTGAAGCCACAGTGTCCTTCTTCCTGGATTCCGTGCATCCTGGATCGACTGGTTTCCCACTTTTGAGGATCCCAAGCGGTAGAGCTGTTCAGTGGGGAGTCCGTCTGAGGAGCGCCAATGAGAGACTGGCGATCCAAAAGGATTTTCGACAAACCACCAGGGATCAAGGTAGCCGGACACTGAAGGATTGATCACATGTCAGTCGGTACCTGGGCGACATTAAGAAGGAGATCCAAGCGTAATTCACCTAAGGGTCCTTTCACACGTGCGGACCGTTCGTCCGTTCCTATTTTTCTTCCGTCAAAAAAACGGAACGGACGAAAAACGGATGTTAGCGGACGATCCGTTTAACATCCGATCCACTAACATCTGTTTTTCATCGAAATATGTAATAAAAGTTCTAACAAAAAAAATAAAACGGATGAAAAACGGATGACAACTGATGAAAAACGGATGTAAAACGGATGAAAAAACGGATCAACTGATGATAAAAAACTGATCTAAAAAACGGTCCGCACGTGTGAAAGGACCCTAAGGCCTCTTTCACACGGAGCAGACCGTTTTTGTGTCCGCTCCGTGTGTCTGCAAAAGCTCAGCGGGGATCATGCGTAATCCCCGCTGAGCTGTCGGCGGATAGGGCGGTCCCCGCACACAGTGCAGAGACCGCCCTGTCTCTGCTCCGCTTTCCCCTATGGGGAATCGGATGAAGACGGACCGTCTGTCCGGCTTCATCCGATCCGTTCCGCCGGACGGAAGAAAAATAGGGTTTTCTTCCGTCCGCAAAAGCGGATCCTGACGGACGCGGATGGTTGCGGACGTTAGTGGATGCTCCATCCGCTAACGGACGCGATCCCATAGGGAACCATTACAAGTCCGTCAGTGGACTTGTAATAAGCGGACGAACGGAGCGGACGTGTGAAAGGACCCTAAGGAGGATTGCCTCCGTAACTGTAATCAGAGAGGGCCTGTGGCAGAGGTGTCTCCCTGACGTTAATTTCAGGTGGGTCTGTGGCAGAGACTTTTTTCCTCAAAGGGTTAGAGTGATACTCTGGCTTCCAGGTCAGTGAGAGAGGCCTGTCCGGGTACCAAGAGTGGTACGGAAAGTGTTACATATGGCAGCAGGACTGTTCCAAATACAACGCCTGAATCTGCTGTGGCCAGCAATGAATCCAGATCTAAATCCCATTGAACACCTGTGGAGAGATCTTAAAATTGCTGTTGGGAAAAAACGCCCTTCCAGTAAGAGAGACCTGGAGCAGTTTGCAAAGGAAGAGTGGTCCAAAATTCCGGGTGAGAGGTGTAAAGCCCCAAACACACTATCAGTTTTCCTGCAGGTTTTTCTCTTCGGGTTTACCAAAACCATGTAGTGCAAGTGCCTGCCTGATTGCATACAAATTGAAACTCTTAAGGTTTGACCTCATATTAGATGGTTTTGGTAAACCTGAAGAGAAAAACCTGCAGGAAAACTGATAGAGCTAGATTCACGTAGCTCGGCGTATAGATTTGCCGGCGTAGCGCATCTCATATGCTCTACGCCAACGTAAAATAGGGCGCCCAGACCATTATTCACAAAGGTCTGGCGCCGTACGTTGCGCCGGCGTAGTGTAACTAGGCAGGCGTAAGCCCGCCTAATTCAAACGTGGAAGGTAGTGGGCGTGTTGTATTCAAAGTAGCCGTGACCCCATGTACATTTTTTCACTAACGATCCGCGCATGCCCACGCATGCTCAGAGTCACGTCGCATATACTCCCTAAGATACGTCGGCTCAATGCTTTTGACCAGCCCATTTTTTGAGTTTTGTGTGACAGAGGGGCAGATCCACAGACAGAGTACGCCGGCGTATCTACTGATACGCCGGCGTACTTTCAAATTACCCGCGTCGTATCTTTAGTTTGAATCCTCAAACCAAGATACGACGGCATCTGGGTTAGATCCGACAGGTGTACGTCCTCGTACGCCTTCGGATCTAAGATGCAATACTTCGGCATCCGCTGGGTGGCGTTCACGTCGTTTTCCACGTCGGGTATGCAAATTAGCTATTTCCGATGATCCATGAACGTACGCGCGGCTGTCGCATTCTCTTACGTCGTCTCTAGTCTACGTCTTTCCGGCGTATAGTTAAAGCTGGTATTTTGCGGCGTATAGATAGAATTGCCATGTTAAGTATGGCCGTCGTTCCCGCGTCGAAATTTGATTTTTTTATTTTTTTTGCGTAAGTTGTCCGTGAATCGGGATGGACGTAACTCACGACTATGTTAAAAAAATTACGTCCTGGCGACGTCATTTAGCGCAATGCACGGCGGGAAATTTCGGGACGACGCATGCGCAGTTCATTCGGCGCGGGGACGCGCTTCATTTAAATGAAACCCGCCCCCTAAGCTCCGATTTGAATTCCGCCGCCAGAGATACACTACGCCGCCGTAACTTAAGGCGCAAATTCTTTGAGGATTCGAAATTCCGCCAGGTAAGGTACGGCGGCGTAGCGTATCTCACATACGCTGCGCCAATCTAAATGTATGTGAATCTACCCCATTATGTCCAATTTGCTTTTTTCCCTCCCTTTTTTTTTGTTTTGTTCCAATACACACAAAGGGAATAAACATGTGAATAGCAAAACATGTGTTACTTTTCTGTGAGAAATACTTTATTTTCTGGAAAAAATTATGGGGTGCCAACAATTTCTGCCCTGACTGTATGATATGTGATATTCATTTAATAACTGTAACTGTATTTTTACAGGCAGGAAAGATTTATATGTAAGGGAAAAAAATTGCAGCATTTTTTAAAGAAGCCCGTATTAATATAAATAGAGTAGTTAGAGGAATAAAGCTGCAATTAGTAGCTAATTGTTTCCCTGCCATATATCTCGTCTCCGGTGTAAGTCTCCCTCTAGATAAGAAGCCTGCAGTAACTCCTTACCGTCCCACTATAAAAATCAAAGTAATTAGCCGCAGTAATTTTTAATAGGTAATGACTGCCAAATATAGATTGGAGAGAACACCTGGAAGTGTTTTAGTCATTAGGTGATTACTGAATGTCCCCAGAGGATGGAGGACTCCGTAATGTTCTGTCTTGGCTCTAAGGGCAAATTCCAAGATCAGTTCTGCCTAATCATAAAGGAGGTATGGTAATGTCTGATGCAAGTCATTGTACACTGGAGTCTAAAATGTAGAGATTTTGAAGAAGTGGGGTGCTTCTTATTACATATTTTTTTTTAAAACTAGAACTAGACGAGGGTGCGCTTCCCTATGCACCAAAAGGCCACTTACTCGAGTTTTTCAGCACATTTTTTTGGTGCCAAAATGCCCCCCTCGGCTTATACTCGAGTCACCTTTTTGCTCATAATCTCCCGGACTTTGGGGACCTAGTACCTGGTACCCGGCACACATGTAACCCCACTATTCCTCTACAAGTGTGCAAAGTTTGTTGTCTGGGGACCTACGGCCGGGGAGCACCGATTTTTCAATACCGGGCACCCCTTCCATAGACTCCCATGTTAAATGGTAATTTCTCCAGTTATTTTGTGGACCCGGTACCGGCCAGTCGTAGGTCTTCTGGACCCCAAACTTAGCACACATGTAGCCCCACTCTTCCTCTACAAGTGTGCAACGTTTGTTGTCTGTGGGACCTATGGCCGGGGAGCACCGATTTTTCAAAGCAGGCACCCCTTCTATAGACTCCCATGTTAAACGTCAGTCTAGTCATGGACACAGTGAGGCATGGGCACAGTGAGGCATGCACATGGACACAGTGAGGCAAAGTGAGGCACAGTGAGGCATGCAGATGGACACCCTAGGCTTATACTCGAGTCAATAAGTTTTCCCATTTTGTTGTGGTAAAATTAGGTGCCTTAGCTTATATTAGGGTCGGCTTATACTCGAATATATGCGGTAACTAAAACGTAACCTTTATTATAAATCAAAATATATGTAAATGACCATATCAGGTATACCTATAGGATGAGGTAAATGTTCTGTCTCTATGTGGTAATGTTAACATTTACCAAGTTTAAATGGTGAAAACCTCTCTTGAATATATACGTATAGACAATATGGGGGTTATAACTTCCTCCTACCGCATTTCCCCCGAAAAATAAGACCTACACCGAAAATAAGACCTTGCGTTATTTTCCAGGAGGGCTGCAATATAAGCTCTACCCTGAAAATAAGCCCTAGTTTAAAATGCTTGTAAAATCCTATAATCCACTCTATTACAGTAGTATATAATGTACAATGGTTGTGTTTCTGTAATATAAATGCGGGGAAGAGAGCTCCAGCGGTTCACAGAGGCACTATAATGAAGGTATTTGGCACAATTATATTACAGAAACACACACATTGTACATTATATACTACTGTAATAGAGTGGATAATAGGATTTTACAAGCATTTTAACTCACTTCACACTTTCAGGCAGGGAGAGAGAGGGGGAGAGAAGACAGCACGTTACATGGTAAGACCTACCCCAAAAATAAGCCCTACTGTGTCTTTTGTTGCCAAAATGTATATAAGACCCGGGCTTATTTATGGGGAAACACAGTATATTCAATATAAAGGCTCCAGAGGATTTGTAAATTAAAGGTCTACTCACCAACGCCACCTGGTATCAAGAGATAAGGGGTATATCTGTCTCTTATATAAAAGAAAGGACTACTGCGCTATCAGCGAATTAGGCTAGGGGGCACTGCTGCAGGCACCTAGTGGTCTGCCCTCACCAGAGAAATGTGTCAGTGAATAAGTGGTGGTGACTGCGCTGTGTAACTAAAAGAACAAAAAGGACAGTGTGACTGATAAGCACAATGAATATGTAAATTAGGTGAAAGTGTAAACTACACAATAAAGGCAATAGGCAAAACTCTCAATAGAAGCAATATGTGATCCAGAAAATGTCAAAAAATTATTCAGCAAACATAAATACAAAATGCAAGAACCAAGTGGCATCAATCAAATGTGGTAAAGA
The DNA here is from genome assembly GCF_905171775.1 of Rana temporaria. NCBI lineage: Eukaryota > Metazoa > Chordata > Amphibia > Anura > Ranidae > Rana > Rana temporaria. Next base: position 403,648,956 of record NC_053493.1, on the reverse strand, counting down.
TAGTGACACATTAGATATGTGATTTAGCAAGAAAACACACTGAATAATATATAATAAACAAAACTGAAAAATATATAATAAACAAAAAGTCTCTAGATGGTGATCCCAAAGCCAGGCACAAGTGTTGAGAGGAGAGATAGCTTCAGTGCAAACACCTCTTGTGTCTCCTAGCAGCTCACCTTACGGCTGTGATTTATTCTACCCCAATATTGTTCTCACAGTATTACGCCATATATCCCTTTGCTGTTTTTTCCATATGCAAATCTGGTGCTGAGTCCTCTAGCCACATTCCAGCCTCTTGTATTATCATCTACTGAATATGCACCTGAGGATTTTTTGGGCTGTCCGTGCAACAGCCGAGAGGTGAGCTGCTAGGAGACACAAGAGGTGTTTGCAGGGCCGGATTCCAGACAAGGCCAACAAGGCCAGCCCTCGGGGCGGCAGTGGGTGCAGGGGCGGCACTGCGGCTCAGAGGAGAGGACACTTTTACTTTCATATCGGGAGATCCCCCCTGTCATGCGGATGGTGAGAGGAGCAAAAACAGAGGGAAGAGGAGGTGAGATAGTTCTCGGCAGCAGCAACCCCCCTCCCGGTTCTCAATGTCATTTTGTCATTTTCAGCAGCAGCACCCCCCAATGCTCAATGTCATTTTTGGCAGCAACACCCCCCCCCGCTTCTCAGTGTCCTGCCGAAAAAGTCCCCCGGCGGATAATGTCCCCCCTGTACTGCGCAGGCGGCATTGAAGGACCTGGCCTTGGGGCGGCAAAGGAAGTAAATCCGGGCCTGGGTGTTTGCACTGAAGCTATCTCTCCTCTCAACACTTGTGCCTGGTTTTGGGATCACCATCTAGAGACTTTTTGTTTATTATATATTATTCAGTTTTGTTTATTATATACAGTATTATTCAGTGTGTTTTCTTGCTAAATCACATATCTATTGTGTCACTATCTTTACCATGTTTGATTGATGCCACTTGGTTCTTGCATTTTGTTTTTATGTTTGCTGAAGAATTTTTGAAGTTTTCTGGATCACATATTGCTTCTATTGAGAGTTTTATCTATTGCCTTTATTGTGTAGTTTACACTTTCACCATATTTACATATTCAGTGTGCTTATCAGTCACACTGTCCTTTTTGTTCTTTTAGTTGCACAGCGCAGTCACCACCACTTATTCATTATATCTGTCTCTTCTCCCATCTATTGGACACATAAAAAATTGAGATGAACAGAAAAAAGAAGATATGCTAGTAAATACTATCTTACTGAGAATATGGGCTATCTATCGTCTGCCCTATGAAATGATCTATCTCTCAGATATGTGATATGGGTACACTTATCCACGTGGACACAAATAACCACTTATGGACGAGCCCCATATATCACCATATCCACAAAAAAGCTTCTCTGTTAACCGCTTGCCGACCGCCCACCATCTTGACGCCGATTGACGGCGGCAGAATGGCACTCCTGTGCAAAACGTCGTAGCTGTGCGGCGGGCACTTTAAGGAATATAGGGTGCGCCCGCAGCGTGACGTAGGAGCTTGTGCGCATGGCCGCCGGATACTCGCGATTGCTCCTGAGGAGGCGAGAATGGAGATCTGTCAATGTAAACAGACAGATCTACGTTCTGTCAGGGGTGAGGAGAGCGATCTGTTGTTCCTAATGCTTAGGAACAATGATCGCTCTCCTCACCCAGACAGTCCCATCCCGCCACAGTTAGAAACACAGTTAACCCCTTGAGCGCCCCCTTCCCTGCCAATGACATTTATACAGTAATCAGTGGCTATTTATAGCACCGATCGCTGTATAAATGTCACCGGTCCCAAAATAGTGTCAAAAGTGTCCGATGTGTCCGCCGTAATGTCACAGTCCTGATAAAAATCGCAGATCGCCGCCATTACGAGTAAAAATAAAAATAATTATGAAAATTCCATAAATCTATCCCCTATTTTGTAGACAGTAAGCCCAGCCCCCACACAGTTAGAATCACTCCCTAGGACACACTTAACCCCTTACTCGCCCCCTAGTGGTTAACCCCTTCCCTGCCAGTGTCATTTACATTGGCATTTTTATAGCACTGGTCGCTGTATAAATGACAATGGTTCCAAAATAGCATCAAAAGTGTCCGATGTGTCCACCATAATGTCGCAGTCGCAACAAAAATCAATGATCGCCGCCATTACTAGTAAAAAAAAATTACTAAAAATGCCATAAAACGGTCCCTTATTTTGTAGACGCTATAACTTTTGCGCAAACCAATAAATATACGCTTATTGCGATTTGTTTACCAAAAATATGGAGAAGAATACGTCGGCCTAAACCGATGAAGAAATTAGTTTTTTTATATATTTTGAGAGATGTTTATTATAGCAAAAAGTAAAAAATATAGTTTTTTTTTTCAAAACGTACGCATTTTTTTTGTTTATAGCGCAAAAAATAAAAACCACAGAGGTGATCAAATACCACCAAAAGAAAGTTCTATTTGTGGGAAAAAAAGGACGTAAATTTTGTTTGGGTAAAACATTGCGTGCAATTGTCAGTTACAGCGACGCAACGCCCTATCGCAAAAAAATGGCCTGGTCAGGTAGGGGTTAAATTCTCCCAGGGCTAAAGTGGTTAATCAAGGCTACATTGACACAAGGCATACTTCACCCCTAAAAAAATAAAATGGAGAAGGGGGAGAATGTGTCAAGACAAAAATGTAATCATGTGAACCTAAATGAAAAAAAGTCAAAAGGTGCTCCCAAAATCAAATCACCCAAACTTAACATGTTTCACTCTTCAATGGAGCTTCGTCGGAGGTAAAAAAAAATTGAAAAAAGTGAAGAAAATTAGCAACCAAGAGTAGCTGACTGTCACATGGTAAAAAGAGATATATATATTTTTTTTATAAATCTATTTCTTATTTCTCACAAGAAAGTATAACCCAGAAGGTTATGGTGTGAAGGGACAAAAAGAACCACAAGCCTTCCAATGTGCTCTACTTCTAAGAAGGCTCTACTGTGCAAATAACTTATTTTATCTCAGTACCTTTCTTCTAAAAATATTCAATTCCCAAACCAAATATCTTCTATGTTTGGAACGGATATTTTCTGGAATAAAATGGACATACACTACTGTATATTGCCAAAAGTATTAGGACTCCTGCCTTTACACGCACATGAACTTTAATGACATCCCAGTCTTAGTCCGTAGGGTTCAATATTGAGTTGGCCCACTCTTTGCGGCTATAACAGCTTCAACTCTTCTGGGAAGGCTGTCCACAATGTTTAGGAGTGTGTGTATGGGAAGGTTTGACCATTCTTCCAGAAGCGTATTTGTGAGGTCAGGCACTGATGTTGAACGAGAAGGCCTGGCTCGCAGTCTTTGCTCTAATTCATCCCAAAGATGTTCTATCGGGTTGAGGTCAGAACTCTGTGCAGGCAATGAGGTGAATGAGGTCACTGTACTCCAATGGTCTCCACAGTCACCAGATCTCAATCCAGTAGAGCACCTTTGGGATGTGGTGAGAAGAGAGATTCACATCATGGATGTGCAGACGACAAATCTGCAGCAACTGTGTGATGCTATCATGTCACCAGGGGAGGGCTGGCAGCCTTAGGCCTGGGGGGCAAGTCCAGTCAAGTGGCCCATAGAGCGTGGAAAAGTGATGGATTGAGGAAAACAGTCTAAGATTTTTTATGATCACAAGATCACATCAGAGTCCACACAGAGGCCCCCCCTTACATCAGAGTCCTCACATAGACCCCCCCTTACATCAGAGTCTGTACAGAGGCCCCCCCTTACATCAGAGTCTGTACAGAGGCCCCCCCTTACATCAGAGTCCGCACAGAGGCCCCCCCCTTACATCAGAGTCTGCACAGAGCCTCCCCTTACATCAGAGTCCGCACAGACCCCATATACATCATATCTCATGTAAGGGGTGTTCTGGGAAACTTGATTTAAGGGTGCATGCTGTGGACTATTGTGTAAATAGTCACTGGTGTGCACTGAGGTTGAGCTATTTGTGAGACGACACATAGCTCAGCAGCCATCTACCTCGGAGCTGACACAGTTGTGTTAACAGAGCTCCAGCAGGCATATTCCTGCTCTGCAAAAACAGCATTTGGTAGTGGTGGTCGGGGCTGTGCATAGTGTCACCAGCCCGGGGGGAGATTTTCACCCTGCCCCCCCTGCCAGCCCTCCCCTGCATGTCACTATGGAACAAAATCTCTGAGGAATGTTTACAACAGCAAAAGTGGATTCAACCAGGTACTAACAAGGTGTACCCAATAATATGAGTGAGTGCCGGTGAGTGTATGTGAATGCCCAAACATATGCATTCAAATGGGAAATTCAGTGCTTGCCAAGAAAAAAACAGGTCAAATGTAGCCACTGAACTGTCATCAACATTACTCCTTTGAAGTCAACAGGAAATTTCTGACCCGTGTTTGATGTACATTCTGAATGCATGTCCAATAGAGAAAAATAAACCCTACCTACATAAAGCCTTATACATGTTGCACTACCCCTGCAGGAGCTGCTGGTTATATTTTGGGTGGCACGTTACCTCTATGTTCTCGCTGTCCAGGGTGAAAGGAGAGTCTGAAAAATGTCAATGTCCACACAATGCACTTCTTTTTCTTGGATTTATTTTGCAGAACTTTAGTAGAAAATAAGGATGAATAGGGTGGAAGGGTATGTAGGTTCAGGTGCATAATCAAAAGTAAGGAAACACTCCTGTTTCCAGCAAACAGTTCTCGTCGCCACTCAAACCAGAGTGGGTATTGCTCACCCGGATAGGTCCCTCTCACTGGCCTAGCAGCCAGATTGGCGCACAAAGTAAAGTACGGTCTCTGCCACAGACCTTCCTTTGTTGGCGAGATGTTTTGGTCCAGAATCCTCTGCCACAGGATTCAGCACCCGGATCTCTTTTGCTTTGTTTCTTTAGAACTCCTATATCCGACAGGCGACACTGTCAAGCCTCTCGGTGTACGGTGCATCCTTCGATGAAGTTTCCAGGCCTTCCCCCAAGGTACCAGCCTCTTGCATGGCCCTCTCCAGGATAGGTCCTCCCCTCTTCTTCCTTCATCAAGTGGCTTCCTCCCGCAGGATGGACAGCACAGGATCACCTTTGCAGTAAAGGCCCCAGCCAGACAACTAGGCCCTCAGACGAAGCTGCAGCCCCGGGCCAACGTGGTCCCGGAACCAGGATTTACAGCGCGCACCCCTGGCCAGGCGGTTCACGAGGCACGGACAGACGACAGACCCCGCACCAATGGCGTCTGTCCCTTAAGTACCCCTCCCCAGCATGCACAGCTGGGCAACCACTCCCACTGATTCGCCGCCGAGAGGGACATTCAATACACCTTGACTTTGCTGCTGCCACTCTTGGCCTGGGGTGGTATTGACACCCCCAGGCGAGCAATGGTGGATACTCTCAGCACAGCCATGGCTGGAACAGAGGCTAAATTGCCCTTAATCACTCTGGTCAGACCCCAACTAAATTTAAAGCAGCGCCTGTTCAACAGGAGCAGGGCACTACATACTCCCCCCACTACAAAAAGACACTGTCCCCAGTGTCTGGAACAATGGCACTCAAGCCTGAGCGCCAGAACCTGCACCCTAAACATGGATGGGAAGGGAAGAAAGAAATGGGAACACAGTATACATTATCATGTTGTAACAATTCACAATTTTACATCACCATTCCTGTTCTATCTATCTAACCCACCCACTCTCTGGCAGTCTTGATAGAAGATCAGCTTACCTAAAAGAAAACAGAAAAGAGACAAACACACACAACAATCCTACTCCTAATATTATATACAGTTAAGGGAGAGCAAAGCTGCACCTTCGTGAAGGTGGAACTTTCCTTCTTCCTTCTAAAGAACACAATAGCTAGGCCTAAATAGTCTTTCCCTAGTCTTATTGACCACTGCCAACTGGTGGCAGAAATCACAATTCGCAGTTTGCACAAATCCTTGGCAAAAACAAGTCTTGATCTCGGAGTCCTCAGAGGCCCTGGTCCTAACTGACTAGTTCCTCCCCTCCCAAGTTCAAATATCTCAGCAACTGAAGAAATAAAGCTCCTTCATGGAACTTCTTTTGAAGGAGGAAAAAAAAACTCTCCAACACAGGTCCTGCCGGTCTTTCACAAATAAAACCGAGGATCCGGCAGGGTCAGGGATTTTCCCTCCTTGTCAAGGGTGGTGATAAAGTACACTTTGTCATCTTTGCCAGGCCTTTGGATGATCACCCAATCAGAGTAAATGTGCCGACATCCAATGCAGCTGACATCCCTGGAAGCGGTGAGCCATTATAAAAGAATAGTCCATGTTCCCGGGACGGTTTAGGAACATTCAAATAGTCCAAAATGGCTTCCTCATACCACTTTTCACGGTTGGCTTCAATCTCCTCCATAGTTGCCTTTGGCACATAAGGAAACTCCAGGCCATGTTCAATAGCTACCTTTTTCATCAATACCCTTTGCAAGCGGGCGAGTCTGGGTAGTGTGTGGGAGCTCCCCAGTCCCGGCATTATACATACCTCCGGTGAATTTTTTAGAAGAGGTGTAATAGATGGAAGTGCACCTTTTCCACCAGAAACAGTTTCTGCATCAACAACAATTTCTAAGTTAACACCTGGGGTTTCCACCCAAGGCGTTGTCTCCATAGACCATAGATGAACATTTCTTTGAAATATGAGTGAAGGCAGGTCTCCATCTTTTATTCCACGTCAACTCTGGGAACTCTGGTTCAAACCAGTGAACATCACCTGCATCTGACAAAGAGTCCAGATCAGAGTCCTCATACTCTTCCGCAGGTAAATATGTGCACATAGTTTTTGTCAGTTTATCCCCAGCCTGCTTACCAGTTCCTGACATGGACCTCACAAGGGCAACACCTTTCTCGGAGTCTGGTCTCGGTAGTCGCTGGGGTTGACCTTGACCGCGGCCGCGAGAAGCTTTTGCGTATTCCACCTTCTTCTCGGTGGGTGCAGTAGGAACAAATGCTGTGCAAACATTTTCAGGAACAACATCTGCCGGTGGCTCCGGAACACTTGCAATAGCGACTTCTTTGTTGGTGTCACTCACCATAGCAGGCAAGGCAGGTGTAGGTCTGGACGTAGGCCAGGAAGTAGCTTCTTCCAAAGTGACAGCGCCTGTGGTCCAATCTACTCGATAGGCACGGGGCGATCCGGTGTGTGGGTTGATCCACTCTGAACAAGTACTCCCCACACTAGAAGCATCGGCCGAAAGGTTGGAGCTGGACTGCCAATCCCTCGCATTTCGGGCACAACATACCAAGCACTCTGAATCAAATATGAGACGGAAACTCTCGGTCTGGTAAAACTAGCGTTCGTAATGGAGACAGCACATTAGTCAAGCTGTAACGGGCTGAAAAGCACGAGGCTGAAAAGCGCGAATCGTCTCTCTCTCACCAAACTTCTACTAACATGACTGGTAATGAACTTCCCTTTTCTAGTGCCGTTGTACGTGTTGTACGTCACCACGTTCTTGGCGTTCAGAATTTCCAATAACATTTGGGTGAGCATGTGTATGCAAGACATGTTTGAGCCAACATCCGTAGAAAATGTATCCACTGTTTTGTTGTCGGAATGTCCGATCGTCTGTATGTGGCATTAGTGTAGACACCCAAGGATTTGAAACTTGGCCGCCGGCTGTATCACGGGAGTGCGCCCGCAAAGACTCAACACCATGCGAGCTTGGTTGCCTGAAGGTGTTGAGTCCTTGCGGGGGGAGCTGAGACAGCCCCCAAGGGACCCCAGAAGACCAGGTTCGTGGCCACTCTGTGCAAAACGAGCTCCACAGTGGAGGTAAGTATAACATGTTTGTTATTTTTTTTAAAAAATAACTTTAGTGATCCTTTAAGAACTGGTAAGCTGCAATATTTACATTTTCAGCTCTTGAGTTTTATTACACATTTAGCGCAATTAGTCAAATTACTGCAGAAAAGAATGACACAGAAAACAAAACCCTATGAGTACAGTTGGCAATCACACAAGAAAACAGGTTTTATGTTTGTTTTTTTGTTTTTTATAATGGCTGTAGCAGATGAAATTTCTAATTTTGATTCACAAATGTCAGTGCAGTTCCCACAGAGAAAGAAAAGCTTGATAAATATCTACAAACTTCAAGGTGACAAAAGATGATGTATGTAACAACAGCGAAGAAGAGATTGCAGAGACAGGCACAGCATGAGCCGCGATTGTGGCGCGAAATAAGTGCCAGACTTCCCATGTGCCAGCATTACTTCCTGCTAATTTGGCACAGCTGTCATCCCCATTGGTGCTATATAAAGCCAGGTTGAGTCCAAGAAATCATTTAAGAGGAAAATATGGATAACATGTTGAGACAACTTAACCACATACAGCTTCGTCAAAAATACTTTCATAGAGAAAGCGCGAATTCACGCCTGTATTAACTAACTCAATTCCAGACCCATTGGCATTTATGGGCTTATTAAAAGCAGATTTTCAGAAAGCTGCAATCTTTATTTTTATAGTCACCTCTTCCCACTGTGCAGCTTTCTTGCTTTTATGATTAGATCAGGTTTTCTATCTTATAACTGAGAAAAAATAGGAATCATATGACCATCCATGTTTTTTTGTTTTTTTTTTTCCTTTAGCAGTTAACTGGCTGGTAGGAGTATCTACAGTATCTAAGATAATATATACAACTTTCCCTAAATGTGAACAATCTAAAAAGTAGACATGTGCACTGCCGAAAAATGTGTTTGTTTTTGTTTCACTTGTTTTCTTGTTTTTATGTTTGTTTGTTTTTTAGGTCTTTCGTGATCACAATTCCTAAATTCTAAAATTCATAAATTAGCGAATTCAAAAATTTCAAACATTTGTAAATTTGTAATTTTGAAAATCCGAAAATAAGACAGAAAATCCAAAAATTCTAAAGAAGGAAAATCCGATAATTCTAAAGAATAAGGGCTCTTTCACACGGAGCGGATCCGTAATTGATCCGCTCCGTTAGCCCGTTTGGGATTACGGAGGAATCCCCGCTGAGCTGTCGGCAGACAGGGCGGTCCCCGCACACAGTGCAGAGACCGCCCTGTCTCTCCTCCGCTCTCCCCTATGGGGAATCGGATGAATACAGACCGCGTGTCCGTATTCATCCGATCCGTTCCGCCGGACGGAAGAAAAATAGGGTTTTCTTCCGTCCGCAAAAGCGGATCTTTGCGGACGCGGATGGTTGCGGACGTTAGCGGATGCATCATCCCATAGGGAACCATTACCAGTCCGTAAACTGACTTGTAATAAACGGACCGTTGGTCCGTACGTCTGAAAGGGGCCTAACTAATTAATGAATAATAACTAACTATTAAATTACAGGTATCAGAATTTATTTTCAAATTTGGCTGTTAGTGAACATATTGAATACGAATTTATCCGAAGTTACAAATTATCCGAAATAAGGAATGCCGCATCTAAACGAATGGAACGGAACAAATTTATAATAAATAATAAAACTTTTTTATTATTATTGTTATTTATTATTATTAATTCATTACGTTACATTCGTTTAGATGCGGCAGTCATTATTTCGGATAATTCGTAACTTCAAATAAATTTGTATTTGTTACGTTCACTATTAGGCAAATTTGAAAGTCATTTCCAATACCTATTATTAGTTATTTTTTCAGATTTTCGGGTTTTCGGATATTTAAATTTCTTATATTCAAATTTCAGATTTTCAAATTTACGAATTTACGAATTAAGCATTTTTGAATTTTGGAATTTATGAATTTATGAATTTTCGAGTTTTCGAACTTAAGAATATTCAGAAAAAATTTGTTAAGCAGGTTGTCGTTAAAGTGGGGGTTCACCCCCAAAAATGTTTTTAACATTACATACAGCCGAGTTGTCAGAATGACAATCGGCTGTTTTTTTTTATTTCATTGCGGTACATACCGTATTTTCACTGCCGCTTCCGGGTATGTAATCTGCAGGACTGGGCGTTCCTAATTGATTGACATCCTTCCGACCGGCTCTATACGGCGCCAGCGCACCAACGTTCGGCTTCTTTCGGCAACTCGTGATGCGCTGTATGCGCCGGTCGGAAGGATGTCAATCAATTAGGAACGCCCAGTCCCGCAGATTACATACCCGGAAGCGGCGGTGAAAATACGGTATGTACGGCAATACAATTAAAAAAAAACAGCCGATTGTCATTCTGACAACTCGGCTGAATGTAATGTTAAAAAAATTTTTTTTGGGTGAACCCCCGCTTTAATTCGGATGTTTCCAAATAAACAAATTTGTCAAAATTCGTTCACAAAACGAATTCAGAACGAAACAAATTGCACATCTAGTAAAAAGTAAACCACCCCATCCAGATGAAACTGGCTGTATGGAAGCTGTGTGCACCACATGGATATGACAGCTGTAACTGACAACCACCTGTAATCCAAGAGGTGTGTTCATGACAGTTATTGGGCTATGTGGGAGACTGGGTGTCACACGGACAAGAAGTGTACCTTCTGCCCACAGCTTAGAGGTCCACATCAAGGCAGAAGGAAATTCAAGACAGGAAGAAAATTCAAAAATCCGAAAATAAGAAAGAAAATACAAAAACTCTAAAGAACGAAAATCTGAAAATGTGAAAGAATAACTAACTAACTAATAATAACTAACTAATAAATTATAGGTATTGGAATTTCCTTTCATATTTGGCTGTTAGTGAACGTAATGAATACGAATTTATCCAAAGTCACAAATTATCCAAAATAACGAATGCCGTATCTAAACAAATGGAACGGAAGGAATTAATAATAAATAATACAATTTTTTTTATTATTATTTATTATTAATTAATTATGTTCCATTCGTTTAGATGGCATTCATTATTTCAGATAATTTGTAACTTTGGATAAATTTGAATTCATTATGTACACTAACAGCCAAATTTGAAAGTAATTCCCAATACATACTATTTAATAGACATGTGCATTCGTTTTCGTCTGAATGCATTTTCGTCTGAATTTTAGGTATTTTCGTTATCGTTTTAACAAACGATAACAAAAGCACAGAAAACTAAAACCGAAAGATCCGTAATAAAAAATGCTTTATCTTCGTTTTCGTTGCGGTCGAATGTGCCTATACCTTAACTCTATTAGTCCAATATTATTCTACATAAAGAGAAAAGATTTGACATTATAGAGACATCAAGAAGAGTCGACATAGAGAGAAAAGATTCGACATAGAGAGAATTTTTTTTGACATAGAGAGACATGAAGATTCGACTAAGTAGCTAAAAACAACTGTAAAGTATGCATGTGCAACAGCGCATGTTTCCTGTGTTTATAACTGTCTCTGCACAAAGTGTAATTTATGAAGGAAAAAAAGTAATTAAAAACTGACTCGCGGTTATAATGAAAAAAGCGATATTAAGGGGAACCCCGCCGTCAATTTAAAAAAGAAATAAATGATGTGGGGTTCCCCCAAATATCCATTCCAGACCCTTCAGGTCTGGTGTGGATTTTAAGGGGAACTCCACCCCAAATAAAAAAAAATGACATGGAGTTTGCCCAAAAATCCACGCCAGACCCCTTATCCGAGCACGCAACCTGTCCGGCCGCAGAAAAGAGGGGGGGACAAGAGAGCGCCCCCCCTCCTGAACCGTACCAGGCCACATGCCCTTAACATGAGGAGGATGTCCCCATGTTGATGGGTACAAGGGCCTCATCCCCACAACCCTTGCCCGGTGGTTGTAGGGGTCTGCGGGCGGGGGGCTTATCAGAATCTGGAAGACCCCTTTAACAAAGGGGACCCCCCGATCCTGCCCCCCCCCCCCCCATGTGAATTGGTAATGGGGTATTTTTGTACCCCTACCATTTCACTAAGGAAGTGTAAATAATAGTAAAAAACACACACACACACCGTGGAGAAAAGTCCTTTATTAAAAAAATAATAATAATCCAGCGGTGGTAATCCACTCTCGATCCAGCTCCAACATTGTCAGTATCCAGCGACGGGTGATCTCCTCTCCACCGGGGTCCAGCGATGAAATGTCCATCCAGGTCCAGGATCCAGAGCACAGCATCGCCGGCCGCCTGTCTCCACCAGAGACAGCGCGGCCAATGACGCGGCTGGAGCTAGTGACATTTCTTATATAGGTGAGGCAGGGCCACCCGTCAAATGACCCCACCCCCTCTGACGCAAGGGGGAAGCCTGGGCTTCCCCAGTGACGTAGCAGAGGGTGCGTCAGAGGGAAACGGGGTCACATGACGGGTGGCCCCGCCTCACCTATATAAGAAATTTCACTAGCTCCAGCCGCGTCATTTGCCGGGCTGTCTCCACCGTAACTTTGTGCGGGAGTAGCGTATCTCAGATACGCTACGCCGCCGTAACTTAGTGAGGCAGGTTCTGTATTCAGAAAAAACCTGCACCCTAAGTTACGGTGGCGTGGCGTAAATGTGCCGGCGTAAGCGCGCCTAATTCAAATTGTGAAGAGGTGGGCGTGTTTTATGTAAATAAAACATGACCCCACGTAAATGACGTTTCTAACGAACGGCGCATGCGCCGTCCGTGAACGTATCCCAGTGCGCATGCTCCTAATCACGTCGCAAATAGTCAATGCTTTTGACGTGAACATAATTTACGCAAAGCTCTATTCGCGAACGATTTACGCAAACGACATAAACAACGGAAAATTCGACGCTGGTCCGACGTCCATACTTAACATTGCGTATGCCTCATATAGCAGGGGGAACTTTACGCCGGAAAAAGCCTTACGGAAAAAATCCGCCGGGCGCACCTACGTTTCTGAATCGGCGTATCTAGCTCATTTGCATATTCTATGCAGAAATCAATGGAAGCGCCACCTAGCGGCCAGCGTAAATGTGCACCCTAAGATACGACGGCGTAGGAGACTTACGCCGGTCGTATATTAGCAACATTTAAGCGTATCTCAATTTGAGCATATGCTTAAAGATACGATGGCGCAGATTCCGACTTACTACGGCGTATCTACTGATACGCCCGTCGTAAGTGTTACTGAATCTAGCCCTATATTTCTTTCCTTGCTAAACTTGGTTCCGTAAATGCTGATTTGAAGCAACATAAATAAAGTTTTGCAATGCTTTCGAGGTGTACATAACTTTGCACTTATCCAAGGCACTAAAATCACATCTCAATTAAAGTTAAACTAGGCTGTGCTCTGAAAAATGCACTGACCCACAAATGTGCTTTCAGCTGAATCAGGCAGCATAATCTGCATATTTCAGAGTCTCGGAAGCAAAATAAATGTTCGTTCTTGTGTAATTATACGTCTCAGATGTACAGCTCTTGCTATCTCTGACACAGGCAGTGCTAACAACTACCATACTATGTATTTTGTGACTCGTCTTGCAGTTATTGAATATGCATATTTTGCACCTGAAATGTAATATATAGGACAAAAACAAGAATTTTAGTTCAAAGATTTAAAGTGACACTAAACTTTGGTTTTAAAAAAGGAAATATTCGATTCAAGTATATATAGACTCAAAAAAAGCTCCAATTATTGTTCCCAGCCTTCTCCAAATCTTCAAATTCCTTTTTATTTTTGCTTTTTAAAATCTGTACTGTATATGCAATAACCCATTGTCTGCTGCTAATTACATTAGTGGTAGCTCTGGCATGTTAAACCAAGTCCTGGTTACTATAGCTAGCAGGAGTCTATTTATACTTTCACCTATGGCTGCCATCCAGCGGCGGCCCGTCCGTTAGGGGAGCACGGTCACGGCCCCCCCCATCCATGCGTCTGGTCCCCTGATCTACATTTAGGGTGCCGGACCATGGATTCCAATGGGTGGGTGTTTTTTTTCTAAGCACATGATTAGAGCCAGAAGCCTCGTACACACGGCCGAGAATCCCGTCGTAAAAAAAACTTCATTTTTTCCGACGTGGTTCTTGTCAAGCTTGACGGGATTCTTGTCTACCTTTCCTTGCATACACACTGTCAAGCCAAAATCTTGTCGCTCTCAAACGCGGTGACGTACAACACGTACAACACGTACACGTTTTTCTTACATATACGTTATGAAATTGTGCATCTTTATAGACTTACGTGGATACTGTCCCTCCCTTCTAGGGGCAGTAAATTTTTAGGTCTCGGCAGTTTTGGGTCCAGGGTTCTTGAGATACTAGATACCAGCTCTCCATTCCCACATTTTACCATCTGGGGTAATTTCTGCGCCATGTTTGGGATGTCCTTTTGTGATCTGCAAAGTTGAAAATTCCTGAACCGGTGTGATGCTGCCTGATATGCATGTTGCCACCCATTTTTTACTGTAAGGTATTTTCTTACAATATGTGTGATTGTGTTTTTTTCGATAAATTTATTAGATACATACCAGCTCCACATTGAATTCGGCCCCTGAAGAAGGGAAAACCCGAAACGCGTAGGACCCTGTACACACTCTGTGGATCATCTTTTCAACTTTTTCTATTGATGTTCTTTGTTTTTAATCATTACACTGTTTATGTCTTTTTCTACTTGAAAAATAAAATTACTTTGTATATATTACCCTTACTTTAATTACTGTTGCTTCAAAAGCCCCACATCGGGGGACTCCTCGCTTTCCTACAACACGTACAACGTCACTATAAAAGGGGAAGTTCGATTCCACTGGCGCCACCCTTGGGTCTGCTTTTGCTAATCTCGTGTTACCGCGTGTTAGTAAAAGTTTGGAGACGATTCACGCTTTTCAGTCTTCATGGTTTTTAGTTCGTTACAGTGTGACGAATGTGCTATCTCCAATACGAACGCTAGTTTTACCGAAGGTGCGCTCCCGTCTCATACTTGATTCTGGCCAATGCCCTGGTTTTTAAGACTCGGAAAGCATACACACAAAAGTTTTTCTCGTCGTAAACCAGCCGACGAGAATCACGACGAGAAAATTGAGACTCCCGACGAGAAAATAGAAAGCAGGTTCTCTTTTTTTCTGGGGTGCCCCACCCAGTTGTCGCCACACTGATCCTCCTCCCGGCCAATCAGGAAGTGGGTCTTGAGACCCGTCACCCGATTGGCTGAGAGGACAGGCGATCCTATTGAATGCCTAGGAGGAGGAGGCAGGAGACGCACGGCGGAAACCGCCATGAAGCAAAAGAGGAGTGGAGGACACAGAAGCCGCTGCCTGCTGTGCGTAGAAGCCGGCAATCCACAACCTGCCCACCGCCCGTAGAATCCCGCAACCTGTCCGTCGCCTGTAGGAGCCACCACCCGCATTTTCCGCATCTGAGATAGGGTAAGTGTGAGGCTTGATGGCCTACTGACCGAAGGGGGTGGGAATGAAGGTGACCCGGCCGCCGACCAACCGACATACCTAGAGTGGATAGGGGGGTGTGGGTGGTTGTTTCCCCCCCCCAAAAAAAAACACCAGTCACCACTGCTGCCAGCTATGTAGTATAAGCAAAATTAGTCGCTTTAAAGCTGCCCAATCAATAGTCCTGGGCGTATCTGTCCCATCAATCATGACCTCCAATGCAGGTTTCAGGATGGAGAGCAGCAGGAAATCAACAATGATTTCCCATGCAGATAGATGTAGGGATCTCTCCCATTGTGACATGCTATTCTGACAGTGGGACTCTCTTCTGTCAGAATACGCCAATCAGGGGGTACAGCTGATGAATCTATGGCCAGCTTAAAGTGGGTCTAAAGGCTTAAGGTTTTTTTTATCTTAAAACTTTCTCTGCATTAAGGTAAAAAAAACTTTTGCAATGAGGATCCCCTAAATACTTATGCCGCGTACACATGATCATTTTTCAGCATGAAAAAAGACGACGTTTTTTAAAACGTCATTTAAAATGATCGTGTGTGGGCTACAGATAATTTTTCGGCTTCTGAAAAACTACAAAAAATAAATTCGAACATGCTGCATTTTTTAACGTCGTTTTAAAAAAATGTGTTTTTCGGGTTGTAAAAAATGATCGTGTGTGGGCTAAAACGACGTTTTAAACCTGTTCATGCCCAGAGGCAAGTTATGAGAAGGGAGCGCTCGTTCAGGGAAAACTACCGTTCATAATGGAGTAGAGTAAGCACATTCATCACGCTGTAACAGACAGAAAAGCGTGAATCGTCTTTTACTAACACGAAATCCGCTAAAGCAGCCCCAAGGCGAATAGAACTTCCCCTTTAGAGTGCCATCGTACGTGTTGTACGTCACCGTGCTCTGTTCATCATTTTTTTAAAACGATGGTGTGTGGGCAACGTCGTTTTTAATGATGAAGTTGGAAAAACTTAATTTTTTGGACATGCTGAAAAATGATCGTGTGTACGCGGCATTACAGTGCCTAGAAAAAGTATTCATACCCCTTGAAATTTTCCACATTTTTTCATGTTACAACCTAAACTTAAATGTATTTTATTGGGATTTTATGTGATAGAGCAACACAAAGTGGCACATAATTGTGAGGTGGAAGGAAAATTATAAATGGTTTTCAACATTCAAATATGTAAAAAGTGTGGTGTACATTTGTATTCATCCCCCTTGAGTCAATACTTTGTAGAACCACCTTTCGTGCTATTAAAGCTGCAAGTCTTTTTGAGGATGTCTCTACCAGCTTTGCACATCTGGGGCCAGATTCACAGAGGAGATACGACGGCGTATCTCCTGATACACCGTCGTATCTCCTGTCCTATCTATGTGGCTGATTCATAGAATCAGTTCCGCATAGATAGCCCTAAGATCCGACAGGTGTAATTGACTTACACTGTCGGATCTTAGGATGCAATACTTTGGCCGCCGCTGGGGGGAGTTTGCGTCGTATTCCAGCGTCGGGTATGCAAATGAGGATTTACGGCGATCAACAAAGGTTTTTCTCGTCGTTACGTCGTCGCTAGTAATTTTTTCCCATTTTTTACCTGCTTTAACATGGCTTAACTTTAGTCGAGCCATGTTAAAGTATGGCCGTCGTTCCCGGGTCGAATTTCAATTTTTTTTTGTTTTCGCGTAAGACGTCCGGGAATACGAATGAACGCTACGCACGTCGCCATTCTAAAAAATGACGTCACATCGCGCAAAGCACGGCGGGAATTTCAAAACTGAGCATGCGCAGTACGTCCGGCGCGGGAGTGCGCCTAATTTAAATGGTACCCGCCCCATTTGAATTGGGCGGGCTTGCGCTGGACGTGTTTACGATACACCGCCGCAAGTTTCCAGGTAAGTGCTTTGTGGATCGGGCACTTACACTGAAAACTTGCGAAGGTGCAACGTAAACGGGTTACGTTACACGGCCGCAATTCTACGTGAATCTGGCCCTTAGAGAGGGACATTTTTGCCCATTTTTCTTTGCAAAATACCTCAAGCTCTCAGGTTGGATGGAGAGCGTCTGTGAACAGCAATTTTCAAGTCTTGCCACAGATTCTCAATCGGATTTAGGTCTGGACTGTGACTGGGCCATTGTAACACATTAATATGCTTTGATCTAAACCAGGGATATGCAATTAGTGGACCTCCAGCTGTTGCAGAACTACAAGTCCCATGAGGCATAGCAAGACTGACAGCCACAAGCATGACACCCAAAGGCAGAGGCATGATGGGAATTGTAGTTTTGCAACATCTGGAGGTCCGCTAATTGCATATCCCTGATCTAAACCATTCCATTGTAGCTCTGGCTGTATGTTTAGGGTCGTTGTTCTGCTGGAAGGTGAACCTCTGCCCCAGTCCCAAGTCTTTTGCAGACGCTAACAGGTTTTCTTCTAAGATTGCCCTGTATTTGGCTCCATCCATCTTCCCGTCAACTCTGACCAGCTTCCCTTTCCCTGCTGAAGAAAAACATCCTCACAACATGATGCTGCCACCACCATGTTTCACGGTGGGGATGGTGTGTTCAGGGTGATGTGCAGTGTTTATTTTTACGCCACACATAGCGTTTTGCTTTTGGGCCAAAAAGTTCAATTTTGGTCTCATCTAACCAGAGCACCTTCTTCCACATGTTTGCTGTGTTCCCCACATGGCTTCTCACAAACTGCGAATGGGACTTCTTATGGCTTTAATTCAAAAATGTCTTTCTTCTTGCCACTCTTCCATAAAGTCCAGATTTGTGGAGAGCACGACTAATAGTTGTCCTGTGGACAGATTCTAACACCTGAGCTGTGGATCTCTGCAGCTCCTCCAGAGTTACCATGGGCCTCTTGGCTGCTTCTCTGATAAATGCTCTCCTTGCCCGGCCGGTCAGTTTAGGTGGACGGCCATGTCTTGGTAGGTTTGCAGTTGTTCCATATGCTTTCGATTTTCTGATGATGGATTGAACAGAGCTCCAAGAGATGTTCAAAGCTTGGGATATTTTTTTATAACCTAACCCTGTTTTAAATTTCCCCACAACATTATCCCTGACCTGTCTTGTGTGTTCCTTGGCCTTCATGATGTTTGTTCACTAAGGTTCTCTAACAAACCTCTGAAGGCTTCACAGAACAGCCGTATTTATACTGTGATTAAATTACACACAGGTGGACTTTATTTACTAGTTAGGTGACTTCTGAAGGTAATTGGTTCCACTAGATTTTAGTTAGGGGTATCAGAGTAAAGGGGGCTGAATACAAATGTACACCACACTTTCACATATTTATTTGAAAAAAAGATTTGGAAACCATTTATAATTTTCCTTCCACTTCACAATTATGTGCCACTTTGTGTTGGTCTATCACCTAAAATCCCAATAAAATACATTTATGTTTTTGGTTGTAACATGACAAAATGCGGAATTTCAAGG
Organism: Rana temporaria; assembly: GCF_905171775.1. NCBI lineage: Eukaryota > Metazoa > Chordata > Amphibia > Anura > Ranidae > Rana > Rana temporaria. Next base: position 403,630,245 of record NC_053493.1, on the reverse strand, counting down.
GGTATGCATACTTTTCCAAGGCACTGTACCTTAGCCTGATCTCGATCCAGCTCTGTGCCTGAGTGCAGTGTCTCTCTCCACTCTCTCCCTCTTCACAGGGCAGATTGATAGCAACAGGAGCCATTGGCTCCTGCTGCTGTCATTTAAATCCTGTGATTAAAGCGGAGATCCACACAAAAATCAAACCTCCGCTTTTCGGGAACCCTCCCCCCTCGGGTGTCACATTTGGCAACTTTCAGGGGGGAGGGGGTGCAGATACCTGTATAATACAGGTATTTGCACCCACTTCCAGGCATAGACTGCTGCGGGGGTCACATCCCTCCCACCCCCCGCTGCCTTCTGGAAAACACACAGGTCCCAGAAGACAGAGGGAACCAGTTAGGACGCGCAGAGCGACTTGCGCATGCGCAGTAGGGAACCTGATTCCCTCACCGAGGATGGTGGCAAGGCAGCCGGGCGATTGATCGGCTTCGGCTGCCGACATCGTGGGCACCCTGGACAGGCGAGTGTCCATTTATTAAAAGTCAGCAGCTGCAGTATTTGTAGCTGCTGGCTTTTAATATTATTTTTTTTAGTCAGACCTCTGTTTTAAGCAGTGGGGGCGGGGCAAGTCGTACTGTCTGTGTCTATAGATGCAGGCAGCAGGGATTGGGATCAAGCCTACACAAGTGTCCCCCTAGGGATTGTCTTCCTATTGAGACAAGAAAAAAACGCATATATTGAGAGTCCAAGGCCTGAACACCACAAGATGTTGTAAAGACAAAAATGGAGAAATTCCCCCCGGGGGCGTTTAAGCGACATACTGTGTAAAGTATATTAAATTCAAAGACATGGAAATGTAAAAAAGAGATCTTTACTAGGTTTCTGTATCACGAGTAATGAAAATGCAGATAGTTGTAATATTAAATAAATTCAGGTTACAGACAGTTTGAGACCTATTTCAATAATGATTAAATATTAAATGATACAATGGAATGATATATAGTGCCATTGATGAAGTAGCTTCCATAAGAATACACTGACGCGTTTCGACCACAAATCGGTCTTCTTCAGGGGGATTTGTATTCTGGAAAGATGTCAAAAATAGTATGTTAGAATACTAACATTCAAGCAAAATGCTGGCACCCATAGTACAAGTAGTGGGGATATATTTACCGCTCGAAGCATATGAGAGATGACATGTAACCAGAGATGATGGCCGTGGTGCAAACAAAGGATCCCGATATCCCCATGAAAAACGTCCCCCATCTCTCCAGGCGGGAGTCAACCAAACAGAGGCTTGCAGGGAGTCTCGGGTGTGGACCTGCATAAGGGGGGGGGGGCTAGGAAAAACAGACGACACCCATAATAATTCAATATATGTTTATAATAAGAATATAAAGTAATAGTGTACTAATAAGATCTTGGCATAAATATGTAAAAAGGAATATGGTAGAGCAGGGTTTGACAAATTTGCTTGGAATCTAGAAGCCAGCTAAAAAAGTTAGGAGCCAGAAAACGCGCCCCTTCCCGACGAGCTTGCGCGCAGAAGCGAACACATACGCGAGCAGCGCACGCATATGTAAATGGTGTTCAAATGTGAGGTATCACCGCGATTGGTAGAGCGAGAGCAATAATTCTAGCCCTAGACCTCCTCTGTAACTCAAAACATGCAACCTGTAGATATTTTTAAACGTCGCCTATGAAGATTTTAAAGGGTAAAAGTTTGTCGGCATTCCACGAGCGGGCGCAATTTTGAAGCGTGACATGTTGGGTATGAATTTACTCGGCGTAACATTATCTTCCATAATATAAAAAAAATGGGGATAACTTTACTGTTGTCTTATTTTTTAATTAAAAAAAGTGTAATTTTTTCCCAAAAAAGTGCCCTTGTAAGACCGCTGCGCAAATACGGCATGACAGAAAGTATTGCAATGATCGCCATTTTATTCTCTAGGGTGTTAGGATAAAATATATATATAATGTTTGGGGGTTCTAATTAGAGGGAAGAAGATGGCAGTGAAAATAGTGAAAAATTACATTGGAATTGCTGTTTAACTTGTAATGCTTAACTTGTAATACCAACGGCCACCACCAGATGGCGCCAGCTCACATCTGGTGGTAATAACTTGTAATACCAACGGCTCACCACCAGATGGCGCCAGCTCACAAAAAAAAAAAAAAAAAAAAAAAAATGTTTTTCTTTTTGTTTTTTTTGCCCCCCTTCCAAGCCAAGTCGCCAGGACCCTATTTCTAGTCGCCATGGCGACCTGGAGCCCGGGATTTGTCGAGCCCTGTGGTAGAGTATTGAGGAGCTCACCAAAGAGGTGGAACTAAGAGTGTAGGTGGAGGACCCCAAAAGACGACCCGCCGGCAAAAAAAAAGAGAACCAGCTCTCTTTTTTCCCCGTCGGAATTCCCGACTGACTTTTTCCCGTCAGAAATCCAGAGCATGTGTACGGGGCATTAGGTTCCACAGCGTGCTTTACTCCAAATACAGACTGATTTTACTGTTGTGGGTTCAGTAACACTTTAACTGTCCCTTTACTCCTTTTTTCGAACATGAAAATCCTGACCTTGGCCTCTCATTGTTCAAAGACTTTCTCTCTTTTGTTTGATATACCATCATTATCGCTCCATCCAGTATCAAAGATATGACAGACGTCCTTTTGTTGCAAACTGGAAGAAGTTCTTTGAAAAGAAAAGTATTCTGACGCCCGCCTTTCATTGTTAATTGTTTATTTTAAAGTAAAATGCCATTATCCTTGAGTCTTCTTCCATCATAAATGTTAATTATTCCCTAACATTTACCCAAAGTGCATAAACTGCGCGGTGAATTCATGAGCGATACATTTCTATTTAGCATTAATAATAACCATTGCATGGGTTTCCTTTGTAAACGCGCTTCTGTTTGCATGAGTAATTTGTTATAAACCTTTAAAACGTGAATCTATTGCCATTGTCTCATTAAAATGTCGCTCTTTGAAATGATTTCACCGTGTAATTTGAATTCAAGCTTTTTCAGGCTAGCAGCTATTACCTAATGATTTGACTTAAAGGTCAATGAGTAAGGGCCAGGGGAAGTGCATCATAAGCAAATTAATTATCCTGATCAATCTTTTGCATTTTAAAATGTCACTCTTTCCCCTTGAAGCCGTACCACCGTTCATTTAATAATTGTTATTCATTTGTAATTATTTGTGTTGGGAACGGCGCAATGACAGCAACATTATTTGACTGGTGCTGGGGAATAAAGCTATTTTTGGCCGATGGAGTCAGGCCTCATACAGACGACCGAGTTTCTCGGCAAAAAACAGCAAGAAACTTGCTGGGAGATATTTTTTTTCCGAGGAAACCGGTCGTGTGTACATTTTCTTCGAGGAAACTGTCGAGAAACTCGACGAGCCAAAAAGAGAGCAAGTTCTCTATTTCCGCGCGCGCAATTTAAATGATCCCATAGGGGGCGTGGATCATTTAAATTAGGCGCGTTCCCGCGCCGAGCATAGTGCGCATGCTCCGTCGGGAAACTTTCCCGACTTGCATTGCGGCAAAGTTCTCTATTTCCTCGACGGGAATGGAGAAACTTGCCTTGTCGAGTTCCTCGACAGCCTAACAAGGAACTCGACGAGGAAAACGATGTGTTTCGCCCGTCGAGTTCCTCGGTCGTGTGTACGAGGCTTTAGAATAGCAAAATTTGCTCCACATTATTCCCCGCTTTGTTGTCGCAGCTGTGGCGATCCGGGAACACATTTACAAATTTTCTGGGAGTGCCCTGTTACAAAAAATAACTGGAAAGAAATATTCCTCATGATTTCAGCAGTTTTCAAGAAATCCATTACTCCTGATCCGTCTACCGCACTCCTAAATTTAAAACCGGATTGTATTTCCTATGCTCAATTTAAACTGTTCCTACAAATCACCACAGCCGCAAAGCAAACCATCTCCAAAGCTTGGAAAACAGCTACGCTTCTAGCTTCTGAAACCAGAAATAGAGTACACCAAGCCATGCTCCACTCAAAATCAGAAGCCAAAACCAATGATTCCATAGACATATATGAAACAATATGGAACCCATGGGCGACCTATACTATCTCATCTAACCCAGATGATTCTCTATTGAGACCTTGGTAAGATATTGTAAGCCAGTAACATTCTGGATACAGTCCATCACTATTGTTACTGGCCCAGATTCAGGTAGCTTTGCGCTTTTTTTACGGAGGCGCAGCGCACCGTTTTGCCGCTGCGCCTCCGTAAATTACCTGCGCTACGCTCAATTCACGGAGCAGTAGCTCCGTAAATTGCGTGTGTGCACCGGAAAACTGCCGGCGTAAGCGCGCGCAATTTAAATGATCCCATAGGGGGCGTGGATCATTTAAATTAGGCACGTTCCCACGCCGAGCGTAGTGCGCATGCTCGGTCGGGAAACTTTCCCGACGTGCATTGCGGCAAATGACGTCGTAAGGAAGTCATTTGCTTCAAAGTGAACATGAATGGCGTCCAGCGCCATTCACGATTCACTTACGCAAACGACGTAAAATGTAAACTTTGCGACGCGGGAACGACGGGTATACGTAGCATTGGCTGCCCCTGCTATTAGCAGGAGCAGCCTTACGCGAAACCCGACGAACGGAAACGACGTAAACTGCGTACGCAGGGCTCGCGTAGGGTAGTGAATCGGCGTTAGTATACAATTTGCATACTATACGCTGACCACTACCGGAACGCCACCTAGCGGCCTGCATAAGAATGCAGCCTAAGATATGACGGCATAAGGAGGCTTATGCCAGTCATATCTTAGGCTGCAGTCGGCGTATCGAGGTTCCTGAATCAGGAGCATTCGATACGCCGGCGCAAGTAAGCAATTGCGCTGCGTAACTATGGTTACGCAGACGCAATTGCTCTTTGAATCTACCCCACTATCTCTATTATGTAACGATCCCGGAGCCTTTCCTCTATCCTGTACTCCCTTTCCTATCCTATTGTTTTCATCACTTTCCGTTTTTTATACTCCACATCCTGTCCTATTTCTCATAGGATCTACAAATATTTATTAGATTATTCTATGTTTCAAATACTCTCTTATTACATGATACCATTTTTCTTTTTCTGTAATCTTTTATTGCCAATTGTATCTACTGTTTTCTCTTTACTTTAAACCCAATAAACAAATTTGACAACAAATATTAATTTTCACAAAGTCTGTTGCCTCAGTGTTTTAGATCTTCATGTGAGGCCCCGTACACACGTCCGAGAAACTCGACGGGCAAAACACATCGCTTTGCTCGTCGAGTTCCTTGTGAAGCCGCCGAGGATCTCGGCGAGCCAACTTTTCCCATTGACTAACGAGGAAATAGAGAACATGTTCTCTATTTGGCCCGACGAGATCCTCGTCGGTTTCCTCGGCGATAAGTGTACACACGACCGGTTTTCTCTGCAGAATACGTCTCCCATCGAGTTTCTGGCTGAATTCTGCCGAGAAAACCGGTCGTGTGTATGGGGCCTCAGATGTTACTATGTGTATACTGAAGTATAATTACAAGCATTTCATAAGTGTCAAAGGCTTTTATTGACAATTACATTAAGTTTTTGAGTCAATATTTGCAGTGTTGACCCTTCTTTTTCAAGACCTCTGCAATTGGCCCTGGAATGCTGTCAATCACCTTCTTTGCCACCTTCTTTGACTGATGGCAACCCATTCTTCTATAATCAGTGCTTGTAGTCTGTGAGAAAAAATATATATATATATATTTTGTTTACCCGCCTCTTAACCACTTCCATTGTGAAATGACGGCGGCAGGAACCCCTCGCCGATCCGAGTGGACGTCATATGACGTCCTGTATTCCCGGCGATCTAGGGCGCGCCCGCGGCAGCGCTCGTGACCCGGCGCGGGTGCCCGGCAGCCGCGATTGTAAACACACAGATCCACCTCCTGTCAGAGGTGAGGAGACCGATGCTGCGTTCCCAGTACAGAGGAACACACATCGGTCTCCTCCCCTTGAGAGTCCCCTCCCCCCTACAGTTAGAACACACCTTAGGGAACATATTAACCCCTTCAACGCCCCCTAGTGGTTAACCCCTTCCCTGCCAGTCACATTTACACAGTAATCAATGCATATGTATAGCATTAATCGCTGTATAAATGTGAATGGTCCCAAAAACGTGTCAAAAGTGTCCGATGTGTTCGCCGCAATGTCACGGTCACAGTAAAAAAAATCACAAAAATTAATAAAATAAAAATGCCATAAATCTATCACCTATTTTGTAGAAGCTATAACTTTTGCGCAAACCAATCAATATACGATTATTGCGATTTTTTTACCAAAAATATGTAGAAGAATACGTATCGGCCTAAACTGAGAATTTTTTTTTTTTTTTTTTTTTAAATTGTGATATTTATTAACCACTTCCATACAGGGCACGTATACACCTTCCCGCCCAAGCCAATTTTCAGCTTTCAGCACTGTCGCACTTTGAATGGTAATTGTGCGGTCATGCTACACTGTACCCAAACAAAATTGGCGTCCTTTTCCCCCCACAAATAGAGCTTTCTTTTGGTGGTATTTGATCACCTCTGCGATTTTTTTTTGCGCAACAACTAAAAAAAGACTGAAAATGTTGAAAAAAAATAAGTTTTTATTTTTTTCTGTTAATTTTTTTGTAAATAAGTAAGTTTTCTCTTTCAATTACGGGCACTGATATGGCGGCACTGATGGGCACCGATGAGGTAGTACTGACGGGCACAGATTAGGTGGCACTGATTGGCGGCGCTTGTATGCGGCACTGATGGGCACACATAGGCGGCACTGATGGGCACACATAGGCGGCACTGATGGGCACACATAGGCGGCACTGATGGGCACACATGGGCGGCACTGATGGGCACTCATGGGCGGCACTGGGCACTCATAGGCGGCACTTATGGGTGGCACTGATGGCTAGTTATGGGTGGCACAGATGGGCACTGATAGGTGGGCACTGGGCATGGATGGGCACTGTAGGGTGGCACTGATGGACACTGTAGGGTGGCACTGATGGACAATGTGGGGTGGCACTGATGGACACTGGGGCGGCACTGATTTACCTAAGTTGCCAGTCAGTGCCCATTTGTGGGCACTGATTGGCATCTTTTTTTTTTAATGCTTTTTTTTTTTTTTTTTTTACAGCCTTTTTTTTTATATGCCCTTCCCTGGTGGTCCAGGGTGGGCTTCCCTGGTGGTCCATGTGGCGATCCGAGGGGGGGCTGCACTGATAAACGATCATCGCGAACCCCCCCTGTCAGGAGAGCCGCCGATAGGCTCTCCTCTACTCGCGTCTGTCAGACGCGAGTGAGGAAGAGCCATCAACGGCTCTTCCTGTTTGATTGGACACGGCTGATCACGTGGTAAAGAGTCTCCGTGAGAGACTCTTTACCGAGATCGGTGTTGCGGGGTGTCAGACTGACACCCCGCAACAACGATCGCCGCGATGCGCGCCCCCGGGGGCGCGCAGCGGCTCAGAATCCTGAGGACGTCATATGACGTCCGGTCAGGATTCTACAACCACTTTGCCGCCGTCAATCTGTCATTGGCGGGCAGCAAGTGGTTAAATAAAAAAGTAAAAAATATTGTGTTTCTTTAAAAAAAATTCGCTCTTCTTTTGATTATAGCGCAAAAAATAAAAACCGCAGAGATGATCAAATACCACCAAACGAAAGCTCTATTTGTGGGGGGGGAAAACATAAAGATTTAGTTTGGGTACAGTGTTGCATGACCACGCAGGAAGGGGGTGAAAATGCCCTGTATGGAAGGGGTTAAAGCGGTTGCAGAGTCTTTTTTTTTAACTTTTACCTACAGGTAAGCCTTATTATAAAACCTTTAAAACCTTTACGGTTTAGGAGATATTCCCCTTGCAATGAGCCGCTGAATGCAGCGGCGCATGCGCACAGGGGATACTCGGCTTAAAGTGGATGTAAACCCGAATTTTTTTTTTTATGTCACAATGTAGGGTATACGATTTCCTATCATCTGTGCCCAGTCTTGCCACACAGAGTTAATCCAGCTCTGAGCAATCCTTTTTTATTGCAATACATTGCATGAATCCATGTATTGCCACTGCGGCCGACTATTTAGATGGCCAGCCCCCTGGCGAGCGCCGGCCATCTGAATAACAGCAGCTGGTTGGCTGTGGAAGTGCCTATCAGAGCCAGCGGCCAGTGGTGGCTACAATTGCTGGGCACAGTGGCGACAATTGCTGGGCACAGTGGCGACAATTGCTGGGCACAGTGGTGACAATTGCTGGGCACAGTGGCGATAATTGATGGGCACAGTGGCGACAATTGCTGGGCACAGTGGCGACAATTGCTGGGCACAGTGGCGACAATTGCTGGCACAGTGGTGACAATTGCTGGGCACAGTGGCTACAATATTGCTGGGCACAGTGGCGAAAATTGCTGGGCACAGTGGCGAAAATTGCTGGGCACAGTGGCTACAATTGCTGGGCACAGTGGCTACAATTGCTGGGCACAGTGGCTACAATTGCTGGGCACAGTGGTGACAATTGATGGCACAGTGGTGACAATTGATGGCACAGTGGCGACAATTGATGGCACAGTGGCGACAATTGATGGCACAGTGGCGACAATTGATGGCACAGTGGCGACAATTGATGGCACAGTGGCAACAATTGCTGGGCACAGTGGCGACAATTGATGGGCACAGTGGCGACAATTGCTGGCACAGTGGTGACAATTGATGGCACAGTGGCTGCGTTTGATGGCATTGCATAGTGGTGACAATTGCTGGGCACAGTGGTGACAATTGATGGCACAGTGGTAACAATTGATGGCACAGTGGTAACAATTGATGGCACAGTGGCTGTGTTTGATGGCATGGCACAGTGGCTGCATTTGAAGGCATGGCACAGTGGCGACAATTGATGGCACTGTGGTGACAATTGATGGCACAGTGGCGACAATTGATGGCACAGTGGTGACAATTGATGGCACAACGGCTGCATTTGATGGGCACAGTGGCTGCATTTGATGGGCACAGTGGCTGCATTTGATGATCACAGTGGCTGCCTTTGATGGGCACAGTGGTTGCAATTGATGGGCACAGTAGCTGCGTTTGATGGGCACAGTGAGGCTGCAATTGTTTTGTTTTTTCGTTTGTTTGCGCCCCCCCAAAACATTTTGAGCACCAGCCGCCACTGGCTACAGGAGATGGTCAAAGACTAGGGACATGCTCCATAAGATGGTCAGCATCTGGGGACATGCTACAGAAGCTTTACAGAGACTACAGACATACTACACGAGATATAGCGAGACTTGGGACATACTACAGGAAATGAACAGAGACTAGGAACATTCTACAATAGATAACCAGACATACTACAGGAAATGGTCAGAGACAGGAGATGTTTAGAGAGTGTGGACATACTAAAAGGACATGGTCAGGAATATCCCCACATTTGATACATCCCCCAGCAGGACTCAGAAAAAAAATCTGAAAAAAAACTATATTACAAAAAAGCAAGAAGGCTGACGTTGCGCTAGCAATAAAGAAATTAAGGGCCAAATCCTCAAAAGAGATACGATGGAGTAACTGCTGTTACTCAGTCGTATCCCTGGTCCTAACTATGGAACTGATCCACAGAATCAGTTTCCCATAGTTAGGACGAAGATCCGACATGTGTAACTGAATTACACTGTCGGATCTTAAGGATGCAATTCTAGGCCGGCCGCTAGGTGGCGAGGCCATTGCGGTCGGCGTAGAATATGCAAATGACCAGTTACGGCGATCCACGAACGCTCCGACGGGCCCGTCGCTCTAAATCTACGTCGTTTACATCAAGTTCCGCCGCGTAAAACTAGGGCTGAGCCCTAGTTGTCTTAAGCCATGTTAAGTATGGCCGTCGTTCCCGCGTCAAATTTTAAATTCTACGTCGTTTGCGTAAGACGTCCGTGAATGGCGCTGGACGCCATTTACGTTAAGGTCTAAGCAAATGACGTCGGAGCGGCATCAGTTAGCGCAATGCACGTCGGGTAAGTTACCCGACGGAGCATGCGCAGTACGTCCGGCGCGGGAGCGCGCCTAATTTAAATGGGACTCGCCCATTTGAATAGGAACGCCTTGCGCCGGACGGATTTAAGTTACAGCGCCGCAAAGTTCCAGGTAAGTGCTTTGTGGATCGGCACCTAACTTGGGAATTTTGCGGCGGAGTAACTTAAATCCGAAAAGTTACGTTGCGCCGCGGCTTTGTGGATTACCCCCTAAGTGAATAAATAATAATAAATGTTATGAACTGTGAGCTGCTAGCACTAAAAAGTTGCGTACACCAACTCAATACAAAATAGAAAAAACAAAAGAAGTGCAGCGCTAATATATGATATGCATAATAAAAAGATACATAAATTCTGAAAATATATGTGATTAAGAACTCATCCCAAAACAAAGAAAAAGAAAAAAAACAAAACTATATTAGCCAGATTCTTAAAGACTTACGACGGCGTATCAGTAGATACGCCGTCGTAAGTCCGAATCCGCGCCATCGTATTTTTAAGCGTATTCTAAAACTGAGATACGCTTCTCTGTTGCTAAGATAGGACCGGCGTAAGTCTCCTATGCCGTCGTATCTTAGCTGCATATTTACGCTGGCCGCTAGGGGCGTGTACGTTGATTTACGCCTAGAATATGTAAATGAGCAAGATACGCCTATTCATGAACGTACTTGCGCCCGATACGCTGTTTACGTAAGGCGTTTTTCAGGCGTAAAGATAAACCACCAAAAAGATGGCGCAGCCCATGCAAGGTATGCATGTCGGAACAGCCGTCAAATTTTACGTTGTTTACGTAAGCGTACATGAATGGGGCTGGGCGTGGGTTACGTTCACATCGAAAGCAAGGTGTATTTGCGACGTGATTCTGAGCATGTGCGCGCATGCGCCGTACCAACTGCCCTCATTTACATGGGGTCACGGGTAATTTACATGGAGCACGCCCCCTACCTGCCTATTTTGAATTAGGCGGGGTTACGCCGGGCCATTTGCGCTACGCCGAAGTAACTTAGGAGGCAAGTGCTTTGTGAATAGTGGCCCAGATTCAGAAAGCAATTGCGCCTGTGTAACCATAGGTTACACGGCGCAATTGCTGACTTGCTCCGGTGTAACGAGTGCTCCTGATTCAGGAACCTTGTTACACCGGCTGCAGTCTAAAATCTGCGCGGCATAAGGCTCTTATGCCTCGCAGATTTTAGGCTGCATTCTTGCGGGGGCCGCTAGGGGGCGCTCCCATTGTGTATCAGCGTGTAGTATGCAAATTGCATACTACCACTGATTCAGTACTGATTCAGTACGGCTACTTTAGCGCAAGGCTGCCCCTTCTAATAGTAGGGGCAGCCAATGCCAAAGTTCCCGCGCCGTGAAATTTGAATTTCACGGCGTTTGCGTAAGTGAAACGTGAATGGCGCTGGACGCCATTCACGTTCACTTAGAAGCAAATGACGTCCTTGCGACGTCATTTGCCGCAATGCACGTCGGGAAAGTTTCCCGACGGAGCATGCGCTCTACGCTCGGCGCGGGAGCACGCCTAATTTAAATGATTCCCGCCCCCGGCGGGATCATTTAAATTGCGCGGGCTTACGCCGGGCAAGTTTGCCGGCGCGCCCTCGCAATTTACGGAGCTACTGCTCCGTGAATCGAGGGCAGCGCAAAGTATTGGCGCGGGCGCAGGGCAAAATCGTTGCTCTGTGCCCGCGCAAATATAGCGCAAGCTATGCTGAATCTGGGCCACAGTACTTGCCTCACTTTGTTACGTCGGCGTAGTGCAAATGGGATGCGCTACGCCGGCATAAAGATACACGGCTCTACGTGAATCTGGCCATATATGTTTATATGTTCCTTAACCCCCAGAGGAGGATTTTGGGAGGGGGGTTGTGGGGGAGAAGACATTTACAAATTGTGTGAATTCTCTGCCCATTATTGGATGCAATGCTCCAATGAGACTCCTCACTAAAATATTTTGAGAGCCGAAAATTCTAGTTCCCCGATAAATACTGCACTTGGCCAACACATCTATAGTTTGATAGAAAACACAATGTAAAGTCATTCAGGGAATCTTTATAGAAGATGATAACTTCAGGGGACACATGCAATCTCTTAAGCACTTTGGAGTTTCCAATAAATTATTTACAGAGACGGAGGAATTACTTATTGCTGCCAAATCTCCTGAAATAATTACTGTCTCCTAACTGTAAACTGATACAGACAGAAACAGATCTGCCTTACATATTCAGCAAACAAAAGTAATATCTTCTTCTAAGAGGATTGTTTGTTCAAGGATGCCGGATGCCCTATTTTCCCATTAAAGCTCAGCTCCAGCCAAAACTTTTTATTGAGATTTGGCTACAGTGTGAAAGGGTTAAAATGACTGTCATGTTTCAATCGCGTCTGTGTCCTGGTTAATAGGAATACATTTTGTTTAGGGCTGTGGAAATTAAAGATTAATTCCTCGATTAATCGTACATTTTTTTGATCGATCAAAATACACCTTGATCGGTAATAGTGGTGCAATGAATCGTAAACCGTAAATGATCCGTGATACGAACGGGTCACAAAATGTGGATCGGCACACCACGTGATCCGCGGAGCTCCGCTGCTACCTCGGCCATAGGAAAGGCCGCGGCTTTCGCCTAGCTCCCGGAGCGGCAGCCATCTTGATCCACCCGGCGGCGGCCTAGGTGAGCCTAGAGCGGCGTGCTGACGTCGTCACTTGGCCTCAACTGCTCGTGTTCGGCCGGCTTCTCTGGTAAGACTAAGCAAGCACTAATCTTCTTATACAGTGGGGGAGATGTGGACCATATTACAGTGGGGAGATGTCTGTGGATATTACAGTGGGGGAGATGTCTGTGGATATTACAGTGGGGGGAGATGTCTGTGGATATTACAGTGGGGGAGAAGTCTGTGGATATTACAGTGGGGGAGATGTCTGTGGATATTACAGTGGGGGAGATGTCTGTGGATATTACAGTGGGGGGAGATGTCTGTGGATATTACAGTGGGGTGGATGTCTGTGAATATAACAGTGGGGGGAGATGTCTGTGGATATTACAGTGGGGAGATGTCTGTGTATATTACAGTTGGGAGATGTCTATGGATATTACAGTGGGGGAGATGTCTGTGGATATTACAGTGGGGGAGATGTCTATGGATATTACAGTGGGGGAGATGTCTATGGATATTACAGTGGGGGGAGATGTCTGTGGATATTACAGTGGGGGAGAAGTCTGTGGATATTACAGTGGAGGAGATGTCTGTGGATATTACAGTGGGGGGGAGATGTCTGTGGATATTACAGTGGGGGGGAGATGTCTGTGTATATTACAGTTGGGAGATGTCTATGGATATTACAGTGGGGGGGAGATGTCTGTGGATATTACAGTGGGGGAGATGTCTATGGATATTACAGTGGGGGAGATGTCTATGGATATTACAGTGGGGGGAGATGTCTGTGGATATTACAGTGGGGGAGAAGTCTGTGGATATTACAGTGGGGGAGATGTCTGTGGATATTACAGTGGGGAGATGTCTGTGTATATTACAGTGGGGGAGATGTCTGTGGATATTACAGTGGGGGAGATGTCTGTGGATATTACAATGGGGGAGATGTCTGTGGATATTACAGTGGGGGGGAGATGTCTGTGGATATTACAGTGGGGAGATGTCTGTGTATATTACAGTGGGGGAGATGTCTGTGGATATTACAGTGGGGGGAGATGTCTGTGGATATTACAGTGGGGGGGATGTCTGTGAACATAACAGTGGGGGGAGATGTCTGTGGATATTACAGTGGGGGGATGTCTGTTGATATTACAGTGGGGGAGAGGTCTGTGGATATTACAGTGGGGGAGATGTATGTGGATATTACAGGGGGGAGATGTCTGTGGATATTACAGTGGGGGGAGATGTCTGTGGATATTACAGTGGGGGGATGTATGTGGATATTACAGTGGGGGAGATGTCTTTGGACATTACAGTGAGGGAGATGTCTGTGGATATTACAGTGGGGGGAGATGTCTGTGGATATTACAGTGGGGGGGGAGATGTCTGTGGATATTACATTGGGGGGGAGATGTCTGTGGATATTACAGTGGGGGGAGATGTCTGTGGATATTACAGTGGGGGAGATGTCTGTGGATATTACAGTGGGGACATGTCTGTGGATATTACAGTGGGGACATGTCTGTGGATATTACAGTGGGGAGATGTCTGTGGGTATTACAGTGGGGAGATGTCTGTGGATATTACAGTGGGGAGATGTCTGGATATTACAGTGGGGAGATGTCTGTGGATATTACAGTGGGGGGAGATGTCTGTGGATATTACAGTGGGGGGAGATGTCTGTGGATATTACAGTGGGGGAGAAGTCTGTGGATATTACAGTGGGGAGATGTCTGTGGATATTATAGTGGGGAGATGTCTGTGGTTATTACAGTGGGGGAGATGTATGTGGTTATTACAGTGGGGGAGATGTATGTGGATATTACAGGGGGGAGATGTCTGTGGATATTACAGTGGGGGGAGATGTCTGTGGATATTACAGTGGGGAGATGTATGTGGATATTACAGTGGGGGAGATGTCTGTGGATATTACAGTGGGGGAGATGTCTTTGGATATTACAGTGAGGGAGATGTCTGTGGATATTACAGTGGGGGGGAGATGTCTGTGGATATTACAGTGGGGGGAGATGTCTGTGGATATTACAGTGGAGGGGAGATGTCTGTGGATATTACAGTGGGGGGGGAGATGTCTGTGGATTTTACAGTGGGGGGGAGATGTCTGTGGATATTACAGTGGGGGGGGAGATGTCTGTGGATATTACAGTGGGGGGAGATGTCTGTGGATATTACAGTGGGGGAGATGTCTGTGGATATTACAGTGGGGAGATGTCTGTGGATATTACAGTGGGGAAATGTCTGTGGATATTACAGTGGGGAGATGTCTGGATATTACAGTGGGGAGATGTCTGTGGATATTACAGTGGGGGAGATGTCTGTGGATATTACAGTGGGGGGAGATGTATGTGGATATTACAGTGGTGGAGAAGTCTGTGGATATTACAGTGGGGAGATGTCTGTTGATATTACAGTAGGGGAGATGTCTGTGGATATTACAGTGGGGGAGATGTCTGTGGATATTACAGTGGGGGAGATGTCTGTGGATATTACAGTGGGGAGATGTCTGTGGATATTACAGTGGGGAGATGTCTGTGGATATTACAGTGGGGGGAGATGTCTGTGGATATTACAGTGGGGAGATGTCTGTGGATATTACAGTGGGGGAGATGTCTGTGGATATTACAGTGGGGGAGATGTCTGTGGATATTACAGTGGGGGAGATGTCTGTGGATATTACAGTGGGGACTATATATGGTGGTGATCCGAAAAATGTATGCGCGTTATAATTAATCGAAATTAGTCGATTAATCAATTTAAAAAAATCGATTAATCGAACACGAAATTTTTAATCAGTAAAAGCCCTACTTTTGTTGAGTCCTCAGGATTGGAAGTGAAGTGTTCAGACAGCAATAAGAAGTAGGTGAAGCAACAATAATAAGAATTGATGAGTCTATCAAGTCTTTATTGAAGAGATACTGCATTCCCCCTTTGTTTGGCTCTGTTGGCCCCATTCTGGTGGCACCATTTTGGTATTTTCCATGTGCACAGGTGTACAGGCTCTTCTCGGCCTATGGGTCACACATGCGCATACACTGGGATTTTTCTGTGCGTGCACAAACACGGCAGTTTTGGCACTTCCATAACAGCCCCATCTTCTCACATGTACAGGAAAACCATGGTAATGACTAAGCGCTGATATTTGCACGAAACGCGTCTACCACTTTGTCCCCTGCTCCATCTGTCAACCACTTGTCATTTGAAGCTTCAATAAATGGATTTTTGGAAGTGCAGCCGTCCGGAATTTTTTCTTCACATTACAGTAAAACCATAGCGTGCACTTGGATGGAGGATGTGTGGCTTGAAAGTGACCTTTGCAGCCATATTTCTTGACCTTTGAAGTTAAGCCTCCTGACCTTTGTCCTTCAAGGGAAAACCCTAATCCTAATAATAACAATAACCATAATATAAAGTGAAAGTTTGCTATAAAGAATGATATCTAACACATTTCAGGGGTCACCAAATTGTCCTTCTTCAGGGCTAGAAAGCCCTGATTCATACCGAACACATATGTGTCATACATGGTTTTCTTTTAAAATTGAACCAGGAGCAAGTAACACATTTGTTAATTAATTAAACAAGGTTAAAATGACCTCAAACTTCTAGATCAACAAGATCAGTAGATCATGGGGATAGATAGATAGATAGATAGATAGATAGATAGATAGATAGATAGATAGATAGATAGATAGATAGATAGATAGATAGATAGATAGCATTAGAACCCAAAGCTCTGCGACATATCTGCACAAGCCAGTGCCATTCTCACCTAGGTGAATTAACACATTTGGAACCTAATTAAACAAAAATAAAATGACCTCAGATTTCTAGATCAACAAGATAACTAGATCAGGCCTCAAAATGTCAAGTCCTGAGCTACTAGCCAGGCCTTAAGAGTTACTCGCCACCTGTTGCCCCACCCAAACCCTACCTTGCCCCGCCCCTTAAACACGCCCTTGTAAATGATCTCATGAAATAACACTGTTAAATGTTTTATTCAGTATTAAGTTACAAAAATACATAATGCCTCCGATTCCGTCCCCCTGCCCCCATTCTATCATATCTATGCCTCCAATTCCACCCCCCTCCCCCATTCTATCATACCTATGCCTACAATTTTGTCCCCCTGCCCCCATTCTATCATATCTATGCCTCCAATTCCGCCCCCCTCCCCCATTCTATCATACCTATGCCTCCAATTCCGTCCCCCTCCCCCCATTCTATCATATCTATGCCTCCAATTCCGCCCCCCTCCTCCATTCTATCATATCTATGCCTCCAATTCCGCCCCCCTCCCCCATTCTATCATACCTATGCCTCCAATTCCGACCCCCTGCCCCCATTCTATCATATCTATGCCTCCAATTCTGCCCCCCTTCCCCATTCTATCATACCTATGCCTCAAATTCCGTCCCCCTGCCCCCATTCTATCATTCCTATTCCTCCGGTGAGTACAGGCATTTTTTTTTTAAACTGTAAAATTAGGGGGTCCTCTTATATGCCCAGTCGCCTTATACACCGGCAAATATGGGTAGATAGATATCATTAGATATATTAGATAGAGTAGATAGAATTGATGATAGATAGACAGATAGATAGATAGATAGATAGATAGATAGAAATAGATCAAAGAAGCCAGAGTAATGCCACGTACACACGACCGTTTTTCATGGAAAAAAACAACGTTTTTCTCGACGTGATTCCTCTCAAGCCGGCCTTGCCTTCACACTTAATAAAAAATGCTCGAGCAAAGCGCGGTGACATACAACACGTACAACGGCACTATAAATGGGAAGTTTCATTCGAAAGGCTGATTATGCAAATTTCCCTTCTCATAACTTGCTTCTGAGCATGTGCGTTTTTCCCCCGTCGTTAAAGCCTACACACGACGTGAAAAACAACGAGAAAAAATAAAGCAGGTTCTAAATTTTTAAAGCCCATTTTTCTTGTCATGAAAAACGGTCGTGTGTACGCGGCATAAGTTTCAATGCTATCCGTTAATTAACACACCCCAGCTTCTTTTCTGCGTTTTAAGTCAGTGTGAGGACAATTATGATGAGAGGTGTGGCTGCTACTCAGCTCTGTCAGCATTGGGCAACTGCAGTGCGAGATCAGGAAGCAGCATTTTCTTTAATTGAAAGTAAAGGGTATTTTAAGGCATTTACTAGCAGAAACATACCGTATTTATCGGGGTATACCGCGCGCCGGCTTATAACGCACTTCCCAAACTTAGAAAGGTAGCTTAAGGAAAAAAATAAAAACTTACATTTTGCCCTGCGTCCATCGGCGGCCTTGTCCAGCATCCGTCCAGCCTTGTGGGTGTCCGTCTGCGGCTTTGGAGGTGTGCGTCTGCGGCTTCCTCGCGGGGTCCGTCCAGCGTTGTGAGTGTCCGTTTTTGGATTTGGCGCCTTTCCTGAGCCGAGAGGAGCCGGATTTCCTGTGTGTTCGGCTCCTCTCGCGTGGCTGCGGGCGGAGCCGAGTGTGGCCTAGCCGAGTGCAAAGTACACTCGGCTCGGCTCTAGGCTGCGGCTCTCGGCTTGTCTCGGCTCCTCTCGCGTGGCTGCAGGCGGAGCCGAGCCTAGCCGAGTGTGCAGTACACTCAGCCTGGGAACAGCAGTATCGGCGTATATCGCGCACCCACGATTTTCCCCTGTATATGCTGATAAATACGGTACCTTGGTGACAAAAAAATTTAAGCCTGCATGCCTGGGCTAAGGGCAGATAGATTCCAGGAAGTAAATGCTACATGAAGCATCAGCCCTTACCCTAGAAATGCTGGGGGGGGGGGGGGGTTAAAGCGATTTCTTGACATATTAAAGCTTGGCTACATGAATGGATGGATGAGTTTGCTTTGAATGTTAAAAATGAATTCAATTACATTTTCAGTTTGTGGTGCTCAGATACAGTTTAGTTCCACTTTAAACTTTTTCAGTTATATATGTTTTTTTAAATCATCGCACTGTATATAACTGTCATGGATAAGTCAAAGCTGGGGTTCTTCTTTACATCCCCATTTCATTTCAGTCATTGGAATTCATCAAATACAAAGCGCCGCACAAAGCGACATGATATTGTTTGCAGAGTGCATGCATTCCTTTGTTTGCCGCCCAGATAGGCGGCAGTTCACGAGTCTCATCCACCCACACTCACATCTTTCCTTCCCTTTTCTTCTATTTTAACAATACGACTCCGGGAACTTTGCTGCAGCTAATCCCACTTAGCCATCTGTTCCTTTTCTGAAGAATTTATAAGTTCGCTTTGACCAGGTCTGCGCACAGCGGTTAACTGTTAAGAAGATAATGTTGTAATTTTTAGAGCTGATTGAAACAGCCTGGACCACATAGATGTCCTACAAAACTCTCTACTTTCAACTTTGAAGATGTGGAATGCCCCCATCTTTTTTTCTCTTCTGAAAGATAGCAATTTGTTGTTTTTTTTACCATCTACATCCTGGACTGAGATGACGGCCTATGCCGATCATTTTTCGAGTTCTAAAAAATGACGTTTTTCAGGCTCTAGAAAAAACGAAGTTTTTTTCAACCCGATCATTAAACCGGCCTTGCCTACACACGATCGTAAAAAAAAATGCTCTAGCAAAGCGTGGTGACGTACAACACGTACGACGGCACTATAAAGTGGAAGTTCCATGCGGATGGCGCCACCCTTTGGGCTGCTTTAGCTGATTTTTGTGTTAGTAAAAGACGATTTGCCCTTTTCTGTCTGTTACAGCGTGATGAATGTGCTTACTCCATTACGAATGGTAGTTTTACCAGAACAAGCGCTCCCATCTCATAACTTGCTTCTGAGCATGCGCAGGTTTTTCACGTCGTTAAAGCCCACACACACAACCATTTTTTACAACCCGAAAAACGACAACGTTAAAAACGTCGTTAAAAAATAGAGCATGTTCGAAAAAAAATTGCCCATTTTTGCCCATTTTTCAGAACCAATGTCATTTTTTAGAACCCGAAAAATGATGGTGTGTACGCGGCATTGGAGATGACATAATTATAAAAGTCCTGGTGACTGTGCGGTTCTTAGTTGTGTGTAGTACAGACCTCAGACCGGTCTTGCTATTTTGTCCCAAGTTCTATTCCCTATTGGGTGCACGGCAGCCAGGCACACAGCAGTTCCACAGTAATAAACAGTAAAGTTAGCCCAATTTGTTGTTATAATGTGAAAGATGATGTTACACCGAGTAAATAAAAACCTAACATGTCACGCTTTAATATTGCACACACTCATGGAATGGCGCCAAACTTCAGGACTTTAAAATCTCCATAGGCGACACTTTTTTTTTTTTTTTACAGGTTACCAGTTTAGAGTTACAGAGGAGGTCTAGTGCTAAAAGTATTGCTCTTGCTCTAATGCACGCGTCAATACCGCACATGTGTGGTTTGAACGGTGTTTATATATGTGGGCGGGACTTACATGTGTGTTTGCTTCTGAGTGCGAGCTACTAGGGACAGGGGCCTTTTAATTATTATTATTTATTTTTTTACGTAATAATTCAATAAGACCTCCCCTTCAGGCTGGAAAGCATGAGTTCAGGGGAAAAAAAACACAGAGCTCATCCTTTCAGCCGCGATTGCAGCTTTGCTTATGTTTCTGCATGTCTGCTGATCTGAGCATGCTCAGGGAAATTTTGATGTTGCTTTTTGTGGCTGAAAATCACTTGGATGTCTCTGAGCATGCACCCAATGAGGAGAGAGACTGAACTTTCTCCATGTGTTTTCAATTGCTTGACTAGCACAAGCGTGTTTATAGCAGTTGTCAGCTGCCCTGAGAGAGAGCGGTGTGTGTGTACGTGTGTGTGTGTGTACGTGTGTGTGTATGTGTGTGTGTATGGCTGGCAAGAATGTCTTTGCTAAACAGATATGTTTTTGAGCAATGTTTTTTTTGGCAATGTATGTTTTTTTAATGATGTTCACTTTGATTTATTTGTCTATGGTGCCTTATTTTGCTAAAGTTTTCTCAAGATGTTTTGACTAATGTTCCAATCCTGTCTGTAGGTCTATCCTGTTATTTCCAAAGCATAAACCATATGCTGTTTACTGTCTCAAATGTATATTTTTAGTTTTTATATTTATGTTTGTTTGTGTTTTTATGTTTAATTTTTTTGTTTTGTTTTCCTTGTTTTGTTGACCAATAAAATTACTTTCAAATTTTGAAGTTTGTTTGTTTTTTGTTACTTTTTCATGCTACAGATTTTGTCAGCTGCAGCTTTGTGTTCCTTTTCTTAAAATTGGCTTCACTTCCTGTCACACAGCTGAACAGGAAGTGAGGTTAAAACCCTACGGCCCCATACACACGATGGAATCCATCAGCGGATCGACGGATTTATCTGTTGATCCGCTGGAACGTACACACTAGCGCCCAAAAATCTCCGCGAACCAGAACGTATGCAACGTAAAACGTCACTATAAAGGGGAAGACCAAAGTCAACGGCGCCGCCCTCTGTTCCGCTTTTGCTAGTTCCGTGTGACCGCGTGCTAGTGAAGGTTTGGTTAGAGCCGATTCGTGCTTTTCATTCTCCGCGTTTTGACAGTAGGTATTCTCGGGTTCAGTGCGTTTGCTTGCGGGTTTGCAGTTGGCATTCGGGCACAGGCTTTCAGCACGTTTCCGCGTACTGTGCGCTCGTATCTGTGTGTCGTGCGGGCTTAGCAGGTTTTTTTGTTTTTTCGAGTGCTTTCTGTTGGACTGTGTTCTTGACTGACCAGCCGGCCGGTTTAAATCCATGATGGAGCAGCAGCGTCGATTCTCGCGAATTGGTGCTGGTTATGGGATTGCTAATGGACAGGCTCAGCGAATCAGTTGTTTGGCCAGGAACAGTGGGAGGAGGCGTTTCTGGGCCAAGAATTGGTTGCGCCAGCGTGACCAGTTTTCTCATATGCCTCTGCTTAGGGAACTCCAGGAGAATAATCCGGATGATTTTCGGAATTTTCTCCGCATGACGGACCCCGTATTCAACCGTCTGCTGGAACTTCTGTCCCCCTATATCACGAGGCAGGACACTGTGATGCGCGATGCCATCACGGCCGAGCAGAGGCTTATTGCCACGTTGCGGTACCTGGCGACTGGGAGGAGCCTGCAGGACCTCAAGTTCTCGACAGGCATCTCTCCCCAGTCACTTGGGGTCATCATACCGGAGACGTGTACTGCCATCATACATGTTCTGCAGGAGGAGTATCTTAAGGTAAGTTCCCTAATTTGAACAACACAATTTTGTTTTTTTAAATGTGTGAGAAAATTTTTTTTTTTTTCTTCCCCAATAACCATGAGATTGTAATCTGCTGTGTGTGGGATGTTCCCTTTTCTCCCCAGGCATGTTGTTAACCTTTACATGTTTGTTTTGGGCCTAGCTGCATATTTTGTCCTTACCCACCATAAACCTGTCCAGCATGCTTTCCTAGGCCCAAACCCACCTAGCCTAAATTCTCGGTTATTTTTAGGATAATCAATTGTAGCTCTAACCCCCCCCCCCCCCCCCCCAAAATAGTTTCTTGCTCTATCATCAGAGGGATGTGGAGTCTGATAATTAAGTGGGTCTATATTTTGCCAAAAAATAAAGCACTTCACAATGCTTGTGTGAAATGTGAATCCTGTTGTTGATGTTGCACAATGATGGTTTTTCGATTATGTTTGCAATGTTTATGTGCCAAAGTAGTAAATCTCATTTTTTGTTTGTCCCCACAGCTACCCTCCACCCCACAGGAATGGCAGTCTGTGGCTTCCCAATTTGCCCAGCGTTGTGATTTTCCGAACTGCGGTGGAGCAATAGATGGGAAGCACGTCCGCATTGTGCCCCCACGCCACTCGGGGTCCTACTATTTTAACTACAAGGGTTATCATAGTATTGTGTTGATGGCGGTGGTGTCGGCACAGTATGAGTTTCTATATGTGGACGTGGGGAAGAACGGCCGGATGTCAGATGGGGGAGTGTTCTCACGGACTGAATTCTACGATCGTCTCCAAACTGGTGATCTGGCACTGCCACCAGATGAAGACAATGTGGAAGGACTTCCGTTTGTGTTCCTAGCGGACGAGGCTTTCGGGCTTGGACCTCACCTAATGCGGCCTTTTCCCCAGAGGACCCTCACCTCAGAGAGGAGTGTGTTTAATTATCGGTTGTCCAGGGCTCGGAGGGTAGTCGAGAATGCCTTTGGGAACCTCAGCAACCGGTTCCGCCTGTTCCTGACATCGATACATTTGGCGGAATATAAATTGAACACCGTTGTATTTGCCTGCTGCATTTTGCACCACTTTTTACGCAGGCATTCCCAGACGTACCTATCCGACAGCGTTTCTGAGGCAAGACTACTCTCAGATCCTCTCCCTGGGCTGGTCACTGGTCGCGCTGGCACTGGCACCCCATCAGCTCGTGAGGTACGCGACAAATATGTTGAGTACTTCATGGGTCGGGGGGCCATTGCTATACCAGATCATATTTCTTTCTAATTTGGCCCCCCAAAGAAAGGAATATTCACAGAAATAATAAATAATTAGACCATTGGACTTTATACAGTTGTTTGTCATTCCTGCTTTTTGTATTTTTTTCTGTCTTCCTGGTTAGCCCAAAAAATAGTGCACTTCTAGTGTCAAATGTAGGGTTCAGGTTTTAGTAAATAAACACAATTGCACATTATTCACTCATCTCCAAACTGGGTATTCAGCATCTTAAATAATCAAGCCACTCCTTGTAATGTTTTAAAACCAACTTTTTTTATTGTCAGCTTTTTTCTAGTTTTTTGGCAAAAGGTTTTTTTTTTGCTCTTAAACATGCCAACATTTTTACGTTTCACGTTGATTAGTTATTTTTTAGTTTTTTAGTAAGTATCCTTTTTTTTTTTTTTGGGTTCCAAACAATTTCTTCAATATTTTTTGTCGTAATTGTGTCTAAAAATATATTCAAAATTTTTTAAACATATTTGTTCACCAAATAATCGGTATTATTTTTTTTTGGGAAATATTTTATAACAATTTTTTTTTTTTTTTTTTTTTTTTTTTTTGGGTGTTGTGTTTTTTGGAAATCAATTAAAAATATTGATCATATTTTTGGGATCGATGTGTTAACCAATCTTTTTTTTGTTTTTTTGGTTTAATTTTTTTTATTTTTTTACATTATTTTTTTTAATTTTTGTTTACTTTTTCTGTTTTGTATGGCTTGTTGAATGGAAGCCATTTTTAAACTATACAATAGAAAACATGTCCCAAAAAATACAAACCCAAATGTGTCACTTTTGCATTCCCAAAAACAGTCATGGTGTGAGGTCACACCGGAACACGCCAAAATTTGAAGATGCACACATTCAGTGCTTTTCGCCAAATGTCAGTTATACCACAACAAAAGACTTTAAAAAGGCGACATGTGCTATCTGCCATCATGGGTGAACAATGTCTGGGTTTTGTGGGAGCAAACCTTTCCTCGAAAATTATTTAATAATCGAGGAGGGGGTTGTACCCACAAAGCACAGATATTCTATATTCTGTGATGGCAGATAGCACATGTTGACACACTGTGTGTGCATCTTCAAATTTTGGCGTGTTGCTGAGTCAGACATAAAAACAGGTTGGGGGATGGGCGGGGGGGGTTGGTTTAGTCTTTCACACGGCCCATCATGTCAATGATGTTCTTATAGTTTTGCTCTATAACCACCATTCTTTGCCGCATAGTGTCCAGCTCGGCACAGCAGTCGACTATTATATTGCGCACATTCTGTTCCATCTGAACCATCTGTTGCCGCATATTTTCCATTTCGCTGCTGCACTCCATTACTTGCTGGATTATAATTCCCGCACTTGCCCGAGAAAAATGGGGAACAGCATCTTCATCCCCTACAAAATTAGTAAAAAATATAAAATTAGACATTTGACCGGCCGAGATACATCTAGGGTTGCCAGCTCATCACTTTAAACCAGAACACATATTAATTACACAGGTTCTGTGGCTGATTAAAAGGTGGTAATTTTACTCACCTGGTGCCATATCAGCATTACATTAGCCACAGAACATGTGTAATCCATATGTGTTCTGGATTAAAGGGATGAGGTGGCAACCCTATCTACATCTGTTTTGCCCTATCAAGCTGGGATGACACTGACCTGATGTCGTGTTGATTTCCTCCTCCTCCACCACTTCTCCATCTTCAATAACTCCTCCTTCTTCTTCTTCCACCAATCCTCCATCTTCAAAATCAGCAAAATCTTCTTCTTCAATTTCATCTTCCTCCTCAACAACTACCAGATCTAAAATTACGCCATCATCCTCTCTTCCTTCCTCCTCCTCCTCAACATCCTCATCTCTTCCTTCCACCTCCTCCTCAACATCCTCATCTCTTCCTTCCACCTCCTCCTCAACATCCTCCTCTATTCCTTCCTCCTCCTCCACATGGCCAGATGGCAGATCCCGGGCATGTCTGGCCCTCTCTGCCTCCTCAAATTGCTGGCGTCTTCTTTCCCCTAGAAAAAAACAAAAAACAAAAG
Organism: Rana temporaria; assembly: GCF_905171775.1. NCBI lineage: Eukaryota > Metazoa > Chordata > Amphibia > Anura > Ranidae > Rana > Rana temporaria. Next base: position 403,605,074 of record NC_053493.1, on the reverse strand, counting down.
ATATTGTAGAGCATAAATCGCACACATTGCATAGAAGTTTAGAGGCTTTTTTAAAAAATATTTAGTTGTCTTATGAACACAAACCTATATTTTAGGATGACTTCTAGGCCAAGCTCTGATTAATTCCATTTTTAGCAAAGTGACACACATGGATGTCCCCCCCTTATAATTTAGAGCAGAGACCATCCAAATTTTCTGGTAAGATTTTGAGGGAGACACAGGTGCTATGGATTACAGATATGGAAACACCTGCTTAGTAGCACTGTTTGCATTTCCCATTCTTGGATTTAATTGTTCAATTAATAAATTTGACCACAATGTTTACAAACAATGTTTTTGGCAAGAGAGGCATGTCCAGGTGTGTTGTTCCTGGGCCAACATCGTATTTTTGCGAAGCAACCTGATGTGAACAAGGTTTCCTATTAACAGTCGTTGGCCAAGCAAATGAGATTTTGAGAAATACAATTATTTAAACATATTTTCAGAAGTACAACCAGGCCAAGGATACAGATGTAGAAATGTCCCTGACCAAACATTCAAAGAATAAAATTGTCCCCACCCCTCAAAACAAAAAATAACTTACGTTTTTTGAGTATTTTTTTTATTTTCTTTAGTTGATGTGGCTCACGAAGCTTTAAGTCGGACCACCGCTTCCGTAGCTGCTCCTTGGACCTTGCGATGCCAAACATCCTCTGCATTTTACGTGCCACCTTCTCCATAATTTTCCCCTTCCTGCGGTTGGGGGTCTTGTATGGGCCATATTGCCCATCATAGTCCTTCCTCCGCATAATGTCTACCAGCTCCACCATTTCGTCAAAGGACATATTAGTTGCCTTATAACGTTTAGGCCGGGATCGGGACGTTCCTGCCTCTGTCCCCTCACTTCTGGCCTGAGAGCTCCGTGCATGCTCGCCTGTCATCGCCATCTTTCATCCCCACAGAGATTAGGGGCGTGGAAATCTGGAAATGTCCCGTCATGGGCGGGGACCAGGGCGGCGGGTACTACATACGCGGAGTCTAGAGAATGAATAAGACGTGATTACGTAGGTTACGCGGAGATTATGCGCCCGTTTCTGCTCAGTTGCTTACGCGGAGATTAGTAAAACATTTGACTGCAGTAACACAGTTAACGCCAGATTTACAGAATTAACATTGAGTAGGGGGCATGACGAGGTGTCACGCACACGCGGAGTCTATAAAAGGGAACCGACGTGATTACGTTGCTTACGCGGAGATTTGTAGAACATTTGACAGCAGTAACACAGTTAACGCCAGATTTTGAGAATTAACATTGATTAGGGGGCATGGCAATGGTGACGATGTGTCACGCACACGCGGAGTCTTTTAAAGGGAACCGACGTGATTACGTTGCTTACGCGGAGATTTGTAGAACATTTGACAGCAGTAACACAGTTAACGCCAGATTTTGAGAATTAACATTGATTAGGGGGCATGGCAATGGTGACGATGTGTCACGCACACGCGGAGTCTATAAAAGGGAACCGACGTGATTACGTTGCTTACGCGGAGATTATTTCATTGAGCTGCACGAGGAGCTAGAGATAAGGTACAAACTTGAAACATGGGATCAGCAGAGGCCTAGAAACTTGAGAGCCATGGGATTGTGGTTTTGTCTGTTGTTTGCAGCCTTTTAACGCAAATTAGTATGTTTATTGTGTCCCCCCAAACTGAATTAAATTCTCACAATGCTTTTACACATCACTTAAATCTAGATGTGAAGAATGCTCTACCTAGTTTTACTTTTTGCCAGGTGTATTGTGATCATGCAAGTATTGTTCTGTGTTGGTTGGCCAGAGGTTATTAGGAAGTGTATTTAGATCTCCGGAATGATGAGTGGCAGGCTAAGTACACATTAAATACTGCCTTCATGAAAGGTCTCAATCTGTAAATTTGTGGATGGGTCTAGATTACACGTATTTAGCTAAATGATTTTAAAAAGGGTCTGCATGTGAACTAATTTTGGGTCACAACAATGGGGCGGAGCTGGCCAGCATTTTGGCTGCAGGAGACACTGTGTTTGCATAGTACAAGATCAATCTGGGGCCACATATGAATACAATGTGAATGATGGGCATTTTCTAATTTTTTAAATTTTTGGTTTAACAGTGTTCATCAGAAATTTACATTCTAAAACTCACAAATGGAAAATATCGTGGGAAAGGAGATAATTTCTCGGCTCATAGAGAAGTTTAGGGAAATGCCCCTACTTTGGGATACAAAACATCATAATTATTCAAACCGGGACCAACGAAAGGCAGCACTTGCTGAAATAGCTAGATATCTGCAGACATGGGTTCCCGGCTGCACAGGCAACATGGTGAAGAACAAAATGAATAACCTGAGGGCCGCATACAGAGCAAAAAGAAGAGAACTTCGGGAGCAAAGATCAGGAGCAGCAGCAAGACAGTCCACGTTGCCAAGTCTGTGGTACTACCAGGAGATGGAGTTTTTGGGGGATCAAATAGAGGGCCGGCAATCAATGTCAAGCCTTCCACCCAGACAGCAGGGCAGCAGACCTTCCACAGATCACCACAGCCAGGAGGAGGACGGTGAGGGGCTGGCTGGCAGGCAGGAAAATCTGCGACTCTCCACTTCTGATGAGGTAGAGTATTTAAAAAAAAGTTTTTGGCCTGCTAATTCTTGTTTGTTTATTGAGTTGATATTGTAATCCCAAACAAAAAAATGGACTTGAAAAGTCATGGTCATAAAAATAGGGGTGATGGATGCCAAGTACAGGGATCAGAAGGAGAGTCTATTCAAGTTTAAAGTAAGATCAAACAAACCAGTCTAGAGCATGAAAATGTGTGTGATTTGCTTGTGCCAAATTTTTAAACATGTCACTTTTTTTTTACACAGGAAGAAGGGAGCAACCAGGAAAGATTGGCTCATGATGCTGAGCTGCCTGCCAGCCAGGAGGAAGGGGTCATTGTCAGCCAGGAGGAGGAGGCCGGGCCCAGCACCAGCCAGGAGGGCCCCAGGCCCACGGTCAGCCCCACCAGGCAACTCCCTCCCCCCAGGGTCAGGCAAACTGGCCTAATGAGGCGCAGGAGGCAGGTGGAGGATGAGAGCCTCCGAATGATTAGGGAAGCTAGCGCCTTAATGAGGGCCCCCCTCAACCCCACTGAGGCCTACAGTGCCTATGTGGCCCATGAATTGTCACAAGCGGGGGAGGACGGTCAGAGGCGTGCCAGGAACCTCATGAACCAGGTGCTTTTATGGCTGCACCAGGGCTGGCTGACCGATGACACTGAGCTGAGTGACCCGGCCTATCCTGCACAACACCTGCTAACTCCTCCTGCTGCCACATCATCCCGACCTGCAAGGGGCCGTGGACGGGTCCGTGGAAGATCTGCTGCAAGGAGTGTTCCAAGGAACAGGAGAAGATGATTGCCGGCCTTCCATTTGATCCCCCAAAAACTTCATGTTTTTTGGAGTACCACAGCCTGGGCTCCATTGGCTCACTTGCTGCTGCTCCTGGTTTTTGTTTTTGTTGTTCTTTTTTTGTTCTCGGTATGCGGTCCTCAAGGTTCTTCATTTTGTCCTTGACTATGTTGCCTGTGCAGTCTGGAACACAAGTCTGCATGTATGTTGCTATCTCAGCAAGTGCTGCCCTTCTTGGTAATTTAATTTTGTTTATGTACCAAATAAATGGTTATTTGATTTACTGAAAGACCTTGTCTATTGTGTTTTAATACTGTGGTGATTAGGCATGAAACATTTTAGCAAATAATATGTGTCATTTAGAAAGGACACCAACTCCTTGGGGGGGGGGGGGGGAATTTGGCGTACCAACTTGGGAAAACAAAAGAGGAAAAACACACGCCTACATAAAATGGTGACATAACTTTACCAAAACGAAACCCAAAAAAAAGGGTAAAAAAATGGCCAAGGAAAAATAATGGGGACATAATTAGCTAAACATAAAAAAAGGGTCAAAAAATGGCCAAGGAAAAAGAATGGGGACATAATTAGCTAAACATAAAAAAAGGGTCAAAAAATGGCCAAGGAAAAAGAATGGGGACATAAATTGGAAAACCAAAAAAAAGGGTAAAAAAATGGCCAAGGAAAAAGAATGGGGAAAATAATTTACTAAACATAAAAAAAAGGGTAAAAAAATGGCCAAGGAAAAATAATGGGGACATAAATTGGAAAACAAAAAAAAAGGGATAAAAAAATGGCCAAGGAAAAAGAATGGGGACATAAATTGGAAAAGAAAAACAAAGACATTCACATGTGGATGCAAAAAATAAAGTTCAAACATCTGGATAGATGGCATCAGCAAGAGAACGGGTTTATTCTAGCAAGAGAACGCTGAAAAAACAAGAGGAAATAAACGACACACTATATAGTTAAAATGACGAATGTGCCATATCACAAACAAACGAGAGTTTTACCTGAACGAGTGCTCCCATCCCCTTATTTTGTCTGAGCATGCGCGTGGTTCTTATCCGCGGATAATGTGTACTAACCAACGGATCTATCCGTCGGATAGATTCGCAGCGGATAGATTTGTTCAACATCTCAACAAATATTCGATCTGCTGAAAAGCCATTCGACGGATAAATATCCGCGGAAACAGATCCGCTGGAGTGTACACACCATAGAATATATCCGCTGAAACCCATTTGCGCGGATTTATCCGCGGATGGATTCTATCGTGTGTATGGGGCCTAACAGTGTCTTTTCTTGGGGACACCGGTCAATCTAACTAGTGTCCCCATTAGGCAAATTGCACTCCAGCACTGCTGTGTACACCCCAAATGATTATTTAGTTTGGGGTTTAGTAAAGGCAAAGCCACTCTGCAGTACAAGCATAGTTGCTGAAAATCAGAGGGGAAGCACTGATGGTTTTAACATCCAATCCTGTAGAAGCAAAGTTTTTTTGTTTTCTTCCTTGCTTGTCCACTTGTAGTGCAAAGTAGATTTGCCTTTAGTAAATGGACCCAAAGTCCTAGATCCCTAATAATTTGGGGTGTACACAGCAAAATGCTAGAGTGCAATTTACATAATGGGAAACTATTTAGATTGATCTGTGTCCCCAAGAAAAGATATTAGTAAGGTTTTACCCTCACTTCCTGTTTGGCTATGTGACAGGAAGTGAATGAATTTGAATTAGAAAGGGTGAAGACACCTCACAAATGTTGTCACTATCAGGGGTGCAGACATCCCCAAAAAATTAGCAGATGATACTTATTTGCAAGTTAATAATTTTTTATTTAACATTGGGTGGGGGGCCCTAACACACACATTCATACATATTAGCCACGCTGTATCCTGGCCTATTGGCATGGTTATATTTTCTTAGTCCTCTCAATAAAATGATCAGAAATGTGTGCTTAAAGTAGAACTATAATCAACACTTTTTTTCTTTCATTTTGGAGGGAGGGAGGGTTATAGCCCCTGTCAGTTTATTTTGGACCATCCCTGTCCAATTGGGGAGATTTGCCTTCACTTCCTGCCCCATAGCCAAACAGGAAGTGAGAGAACAACTATGCAAATTAAGGGAATCCAGTGCCCCCCCTCCCCCCCAGAACTAGTGTGTTCCCCCCGCTGAAAATTTCTGGGCGTGTCCTAAAAAAACAGGGTGTGGCCTTGACAGGAAGGGGTGGGCCAATTTTCTATTAGGAGGTGCAGAAGTTTAGTCAGGCCTAGGGCAGCACAAAACCTAAATATACTACTGCATATTAGGGCTTATTTAGACAGGATCCGATTTACAGCATGTTGTTATATTGTAGGAGGAAACCCACGCAGGCACAGGGAGAACATGCAAACTCCAGGCAGATGGTGTCACAGGCGGGATTCGAAGGTGAAAGTACTATCCACTACACCACTGTGCCGATCTCATGCTTTCCAGCCTGGAGGATAGATGTGGGGTCTTATTGACCCCGCCTCTCTCCATAAAGAGGACCTGTCACACACTAGTCCTATTACAAGGGATGTTTACATTCCTTGTAATAGGAATAAAAGTGATCCAAAATAAAAAAAAGGGACAACAAAGTGCAAAAAGATAAATATTGGGTAAAAAAAAAAAAATTAAAACGCCCCTGTCCCTAGTAGCTCGCACTCAGAAGCGAACACGCATGTAAGTCCCGCCCACATATGTAAACACCATTTAAACCACACATGTGAAGTATTGATGCGTGCATTAGAGCGAGAGAACTAATTCTAGCCCTAGACCTCCTCTGTAACTCTGAACTGGTAACCTGTAAAAAAAAAATCAAGCATCGCCTATGGATATTTTTAAGTCCCGAAGTTTGGCGCCATTCCATGAGTGTGTGCAATATTAAAGCGTGACAAGTTAGGTATCTATTTACTCGGTGTAACATCATCTTTCACATTATCCCTAAAAATTGGTCTAACTTTACTGTTTTGTTATTTTTTAATTCATGGTCCAAAAAAAAAGGCGTTAGAAAACTTATTGCGCAAATACCGTTGGAAATAAAATAAAAAATGACCGCCACTTTATTCCCTATGGTGTCTGCTAAAAAAATATATATATAATGTTTGGGGGTCCTGAGTAATTTCCCAGGAACAAAATATAATTTTTACATGAAGGAGAGAAGTGCCAGAATATGCGCGGTATGGAAGTGGTTAAAGTGAAATAATAAAAGTGAAATATTCCTTTAAATTTCATACAGGGGGGGGGGGGTACAACGGGGGTTATCCTCAAAAGAGATACTCCGACTTAACTGCTGTTCAGTCTGTGTGTAACTTTGGAAACGATCCTCAAAAGGCTTTTTCCAAAGTTAGACAGAAGATCCGGCATGTGTAATTGAATTACACTGCCGAATCTTAGGATGCAGTACCGCATCCGCCGCTGGGGGCATTTCGAGTCGAAATGCCGTTGCTAGTATGCAAATTAGCACTTAAGGCGATCCACAAAGCTTTCTAGCTTCCTTTTTGCGCCGTAAGTGTTATTTTGCAAGTGTAAAATTAGGGCTGGTTCTACAAAGTGTAAAGTTAGTCACACCTTGTAAAAGCCCATTCCAGCGACGGCATTTGGTATGCTTTCCCGAGGGAGAACTCCACGGCAATTTGTAAAAAACAAAACCGGCATGGGTTCCCCCCCAGGAGCATACCAGGCCCTTAGGTCTGGTATGGGTTGTAAGGGGACCACCCCTACGCCGAAAAATCGACGTAGGGGTCCCCCTACAATCCATACCAGACCCGTATCCAAAGCACGCTACCCGGCCGGCCAGGAATGGGAGTGGGGACGAGCGAGCGCCCCCCCCCCCCCCTCCTGGGCCGTGCCAGGCCGCGTGCCCTCAACATGGGGGGGTTGGGTGCTCTGGGGCAGGGGGGCGCACTGCGGGCCCCCCCACCCCAGAGCACCCTGTCCCCATGTTGATGAGGACAGGACCTCTTCCCGACAACCCTTGCCATTGGTTGTCGGGGTCTGCGGGCGGAGGCTTATCGGAATCTGGGAGTCCCCTTTAATAAGGGGGCCCCCAGATACCGGCCCCCCACCCTAAGTGAATGGATATGGGGTACATCGTACCCCTATCCATTCACCTGGAGGCAAAAAGTAAAAGTTAATAAACACACAACACAAGGCTTTTTAAAATATTTTATTATTCTGCTCCGGAGGCCCCCCTGTCTTCGTTATTAGCTCAATTACCAGGGGGGGCTTCTTCTTCCGCTCTCCGGGGGTCTTCTCCGCTCTCCGGGGGTCTTCTCCGCTCTCCGGGGGGGCTTCTCCGCTCTCCGGGGGGCTTCTTCCATCTTCTCCCCTCTTCCGCTCTTGTCTCGGCGAACCCCGGTTCTTCTGCAGCTCTCCGGTGCCTTCTTCTTCAGCGCTGGCTGCCTGCTATCTGTGTGTGTTAGCTCGATTTCAAACAGGCAGCCGGCGCGGTCTTCTGTGGCGTCAGGGTCTTCTCTTCCTTTCTTCCGATGTTGCCTCGTCACCTGTTGTCGCTGTAATGATGGAAGCGCGCCTTGCATCCCATTTATATAGGCATCACCGTCCCATCATGCTCCGGCAGGTACCCACGTGGTGGGTGCCTACCCACGTGCACCCACCACGTGGGTACCTACCGGAGCATGATGGGACGGTGATGCCTATATAAATGGGATGCAAGGCGCGCTTCCATCATTACAGCGACAACAGGCGACGAGGCAACATCGGAAGAAAGGAAGAGAAGACCCTGACGCCACAGAAGACCGCGCCGGCTGCCTGTTTGAAATCGAGCTAACACACAAACATAGCAGGCAGCCAGCGCTGAAGAAGAAGGCACCGGAGAGCTGCAGAAGAACCGGGGTTCGCCGAGACAAGAGCGGAAGAGGGGAGAAGATGGAAGAAGCCCCCCGGAGTCCGGAGAAGCCCCCCCCCGGAGAGCGGAGAAGACCCCCGGAGAGCGGAGAAGACCCCCGGAGAGCGGAGAAGACCCCCGGAGAGCGGAAGAAGAAGCCCCCCCTGGTAATTGAGCTAATAACGAAGACAGGGGGGGCCTCCGGAGCAGAATAATAAAATATTTTAAAAAGCCTTGTGTTGTGTGTTTATTAACTTTTACTTTTTGCCTCCAGGTGAATGGATAGGGGTACGATGTACCCCATATCCATTCACTTAGGGTGGGGGCCGGTATCTGGGGGCCCCCTTATTAAAGGGGACTCCCAGATTCCGATAAGCCTCCGCCCGCAGACCCCGACAACCAATGGCAAGGGTTGTCGGGAAGAGGTCCTGTCCTCATCAACATGGGGACAGGGTGCTCTGGGGTGGGGGGCCCGCAGTGCGCCCCCCTGCCCCAGAGCACCCAACCCCCCCATGTTGAGGGCACGCGGCCTGGCACGGCTCAGGAGGGGGGGGCGCTCGCTCGTCCCCACTCCCTTCCTGGCCGGCCGGGTAGCGTGCTTTGGATACGGGTCTGGTATGGATTGTAGGGGGACCCCCTACGTCAATTTTTCGGCGTGGGGGGGTCTCCTTACAACCCATGCCAGACCTAAGGGCCTGGTATGCTCCTGGGGGGGAACCCATGCCGTTTTTTTCTTTGAAAATGGGCATGGAGTTCTCCCTCAGGAATGCATGCCGCTGTCATTTTTTTTTTCCCCGACGCAACTTTAAGCCGTCGCGATCCTCAAAACTCGGCGTAACGTAACTTCGCGCATGCGCAGTACGGCCGGCGCGGGAGCGCGCCTCATTTAAATGGGACTCGCCCCATTTGAATAGGAACGCCTTGCGCCGGCGGAATTTTAGTTACACAGCCTGAAATTTCTAGATAAGTGCTTTGTGGATCAGGCACTTAGGTAGAAACTTTAAGGCAGTGTAACTTAAATTGGATTTTTTAAGTTACGTCAGGTTTTTGTGGATCTGGCCCAACATGTCTGTGAAGCGCATGTTTCCCGTGCTTAGAACTGTCCCTGTACAAGATGTAATTTCTGAAGTGAAAAAAAAAGTAATTTAAAAGTACTCATGGCTATAAAGAATACAGTCATTGCTCATTAAAAGTAAAAAAAAAAACGTGGGGGTCCCCCCAAATTCAATTACTAGGCCCTTCAGGTCTGGTATGGATATTGAGGGGAACCCCGCCGTCCAAAAACAAAAAAAATGGCGTGGGATCCCCCCAAATATCCATACCAGGCCCTTCAGGTCTGGTATCGATTTTAAGGGGAACTCCACCCCAAATTTACAAAAAAAATGGCGTGGAGTCCCCCCAAAAATCCACACCAGACCCTTATTCGAGCACGTTAACCTGGCCGGCCGCAGAAAAGAGGGGGGGACAGAGTGCGGCCCCCCTTCTCCTGAACCGTACCAGGCCACATGCCCTCAACATGGGGAGGATGTCTCCATGTTGATGGGGACAAGGGCCTCATCCCCACAACCCTTGCCCGGTGGTTGTGGGGGTCTGCGGGCGGGGGGCTTATCAGAATCTGGAAGACCCCTTTAACAAAGGGGGCCCCCAGATCCCGGCCCCCCCCTGTGTGAAATGGTAATGGGGTACATTGTACCTCTACCATTTCATTAAAAAAAAGTGTCAAAAGTGTTAAAAATGACAGTAGCCGGTTTTTGACAATTATTTTATTAATATCTTCTTTCCGCGGTCCTTCTTCTTCTTTCATTCGGGTTTCTTCCTCCATCTTCCTCTGCTTCTTTCTTGGGTCTTCTTGTCTCATCTTGCCCGACGTGTTCTCCCATCTTCTTCTCCTTCCGTCGGCCTTCTCGTCCACATCTTCTTGTTCTTCTGGACGCTGCGCTTGAAATTGAAGTCCCCGCCGTGTGCCGCTCCTGTGACCCTGCCCCCCTCTGATGCCACAGGTAAACTCATATGAAAGTCCGCGTGTGGTATATGTGCGTCAGAGGGGGGCGGGGTCACATGAGCGTCACACGGCGGGAACTTCAATTGGAAGCTCGTCCGCATCTTGTGCAGCTTCTTCTCCGGACGTTGCGCTTGAAATTGTGACCCCGCCCCCCTCTGACGCACATGACTTTCTAATGAGTTTACTTGTGGCATCAGAGGGGGGCGGGGTCCCAGGAGCGGTACACGGCAGTGAATTCAATTTCAAGCGCTGTGTCCGGGGAAGAAAAAGAAGATGTGGACGAGAAGGCAGACGGAAGGAGAAAAAGATGGGAGAAGACGCCGGGCAAGATGTGGACGAGAAGGCCGACGGAAGGAGAAAAAGATGGAAGAAGACGTCGGGCAAGATGAGACAAGAAGACCCAAGAAAGAAGCAGAGGAAGATGGAGGAAGAAACCCGAATGAAAGAAGAAGAACCGCGGAAAGAAGATATTAATAAAAGATTTGTCAAAAAACGGCTACTGTAATTTTTAACATTTTTGACACTTTTTTGGTGAAATGGTAGAGGTACAATGTACCCCATTACCATTTCACATAGGGGGGGGGGGGGCGCCGGGATCTGAAGGTCCCCTTTGTTAAAGGGGTCTTCCAGATTCTGATAAGCCCCCCGCCTGCAGACCCCCACAACCACCGGGCAAGTGTTGTGGGGATGAGGCCCTTGTCCCCATCAACATGGGGACATCCTCTCCATGTTGTCCCCCCCCCCCCCTCTTTTCTGCGGCCGGCCAGGTTAACGTGCTCGGATAAGGGTCTGGTGTGGATTTTTGGGGGAACTCCACTCCATTTTTTTTTTAATTTGGGGTGGAGTTCCCCTTAAAATCCACACCAGACCTGAAGGGCCTGGTATTAATATTTGGGGGGACCCTCCACATAATTTTTTTTTTTTACGGCAGGGTTCCCCTTAATATCCATTCCAGACCTGAAGGGCCTGGTAATTTAATTTGATGGAACCCCCACGCATTTTTTTTTTATGAATGAATCCTGTCAGAATTGCCAGAGCCGACAATTCATTATAGCCGCGAGTGAATTTTAAATGCCTTTTTTTTCTTCAGAATGTCATTTTGTGCAGGGACAGTTCTAAGTGCGGGAAACATGCACTATTTCACATGCTGACTTTACACCCCCCTCCCCCCCTAGGTACGAAATGTAAAGGAATATTTCACTTTTATTGTTTCACTTTAAGGTGTACGTTTAATAAACCGTGATAAGCGGAGATCATGATGATCACGGCTGATCACTGCTTATCACAGAGCATTGCCGGTTTAATAAACTGTGAAAAGGAGCAGAGAACACATTCTTCACTTCACATCACAGCACATGGATGTTTTGTCACAAACGGCCAGTTTAATAAACCGTGATCTGAAGATTTCACAGCTCTTCACCTGAAATATCTCCCTTCCAGATTCACCAGCTCAGAGGTGGAGAATCTGGGAGAGAAGCTGGTGTGATAAGAGGAAGAAGGCTTATTTCTTCCTAATTTCAACACCATTGGGTTAAAAATGAATATTAACAACAATATACGTATGTGTGTGTGTGTGTGTATCTTTATACAGTATCTATATAACGTGTGTGTGTGTGTGTGTGTGTGTGTGTGTGTGTGTGTGTGTGTGTGTGTGTGTGTGTGTGTGTGTGTATATATATATATATATATATATATATATATATATATATACACACACACACACATATACATATACATACACACACACACACACACATATATACCGTATTTATCGGCGTATACGCGCACTTTTTTCCCCTTAAAATCAGGGCAAAATTGTGGGTGCGCGATATACGCCGATACTTGCTTCCCGCACTGTGTTTGAACTTTGCCGCCGATCCCTGCTTCCCGCGCTGTGTTTGAACGCTGCCGCAGACATATACCAAGCGCAGTATACTCGGGTACAGTCGGCCAGGCTCGGCTCCCTTCTAGGTTATGCGAGAGGAGCCGAGCATGCCCGAGTGTACTGCGCTCGGTATATGTCGGCGACGGCGGCGTTCAAACACAGCGCGGGAAGCAGGGATCGGCTCAGAGACCGTGCAGGAGCAGCGGGGAGGACATCACGAAGGTCGCAGACGGACGCCAGACCGGACAAGGCCGCCGATGGACGCCAGGCAAGACACCAAAACTGTAAGTAATAAAAAATAAATAAAATTCAGGAATTTCACGTCCAGAGTAGGGGTGCGCGCTATACGCGGGTGCGCACAATAGGCTGATAAATACGGTATATATATATATATATATATATATATATATATATATATATATGTATATGTATATATATATATATATGTATATGTATATATATATATATATATATATATATATATATACATATACACACACACACACACACACACACACACACACACACACACACACATATATATATATAAATACTGTATGTATATGTATGTAATTTTATATATATATATATATATATATATATATATATGTTATCACATGTCTGAAAACATTAATTACATGTTCTTTTAAACGTTAGTTTCACTGTTTGAATTCGGCTGCACCATAATCTCACAATATCTCACGAGATTACAGGCAGCCCACCCAGTTTTACACAGATCTCGGCTGTTTTCAGAGAAAAAACTTCACCTCTGTTCACCATTAGTGTTGAGCAGAATATGCCATATTCGATTTTGCGATATATCTCGAATATATATTCGAATATTCGAGATATATTCGCTAAAATCGAATATTCGTGATATTTTATCGAAATTAATTGATTGCGATTTTTCGCTATTGCGAATGCGAAAATAATTGCGATTTTTTTATAACTGCGGTAGGAGCGCTCTGATTGGCTCAGAATATTCGTGATATTTTATCGAAATATCGCAACATGCGAATGCGATATTTATTGCGCAATTTCGAGATATGCTGGAGGAGCGCTCTGATTGGCTCAGAATATTCCTGATATTTTATCGAAATATCGCAACATGCGATTGCGATATTTATTGCGCAATTTCGAGATATGCTGGAGGAGCGCTCTGATTGGCTCAGAATATTCGTGATATTTTATCGAAATATCGCAACATGCGAATGCGATATTTATTGCGCAATTTCGAGATATGCTGGAGGAGCGCTCTGATTGGCTCAGAATATTCGTGATATTTTATCGAAATATCACAACATGCGAATGCGATATTTATTGCGCAATTTCGAGATATGCTGGAGGAGCGCTCTGATTGGCTCAGAATATTCCTGATATTTTATCGAAATATCGCAACATGCGAATGCGATATTTATTGCGCAATTTCGAGATATGCTGGAGGAGCGCTCTGATTGGCTCAGAATATTCCTGATATTTTATCGAAATATCGCAACATGCGAATGCGATATTTATTGCGCAATTTCGAGAAATGCTGGAGGAGCGCTCTGATTGGCTCACTCTGAAATCGAATATTCGAGATATTTTAACGCAATTTCACAAAATGCGAATGCGAAATTGATTGCAGATATTTCGAAAACTGCTGTAGCAGCACTCTGAAATCGAATATGTATGATATTTTAACCAAAAAACATATTGCGATTTTTCGATCGCGCATGCGCAATCGCGCGAACAACACGCGACCATTTCCTGGAGCCTTGCCAGTTTCCAACTTATGATCGCAGCGCAATCACACAGCAACATGGTTGGAAGCAATTTCACTAAGTCTGAGGAAAAGTTGCTGATTTGTGTAAGTATTTTGACCACTGTTATTTCATCATCTTCAACTGCATTTTAGTCTAGTTTAAAAGTTAGTATATATGATCAGATATTAGTATTTCACAAAAAATGTGTCTCCTGCTTTTACAAAACTACAAGTCCCAGCATGCCTGGACAGCTGCAGACACCCTGGTTGGCAAATGTGTATTTAGGCACTTTTCCTTGTTATTTAGCATAATGAATTTAAATTTTTTTTGGACATAGGACGTATGCGAACGTCCTGACTTCAGTGTCCTCAAGGCCCAAGGACGTTCGAATACATATTGCCCTTTAGATGTTGCAGAACTACAACTTCCAGCATGCCTGGGAATGCTGGCACTTCTAGTATTGTAAGTTCTGCAGGCCCCCATTTTTCAGGCCTTTATGCACGGGTCTCTAAACTGTGGCACCCTAGATGCAGCAAAAGTAAAATTCTTAGCATGCACTGACAGACCGTGGCTGATGGGAGTAGTAGTTTTGCAACAGCTGGAGGTGGACTGGTCTTGAAACCCAGAGTTAGGTAACAAACCCGTAGTGTTTTGCAACCATTCTGCCTCCAGCTGGTTATTTTCTGTTGAAAAGCCTGTGGCGTGCAAAACACAACCCAAAAACTCCACCCGGTGCAAGGAAAAATTTGCACACACCTAAAGAGTGACATCACAAAAAACTGCGACGGTTGCATACGTCAGTGGTCCTCCGAAAAGGTCCCGTCTCTGACCCCCCGGGGCGTTAGGCTCCTGACAGGGAAAAGAGTTACTGTGGTCCATACAGCCGAAGCCATATGGACCCATCTCGGTCCAAGCAGCGCAATCAACACGCGAACAACACGCGACCATTTCCTGGACCCTTGCCAGTTTCCAACTTTATGATCGCAACGCAATCGCAGAGCAAGATGGTTGGAAGTAATTTCACTGTATCTGAGGAAAAGTTGCTGATTTGTGTAAGTATTTTGACCACTGTTACTTCATTATCTTCAACTGCATTTTAGTCTAGTTTAAAAGTTAGTATATATGATCAGATATTAGTATTTAACCAAAAATGTGTCTCCTGCTTTTACAAAACTACAAGTCCCAGCATGCCTGGACAGCTGCAGACACCCTGGTTGGCAAATGTGTATTTAGGCACTTTTCCTCGTTATTTAGCATAATGAATTTAACATTTTTTTGGACGTATGCGAACGTCCTGACTTCAGTGTCCTCAAGGCCCAAGGACGTTCGAATACATATTGCCCTTTAGATGTTGCAGAACTACAACTTCCAGCATGCCTGGGAATGCTGGCACTTCTAGTATTGTAAGTTCTGCAGGCCCCCATTTTTCAGGCCTTTATGCACGGGTCTCTAAACTGTGGCACCCTAGATGCAGCAAAAGTAAAATTCTTAGCATGCACTGACAGACCGTGGCTGATGGGAGTAGTAGTTTTGCAACAGCTGGAGGTGGACTGGTCTTGAAACCCAGAGTTAGGTAACAAACCCGTAGTGTTTTGCAACCATTCTGCCTCCAGCTGGTTTTTTTCTGTTGAAAAGCCTGTGGCGTGCAAAACAAAACCCAAAAACTCCACCCGGTGCAAGGAAAAATTTGCACACACCTAAAGAGTGACATCACAAAAAACTGCGACGGTTGCATACGTCAGTGGTCCTCCGAAAAGGTCCCGTCTCTGACCCCCCGGGGCGTTAGGCTCCTGACAGGGAAAAGAGTTAGCAACGCATATCTCCCCTATACGTGTATCCTGTGTTGTTAATAATATATTCATAATTATGCAAATGATAATGGCTGCTATATTTATGTAAAAAAGGTGGCGACCGAAATGGCAGGATATAAAATCTGTCATGTTACCCCTGTCATTGATTAATAAGGCGAGAATGCTTCCAATTGTTGAATAGCATACATTTACGTCATATATCCATAAGGCTGTATTACAATATACTTTGTTCTTCATCTTGCAGAAGTTCCTGGAAACAGGATACGATGAGCTGCGGAGGCAGCAAGAAAAACAGGGAGTTATAAGCTCCCTGATTGAGGAACTAGGCGAAGAACACACTCGCATGGCGATCCTCAAAAAGTGGTCCGACCTGAAGAGGCGCCAGATGAACCGGGTCAGGCGTATCCGGAATAAATATCATCCTGGTAAGTTATTGGTCACAGTTATGTTTTTTTTCCCCTAAAGTGTATTTTGTGCGTGTACTTGAGAGAGGAGCCGGACTGCAGGAGTTGGGAGTAGGCAGGCCTCCCCCAGAGGTAATCTGCCACCTTTCTCCATGCCCCGGGTGGCAATGGCGGGTGTGAGGGGGTCCTCCCACACAGACCGTCCTACCTGCTCCGCTTCGAAGCCCAACGGGGCAGAGGGACTCCCTATAAGGGAGTGAGAGGATTTGCCCGCTCAACCAGCCCCGTTAGTCCTTCGCCTCTCTTTTTAGAGACCGCATGGTCAGAGTGCGTGCATGTTAACCCAATTGCGAGTGCGTGTGTAAGTGTGGTGGTTTTTGTGGGAGGGAGGTGGGCATACTAAGCGCAGGCTTACCTCGCATAGCACACCCACCGGGGGCCGAGCTGAGATCACCAAACTCAATTCACATGTAGCCGAGAGCGGGATCCGAACCCCTAGCTGCAGAGGTGAATGGCTTGTCAGCGCAGTGGCAATCGCGTTGAGCCAGCCCGGGTCCCTTGGGGACAGTTATGTAAGGTCATATGTAATTAATGTAAGGTCAGATGTTGTTAACCAAGACGCCATGTTGTTGTAACATATATCACCACCAGCCAAGGTATGCATAGTACTGTTGGAAAAAAACATGGGACAGCAGACAGGAACACAGAAGTTATGTGGGAACATACTTTTCCCATTGCTTTGCATGGGACTTTAAACAAAAAGCCCGACCCTCACCAATGGGGTTAGTTAAGGGATAAATTAACGATCCTATACTTTAAGTGGACGTATAGATAACATGTGACCAAGTGTTATCGAAATATCTACAGCTGTTATGAAATAACATGTATTTCCCATAGAGTTGAATGGGACTTTAAAGAAAAACCCTGACCAAGGCAAATGGGGGTGGGTAAGTGTTAAACCACCAATCCTATATTTGTGGCTGACATATAAGTAACCTGTGTGCCAAGTTTCATGTAAATATCTTTAGCCGTTTGGACGTGATGGTGGAACATACATACATACATGCACACACACGTTGAGTTTTATATATATAGATTCCCACTAAATTCCTGTGTTAGGCGTGGGGTTGTTATAGTAATCCCGTGTACTCCATCAAGTCCTTTTTTTTAACATGAGATCGTCTGAACAAAACAAAGGAGACAAAAACAGCTCATTTTACCATGGTGGCAGCCCAGCTCACGCTCAGTCCCCTGTAGTGCCCACAAGACCCTTTAATATAACATTGTCCCATTGGTTAACTGTCTATATAAATTAATTTGTATTCATATACAATACAGTAGAGTACACAGAATTTGCATACGTCATTAGAAAACATTTTTATAATATATGAACATTGTGTTATTATAGGAGCTCCGCTACCAACTGTGCGCCCCAAGCGCACAAGGCGACAGGCCGCAGAGGAGGAGCAGGAGGAGGATGTGGAAGAGGAGGAGAGGGATGAGGAGGAGCAGCCAGGGCCATCCACATCACCACCCCCAGTTCCTGTGGAGGAGCAAGAGGAGGAGCTGCACCCCCCCCCCGAAACTTCTGGTGGAGTAGTGGGTGACGAGGAAGAGGAGCAGGATGAGACGGTTAATTTTACCATCAATCAGGAGGGTAAATATGTGCACAGAGATTAATAAAATTTCAACAATAAAATGTAGCTCTAAAAATGGACAGCATTTAAAGCAGGGCTGTGGAGTCGGTAGATAAATTTTTCGACTCCGACTCCTCAGTTTTATGTACTTCAGACTCCGACTCCCCGACTCCCCGACTCCGACTCCTCTGTATTAATATGCGAATGTATTTTATAGATTCCTTGAGGGAAAGAAACGCAAACTACCACAGGACTACTGGCTGGGAAGCCAACAGTCTACTGTATTGCACAGTTTAAGCAAAAGACAAACACAATGAAAACAATCAAGTGACTGGATAGTAGCAGCAGGCTTAAACATCAGGAACATGATCTTTAACAGTTCAAAAATACAGACCACATTATTTGGCTGTTTTAGAACAAAAACAAAGCTTATCTATAATGAACCAAAAAAAAAATATGAAAAACCTAGAAATGGTTTATATTAATCTTGAAATGTAGTTCTAGGCTTAGCAAATGCAAATAAATGCAATGTCGAGTTCTAAGGAAGAGAATTGCCTCTGCCAGATCCTCTTTCATAGAGTCTCTTAAGTCAGACTTTATTATTTTTATGGCTGAAAATAATCTTTCGTAACGGTCTTTGAAATCCAAATGTTTTTTTCTTATATCCTAACAGTTCTAAAAAAGCTCGAGGTGAAACAAGCTGCCATGAAAAACCTGACGCAGAGAGTAATGGCAAATGAGCAGCAGATACTTTTTTTGATGCGCCAAAATCAACAACTGGTGCAACAACTGGCAAAAAACATGGATGAGGTGACAGAGCTTCAGAAGTTAATGTCTTAACTTTTTTTTTTTTTTTAATAAAAAATGTTATATTTTGCAAAGGTTTCATTTCTTATTGAAATTGTTAGTTTTTTAAACACATCTAACTTCACATCTAACACATCAACATCAACATCAACATCAACACATCTAGCTTAATAACCGAAAACATTTTATACTATTACTAGCTGAATACCCGGCATTGCCCGGTCTTCCTATCTTAACCTTTTGGGGAGGAAAATCATAGTAATATAAATATACCCATCTTTTATATAAGGGTGTTGGTAAGGGTTAATTTAACTGTTATATATTTTTATTTGGCATATAAGTAATATGTATAGCGGGTATTATTGAAATATCTCCAGGCGTACAGAAGTTATGTGGGAACATACATTTTCCATTGATTTGCATGGGACTTTAAAGGAAAACCCCGACCCTCACAAATGGGGGTAGTTAAGGGATAAATTAACTATCAGTGGTATCAGTGAACAGCAGTGGTAATAGGAGTATATATAGAGTGGGAATTAACTTTTTACATAGGTGTCTTGACTGAGCAGCAGCAGCAGTAGCAGTAGTAGTAGATACAGAGTCATATCACTTGGGCAGGAGGTGCCATGATGAACAGCAGTGGTAATAGGAGTATATAGAGTGGGAAATTACTTTTGACATAGTTGTCTTGACTGAGCAGCAGCAGCAGCAGCAGTAGTAGTAGTATTAGCAGTAGTAGTTGATACAGAGTCATATCACTTGGGCAGGAGTTGCCATGATGAACAGCAGTAGGAATAGGAGTATATAGAGTGTGAAATAACTGCTGACATAGGTGTATTGACTGGGCGGCAGCAGCAGCAGAAGCAGCAGCAGTAGTATTAACAGTAGTAGTTGATACAGAGTCATATCACATGGGCAGGAGGTGCCATGATGAACAGCAGTAGGAATAAGAGTATATAGAGTGTGAAATAACTGCTGACATAGGTGTATTGACTGGGCGGCAGCAGCAGCAGAAGCAGCAGTAGTAGTATTAACAGTAGTAGTTGATACAGAGTCATATCACATGGGCAGGAGGTGCCATGATGAACAGCAGTAGGAATAAGAGTATATAGAGTGTGAAATAACTGCTGACATAGGTGTATTGACTGGGCAGAAGCAGCAGTAGTAGTATTAACAGTAGTAGTCGATACAGAGTCATATCACATGGGCAGGAGGTGCCATGATGAACAGCAGTAGGAATAAGAGTATATAGAGTGTGAAATAACTGCTGACATAGGTGTATTGACTGGGCGGCAGCAGCAGCAGAAGCAGCAGTAGTAGTATTAACAGTAGTAGTTGATACAGAGTCATATCACATGGGCAGGAGGTGCCATGATGAACAGCAGTAGGAATAAGAGTATATAGAGTGTGAAATAACTGCTGACATAGGTGTATTGACTGGGCGGCAGCAGCAGCAGAAGCAGCAGTAGTAGTATTAACAGTAGTAGTTGATACAGAGTCATATCACATGGGCAGGAGGTGCCATGATGAACAGCAGCAGGAATAAGAGTATATAGAGTGTGAAATAACTGCTGACATAGGTGTCTTGACTGATCCAGAGGAGTCATGGGAGAAAATCATGTGGTCAGATGAGACCATAATATAACTTTTTGATCATAATTTCACTAACCGTGTTCGGAGGAAGAATAATGATGACTACAATGCCAAGAACGCCATCCCTAATGTGAAGCATGGTGGTGGTAGCATCATGCTTTGGTGGTGTTTTTCTGCACATGGGACAGGGTGACTGCACTGTAGTAAGGAGAGGATGACCGTGGCCATGTATTGCGAGATTTTGGGCAACAACCTCCTTCCCTGAGTTAGAGCTTTGAAGATGGGTCGAGGCTGGGTCTTCCAACATGACAATGACCCAAAGCACACAGCCAGGATAACCAAGGATTGGCTCTGTAAGGAGCATATCAAGGTTCTGGCGTGGCCTAGCCAGTCTCCAGACCTAAACCCAATAGAGAATCTTTGGAGGGAGCTCAAACTCTGTGTTTCTCAGCGAGAGCCCAGAAACATGACTGATGTAGAGAAGATCTGTGTGGAGGAGTGGGCCAAAATCCCTCCTCCAGTGTGTGCAAAGCTGGTGTAAAACTACAAGAAAGGTTTGACCGCTGTAATTGCAAAGAAAGCCTACTGTACCAAATATTAACATTGATTTTCTCTGATGTTAAAATAGTTATATTCAGCACTGTAAATACATCAGGTCCGGGGCTTCATCAGGGAATGCATGGCAAGGGACCCTTCAGCGCCCTGAACCGACGACGGGTGCCAGAAAGTCACCGCCGATCCAGGACTCATTCATCTTTATGAATGTGAGTCTGTCCACGGAGTCTGTGGACAGACGGGTCCTCTTGTCCGTGACCACCCCACCTGCCGCGCTGAATGTCCGCTCAGATAGTACGCTGGAGGGGGGGGCAAGACAATAACTCCAGCGCATACTGAGCGAGCTCGCGGCAGGTGTCCAATCTGGCAACCCAGTACTCCATGGGGTCGTCGGTGCTCATACTGTCAGAAGCACAGACGGACGCCATGTAGTCTGCCACCATGTGGGCCAGCCGCTGGTGGTGACTGCTGCTGCTGCTGGTGCTGGTACTGGGTTGCTCGGTTTGGAAGAACATCCTCATCTCTTCCATTAGGTCCCCTGCTCGGCTGCTGCTGGGTGCAGCCACCTGCTGGGTGAGATGAGGGGGGACAACTGGAGGCCGGGGAGTTGCCTGCTCCAACCGTCTGACAATGCCTGCCTGCAGTTCCTCCATCCGGTGCTGCCTCCGGCTGGCTGGGATGAACTGCTCCAGTTTCCCCTTGCACCTGGGATCCAAAAGGGTGGCCATCCAGAAATCATCCCTCGTCTTGATGGTCTTAACCCGGGGGTCCCTCCTGAGGCATCTCAGCATGTGGGCAGCCATGGGGAAGAGCACAGCCCGCTGTGACTCCTCAATGCTGGCCAGGTGAATGAGGTGCGACTCTTCATCCCTGAGGCGCTGCTGGTCAAACTCAGAGATGCCCAACCCCCGGACTATCGGTGCCCCCAACACCGGCTCTCCCTCCTGACCAGGCCCTGACTCCGGGACGACACCAGCAACCACCTCCTCCTCCTCTTCATCATCATCCTCCTCCTCCTCGTCCTGGCCCTGGTCTCGGTGGAGCATTGCTGACTCCTCCTGCTCCACCAAGGCACTCTCCCCAGCTTCGAGCAGGCGATCTAGTGTCCTCTCCAGCATGAACACTATTGGCAGCACGCTATTGAGGCCGATTTGCTCACTGCTGACCATCTTGGTCGCCTGCTCGAAGGAGGACAACACTTGGCAGACCTGGTTTATCTGCCCCCACTCCGCACAGGCGATGAAAGGGAGTTGTGGTGAAGCCCTCTCAGTGCCTAGTTCCATCAGGTACTCCCTCACCGCCCTTTGCTGCTCCCACAACCTCTTCAGCATGTGGAGGGTGGAGTTCCACCGCGTCACACTGTCCACAATCAGCCTGTGAAGGGGCAGATTGTACTCCCGCTGCAACTTGGACAGGGACGCGGTAGCGGTTGGGGAGCGCCTGAAGTGGCTGGCAATCCTACGCGCCTTTGCCACAATGTCACTCAACCCTGGATAAGTGCGCAGGAACTTCTGCACCACCAGGTTGAGGACATGTGCCAGACAGGGCACGTGGGTCAGACTGCCAGCACTAAGGGCGGCGAGTAGGTTGCTGCCGTTATCGCAGACAACCATACCTGCCTGGAGCCTTCAGGGTGTCAGCCACTTCTGGACCTGAGCCTGAAGTGCTTTTAGCACTTCTTCTCCAGTGTGTCTCCGGTCCCCTAAACTAACAAGCTGGAGCACGGCCTGACAGCGCACGTGCCCCACACTTGAGTAGCTACGGGGGCGCTTGCTGGGAGGCTCAGCAGCTGCGGAGACAGTGGCTTGAGGGAGACCAGCAGTTCTCCCCTGGACACCCCGGGGCGGCACCACAAGATCGGTTGCCGCCGATCCCTCACCGACGCCTCGGAGGGAAACCCAATGGGCCGTGAAGCTGATGTAGCGCCCCTGCCCATGCCTGCTGGTCCAGCCATCCATTGTCAGATGAACCCTGTCGCTGACAGCGTGATCCAGCGACAGGGTTACATTCTGCACAATGTGCTGGTGTAGGGCAGGGACACCAGTCCTGGCAAAGAAATGGCGGCTGGGGACACGCCATTGGGGTTGGGCCTGCTCCAACATCTGCCTGAAGGGGTTGCTGTCAACTATGTTGAAGGGCAGCAGATGTTGGGCAATAACCCTTGCCAGGAGCCCATTGAGGGAACGCACACGTCGGTCTCCAGGGGGGAAGGGAGTGGTGCGGTCAAAGGCGTCTGAAATCGACGCCTGGCGCCGGACGGCAGTGCGGCACACAGACGCGGAGGGTGCTGTGGAAGTAGAGGTCTGGCTGCCGGTACCAGTACCTCTACTAGAGGGAGCGGGGGGGCATGACCTGCTGGAAAGAGATGAAGATGTGGCAGGGGCTGCTGTACCCTGCTCACTTGTGGTGGTGGCGCTGCTACCACCACCACGCTTCATCTCGTCATACACCGCCCAGTGGTTTATCCTCAGGAGCTGGTTCAGGGCTGTGGTACCCACCCGAGCCAAACACTTCCCTCTCTTCACCCTCACTTTACAAATCCGGCAGATGGCCACGGTAGGGTTGTCTGCCACCAGGGTAAAGTAATTCCAGACAGGTGACTTCAGCACCGCCCTCCTGTCAGATGGGGTGACGCTTACTTGCACCTGCTGGGACTCGGTGCGCACAGGTGGAGCTGCCTGCTGCTGCTGCTGCTGCTGCTGCTGCTCCTCCTCCTGACACCTCCTGCTGCCATCACCAGTGGAGACCCTGACGATGGTCTCCCTGGTGGTGACCTGGCGCACCGTTTCACCAGGGTGCCTACCTTCCCCGTCGTCACTGACGTAGTGAGCCGACGCGTCAGATGGCAACCATGATGGGTCACCCTCTTCGCCCCCAGAGATGTCAGACCAAGGGCTGAAATGTGTTGGTCTGAGGGAACCAACTGACATGGAGCCTCTAGCCTGGCTCCGCTGTCCCCTCACCCACGCCTGGGTCTGACTAGGTGCTGCTGTTT
This sequence comes from Rana temporaria, assembly GCF_905171775.1. Lineage (NCBI taxonomy): Eukaryota > Metazoa > Chordata > Amphibia > Anura > Ranidae > Rana > Rana temporaria. The sequence goes on along the minus strand of NC_053493.1, from coordinate 403,581,370 downwards.
CCTGCACCAAAACAGCAGCACCAGTTTGAAGGGATGTCTCTGGGATACTGCCAGCAGGTATCCCATCCTCCTCATCCATCCCTTCAAAAAGGTCCTGACCATCAGGACAGAGCTGGAGGTCTGCCTGATGCATGGCCTCCCCCAAGATATCCCTATCACTGTCGCTGTCGAACAGTAAGATGCTGGACTCTTGGGGGCTGGGGGGGGGGGGTACTACAGGCACCGGAGTAATGGTGGTACTACTGTGAGTCGGGACCGACGACTCAGTGGCACTGCTGTGCCCCATGTAGTCCACCACTACTTCAGCCTGAGATGGCAATATCGGGCGGCTGCCCGATGGGAAGAACTCCCGGATCAGGCGTACTCCCCTTGCACCCGATCCTCTAACACTAGTAGGGGCACGAGAGGTACCCCGTGCTGGCAGCGATCCAGCACTGGGAGTAACTCCCCTACCCCTGCTGCCACGGCCACGGATGCCGCTCATTATTGCTGATATGTGTGTGGGGGGGGTAAACTTTATTGGGGGGGGGGAAATGTGAACAAAATGTGTTTTTGTGTATTTTTTACAAGACAGGCACGCAGACAAAGACGTACACAGACAGCTACTAAACTATAAGAAAAAGTAGTACACCAAAGACAAGGACTACAAAATTAAAGAAAAAAAAAAAGCACTAAACAAACACTAACTTTTTTTTTTTTTTTTTTTTTTTTTTTTTTAAACACAAAACAAAGACACTAAACACACACTAAGCTAAGCTAGATGAAATAAATGTACACTAACAGTGTGTACACTTACTACACAAAATTTAACTAAACTGAACACAAAACTTAGCTTTTAGAAAAGCTCTTTAGGAAAAACTAAACAAAATGTGAACTGAGATGCCTAGCAAATATCACTGAACAGCGAACCTGCAAGATCTAACAGTAACACAAGATGAACAAAACTTAGCTTTTAGAAAAGCTCTTTTAGAAAGCTCAGCAAAATGTGTTCTGAAATCTCTAGCAAATATCACTGAACAGCGAGGATTGCAGGATCAAACAGTAACACAAATGAACAAAACAGCACAAAACAGCACAAAACGTAGCTTTGAAAAAAGCTCTTGGGTCTATTGCTTTGAAAAAAGCAGTTGATATACTGGAAAAGATCCACTGGAATCACTAAATAGCAATGCTGGTGATGATCTAAATCAATCAGGAACAAAGACACAGGAACACAGAAACAGCCTCCACACTCTATAGCCAGCTTCTGAATCTGCAATGAAATGGTGCTGGGAGTGAGCTTATATAATGTCCATGCAGGCAGGTTCCTATTGGTTGCTAACCTCTGACGAGTGTGGAAGGAGAACTCTGATTGGCTCTGATGCAAAAGGGCGGAGCAAATAATCGCGCAATATTCCTATTGCCGAATATTCGCATTGCGATTATTCGGCAATATAAAATGATCGCTTCAGCTACTCGGCCCAAGGTCTCTAATCATACCAGCAATGCTTTTAGACGTCTATGGAGATCACTAGGATGTGATCTGTTTTAAAAATGAAACTGTAAAAATCGCTCTGATGCGGAAGATCGGGGCGAGGAAAGTAATCGCGCGATATTGCGTTTGCCGAATAATCGCATTGCGATCTTTCTGGAAAATTCAATGAACGCTTCAGCTACTCGGCCCAGGGTCTCTAATGATACCAGCAATGCTTTTAGACGTCGATGGAGATATCTAGGATGTGATCTGTTTTAAAAAAAAAAAAATTGTAAAAAATCGAATATTCGGAATTGCGAATATTCACCGCGAATTTCGAAATATAGCGCGATTTCTCGAATATGCTATATTCGAGTCGAATATTCGCAATGCGAATATTCGTGAGCAACACTATTCACCATCTGAGAACTGAAGTTCTCAGTTTATTAAACCGGCTGCAGAGGAGATAATTCAACTCATGAGAACTGCCATGAACTGCTGTGAACTGAACGGAGAAAAAAACTTCACAGTTTATTAAACGGACACCTATGCATTATTAAATTCACTGCTTCTGAAAAAACGTCCATTTTTAAAAAAAAATTGCATTGATACATGTCCCCTGGGGCAGGACCCAGGTCCCCAAACACTTTTTAGGACAAAACTTGCATATTAGCCTTTAAAATGAACACTTTTGATTTCTCCCATAGACTTCTATAGGGAGTTTGGCGGCGGCTTTACATATTACTTGCAATGCGCCGGCTGCTACGCTGGTTCATGCGCCTAATTAAGGCTTCACCCGACGCACTAATTAAGCCATGAACCAGCGCAGCGCAGTGAGAATAGTAAATCAGCCCCTAAGGCCCCGTACACACGATAGAATCCATCCGCAGATAAATCCCAGCAAATGGGTTTCTGCGGATAGATCCTATGGTGTGTACACGCCAGCGGATCTGTTTCCGCGGAGAAATCTCCTCTGGGATGGATTCCAGCAGATCGGATATTTGCTGTGATGCACAACAAATCCATCTGCTGGAATCCATTCCAACGGATGGATCCGCTCGTCTGTACAGACTTACCGGATCCATTCGTCCAAAGGGATTCCCCGCACGCGTCGTAATGATTTGACGCATGCGTGGAATTCCTTATATGACAGCGTCGCGCCCGTCGCCGCGTCATAATCGCGGCAACGGCGCGACACGTCATCGGCAGAGGATTTCCGCGCGGATTTCAATGCGATGGTGTGTACACTCCATCGCATCGAAATCTGCGGAAATCTTTGAGAGGATTTATCCGTGGAAACGGTCCGCTGGACCGTATCTGCGGATAAATCCTCTCGTGTGTATGGGGCCTAAATGTGAATGTGTAACAGATCTAAAAGCAAATGTTCAGTCCAGGCATCCAAATGGTTAATAAAATTCATGACAATAGGTCAAATTCTTTGCAGCTCAGGATAGCATAAGCCTTTTCCCACCATCCATTCTTCTGATAAGTGGATATAGTGCAAAAAATAATAAATGTAATACCACCATTGAACAGTATTGTAACCTTGAGATTCTTTTTTTTTTTCAGCAATAACAATATATGACAAAGATAAAGGGCATAATGTTCCATTAAAAGGCAATTGTTTTTATAGTTATGCCAATCAAGACTTAAAGACCAAGGACATAATCAGGAGCCATATATTGTTTGACAAGTAGTACATAGGATTTGAGAATAGTTGGAAATGGTTTAAAATACAGAAAAAAAATATATATATATATGGGAATCTAAGTCGAATGGGCGAAATCAGAATCTAAGTTGAATGGGCAAAATCAGATGTGCAAGTTTAACCACTTCAAGACTGGACTGTCTCACCCTCATCCTGCCCAAGCCAGTTTTCAGCCCTGTCACACTTTAAATGACAATGAAAAATACTCAGGCATGTGCCAATGTACCCAAATTCATTTTATATTTTCATTCGGTGGCATTTGGTGGTATTTAATTATTTTTTTGCTAAAATAAAGGCCCCTTTAACACTGGTGCGGGAAGCGCGGTGGCGGTATAGCGCCGCTAAAAATAACGGCACTATATCGTACCGCCTGAAAAACTCCTCAGTTTGAAAGGGGTCTAAAGGGGAAAAAAAGTTTGAAAAAACATTTTTTTTTCTTAGTTTATGTTATAAATTTGTAAATTAACTAAATTAGGCCAAAATGTATTCTGCTACATCTTAAGGGTGTAAAAAAAACAAATAGGTGTTTATTTTTTAGTCTGTGTGAAAGTTATAGAGTCTACAAACCATGGTACATATATATTTTTTTTAAAACGAACATGTTATACTTACCTCCACTGTGCAGTTCGTTTTGCACAGAGTGGCCCCGAATCCTGTCTTCTGGGGTCCCACCGCAGCTCTTGCGGCTTCTCCCCACAAGAGCTAACCCCCTGTATGACTCAGCCCGCCCCCCCTTGGCAAAGAAAAAAAACATTTAGAAGGGAAATCGAAGGAAGAGGTTAGTGAACCAACAATGCACTAGCTTAAAGGGGTTGTAAAGGTTTGTTTTTTATTTTCTAAATAGGTTCCTTCAAGCTAATGCATTGTTGGTTCACTTACCTTTTCTTTCGATTTCCCTGCTAAATGTTTTTTTTCTTTGTCTGAATTTCTCACTTCTTGTTCCTCCTCAGTAAGCTGTTTAGTAAGCTGTTCTGGCTGACTAACCACGGCTCGGATGATGGGGGCAAGCTTACTGAGGAGAAACAGGAAGTGAGAAATTCAGACAAAGAAAAAAAACATTTAGAAGGGAAATGGAGGGAAAAAGTAAGTGAACCAACAATGCACTAGCTCAAAGGGTCACTAAAGGCAGAATTTTTTTTTTTTTAAATAACAAACATGTTATACTTACCTCCACTGTGCATCTCGTTTTGCAGAGTTCCCCTAATCCTGTCTTCTGGGGTCCCTCGGCGGCTGTCTCAGCTCCTCCTCGCAAAAGCTTTCTACCCGAGCTCGTATGGTGGAAAGCTTTTGCGAGCGAGCTCCCATGATACAGCGGCGGGCATAGCCGCCGACTATATCACTCGGCCCCGCCCCCGGTGCGCCGCGTCATCCGCTGTGATTGACAGCAGCGCCAGCCAATGGCTGCTCTGCTATCAATCCATCCAGCCTAGCCAATCAACGGCCAGGCTGGGAACCGAAGACCATCGAGGGGTCAGGTAAGTAGAAGGGGGGTTCGGGAGGGGGGGGGGCGCAACCATTGGATGTTTTTTCACCTTAATGCATAGGATGCATTAAGGTGAAAAAACATTTACCTTTAAAGGAACCTATTTAGAAAATAAAAAACAAACCTTTACAACCCCTTTAACGCTTTGGGCTAATTTGTTGGGAAACTCAAGCCCCACACTCATGATATTTGTAAATTGTATTGTATATGACAAAATCCAGTTCTACCTTTGCATAATTTAAAATATACGAAAAACATTTAATTAAAGTGCGTCTCTATTCTATTATGGTGAAAATATAATGTATTAGCTGGATTCAGGTAGGCGGGCGCATCGTTGCGGCGGCGTATCGTATTTACACTACGCCGCCGTAAGTTAGCTAGGCAAGTACTGTATTCACAAAGGGCCAGATTCACACAGAACTGCGGCGGCGTAACGTTACGTAGATACGTTACACCGCCGCAAGTTTTCATCGCAAGTGCCTGATTCACCAAGCACTTGCATGAAAACTTACGCCGGCGCGCTCCCGCGCCGGACCTACTGCGCATGCTCCGTTTTGAAATTCCCGCCGTGCTTTGCGCGAAGTGACGTCATTTTTTCGAACGGCGACGTGCGTAGCGTACTTTCGTATTCCGGGACGTCTTACGCAAGAAAAAAAAATTTAAATTTCGATGCGGGAACGACGGCCATACTTTATACAGCACAAACGTGGGCTGTGTAAAGTTAGGGCAGGTAAAACGACAACTAAAATTGCGACGGGAAACTAGACTAGCGACGACGTAGCGAACGCGAAAAACCGTTGTGGATCACCGTAAAACCTCATTTGCATACCCGACGCTGGAATACGACGCGAACTCCACCCAGCGGCGGCCGCGGTATGGCATCCTAAGATCCGACAGTGTAAAACAATTACACCTGTCGGATCTTAGGGCTATCTATGCGTAACTGATTCTATGAATCAGTCGCATGGATACTCTGAGAGATACGACGAAGTATCTGAGATACTCCGTCGTATCTCTGCTGTGAATCTGGGTCAAAGTACTTGCCTGCTAAGTTACGGCGGCATATCGTAAATGCGGCCGGCGTAAGCGCGCCTAATGCAAATTATGCTGAGGGGGGCGTGTTTTATGTTAAAGCGGTAGTTCACCCTCCTTTCCATCATTAGACCATTAAATTCGGCATCGTAGCGCGAGCTACGGTATGCCGGTCTTAAATTTTTAATCCCCGTACTCACTGTGCTATCGATGATTGAAGAATCCGACTCCCGCGGGGAATGGGCGTGCCTATGGAGAGGGAGGATGATTGACGGCCGGCTCTGGCACGTCACGCTCCCCGAAGACAGCCGGAGTAGGTCTCGGCTATTCACAGCGCCTGCGCACAGGCTATGCGCAGGCGCCGTGAATAGCCAAGCCTATTTCGGCTATTTCCGGAGAAGCGTGACGTGCCAGGGCCGGCCGTCAATCACCTTCTCTCACCATAGGAACGCCCATTCCCCGGATTCTTCAATCATCGATAGCACAGTGAGTACGGGCATAAAAAATGTAAGACCGGCATACCGTAGCTCGCGCTACGATGCCGAATTTAATGGTCTAATAAAAAAAAACTTTTTTTTTTTAACAGGGTGAACCCCCGCTTTAATGGAGGGTGACCTGACGTGATTGACGTCTTTTACGAACGGGGCATGCACCGTCCGTGAACATATCCCAGTGTGCATTGCGGCAAAGTACGCCGCAAGGACGTATTGGTTTTGACGTGGACGTAAATTACGTTCAGCCCTATTCACGGACGACTTACGCAAACGACGTACAAATTTTAAAATTTCGACGCGGGAACGACGGCCATACTTAACATTACTAGTCCAGCTATTTGATGGAATAACTTTACGCCTGAAAATGCCTTACGTAAACGGCGTATCTTTACTGCGTCGGGCGCGCGTACGTTCGTGAATAGGCGTATCTAGTGATTTACATATTCTACACCGAGCGCAATGGAAGCACCACCTAGCGGCCAGCCTAAATATTGCACCCTAATATACGACGGTGCAAGCTGTCGTATCTTAGATAGGTTTAAGTGCATCTCTGTTTGAGAATACACTTAAACTTAGGACGGCGCAGATTCCGAGTTAGGTCGGTGTATCTACTGATACGCTGGCCTAACTCTATGTGAATCTAGCTATATATGTATATATGTAAATGTATAATAACAGAGCACCAATAATACTGGTAAATACGTATAGTAAAAATCTAACGTTTCCTAGCAGCAACAGAGAGCATGTGCCGACTTGTGACAGCCCGAAGAAAGTCAACTGACCAAAGAGTTTCAGAAAATAATAAGTGCTCTAATGGGAGGTGAAAATTATCTAGAAATTACCAGTGCTTCCAGAGATGAAGCCAGGGCACCGAGTCACGACTACAATCTGTTCGGAGTTCAGAGTGCCTGCGAAGGCTACATCCAATCCACAAAAAACTCATACTGGAAAGAAAAAAATAATAATAGAGGAGACAATTTCGCAATCAGAGGAAGAGCATAATTCATTTTATTCCAGGCTTGAGTTGTTCGGAGAATAGATCATCAGACTGGAAGATCACCTTCTTAGTCTAGCCTGTGCATCTTGTCTAACCTTTCTCCGGTTATTAGTGTCATTTATCAGGGGTCTATAGGTTCCTATTGCCTTTTGAGATATTAACCACTTAAGCCCAGGACCTTTAGGCAGCTAAATGCCCAGGCCAGGTTTTGCGATTCGGCACTGCGTCGCTTTAACAGACAATTGCGCGGTCGTGCGACGTGGCTCCCAAACAAAATTGGCGTCTTTTTTTCCCCACAAATAGAGCTTTCTTTTTGTAGTATTTGATCACCTCTGCGGTTTTTATTTTTTGCGCTATAAACAAAAATAGAGCGACAATTTTGAAAAAAATGCAATATTTTTTACTTTTTGCTATAATAAATATCCCCCAAAAACATATATAAATTTTTTTTTTTCCTCAGTTTAGGCCGATACGTATTCTTCTACCTATTTTTGGTAAAATAAATCGCAATAAGCGTTTATCGATTGGTTTGCGCAAAATTTATAGCGTTTACAAAATAGGGGATAGTTTTATTGCATTTTTATTAATTATTTTTTTTTTACTACTATTGGCGACGATCAGCGATTTTTTTCGTGACTGCGACATTATGGCGGACACTTCGGACAATTTTGACACATTTTTGGGACCATTGTCATTTTCACAGCAAAAAATGCATTTAAATTGCATTGTTTATTGTGAAAATGACAGTTGCAGTTTGGGAGTTAACCACAGGGGGCGCTGTAGGAGTTAGGGTTCACCTAGTGTGTGTTTACAACTGTAGGGGGGTGTGGCTTTAGGACTGACGTCATCGATCGAGTCTCCCTATAAAAGGGATCACTCGATCGATACGCCGCCACAGTGAAGCACGGGGAAGCCGTGTTTACATACGGCTCTCCCCGTTCTTCAGCTCCGGGGAGCGATCGCGACGGAGCGGCTACAAACGAATATCCGCGCCGTCGTCCCGGATCGCTCCCCGAGGGAATCCGCCCACCGCACGCAGCGGAGGGGGTCCCGATCGGACCCCCCACCCGCTAGAAGGCAAGGACGTATATATACGTCCTTCTGCCTGTACGTGCCATTCTGTGGACGTAAATAGTCGTGCGGCGGGCGTTAAGGGGTTAAGTATCTTTTCAGGGTTTTAGCATGTCCTCTACACTACTGAGAAAAAATTATTTTTTTTTGGTATGCAGACGTTTTTCTACCTAAAAAGTGAAATTTTAACTTTCAGTAGGTGGCATGGGGGTCCACTCCATAGGGCAAGGGGGGGCAAATGACCCCCCCTGGAAAATCAAGAAGGTGTTGAAGAGTCTCGCGGCCGCAGGCTGTCTGAGCAGTCCTGGGCCGGATGTCACACAGGCACAGCGAGCAGAGTGAAGCCGCTTCCCCCTCCCTCCAGAGGGAACCTGCTGCCTGTGCTGCGCTGATGGCTGATCTGAAGTACTGAATGGGATGGGGGAGGGGGGTCCGTCTGTGCTGAAGGGGGTTGATTTGTGCTGAATGGGGGGGGTCCATCTGTGCTGAAGGGGGGTTTGTGCTGAAAGGGGGTCATCTGTGCTGAAGGGGGGGTTCTGTGCGGAATGGGGAGTTCTGTGCAGAATGGGGGGGTCCATCTGTGCTAAATTGAGGGTTCTGTGCATAATGGGGGGTCTATCTGTACTGAATGTGGGGGGTCTGTGCTGAAGGGGGGTCTGTACATTTTCTGGGCTATATTTATATGGGCATTGAGTGAAGCTGAATTATCTCAAGAGCTATTTCACACTGCCAGCTGGCCACGTTATTGGTAAAGCGCCGCTAAAAAGCTGCATTTTACCATCGTTTTAGCTGCGCTATTCGGCTGTTAGCGTTTGAAGAAAGGGTTAAACGTGACTGTATAGCCGCTGCCGAAGTGCCCCCCCTTGAAAAAATTTCAGCGGATGCCCATGGTAGGTGGTGAAGAATAAAGGGGAATTGTAGGCAGAAAGATAAATATACAGTCAAAAGACATGTGCGTAAGCTGTCTTCAAATTGGAAATGTGCAATTCTGCTCGATTTTCTAAATTAACCAGGTTCTGACTACTTTTTCCACTACAGGTAAAGCAGTAAAACGTAGTCACACATCGCCCCAACCTGTAATTTTAAATGATTGCTATATATATATATATATATATATATGAGTGAATAAATTATTTAAACTCAGCGCTGCTCCTATAAACTACTAGCCAGGGGCAGACTGCCCGAGGGCCCCATGCTACTAGGGGGCCCCTGTAGGGTTGCCAGCTTCAGTAAAACCAGGGACAGTATTTAAAAATCTGTGTTTTTTTTTTACATCTGTCCCTGAAATGTGCCTTACCGACATCCTTTCGGTCTAAAAATCCCAAGATTATAGCTGCCCCGCCTCTCCAGTACCTTTTCAGTGTGTGTATGTGTATTCTGTGTGTGTCTACTGTGTATGCATACTGTATGTGTGTGTGTGTATATTTTGTGGAACCATAATCTATTGCCTTGGGGTCCCATAATCTCCTATTGCCCGGGGGCCCCATAAGTTGTCAGTCAGCCCCTGCTACTAGCATACATAAATCTGTACAAATATCTATATCACCATATACAACATAAAATATAAAGTGCTAAAACTGTGCAAAATACAATCAAAAAAGTCCATCAAATCAGAAGCTTCTGATGACGCTCAGTGGGAGGGGCGAAACGCGTCAAGCTAAGGCGCATCTGTGAAGGCTGTTCGTATGCCAAGGCGGCAATTTTGCACGATTTTAAAGATTTCGATGGAAGTCTAATAATCTTTGAACCTTTTAAATAAACCTTGCAGTAACCTCTTCTTTCCTCATTGCTTAAAGCGGTGGTTCACCCTCCATAGCATCATTTTAGCATAAAATGAGGCATAGTAGCGCGAGCTACAGTATGCCTGTCTTGATTTTTTTATCCCCGTACTCACAGTGCAATCCAACATTGAAGATTCCGTCTCCCCGCGGGGAATGGGCATTCCTATCCAGACGGAGGATGATTGACGGCCGGCTCTGGCACGTCACGCTCCCCGAAGACAGCCGGAGTAGGTCTTGGCTCTTCACGGCGCTATACGGCGCCTGCGCACAGACTATGCCACAACGGATGCACATTTAACTTGGAGGACCCAGACCATCCGTACGGGTCCATAATTACTTTGGTGGAGGATAGGAGACATCCCTCATTGATGACCAGCTAAACCAACCCCTTCTGTGGATGGGAGACTCCATACTGATACAGGCATATTTAACCATCATTCTGGTGAGTGGGGACCCAAGAGGGGAGCACGATAAACCACATGAGAATTTTTTCTACCTGTCACCAGCTCAATATACCACATTTGATAGACTTTATTGATTGTATTTTGCACAATATTAGCACTGAGCACTTTATATTTTATGTTATACTGTATATACTCGAGTATAAGCGGAGTTATTCAGCCCTTTTTTTAGGGCTGAAAATACCCCCCTTGGCTTATACTCGAGTCAGTGTACCTGAAAGGCTGCGAGCGTCCATCGTTTAAAAGCCCCCCTTTTTTTGTATTCAATAGGGATGGAGGCGTGTGTTTTTCATACGCCTCATTTAAAGTCCCAACCCCAGTTTTCTTTGTACCATATAGGGATGGAGATGTGTTTTGCTGATACCCTTATACTATTATGCGTTTTTTTCCAGTGCTCTTCACCACAATACCAAGCATAGGTGGAGGCGGGGACACACCCCTAGTCACCTGTCCTCCATCTACCCATTAGTCTTTACATGCCTCCATTGAGGAGACTTCAAAAGTTTAGTTAGGACTGCAGATCGCAGAGAGCCTTGGCGCGGGCTCTGCAGCTTACTCATGTACTTGCAAATGCGTGCAACCAATCTCTGCTTTTAACATATACAGTTAGACAGTTGAATTTGGCTTGCTGTTTGGGTGGTATGTATGAGCCTGGTTATAAACGTTTACTATTTTACTTATACTAGTGTTTGTTTAAAAACGCATCTCATTGAAAGTCCCAAAAACCCCCCCTTTTTTTGTATTCAATAGGGATGGAGGCGTGTGTTTTTCATACGCCTCATTTAAAGTCCCAACCCCAGTTTTCATTGTTTAAAAGTCGCGCCTTCCCCCTGATCCCCTCCGTGATAGACATTTCCCAGCAGACACTGGGCCAAATCCTCAAAAGAGATACGACGGAGTAACTGCTGTTACGCCGACGTATCCCTGTTCCTAACTATGGAACTGATCCACAGAATCAGTTTTCCATAGTTAGGGAGAAGATCCGGCATGTGTAATTGAATTACACTGCCGGATCTTAGGATGCAGTACCACATCCGCCGCTGGGGGCATTTCGTGTCGAAATGCCGCCTCGGGTATGCAAATTAGCACTTACGGAGATCCACGAAGCTTTTCTGCTTCGTTTTTTCTCCGTAAGTATTAAGTTGCATACGCAAAATTAGGGCTGCTTTTACATGGTGTAAAGTTAGTACACCATGTAAAAGCAGACCCTTCTGTCTAGCGACGCGTTTTTTTTTTTCGAATTTGAATTTTTTTTTCGCGCCGTATCTTTTTTTTTTTTCCCTGACACAACTTTATTGACCCGTCGCAATCCACAAAGCCCGGCGTAACGTAATTTCGCGCTATGCACGTCGGGAAAATGACGTCACGAGCATGCGCAGTACGGCCGGCGCGGGAGTGCGCCTCATTTAAATGGGAATCGCCCCCATGAAATGAGGAACGCCTTTGCGCCGGCGGAATTTAAGTTACACGGCCAGAAATTTCTAGGTAAGTGCTTTGTGGATCGGGCACTTAGGTAGAAATTTTAAGGCAGTGTAACTTAAATTAGAATTTCGCCGTTACGCCTATCACGGATGTCCTCGAACTCGATTTCCCAGCAGACACTGTGTTCAGTGGTCCGCCAATCACGGACATCTTTTCATCCTCGGACAAGAGAACGTTCGTGATAGGCGGAACACTGAACACAGTGTCTCCTGGGAAACCAAGTCTGAAGATGAAAAGACGTCCGTGATAGGCTGCTGGGAAATGCCTATGACAGATCGGGACCAGGAGGAGGCAGCGACTTTTAAACAATGAATGGATGCCGGCAGCCTGCCAAAAAATTCAGGTACACTGACTAGGCAATGGGTACAGTGAGGTGGCAATGGGCACAGTGGCAATAGGCACAGTGAGGTGGCAATGGGCACAGTGAGGTTGGGCACAGTGAGGTGGCAATGAGCACAGTGAGGTTGGGCACAGTGAGGCGGCAATGGGCACAGTGAGGCTGCAATGGGCACAGTGAGGCTGCAATGGGCACAGTGAGGTGTGCAAATGGGCATTGTTGACCCTCTTTTCCGCTTACAGTGGCTGCTGCATTCTCACCCTAGGCTTATACTCGAGTCAATACGTTTTTCCATTTTTTTGGGGTAAAATTAGGTTCCTCGGCTTATACTCGAGTATATACGGTATATGGTGATATAGATATTTGTACAGATTTATGTATGCTAGTAGTTTATAGGAGCAGCGCTGAGTTTATATAATTTATTCACATTTCTTGGGGTATTCACCTTGCACTTTAGCAGCAGTGCTATCATATCATATATTTATATTTTTTATTTTAGTAATATTGCCATATTTCATTTATATATATGAGCGATTGCTATATATATATATACACATAGTGCCATATACCCTGATCTGTGATGCTGGGGCTTTATACACCTGACACTATGGGTTGGAGCTTCTTGAGCATGGGTCTCTTTCTAAACAAAGGGTACATTTTTGGTTCTTTAGACTTAAGAAGGCCCCAACTGTGGCCAGTGCAGAAGAACATTCCCCAGTGTCGGTGGGAGTGAACAATGTCTCAAGCTTCATAGTCAATAGTTATAAATTACAAAGCATCTGTGGTCAGCAGAAGTAATAGTGCCCCATTATTCATATTGGTTGGAGGAACAATACCCCACTGTTGGTGCCAGCAAGGGGAATACTCCCTTAATATTAGTGGAGGAAAGTGGAAAGATAGCGCTGACCTGTAGGTTAATTTTATTGTTATTGTTATCTTAAGGTATTAATGTTGGTGTAAATGATGATCTGGTTTGTGTGCAGGTGGCTTCTTCACCCCAGAGGATCTCCACAGTCTCCTTGGCTTGTAGGGTAATGTAAGAAGGGTTGAAATTTAAGCACCGGTCCACCCTACTGCTAAGAGGTCCAGATACAACTTAATTCCCTTAAAGGTCAGGGGTAGAGATCAAGAAATAGGCAATGTGTTTTTCAGGGGTCTACATGAGGGTCTAGGGCTTGACCAGCATCCAAGTGAACAACTAAGTAGTGAACTGGACCTACATTAGGTCTGTGCTTTCAACTCACACTGGAATAAATACCATTGTAAGTCCAGTTCACTACTGGTTTGTTCACTTGGTTGCCAGCATAGGCGTGCGCAAGGGGTGTGCCAGGTGTGCCTGGGCACACCCTAATCCTGGTGTTGGCAACCTGTCAACTAATATATGCCACCCCTCCTTTCCCTGTTCCTTCTGTTGCCCGGGTCCCCCATGTGCTCCCTTGCTCCCCCTTTCTCCCATTGTTTCAGGATGGAGAGCGGGGAAGAGGCCAATATGTCAAGTGCATATATGTTAGAGCTTTGGGGTGCACACCCTAATGCAATAGGCTGCGCACACCTATGGTTGCCAGTTAAGCTCTGATAAAGAGGGCACGTAGACCCCTGAAACACATTGAATATTTCTTGATCTGTTCCCCTAATCTTTAATGGAATAAAGTTGTAACTGGACCACGTAGCAGTGGTGTGGTCCTTAAATTTCAATCCTCAATATCAGTGGAAGGAACATTAACCCAATAATAGAGGGGAAGACACTTCTGGGAGAAGAAAAATGGTGCTGCACAAGATTGATGCAAAATGGGAGTTTCCCCCACTGGGGGTTTTCTCAGCAGCAGGAGTTGGAAGGAAATAAAGTAGATGGAATTGGTAAAAAAAAGCTTTATTGGTAGCAGCCGTAACAAATAGACATTTGACAGCTAAAATATGAGCTCTGATACATGAAGCTTAAAAAGTCAATACATGCGGTGCATTATAAGGATCCCACAATGTTGGTAGAATACATAAACCTAACGAGTTTCGACCCTTCGGGGACTTCTTCAGACCCTCTCTTGGAATATTGGCCACTTGGGTGACTGTGTTGGGATCATGTGAAGATCTTTAAGGCCTCTTACACACGACCGGACATGTCCGCTGAAACTGGTCAGCGGACCAGTGTCAGCGGACAGATCCGATCGTGTGTACAGACTAGCAGACAGATTTCCAGCGGACAAATGTTTCTTAGCATGCTAAGAAACATGTCCGCTGGAAAGCTGTCTGGCGGACATGTCCGCTGGTTAGTACACCTAACCAGCGGACAGATATCTCCCACATGCGTCGAATGGATTTGACGCATGCGTGGAAGTATTTTACTTCCTGGTTTGGTGACGTGGCGGCGTCAACGTCACCGCGCTGTCTGTCCGCGCGGATTTCGGTTTGATGGTGTGTACAGCCATCAGACCGAAATCTCCGAGCGAAAATGTCCGATGAAAACGGTCCGGCGGACCGTTTTCATCGGACTGTCCGCTCGTCTGTACGGGGCCTTAGAGGCCCTCTGGTAATGAGACTCCTTTTCAATACAGTGTGATGGGTAAATATGTTCTAGAATGACTATTAATGTTAGCAACATGCTTTTAAATTATACATTTATTCACTAAATGTAATCCTCTCACAGCAAACATATCTTCTGAAGAAGACCCTGAAGGGTCGAAACGCATCAAGATTTATGTATCTACCAACATTGTGGCATCCTTATAATGTTGTGTAACTACATTGTGTTTTCACCCCATGTATTGACTTTTTAAGCTTCATGTACCAGAGCTAGGCATGTGCATTTAGTTTCGTTCCGAATCGAAATTCGGACGAATTTTTCATTATTCGGACATTCGGATGCATACGAATTCCCGAATTGCAATATTAATGAATTTACCGAATCCGAACGAACGTTTTCGATTCCGAATCGAAAACCCGCGGACGAAATTCGAATTTTTTTTTTTTTTTTTCGAATTCCGATCGAACTTCGTCCGCGGGTTTTCGATTTGGAATTTGAAATTTTTTTTTTTTTATTTTTATTTTCGAATTCCGATCGAATTTCGAAATTATATTCGAAGAGAGAATTTTCGAATTCGACCGGATTTTTCGAAATTCGGTCGAAAACGAACGAGTTTCCGAAAACGAATTTAACACATGTAACGAACCTAACTTAACGAAATTAATTAAATAACGAATTAAAATTAAACGAAACGAAATTTTCCCTTTTGCACATGCCTAACCAGAGCTCATATTTTAGCTGTCAAATGTCTATTTGTTACGGCTGCTTCCGATAAAGCTTTTTTTTTACCAATTCCATCTGCTTTATTTCCTTCCAACTCCTGCTGCCAAGAAAACCCCCAGTGGGGGAAACTTCCCTTTTGGAACATTAACCCAAGGTCCAGATAAAGCCAAGCAAAGGTCTACATTAGGGATGAGCTTCGAGTTCAAGTCAAACTCATGTTCGAACAGCGAACAATTTGGGGTGTTCGCGGCAAATTCGAAAAGCCGCAGAACACCCTGGAAAAGTCTATGGGAGAAATCTAAAGTGCTAATTTTAAAGGCTAATATGCAAGTTATTGCCATAAAAAGTGTTTGGGGACCTGTGTCAATGCAAAAAAAGTTTAAAAAAACAGCCGTTTTTTCGGGAGCAGTGATTTTAACCACTTGCCGCCCGCCAATGACATATTATAGAAAGTGAAAAAATGCGCATACCAAAGAAGACAAGTTCTAGAACAGCAGCAAACTCAAAAATGTTATACAACATAAAAACGGATAATAATGAATGGGAGTTGCGCTAAAAAAAGGAATATATGGGTGACCATATGAAAAACAAAAATAATAAAGTTGTGCTAGAGACACCTCTTAATGATGACCACAAGGTCAACTGAATACAAAGTCCCAATATGTGTACACATGTAACAAGGGTGAAACAAATGTGTATTAATCCAAAAAGAATAAATGAGTTCAATTCTGTGGATAATGCTGGATCAAATCTGGTTACATCGTGGATGGCTTATTTTGATCCTTGGGATCTATACTTCTGGTAAGGGTCAGCTTGAATGTGTTTACCCGGATACAGATCCAGCATTATCCACAAGATTTGATCCAGCATTATCCACAGAATTGAACTCATTTATTCTTTTTGGATTAATACACATTTGTTCCTCGGCCGTGTGTACGGGGCCTGATAGATGTAAGTAGAGGAGAGCCGATCGTCGGCTCTCCTGACAGGGGGGGTTCGCGCTGATTGTTTATCAGCGCAGCCCCCCTCGGATCGCCACACTGGACCACCAGGGAAGCCCACCCTGGACCACCAGGGAAGGGCAAACAAAAAAAAAAGTCTGTAAAAAAAAAAAAAAAAAAAAAAAAAAGTTTGAAAAAAAAATGCATTAAAAAATAAAAAAGATGCAAATCAGTGCCCACAAATGGGCACTGACTGGCAACATGGGTAAATCAGTGCCGCCCCACAGTGTCCATCAGTACCACCCCACAGTGTCCATCAGTACCACCCCACAGTGTCCATCAGTACCACCCCACAGTGTCCATCAGTGCCACCCCACAGTGCCCATCCATGCCCAGTGCCCACCTATCAGTGCCCATCTGTGCCACCCATAAGTATCCATCAGTGCCACCCATAAGTGCCGCCCATGAGTGCCCATCTGTGCCACCTATAAGTGCCCATCAGTGCTGCCCATGAGTGCCCATCAGTGCTGCCCATGAGTGCCCATCAGTGCCGCCCATGAGTGCCCAGTGCCACATACCAGCGCCGCCAATCAGTCCCAGTTCATCTGTGCCCGTCAGTACTACCTCATCGGTGTCCATCAGTGCCATCTCATCAGTGCCGCCATATCAGTGCCCGTAATTGAAAGAGAAAACTTACTTATTTACAAAAAATTTACAGAAAAAAATAAAAACGTAATTTTTTCAAAATTATTGTCATGGATCTTAAGATATTAAAGTGTTTCTACTTGACATCTGTTACACAGGAGAGGGACATTCAATGCAAGGACACCGGCTATTGAAATGCTAAGTGGAACCAGCTAGAGAAATACCTTTTATTGTGCTCTGCAGGCTAAGAGCGGGTGTCGGAGACACTCCGTCTGGCTAAAAACTATGGATTGAAGGTTAATTGAATCTAGAATGTATGTGTGAAGATGTATGTGTTTTATGTTCTAAAGGTCAGAAGCCTCCTGTCAGCTGTATTGAATTAGCATTCTATTGTCTAAAGCAATGTAACCTCTCAGAGGTAGTAATTAAGTAGACCGGGTTATTGTGTACATTGATTACCCCCTGGGGCTTCTGTCTCAATACACAAGTCTTTCTATCCAAGCTATTGGACCAATCCCTGTTGACAATTTCAAGTCCTCATTTGCATGGTCCAGGAGGACTTGAGTGAAGACTGGATATACTTTACAATTGACCAATAGGAAAGCGGTTGTTGGGAGTGGGATGTTCCAAAATTCTGTATAAAAGTGTGCTGTGTACTTGAAAATAAAGAGTCCTGCTTGAACTTACATACAGCCTGCCTGGTGTTTGTTCTTAATGGGTCTGAATGGCACATAGCTGTAGTTCGGACCCCGGAACCTTGGATGACTGGACCATCAGACGCTGCAATCTGCAAGCTGACTCACTGGTAGCAGAGGAGTGTCGGGAGAGCAGAACCGGGCGAGAAAGGATCTCGTCACAATTATCAGTCTTTTTTTAGTTGTTGCGCAAAAAAAACACATAGGTGATCAAATACCACCAAAAGAAAGCTCTATTTGTGGGGAAAAAAGGACGCCAATTTTGTTTGGGTACAGTGTAGCATGACCGCGCAATTGCCATTCAAAATGCGACAGTGCTGAAAGCTGAAAATTGGCTTGGGCGGGAAGGTGCGTAAGTGCCCGGTATGGAAGTGGTTAATAATGCTTAAAGTGAGACAATTAAAGTGAAATATTCCTTTAAATTTCGTACCTAGGTGGTGTGTAAAGTATGCCTGTAAAGCAGTGCTGGTTTCCCGTGCTTAGAACTGTCCCTGCACAAAGTGTCATTTCTGAAGGATAAGAAGTCATTTAAAATCACTGCTCCCGAAAGAACTGACGTTTTTAAAACTTTTTTTTTTGCATTGATACATGTCCCCAGGGGTAGGACCCAGGTCCCCAAACACTTTTTAGGACAATAACTTGCATATTAGCCTTTAAAATTAGCACTTTAGATTTCAAACGTTCGAGTTCTAAAGTTCACACAAACTTTTGGTCTGTTCGCAGGTTCTGCTGCGAACCGAACGGGGGGGGGGGTGTTCGGCTCATCCCTAGTCTACATCCGGCTTACAGGCCACAGCTTGGAGACCAGTTCAGATATGGCACATACATACTTACCTTGATTCAAGCTGGATGAATGTAATTATTTTAAAATTGCCAGACCCGAAATTCTTCTTTAAAGTGGAGGTTCACCCAAAAACCTTTTTTTTTAACATTAGATTGAGGCTCGTTTTGTCAAGGGGAATCGGGTGTTTTTTTTTACAATCGAAGCCGTACTTACCGTTTTAGAGATGCATCTTCTCCGCCGCTTCCAGGTATGGGCTGCGGGACTCGGCGTTCCTACTTGATTGACAGGCTTCCGACGGTCGCATACATCGCGTCACGATTTTCCGAAAGTAGCCGAACGTCGGTGCGCAGGCGCCGTATAGAGCCGCACCGACGTTCGGCTTCTTTCGGCTACTCGTGACGCGATGTATGCGACCGTCGGAAGCCTGTCGGAAGCCTGTCAATCAAATAGGAACGCCCAGTCCCGAAGACCATACCCGGAAGCGGCGGAGAAGATCGCTCTCTAAAACGGTAAGTACTGCTTCGATTTTTAAAAAACTACCCGATTCCCCTTGACAAAATGAGCGTCAATCTAATGTTAAAAAATAATTTTCGGGTGAACTCCCGCTTTAAGTTTGTGCTTAAAGGTAGATAAAGATGCATTTTAAATTCTAGTATTCATTTTCCATTTCCTTTCAAACGAAACAGCTGAAAGCGATTTAATGGAACGGGAGTATGTTGGTGTTTTGGCTTCTGGGAAGCGGAATATTTAGCCAGGTGGAATCCATGCTTTGCTGCCTTTTCTAAAGCCTCTTCAAGTGTATCAGCAATGCATATAAGCAGGATGAATTATTTCCAGCCTCTTTTCGAGAGTAAGTACTTTCCATAGCAATGCTGTCATTTTTCTCTGACCCTTGATGTGTAAATAACTGCTTACAAAGCATGGGCTGTAAAGAAAAAGATTTGCAATAAGACTCAAAGTATAGTGTGGATTTATAGGAGTTTAACCTTGTGTGCCTTCTTGCCGAAATGTCGCAAAAAAAAATCATATTTATTCATATGTAAACCTCATGCAAATTGTGGAGGAAGGATTCATCTTATGGCCTTGTTGGGGCAGGACTTGTTATAGTTATCAGGGTGGATGGACATAAAGAAGAAACAAGGGCGCTTTGCAGGGGTTTGGGCCTCTGAGAGTTTCCTAAATCTAAAAAGGGAGTCATTTCCATTTAACCGCCCCTCACATCCTCCCCAAGTGGAATTGCAGATTTCTTTTTTGTTTTTGTGTGTTTGGCGATGTGTCTAACATAAGGTGCAAAGTAGTGCTCATTATTTTTCCAACCCTGGAGACTACAGTTCCTCTTTAACCTCATTTTGAATAAGGACGAAAGGATAATCTCTATGGTTCTTGCTGTTTTAACACCTTCTTGTTCCTTATGTTAACCACTTAAAGCGGATGTGCCACGGGAAAATAATATTAAAAGCCAGCAGCTACAAATACTGCAGCTGCTGACTTTTAATATTAGGACACTTACCTGTCCTGGAGTCCAGCGACGATCGCAGCAGAGCACGAGCGATCGCTCATCTCTGCTGCTCCCCCCGCCATCCACGCTCAGGGAACCAGGAAGTGAAGCGCTGCGGCTTCACTGCCCGGTTCCCTACGGCGCATGCGCGAGTCGCGCTGCGCCAGTCGATTGGCTCCCGCTGTGTGCTGGGAGCCGAGTGTTCCCAGCACACAACGGGCGACAGACGGGATGTGACGGAATGCCCGTCTTTTGCCCGTAGCGTCTGACCGGAAGTGGGTGCAAATACCTGTCTTTAGACAGGTATCTGCACCCCCCTCCCCCCTGAAAGGTGTCAAATGTGACACCGGAGGGGGGGAGGGTTCCGATCAGCGGGACTCCACTTTAGGGTGGAGAACCGCTTTAAGCCCCGGACCTTTAGGCAGCTAAATGCCCAGGCCAGGTTTTGCGATTCGGGAACTGCGTCGCTTTAACCAACAATTGCGCGGTCGTGGGAAGTGTCTCCCAAACAAAATTGGCATCCTTTTTTCCCCACAAATAGAGCTTTATTTTGGTGGTATTTGATCACCTCTGCGGTTTTTATTTGTTGCGCTATAAACAAAAATAGAGCGACAATTTTGAAAAAAATGCGATATTTTGTACTTTTTGCTATAATAAATATCCCCCAAAAATATATATAACATTTATTTTTTTCCTCAGTTTAGGCCGATACGTATTCTTCTACGTATTTTTGTTAAAAAAAAAAAAAAAAAAAAATCGCAATAAGCGTTTATCGATTGGTTTGTGCAAAATTTATAGCGTTTTACAAAATAGGGGAAAGTTTTATTGCATTTTTATTTTTTTTTACTACTAATGGCGGCGATCAGCGATTTTTTTTGTGACTGCGACATTATGGCGGACACTTCGGACAATTTTGACACATTTTTGGGACCATTGTCATTTTCACAGCAAAAAATGCATTTAAATTGCATTGTTTTTTTGTGAAAATGACAGTTGCAGTTTGGGAGTTAACAACAGGGGGCGCTGAAGAAGTTATGTTTCACCTAGTGTGTGTTTACAACTGTAGGGGGTGTGGCTGTAGGTCTGACGTCATCGACTGTGTCTCCCTATAAAAGGGATCACACGATCGATGCAGCCGCCACAGTGAAGCACGGGGAAGCTGTGTTTACATACGGCTCTCCCCGTTCTTCAGCTCCGGGGAGCGATTGCGAGGGGGCGGCTAGAAACGAATAGCCGCGCCCTCATCCCGGATCGCTCCCACGGAAGAACCGACTGCCGCATGTACCGTGGGGGGTCCCGATCGGACCCCCGACCCGCGGAAGGGCAGGGACGTACATGTACGCCCATCTGCCTGTAAGCGCCATTCTGTGGACGTATATGTACATGCGGCGGTCATTAAGCGGTTAATGTTGTCTGGCACGAGTACTAGAAACACATTAATAATCATTCTTTTTTAAGATCCACAAGCCAACACTTTGCATGGCTGATGGCTCTCAATCCCTACCACCACTGACAGCTCCTGTCCCCAGAGGCATTTGAGAACCTTTTGCTTTATTTACAAAATATGCCTACAGACGACACTGTAGTTGCCACTGCAATGTGACAGTGGCAATGTTCTGTTTAATCCTGTAACTGTCAGGTACAAACACAGTTAGAAAAAAAAAAAACTTAATATAGAAAAAGGAAAAAAAAAAATGAAAAAAAATTGGCAAGCTCAGTTGTCATATTCGAATAAAAGATAATTAAATCCAGGAACAAAAATGTAGTATGAGGCACCTTACCAATCCGTAGATTAGCCTTTTTTAACTAGGGTGCCATGGCACCCTGAGGTGCCTTCTGGGGCTCTTCAAGGGTGCCTTGGCAAAATTGCCTCAAATTGCCGAAAACTGTTAGCATGCTGGCAGGTGGCTCTTGCCTGCATTTTTTTGTTACACAATGACATGGGTTTTAATTTGTGCAGCATTGCAGTTAACGATTACAGAGAGGGACGCAGTGTGACGAGGATAGAAAGGGACACCAGGGACAGAGAGGGACGCAGTGCGACATGGACAGAGAGGGACGCAGTGCGACATGGACAGAGAGGGACGCAGTGCGACATGGACAGAGAGGGACGCAGTGCGACATGGACAGAGAGGGACGCAGTGCGACATGGACAGAGAGGGACGCAGTGCGACATGGACAGAGAGGGACGCAGTGCGACATGGACAGAGAGGGACGCAGTGCGACATGGACAGAGAGGGACGCAGTGCGACATGGACAGAGAGGGACACAGTGCGACATGGACAGAGAGGGACTTCGGGGACAGAGAGGGAAGCAGTGCAATGAGGACAGAGAGGGACATCGGGGACAGAGGGGGACGCTGGGGACAGAGAAGGATGCAGTGCGACAAGGACAGAGAGGGATGCGGTGCACACACGGACAGAGAGGGACACCATGATGGGGGACACAGCAGGATGCCGTGGGGGGGCAACACAGGGGGTGCCATTTGCATAGGCATTTAAGAGGAATTTTTAAAGCCTCTCAAACTCCTGGTTTTAATGCCAGTGTAAATGTATGATGCCCCCTTATTGAAAACTAAATAGATCATTAGTGTCATACTGTTGGTTCCATCAAATGGTAGGTCAATCAGCCACAGCTCAAGGAACCCCTAGCAACCTAGAACTCTAGGGTTCCATGAAACCCTGGTTGAAAATGGCTGCTTTAAAGCAGTAGTAATCCAACCCCCCCGCCAGACTGAAACAGTCCCCTGCAGGCTATGCCATAATGTACAATCATGCACCGTATTCTAGCACATTATAGCAAACTTACCACTAAAATGAATTTTTCACCACCACCCATCTTCGCCTGACCTTCCCTCCAGGTTTGCAGTCTCCGCCCATTTGAATCGTCAGGCCTTGATGACATCACTCCCGTGCGTATGCATCATCACAGCATGGCCCTTTGCATGCAAGCACATTCGGTGTGCCCTGAATGCAGAGCATCACTGCGCATGCACGGTGACATCATAGCTAAAGCCAATGGGCCAGATTCAAGAAGCAATTGCACCCGTGTAACCATAGGTTACACGGCGCAATTGCTTACTTGCTCCGGCGTAGCGAATGCTCCCGATTCAGGAACATCGCTACGCCGACTGCAGCCCAAGATATGACAGGCATAAGCCTCCTTATGCCTTCATATCTTAGGCTGCATTCTTGCGTTGGCCGCTAGGGGGCGCACCTATTGTGATCAGCGTATAGTATGCAAATTGCATACTAACACCGATTCACAAACTTGCGCGGGCCCTGCGTACGCAAATTACGTCATTTGCGTACGTCGTGTTTCGCGTAAGTTTACACAACTTAACCACTTCCAGACCTGCGCACGACGATGTACGTCCTGTTTTTAAAGATTGATATCTCGGTAACGGCAGCAGCTGCTGCCACAACCGAGGTATCAATCTTTAGGGTGCGCGGTCTGGAATCCGATAATGGCGGTCTCCGCAGCGGATTCACCGCAAGATCGCCGTTATCGGTGGCGGGAGAGGGGCCCCCCCCTCCCGCCGCTCTCCCGCGCCCTCCGCCGCTTACCGTAGCCGTCGGTAGCGGCGGAGGCGATCGGGTGCTGTCGGCTGGTGAGCGGGGACGAGACTGAAGGAAAAATCTCCTTCGCCCGTCCCCATAGCTCGGCTGGGCGGAAGTGACGTCAAAACGTCAGTCCCGCCCAGCCTCTTAAAGAGACAAAATTTTTTTTTTGGTCATTTGAAGAAATGACTTTTTTTTTTTTTTTTTTGCATTTAAGCCCAAATATGAGATCTGAGGTCTTTTTGACCCCAGATCTCATATTTAAGTGGACCTGTCATGCCTTTTTCTATTACAAGGGATGTTTACATTCCTTGTAATAGGAATAAAAGTGATCAAATTTATTTATTTTTTTTTCAGTGTAAAAAATAATAAAATAAATAAAAATAAATAAGAAAACCCAAAAAAAAAATTTTTTTAAAGCGCCCCGTCCCGACGAGCTCGCGCGCAGAAGCAAACGCATACGCGAGTAGCGCCCGCATATGAAAACTGTGTTCAAATCACACAAGTGAGGTATCGCCGCGATTGTTAGAGCGAGAGCAATAATTCTAGCCCTAGAGCTACTCTGTAGCTCAAAAAATGCAATCTCTAGAATTTTTTAAACATCGCCTATCGAGATTCTTAAGGGTAAAAGTTTGACGCCATGCCACGAGCGGGCGCAATTTTTAAGCGTGACATCTTGGGCATCATTTTACTCGGCGTAACATTATCTTTCACAATATATAAAAAAATTGGGCCAAATTTATTGTTGTCTTATTTTTTAATTAAAAAAAGTGAATTTTTTACAAAAAAAGTGCACTTGTAAGACCGCTGTGCAAATACGGTGTGACAAAAAGTATTGGAATGACCACTATTTTATTCTCTAGGGTGTTAGAAAAAAATATATATAATGTTTGGGGGTTTTAAGTAATTTTCTAGCAGAAAAAACTGTTTTAGTCTTGCAAACACCAAATCTGAAAAACACCTAAGGTCTGGAAGTGGTTAACACGCGCAGCCAATGCTATAGGATAGCCACGTTCCCGCGTCACGACGTTCAATTTTACGTTGTTTGCGTAAGTGATTCGTGAATGGCGCTGGACGCCATTCACGTTCACTTTGAAGCAAATGACGTCCTTGCGACGTCATTTGCCGCAATGCACGTCGGCGGGATCATTTACATTAGGCGCCCTTACGCAGGGCAAGTTAACACAGCACCCCCGCAATTTACGGAGCTTCTGCTCCGTGAATCGCGGGCAGCGCAGAAAATTTGCGTGGGCGCAGGGCAAAAAACGCTGCCATGTGCCTGCGTAAGAAAGGCACAGATTCTTACTGAATCTGGGCCAATGTGAATATTTCCCAAGGGCAAGTTTAGGATATATTTACTGTAGGTAAGACTTACTATAGACTTGCCTGTAGGTACAAATTATAAATATGGGTTTACTACCACTTTAATGTAAGGGCTAATTAGGACACCCCTCTCTTCATCCGCATTCACACACAGACTTGTATTGCAAAAAAAGTCATATTTAGACACTGTGAACTTTGGGGGTTCTTTAGCTCAGCGAGACAAGTGCTTAAACCGTAATAGTGAATAAAAAGGGTTTTTTATTTGAAAACCAAACCAAACAAAACAACGCTTTCTTCAGCATAGGGAAAAATCATCAAAACAAAAGTCCTGCTTGTCTTCAGCACAAATGAAAAAGTCTGTTTTACCTTCAGCACAGCAAACAAAACAAAGCACAGGCACATACGGTTTGGTAAGTATTCCAGTCCTTCTCAGCAGCATACAACTTCTGCAGACACCTTCACTTCCACACTCCTCCCCCCTCTGTCAGCACTTCCTCTCCTTTTAGCTGACTTCCTGGGAGTTGTTAACCCCCTGTGTGCCTGAAAGCCTGGGGTCAGAAGGGACTAGACTCCAAAAATTGGCCAACCCTGGCGTCCTGTACAACACCTTTATCAACTGCTATAATGCTGGAAAGAAGAGGCAGGAATGGGAACATAGAGGGTGTTAGACCCCTTTCACACTGGGGCGTTGTGCTTTGGCATTAAAAAAAGCGCCTGTAAAGCACCTGAAAGAAGCCTGCGATCCCAATGTGAAAGCCAGAGTGCTTTAAGAGCCCTTTCACACTGCCAGCACCCAAAAAACTCTGGTTAAGCTCTGCTAAGACCCCTTTCACACTGGGGCGTTTTTCAGGCGCTTTGGCGTTAAAAATAGCACCTCAATGGGAAGGGGCGCTTTAAGAGTGGTGTATTCAATGCTCCTAAAGCACTGCGAAAAAGCTGCTTGCCGGACTTTTTTTGACGCTCTGCCAGAGCAACGCATCAGTGTGAAAGCACTCGGGCTTTCACATTGGGATTGCAGATGAAGCTTCTTTCAAGCGCTTTACAGGCACTTTTTTTTAACGCTAAAGCGCCTGAAAAATGCCCCAGTGTGAAAGGGTCTTAATCAGGGCCGGACTTACCATTGGGCTTGACTGGGCTCAATAGGGGGCCAGGGCTCAATCACGGCAACCCCCCGTTCGCGGTAATCCCGGAAAAACCTGTTTCATGGCAATC
Source organism: Rana temporaria (assembly GCF_905171775.1). Lineage (NCBI taxonomy): Eukaryota > Metazoa > Chordata > Amphibia > Anura > Ranidae > Rana > Rana temporaria. Next base: position 403,555,172 of record NC_053493.1, on the reverse strand, counting down.
GCAGCAATCCCCTCCTGCAATTTCGCGGCAATCCCCCGTTTCCAGCAATTTGCGGCAACCCCCTCCCGCAATTTCGTGGCAACCCCCTCCTGCAATTTCGCTGCAATCGCGGCGAGCCCCGCAACTCCGACAGATGGATGTAATCCTCGGCAGCCCCCAGCCCCCCGCTCAACAACTTCGATGCTGTGTATGATTCCTGAAGGTGGCCCTGGGAAGAGGTAAGTCCATCCAGCGGCTGCCCCCGCTCAACAAGTAACAAGTATGATCGGTCGGCGCTCTGGCCACCCCCCCCCCGCTCAACATAACAACCCACCCCCCCGCTTCTCTGCTCCAGGGGGCCCCTTCAGTTAATAAGCCCAGGGGGCTGCAATGTCTGTCTGGTTGTATATCTAGAACCACCCCATACCATCCTCAAGGAGATCCTCAACCAGAGAGGTTCAGCAGAACTCTCCAGAATATACTCAGGACTCAAACGTTAGAGCCAAAGCAACACTGGAACAAACAAGCACATAGCGACCATTGTGCATGCTTATAACAGCACCGCAAATTATCTTTTTCTGTGACTTCAGTTGGGTGTTAAATGGGAACATATGGCACATTTTTGTGCACTGTGGATTCTGGCAACACATGCTTCAACAAGAGGCTTTAGGAATAAAAGATAAACTACTGTCCATGGCAAATCCTATCATCCCTTAAAATAAATCAACTGAAAAAAGGAATAATAAAAAAAAAAAATTATTCTAACACGGCAATAAGAATCCATTCCATTTTATGGCAAGATGCACCTTTCAGTGCAGCATTACCAGCCAGATGCCAGCGTGTGTGTCTTGAGAGAGAGGTATGCTTTACCAGCGGCACAGAGTGTGACAACGCAGAAGTGATCCCTGAAGGAAAAGGCGGAACAGACATTAGTTAGAGACTGGGTAAAAATAAATGTCATTATGCATGGAAGGAAGGGGAGCTACATTTACATAGCAAGCCATCCAGCGAGAGATGTTCCTGTGCGTCTGCCAGATTTGCGAGATGGTCTCGATCTGTGATGTCTGTCTATTGTGCCAATGTGTTATTCCCAACCAGGAGGAGAAAAAATAAATAAAAATAACGATCGCTCATGAAAAAAAAAAAAGGAGACGGATGTGTGTGATATACAATGCAAGGCAATTGAGACATTCATGCAAAATGGTATTTTAAGACTTCATAGCAGATAATATCAGAAAATGGTCTTTTTTTTTTACCTTTTCAATAAATCTATTGTCAGACATTTGCTACACCGTAACAAAAAACACAAAACTAGTTATTTATTTAACCGCTTCCGTAGCGTAGGATGTCATATGACGTCCTGGACTTCAGTGGGGCATATCTGAATGATGGGCATCCTTTTCAGGCGGCATGCGCACCATAAGAACGAAGCAGTTGGTTAAGCAGTTCCGCCACTTGATTGTTCTTATAGGCGGCGGAAGGGGACACCCCCCCCCCCCCTCTCCCGCCGCCATCTGGTGCTTCTCCGGGCTCTCCTGTGCCATCGGAGGCTCGGAGAACGAATCGGCGTCACGCCCAGGTACCCGGAAGTAAACAAAGACGCAAATCGCGGCTGAAAGCATGAGATTGGTGAATTTTTTTTCCAGATCTCATGCTTTCCAGCCTGGAGGAGAGATGTGGGGTCTTATTGACCCCACATGTCTCCATAAAGAGGACCTGTCACACACTTTTCCTATTACAGGGGATGTGTACATTGTAATAGTGATCAAAAAAGAAGTAAAAAAATAAAAAAGTGTAAAAATAAAAAATAAATAAGTAAAAAATATATATATAAAAAAATTAAAACGCCTCTGTCCCCAGTAGCTCACGCTCAGAAGCGAACGCGCACGTAAGTCCCTCCCACATATGTAAACGCCATTTAAACCACACATGTGAGGTATCGCTGCGTGTGTTAGAGCGAGAGCAATAATTCTAGCACTAGACCTTCTCTGCAACTTTAGGCTGCTAGCCTGTAAAAAAAATTGAAGAGTCACCTATGGAGATTTTTAAGTACCGAAGTTTGGCGCCATTCCATGAGTGTGCACAATTTTAAAGCGTGACAAATTAGGTATCTATTTACTTGGCGTAACATCATCTTTCACATTATACAAAAAAATTATACAAAATTATACAAAAAAAATTATTGGATTTTTACATGAAGGAGAGAAGTGCCAGAATAGGCGCGCTATG